>NW_024544742.1:1357500-2557500 GCF_018167655.1 Microtus oregoni | reverse complement strand
ACTCATATACACATCTGCACTCACGCTATCATGCACACAGATACACACCTGCACTCATGCTATCATGCAGGCACACAGATACACACCTGCACTCACGCTATCATGCACACAGATACACACCTGCACTCATGCTATCATGCATGCACACAGATACACACCTGCACTCACGCTATCATGCACGCACTCATATACATACCTGCTCTCACGCTATCAAGCACACAGATACACACCTGCACTCACGCTATCATGCACGCACACAGATACACACCTGCACTCACGCTATCATGCATGCACTCATATACACACCTGCACTCATGCTACCATGCACGCACACAGATACACACCTGCACTCACGCTATCATGCACACACACAGATACACACCTGCACTCACGCTATCATGCACACAGATACACACCTGCACTCATGCTATCATGCACACAGATACATACCTGCACTCATGCTATCATGCACGCACACATATACACACCTGCACTCACGCTATCATGCATGCACACCTATATACACCTGCACTCACGCTATCATGCACACAGACACACACCTGCACTCACGCTATCATGCACGCACACATATACACACCTGCACTCACGCTATCATGCACACAGATACACACCTGCACTCATGCTATTATGCACGCACACAGATACACACCTGCACTCATGCTATCATGCACGTACACAGATACACACCTGCACTCACGCTATCATGCACACAGACACACACCTGCACTCACGCTATCATGCACACAGATACACACCTGCACTCACGCTATCATGCACACAGATACACACCTGCACTCACGCTATCATGCACACAGATACACACCTGCACTCACGCTATCATGCACACAGATACACACCTGCACTCATGCTATCATGCACACAGATACACACCTGCACTCATGCTATCATGCACGCACACAGATACACACCTGCACTCACGCTATCTTGCATGCACACATATACACACCTGCACTCACGCTATCATGCACACAGATACACACCTGCACTCATGCTATCATGCACGCACTCATATACACACCTGCACTCACGCTATCATGCACACAGATACACACCTGCACTCATGCTATCATGCACGCACACATATACACACCTGCACTCATGCTATCATGCACGCACACAGATACACACTTGCACATACGCACATTCACACTCACACACACTCACACACACCCACACAGAAGGGGTGCTGACTGAAAATGGAAGGAGATTGGAGAAGTAGGACAGGGCGAGAGAGGTAGTGGATGGGATGTTTGTGACTATGAAAACACATTATGTCTGTGTATGAAAATATAATGTAACCCATTAGTATGTATAATTAATATATTCCAATGAACAACATTTAAATGTATGCTGCTATAATAAATATACACATTTTAAAAATTAAATAGTATCGAAAAGTTCTACTTCCTTAGATCTATTTCTCAGACCATCACTTTGAAATATTTTAGCTACTTTTTCTGCCATTATTTGTACGTTTTAAAGTAACATGCCTAAACTTCAAGTTTATAAGTCAGGGCTTTAGGGCCATTATAATCATTTTTTTTTGATTTTTTGCAACAGGGTTTCTCTGTAGCTTTTGATTCCTGTCCTGGAACTAGCTCTTGTAGACCAGGATGGCCTCGAACTCACAGAGATCTGCCTGCCTCTGCCTCACGAGTGCTGGGATTAAAGGCATGCGCCACCACCGCCCGACATATTTCCTATATATTTTAAAAATATGAATTTTCAGTATACAACTAAGACTATTTTAATGTTTTTAGTGTAAGGCAGATGGCTTTGCTCTGGCTGTATTTCCTTGGCATTAATAATTCTTTTTTTAACTTGGGTCTCTCGCCATAATCCCAGCCTTAGTGTTTCCTGCTGCCCTACCTTCTCCCCCTCTGGCTTCTGGTTTAACTTCACAGACTTGGTGCCTCCTTCAGGAGCAGATTAAAATAAGGCCTGGGGTGGAGTTTGAGTTTGGCCTTCAGGGAACTGGAGGGGTGGGCCTGGGGAACGTGGATGGGGAGTGAAGGCAGAAGAAGCCTCTGGCCTCTGGAGAGTCTGCTGTGTGTGCTACCCTGCTTCCCCAGGACTGCCCGTGTTCTGGGAGATCTGGTCTGTGCTGGTGTAGCGGCGTAAACGAATGCAGACAGAGTGTAAAAATATATATATATAGCTTTAATGTAGAAATAGACTTACAGAACCACCGTTCCCGCGGAGACCAGGAAAGCAGAAGCAAGAAGCTCGGAGCTTGCTCGCCAAATTTATAGGCAGACATTAGCCCGAGGCGAACACGCCCCTTAAGGGGCGGGACTTATCCCTACATCTCCCCTTTTTGTCTAAATAAGACAGAACTAAACCAAATACAACTACATACAATAACAACAAATAATAAATACAACAAACAATACTGAGAACAAAAGCTTTGCTAAACATTCTATCTCAAGAAGTCCAAATAATGTAAAGAGTAACTACAATTATATAATCTTCAACTCAGTCAAAGATCTGAGAAGGGAATAAACACTACTCAACAAACGAGATATATCCAAAATGTGCAACAATTGACAGAGACAACTGACTACCTGGGCAATCACCCAAAGTCTCGTTTGCAACGTTGAGTCAACCAATTTTGGCTAAGGCCTAACATAACTGACATACCATTATTAAAGGCAAGGAACTTTTCAAAACTATCTTACCCTGTCTTGGCAGGATATGACAGTCCTGTTTTATCCATTGATGCACGCTCTGTATCTGTGTCAGTGGTTGAGGTATGGGCATTTCTTTGCCCAAAGGCCAGTTCTGCCAAATAGAAAGGCTCCAGGTGGAGTGTTTTTGGTGCTCAACATTCTCTCGGGAATAGAGCGGTGTTGCCAGGAGCAATTGTGTCTCACTATCACGAAACTCTGAGTTAGATTAAAGGCCATTTTCTACAGCTCTTTGAAGAGGTTGAAGATTATCTATCTATACTGAGTATAATCTCTATATATCTAAAGAACCTGATTAGTCTAATTATAAATGACAAACTTAGATGACAATTAGTCTATATAATTCTCAATATCTATCTAACTTAAAGACTAAGACAATAAAGGACTGTGAAACAAATGAGGACAATGACCTCCAAATATAAACAATGTACAAATATACATTGCAGTAGGTAAATATATATCAATACACAAATATTATATAAGTATCTTAATCAGAGGTAGAAATGTACACTGCAATATGGTAAATATATACAATATATATATATATATATATATCAATATATGTCAATACATAAAAATGTTTTAAACAGAGGTAGAAACATGCATGCGTACAATAGTCAATATAATTTAACTTTGTATCAATATACAAGAATCTATACCAATATATTTGTCTATTATCCCATCATCCCTCTTTTTTTTTTCAAAATGATCCCTGAGCTTATAAAATTCCTCCCCCAACCCTCAATCATATACTAATTATAATCAACCCCTAAATGATGTCCCTAAACCCAAGGGCAAACTTTACTAGGAGAGGGGACGTCGTTCTCTAGAATTACTTCCAGCTGTCATAGGGGCGACGTTCTTTCTGGGGGATCCTGTGAAAGTAAAATGATGGTTAAATTTCAAGATAATGTCTTTTAAAATTGCAAATAGTCTCTGAGTATTTTCGTGCAGGTCTGGCCAAAATGTTGTATAAGATGTGCACCATTTCAGCTAACCAAGTTGGAACTGTCTTGTGTAGCTGGTACCCAAAGCAGGTCTTGTAGTAGCGCTATCAGTATCATGACGTCATATCAACCAGGTGGAGTTGTTGTTATGGGGCCCCATCTTCTTCCTGGAAACTTCAAATGTCACTTCAGCAAAAACTCATTGTTCATTATGAAAAACTTAAACATTAATCATATAGACATATATAGACATATATATATATATATTCAATGAAAGACATGATAGATATATTCAATGAAAAGTATGATAGATATGAAGAAAAGCAAAGATGTTTTCTAAACTCATATTTCTTTCTGTCCCATATCATGGCTCTTAACATGAGACAGAAACTCCAGAAACTCTGGGTTTTTCTCTTACTAACAGGCTTGGAATTGGAGAGGGACTGAGCCAGAGTCCAACTTCAAAACCAGCTTTATAAATTTAGAAATATGGTTTAATATTACTTACACAACCCATTCAGTTGTCTTGATATTTCCTATTGGGCAGGTATTTTTCCATCTGTCAGTATCCAAACATCCAGGGTCCCTTGAATTTCTCAAAGATGAGTGTTTTCCTGTGGAGATAAGAACAGAACACTGCCCCCATTCTATATGTTTTTCTTACCACCTGTATGAATATCATCGTTGTGGATGAGTTGTCATTTCTCCTTTCCAAGAGGTTTCTCCTCTTCAAATCGAAACTTTATTAATTTTGATGGTATCCACAATTTTTCTTCTCCTGTGGAAACAAGAGCAAAACCCCTTCCCCAACGTAGCACATCTCCTGGCTTCCACTGAGAGGTCAGCACATCTTTGAAATAAATCGGTTGATTTAGTTCAGCAGACTTTTCCATTATCCAATGTCTTTCTGCTGCTGTCGTTCCTTTCTCATTAGCGTTAAGAAAATTCAAGGTTAATAAAGCATTATGTAATCTATTTCTGGGCGTATTTTCAGTCCCTTTCTGTTTGTTCAGCATATCCTTTATAGTACGATTTGATCTTTCTATAACTGCCTGACCTGTAGGATTATTTGGTATACCTGTAATGTGTTTTATATTATAATAATCAAAAAAGCGTTTCATTTTCTTAGATACATATGCTGGACCATTATCTGTCTTTATTTGTGCAGGTATACCCATGATGGCCATAACTTCCAATAAATGTGTGATTACTGAATCAGCCTTTTCTGAGCTCAGGGCAGTAGCCCATTGAAAACCTGAATACGTGTCTATGGTGTGGTGTACATATTTTAATTTGCCAAATTCTGCAAAGTGGAACACATCCATCTGCCAGATTTCATTCCTTTGGGTGCCCTTTGGATTAGCCCCTGCAGGCAGTGGCATTTGGTTATAGAAAGAGCAAGTAGGGCATTTCTTTACAATCTCCTTAGCTTGTTGCCATGTAATTGAAAACTCTTTCTTCAAACCTTTGCTATTAACATGATGTTTTTTATGAAATTCAGAGGCTTGTAGCACACTACCAATCAATAATTGATCAATTTCTGCATTACCTTGTGCTAGAGGACCTGGCAGACCCGTATGGGATCGGATGTGTGTTATGTACATAGGGCAAAGCCTGTTCCTGATCAAATCTTGAACCTGGAGGAACAATGAGGTTAGTTCAGTATCATCAGGTATAAATTCAGCAGTTTCAATATGTAAAATAACTCTTTCTGCGTATTGTGAATCTGTAACTATATTAATAGGTTCTTTAAAATCCCTTAGCACCATAAGAATGGCATATAATTCCGCCTTCTGGACAGAATTATACGGACTTTGTTCCACCTTATCCAAGTCTTCTGATTTGTAACCTGCCTTCCCTGATTTATTGGCATCAGTATAGAATGTACGGGCTCCAGTTATTGGAGCATCACGGACAATTCGAGGAAGAATCCAAGAGGTTCTCTTTATGAAGTTAAGCCTCTTGCTTTTTCGATAGTTGTTATTAATGTCTCCCAAAAAATTAGCACAAGCTCTTTGCCATGGTTCATTATCTTCCCATAATTTCTTTAGTTCATCAGCAGTGAAAGGCACTATAATTTCTGCTGGGTCTATGCCTGCTAGTTGACGAAGTCTCAGCTTGCCTTTTATAATTAACTCAGAGACTTTTTCCACATAAGTTTTCAGTTTCTTACTTGGTTTATGTGGTAAAAAGATCCATTCCAAAATAATATCATCTCTCTTCATTAAAATTCCTGTAGGAGAAATTTTTGATGGTAGTATGACGAGAATACAATCGAGCTCTGGATTCACCCTGTCCACATGTGCCTGTTGTAATTTTTCCTCAATCATTGTCAGTTCCTTTTCTGCTTCAGCTGTTAATTCTCTGGGACTGTTTAAATCTTTATCACCATCCAAGGTTTTGTTCAAATGAATTATTAAATCAGGTGTTATTCCAATAGCTGGTCGTAGACTGGAAATATCTCCTAACAGCCTTTGAAAGTCATTAAGAGTCCGTAGGCGATCTCTCCTAATTTGTGCTTTTTGTGTCTTAATTTTTTGCAAACCTATTTTATAACCTAAATAATTAACAGAATCTCCCTTCTGAATCTTTTCAGGAGCTAATTGCAATCCCCATTTAGGTAAAAGTATCTTTATTTCATCAAACAGTCTATTCAAGGTATCCATGTTTGAATCGGATAACAAGATGTCGTCCATGTAATGGTATACTATAGATTTGGGAAATTACTTGCGTATTATTTGCAATGGTTGGTTCACAAAATATTGGCACAGGGAGGGGCTATTTAACATACCCTGGGGGAGAACGGTCCAGTGGAACCTCCTCGAAGGTTGAGAATTGTTATAAGTAGGCACTGTGAAGGCAAATTTTTCTCTATCTTCTTTTTGCAAAGGTATAGTGAAAAAACAATCCTTTAAATCAATAACTATGAGAGGCCATCCTTTTGGTAATAAAGAGGGCAAAGGAATTCCAGATTGCAGAGGGCCCATAGGTTGAATAACCTTGTTGATGGCCCTGAGATCTGTCACCATTCTCCATTTACCTGATTTTTTCTTAACCACAAATACAGGAGAATTCCAAGGGCTGGTAGATTCTTCTATATGTCCAGCATCTAATTGTTCTTGTACCAGCTGTTCTAAAGCCTGTAACTTTTCCTCAGCTAAAGGCCATTGCTTTGTCCATATTGGTTTCTCAGTCAACCATTTTAGAGGCAAGGCTGTTGGTATCTCTGAAGGGACATCAATTGCTTGTTCTTGTACAGCCCGAATGGCCGGTTTTCTCTGTTTGTAATATCTTTTAATATTATTCTCAGAAATATAGGCTCTAGATTTAGCAGGAATGTTAATTTCGGTATTCCATTGTTGTAATAGGTCACGACCCCATAAATTCATTGCGATATTGGCTACATATGGCTTTAATTTTCCTATTTGTCCCTCTGGCCCTATACATTCAACCCATCTCGTGCTCTGCCTTACTCGAGATAGGGTTCCAATTCCCAGGAGCTGAACATTTACATTCTGAAGAGGCCAATACGGATGCCAAGATTCTGGGGTAATGATACTTACATCAGCACCTGTGTCCAGCAGGCCAGTAATAAAAATGCCATTTACACACACTCTCAGTTTCGGTCTTTGATCATTTATAGAAGTTTGCCAAAACACACGTAACTTATCTTTCTGATCATTATTGCTTGTAACAGTAGGCATGGGGCTTCCTAATTGTCCTGATGAGGCACGTTCTCTGCAGAAACTGGATATGACTGAACCATGTTTGCCATGGGGGCCTGTGAGGCCCCCCCTCTCACGTTTCCCGGCTGTATCAGGTTGCCTTGTCTATCTCTTGTAGACCTGCATTCATTCGTCCAATGTCTGCCCTTTCCACATCTTCTACATAAACCTGAAGGCTGAGTCCTCCTATTTCTGTTATTTCTAGAAGATGCATTATTATTTCTGAAAGATGCATTATTATTATTATTATTATTATTATTATTATTATTTCTGAAAATCCGTTGTCTACAATTCCTTTTAATATGACCCATTTTTCCACAATTAAAACATTTGGTATTCTGGTGTCTCCTTTTACCATTGGAAATTGCTTCTTCTACCCATGCTTCAGTGCCATAATCAAATGTATCAACATTGAGTGTATGCAAGACCCATTCTTCCAACGGCGCTGATCTGAGCTTTAAAGGACCCAAAATCCTTTTGCATTCCACATTTGCATTTTCATAAGCCAAAGACTCAATCATTATACGTCTTGCTTCTGGGTCAGATATTCCTATTTGTACAGCCTTAGTTAATCTTTGTAAAAAGTCACTAAAGGGTTCTCTCTGACCCTGTTTAACTCTGACAAATGATTCCATTCTCTGTCCTGGGTCTTGTACCCTGTCCCAAGCCCTTAAGGCTGCTGTAGTACACATGGAGAGTGTGTTTTCATCCAAATTAGCTTGTTCCTGAGGATCAGAAAAGAGCCCTTCACCTAGAATTTGATCTAGGGAAATGTCAATTCCCTTTGCTTTTTCCTGCTGTTCTAAGAGTCTAGCCTCTTGCCTGAATAAGCATTTCCATTTCAATTGCGGTCCACTCTCGAGTACCGCAGAGCTCAGCTGGAGCCAGTCTGAGGGGGTTGCTCTGCTTGTCGTGGCCCAAGATCTTAGCATCTCTTTAACAAAAGAGGCTTGCATCCCAAAAGTCATGACAGCCTGTTTTATTTCCTTGAGATCATTCATACGCACAGGCTCCCATGTATCCTCCTTGATGACCCTAGGGTTTTTGGAACCAATCACCTTCTCTGTTGTTATTACTGGAAAGGCAGGTAGAGCTGTAGGTAGAGCTTTGTGGAAATTGTCCCGGAGAGACTTACCCACAGATGTAGTTAAAATTTGCCTTTCTACCCTTTGCTCTTCCTCATCAGAATTTAGAAATTCCTCAATCTTTTAAAAAAAAAAAGCCTTTTTTTTTTGTTTAAACCAAAAAAGGGGAAATGATGGAGGAAGGTCATTGGCTAATAAAGGCACTGCCCTGGCCCATTTTATTGGTTAGAGGATAGGTGGGAGGAGTAAACAGAACAAAATGCTGGGAGGAAGAGGAAGTGAGCTCAGAGACTTGACAGCTCTCCTCTAGGGAGCAGATGCCTGAGAGAGACGCCGTGCCCCGCTCCCGGCATGAAGCTCTGACCCAGGATGGACATAGGCTAGAATCTTCCCGGTAAGACCGGTTCTCACAGATTATTAGAGATGGGTTGATCGGGATGTGGGAATTAGCCTGTAAGTGCTAGAGCTAAAGGGCCAAGCAGTGCTTAAAAGAATACAGTGTCTGTGTAATTATTTTGGGGCATAAGCTAGCTGAGCGGGCGGCTGGGGTGCTGGGGAAGCGGCCCCGCCGCCCTTATTACTTCATGCTGGGAAGCAGTGGCTTTCAAAGTGCAGATCCATCAGTATTTATAGAAATAAAAATTAAAGCTTCTGTCTGCCGGATGTGTTTAAAGTATATTTTATTATCTTTATAATTGCTTGATAATAAACATTAGCACCGTATTTAGTAAGTGTGCTCAGATATTCTCTACAAGAGAGCAGCACAATGTGGGATCCTAGATTGCTGAGTTCATACACAGAGTGAGAGAGGACAGAACCGTGCCAGGAGAGGAAAGGCGTGTATACACGGAATCTGAAGTGGTGGGCTGAGGGGAAGCCCAGGAAGGGCGGCTGGGTCATGGTCTCAAGCAGTCACCACAATGCTTTCTCATCCTCCGATTTTACCACGCCACTATCAAGTTTTTATTTTTTATTTATTCAGTAAATCTTCATTTGAATCGATGAAGGGGTGTCTCTTAAGTCCCGAGAGCAATGAATCCACTCACAGTTGAAGGGCTTGTGGCCTGACACTAACTGCTTGTGTGTGGCATTCTCAGGCTGTTGGCCTGGGGACTCAGGTTTCCCCATTAGTAGACGCGGCATTTATTCCCAGTGCTTTCGCTGTTGTGCGCGTGTATTGCTCAAGAGCTGGTCATCATAGCGTTGACTGCTCTCCTCAGCCCTGAGGGAAGCACAGAAATCTGGCCTGACCTGCAGTTTCTAGAGCAGCTCCTGGGTATGGCTCTCCCCTGCTCTCAGGGATCATGGCTGCTTGTGTTCACGTCTGTGCGCTGTGCTAGCCTGTGAGTGGAAGAAAATAGAAGTCATTTTTCTGAGATAATTTACTAAACATTTTATTTAAAAAAGATTTTTATTTTATGTGCTTTGATGTTTTGCCTCCATGTCTGGGTGAGGATGCCAGGTCCCCTAGAAGTGGATTTACACACAGTTGTGAGCTGCCGTGTGGGTGCAGGGAATTGAACCTGGGTCCTCTGGAAGAGCAGCCAGTGTTCTTAACTGCTGAGCCATCACTCCAGCCCCCCTTTACTATCTTTAGTTATTATTTATTTGCTGTTATTATTTGAGGTAAGGAAATGAAATCATGACCTCGGGGGCCCAGGGCTGTCTTATTAACTATGTTTGCAAAAGTAAGGGGCCATTTGTGTTGTTGTTGACATCTTCAAAGTGTTGAGCTGTTCCTGAGACTGGATGGCTTCGTGTCTCGGCATTGCGTGCCAATGGGGCACGTCTGTCAAGCCGCTGGGGAGTGTTAGCCTGGGTCAGCGCAGTAGGCTTGCCTCTTCTTAGAAGCTAAGGACTGTAGCATAACAGGGTCAGGGTCGCCTACAGATACCAGAAGTCACGATCCAGCCCAGCTTCGATCTTTCACCGTTTTTTCTACATATGCCTTTTAAAATTTTATAAATTATACTTATTTGCATGTGTGTGTGTGTCTGTGTATGTGTGTGTAGATCAAAGGAGTATTTACTTGCAAGAGTCCTCTCCTTCCTTCGAGAGCAAACTCAGTATGGAAGGGCCATGGCTGTATGTGTGTGAACACAGATGCACATGTGCCATGTTGCACATGGGGGTCAGAAGGTCCTCTCGTGTTTGCCACAGCATATGCCGAAGTAGCGCTCCAGGGACCGCCCTGTCCCTGTCTCCTGGCTGGCTGTAGGAGCAAAGGGTTTGTAGCTGGCTTTGCGAGAGTTCTGGGGATCTGAACTCAGGTCCTCACACCTGCGTGGCAAGTGCTTTAACAAACGCTGAGGTCATCTCTCCAGACCTTCAGAAAAGATTTGTTTTTATCCAGTAGCCTTAGGGTACTGTCAATCTGAGGCCCTGTTAAAATATCCAGCCCAGATGTTCAGGGCACGTGGCTCATTCAGTTCCTTGAACGACCGTTTGTGGTTATGGATTTTTTTCTTAGGGATGATTTTTTTTCTCTCCATGTAGTCAGACAAATGTCCGTCTTTGAGGACAGGTTTACTTCTTATGGAGGGAGTGAGTTTTAGTCTTCGAATCTTCTGTTAGATGACCCACCTGGGAAAGATTTTACCTTTACCTTCTGTTCCCTGTGCCCTGTGCTGCTCAAAAAATTAAATAAAGAGAAGACCGAGCACTTAAGCCATGGGGAGCAAGCCAGTGAGAGCCTACCCCCCATGGCCTCTGCATCAGCTCCTGCCCCCAGTTCCTGCCCTTTGAGTTCCTGTCCTGACTTCAATCAGCCATGAACACTGATATGGAAGTGTGCGCTGAAAAGACCCTTCCCTCCACAGAAAACAAAAACAAAAACCTAGAAGGCTCCTCAGGCTGCTGGAGAGGCTGAGAGCACCGATGCCTGGGTGTGGTTTGTGCCCAGTGAAGCATCCTGCTCAAGGCTGCTTAGGGCCAGGCGCCTCAGCATGCCTGTGGCCCTCTCCCTCTGAGGCCTCTGAGGATTTTTGCCTGTTCAGTGATGCCTTTAAAAGGACACCACCTTCCAAAATTTGCTGAGCATCTGCAGTTGGTCTTCATGGTTGAGGTGTTTGCAGTGCTGCTAAAATGTTAAGCTCCCGTCCCTTGTTTGGGAGGGGACATCTCTCTGAGGCTTGGGTCCGGTTGTGTCGTGTACTAATCCACAGAGAGAAAACTTCTCTTTTCCCAGTCACCCCCAGGTTCTGTTCGGCAGAGCCGGGGTGGGATGGGAGAACAGTGTAGCCTTTGGAGTCTCATGACCTCAGCTGGACCTCATTCTCAATTGGTGTCTGACCAGACAAGCCCCTTCAACCTTTTCTCCATTCAGGTTTCCCCTCTAGAGAAGTCTCTGATAACAGTTCTCACTGTCATCCTTAGGAGCAAAGGATGCCGAACGTTAGCACTGCTCACCCCCAAACCCCATAAAAACAACCAGATCAGAATGACGTTTTATCTGAAGATCAGAAGTAGACTGAATTCCTGCTGACCTTGAATTACCCCAGACATTTAAATACTAGATCTCAGCAGCGTTTTCCATCCTGGAGACCGGACTAGAGGAGGCTGTCTTATACGGACATGGATTCAACCTTTGCAGAGCCCAGTTAGGAAGGACTGTGCTCATTTCTATTCCTGAGGTTTATTTGTGTCATGTTCCTAAACGTCCCTCCGCCAATGCAGTCATCCTTCCTCACACAACACACAAGGCTGCTGTTGGTAGGCACAGCACTAAAGAGACGCTAATGCATGCGAGTGTTGGTCTGGCCCAGAGGAGCAGCCCGCCTAGAAAGTCAATAGCATCCAAAGCAAATAGATATTCTTGTGCTTGCATATTTCTTTAAATTCCAGACAATACGTTTATAACTTGCATAATTAACCAGGGCTATAAAGTTGCCTTCTGAGGAGGCATATTTACCCAGAGAAGTTATGCATATTCCATAGAGAGCCGACGATGTTAGGACACAGTGCACCCTTGCTTTGGCGTCTGGTGTGGAAAGCGTCTGTGTCTTGATCAGTAATTTAACTTCGAGGCAAAACATGTTGCAATAAGAAGACTCTGATACCATGATCCTCATAATTTACACCCAGAGGTCCAAGAAAACACTAATATGTCTTGATAACCTTAAGAAAAGAGTTTTAAAAATGGAAACCTGTTTGAACATTGTGAGAACGCTTTTAAAAAGACACCATGCTAGAAGCTGGTTTGATTCTGTGGCCTGTGGTGCAGAGGAAATGGAAGGAGAATGTGGGGGAGAGAGCAAAGCGGAGGCGCAAAGACTGTTGTGTGTGACCACGTGTGACAGCAGGCTCCTTCCTCTGTGGTTCACAGCTGGGACACACAGCAAAGGCAAGACCACGCATTTTAGAGAGGCTTGGAGGTGAAATGTCACAGCGGTCACTGATGTTAGGAGCCAGTGTGTGGGGGTGCTCACACGTGTGTTCCAAATTACCTTTTCAATAAAAGCCACGGATTCTGAACTGACAGCGCTAGCGTTCATGGAAGACTTGAGGAGTCAGGCAGAGCTGTAGCTCTATATAGCGTCTCCTTCTGTGCTGCAGTGTATTTTCTGGGTTTGGAGGAGGTGCAAGGTGAGTGCCTTTTTGGAGCAGAGGTGTTGCTTCAAGACCAACCAGATCCTGCTACTGGGTCTAAAGCTTGTGGCACTCTGAGGCAGGACTGCAAACCACTGGCTCTGGCAGCTGGTCTGGGATCCTTGTACCTTTCTGCTTTGAGGCTTGTTTTGTTTTCTCAAATCAGTAGAGACTCAGATTAATAAGGAATTGGCCAGAAGAATAAATTGAGTTTCAAATCCAGTGGTTTTCAGACAGTTTCATTCTGTACCATAAACCAGGCCTTGAACTCACTCTGTGACCTGTGAACTCACAGCAATCCTTCTTTGTCTCTCAAGGGCTGAAATTACAAACCAAATTCCAAATCTTAAAGTACATAAGTTCAAGACTCTATTATTCTCTGCTCCCTACACACTCAAAACAGTGTCTGAATTAGCTTTATGTGGTTGCCAGGCAACCTTGGCCAGTGGAGCAGTAAGGAAAGTAAGCCTCACGCAGGGGTGCCAGGGCCCGGCGGTGCCGTCTCTGGCACTTACCCCTGGGGATCTTAACTTTGGCACCTGTCTCTCAGATTTGGACAAGCCACGCTCCGTCCTGGTAAAGGGGCCAGAGATAGAATGGCCGTCCTTGGCCATTTGAAACCCAAGGCAGAGAAGAAAACACCACGGACCGCAGCTGGATGGAGGCGAGACGTTGCCTGTGACAAGTGGGCTGCTGCAGCATCTGGAGTCTAGGCTTCTCTTGTTAGGAAAGGATTACAGTCCTGTTAACTAGCTGTCTCTTCTCAAGCGTGCTTCTTGACCCGGACATATGCTGCTCCTCCCAGAAACAAGCAGCTCAGACCCTTGGCCGTGTTCAGGGCAGGGAGATGCAGCTGACAGTGGTCATGCCTGGTTCTCTTACAGGTGTTCACCCTGCTGTGGATCGCAGACTGGATGGTCCATCGCTTCTGGAGGAAAGGGAAGGACCCGGACAGTTTCTCCATCCCCTACCTGATGGCGCTGGGTGACCTGCTCTGGACAGCTCTGCTGGCCTTAAGTTTCCATTTTCTCTGGCTTATTGGAGACCGCGATGGCGACGTGGGGGACTAACGGGTCCTCGAAGCTGATGCAGGAGGAGAACACAAGCTGACCCAGGAGGAGAACACAAGGCAGCCACTGCTGCCCCTCCCGTACCCAAAGCTCTTCATCAGTCGTGCGACTTACGCCAGGGTCGTCTGCGGTTCACCCTGACTCTATACATGGCCTTAATGTACTTTTTAAGGAATTTGTGTTGGAACCACAGTGAACGGTATTTGTGCTGCTTTTTGTAGAATAAATAATTTGACACAGACATAGATACAAGCTCACACTCTACAATTACTTAGGAAAGAATATAGGATGTTTACAATGAATCGTGTTGAAACCACAGACCTAGCAGACACGTACTTGACTCTTCAGTTACAGTGCAAGGTTAGAGGCCAGGGAGTTTTAGCCTTCTTTGTCCTAGAGCTGTGTCCCGCTACAAAGATACCAAGACCTGAAGGCACCAGCCCAGCTTCCCTGAGTGTTAACTGTGCCCTCCTCCATGGGAGCTGAGGTTGCCAGTCACCAAGTCCTAAGCTGATTGCATCCCTCCTGCGGAGCTAGCGACAGACTGACTTCCACTCTTGTTTAAAACTGCCCCGTGCCAATGTTCGTTTAATTTCCATTCTCAGCAGGTAACCCCTGAGGTTGGTTTTTACTTTCTGTCTTGGGAGAAGGAGCTCACCGCGTTACCCCAGCAGGCCTTGGACTTGCAGTCCTCCTGCTTCAGTTCCGTCCATCCTCCCGATTCTAAAGCACTGGGCCTTTGTTCTTTCATGGATTCAAAAGCTTTGATCTGATTTAGAAAATAGTCCTCAAAGCAGAAGATGAGTTGAACTGTGTTTGTGGGCACAAGATAGTGTGTGTGCTTGTGCACTTGGCGTGTGAACATATGCATGCCCACGAGTGCATGTGCATGTGTGTGGAACTCATGCAACACACTTATTTGGATATAGCAAAAAAAATGTTACTAGTATGTGAGAAAAAAAAACTATTTTAATTTATTTATTTCAGTCCTTCCAGATACATCACAGAGACAGGATCTGCTTCATGCATGAGAGTCACCGATGATTTCCCTTTAAGAAAAACCCCACAAAACTCCCAATAACATCATCAGCATTCAACAACATGTCTATGATTGCTTTGCCTTGCCTTTGATTGTGCAGTAAATGATGCTGCTAGTTAACCTGTGCAAGCAATGCAAATTTCCCTGTAACTAAATAGACAGAATTGACAGGATATCTTAAACACATCAGGGAGTCACACTACGATGGAATGGGTTAATCATCACCAGTGTGACAGTGACATATTTAAGATCTTTCCTTTGTCTATAAATCTCAGAATTGTCAACATGATATGTTGTCATACAGATTTCTTAGGGTTTTGTCCCACTGGTGGTTTCCTTGGTATGCTTCCATAATTTTTGCCAGATCCAATCAGTTTTGCCATGCACTCTCAGCTCCACATCATTGTGTCCCCCTTATGTTCTAGTCCAGGCATTTTAGACATCTTGTAACTGTTGCAAGAATATCTCATGTTCCACCTAAATGATTTGGAGTGTTATTTAGGCTGAGTTTTATCTTCCATCTGTGAGTTCATTGTTTCCTTGGGCGTAATGCCTGGGACACTGAGCCTAACTCCTGGGGGATTCCTCCAGTTACTTTTCCTTGCTGAGACAGCTTACATTCTCAGTACTACTGTTACAGTGTTTCTGTAGCAAACATTCTTCTCAAGATGAGATGAAATTTCAATATTACAATCCATTTGTTTTTATTGTGATTAAAACACACACACACACACACACACACAAGTTAATGCACATACACTGATGATATCTCAATTTAGGGGGCCATAATGGGGTTGTCAATATCATTATCTCTCGAGGGGTTCTTAGAAAACCATGGGGTGACCCCCTCTAGGAACTTGGGCAGGTGAGGAGAGGTTGACTGCACTGTGACATGTCCATAGGAACTATGGGTGCCTTGTCCTATAGTCAGACTGATGACTATCTTGAATATCACCATGGAACTTTTGTTTGGCAAATGATGGATATCAAGTCAGGGTAAAAATCAGAAAACTAGATGGAGCTTCCTAGCTCCAGTTGAATAGCCGACTGATGGAGAATAAGAGCAAGGATGTCAGGAGTAAAATGGCTTGGTCCAAACACTGAGACACTGTGCCTGAACTAAGGGGATTTCAACCAAACCAGTGGCCTGGGAATGAAAGAACATGGGATCAAAGTGGAAGCTCTGAATGTGGCTGACAATTGTGGCAGACTGAGAAGCCAATGATAATGGCACTGGCATTTGTCTGCACTTCATATACAGGCTTTTTTTGTGATCCTATTCTATGGGCATGCATACCTTCCTAAATCTGGATGGATGAAGGGTGGGATTGGACTTCCCACAGGTCAAGGTACCCTGCCCTCAATTTGGATTGGAGTAGGAGTGGAGAGGTTAGGTGGGGGAGCGAGAAGAAAGTGGGAGGAGGAAAGAAAGTGGAAATTTTGATATTTATTATTATGAAGTAGTATAAAATCAATAGAAGATAACCAATGAAGAGATTGGAGCTAGGAAAAAAAAACATTCATATGAGTTGTTGACTCAGACACCAAAGACTTTTTTACAGAAAAAGACACATAAAGGGATTGAGTTACTTGGCAAAATATGACTCATGTATTTGGGCAGATGAGTGGGGTTTTTATTTTGGGTCTCCAGGGGGCTGTGTGAGCAGCATTATAGGACCTGTATACTGGATATTTCTGTGGGTTAGTAGGGAAGAAACCTGCCTTTGAGGGGTTTTATGACATAAGTAGAGCCTTGGTGATGTCACAAAGCTGTGTTTGGGGTTGGCAACTCTGTTCCACATGAAGCACTAGTCTTCTGTGAAGGTGGGCTTACTATCTTCAAGGTGGCTGAGGAGGTGAGTTCAGCTCTTGGGCTCCACAACTATTCAAAAGGATTAGGCAGCTGAACATTTCCAGAAGGTGGAATCTGGAGAGCCAAGACATTTTCTTTTGGTAAATATGTTTAGGAAGCAACTGGGACCTCTGTAGTCCCAGAAAGATTTCCTTCATATCTCCTGTGAGTCTAAAATTTATGTTGTTAACAGCTTCTATATTTGATAGCTGTGGGGACGGTGAATGCCAGGTATTCTTCCCACTTTTTCTTTGCTATCAATGTCCAATTCATCAGTCCACAAAAGTGGCAAAGATCCTCTTTGTCCATATGTGTTTTAAAAGATATTAATTATTTCTAAATGGTGCTGTTGCCCAGATTAATGTGTCTTTAGTTTTGCAGTTTGTCTCACAATACTCACTTCTCTAATGGAGACATGGAATGGCTTTATGTAATAAACCTGGGTCTGGATCAGGAGACACAATACAGAGAGCCAGTGGACTGGAGTGCCATGACCTTGGGCAGGTGGTTTTGGATCAACCACCTAACCAATAGCTGGAGTGGGAAGGAGAGAAGTGGATGTCCTTCGAATTCTTTGCCATCTGTTCAGATTTTTCTTTCTCACTTTGGGTATAGGCATCCAGTCTCCTCTCATTGACACAGTATGTCAGGAATTAGGTTTCTCAGTAGAGGTCCATTGCCTTTGGGCAGCAGGAATATGTCTCTGATACACATATACTGAGCTCTAGACAATAGTTTTATAATTTTCCTATGAATTTCTTAAGACCAAATTACATTTAGGCAGCCCAAATCTATTCAGCATTGCCTTTGTCACCTGCCCCAAAGATCTTCCAGAAAAGAGTCTTGACCTCACATCCTCACCTTCTTATCCTTGCAGGCACTTATGATGGAGGAAACCACTTTGTGTCTGATTGAAACTGAAGAATTCTTCCAATGCAGAGGTTGGCAGCTATGAAGCCCAAGCACAGAAAGAGAGCCAAGAGACAGTGGAACAAGAGTGCTGTGGCCTATCTCAGTAAATCTACCACCATGATGAAGATGCCTCTTAGTATGAGATGCATGCCACCTCTCCAGGAGAAGAATGGGCCATCTCTCCAGAAGCAAAAACTGAGTAAGCCTTTTGAGGACCTGGAGAATATTGTTGGCCGCAGAATTTCTCATGGCTGGAAGGAAGCCAATGAACCAGTCACCCAGTGGAAAACCATCATTCTAGATCAACTTCCAACATATCCCTCTCTCTATTTGTTGAAATATGATGGGATTGATTGTGTCTATGGCTTGGAGCTTCACAGCGATGAAAGGATTTTAAACCTTAAGATCCTGCCTAATAATGTGCCATTTCCTCAGGTGACAGACACTCATCTGTCAAACACCATAGTTGGCAGAGCAGTGAAACATACATTCACGGGCACAAATGGCTCTAAGGAAGACTGGAATGGGATGGTCCTAGAGGAGGTGCCAATCATGAAGACCTGGTTCTATATTACCTACAAGAAAGATCCGGTCTTGTACATTTACCACCTCCTGGATGACTACCTTGAAGGCAACCTCCACATCATGCCAGGCTCTAAGGAGGAGTGCAGTGGTGTGGTCCCAGATGCGGTGAAGACCATGACGACCTGTTTCTACATTGTCAACGAGAATGATCCAGTCCTGTACCTTTACCACCATCTTGATGACTCCATTGAAGGCAACGTCCACATCATGCCTGAATGTCCTCCAGTAGAGGTGACTTTGGAATTAGGCAGGGATTCCTTGGCAGGCCAAAGTGTGCAGTACAACAAAAAAGATGGAATCCAAGAGATAGGTAAAATTATTTGCCAAGTTCCCACCAAACCTTCTGTGTATTTCATCAAGTTTGACAATGACTTCCATATCTATGTCTATGATTTGGTGAAGATCTGTTAAAGTGAAATTCTAAAATTTTGAGGGACAGACTTAAAACTGTGTTTAGGGAATGTGTTTTTTTCAGAGATACCTCAGGTCTTCTATTAATCCTGATATTTTTTCCAATGGAATATTCTTGCTCAAAAAATAAAAATTTATGAACATGTTGTGTTCTTTGGTCAATGATGGATTGTGTTTGGTGGATGGGACATCACAGAAATACATGCCTCAAAACAAAGCAGGATTTATGGTCTTTTCCCCTTGGAGAGGATGGACTGGGGATGTTTGGTGTGGTAGACGACAAGATGGCTGTCTAAGAAGTAGTGGAGAGGGGACAAAAAGTTGTAGGATCTCTGGGCGGCATAAAGCTTGAGAGAAAAACATGTCAAATGGAAAGATGTGACAGATATCAGAGTGAGGTATTGGGACTTAAGAGGATAAAGAGTAGATTAATCAGGAAGGGGCACAAATGTATACTCAAAATCAGAGAAAATTAGGTTTCATTTGATGAATGGTTTAATTCGTACTGGCTGTAAGTCACTGGATGTTTGATCTCCACTGGAGCATGTTGAGTGATCAGGAGCCTCCTGCTTAGAGAAAAGTGTCTCATCCCAGTTGGTCTTCTGCAGTGGGATGGACGTCAAGCTACCTACTTCCTTTTGCCAGAATTCTGTCTGCCACCTACTTTGTCATGCCTGGATTCAGTATGCCTTGAACTCTCATAGGTCTTATGCATGCCATCCAACCCTTGTGAGTTCATTTAGATAATTGCCCTGCCATATCTGGAAAACAGTGATCCCTTTCATTGATCATGTTCTGTAGGACTTGGACTATAAAACTCATCGACAGATGCACCCACACACAGGATAAACATGTACACATTGATGCCCACTAATGTGTGACATGCACACATATGATGAATGCACAGAGCTCCATAAAATCAGTACACTAGGAAATCCATGATGCTAGGTGAAGTGGGCAAAGACCCCACAAAACCATTAGATCCCCAAATAACAGGATGGTATTGATGTCTGACTCCCATCATGTAAGGATCCTGCCATCCTGTAACGGGGTGATTTTTGGTTCCTTCATCTTCACAAACTTGGTTAAAATGTTAGAGTTGTCAATCTGCCAGTTGGGGTCCAGCATGTAGATCAGCTGTCCCAAGTCTGGTGATTTGGCTACAATTTGGGTGAGAACTTTTACCAGGTCATTCTGGTACACCCTCACCTCTTCTTCTCCCAGTCCTCATCGTCACTCTTGTGGGTGGGCCTGGAGCACAACGAAGGCAAAATGGAATAAGCCTCCTCCTCAGTGGAAAACATTGTCAATCCTTCATTTGGCCTGACTCTCAGAGGGAATGCAGCACATTTTATCCTTCCAGGTCTCCTCATTCATTGGTTTACTCATTTTTCCAATGAATGATTGAATTCATCGATTCTTCCATCTCTCTCTCTCTCTCTCTCTCTCTCTCTCTCTCTCTCTCTCTCTCTTCTTCTTCTTCTTCTTCTTCTTCTTCTTCTTCTTCTTCTTCTTCTTCTTCCTTCCCTTCTTCCACTTCCCCCTTTATAGTAGTAATTTTAGCAGTGGGGCTGCGTCCCCAGAACCATGGCCGCCTCGGTAGCTTATGCCCTGAAATAACAACACAAAAACTGTATTCTTTTAAACACTGTCTGGCCCATTATTTTCAGCCTCTTAACCCATTTCTAATAATGTATGTTGCAGCACGAGGTGTGCTTACCAGGAATGATTCAGCATGTCTGACCTGGTGGCTGGCTGCATCGTCCTCTGCCTCAGAGAGCAGAGCTACCGTGTCTGCCCGGGAGAGGGGAGCATGGCGTCTCTGATCTCACTTCCTCTTCCTCCCAGCATTCTGTTATGTTTACTCCACCCACCAATGTTCTAACCTATCAGGGCAAACAGTTTCTTTATCCTCCATCATTTCCCCTATTTCTGTTTAAACAAGAATGGAAGGCTTTAATTTTAACATTGCAAAATTACATATAACAAATCAGTTATCTAGGAAGAATTACGGTTTCAATATTTATATCTTTTTTATCTTTAATCATAACAATGGAAAACTATAACTATCTATCTATTCTTCAAGTCCTTCAAAAACTCCAGAAGAATACAATATTACCTAAGCAAACAAAAAGTAAGCCATTTTCAAACTCTAGAAATGACAGAGACATCTCACTGCCTGTACAGTCACCCAAAGTTCCTCTGTACCATTGGGGTATCCATCTTCAGCCTGCAGGCCCATAGTTTCCAGCAGACATTTCCATGCAGCAGGAAATTTCAAAGGCAGTCACTATCTGCTTGTCTTGAAGAATGTCTTGCAGACTCTTTCATAAATCAGGAAACCCGAAAGACCATCTCCCCTTTAGGCAAGTTCGGTAGTCCTCTCTCTGCATGTTCTCTGTGTCCAGTTTATGCAATCGTCCAGACAAGAGCAGTTTCTTGCCCAAATGGCTATCAAACTCCAGAAGGATCCTCTTCGATGGCCATCTTCTTCCTGAAGTAGATTGGTGCTGCCAGGAGCAGAGTGTCTCATTGTCACGAAAAATCCTAAGGTATTAAAACATTAAATAGCATATTTTGTAGTCTAAGAAAGATATGAAGAATGCCTATCTAACTGAAATATATATCTATATAGCTAGAAAATCTAACTAACATGACTACGAACTTGACTATTATTAATGATTATCCATTAGCAACCTATATACATTACATTTTTAAATGAACTACACAATCACATTACCTTAATAAAGATCAAAAATGCATATACATATAACAAAATTGACCTTATATCTCTATCAATAAAGCAAAATCCATACTAATGCAAATTATTCATATCTAAATCATATCCCCCTTTAAATGTAAAAGAACGTTTATAAACCATATTTGGGAACATGGTTACAGTTTTTTCCTTCCAACCTGCTTCCTGCTGAATGGGGGCGTCGTTACTTAGTTCTTTCATGGTATAATGTGGGGAGCCGTTCCCACATACTCCATTGTAAGATGACTCTGACCATCAGCACCACCACTGTAATCAAGCTAGTGCGCATGTGCATGGTAAATGACAGTTTACCTTGTTAAGCCTGTGCACATGCACATAGTCACTTTCCATCCCTTGCTCTCTGCCTCTCCCGTGGCACCATAGGGTTTGACAGGCTGCAGCCAGGCAGAGTTTGACATGTCCGAGGCAAGGACTTTTAAGCTATATAAGGGCCAGGTTTTTGACCCTTGATGTCTTCGCTCCGTAAGCTTATGCTCTCCCTCTCAAGACGCATAAAGCTTTTCTGCAGAAAGATCCTGAATGTGCCGCGTCGTTCTTGCTGGCGAGACGGTAGCGCGGGGCATCTGGTGCTGACATCCCGGGAATCTTAACATCATCAGCACCGCCGGAGACCCCTTGGACTCAAGGAGGATTCAGAACTGCAGGTGAGTACATTCAGAGAGGCATGTCTTTTTTGGATTTCAGATTGGACCTTTCATCGCCCTGAAGAGTAGCGTGGAGGCCTTAGTGATCTTCTGAGAGCGCTTTTGATCATCATTTTGGGACCACCGTTATAACTGTTAGGTACGGTAAGTCCAACGTAGATAAGCAGCAGTACCTTACTGTGCGCTTTAGTCTCTTGTAGATAAAAGAGCCGCGCGCGGATACTTTCGTTTTCGGATACTTTCATTTTCGCCGCACTTGTAAGAGGGACGTAGATAAGCCGCGGGTGCCTGCTTGTCATCATGGGCTCCTCGCAGTCCGTTATCACAGCACTAGAGTCGGTGTTAAAACAAAGAGACATAAAAATTGCCCATCGGACACTGAAAAACTTCGTAAAAGAGATTGATCGAGTGGCTCCCTGGTATGTTTGCTCTGGATCGTTGACTCTTGCCTCGTGGAACAAACTAGGTAAAGACCTCGATAAAAAAACTAATTGAGGGAGACTTAAGGCAAGGAACAAAGGCCATTTGGAAGTTGGTTAAACACTGTCTGGAGGATGAAGCCTGCAAGGCTATAGTGGCAGAGGGAAGAAACGTCCTAGAAGAAGTCCAGGACAGTATGTCAGAAACTGAACATACTGAGAGGTTGGGCGCATGCAGAAAAAAATTAGCCCCTATTAAGGAAAAAGACCTCCCTGGTAAGTCTAAGGATGAGGGGATGAATACTTCGGACCCTAATGGTCCACAATGCACCATGATAAAAAAAAAGTAAGGAGAATGGCTCTAGCCGGTACCCTCTGCAGGAACTTAAGGCTTTAAGTATAGATAGCTCTAATGACTCTGATAGCTCTGGGAATGAAGATTTAGACCCCAAGAAAGAAGTTGAACTAGATGAGGAAGCAGCCAGATATGAGAAGGAGAGATGTTATCCCGATGATCGCTTACAAAGCGACAGAGGACAGCTCTACACAGCCTCTTCACAGGTGGTTCCTTCGGCACCCCCTCCTTATGAGATGTGCCCTAGGGCCTTTTCCTTCCTTCCTGAGAAGGTAAAGAGAAAATTGCGCTTGGCCTACCCCGTCTTTGAAGATGTGGAAGGAGGACGGGTGCACGCACCTGTGGAATATAGCCAAATAAAAGAATTGGCGGAATCGGTTAGAAAATATGGCATTACCGCTAAATTTACCCTAGCCCAATTAGACAGATTGGCAATGACTGCCATGACCCCGGCTGACTCGCAAACGGTCACCAAAGCATCACTTGTTAGTATGGGTCAATATATGGAATGGAAAGCCCTTTGGTATGAAGCAGCCCAGGAACAAGCCAGAGCCAATGCCATGGCTCTGACTCCAGAACAACAACAATGGACATTCGATCTCCTAACTGGCCAAGGGCGTTTTACTGCTAATCAGACTGATTATCATTGGGGTGCATATTGACAGATTGCTGACACGGCCATTAGGGCATGGAAAGCACTCTCTAGAAAAGGAGAAGCGAATAATCAGCTCACTAAGATCATTCAGGGCGTACAAGAACCTTTTTCAGACTTTGTGGTGCGAATGACAGAGGCAGCAGGATGTATCTTTGGCGATCCTGAAACGGCCGCGCCTTTTATCAAATAGCTCATTTTTGAACAAGCCACCCAGGAATGTCGCATAGCCATAGCCCCTAGAAAAAGTAAGGGACTAAAGGATTGGCTTAGAATTTGCAGAGAGTTGGGAGGTCCCCTCACCAATGCTGGGCTGGCCGCTGCTATCTTACAAATACAAAAACCCCCCTTTAAGGAACCAGAGAAAAGGGTCTGTTTTAACTTTAGCAAGCCAGGACATTTAAAGAAAGATTGTAGATTGTCAGAAAAGGAGAGGGCTCCCTCTACCCTCTGTTCCAGGTGTGGTAAAGGCTACCACAAGGCTGAACTATGCCATTCAGTGAGGGATATAAAAGGCAGAATTCTTCCTCCATTAAGGGCACCTGTTACTGAGAAATCAAAAAACGGGGCAGTAGGCCCCCGGTTCCAGGGCCCACAAAAATATGGGAACAGGTTCATCAAAATGACCGACGAGGTCTCTCTAGGGACGGAGCAAGAATGGACTTGTGTGCCTCCTCTGACTTCATACTGATGCCCCAAATGGGAGTACAGCCCATTCCTGTTCGGGTGCCTGGGTTTTTACCCCAAGGAAGTGTGGGCCTTATCCTGGGGCAAGGATCGCTTACCTTACAGGGACTTATTGTCCACCCCGGTATTATTAATAACCAACATACTTCTGAAATTCAAGCATTGTGTTCCAGTCCAAACGGAGTCTTTTCTATTAGCAAAGGAGACAGAATAGCTCAGCTACTACTCCTTCCGGGTGAAGCCCATCAAAAACCAGGAGATAGACAGATGGGATCCTCAGGTCAGGACTCGGCCTATTTGGTTGTCAGTCTTCAGGACCGACCAAAACTATCCCTCTGGGTTAATGGCAAGCACTTTGAAGGGATTCTGGACACTGGAGCGGACAAGAGCATAATTTCCTCCCACTGGTGGTCAAAATCTTGGCCAATCACTGAGGCATCACATTCACTACAAGGTTTAGGATATAATGCTCACCCAACCATTAGCTCCTCGGTCCTTATCTGGAGAACCATGGAGGGACAACAAGGACGGTTTATGCCCATATGTGCTCCCCCTGCCGGTTAACCTAAGGGGAAGGGACGTTATGCAAGACATTGGATTAACATTGTCTAATGAATATTCACCACAAGCTACTGATATAATGAGAAAGATGGGGTACGAAGCAGGAAAAGGGCTGGGTCGCCTAGGACAAGGACAGATAGAGCCGGTAGCGCCAAACCCCAACCAAGAAAGACAGGGCCTGGGTTTTTCCTAGGCGCCACTGGGGCAGCATGACCTATATCATGGAAAACAGAGACTCCAGTGTGGGTTCCCCAGTGGCCACTGACCTCTGAAAAATTGGAAGCGGTGACCAAGCTTATTACAGAACAATTAGCTTTAGGACATATAGAACCATCAACCTCCCCTTGGAAAATTCCCATTTTTGTCATTAAAAAGAAGTCAGGAAAATGGCGTTTGCTACACGATTTAAGAGCTATCAATGAGCAAATGCATCCTCTCGGAGCAGTGCAACGGGGGCTCCCTGTACTTTCTGCCCTGCCCAAGAATTGGAGCCTAATAATAATAGATATTAAAGATTGTTTCTTTTCTATTCCATTGTACCCTGCTGATAGACCTCGCTTTGCATTTACTATCCCTTCAGTTAATCACATGGAGCCTGATAAATGATTTCAATGGAAAATTTTACCCCAGTGTATGACCAACAGTCCTACTATGTGCCAGTTGTATGTACATGAGGCTCTAAGACCACTACGAGAGCGTTTTCCACAGTTGCTTATGTTCCATTATATGGACAATGTGCTTATGTGTCATGAGGATTTAAAGGTCCTCGAAAAGGCCTATCCATGCCTATCTATTACTACTTAAAAACTTACAGCTTTGGGGCCTCCAGATAGCTGCTGAAAAGTTTCAAATTGCTGATACTGGCAATTTTTTAGGTTCCATTGTTCTTCCAGATAAGATCCTCCCACAAAAATTAAAAATTTATAAAAAAGATTTACGAACATTAAATGATTTTCAAAAATTATTAGGAGATATTAATTGGCTACGACCTTTTTTAAAGATTTCCTCCACTGATTTAAAACCCCTGTTTGACATCTTGGAGGGGGATGTTCATATTACTTCCCCTCGGGCATTGACACCAGCGGCAGAGGCAGCCTTAACACTAGTGGAAAAATCCATTGAGGAGGCACAATTGTGCCATATTGATGTGACCCAACCATTTTCTCTTTGTGTGTTTAAAACAAGGAAATTGCCCACTGCTGTGTTATGGCAAAATGGACCGTTGCTGCGGATTCATCCACATGCTTCCCCTCAAAAAATTATTGACTGGTATCTAGCTGCTATAGCTCAGATTGCCCTTAAAGGACTGAAAACATCTGTTAGTCATTTTGGTAAACATCCAATGGTTATGATCGTTCCCTATACTTCCCTTCAGATACAAACCTTAGCCACCACTTCTGATGACTGGGCCATTTTGGTCACCACCTTTTCAGGGAAAATTGATAATCACTACCCCAAACACCCTTTGCTACAGTTTGCTGCATGTCATCCCATTGTGTTTCCCTGGGTAACATCTTCCATCCCGCTAAAAGACGGAATGGTGGTATACACAGATGGCTCCAAAAATGGCATGGGAGTTTATGTTATGGGTTCCAAAGTGTTTTCAAAAAATTTCCCTGCCACCTCACCCCAGGTGGTGGAATGCATGGTGGTATTAGAAGTTTTTCAAAAATTTCATTGCCCCCTCAACATCGTTTCCGACTTTGCCTATGTGGTCAATGTTGTCAAATTACTTGAGACAGCTGGAATTATAAGAACTACCAGCACAGTGGCATTTCTTTTCCACAAACTGCAAGAATGTTTATTAAACAGAAGAGCTCCATTTTTTATTACACACATTAGAGCACATTCAGGCCTCCCAGGTCCTATGAGTTCGGGCAATGATTTGGCTGATCGCGCTACATGACTAGCTGCGGTGGCCCTTGCCTCCCCATTACAAGCTGCAAAAGTCTTTCATAATAACTTTCATATTACAGCTGAAACCCTGCATAGGCGCTTTTCTCTTACTAGAAAGGAAGCTTGTGACATTGTGACCCAGTGTCACAATTGCTGCCAGTTTCTCCCTATTAGACACACTGGGATAAATCCCAGAGGAATTTTGCCTTTACAGGTATGGCAAATGGATGTTACTCATATCACTGCTTTTGGAAGACTTCAATATGTGCATGTGTCAATTGACACACGCTCTGGCATTCTTCATGCCACAACTCTCACAGGAGAAAAGGCTTCTCGTGTCATTCAACATTGCCTTGAGGCATGGAGTGCTTGGGGCTAGCCCATATTTTTAAAAACTGATAATGGGCCTGCCTATACCTCTCAAAAGTTTAAGCGATTTTGTTTGCAAATGCAAGTTACACACATTACAGGCCTGCCCTATAATCCTCAGAGACAAGGCATTGTTGAGCGAGCACATCGCACACTTAAGTCTTATCTAATTAAACAAAAAAGAGGAATAATGAAGGAGTTGCTCCCGACACCAAGAGTGGCCATTGCCACTGCTTTGTTCACTATAAATTTTTTAAATTTGGATGACCATGATCAGACCGCGGCGGACCAACACTGTTCGCAGCCACGGCAGCCAAAGGAACTTGTAAAATGGAAAGATGTGTTGACTAATGAATGGAGAGGCCCGGATCCTATTTTAATAAGATCCAGGGGAGCTGTTTGTATTTTTCCACAGAATGAAGAAAATCCATTCTGGGTCCCTGAAAGGCTAACAAGAAAAATCTTAGAACGGAAGGATGGCGGGGATCACTCTCATGCTGATCGTGTCGACCTTTCTGTTGCCGGTGCCGGTGATGTCTTCGCGAGTTGAGAGCCACCATTGTCCAGATCAACTCTACCTGCCTTGATCTGTCCTTCACAGAGGGACTGTCTGCTGTCTCATACTTCAAGGAATGGGTGGGGGTGGAATTATTTGGTGCAGTCATTTGCTGTGGATTGGTGTTTCTTCTCTGACTGGTCTGTAAGCTCAAAAGCCAAAACAAAAGAGATAAGGTGATGATTGCACAAGCTCTGGTCGCCCTAGAACAAGGGGCTTCCACTGATATTTATGCTCAAGCAATAGGCCACCGACTGAACAGCTCTTGCACACCTGGAACTCAGGTTCACTGCACAAGGTAGAGTGTTCAGCCTGACCTCCCAAGAGGGGTGTTGAGCTAAGGGCATCGCACAGAGAGTGGTTCTCTCTGAGAGACATGTTGTCCTGATAAGGGTTGCCTGCCTCATTTTCCCTTTCCCAGAAAAAAATGGCAGAGGGCAGGTCGAAAGCATCCCGGGTTCAATAAATCTAGGGATAGATTTCATACACGTCTTACATATTTTTACATTGGGAAGTACAACCACTGTCTCTACCCCCATAGCCTGGGAAAGCCTGATTGCTTTTAAAAATGAAAAGGGGGAGATGTGGGGAGCCATTCCCACATACTCCATTGCAAGATGACGCTGACCATCAGCACCACCACTGTAATCAAGCCAGTGTGCATGTGCATGGTAAATGACAGTTTACCTTGTCAAG
This sequence comes from Microtus oregoni, assembly GCF_018167655.1. NCBI lineage: Eukaryota > Metazoa > Chordata > Mammalia > Rodentia > Cricetidae > Microtus > Microtus oregoni. The sequence goes on along the minus strand of NW_024544742.1, from coordinate 2,528,944 downwards.
CCAGTGCACATGCACATAGTCACTTTCCATCCCTTGCTCTCTGCCTCTCCCGTGGCACCATAGGGTTTGACAGGCTGCAGCCAGTCAGAGTTTGACACGTCCAAGGCAAGGACTGTTAAGCTATATAAGGGCCGGTGTTTTGACCCTTGAGGTCTTCGCCCCGTAAGCTTATGCTCTCCCTCTGAAGACACATAAAGCTTTTCTGCAGAAAGATCCTGAATGTGCCACGTCGTTCTTGCTGGCGAGATGGTAGCACGGGACAGTATAACCTGTGTGCTAGTTTCATCTCATTTGGCAGTTGAGCAAAGCAATTTTTTGAAGGTGTGCACAGCAACCTTTCAGGAGGGAGTGGTCCATCATACCATATTGAGACAGAGGCAATCCACAGACTCTCACCCTCTGTGAAACAAAATAAGAAACTCCTTTCCAAAGCATCATGTCCTTAGATCCAAATTTCAAAGTCAAGGCATTTTCAAAATATCTATGTTGGATTCGTTCAGCAGCATTTATAAACAAATATCTTTTAGCAGCTATTGCTCCTTCCTCAGAATTCAAACGATGCAAACAGAGCATAATAGCATACAATATCAAAATTCTCTGTGTATTTTCAATCTTTGTGCGATTCATTTTAACCTCTATTTTATTTCTTTTTCCTTTTTATTTTTTTGTCTTTCGAGACAGGTTCTCTGTATCTTTGACCTGGAATAACTCTGTAGACCAGGCTGTCCATGAAGTCTCATAGATCCCCCTGTCTCTGCCTCCCAGGCATTGGGTTTAAAGTTGTATGCTCATACACCTTGAACTCACAGAGATCTGTTTGTCCCTGCCTTCTAGGCACTGGGATTAAAGGCATGTGCTACCACACCTTGAAGTTACAGAGGTCAATCTCCTTCTGCCTCCCAGGCATTGGGATTAAAGTTGTGTGCTACTACACCTTGTTCTCACAGAGATCTGTTTGTTTCTGCCTTCTAGGCACTGGGATTAAAGGCATGTGCTACCAGACCTTGAAGTCACAGAGGTCATCTCCCTCTGCCTCCCAAGTGTTGGGATTAAAGGTGTGTACTACCACACCCAACTACTCTCTTTCTTCCCTTTTTTTGTTTTTGTTCTTACTTTAAGAACCTTAATCTTTAGCATACATATTTTTCTAACACACTGTAAACTATTTAAACATTTTGATTGACTTTGAATCTTTCTTTTACTGTATATGTCTCTTTTGTGACCACATGAGTCCTTAATTTAGCAAGCAATATCAGTAGGATTAAAGTCATGGCTTTGCCAGCTAGATACAGTCCCTACCTTAGCTTTCCAGCCTTATGGCTGAGGTACTGGCTGTAGCCATGTTTACTGCCACAACACTATTTCATTTCAAGGTCCCTGCCAGCAAGTAAGTTGCAGCATTATGTCCACAGACAACACACAATTCCTCTCTCTGTAGTCGGCCCTCCTGGTTCAAACAGTCAGAGTTTGCCCTGCCAGGATCGCCCAGAAAGCCAGAATTTTTAAACAGCGCAGCTTTTTCCCAGCTATGGCTGAAAAGCAAAAAGCATGCATTCAGCATTTCATCAACACCATTGGTCTTTAATATCACTTAATATCAATGGACTCAGCTCACCTATAAAATGCATAGGCTAAGAGATTGGATACAAAAACAGGATGCAACACTCTGCTGTTTACAAGAAACACCATTCAACCACAAAGACAGACACCTATTCAGAGTAAAGGACTGGGAAAATGTTTATCAAGCAAATGGACCTAAGAAACAAGCAGGTGTGGCCATACTAATTTCAAACAAAGTTGACTTCAAACTAAAATCAATCAGAAGAGATGGAGATGGCCATTTTTACTCATAACAGAAACAATTCATGAGGACAAAGTCTCAATCCTGAATATCTATGCCCCTAATATAAAAGCACCCACTTATGTAAAAGAAACATTACTAAAACTCAAGGCAGTCATCAAACCACACACACTAATAGTAGGAGATTTCAACAATCCTCTCTCACCAATGGATAGGTCAATCTGACAAAAAAACTAACAGAGAAATAAGAGTATTAAGGGAGGTAATGAATCAAATGGAATTAACAGACATCTATAGATCATTCCACCCAAATAGGAAAGAATATACCTTCTTCTCTGCAGCTCATGGAACCTTCTCGATAATTGACCACATAATCATTAACAAAGCAAACTTACACAGTTACAAAATATATTAGGAACAACCTGTATCTTATCGGATCACCATGGATTAAATTTAGAATTCATCAACAGTGCTACCACCAGAAAGACTATGAACTCATGGAAACTGGACAGTCAACTACTGAACCACACCTGGATCAAGGAAGAAATAAAGAAAGAATTTAAAGTCTTTCTTGAAATCAATGAAAATAAAGACTCAACATTCTCAAACCTATGGGACACTATGAAAGCTGTGCTAAGAGGAAAGTTCATAGCACTAAGTGCCCACTTAAAGAAAACAGAGAAAGCACACATTGGAGACTTTCACTATGCTGGACTGAATATGGGCAAATCTGATTCTCACTTCTACAGTGTCAGTAGTGTAACGATTATTTAATCTGGCCCCTTTGTATTCAAAGGTAAAGCTTGAGGATTTTTGCCAAAAAATGAATCCTTGAGACCACCTTTGGCACATGACGAAAGTCTGGAGTAAGCTTTGTCCTAGGAGGGAGGTCTGACAGTTTATTCAGTGAAATAAATGGAGTAAGCTAAATTGAGTGGAGTCAAGGCATTGGCTCTCCGTGAGAAAAGGTAAATTTTGAGACGTCTGTAGGGAAAGTGTATAAGTTGGAAAACCCTTGAACACAGGGGAGAAGTATCATGCACCATCCTGTTATAGGTGAATGCCCTTACTAACCCATTCAGAGAAGGAAGGTCCCATTATGACACTTCAACTTCCAATACTTCTTTTGAACTTTCTCATCTTTTATTGACTCTTGGAGAGTTAGGCATCAGCAACAGCTTTTTTCATTATGCGTTGGTGCCTGTCAGCAGCTAGATTTCAACTTCTTTCTAAGGTTGTTTTCTTATCCCATGAATGGCCACCAGTGATGTGCCAAGTTGATTTCTAATGATTGGATTGAAAAACATAGCTTAGGATTTAGTTTCTAATTTGAAAGTTATGACAGGGACCCAAAACCTACAGTGGAGTAATATATTTCACTAGATACCTGCACCAAATATTAAAGGTTTAAATCATTTTTATTTAGAGCAGCATATTTTGGAGGTAGTTTAAAACAGAATAAAATTCTTGAGAGTTCTTGACAGAATCCTACAAGGTAGGATGCAGTATTATTCAAAATAACATCTCAAATGTCACCTTGTGAATAAAAGGAATGTATGAGTTTCCTTGAGACAATGCTTCCTAGTCTTCCTGAGATAGGTGGATTAGGTGTAAGTACACATTCTTAATGGAGAGAAGGATGATGGCCCAGTTCGACCAAGAGTAGTTTTCATGAAAACTTCATTAAACAAAGTATACATGAGGTCTCTTGGAAACAGGACTACAGAAAACCTCTTCTTAGAATGGAAAGTTATGAGACTATCTTCAGCAAATGAGAAATCCCAATTGTCTTTATTCACAGGAAGGAGGGCTCCAGTCATATTTGGTAAAATAGTAATATGCAATTCATCCAGGATCAAAAGTGCATGGTCGCAAGGCATCATGGGTAATGAATAAGTGTCTGGCTCTGCACTACCATCCAGCTAATTTTCACAATGCAATCATACATACCCAATGAGAAATATTTAAAAGTCTAAGGCATATCTCATAACAATCTTCCAAGAGACTAAGTAGTAATGCAAGCATTAATGTTTCCTCAAGGATGTGTTCACCTGTACATATCTGTGCATATAGAAACAGTGCCTTTTTTCCCTTTTGTTTATTTATTTATTAAAGATTTCTGTTAGCCGGGCGATGGTGGCGCACGCCTTTAATCCCAGCACTCGGGAGGCAGAGGCAGGCGGATCTCTGTGAGTTCGAGACCAGCCTGGTCTACAGAGCTAGTTCCAGGACAGGCTCCAAAGCCACAGAGAAACCCTGTCTCGAAAAAAAAAAAAACAAAAAAAAAAAGATTTCTGTCTTTCCCCACTACTTCTTCCCATTTCCCTCCCCCTCCCCCAATCAAGTTTCCCTGACTTGTCAGCCCATAGATCTGTCAGGATTCACTGCCCAGTGGGAGGTCCAAGGATCACCCACCTCCATCCAGGTCTAGTAAGGTGAGCATCCAAACTGCCTAGGCTCCCACAAAGCCAATACGTGCAATAGGATCAAAAACCCACTGACATTGTTCTGGAGTTCTCAGTAGTCCTCATTGCCCACTATGTTCAGCGAGTTCGGTTTTATCCCAGGTTTCCTCAGACCCAATCCAGCTGGCCTTGGTGTGTTCCCTATAGAACATCTCCATTGTTTCAGTGTGTAGGTACACCCCTCGCGGTCCTGAGTTCCATGCTCATACTCTCTCTCCTTCTGCTCCTGATTTGGACCTTGAGATTTCTTTGAATATACAAGAAGCATACAGAACACCCAAAAGACTGGATCAAAGAAAAACATCCCCTCACCATATAATTATCAAAACACTAAATACACAGGTTAAATAAAGAATATTAAGAAACAGTGCATTTTTAAAAACGAACTTGGAGACAGATGGCTTGAGAGCCAATTTTCTCTTTCCACCTTCTGTCCTGTGATCTAAAAGCAGAAAGTTGTCAGATCCCATTGATTATATTTGTGTTTGTATGATTATCTTTGTCAGAGGGGTTTCTTTTCCTTTTGGCAGATGAAACATGTCTAAATCCTCTTTGTGACAAAGAAAGATGCTTGCAGTCCCCATGTTCTGTATGGGAAGCATGAATATCTGCTTTGTTAGAGCCTCTCCCAATTTAGTTTTGATAGGTCTTGAATGTTTATGGCTGCCGTTGCGAGAAGTAATACCTCTACCACACTTCTCATGAGATTGCGAGGATCTGCAGCCTCCCTTAGAGATGGAAGGTTCTATGGACCCTTGAGGAGTAGCTTTTTGTTTCTCCCTCACTTTTGGAGGATGAATGTTTGAACTCTGTTTTGGTCAAAGAGCATATTAGGCAGCCTTCATGTTCTGAATGGGAAACATGAACAAATGCTTTGTTTGAGGGGACCTGTTCTAATTTGATTTTGGTAGATTTGGAATATCTAAGAATTCCTTGGGAAGAAGGAGAAAACCTGAGGCCTTCCTCATAAGGTTGTGAGGATCTCAAACTCCATTTGCAGAAGTAGTATTGAGGCTTGCTTTAGGCTCAGTTTTAAGCCTTGCAGCAACATTGTTAGAAACCAAACCTCTGCCCCATTTTTGGGAGAATTGTGCATCTTCTGTTGGCACAGATTTGAGGCATGATTCTTTAGAATCAAGTTTTGATTTTGTTTTCTTTGATTTCAAATGTTTGGAACCATCTTGTCGAGAGGGAGAAAATCTTTGATATTTTGTAGCAGGGGAACTAGGTTTGAAGTTCAATTCTGATGATACTTGGTTTGGAAACACTCCTTGGAGGGGTAGCGGTAGAACGTGAATCCTTTCTGATATATATGGAAGATGTGAGCACCATGCACATCATAAGAACCGTCTACTTTGTGGGGAGAAGATGATGTTTCTAGAACACCTTGAGAAGCTGAAAAATATTACAATAGTCCCTGGGCAGGGAAAAATGTGTTCCTTGTGTGACAGATGGGAACTTTGCCACAGACCCTTGATTATAAGAAGTGTCTTGCACTTTGTGGGAAGATCTGGATGATTCTGCAGACCCTTGAACAAATGAGCAATGTCCTAGAGACTCTTGTCCTGATATAGACAATCACAAAGTTCCTTGGAGAGATAATAAAGTCCTTCATATTCCTTCTGATGTGTTGTTTATCCTAGAGTCACTTTTGTGGATACAGGAATTTTCTATGACACTTGATCTACTGGGGAATGTTCTAGAGTACCTGGTGTAAGTGTGATAGGTCTCAGAGACTCTTGGGAAGACAGAGAATGTTTTAGAGAAGTTTGGACATTTGGTGAAGATTCTAGATGCTTCCAGAAAGATGTGAACAGTTCTGATTTATTTCAGGAAAATAGAGAAAAGCTCCAAGTATGTTGGAGTGTAGAACTGAAAAGCCATTGTATCATTGAGTCAGATAGAAATTGTTCTACAGGCCCTGAAATAGACAGAGCAGTTTTAAACACCCCTTGGGCAGATGACCAGTCTTTTAATTTCCCCTTTGAAAATTAAGAATTTCCCTCAGTTCCTTGGGAAAGAGATCATCATTGGCATATGGAAAAGTTTCTGTTCTCCTCTGATTAACGATGGATTCCTATACCTCTTGGGAAGATCGAGGTGTTCCTGGAACAACCTAGGTAGTCACAGGAGGACTGAGTGTCCAAGAAACAGATGGAGACATTCCTAAATCCACTTTGTTAGGTGGAAAAAAATCTTAGAGTCACGGGAGTAGATAAAGAAGATCTCAAATCCACTCTCGAGTAATTGGATAACACTAGATTGCCATGTGCACTGGTAGAAACTTCCAGAGTCTTTTTTCCACATGAATAAAGGCAAGATTCCACAACTTATAGTAAAGATAATGAATGTCTGGAACTCACTTGAACAGATAAGGAAATTTCCAAAGACTCTAGGGAAGAGGATAGAGTGCATTGCCCAGATAAAGAAATCATCAGTTGCCCTTTTCAAGAAGTCAAAGTTTCTAAAGTGTCTGGATCAAATGGATCTCTTTGGTGAACCCTTTGTGCAGACTTCCAATATCAAAGAGGTCCCATAGAATGAAACAGAGGGCCCTAGATAGCCTTGCATAGATTTAGAGTAATGAAAATGAAAGAGAGGGTCTTAGATTGCCTTGCTTATGTTTAGAGTAATGAAAAGTTTCTTCTTCCGACAGTTTAGGTTTCAAAGGCACTGGAAAGAATGGAAATAACTCAAGTTTTCTGGGGCATATACGGAATGTTCCCATGGCCCGTCAGATACCACATGTCATCTGGTAGTTGTAAAACTTTTGCATACACGTGGTGAAGATGATGAATATCTTGGGGAGTCCCAGGCAGTTAGCAAAGGTTCTACAGAATTTTTGGAGACCCTGGAACAGATTTCATAGTTTCTACCATTTTTTTTGGCATGCTGGCTATATCCCTGAGACTCTGGGGTAGATGATGCATATGCTCATGTACTTTGTGCAGAAGTTTACTGTGATAATGTATGTTGTGTATGCGAGGAAGTTCCTGAGAGCCCTTGAGCATGTAGGATGTCCTAGACTCCTTTGTGCAGATGTGGCCAGACCCTTGTGTAAATTCACAGGAACCTACGTTTTTTGAGCACATTGAGAAGTTGCTTAACTCACCTGGCAAAAGGAGTAAAGTCCCAGAGTGTCTTGAGGACAAGGACCATTTACTGAACTTCCTTCATGTGATGGAGAATTTGCCAATGTCTCTCTTTTATGTGACATTGCCCGTGATAACTATGTGTATTTTGGACTTTTCCTTGGATGTTTGCAGAAGATAACAAAGGCCCTAGAGTTCCATTTGAAGATGCTGATGGACTCAGTGATCAGATACATTAACTTCTTGAGGCAGATGAGTAGAGATTAGAAATGCTGGATCACTTGGGACATGTGATGAAAATCTTCTAGGCACTTTATTAAATGGTGAAGACAATGTAGGACCTGGGCTAGATGGACAGATTACCACAGGCTCTCTGACAGAAGACAAATGGCTGAGATTCATTTAGACAAGTTGAGATGTTTCTAGATTACCAGAAAAAAATGTAAAAGATAAAGTTCTCCTTGAGGAAATGAAAAAATCACAGAGTTCCTTGTGCACAAAGGAAATTTACAAAGGTGATCCAATATATAGAAAATGTTCAGGATATCCTGAACTCGCAGAAATTTGGAACATTTCCTGAGATCCATGTCTCGAGGAGAGGACAAAGATCCTCGTGTGCTCTTTTCAGATTGAGAAGGTTTCAGAGATCCTGGGACAGATGGTGGATACTGTAAAGAATTTTGTACAGAATGAGACATTTTCTGAGGGATTTGAGATGAAGCAGGATGCTTCCTAGTTCCTTGATTACACAGCAATTTCACAAGAGTTCCTTGTGCAGACATAGATAAGTTCAAAGACCATTGGGGAAATAAAGAAGGGTCCAAAAAAGCCCTTCTGCACCCTGATACTCACAAAGATATCTGACTAGATTGCAAAGATTCTAACAGTGTCTGGGTATTTTGAATAAACATCAGAGGTTCTGTCCTTGATGCAAAATATCCTACTGTACGTTTTATTGTGTCAAATCCAATTGTGCCTTTGGCAGGTATGAGAATCTCCACAGCACAGTGTCCTGGGAAGAGAGGAAGACTCTAAGAGTCCCTTGTGCAGATTTGGACATTTTAAGAGTTCCTTGTGATGGTGGGCATGTTCCCACAATCATTTCATCAGAACAAGAAGATGCTGGAGTTGTTTATCTTGATGACAAAATACCCAGATGCCCTGGTACAGATGGAATGTTTCCCTGGTCACTTGGGTAGATGGAAAATTTGTATATGGCACTGGAAATGCTTTGAAAAGTGTAGAAACTTATAGAGTCTCTTCAGCAAATTATGCTAATTTCAGTATTTCCTCAGATGACATAACATGTTCCAGAGGCCCATATGTAGGTTTCAAAGCTCTTATATTCCCTTGGCCAGAGGGGAAAAAATTCTGCAGATCTTTGGCAGAACTTAAAATCATCTAGGCACTAGAGTTTGTTACAAAGCTTCTATTATGCTTTTAGCAGACCAAGTTTTCACACTCTCTCTCACACCTGAAAAATGCCCCAAGGAATTCTGGGAATATTGCTATTGTCTCAAAATTTTTGAAGAATATACTGACTGTTTTGAAGACCTTTGCATAAATGACAAAGAACTTTGGCAAGCAAAGTTACCTCTGTAGCTGTCGAGACTACTTTAGGAAATTTCAAAATAGCAAATATCCTAGAGACCATGGATTATAGAAAAGATTTTCCTGAGCATCAAGAGAAAATGATAAATGTTCTATATGCTCTAGTGAAGACAAAATTTCCCTGAGGTTTCTGGCTAGATTTGTTTTGTCCCATAGTCCTTGTAATCCTTGTAGTATGTTGGATAGATGAAGGAATAATTTTAGACTATTGGGAAGAAATTAGATGTTTCAAAGCCCTATTAGAAGGTACCAGAGTCCCTACAATTCATTGTGTTGATTTTGATAGTTTTAGAGACCTTTGTTTAGATAGTGGAGATCCTAGATTCTTAGGCAGATGCAAAAATTCTACAGTTCCTTTTGTAGGTAAAGAAATTACCAGCAGTGTTGGAGCAGGTAGAGAAACACTGAGTTCCTTATGGGCACATTGATTAGTCTCTAACTTAGAAGGTGGATGTCTTTCTGTGCTTTGTGCCTGTGTGTGCTTTACCAAAGTGGGTTCTGTATAAGGAATAGCTTTTTCAGGAATTTGAGTAGTTGGTGAAATTTTCAGCACCACCTGCCCTTATGTTTTCACATTCAGTTTCTTGTGAAGATGGTCAAAATTCATCATATTTTTTTCAAAGATGGAGAAGGAGGTTCTTTGGGTTACCAGGCCTCACTGTTTAGGTGCTGAGGAGATCCATCTGTAGTGGTGAGTGTGTGCGATACAGGGGCAGATTGTCCCAGAAGAGAGCACAAAGCCTCCTCCCCCAGCTCCTTCTGAAGGGCTGTCTTTCTTACACACAACCCCCCCAAACCTGCTTTTTCTCAAAGATCCTAGCTCAGGAATAGGTTTCTGCTCCTACACTAAGTCTACCCACCTAGAGAGGTGAGTGTCTGCCTACTGGGCAGGCCTCTACAATCCCCAAAGGTAGCACGGGCATCTTCAGCTTGGTGGCAGGGTCTCCTGTGCTCTACTGGACCCTGCCCTGCCCCCAAGTTCGCCCATTTGTCTGTGGGTCATTGGATTACCAGGTGTTCATGTTTTGGTGCTGAGGAGTGTCATCTGGACAGGAATGGTTTCTGCTTCTACACTGAGGAGATACACCAGAGTGTCAGTCACAGCAAAGTCTCTACCAAGACACCAGGCCTCTCCTGGCTCCATTTGAAGGAAGAGACTGGAAAGCTCCAATGCAAGCATTCCTCCAACAACCTGAATTGCAACATGACATCATCAGAGTCCAGGGATCCTGAAATAAGAATTGTGCAGCCTACTCCAGAAGAATTAGAAGAAATCGACCCAAACATGAATTATATGAAAATAATAGAGGACCTTAAACAGGAGGTGAAAAACTGCCATAAACAATTAGAGATTACAAATAAAAAGGTAGAGGAAATATATAAGTCGCTTAAAGATACCCAAGAAAATCAAGAGAAACAAGAAAAAGCAATAAAAAATGAAAGGGAAGCAGTTCAAGACTTTAAGAATGAAATGGAATTAATGAAGAAAACACAAACCAAGGAAAGAATGGAGATGGAAAATCTGGGTAAACAAACAGGAACTACCGAGACAAGTACTACAAACAGATTACAAGAGATAGAAGAAAGAATGTCAGACACTGAAGATAACATAGAGAAAATAAAAACACTGATCAAAGAAAAAAGCAAAACCAACAAATTCACATCAGGAAATCTGGGACACAATACAAAGACCAATCCTAAGAATTATAGTGGTAGAGTAGGAGAAGAAGTACAGCTCAACAGTCCAGAAAATATATTTAATAAAATTATAGAAGAGAACTTTCCAAACCTAAAGAAAGAAATTCCTTTGATTGTTCAAGAAGCATACAGAACACTGAATAGTCTGGACCAAAAAAATTATCTCCTTGCCATATAATAATCAAAACACAAAACATACAGAATAAAGAAAGAATATTAAGAGCCGCAAAGGAAAAAGGCCAAGTTACTTATAAAGGTAAACCTATCAGACTTACACCTGACTTCTCTATGGAAACCATGAAAGCCAGAAGGTCCTGGATAGATGTTCTCCAAAAACTAAGAGACCACGGATGCAAGCCCAGACTACTATATCCAGCCAAACTTTCATTCACTATAAATGGAGAAAACAAAATTTTCCAGGATAAAAACAAATTTAAACAATACGTAGCCACAAATCCAGCCTTACAGAAAATAATAGAAGGAAAATCACTAACCAAGGAGTCCAACAATGACCACAATAACTCAGACATCTAGAGACTCTTCACCAGCGCAAATCAAAGAAGGAAAACACACAAACCCTACTACTTAAAAAGTGACCGGAGTTAACAACCACTGGTCATTAATATCACTTAATATCAATGGGCTCAACTCACCTATAAAAAGGCACAGGCTAAGAGATTGGATAAGAAAACAGGATCCAACATTCTGCTGTCTACAAGAAACACACCTCAACCACAAAGACAGGCACCTACTCAGAGTAAAGGGCTGGGAAAAGGCTTATCAAGCAAATGGACCTAAGAAACAAGCAGGTGTGGCCATACTAATTTCTAACAAAGTTGACTTCAAACTTAAATCAATCAGAAGAGATGGAGAGGGACATTTTATACTCATAACAGGAACAATTCATCAGGAAGAAGTCTCAATCCTGAATATCTATGCCCCTAATATAAAAGCACCCACGTACGTAAAAGAAACATTACTAAAACTCAAGGCAGCCATCAAACCGCACACACTAATAGTAGGAGACTTCAACACTCCTCTCTCACCAATGGACAGGTCAATCAGACAGAAACCTAACAGAGAAATTAGAGAATTAATGGAGGTAATGAAGCAAATGGACTTAACAGACATCTATAGATTATTCCACCCAAAGAGGAAAGAATATACCTTCTTCTCTGCAGCTCATGGAACCTTCTCGAAAATTGACCACATACTTGGTAACAAAGCGAACTTACACAGTTACAAAAAAATATTAGTAACCACCTGTGTCTTATCAGATCACCATGGATTAAAGTTAGAATTCAACAACAATGCTACCCCCAGAAATCCTAAAAACTCATGGAAACTGAACAGTCATCTACTGAACCATACCTGGATTAAGGAAGAAATAAAGAAAGAAATTAAAGTCTTCCTTGAATTCAATGAAAATAAAGAAACAACATACTCGAACTTATGGGACACTATGAAAGCAGTCCTGAGAGGAAAGTTCATAGCACTAAGTGCCCACCTAAAGAAAACAGAGAAAGCACATACTGGAGACTTAACAGCCCACTTGAAAGCTCTAGAAAAAAAAAGAAGCAGGCTCACCTAGGAGGAGTAGAAGACTGGAAATAATCAAATTGAGGGCTGAAATCAACAAAATAGAAACACAGAAAACAATCCAAAGAATCAATGAAACAAAAAGCTGGTTCCTGGAGTAAATCAACAAGATAGATAAACCCCTATCCAAACTAATCAAACGACAGAGAGAGAACACGCAAATTAATAAGATCAGAAATGAAAAGGGGGACATAACCACAGACACAGAGGAAATTCAGAGAGTCATTAGATCTTACTACAAAAGCCTGTATGCCACAAAACTGGAAAATGTAAAAGAAATGGACGCTTTTTTAGATAAATACCATTTACCAAAACTAAACCAGGACCACGTGAACAATCTAAACAGACCTGTAAGTCGCGAAGAATTAGAAGCTGTTATCAAAAACCTCCCTACCAAAAAAAGCCCAGGACCAGATGGTTTCAATGCAGAATTCTACCAGAACTTCCAAGAAGACCTAATACCTATACTCCTTAATGTATTCCACAATATAGAAACAGAAGGGTCGTTACCAAATTCCTTTAATGAAGCCACAATTACTCTGATACCAAAACCACTCAAAGACTCAACCAGGATAGAGAACTACAGGCCAATCTCACTCATGAATATCGACACAAAAATCCTCAACAAAATACTGGCAAATCGAATCCAAGAACACATCCGAAAAATTATCCATTATGATCAAGTAGGCTTCATTCCTCAGATGCAGGGCTGGTTCAACATACGAAAATCTATCAATGTAATCCAGCATATAAATAAACTGAAAGAAAAAAACCATATGATCATTTCATTAGATGCTGAAAAAGCATTTGACAAAATTCAACATCCATTTATGTTAAAAGTCTTGGAGAGATTAGGGATACAAGGGTCATACCTAAATATAATAAAAGCTATATACAGCAAGCCGACAGCTAACATCAAATTAAACGGAGAGAAACTCAAAGCCATCCCACTTAACTCAGGAACACGGCAAGGCTGTCCACTCTCGCCATACCTCTTCAATATAGTGCTTGAAGTTCTAGCAATAGCAATAAGACAACATAATGGGATCAAGGGGATTCGAATTGGAAAGGAAGAAGTTAAACTTTCATTATTTGCAGATGATATGATAGTGTACATAAGCGACCCCCAAAACTCCACCAAAGAACTTATACAGCTGATAAACAGCTTGAGTAATGTGGCAGGATACAAGATCAACTCCAAAAAATCAGTCGCCCTCTTATACACAAAGGATATGGAAGCAGAGAGGGAAATCAGAGAAGCTTCACCATTCATGATAGCCACAAACAGCATAAAATATCTAGGGGTAAATCTAACCAAGTAAGTGAAAGATCTATTTGACAAGAAGTTTAAGGCATTGAAGAAAGAAATTGAAGAGGATACCAAAAAATGGATGGACCTCCCTTGCTCTTGGATTGGGAGGATCAACATAGTAAAAATGGCAATTCTACCTAAGGCAATTTATAGATTCATTGCAATCCCCATCAAGATCCCATCAAAATTCTTCACAGATCTGGAGAAGACAATAATCAACTTTATATGGAAAAACAAAAAACCCAGGATAGCCAAAACAATCCTATACAATAAAGGATCTTCTGGAGGCATTACCATCCCTGACTTCAAACTCTATTACAGAGCTACAGTAATGAAAACAGTGTGGTACTGGCATAAAAACAGAGAAGTCGACCAATGGAATCGTATAGAAGACCCGGATTTTAACCCACAAACCTATGAACACCTCATTTTCGATAAAGGAGCTAAAAATATACAATGGAAGAAAGAAAGCATCTTCAACAAATGGTGCTGGCACAACTGGATGTCAACCTGTAGAAGAATGAAAATAGACCCATATCTCTCACCGTGCATAAAACTCAAGTCCAAATGGATTAAATACCTCAATATCAGCCCGAACACACTGAAAAGGATAGAAGAGAAAGTGGGAAATACCCTACAACAGATGGGCACAGGCAATCGCTTCCTATGTATAACCCCAGAAGCACAGACATTAAGGGCAACATTGAATAAATGGGACCTACTTAAACTGAGAAGCTTCTGTAAAGCAAAGGACATGGTCACTAAGACACAAAGGCAACCTACTGGGAGAAGATTTTCACCAACCCCACAACAGACAAAGGTCTGATCTCCAAAATATATAGAGAACTCAAGAAACTAGACTTTAAAATGCTAATTAACCCAATTAAAAAATGGGGCACTGAACTGAACAGAGTATTCTCAACAGAAGAAGTTCAAATGGCCAAAAGACACTTAAGGTCGTGCTCAACTTCCTTAGCAATCAGGGAAATGCAAATCAAAACAACTTTGAGATATCATCTTACACCTGTCAGAATGGCTAAAGTCAAAAACACCAAGGATAACCTTTGCTGGAGAGGCTGTGGAGGAACGGGTACCCTCATCCATTGCTGGTGGGAATGCAATCTTGTGCAACCACTGTGGAAGTCAGTGTTTTGGTTTCTCAGGAAATTCGGGATCAACTTACCCCTGGACCCAGCAATACCACTCTTGGGAATATACCCAAGAGATGCTTTATCAAATGACAAAAGCATTTGTTCAACTATGTTCATAGCAGTATTATTTGTAATAGCCAGAACCTGGAAACAACCTAGATGCCCTTCAATGGAAGAATGGATGAGGAAAGTATGGAATATATACACACTAGAGTACTACGCTGTGGTAAAAAACAATGACTTCTCGAATTTTGCATGCAAATGGATGGAAATAGAAAACACTATCCTGAGTGAGGTGTCCCAGACACAAAAAGATGAATATGGGATGTACTCACTCATAATTGGTTTCTAGCCATAAATAAGGACCACGGAGTCTACAAGAGGTGGACCTAAAGAAGCTAAGTAAGAAGGTGAACCCAAGGACAAACATATAGTTGTCCTCTTGGCTAAGGGAAGTAGACCAAATTTCCGGGGAGAAAATGGGATCTTGGGGATGGGGTGGGATGGGGGTAAAGGGAGATGGGGAGAGAAAATTTAGAAGGGAAGTAGGGGGGACCTGGGAAACAGGAGAATTGGGATAAAGGAAAGGTGGATAGGGGAGCACGGAACCACAATTCTTAGTTAAGGGAGCCAGTTTAGGGTTGGCAAGAGACTTGACCCTAGAGGGGCTCCCTAGTGCCCAAGATGAGTTTCCCAGTTAGTTCCTTGGGCAGCTGAGGATTGGGAACCTGAAATGACCCTATCCTAGAGCAATACTGACGAATATCTTGCATATCATCATAGAATCTTCATCTGGTGATGGATAGAGATAGAGACAGAGACCCACACAGGAGCATTGGACTGAGCTCCCAAGGTCCCAAGGAGGAGCAGAAGGAGGGAGAACATGAGCAAAGAAGTCGGGACCACGAGGCGTGCATCCACCCACTGAGACAGTGGAGGTGATCTACGGGGAGCTCACCAAGGCCAGCTGGACTGTGACCGAAAAAGCATGGGATAAAACCGGACTCTCTGAACATGGCGAACAATGAGGGCTGATGAGACACCAAGGACAATGGCAGGGGGTTTTGATCCTTCTTAATGTGCTGGCTTTGTGGGAGCCTAGCCAGTTTGGATGTTCACCTTCCTAGATATGGACGGAGGGGGGAGGACCTAGGACTTACCACAGGGCGGGGAACCTGGACTGCTCTGTGGACTGGAGAGGGAGGGGGGGGAAGGAGTGAGGGGAGGGGGAGAAGGGTGGGAGGAGGGGAAGGGAAATGGGAGGCTGGGAGGAGGTGGAAATTTGTTTTTGTTTATGTTTTTTTCTTCTTTTCGCAATAAAAAATATTTAAAAAAAATGCATAGGCTAAGAGATTGGATACGAAAACAGGATCCAACATTCTGCTGTTGACAAGAAACACACCTAAACCACAAAGACAGAGTAAAGGACTGGGAAAAGGTTTATCAAGCAAATGTACCTAAGAAAGAAGCAGGGGTAGCCATACAAATTTCTAACAAAGTTGACTTCAAACTAAAATCAATCAGAAGAGATAGAGATGGACATTTTTACTCAAAACGGAAACAATTCATGAGGACAAAGTCTCAATCCTGAATATCTATGCCCCTAATATAAAAGCACCCACTTATGTAAAAGAAACATTGCAAAAACTCAAGGCAGTCATCAATACAACCAATAATTGTAGGAGATTTCAACACTCCTCTCTCACCAATGGACTGGTCAATCAGACAGAAAACTAACAGAGAAATAAGAGGATTAAGGGAGGTAATGAATCAAATGGAATTAACAGACGTCTATAGCTCATGGAACCTTCTCGATAATTGACCACATAATCGTTAACAAAGCACTTACACAGTTACAAAATATATTAGGAACAACCTGTATCTTATCGGATCACCATGGATTAAATTTAGAATTCATCAACAGTGCTACCCCCAGAAAGCCTTACATCAAATTAAATGCAGAGAAACTCAAAGCTATCCCACTGAAATCAGGAGCACGATAAGGCTGTCCACTCTCTCCATACATCTTCCATATAGTGTTTGAAGTTCTCGCCATAGCAATAAGACAACATAAGGGGATCCAAAAGATTTGAATTGGAAAGGAAGAAGTTAAACTTTCATTATTTGCAGATGATTTGATAGTGTACATGAGCGAGCCTAAAAACTCCAGCAAAGAACTCCTACAGCTGATAAACACCTTTAGTAGCATGGCAAGATACAAGACCAATTCCAAAAAATCAGTTGCCCTCCTATACACAAAGGATAAGGAAGCAGAGAGAAAAATCAGAGAAGCATCATCTTTCATGATAGCCACAAATAGCAAAAAATATCTTGGGGTAACTCTAACCAAGGATCTGAAGGTCCTATTTGACAAGAACTTTAAGTCCTTGAAGAAAGAAATTGAGGAGGATACCAGACAATGGAAGGACCTCCCTTGCTCTTGGATTGGGAGGATCAACATAGTAAAAATGCCAATTCTACCAAGGGTAATTCATAAATTCAGTGCTATCTCCTTTAAAATCCCATCAAAATTCCTCACAGATCATGAGAAGACATTAATCAACTTTATATGGAAAAACAAGGAACCCAGGATAGTCAAAACAATCTTATACAATAAAAGAAATTCTGGAGACATTACCATCCCTGATTTCAAACTCTATTACAGAGCTTCAGTAATGAAAACAGCTTGGTATTGGCACAAAACATAGAAGATGATCAATGGAATAGAGTAGAAGGCCTGGATTTTATCCCACAAATCAATGAACACCTGATATTTGATAAAGGAGCTAAAAGTATTCAATGGAAGAAAGAAAGCGTCTTCAACAAATGGTGCTTGCAGATCTTGTTGTCAACCTGTAGAAAAATGAAAATAGATCTATATCTATCGCCATGGACAAAAATCAAGTCCAAATGGATTAAAGACCTCAATATCAGGCTGAACACACTGAACCTGAAAGAAGAGAAAGTGGGAAGTACTCTACCACATATGGGCACGGGAGATTACATCCTAGGCATATCTCCAGAAGCACAGACATTAAGGACAACATTGAATGAATGGCACCTCCTGAAACTGAGAAGCTTCTGTAAAGCAAAGGACACTGTCACTAAGACAAGAAGGCAACCCATTGACTGGGAAAAGATCTTCACCAACCCCAACAGACAAAAGTCTGATCTCCAAAATATATAAAGAACTCAAGAAACTGGATTTTAAAATGCTAATAAACATTATTCAAAAATAGGGCACTGAACTGAAAGGAGAATTCTCAACAAAAGAAGTTCAAATGGCCAAAAGACACTTAAGGTCATGCTCATCCTCTTTGGTGATCAGGGAAATCAAATTACAACAAATTTGAGAAATTATCTTACACCTGTTAGAATGGCTAAAATCAAAAACACAAATGATAGCCTTTGCTGGAGAGGTTGTGGAGTAAGGGGCACACTCGTCCATTGCTGGTGGGAATGCAAACTTGTGCAACGACTTTGGAAATCTGTGTTTTGATTTCTCAGGAAATTTGGGATCAACCTACCTCAAAATCCAGTAATACCACTCTTGGGAATATACCCAAGAAATGCCCTATCATATGTCAAAAGAATTTTTTCAACTATGTTCATAGCAGCATTATTTGCAATAGTCAGAACCTGGAAACAACCTAGATGCCCTTCAATGGAAGAATGGATTAAGAAAGTGTGGAATATATACATATTAGAGTACTACTCAGTGGTAAAAAAAAATGACTTCGCAAATTTTGCATGAGAATGGATGGAAATAGAAAACACTATCCTGAGTGAGGTATCCCAACCAAAAAGATGAACATGGGATGTATTCACTGATAATTGGTTTCTAGCCATAAATTAAGGACATTGAGCATATAATTTATGATCCTAGAGAAACTAAATAAGAAGGTGACCCCCCCCCAAAAAAAAGACATATAGTCATCCGCCTGGATATTTGAAGTAGACAAGATTGCAGTGCAAAACCTGGGATCTTGGGGGTGAGGTGGCATGGGGCTAAGGGGTTATGGAGTAAGAAATGTTAGAAGGGGAGAATGGGGGGAGTATGGGGGAATGGGATGTTTGGGATAAAGGAAGGGTGGACACGGGAGCAAAGAAATTTATATCCTAATTAAGGGAGCCATCTTAGGGTTGGCAAGAGACTTGACTCTAGAGGGGCTCACAGGTATCCAGGGAGATGTCCCAAGCTAGTACTTTTAGCAACTGAGGAAAGGGAACCTGAAATGACACTATTCTATAGCCATACTGATGAATATCTTACATATCACCTTAGAACCTTCATCTGGCGATGGATCGAGATATAGACAGAGACCCAAATAGGAGCACCGGACTGAGCTTAACATCCCAAGGCCAGCTGGACTGTGACTGAAAAAAGCATGGGATAAAACTGGACTCTCTGAATATGGCGGACAATAGGGCTGCTGAGAGGCCAAGGACAATGGCACTGGGTTTTGATCCTACTTCATGTTCTGGCTTTGTGGGAGCCTAGCCATTATGGATGTTCATCATCCTAGGCCAGGATGGAGGGGCGAGATCTTTGGACATTCCATAGGACAGGAACACTGACTGCTCTTCAGTCTGGAGAGGGAAAGGGAGAGCAGTGGCGGGAGGGGAAGATGGGTGGGATTAGGGTGAGGGAAATGGGAGGCTGGAGGAAGGCAGAATATTTTTTTCAATTAAAAAAAATCCTAAAGAGGAGCAGAAGGAGGGAGAACATGAGTAAGGTAGTCAGGCCAATAGGGGTGCAGCCACTCACTATGACATTGGAACTGATCTATTGGGAGCTCACCATGGCCAGCGGGACTGGGACTGAATACCATGGGATGAAACCGGACTTTCTGAATCTGGCGGAGAATGAAGGCTGATACGAAGCCAAGGACAATGGCACTAGGTTTCGATCCTAATACATGAACTGGCTTTGTGGGAGCCTAGCCTGTTTGGATGCTTACTTTCCTGGTCCTTGATTAAAGTAGGAGAACCTTGGACTCCTGGCAGGGCAGAGAATCTGGACTGCTCTTAATTCTTGAGATGGAGGAGGAATGGTGTGGGGGGAGGGGGAGAGGGTTATGCGAGTGAAGGAAGGGGGTAATGTGTGCAAGGAGGGGGAGGGAAATGAAAAACGGGAAGGAGGTGGAAATTTTATTTTTGCAACAACTAAAAAGATACAATAAACAAAAAAAATGATGGAGAAGGAAGTAGAGTTGCTTGTGTTAGAGAGGAAAGTCCTTGAGTCATTGCTGTTGGTGGCAATGTGTCTGTAATCATTGGGACAAATAGAGACATTCCCAAATCATCTGGTATAGAAGACAGATGGCTATGTGTGCACTGGCCAATCTTGTATTGACCCAACTATTCATGGGAAGATGCTGACTCTTGTAGTGATTGTTGGTTATATGGTGAAGAAGGTAGAGTTCCCTGAGTAGATATGTAAAGTTGGTCATATAGAAAATGTGCTAGATATTTGGATGTTGATAAAAAATATTCATGGGATCTGGTGCCATGCTGTAAATGTCCTGTAGTTCCAGAAGGAAATCATCAAGGCCCTGTAGACCCTTTGAAAAAATGGTGATAAATCTGTGAAAACAGGTGTCCTAGCTTATTTTGGAAAGATTCTGGTGGACCCAGAAATAATGGGAAAGATGCTCAATATTCTACAGTCCCTGATCTTGATGAGAAAGAACTCAGTGTACCTTGGAGAGACATAGAATTTTCCCAATGCCTTTGGTAACACATGCAAGTTGGTTGATTCCTTAGAGTTGTTTGAAGAGGTATATGAGTATCTGGTGAGTTCATTTAAATATCTGCCCTACCATATCTGGAAAACAGTGTTCCCTTTCATTGATCATGTTCTGTGGGACTTGGGCTAAAAAACTCATGAACAGTCTCACCGGCACACAGGATAAATATGTACACATTGATGCACACTGCTGAGTGATATGAATGCTTATGGTGAATGCACCGATCTCCATAAAATTACATAACTAGGGAATCTGTGATGTTAAGTGGAGTGTGGGAAAGACACCACAAACCCATCATACCCCCAAATACCAGTGTTATATTGATGCCTGCCTCCTATCATGCAAGGATCCTGCTCTCTTGTAATGTGGAAATTTTTGGTTCCTTCATCTTCACAAACTTGGTAAAAAGTTGGAGGTATCAAACTGCCAGTCAGCATTCAGCATGTAGATCAGATGTCCCTGGACATGTGATTTGGCTACAATGTGGGTGAGAACCTGTACCAGGCAACCCTGGTACATCCTCACACCTATACTCGTTCTCATCGTCACTCTCCTGGGTGGTCCTGGAGCACAAATAAGGAAAAATGGAATAAGTGTCCTCCTTAGTAGAAAACCTTGTAAATCCTCAATTTAGCTTGGCTGTCAGAGGGAATGCAGCACATTTTATCCTACAAGGCATACTCATCCATTGGTTCACTAACTTATCCAATGAATGATAAAATTCATCCATTCTCCCATATCTCTCTTTCTTTTCACTAATCCCTCTTCTATTTCCCCCTGTATCCTTTTAAGAGCTTGCCTAGATAAATCTTCTATGTCTCTTCTGTTCTAGAACCTTTCATTTGTGAAGAAATTATCCTCTCAGGGAAGGATTTTTTTTTGCTTCTCTATGGATGGAGACCACGTGAGGAAGATCAGATGAGTAACCATGATAACTCTGTGCTGTAAAGTTAGGAAGACCTTGTAATGATGGCTGACATTCCTGTACAATGAGTCAGAGGTCCATGAGCTCTGCCCCTGTGACAGACTGGCAGACATCACTGTGTTCACACATACTTAACTCATTCAGTTTTCACAGATCCTAGAGAGTGAGGTATAATTCTTGTCCTAATCTGATGAAGAAACCAAGATGAAGAGAATAGAGTTGCCTGAAGTAAGGCCTAAAAATGGGTCCTTTGGAAAGTAAGGCAACCTGCCTCCACAGGTGCTGCCTCCCTATCTTAGTTAAATCCATCCTTCCATAGAGTAGCTATTGAGTACTTCCATTAGGTACAATTGTCCAGCCAACTACTAACCTCATGTTTGAACCCAACTGCCTTTGATTTCTGAAACAATTGCTGTCCCCTTAAGATCTCATAACAACACAAAAAGGTACATAAGAACTCTCCAGCACCACATTAGACCAATTCTAAGACCCAAAAAGTGCAGCAAGTTATGCTTATTGGTAAGAAAGATGGTTCTGGTGGGACAAAATGATGTAGCATTAAAAAACAGATTGGCGTAATCAATATGATTGCATGTGATATGGCCCACACAGGTTTCTGGTTCTGAATACTTAGTCCTCAGCAGGTTTTGGAGGTTGTGGAGACCCAGAATTTAGCTGTAGGCATTGGGGTATGAAAGGACAAGCCTAGATGTTTCAGGGCATTCTTTCACTTGGTCTCCACTGTTTGCTGTTTCCCTTACAGGGAACGAGCAGCCTCATATTTCTGGTGCCAACCTTCCCTAACAAGAACAGAGAGAACCCCCTCCACACCATAGCTGCTTTCATCACATATGAAGGCATAAGGCACAGTCTCCCACACCAGTTTAGATTTGTGATTAATAGAATGGTTATTTCATTAAAGGGGAAAATTTAAAGATCACCATTCCAAACAACCGCCTTCTAAAAGATCAGGAAAGGAGCCTAGTAGCCGGATGTGAAGCTTGAAGCAAGAAATCAAGCTGAAGGCTAATGCTGCTTTTTGAAAGTGAGAGAGACCACACTCCAATGGGCTGGTATCTCATGGGATATAAACTGAAAGAGTGAAAAAAGCTCCTGCAACACACATACTGGGTCATAGCAAAAAAAAATTACCAGTATGTGAGAAAAAACTATTTTAGTTAATGTTTTTTTTTCATTCCTACAGGATATATCAAAGAGACAGATTCGGCTTCATACGTGAGTTTCACCAATGATTTGCCTTTAAAGCAATTGTAGGACACCAAAGATGCAGCAAGATATGTTTATTGGTAATAAACATGGTTCTGATGGGACAAAAGAATGTAGCATTAAGATACAGATTGGTGTACTCACGATGATTTCATGTGATTTGGCACACACAGGCTTCTGGTTCTGAATACTTCATGCTAGGTGGGTTTTGGTGATTATAGTGACTCTGAACCTAGCTGGAGGATTTGGGGCCTGAAAGGACAAGCCTTGATATTTCAGGACATCCTTGTACTTGGTCCCCACTGTTTACTGATTTCCTTACAGAGAATGAGCAGCCATCTACTCCTGCTGCCATGCCTTCCCCACATGAACAGAGAGAACACCCTCCACACCCAGGTTGCTTGTATCACATATAAAGGCATAAGTCACAAACAATCTCCCACACCAGTTTAGAATTGTGATTAATAGAATGATTATTTCTTTAAAGGGGAAAAACTTACAGATGAACATCCCTGACAAAAGCCCTCTGCGGGATCAGGAAAGGAGCCTAGTAGATGGAAGGGAAACTGGAAGCAAGAGATCAAGCTGAAGGTAAATGTTGCTTTTTGAAAGAGAGAGAGACCACACCTCAATGGGCTGGTATCTCAGTGGCTATTGGCTGAAGAAGTGGAAGGAGCTCATGGAAAACACTTTTTTGGATATAGCAAAAATAAAATGTTGCTAGTATGTGAAAAAAACAATTTTAGTTTATTTATTTCAGTCCTTCCAGATACATCACAGAGACAGGATCTGCTTCATGCATGAGAGTCACCGATGATTTCCCTTTAAGAAAAACCCCAAAAACTCCAAATAACATCATCAGCATTCAACAACATGTCTATGATTGCTTTGCCTTGCCTTTACTTGTCAGTAAATGATGCTGCTAGTTAATCTGTACAAGCAATGCAAATTTCCCTGTAACTAAATAGACAGAATGGAAAGGTTATCTTAAACACATCAGGGAGTCACACTACGATGGAATGGGTTAATCATCACCAGTGTGACAGTGACATATTTAAGATCTTTCCTTTGTCTATAAATCTCAGAATTGTCAACATGATATGTTGTCATACAGATTTCTTAGGGTTTTGTCCCACTGGTGGTTTCCTTGGTATGCTTCCATAATTTTTGCCAGATCCAATCAGTTTTGCCATGCACTCTCAGCTCCACATCATTGTGTTCCCCTTATGTCCTAGACCAGGCATTTTAGACATCTTGTAACTGTTGAAAGTGTATCTTATGTTCCACCTAAATGATTTGGACTGTTATTTAGGCTGAGTTTTATCTTCCATCCGTGAGTTCATTGACTTTCCTAGGGCAAAATTCCTGGGACACTGAGCCCAACTCCTGGGGGTTTCCTCCAGTTATTTCCCCTTGCTGAGACAGCTTACACTCTCAGTACTACTGTGACAGTGTTTCTGTAGCAAACATTCTTCTCAAGATGAGAAGAAATTTCAATATTACAATCCATTTGTTTTTATTGTGAATTAAATACACACACAAACCCACAAGTTAATGCACATACACTGATGATATCTCAATTTAAGGTGCCATTTTGCGGATGTCGAGATAATTATCTCTTGAGGGGTTCCTAGAAAGCCATGTGGTGACCCCCTCTAGAAATTGGGCAGGTGAGGTGAAATTGACTGCACTGTGACATGTCCATAGGCACGATGGGTGCCTTGTCCTATAGTCAGACTGATGACTATCTTGAATATCACCATGGAACTTTTGTATGGCAAATGATGAAGATTTAGTCAGGGTAAAAATCAGAAAACTAGATGGAGCTTCCAAGCTCCAGTTGAATAGCCGACTGATGGAGAATAAGAGCAAGGATGTCAGGAATAAAATAGCTTCGTCCACACACTGAGACACTGTACCTGAACGAAGGGGATTACAACTAAACCAGTGGCCTGGGAATGAAAGAACATGGGATCAAAGTGGAAGCTCTGAATGTGGCTGACAATTGGGGCAGACTGAGAAGCCAATGATAATGGCACTGGCATTTGTCTGCACTTCATTTACAGGCTTTTTTGTGATCCTATTCTATGGGGATGCATACCTTCCTAAATCTGGATGGATAAAGGGTGTGCTTGGACTTGCCACAGGTCAAGGAACCCTGCCCTCTATTTGGACTGGAGTAGGAGTGGACAGGTTTGGTGGGGGAGGGAGAAGAAAGAGGGAGGAGAAAAGGAAGTGGAAATTTTGATATCTATAATTATAAAGTAATATAAAATCAATAGAAGATAAGCAATGAAGAGATTGGAGCTAGGAAAAAAAACATTCTTGTGAGTTGTTGACTCAGACACCAAAGACATTTTTACAGAAAAAAAAACCACATTTTTACAGAAAAAAAACACTTTTGAGTTACTTGGCAAAATATGACTCATGTATTTAGGAAGATGAGTGGGGTTTTTATTTTGGTTCTCCCAGGAGGCTGTAGGAGCAGCATTATAGGACATGTATGCTGGATATTTCTGTGGGTTAGTAGGGAAGAAACCTGCCTATGAGGGGTTTTATGACATAAGTAGAGCCTTGGTGATGTCACAAAGCTGTGGTTGGGGTTGGCAACTCTGTTCCACATGAAGCACTAGTCTTCTGTGAAGGTGGGCTTAATATCTTCACGGTGGCTGAGGAGGTGAGTTCAGCTCTTGGGCTCCACAACTGTTCAACAGGATTAGGGAGCTGAACATTTCCAGAAGATGGAATCTGGAGAGCCAAGACATTTCCTTTGGTAAATATGTTTAGGAAGCAACTGGGACCTCTGTAGTTCCAGAAATATTTCCTTCATATCTCCTGTGAGTCTAAAATTTATGTTGTTAACAACTTCTATGCTTGATAGCTGTGGGGACGGTGAATGCCAGGTATTCTTACCACTTTATTTTTCCTATCAATGTCCAATTCATCAGTCCACAAAAGTGGCAAGGATCCTCTTTGTCCATATGTGTTTTAAAAGATATTAATTATTTCTAAATGGTGCTGTTGCCCAGATTAATGAGTCTTTATTTTGGCAGTTTGTCTCACAATACTCACTTCTCTAATAAAGACATGGAATGTTTTTATATAATAAACCTGGGTCTGAATCAGGAGACACAATACAGAGAGCCAGTGGACTGGATTGCCATGACCTTGGGCAGGTGGTTTTGGATCAACCATCTAACAAATAGCTTGAGTGGGAAGGTGAGAAGTGGCTGTCCTTCGAATTCTTTGCCATCTGTTCAGATTTTTCTTTCTCACTCTGGGGATCGGAATACAGTCTCCTCTCATTGACAAAGTCAGTCAGGAATTAGGTTTCTCAGTAGAGGTCCATTGCCTTTGGGCAGCAGGAATGTGTCTCTGATACACATATACTGAGCTCTAGACAATAGTTTTATAATTTTCCTATGAATTTCTTAAGACCAAATTACATTTAGCCAGCCTAAATCTATTCATCAATGCCTTTGTCACCTGCCCCAAAGATCTTCCAGAAAAGTGTCTTGACCTCACATTCTCACCTTCTCATCCTTGCAGACACTTATGGTGGAGGAAACCACTTTGTGTCTGATTTAAACTAAAGAATTCTTCCAATGCAGAGATTGGCTGCTATGAAGCCCAAGCACAGAAAGAGAGCCAAGAGACAGTGGAACAGGAGTGCTGTGGCCTATCTCAGTAAGTCTACCGCCATGATGAAGATGCCTCTTAGTATGAGATGCATGCCACCTCTCCAGGAGAAGAATGGGCCATCTCTCCAGAAGGAAAAACTGAGTAAGCCTTTTGAGGCCCTGGAGAATATTGTTGGCTGCAGAATTTCTCATGGCTGGAAGGAACCAATGAACCAGTCACCCAGTGGATAGCCATCATTCTAGATCAACTGCCAACATATCCCTCTCTCTATTTGTTGAAATATGATGGGATTGAATGTGTCTATGGCTTGGAGCTTCACAGCGATGAAAGGATTTTAAACCTTAAGATCCTGCCTAATAATGTGCCATTTCCTCAGGTGACAGACACTCTTCTCTCAAACACCAAAGTTGGCAGAGCAGTGAAACATACATTCACAGGCACAAATGGCTCTAAGGATGACTGGAACGGGATGGTCCTAGAAGAGGAGCCACAAGAAAGATCCGGTCTTGTACATTTACCACCTGTTGCATAACTACCCTGAAGGCAACCTCCACATCATACCAGGCTCTAAGGAGGAGTGGAGTTGCGTGGTCCCAGATGAGTTGCAGACCATGACGACCTGTTTCTACATTGTCAACGAGAATGATCCAGTCCTGTACCTTTACCACCATCTTGATGACTCCATTGAGGGCAACCTCAACATCATGCCTGAATGTCCTTCTGTAGAGGTGACTTGGGGATTAGGCACGGATACCTTGGCAGGCAAATATGCAGTACAACAAAAAAGATGGAACCCAAGAGATAGTAAAATTATTTGCCAAGTTCCCACCAAACTTTCTGTATATTTCATCAAGTTTGATAACGACTTCCATATCTATGTCTATGATTTGGTGAAGATTTGTTAAAGTGAAATTCTAAAATTTTGAGGGACAGACTTAAACCTGTGTTTGGGGAATGTGTTCTTTTAGAGATACCTCAGGTCTTCTATTAATCCTGGTATCTTTTCAATGGAATATTCTTGCTCAAAAAATATAAATTTGTGAACATGTTGTGTTCTTTGGTCAATGATGGATTGTGTTTGGTGGATGGGACATCACAGAAATACATGCCTCAAAACAAAGCAGGATTTATGGTCTTTTCCCCTTGGATTGGCAAGGACTGAGGATGCTTGGTGTGGTAAAGGACAAGATGGCTGTCTAGGAAGTAGTGGAGAGGGGACAAAAAGTTGTAGGTCTCGGGGTGGGATAAAGCTTGAGAGAAAAACATGTCAAATGGAAAGATGTGACAGATATCAGAGTGAGGTATAGGGACTTAAGAGGATAAAGAGTAGATTAATCAGGAAGGGGCACAAATGTATACTCAAAATCAGAGAAAATTAGGTTTCATTTGATGAATGGTTTAATTCGTACTGGCTGTAAGTCACTGGATGTTTGATCTCCACTGGAGAATGTTGAGTGACTAGAGGCCTCCTGCTTAGAGAAAAGTGTCTCCTCCCAGTTGTTCTTCTGCAGTAGGTTGGATGTCAAGCTCCCTACTTCCTTTTGCCAGAATTCTGTCTGCCACCTCCTTTGTAATGCCTGCATTCAGTATGCCATGAACTCTCATTGGTCCTTTGCATGCCATCCAATCCTTGTGAGTTCATTTAAATAATTGCCCTGCCATATCTGGAAAACAGTGTTCCCTTTCATTGATCATGTTCTATAGGACTTGGGCTATAAAACTCATGAATAGACTCACCTACATACAGGATAAACATGTACACATTGATGCCCACTAGTGTGTGACATGCACACATATGATGAATGCACCGAACTCCATCAAATCAGTAAACTAGGGAATCCATGATGCTAGGTGTAGTGTGGCAAAGACCCCACAAACCCATCAGACCCCCAAATACCAGTATGGTATTGATGTCTGACTCCCATCATGTAAGGATCCTGCCATCCTGTACCGGGGTGATTTTTGGTTCCTTCATATTCACAAACATGGTTAAAATGTTAGAGTTGTCAAACTGTCAGTTCGGGTCCAGCATGTAGATCAGCTGTCCCAGGTCAGGTGATTTGGCAACAATTTGGGTGAGAACTTGTACCAGGGCATTCTTGTACACCCTCACCTCTTCTTCTCCCTGCCTCATCGTCACTCTCGTGTGTGCGCCTGGAGCACAAAGAAGGCAAAATGTAATAAGCCTCTTCCTTAGTGTAAAACCTTGTCAATCCTTCATTTGTCCTGACTCTCAGTGGGAATGCAGCACATTTTATCCTCCTAGGTCTCCTCATTCATTAGTCCACTCATTTTTCCAATGAATGATTGAATTCATCCATTCTTCCATGTCTCTCTCTCTCTCTTCTTCTGTCCCTTCTTCCATTTCCCCCTTTATTGTAGTAATTTGAGCAGAGGTGCTGCGTCCCCAGCACCACGGCTGCCTTGCTAGCTTATGCCCAGAAATAACAACAGAAAAACTGTATTCTTTTAAACACTGCCTGGCCCATTATTTTCAGCCTCTTAACTCATATCTCATAATGTATGTTGCAGCACGAGGTGCGCTTACCAGTCAAGATTCAGCATGTCTGACCTGGTGGCTGCCTGCACTGCCATCTGCCTCAGAGAGCAGAGCTACTGTGTCTGCCCGGGAGAGGGGAGCATGGCGTCTCTGAGCTCACTTCCTCTTCCTCCCAGCAATCTGTTATGTTTACTCCACCCACCAATGTTCTAACCTATCAGGGCAAACAGTTTCTTTATTTAATTTACCAATGACCTATCCTCCTTCATTTCCCCTATTTCTGTTTAAACAAGAACGGAATGCTTTAACTTTAACATAGCAAAATACATATAACAAAACAGTTCTCAAGCAAGAATTACAGTTTCAATATTTATATCTATTTTATCTTTTATCCTAACAATGGAAAACTATAACTATCTATCTATTCTTCAACTCCATCAAAGACTCCAGAAGAATACAATATTACCTAAGCAAACAAAATGTAAACCATTTTCAAACTCTAGAAATGACAGAGACATCTCACTGCCTGTACAGTCACCCAAAGTTCCCCTGTACCTTTTGGGTATCCATCTTCAGCCTACAGGCCCATTGTTTCCAGCAGATATTTCCATGAAGCAGGAAATTTCAAAGGCAGTCACTATCTGCTTGTCTTGAAGATTGTCTTGCAGACTCTTTCATGAATCACTGACACCAAAAGATCATCTCACCTTTAGGCAAGTTCGGTAGTCCTCTCTCTGCGTGTTCTCTGTGTCCAGTTTATGCAATCGTCCAGACAAGGGCAGTTTCTTGCCCAAATGGATATCAAACTCCAGAAGGATCCTCTGCGATGCCCATCTTCTTCCTGAAGTCGAATCATGCTGCCAGGAGCAGAGTGTCTCATTGTCACCAAAAACCCTAAGGTATTACAACATTAAATAGCATATATCATAGTCTAAGAAAGATATGAAGAATGCCTATCTAACTGAAATATATATCTATATAGCTAGAAAATCTAACTAACATGACTACAAACTTGACTATTATTGATTATCCATTAACAACCTATATACATTACATTTTTAAATGAACTACACAATCACAATACCTTAATAAAGATCAAAAATGCATATACATATAACAAAATTGACCTTAAATCTCTATCAATAAAGCCAAATCTATACTAATGCAAATTATTCATATCTATAGTACATCTCCCTTTAAATGTAAAACAACGTTTATAAACCATATTTGGAAACATGGATGCTGTTTTTTCTCTCTAACCTGTTTCCTGCTTAATGGGGGCATCGTTAATTAGGTGTTTCATGGCATAACCTATGTGCTAGTATCATCTCAGTTGGTAGTTGAGCGAAACAATGTTTTGAAGGTGTTCACAGCAATCTTTCAGGAGGGTGTGGTCCTTCATACCATATTGGGATAGAGTCAATCCACAGACTCTCACCCTCTGTGAAAACAAAATAAGAAACTCCTTCCAAAGTATCATGTCCTCGATCCAAATTTCAAAGTCAAGGCATTTTCAAAATATCTATGTTGGATTAGTTCAGCAGCATTTATAAAAAAAAAACAATATCTTTTAGCAGCTATTGCTCCTTCCTCAGAATTAAAACGATTCAAACAGAGCATAATACCATAAAATATCAAAATTCTCTGTGGATTTTCCATCTTTGTGTGATTCATTTAACCTCTATTTTATTTTTTTCCTTTTTATTTTTTGACTTTTGAGACAGGTTCTCTGTATCTTTGACATGGAATAACTCTGTAGATCAGGCTGTCCATCCCCTCACCCTATAATAATCAAAACACCAAATACACAGGTTAAATAAAGAATATTAAAAAGTGAATTTTTGAAAAACAAACTTAGAGACAGATGGCTTGAGAGCCAGTTTTCTCTTTCCACCTTCTGTCCTGTGATCTAAAAGCAGAAAGTTGTAAGATCCCATGGATCACATGTGTGTTTGTATGATTATCTTTATCAGAGGAGTTTCTTTTCCCTTTTGGTAGATGAAACATGTCTAAATCCTCTTAGTGATAAAGAGAGATGCTTACAGTCCCCATGTTCTGTATGGGAAGCATGAATATCTGCTTTGTTAGAGCCTGTTCCAACTTAGATTTGATAGGTCTTGAATGTTTATGGCTGCTGTTGGGAGAAGCAATCCTCTACCACACTTCTCATTTGATTGCGAGGATCTGCAGCCTCCCTTAGAGATGGAAGGTTCTGTGCACTCTTGAGGTGTTGCTTTTTGTATCTGGCTCACTTTTGGAGGATGAGTGTTTGAACTCTGTTTTGGACAAAGAGCATATTAGGCAGCCTTCATGTTCTGAATGGGAAACATGAACAACTGGTTTGTTAGAGGGGACCTGTTCCAGTTTGATTTTGGTAGATTTGGAATATCTAGGAATTCCTTGGGCAGAAGGAGAAAACCTGAGGCCTTCCTCATAAGGTTGTGAGGATCTCAAACTCCCTTTGCAGAAGTAGTAGTGATGCTCGGTTTAGGATCAGTGTTAAGCCTGCAGCAACATTGATAGAAACATAATCTCCTCCCCATTTTTGGGAGAATGGTGAAATTTCAAGCCTTCATCTTCTGTTGGCACAGATTTGAGGCATGATTCTTTAGAATCAAGTTTTGATTTTGTTTTCTTTGATTACAAATGTTTGGAACCACCTAGTCGAGAGGGAGAACATCTTTGATATTTTGTAGCAGGAGAACTAGATTTGAAGTTCCATTCTGATGATACTTGGTTTGGAAACACTCCTCGGAGTAGTAGCAGTCAAACGTGAGTTTGTATCTTCCATATATATATGGAAGATACAAGCCTACTTTTGGCAGATGTGAATGATCTTAAGGCATCCAATTCTAAAAGTAAATATCTGATACTTCATTTAAGAAATGAAGCATGCTTCACTATTTTTGGTAGAATTGGAACTTCTATGGCTTTTATTGGGATAAGATTAATATCTCAGACAGTCTCCATGAGAAGGAATAGGAATGAACTTTCATGTGCACAAGTAGTCATTCTTAAAGGCTCCATTGAAAAGAAAGTTACCACTCCTTCTTGGGTAGATGGTATAGGTTCTAGAAGCCCTTGGGATGGTGTGGAACTTTAAAATGTATCATAAAGAGGTCTTGGGGGCTCCATATTCTTTTGGTTACATACTGAAGGCATTGAGTACATTTTTCAGAATTCCAATGTCTCAGAGCCTCTTAAAAGGATGGTAAAGTTTCTAGAGATCCTGACACAGGTCCTGAGGTCTTACTAAGCTCTTTTGCTTTTGGCAAAGTTTCTTAGGTCTCTGGTGTAAGGGAAGGTTGCAGAGTCTACATTGAAGGAGGTTGATATTCCAAGGAATCTTGGGAAGTTGTTGAAGTTTCTGTAACCTTATTGTAAGAAGATGTTATTTCTAGAAAACTATTGTGAAATGGTGGAGTTTCTATTGTACCCTAATGAGAGTCAGAAAGTTGAAACATTCCTGAATCAGATGATGACTGTCCTAAAGGCTCAAGGGTCAAAGGAGGGCTTGAAGCCTCTTGGGAGGACAAAAATGATCTGGAGACTCTTGAGCAGATGATGAATGTCCAAGTTATTCCTAAGCTGATATGGACAATCCCAGAGCCTCTTTGAAATGCAATGAATTTCCTGTATAGCCTTGCTGAGAGGATAATCTTCTTGTCCAACTTAAGATATTTCCTGACAATGTTGTGCTGAAGGGGATAATTACCAAGTCCCAGATGCAGGTAGAGTGGGTCTTAGAAAACCTTTGTCCAGTGGAGGAGGTCCCAGGGATTCATCCAGAGATACTGATGGTCCAAAAATTTCTTTTGCAGATACAGATGGTCCTATAGTACTTTAGCCAGAGAATGAAATTTTGAGAGTTTCTAGGGTAGATAGAAATGTTTCTAAAATTCCTAGGTAAGAGTCTGATATATTACAAGCTTCTTTGGAGATGCCAAAGTTCTGATGTCTCTGGCATAAGGGGGGGCCCTTTTAGACTCTGTACTGAAAGAAACATATGTGCTACAGCATTTTGGGCAGGTGCTGAAGTATGTATAAACCCCTGGGTAGAAGAAGCCTTTTCTAGAGTGCTATGAGTAGATGATGATGGTTTGCCATGGCCTTTTGAATTTTCTGATAGTCCAAGATTTCCTAGATCAGATAATGATAATGACTGTCCTTAATGCCATTGTTCCAAACAAGTGACTGAAGCCTATTTAGGTATAAGGAACTATCTGGATACCCAGAAGCATTTATTGAATGTCTATCTGCTGAAATAGACAATCTCAGAGCCTTTTGTGAATTCATAAAATTCCGGCTTTGGTTTGCTGAGATGGTGAATCTCTCTGTAATCCTAAAGATGTGTCCTGACAACATTTTTTTTTTCAGAGAGGGAGAGTGACCCTCTCCCAGATGCAGGTGGAGTGGAACCCATAGATGCTTGCTCAGGAGTAGAAGTTTTCAGGGATTCCTCCAGAGATACTGATGGTCCTAAATTTCTTTCTCAGATATAGATGGTCCCACAGTACTTTGGCAGAGAATGAAATTTCCAGAGATCTTGAGGTAAATGGAAAGTATCTGTAGTTCTTGTGGAAGAGTCTGATATATTACAAGCCTCTTTGTTAGATGAAATATTCTGATGTCTCTGGCATATGGGAGCCTGTTTTAGAATCTGCACTGAAGGAAGGAGATGTTCTAGAGTATTTTGGGCAGGTGGTGTAGTTTCTATATTCCTTTTGGTAGAAGATGGTATTTCGAGAGTGCTATGGGTAGATCGTGGTGTTTAGTGCCCCCGTGAACATTAAGATAGCCCAATGTCTCCTAGATCAGATAATGCTAATGATAAGGACTGCCCTGGATGCCCTGTTCCAAATAAGTGCCTGAAGCCTCTTCAAGTGACAGAGAAATATCTGAAGAACCATGAAAATATGGTGAGTGTCAAAGAGATTCTTTTGCTGATATGGACATTCCTAGAGCTTCTTGTGCAGACAATGCATTTACTGGACAGTTTTGCTTCAGTGGTTTCATAAAGTCACCTGTTTGCATGAACACATTTGTTTTAAATCTTTGTCCATTAATGAAATTCTATCAACCCCCCTTTGAGATGAGGCAGTATTCACAAATTGTTGGTTAGATGGAGAAAATCCCAGAGCTCTGTAGGAAATTGTTGGTTATCTCAATGTCACTTGTTCAGTTATAGAAGGCCTGTGCACCTTTGGCAATTGTTGAAAATCTCATTATCTCTAAAATAGATGTCAGAGTGTCTATAGACCTTGAGAGAGATTTCAAAATATTACAAATCTCTATATAAAAAGGCAAAGGATCTGTTGTCTCTTAAGCAATATTGGGAAGAACGCAGAGGCCACTCCAAAGAAGCCTGGATTTCTGGAACACTTTGAGCTAATAATGGTGCTGTTACTACAGAATTTGGTGAGCACCTTGTGTAGATATTGATGATCCTAAAGGATCTTTTGAAGATTGAGAAAGTCCAAATTCTTGTGGAATAGATGATGAATGTACACCAGCCTCTTGGGCTAAAGAAGGTTCTAGATTCTCTTGAGAAGATATGAACATTTCTAGAGGTTCTTTTTCAGATTTTGAATGTCCTACAAATGATTGTGCTGATATGGAAGTTCCAAGAGCCCTTTTCATGGATAATGAATCTCCTAAACAACCTTACTGAAGTGGTGATAATCTTAGAATCACATTGGCAGCTCTAGACAATTTTGAGTACAATTGAGCTGATTATAAATATTGGGAGGTCCCTTGTACAGATGAGGTAGGTCTCAGTGAACATTTAGAAGAAGGAGAAAATTGAACAGATTTTTGGAGAGATGATGATTCCTGAATTTATTAGTCAGAAACAGAAAGGAACAGAGCACTTTGGGCAGATATTGAATGTCACAGATTTACTGGGAGAGGTGTCAAAGTTTCTAGACTCACAGATGAAGACTCAGAACATTTAAAAACCATTAGGCGAGATGTTATAGTTTCTGATGACTTTGGAATCCATTGGGAATTTCCCAAATACTCTGTGAATCAGATTGAAGTTACCGAGCAACGTGCACATCTAAGAAACCTTCTACTTTCTGGAGAGAAGAAGATGTTTCTAGAATAACTTGAGAAGGTGAAATATATTACAATATTCCTTGGGCAGGAAAAATGTGTTTCTTGTGGGACAGATGGGAATTTTGCCACAAACCCTTGAATATAAGAAGTGTCTTGCACTTTGTGGGAAGGTCTGGATGATTCTGCAGACCCTTAGACAAATGGGCAATGTCCCATAGACTCTTGTCCTGATACAGACAATCACAAAGTTCCTTGGAGAGATAATGAACATCCTTCATGTTCCTTCTGATGTGTTGTTTATCCTAGAGTAACTTTTGTGGATACAGAATTTTTTTACCACAACTGATCAAGTGGGGAATGTTCCAGAGTACCTGGTGTAGGTTGGGTGGGTTCCGGAGACTCTTGGGAAGATAGAGAATGTTTTAGAGAAGTTTGGATGTTTGGTGAAGATTCTAGATGCTTCTAGTAGGTGTGTACAGTTCTGATTTATTTTGGGAAGATAGAGAAAAGCTCCAAGTATGTTGGAGTGTAGAACTGAAATGCCATTGTGTCCTTGAGGCAGATAGAATTTTTTCTACAGGCCCTGAAATAGACAGAGCAGTTTTAAACACCCCTTGGGCAGATGACCAGTCTTTTAATTTCCCCTTTGAAAATTAAGAATTTGCATCAGTTCATAGGAAAGAAATCATCATTGGCATATGTCAAAGTTTCTGTTCTCCTCTGAAAAATGATGGATTCCTATACCTTTTGCGAAGATGTAGGTATACTGGAACATGCTGGGTAGACACAGGAGGTGTGAGCATCCATGAAAAAGATGGAGACATTCCTACATCCACTTTGTTAGGTGGAAAAAATCCTAGAGTCATGGGAGTACATAATGAAGATCTCAAATCCACTCTTGAGTAATTGGATAACACTAGATTGCCATTTGCCCAGGTAGAAACTTCCAGAGTCATTTTCCCACATGAATAAAGGCAAGATTCCACAACTTCTAGTAAAGATAATGAATGTCTGGAACTCATTTGAACAGATAAGGAAATTTCCAAAGACTCTAGAGAAGAGGATAGAGGGCTTTGCCCAGATAAAGGAATCATCATTTGCCCCTTTCAAGAAGTCAAAGTTCCTAAAGTGTCTGGATCAGATGGATCTCTTTTGTGAACCTTTTGTGCAGACTTCCAATATCCAAGAGGTCCCATAGAATGAAACAGAGGGCCCTAGATAGCCTTGCATAGAATTAGAGTAATGAAAAGTTTCTTCTTCCAACAGTTTAGGTTTCAAAAGGCACTGGAAAGAATGGAAATAACTCAAGTTTTCTTGGGCATATACAGAATGTTCCCATAGCTCATCAGATACCACAAGTCATCTATTAGTTGTAGAACTTTTGCATACACCTGGTGAAGATGATGAATATCTTGGCAAGTCCCAGGCAGTTAGCAAAGGTTCTACAAAAATTTTGGAGACCCTGGAACTGATTTCAAATTTTCTATCATTTTTTTGGCATGCTGGCTATATCCCTGATACTCTGTGGTAGATGATGCATATGCTAATGTACTTTGTGCAGAGGTGAACTTGATAATGTATGTTATGTACGTGAGGAAGTTCGTGAGAGCCCTTGAGCATGTAGGATGTCCTAGACTCCTTTGTGCAGATGTGGCCAGACCCTTGTGTAAATACACAGTAACCTACAGTTTCTTGAGCACATTGAGAAGTTGATTAACTCAACTGACAAAAGGAGTAAAGTCCCAGAATCTCCTGAAGACAAGGATCATATACTGAACTTCCTACATGAGATGGAGAATTTTCCAATGTCTCTCTTTTATGTGACATTGGCCATGATAACTATGTTTATTTTGGACTTTTCTTTGGATGCCTGCAGATGATAACAAAGGCCCCAGAGTTCCTTTTTAAGATGCTGATGGACTCAGTGATCAGATACATTAACTTCTAGAGGCAGATGAGCAGAGATTAGAAATGCTGGATCACTTGGGATATGTGATGAAAATCTTCTAGGCACTTTATTAAATGGTGAAGACTATGTAGGACCTGGGCTAGATGCACAGATTACCACAGGCTCTCTTACAGAAGACAAATGGCTGAGATTCATTAGGACAAGTTGAAATGATTATAGATTGCCAAAAAAAACAATGTAAAGATAAAGTTCTCCCTGAGGAAATGAAAAAATAACAGAGTTCCTTGTGCATACAAAGAAATTTCCAGATGTGATCCAAAATATAGAAAATGTTCAGGATATCCTGAACTCTCAGAAATTTTGAATATTTCCTGAGAACCAGAGCTAGATATTCCAGTACCTCAAGGAGAGGACATAGATCCTCATGTGCTCTTTTCAGATTGAGAAGGTTTCAGAGATCCTGGGACACATGGTGGATACTGTAAAGAATTTTGCACAGACTGAGAAGTTTTTTGAGGGATTTGGGATGAAGCAGGATGCTTCCTAGTTCCTTGATTACACTGCAATGTCACTAGAGTTCCTTGTGCAGACACAGATAAGTCGAAAGACCCTTGGGGAAATAAAGAAGGGTCCTCAAGCCCTTCTGCACTCTGACACTCACAAATATATCTGACTAGATTATAAAGATTCTAAAGTGTCTGGGTATTTTGAATAAACATCAGAGGTTCTGTCCTTGA
This sequence comes from Microtus oregoni, assembly GCF_018167655.1. Lineage (NCBI taxonomy): Eukaryota > Metazoa > Chordata > Mammalia > Rodentia > Cricetidae > Microtus > Microtus oregoni. The sequence goes on along the minus strand of NW_024544742.1, from coordinate 2,491,468 downwards.
TGCAAAATGTCCTACTGTATTTCTTACAGATGTCAAATTTCCAATTGTGCCTTTGGCAGGTATGAGACTCTCCACAGTGTCCTTTGAAGCATAGGAATACTCTAAGAGTCCCTTGTGCAGATTTGGACATTTTCAGAGTTCCTTGTGATGGTGGGCATGTTCCCACAATCATTTCATCAGAACAAGAAGATGCTGGAGTTGTTTATCTTGATGACAAAACACCCAGATGCCCTGGTACAGATGGAATGTTTCCCTGGTCACTTGGGTAGATGGAGAATTTGTATATGGCACTGGAACTGCTTTGAAAAGTGTAGAAATTTGCAGAGTCTCTTCAGCTAATTATGCTAATTTCAGCATTTCCTCAGATGACATAACATGTTCCAGAGGCCCATTTGCAGGTTTCAAAGCTCTTATAATGCCTTAGCTAGAAGGGAAAAAATTCTGCAGATCCTTTGGCAGAACTTAGAAATCATCTAGGCACTAGAGTTTGTTACAAAGTTTCTATTATGCTTGTAGCAGACTGAGAAGTTTCCACACTCTCTCTCAAACCTGAAAAATGAACCAAGGTATTCTGGGAATATTGCTATTGTCTCAAAATTTTTGAAAATATACTGACTGTTTTGAAGACCTTTGCATAAACGACAAAGAACTTGGGCAAGCAACGTTACCTCTGTAGCTGTCGAGACTACATTAGGAAATTTCAAAATAGCAAATTTTCTAGAGACCATGGATTATATAAAGGATTTTCCTGAGCACCTAGAGAAAATGATAAATGTTCTATGTGATCTAGTGAAGGTAAAAATTTCCCTGATGTTTCTGTCTAGATTTGTTATGTTCTGTACTCCTTGTAATCCTTATAGTATGTTGGATAGATGAAGAAAAATTTTAGACTATTGGGAAGAAATTAGATGTTTCAAAGCCCTATTAGACGGTACCAGAGTCCCTACAATTCATTGTGTTGATATAGATAGTTTTAGAGACCCTTGTTCAGATAGTGAAGGTCCTAGATTCTTGGGCAGATGCAAAAAATTCTACAGTTCCTTTTGTAGGTAAAGAAATTACCAGCAGCGTTTGAGCAGGTGGAGAAACACTGAGTTCCTTATGGGCACATTGATTAGTCTCTAACTTAGAAGGTGGATGTCTTTCTGTGCTTTGTGCCTGTGTGTGTTTTACCAAAGTGGGTTCTGTGTAAGGAATAGCTATTTCAGGAATTTGAGTAGTTGGTGAAGTTTTCATCATCACCTGCCCTTATGTTTTCACTTTCAGTTTCTTGTGAAGATGGTCAAAATTAACCATCTTTTTTCAAAGATGGAGAAGGAGGCTCGTTGGGTTACCAGCTGTCCTGTTTAGGTGCTGAGGAGATCCATCTGGAGGGGTGAGTGTGTGCGATCCAAGCGCGGATTATCCCGGAAGAGAGCACAAAGCCCCGTCCCCAAGCTACTTCTGAAGGGCTGTCTTTCTTACAGACAATCCCCCCCTCCTGCCAGCAAGCCTGCATGCTCTGCAAGGTCCTTGCTCAGGAACAGGTTTCTGCTCCTACACTGATGCTACCCTCCCAGAGAGGTGAGTGCCTGCCTACCGGGCAGGCCTCAACAACCCCCAAAAGTTGCACGGGCACCTTCAGCTTGGAGGCAGAGTCTCCTGTGCTATTCTGGACCCTGCCCTGCCTGCCACGTTCTTCCTTTTGTCCCAGGTTCATTGGGTTACCTGCTGTCCCTGTTTTGGTGCTGAGGAGCTCCATCTGGACTGGTGAGTGTGTGCTATCCACGGGCGGATTGTTCCAGAAAGAGCTCCCCCAGCTCCTTCTGCAAGGCTGTCTTTTTTAACACTCCCCACAAGCCGGTGTGGTCTGCAAGGTCCTTTGCTCAGAACAGGTTTCTGCTCCTACACTAAGGCTACCCCCCCAGAGAGGTGAGTACCTGCCTACCGGGCAGTCCTCAAGGACCCCAAAGATAGCATGGGCATCTTCAGCTTGGGGGCAGGGTCTCCTGTGCTCTACCTGACCCAGCCCTGCCCCACAAGTTTGCCCGGTTGTCTGTGGGTCATTGGATTACCAAGCGTACATTTTTCGGTGCTGAGGAGTTTCATATGGACTGGAATGATTTCTGCTTCTACACTGAGGAGATACACCCAGAGAGTCATCACAGCAAAGTCTGTACCAAGACACCAGGCCTCTCCTGGCTCCATTTGAAGAAAAGATGTGAAAGTGTCAATGCAAGAATTCCTCCAGGAACCTGAAAGGCAACATGACATCACCAGAATCCAGGCATCCCGAAATAAGAAGAATTGTACAGCCTACTCCAGAAGAATTAGAAGAAATCAACTCAAAATGAATTATATGAAAATAATAGAAGACCTTAAAAAGGAGGTAAAAACTGCCATAAACAATTAGAGATTACAAACAAAAAGGTACAGGAAATATGTAAATCCCTCAAAGATACCCAAGAAAACCAAGAGAAACAAGAAAAATCAATCAAAAATTTAAGGGAAGCGGTTCAAGACTTGAAGAATGAAATGGAAGTAATGAAGAAAACACAAACCAAAGAGAGAATGTAGATGGAAAATCAGGGTAAACAAACAGGAACTAAGGAGACAAGTACTACAAACAGATTACAAGAGATAGAAGAAAGAATGTCAGAAACTGAAGATAACATAGAGAAAATAAAAACACTGTTCAAAGAAAACACCAAAACCAACAAATTTGCATCACAAAACATTCAGGAAATATAGGACACAATAAAAAGACCAAACCTAAGAATTATAGGCATAGAGAAGGAAAAGAAGTACAGCTCAACTGTTCAGAAAATATATTTAATAAAATTATAGAAGAGAACTTTCCTAACCTAAAGAAAGATATTCCTTTGATGGTTCAAGAAGCATACAGAACACCGAATAGGCTGCACCAAAAAAAAATATATATCCTTGCCATATAATAAACAAAACACAAAACATACAGAATAAAGAAAGAATATTAAGATCTGCAAAGAAATAAGGCCAAGTTACTTATGAAGGTAAACCAATAAGACTTACACCTCACTTCTCTCTGGAACGCATGACAGCCAGAAGGTTTGGATAGATGTACTGCAGAAACTAAGAGAATATGGATGCAAGCCCAGATTACTATACCCAGCCCAGCTTTCATTCAGTATAAATGGAGAAAACAAAATTTTCCAGTATAAAAACAGATTTAAACAACACGTAGCAACAAATCCAGCCTTACAGAAAGTAATAGAAGGAAAATCACAACACAAGGAGTCCAACAATGCACACAATAACTCAGATATCTAGTGATGTTTCACCAACACAACTCGAAAAAGGGAAAAACACAAACTCCATTGCCCCCCAAACCAAAAAAAGTGACCGGATTTAATAACCACTGGTCTCTAATATCACTTAATATCAATGGACTCAACTCACCTATAAAAATGCACAGGCTAAGAGATTGGATACAAAAACAGGATCCAACATTCTGCTGTTTACAAGAAACACACCTCAACCACAAAGACAGACATCTATTCAGAGTAAAGGACTGGGAAAAGGTTTATCAAGCAAACGGACCTAAGAAATAAGCAGGTGTGGTCATACTAATTTCTAACAAAGTTGACTTCAAACTTAAATCAATCAGAAGACATGGAGAGGGACATTTTTACTCATAACAGAAACAATTCATGAGGACAAAGTCTCAATCCTGAATATCTATGCACATAATATAAAAGTACCCACTTATGTAAAAGAAACATTACTAAAACTCAAGGCAGTCATCAAACCACACACACTAATAGTAGGAGATTTCAACACTCCTCTCTCACCAATGGACAGGTCAATCAGACAGACAACTAACAGAGAAATAAGAGTATTAAGGCAGGTAATGAATCAAATGGAATTAACAGACATCTATAGATCATTCCACCCAAATAGGAAAGAATATACCTTCTTATCTGCAGCTTATGGAAACTTCTAGAAAATTGACAACATAATCGGTAACAAAGCAAACTTACACGGTTAAAAAAATATTAGTAACCACATGTGTCTTATCAGATCACCATGGATTAAATTTAGAATTCAACAATAATGCTAACCCTAGAAAGCCTATGAACTCATGGAAACTGGACAGTCAACTACTGAACCACACCTGGATCAAGGAAGAAATAAAGAAAAAAATTAATGTCTTTCTTGAACTCAATGAAAATAAAGACTCAACATACTCAAACCTATGGGACACTATGAAAGCTGTGCTAAGAGGAAAGTTCATAGCACTAAGTGCCCACTTAAAGAAAACAGAGAAAGCACATATTGGAGACTTAACAGCCCACTTGAAAGGTATAGAAAAAAAGAAGCAGACTCACATAGGAGGAGTAGAAGACTGGTAATAATCAAACTGAGGGATGAAATCAACAAAATAGAATCACAGAAAACAATCCAAAGAATCAATGAAACAAAAAGCTGTTTCCTGGATAAAATAAACAAGATTGATAAATCCCTATTCAAACTAAGCAAACGACCAGGAGAGAATACAAAAATTAACATGATCAGTAATGAAAAGGGAGACATAACCCCAGACACAGAGGAAATTCAGAAAATCATTAGATCTTACTACAAAAGCCTATATGCCATAAAATTGGAAATATTAAAGAAACAGACACTTTTTAGATAAGTTCCATATACCAAAGTGCTGTGTTACGAGCGGCAGGTCTGCGTCCCTGGCATGCGGCCGCCCGCATGGCTAGCTTTACCCGAAATAATTATACAGAAACTGTATTCTTTTAAACACTGCCTGACCCATTAGTTTCAGTTTCTTATTGGCTAGCTCTTACATATTGATCTAACCCATTTCTATTAATCTGTGTAGCCCACGAGCTGGCTTACCAGGAAAGATCTTAACCTGCGTCTGTCTGGAGTGGGAGAATCATGGCGACTCCCTGACTCAGCTTCTTTCTCCCAGCATTCCATTCTGTTTACTCCGCCTACCTAAGGGTTGGCCTATCAAATGGGTCTAGGCAGTTTCTTTATTAATAAGAAATCACTCCCACATCATTTCCCCTTTTTCTGTTTAAACAAAAAAGAAAGGCTTTAACTTTAACATCGTAAAATTACATATAGCAAAACAGTTATCAAGCAAGAATTACAGTTACAATATTTATATCTATTTTATCTTTTATCATAACTAAGGAAAACTATAACTATCTATTCATTCTTCAACTCCATCAAAGACTCCAGAAGGATATAATACTACTTAAGTAAACAAGAAATAAGAAAACTCTAGAAATGACAGAGACATCTTGCTGCCTGGACAGTCACCCAAAGTTCTTTTGTACCTTTGGGGCATCCATCTTCAGCCTTCAGGCCCAAAGTATCTAGCAGACATTTCCATGAAGCAGGAAATTTCAAAGACAGTTCAGTCACTATCTGCTGTGTCCTGTAGAATGTCTCGCAGACTCTTTCATGAGTCATGAACCCCAAAAGACCGTCTCACCTTTAGGCAAGTTCAGTAGTCCTCTCTCTGTGGGTTCTCTTTGTCCAGTTTATGCAACAGTCCAGTCAAGAACAGTTTCTTGCCCAAATGGCTATCAAACTCCATAAGGATCCTCTTCGATGCCTATCTTCTTCTTGAAGTAGATTGGTGCTGCCAGGAGCAGAGTGTCTCATTGTCATGAAAAGTCCTAAGTTATTAAAATATTTTAAATGCCATATTCTGTAGCCTTTGAGAGATATGAAGAATGCCTATCTGAAATATATCTCTATATATCTAGAAAATCTAAGTAACATGACTACAAACTTGACTATTATGATTATCCATCAACAACCTATATTTCCTAATTATACATTACATTTTAAAAATGAACTACACAACCTTATTCAAGATCAGAAATACATATACATATAATAAAATTGACCTTAAATCTCTATCAATAAAGCAAAATCTATACTAATGCAAATTATTCATATCTATATCATATCCCCCTTTAAATGTAAAAGAACATTTATAAACAATATTTTGGGAATTATGGGCGCAGTTTTTTCTCTCCAAACTGCTTCCTGCTGAATGGGGGCGTCGTTAATTAGGTCTTTCATGGTATAACCTGTGTGCTAGTTTCATCTCAGTCTGCAGTTGAGCGAAGCAATTTTTTGAAGATGTTCACAACAACCTTTCAGGAGGGCGTGGTCTATCATACCAAATTGTAATAGAAGAAATCCACCGGGTCTGGTCCTCTGTGAAAACAAAAGAAGACCCTCTCCAAAGCATCATATTCTTAAACCCAAATTTTGAAATCGTAATACCTTTATATCCATTTTGGTTTAGCTTGGCAGCCCATGTAATGAAATGTCTGTCTGTACTTAGCTCCTTTACAGTCAAAAATTTTAAAGAAAACACAATGTACATAATCCAGACTCTCTGTGAATTTTCCATTTTTACGTGGCTTATTTTTCTTTATTTATTTTAATCTCTTAACTATCTGTACTCTGTCTCTTTAAAGACTTTACCCTTTTTTTTAAGACATTTACTTTATTCTCTATATTCTTATTCTTCTCTCTCTCAAGCCTATGTACATTCATCCAACACTGTGATCCACTGAGGTCTGTTATGTCTGAATCTGTTTTATTGTGAATCTGTAATATTTTTACTATCCAGGAGCATTTGTTAAAATGTTAAGCACTTCTTAAAAACTTAAGTTGCACCATGTACAGGTAATACGGTACCACCTGTGTCCTGCCCAGTCTAAACCTTAACTGTGCTGTTATTATGGTAATTACGGTAGTTCCTGCCAACCAGCACAGTTCAGCAAGGAGCAGCCTCTCCTGCCTCAGATCCATTTGGTGCCCCTGAGCTGTGCACAGTTCCAGGCACACAGCAAGTCCTCATTGGAGCCGCACTCAGTAGTTTAATTTTGAGACTGAGCATGCAGCACAGAAACTCTTTTTATCCAAGTTACAACCAAATCTGACACGCAGAGCACTGCGCAGTCTGAAAACACGTCTCTTTCACCATGCTCTTCCGCCTGCCTAAGCCTGATTCTGCCATCTGCCCAGGTGCAGGCGGGGAGCGCTGAGAGCACTCTCCTTCCAATCCCAAGCGGGAACACAAACATCCAGTCCCATAAAATCCATTGAAATGCTTTAAAGCCAGAGTTTGTACTGGCGGCACAGTCCCAAGAAGCCGCAGTTTAAAATGACGCAGTTTTTTTTTTGTTGCTGTTGCCGAATCAGGAAATCTCTCTACAGCACGCCACCAACAAACAGCAAAAATCTGTGTTAAAGTCTCTCTCCCTTATTTTTAAGCCTTCTCAGGTTTTTAAGTGGATTTAGTCCATCACGTCGGGCGCCATTCTGCTGTGTTACGAGCGGCAGGGCTGCGTCCCTGGCATGCGGCCGCCCGCATGGCTAGCTTTACCCGAAATAATTATACAGAAACTGTATTCTTTTAAACACTGCCTGACCCATTAGTTTCAGTTTCTTATTGGCTAGCTCTTACATATTGATCTAACCCATTTCTATTAATCTGTGTAGCCCACGAGCTGGCTTACCAGGAAAGATCTTAACCTGCGTCTGTCTGGAGTGGGAGAATCATGGCGACTCCCTGACTCAGCTTCTTTCTCCCAGCATTCCATTCTGTTTACTCCGCCTACCTAAGGGTTGGCCTATCAAATGGGTCTAGGCAGTTTCTTTATTAATAAGAAATCACTCCCACATCACCAAAGTTTGCCCAGAACCAGGTGAACAATCTAAATAGACCTGTTAGTCATGAAGAATTAGAAGTTGTTATACAAAAACTCCCTACCTCAAAAAGCCCAGGTCCAAATAATTTCAAAGAAGAATTCTACCAGAACTTCCAAGAAGACCTAATACCTATACTCCTTAAAGTATTTCACAATAAAGAAACAGATAAGTCATTGCCAAATTTCTTTTATGAAGCTACAGTTACCCTGATACCAAAACGAAACAAAGTCTCAACCAAGAAAAATAATTACAGGCTAATCTCACTCATGAACATCAATGCAAAACTCCTCAATAAAATAGTGGCAAACCAAATCCAAGAACACATTAGAAAAATTATCCATTATTATCAGGTAGGCTACATCCCAGGGATACAGAGCTGGTTCAACATATGCAAATCTATCAATGTAATCCATCATATAAATAAACTGAAAGAAAAAAAACCCATATGATCATTTCATTAGATGCTGAAAAAAACATTTGACAAAATTCAACATTCCTTTATGATAAAGATCTTAGAGAGATTAAGGCTACAAGGGTCATACCTAACTATAATAAAAGCCATTTATAGCAAGCCGACAGCTTACATCGTATTAAATGCAGAGAAACTCAAAACCATCCCACTAAAATCAGAAGCACGACAAGGCTGTCCACTCTCTGCATACACCTTCAATATAGTGCTTGAAGTTCTCGGAATAGCAATAAGACAGCATAAGGGGACCCAAAGGATTTGAATTGGAAAGGAAGAAGTTAAACTTTCATTATTTGCAGATGATATGATAGTGTACATGAGCGAGTCTAAAAACTCCAGCAAAGAACTCCTACAGCTGATAAACACCTTTAGTAGCATGGCAGGATACAAGACCAATTCCAAAAAATCGGTTGCCCTCCTATACACAAAGGATAAGGAAGCAGAGAAGGAAGTCAGAGAAGAATCCTCTTTCATGATAGCCACAAATAGCAAAAAATATCTTGGGGTAATTCTAACCAAGGATCTGAAGGACCTATTTGACAAGAACTTTAAGTCTTTGAAGAAAGAAATTGAGGAGGATACCAGAAAATGGAAGGACCTCCCTTGCTCTTGGATTGGGAGGATCAACATAGTAAAAGTGGCTATTCTACCATGGGTAATTTACAAATTCAATGCTATCCCAATTAAAATCCCATCGAAATTTTCACAGATCTTGAAAGGATATTAATCAACTTTATATGAAAAACAAAGAACCCAGGATTGTCAAAACAATCTTATATCATAAAAGATCTTCTGAAGACATTACCATCCCTGACTTCAAATCTATTACAGAACTTCAGTAATGAAAACACTTTGGTATTGGCACAAAAACAGAGAAGTTGATCAGTGGAATAGAGTAGAAGACCTGGATTTTATCCCACAAATCTATGAACATCTGATATTTGATAAAGGAGTTAAAACTATTCAATGGAAGAAAGTGTCTTCAACAAATGTTGCTGGCAAATCTGGTTGTCAACCTGTAGAAAAATGAAAATAGATCTATGTCTATCGCCATGGACAAAAATCAAGTCCAAATGGATTAAAGACCTCAATATCAGACTGAACACACTTAACCTGATAGAAGAGAAAGTGGGAAGTATTCTACCACATATGGGCACAGGAGATCACATCCTAGGCATATCCTCAGCATCACCGACATTAAGGACAACATTGAATAAATGGAACCTCCTGAAACTGAGAAGCTTCTGTAAAGCAAAGGACACTGTCACTAAGATAAGAAGGCAGCCCACTGTCTGGGAGAAGATCTTCACCAAATAGCAACAGACAAATATCTCATCTCCAAAATATATAAAGATACTATACGTTAAAAAGCTAATAAACACAATTCAAAAAAGGGGCACTGAACTGAAAGGAGAATTCTCAACAAAAGATGTTCAAATGAACAAAAGACAAGGTCATGCTCATCCTCCTTGGTGATCAGGGAAATCCAAATTACAAAAAAATTGAGATATCATCTTACACCTGTCAGAATGGCTAAAATCTAAAACACAAATGATAGCCTTTGCTGGAGAGGTTGTGGATTAAGGGGCACACTCGTCCATTGCTGGTGGCAATGCAAACTTGTGCAACCACTTTGGAAATCTGTGTTTCGATTTCTCAGGAAATTCGGGATCAACCTATCCCAAGATCCAGTAATACCACTCTTGGGAATATACCCAAGAGTTGCCATATCATATGTCAAAAGCATTTCTTCCACTATGTTCATAGCAGCATTATTTGTAATAGCCAGAACCTGGAAACAACCTAGATGCCCTTCAATGGAAGAATCGATGATGAAAGTGTGGAGTATATACATATACTACTCAGCGGTAAAAAAAAAAAAATGACTTCGTGAATTTTGGATGAGAATGGATGGAAATAGAAAACACTATCCTGAGTGAGGTATCCGAGACCCAAAAAGATGAGCATGGGATGTACTCAATCAAAATTGGTTTCTAGCCATAAATTAAGGACATTGAGCATATAATTTATGATCCTAGAGAAGCTAAATAAGAAGGGGACCCCCCCCCAAAAAAAAACATATAGTGAACCACCTGGATATGGGAAGTAGATAAGATTGCAGGGCAAAACCTGGGATCCTGGGGGTGAGGTGGCTTGGGGCTAAGGGGAAATGGGGTGAGAAATGTGAGAAGGGGGAAATGGGGGCAGCATAGGGGAATGGGATGTTTGGGATAAAGGAAGGGTGGGCACGGGAACAAAGAAATTTATATCCTAATGAAGGGAGCCGTCTTAGAGTTGGCAAGAGACGTGACTCTAGAGGGGCTCGCAGGTGTCCAGGAAGATGTCTCCAGCAAGTACCTTTAGCAACTGAGGAGAGGGAACCTGAAATGACCCTATCGTATAGCCATACTGATGAATATCATGCATATCACGTTAGAACCTTCATCTGGCGATGGATCGAGATATAGACAGAGACCCAAATTGGAGCACTTGACTGAGCTTAAGATCCCAAGGCCAGCTGGACTGTGGCCGAAAAAGCATGGGATAAAAGGGCACTCTCTGAATATGGCGGACAATGATGGGTGCTGGGAAGCCAAGGACAATGACACTGTCAATGATCCTACTTCATGTTCTGGCTTTGTGGGAGCCTAGCCAGGTTGGATGTTCACCGTCCTAGGTTAGGATGGAGGGGGGAGCACTTTGGACTTTCCACAGGGCAGGGAACCCTGACTGCTCTTCAGTCTGGAGGAGGGGAGAGCAGTGGGAGGAGCTGGAGAGGATTGGAATGAGGAGGAGGGAAATGGGAGGCTGGAAGAAGGCAGAATTTTTTTTCAATTAAAAAATTAGGTCCAAATGAGGAGCAGAAGGAGGAAGAACATGAGCAAGGAAGTCAGGACAATGAGGGGTGCACCCACCCACTATGATAGTGGAAATGATCTATTGGGAGCTCACCATGGCCAGCGGGACTGGGACTGAATAGCATGGAATGAAACCGTACTTTCTGAAACTGGCGGAGAAAGAAGGCTGATGAGAAGCCAAGGGCAATGGCACTAGGTTTCGATCCTAATACAGGAACTGGCTCTGTGGGAGCCTACCCTGTTTGGATGCTCACCCTCCTGGTCCTGCATAGAAGTGGGAGAACCTTGGACTTCGGAGAGGGCAGAGAATCTGGACTGCTCTTCAGTCTTGAGAGAGAGGGGGTATGGAGTGGGGGGAGGGGAGATGGTTACAGAAGTGAGGGAATGGGGCAATGTGTGTGAGGATGGGGAGGTTAATGGGGAATGGGAAGGAGGTGGAAATTTTTTGCAATAACTAAAAAAAAATAAACAAAAAAAAAGATGGAGAAGGAACTAGACTTGCTTCTGTTAGAGAGGAAAGTCCTTGAGTCATTGGTGTTGGTGGCAATGTTCCTGTAATCATTGGGACAAATGGAGACATTCCCAAATCATCTGGTATAGAAGACAGATGGCTATGTGTGCACTGGTCAATCTTATATAGTCCCAACTACTCATGGAAAGATGCTGACTATTGTAGTCATTGTTGGTTATATGGTGAAGAAGGTAGAGTTTCCAAAGTAGATATGTAAAGTTGGTCATACAGAAAATGTGCTAGATATTTGGATGTAGATAAAAAAGATTCATTGGATCTGGTGCCATGTTGTAAATGTCCTGCAGTTCCAGAAGCAAATCAATAAGGACCTGTAGGCCCTTTGAAAAATGGTGATAAATCTGTGCAAAACAAGTGTCCTAGCTTATTTTGCAAAGATGCTGGTAGACCCAGAATTGATGTGGAAGATGCTCAATATTCTTCAGTCCCTGATCTTGATTAGAAAGAACTCAGTGTACCTTGCAGAGACAGAATTTTCCCAATGCCTTTGGTAACACATGCAAGTTGGTTGATTCCTTAGAGTTGTTTGAAGAGGTATATGAGCATCTCGTGAGTACGTTTAAATATCTGCCCTACCATAGCTGAGAAACACTGTTCCATTGTCATTGATCATGTTCTGTGGGACCTGGGCTATAAAACTTATGAATAGTCTCACTGGCACACAGGATAAATATGTACACATTGATGCACACTGCTGTGTGATATGAACACCTATGGTGAATGCACCGATCTCCATAAAATTACATAACAATGGAATCTGTGATGTTAGGTGGAGTGTGGGAAAGACACCACAAACCCATCATACCCCCACATACCAGTGTTATATTGATGCCTGCCTCCTATCATGCAAGGATCCTGCTCTCTTGTAATGTGGAAATTTTTGGTTCCTTCATCTTCACAAACTTGGTAAAAAGTTGGAGGTATCAAACTGCCAGTCAGCATTCAACATGTAGATCAGCTGTCCCTGGTCATGTGATTTGGCTAAAATGTGGGTGAGAACCTGTACCAGGAAACCCTGATACATCCTCACCCATTATCCTCGTCCTCATTGTCACTCTCCTGGTTGGGCGTGAAGCACAAAGAAGGAAAAATGGAATAAGTGTCCTCCTTAGAAGAAAACTTTGTAAATCCTCCATTTAGCTTGACTGTCAGAGGGAATGCAGCACATTTTATCCTACAAGGCATACTCATCCATTGGTTCACTCACTTATCCAACGAATGATAAAATTCATCCATTTTTACATGTCTCTCTCTCTTTTCTTCAATCCCTCTTATATTTCCCCCTGTATCTGGTCAACAGCTTGCCTAGATAAATCTTCTATGTCTCTTCTGTTCTAGAACTTTTCTTTTGTAAAGAACTTGCCCTCTCAGGGAAGGATTTTTTTTGCTTCTGTAGGGATGGAGACCATTTGAGGAAGATCAGATGAGCAACCATGACAACTCTTGTGCTGTAAAGATAGGCAGACCATATAATCATGGCTGACATTCCTGTACAATGAGTCAGAGGTCCATGAGCTCTGCCCCTTTTGACAGACATGCAGACATCACTGTGGTCACAATACATAACTCACTCAGGGCTCACAAATCCTGGAGAGTGAGGTTTAATTCTTGTCCTAATCTGATGAAGAAACCAAAATGAAGAGAACAGAGAAGCCTGAAGTAAGGCCTTCCATAGAGTACCAATGTCCAGCCAACTGCTAACCACATGTTGGAACCCAACTGCCTTTGATTTCTGAGACAATTGGTGTCCCCTTAATGTCTCATAACAACACAAAAAGGTACATCAGAAGTCTCAGCACCAAATTAGACTAATTCTAAGACCCAAATGATGCAGCAAGTTATGTTTATTGGTAAGAAAGATGGTTCTAGTGGGACAAAAGAATGTAGCATTAAAAAACAGATTGGCGTAATCTATATGATTGCATGTGATATGGCCCACACAGGCTTCTGCTTCTGAATACTTGGACCTCAGCAGGTTTTGGAGGTTGGGGACACCCAGAATTTAGCTGGAGGCATTGGGGTCTGAAAAGGACAAGCCTTGATGTTTCAGGACATCCTTTCACTTGATCTCCAATGTTTACTGATTTCCTTACAGACAACAAGCAGCCTCCTATTACAGGTGCCATGCCTTCCCCAACAAGAACAGAGAGAACCCCCTCCACACCCTAGTTGCTTTCATCACATATGAAGGCATAAGTCAGAAACTGTCTCCCACACCAGTTTATAATTATGATTAATTGAATGGTTATTTCTTTAAAGGGGAAAAATTTACAGATCACCCTCCAAGTCAAGAGCCTTCTGCAGTATCAGGAAAAGAGCCTAGTAGCCGGAAGTGAAGCTTTCTATCTATCTATCTATCTATCTATCTATCTATCTATCTATCTATCTATCTATCTATCTATCTATCTATCTATCTATTATTCATGTCCATCAAAGATTCCAGAAGTATATAATATTATGTAAGCAAAAAAAAGTAAGCAAATTTCAAACTCTAGAAATGACAGAGATATCTTCCTGCCTGGACAGGCATTCAAAGTTCCTCTGTACTGTTGGGGTATCCATCGTCAGCCTACAGGCCCATAATTTCCAGCAGACATTTCCATGAAGCAGGACATTTCAAAACCAGTCACTATCTGCTTGCCTTGAAGAATGTCTTGCAGACTCTTTCATAAATCAGGAACACCAAAAGATCATCTCACTTTTAGGCAAGTTCATTAGTCCTCTCTCTGCATGTTCTCTGTGTCCAGTTTATGCAATCGTCCAGACAAGAGCAGTTTCTTGCCCAAATGGCTATCAAACTCAATAAGATCCTTTTCGTTGTCCATCTTCTTTCTGAAGTAGATTGGTGCTGCCAAGAGCAGAGTGTCTCATTATCATGAAAAACACTAAGTTATTAAAACATTAAAAGCATATTTTGTAGTTTTGAAAAATATGAAGAATGCCTATGTAAATGAAATATATATCTATATAGGTAGAAAATCTAACTTACTACAAACTTGACTATTATTAATGATTATCCATTAACAACCTATATACATTACATTTTTAAATGAACTACACAATCACAATACCTTAATAAAGATCAAAAATGCATAAGCATATTACAAAATTCACCTCATATCTCTATCAATAAGGCAAAATCTATACTAATGCAAATTATTCATATCTATATCATATCCCCCTTAAATGTAAAAGAACGTTTATAAACCATATTTGGGAACATGGGTGCAGTTTTTTTTCTATCCAAACTACTTCCTGCTGAATGGGGGCATCGTTAATTTGGTCTTTCATGGTATAACCTGTGTGCTAGTTTCATCTCAGTTGGCAATTGATCGAAGCAATTTTTTGAAGGTGTTCACAGCAACCTTTCAGGAAGGCATGGTCCATCATACCATATTGGGATAGAGGCAATCCACAGACTCTCACCCTCTGTGAAAACAAAATAAGAACCTCCTTTCCAAAGCATCATGTCCTTAGATCCAAATTTCAAAGTCAAGGCATTTTCAAAATATCTATGTTGGATGAGTTGAGCAGCATTTAAAAAACAGATATCTTTTAGCAGCTATTACTCCTTCCTCAGAATTCAAACGATTCAAACAGAGCATAATAGCATACAATAGAAAAATTCTCTGTGTATTTTCCATCATTGTGTGCTTTATTTTAACCTCTATTTTGTTTATTTTTCTTTTCTTTTTTGCCTTTTGAGACAGATTCTCTGTATCTTCGACCTGGAATAACTCTGTAGTCCGGGCTGTCTTTAAGTTTTGGATATCCACCTGTCTCTTCCTCCCAGTCATTGGGATTAAAGGTGTATGCTACTACACTGTGAACTCACAGAGATCTGTTTGTCTCTGCTTACTAGGCACTGGGATTAAGGGCATGTGCTACCACACCTTGAATTTACAGAGGTCAATCTCCCCCTGCCTCCCAAGTGTTGGGAATAAAGGTGTATACTACCACACCCAACAACTCTCTTCCTTATTTTAACTTTAAGAACTTCAACTTTTAGCCTGCACATATTTTTAACACACTGTAAATCATTTAAAAATTTTCTTTGTCTTTGAATCTCTCTTTATAACTTTCTCGGTTTTTCTGAACACATGAGTCTTTAATTTACCAAGCATTCTCAGTAGGACTAAAGCTGTGGCTATGCCGGCTAGATGTAGCCCATTCCTTAGCTTTCTGCCATTCAAAACTTGTGGCTGAGGTACCGGCCAGAGCCGCATTCAGTGCCAAAAGTCTACAGTGTCTCAAAGTCCTGGCCATCAAACAATCTGCAACAGACAACACTCAAGCCCTCTCTGTGTAGCTGGCCCTCCTGCCTCACACAGTCAGAGTTTGCCCTTGCTGGACAGCCCAGAAAACTGGCATTTTAAAACAACACAGGTTTTTTCCTGCTACTGCTGAAAAGAAACAAGCATTCAGTTGGCTTTTATCAACACCATTTATATGTTTCATGGCAGGACCTCTTAAGTGCTGCAGGGTTTTGCAGCTGAAGCTGAGTCAGGAAGCCTCTTTTAAATGAGTGTGCTTGCTTGCTTCTAGCAAGCACAGCAGACCCGAATTATCGCTGCTACCAAGAAAAATTGCTTTACTCTTTCCCGAGCTTTCTCAGGCTTTCAGTGCATTCAGTTGTCCACACGACTGAGTGCCATTCTGTAGTAATTTGAGCAGCGGGGCTGCATCCCCAGCACCACGGCCGCCTTGGAGGCTTATGTCCCGAAATAATTACACACATACTGTATTCTTTTAAACACTGCCTGGCCCATTAGTTTAGCCACTTAACCCATTTCTAATAATTTATGTAGCACCACAAGGTGCGATTACCAGGAAAGATTCAGCATTTATGACCTTGTGGCTGGCTGCATTGCCTTCTGTCTCAGAGCAGAGCTATCGTGTCTGCCCTTTAGAGGGGAGCCTGGTGTCTCTGAGCTCACTTACTGTTCCTCCCAACATTCTGTTCTTTTTACTCCATCCACCTATGTTCTAACCTATCAGGGCAAGCAGTTTCTTTATTTAACTAACCAATGACCTTACTCCATCATTTCCCCTATTTCTGTTTAAACCAGAATGGAATCTTGAACTTTAACATAGGAAAATTATATATAACAAAACAGTTATCAAGCAAGAATTACAGTTACAATATTTATATCTATTTTATCTTTTATCATTAAAATGGAAAACTATAACTATCAATCTATTCTTCAACTCCATCAAAGACTCTAGAAGAATACAAAATTAAATAAGCAAAAAAAGTAAGCAATTTTCAATCTCTAGAAATGACAGAGACATCTCACTGCCTGTACAGTCATCCAATATTCGTCTGTACTGTTGGGGTATCCATCTTCATCCAACAGGCCCATAGTTTCCAGCAGACATTTCCATGAAGCAGGAAATTTCAAAGGCAGTCACTGGCTGCTTGTCTTGAAGAATGTCTTGCAGACTCTTTCATAAATCAGGAAACCCGAAAGACCATCTCCCCTTTAGGCAAGTTCAGTAGTCCTCTCTCTGCGGATTCTCTGTGTCCAGTTTATGCAATCGTCCAGGCAAGAGCAGTTTCTTGCCCAAATGGCTATGAAACTCCAGAAGGATCCTCTTTGATGCCCATCTTCTTCCTGAAGTAAATTGGTTCTGCCAGAAGCAGAGTGTCTCATTTTCACGAAAAACCCTAAGGAATTAAATCATTAAATAGCATATTTTGTAGTCTATGAAAGATATGAAAAATGCCTATCTAACTGAAAAATATCTAGCTGTTGGCCCTGGATCATTGGGCTATCGGCGGCCCTGTTTAGTTGCTGAGGAATCCCATCAGGATGGGTGAGTGTGTGCTATCCAGGGGCAGACTGTCCCAGAAGAGAGCACAAACCCCCTCCCCCAGCTCCTTCTGCAGGGCTGTCTTTCTCTCGCACGACCCAGCCCCCCAGCACCCCTCCCCAACTCTGCCCTGCTGTATGCTAGGACCAGTGCTCAAGTACAGTTTTAAGCTCCTAAACTAAGGCGACCCACCCAGAGCGGTGAGTGCCTGCCTATTGGGCAGGCCTCAGGGTACCCTGTAAGGGAGCCAGGCACCTTCAGCTCTGGCGCCAGGCTTCCTGCGCGCTCCTGGATACCGCCCCCCCTTGCTCCATTTATCCTGTTGACCCTGGATCATTGGGCTACCGGCGGCCCTGTTTAGTTGCTGAGGAATCCCATCGGGACGGGAACAGTTCCTGCTTCTACACTGAAGAGATATACCCAGAGAGTCAATCACAGCAAAGACTGGACCAAGAGACCAGGCCTCTCCTGGCTCCATTTGAAGGAAGAGATGGGAAAGCGCCAATACAAGAATTCCTCCAACAACCTGAAAGGCAACATGACACCACCAGAAACCAGGGATCCCGAAATAAGAAGAATTGTACACCCTACTCCTGAAGAAATAGAAGAAATCGACTCAAAAGTGAACTATATGAAAATAATAGAGGACCTTAAACAGGAGGTGAAAAACTGCCATAAACAATTAGAGATTACAAACAAAAAAGTAGAGGAAATGAATAAATTGCTCAAAGACACGCAAGAAAACCAAGAGAAACAAGAAAAAGCAATCAAACAGGTTAGGGAAGCGGTTCAAGACACAAAGAATGAAATGGAAGCAATGAAGAAAGCACAAACCGAGGGAAGAATGGAGATGGAAAATCTGGATAGACGAACAGGAACGACAGAGCCAAATACTAACAACAGATTACAAGAGATAGAAGAGAGAATATCAGACACTGAAGATAACATAGAGAAAATAAACACACTGATCAAAGAAAACAGCAAAACCAACAAATTCTCATCACAAAACATTCAGGAAATTTGGGACACAATAAAAAGACCAAACCTAAGAATAATTGGAGTAGAAGAAGGAGAAGAAGTGCAGCTCAACGGTACAGAAAATATACTTAATAAAATTATAGAAGAAAACTTTCCCAACCTGAAGAAAGAGGTACCTATGAAGGTTCAAGAAGCATACAGAACACCAAATAGGCTGGATCAAAAAAAAAACATCCCCTTGCCATATAATAATCAAAACACAAAATATACAGAATAAAGAAAGAATATTAAGAGCCGCAAAGGAAAAAGGCCAAGTTACTTATAAAGGTAAACCTATCAGACTTACACCTGACTTCTCTATGGAAACCATGAAAGCCAGAAGGTCCTGGATAGATATACTGCAAAAACTAAGAGATCATGGATGCAAGCCCAGACCACTATATCCAGCCAAGCTTTCATTCACTATAAATGGAGAAAACAAAATTTTCCAGGATAAAAACAAATTTAAACAATACGTAGCCACAAATCCAGCCTTACAGAAAATTATAGAAGGAAAATCACTAACCAAGGAGTCCAACAATGCCCACAATAACTCAGTCATCTAGAGACCTTTCACCAGCGCAACTCAAAGAAGGGAAACACACAAACCCTACTACTAAAAAAGTGACTGGAGTTAACAACCACTGGTCATTAATATCACTTAATGTCAATGGGCTCAACTCACCTATAAAAAGGCACAGGCTAAGGGATTGGATACGAAAACAGGATCCAACATTCTGCTGTCTACAAGAAACACACCTCAACCACAAAGACAGGCACCTACTCAGAGTAAAGGGCTGGGAAAAGGCTTATCAAGCAAATGGACCTAAGAAACAAGCAGGTGTGGCCATACTAATTTCTAACAAAGTTGACTTCAAACTTAAATCAATCAGAAGACATGGAGAGGGACATTTTATACTCATAACAGGAACAATTCATCAGAATGAAGTCTCAATCCTGAATATCTATGCCCCTAATATAAAAGTGCCCATGTATGTAAAAGAAACATTATTAAACTCAAGGCAGCCATCAAACCACACACGCTAATAGTAGGAGACTTCAACACTCCTCTCTCACCAATGGACAGGTCAATCAGACAGAAACCTAACAGAGAAATTAGAGAATTAATGGAGGTAATGAAGCAAATGGACTTAACAGACATCTATAGATTATTCCACCCGAAGAGGAAAGAATATACCTTCTTCTCTGCAGCTCATGGAACCTTCTCAAAATTTGACCATATACTCGGTAGCAAAGCGAACTTACACAGTTACAAAAAAATATTACTAACCACATATGTCTTATCAGATCACCATGGATTAAAGTTAGAATTCAACAACAATGCTACCAACAGAAAGCCTACAAACTCATGGAAACTGAACAGTCAACTACTGAACCATACCTGGATAAAGGAAGAAATTAAGAAAGAAATTAAAGTCTTCCTTGAATTCAATGAAAATAAAGAAACAACATACTCGAACTTATGGGACACTATGAAAGCAGTGCTAAGAGGAAAGTTCATCGCACGAAGTGCCCACTTAAAGAAAACAGAGAAAGCACATATTGAAGACTTAACAGCCCACCTGAAAGCTCTAAAAAAAAAAGAAGAAGACTCACCTAGGAGGAGTAGAAGATTGGAAATAATCAAACTGAGGGCTGAAATCAACAAAATAGAAACACAGAAAACAATCCAAAGAATCAATGAAACAAAAAGCTGGTTCCTGGAGAAAATCAACAAGATTGATAAAACCCTATCCAAATTAATCAAACGGCAGAGAGAGAATACGCAAATTAATAAGATCAGAAATGAAAAGGGGGACATAACCACAGACACAGAGGAAATTCAGAGAATCATCAGATCTTATTACAAAAGCCTGTATAACACAATACTGGAACATGTAAAAGAAATGGACACTTTTTTAGATAAATACCATATATCAAAGTTACACCAGGACCAGGTGAACAATCTAAACAGACCTGTTGGTCGCGAAGAATTAGAAGCTGTTATCAAAAACCTCCCTACCAAAAAAAGCCCAGGACCAGATGGTTTCAATGCGGAATTCTACCAGAACTTCCAAGAAGACCTAATACCTATACTCCTTAATGTATTCCACAATATAGAAACAGAAGGGTCATTACCTAATTCCTTTTATGAAGCTACAGTTACTCTGATACCAAAACCACACAAAGACTCAACCAGGATAGAGAATTACAGGCCAATCTCACTCATGAACATCGACGCAAAAATCCTCAACAAAATACTGGCAAACCGAATCCAAGAACACATCTGACATATTATCCATTATGATCAAGTAGGCTTCATTCCTGAGATGCAGGGCTGGTTCAACATACGAAAATCTATCAATGTAATCCAGCATATAAATAAACTGAAAGAAAATAACCATATGATCAGTTCATTAGATGCTGAAAAAGCATTTGACAAAATTCAGCATCCAATTATGTTAAAAGTCTTGGAGAGATTAGGGATACAAGGGTCATACCTAAATATAATAAAAGCTATATACAGCAAGCCGACAGCTAACATCAAATTAAATGGAGAGAAACTCAAAGCCATCCCACTTAACTCAGGAACACGACAAGGATGTCCACTCTCGCCATACCTCTTCAATATAGTACTTGAAGTTCTAGCAATAGCAATAAGACAACATAATGGGATCAAGGGGATTCGAATTGGAAAGGAAGAAGTTAAACTTTCGTTATTCGCAGATGATATGATAGTGTACATAAGCGACCCCCAAAACTCCACCAAAGAACTTTTACAGCTGATAAACAGCTTTAGTAATGTGGCAGGATACAAGATCAACTCCAAAAAATCAGTCGCCCTCTTATACACAAAGGATATGGAAGCAGATAGGGAAATCATAGAAGCGTCACCATTCACGATAGCCACAAACAGCATAAAATATCTTGGAGTAAATCTTACCAAGGAAGTGAAAGATCTATTTGACAAGAACTTTAAGGCATTGAAGAAAGAAATTGAAGAGGATACCAAAAAATGGATGGATCTACCTTACTCTTGGATTGGGAGGATCAACATAGTAAAAATGGCAATTCTACCTAAGGCAATTTATAGATTTAATGCAATCCCCATCAAGATCCCATCAAAATTCTTCACAGATCTGGAGAGGACAATAATCAACTTTATATGGAAAACAAAAAACCCAGGATAGCCAAAACAATCCTATACAATAAAGGATCTTCTGGAGGCATTACCATCCCTGACTTCAAACTCTATTACAGAGCTACAGTAATGAAAACAGTGTGGTACTGGCATAAAAACAGAGAAGTCGACCAATGGAATCGTATAGAAGACCCGGATTTTAACCCACAAACCTGTAAACACCTCATTTTCGATAAAGGAGCTAAAAGTATACAATGGAAGAAAGAAAGCATCTTCACCAAATTGTGCTGGCATAACTGGATGTCAACCTGTAGAAGAATGAAAATAGACCCACATCTTTCACCGTGCACAAAACTCAAGTCCAAATGGATTAAAGACCTCAATATCAGCCCGAACACACTGAAAAGGATAGAAGAGAAAGTGGGAAATACCCTACAACAGATGGGCACAGGAAATTGCTTCCTATGTATAACCCCAGAAGCACAGACAGTAAGGGCAACATTG
The DNA here is from genome assembly GCF_018167655.1 of Microtus oregoni. Lineage (NCBI taxonomy): Eukaryota > Metazoa > Chordata > Mammalia > Rodentia > Cricetidae > Microtus > Microtus oregoni. The sequence continues at coordinate 2,469,419 of NW_024544742.1, read as the reverse complement.
AATAAATGGGACCTACTAAAACTGAGGAGCTTCTGCAAAGCAAAGGACACTGTCACTAAGACACAAAAGCAACCTACTGACTGAGAGAAGATCTTCACCAACCCCGCAACAGACAAAGGTCTGATCTCCAAAATATATAGAGAACTCAAGAAACTAGACTTTAAAATGCTAATTAACCCAATTAAAAAATGGGGCACTGATCTGAACAGAGAATTCTCAACAGAAGAATTTCAAATGGCCAAAAGACACTTAAGGTCATGCTCAACTTCCTTAGCAATCAGGGAAATGCAAATCAAAACAACTTTGAGATATCATCTTGTACCTGTCAGAATGGCTAAAGTCAAAAACACCAACGATAACCTTTGCTGGAGAGGCTGTGGAAGAACGGGTACCCTCATCCATTGCTGTTGGGAATGCAATCTTGTGCAACCACTGTGGAAGTCAGTGTTTCGGTTTCTCAGGAAATTCGGGATCAACCTACCCCTCGACCCAGCAATACCACTCTTGGGAATATACCCCAGAGATGCCCTATCATATGACAAAAGCATTTGTTCAACTATGTTCATAGCAGTATTATTTGTAATAGCCAGAACCTGGAAACAACCTAGATGCCCTTCAATGGAAAAATGGATGAAGAAAGTATGGAATATCTACACATTAGAGTACTACGCTGCGGTAAAAAACAATGACTTCTCGAATTTTGCATGCAAATGGATGGAAATAGGAAACACTATCCTGAGTGAGGTATCCCAGACCCAAAAAGATGATCATGGGATGTACTCACTCATAATTGGTTTCTAGCCATAAATAAGGGTCACGGATTCTACAATAGGTGAATCTAAAGAAGCTAAGTAAGAAGGGGAACCCAAGGAAAAACATATAGTTATCCTCTTGGCTAAGGGAAGTAGACAAAATTGCCGGGGAGAAAATTGGGATCTTGGGGGTGGGGTGGGATGGGGGTAAGGGGAGATGGGGAGAGAAAAGTTAGAAGGGAAGGAGGTCGGGCTTTGGGAAAACAGTAGGATTGGGATAAAGGAAGGTTGGACAGGGGAGCACGGAACCACAATTCTTAGTTAAGGGAGCCACTTTAGGGTTGGCAAGAGACCTGACCCTAGAGGGGCTCCCAGGTGCCCAAGCTGAGGTCCCCAGTTAGTTCCTTGGGCAGTTGAGGATAGGGAACCTGAAATGACCCTATCCTAGAGCAATACTGACGAATATCTTGCATATCATCATAGAACCTTCATCTGGTGATGGATGGAGTTAGAGACAGAGACCCACACTGGAGCACTGGACTGAGCTCCCAAGGTCCCAATGAGGAGCAGAAGGAGGGAGAACATGAGCAAAGAAGTCGGGACCACGAGGGATGCACCCACCCACTGTGACAGTGGAGCTGATCTACTGAGAGCTCACCAAGGCCAGCTGGACTGTGACTGAAAAAGCATGTAATAAAACTGGACTCTCTGAACATGGCGAACAATGAAGGCTGATGAGACGCAAAGGACAATGGCATGGGGGTTTGATCCTACGTAATGTGATGGCTTTGTGGGAGCCTAGCCAGTTTGGATATTCACCTTCCTAGATATGGACGCAGGTGGGAGGTCCTAGGTCTTACCACAGGGCAGAAAACCCTGACTGCTCTTTGGACTGGAGAGGGAGGGGGAAAGGAGTGGGGGGAGGGGGACAAGGGTGGGAGGATGGAGCTTAGGGTGGGAGGAGGGGGAGGGAAATGGGAGGCTGGGAGGAGGTGGAAACTTGTTTTTTTTCTCCTTTTCTCAATAAAAAAAGAAAAGAAAAAAAGAAAAAAAAGAAAGAGAAAAGAGAAAAAAAAAGAAAATACCCATCAAACAGTAAGAATCTAGTGTTTGGGCCAAGTGAAGGTGATACCAGTCATTTCCCTGCGTTGTGTGTCAAAGTGGAACTACAGGAGAATATATGTCTAGTGTTAGTCCTGGACAGCCCTGACTCACTCCTGGACAGGCAGTCTTAACTGTAGCCTGGGGAAACTTTAATCATTGTCAGGGAGAGCCCCAGCTTCCAAACTATCTGGAATGAAAATAAATATCTAACATGCTCTAAAAAAATAAAAATATAAATTAAAAAATAAAGAAAAATATCTATAAAGCTAGAAAATCCAACTAACATGACTACAAACTTGACTATTATTAATGATTATCCATTAACAACCTATATACATTACATTTTTAAATGAACTACACAATCACAATACCTTAATAAAGATCAAAAATGCATATATATATATATATATATATATATATATATATATATATATATAACAAAATTGACCTTAAATCTCTATCAATAAGGCAAAATCTATACTAATGCAAATATACATATCTATATCATATCCCCCTTTAAATGTAAAAGAACGTTTATAAGCAGTATTTGGGAACATGAGTGCTGTTTTTTCTCTCCAAACTGCTTCCTGCTGAATGGGGGCATTGTTAATTATGTCTTTCATGGTATAACCTTGTTGCAGGAGGTCCTCCACTTCCTCCAGGCTATTGGTGCTGAGATACCAGCCAATTGGGGCGTGGTCTCTCTCTCTTTAAAAAAGCGGCAGCTTCCGTCTCCTTGCTCTCTTCACTTCCTGCTCACCGGCGACTAGACTCCCTTCCTGGTTGCGCAGAGGGCTGATGGTGATCTGTATGTTTTTTTCCCCTTTAAATAAATACCACCCAATTAATCATAATTCCAAACTGGTGTGGCATTGTTTATGACTTACACCTTCAGTTGGCACCCAATGTTTGATGTTAGGACCTCTCCTTCCCCCACTCGGCTGCCAGCTGTGAGTTCGGCTTGGCGTGAGCCTCCCTTCCTCAGCTGCCGGGCCGGCAGGTGGCCTTGTGGCCTGTGTCTTGTGTGTGGAGCCAGCAGCTTAATATAAATCACCATGCACTGGCTTTTATTGCTGCAGTTCTTTATATTTTCTCTTTAGACAGCTCAGATTGACTTCCCGTCCCCATGCACCCTATTGTCTGCCTCCCCACATGGATTTAAACTCCACAGGCCTTCGTAGTCTCTGCCCGCGTGGTTTGCTCTTTTCTGAGTCATTTTTATATCTCACTTGCAAGCACAGCTCTTAAGTGTCGCGAACCAGAGCATGCGGTTGCTGAAAGCTGCAACCCCTCAGGGTGACTCTGTCATGTGCAGGCATAAGTGGCTTCCAGGTTGCTCTTCTCTGCCCCTGGATTCTGGGTTTCTGGTTCCATCTCTGGAATTGATTTAATTACATTTACTTTGTTGAGCAACTTACATTTCACAGTTTTTAACAAATACTAGGCAGACTCTGAAAAAGGACCCTGTTTTCCTCGCGACTTGGCAACAGCGCCACCTGCTGGATAATAGGAAATATGACAGTTTTTATTTCCAAGGAGAATTTTACTGTTCTGGTTACCAATACAATGGGTTATATCATGCAAGGTTTATATGACTATGGGGATAACTTAATTTATTGGTTACTGGGTTTCAGTATTCTTTTGCATATTCTATGATTTAGGAAGAATATGGCACTCCTAAGAACCAAACAATCTTTACTAGAAACTCATGCAGGTCAGGAGATTCAGGATTCAAAAGAGACAATAATAAAGACAATAATAAAACGACTTGAAATGATTGAAGAAATGATTGGAGCTGGTGAACAGAGTAATAAGGCACAAGGACAGGATATAATGCCAACATCAGCTATTAGAACTGGCTTACCCAAGGTTTTAGCGGCATACCCTATACTTAATTCTGAAAAAGCGTCAACTTCTAAAGGCTCAAAGGGAGTCAGAGAAGCAAGGTGGACGCCAATAGCAATGAATGATCTAAAAGAAATTAAGCAAGCTATTGTTAATTTTGGCTTGCACTCTGCATATGTAAAGGAAATGATAAGGACTTGTGCTTCTAATGCTAGAGCTATCCCCCATGATTTCCATCAGTTTGTGTCTGCAGTTTTAGATAATGGACCTTTCTTGATGTTTGGAATTTATCTCAGAGAAGAATCCAAACATATGGAACAGCAAGGAAGAGCAAAATGTGTCAACATTTCCCAAGATCAAATTCTTGGTGCAGGAGAATATGCTCATCCACAGGTCCAAGCTCTTTATGACGATGAAGTACTGTGTCTATGTCACCAAGCAGCTTTAAATGCTTGGAATAGGATACAAGATCCAGCAAAAAGGGTAGAATCATATACCAGAATTAGGCAGAGACAGAGAGAACCCTTTATTGACTTTTTGCAAAGATTAATTAAGGCTCTGGACGTAGGGGTAACAGACCCAGAAGCTAGACGAATACTTCTTGAATCTCTAGCTTTTGAGAATGCAAACATAGAATGCAAAAAGATAACTGGGCCTTTAAAGTCTAGATCAGCACCTATGGATGAATGGATTCAGCATACGATGAATGTTGAGATATTTAGCTATAACGATTTCCACAGCAATGAGGAGACATCAAACTGCCAGGTGTTTTAATTGTGGTAAATTAGGACATCTGAAAAGTGATTGCAGGCACAGAATTTCTAGGAATAATATCTCCTCTAGGAATGACAAAAATAGGAGACCTAGGCCTTCAGGTATATGTAGGAGATGTGGTAAAGGCCAACATTGGTCCAATGAATGCAGGTCAACAACAGACAAACAAGGCAACCCGATACCATCGGGAAACTCCTTAAGGGGCCTCTCGCAGGGCCCCAAGCCAACAGTGGCCCAGTCATTCCCAGTCACAGTGGAGAACGTGCCTCACCAAGAAAATTAAAAGCTCCAATTTCTGCTGTAAAAAGTAATACTGGTCTAAATGATGAATTACGTGGGGAGGATGAGTCAAAAAACCCAGTAGGACAGAGTAAACATACATTTTGGCAGACTTCTATTAATGATCAAAGACCAAAGCTAAGAGTCTGTATAAATGGCACTTTTATTGAAGGCTTATTAGACACAGCTGTGGATGTAAGTATCATTACCCCAGAATCTTGGCATCCGAATTGGCCTCTTCCAGAGGTAGATGTTCAGTTCCTGGGAATTGGAACCCTATCTCGTGTAAAACAAAGCACAAGATGGGTTGAATGCATAGGGCCCGAAGGACAAATAGGAAGACTAAGGCCATATATAGCCAATATTGCCATACATTTTTGGGTCAGTGACCTGCTACAGCAATGGAATACCCAGATTAACATTACTGTAGTTCCAGGAACTCATAATTCTGGGAAGGATATGATGAGGTATTATGGAAAAAGGTCACCAGCCATTCAGGCTCTACAAGAACATACAGCAAATACCAAATCTTTAGAGGTACCAACAGCCCTACCTTTAAAATGGCTAACTGAGAAGCCAATATGGATCAAACAGTGGCCTCTAGCTGAAGATAAAATACAGGCATTGGAACAGCTATTGCAAGAGCAACTAGATGCTCACCATATTGAAGAATCAACCAGCCCTTGGAATTCTCCTGTGTTTGTTGTAAAAAAGAAATCTGGTAAATCAGAATGGTGACAGATCTAAGAGCTGTCAACAAAGTAATTCAACCTATGGGCCCACTATAATCTGGAATTCTTTTGCCTTCTCTGTTACCAAAAGGATGGCCTCTTATAGTTATTGATTTGAAAGATTGTTTTTTCACTATACCGTTACAAGAAAAGGACAGAGAAAAACTTGCCTTCACAGTGCCTACTTATAATAATTCTCAGCCTAATAGGAGATATCAATGGAATATCCTCCCACAGGGTATGCTCAATAGTCCTACATCTTGCTAATATTTTGTAAGTAAGCCAATTGAAATAATTCGTAAACAATTCCCCAAGTCCATAATTTATCATTACATGGATGACATCTTGTTATCTGATTCAAATAAAGATACTTTAGAAAGGATGTTTGAAGAAGTAAAGAAAGTCGTGCCTAGGTGGGGATTACAAATTGCCCCTGAAAATATTCAAAGAGGAAATTCTATTAATTACCTAGGTTACAGAATAGGGTAAGAGAAAATTAAAACGCAAAAGGCACAAATTAGGAGAGACCAGTTAAAGACTCTTATTGACTTCCAAAGATTGTTAGGAGACATTTCCAGTCTACGACCAGCTGTTGGGATAACACCTGATCTAATAGTTCATTTAAATAAAACCTTAGATGGTGATAAAGATTTGATTAGTCCAAGAAAACTGACAGCTGAAGCAGAAAAGGAACTGACAATGATTGAGGAAAAATTACAAGAGGCACATGTGGATAGGGTGAACCCAAATCTTAGCTGCATCCTAGTCATATTGCCTTCCAGAATTTTTCCTACAGGGATTCTAATGCAGAGGGAAGATGTTAGTTTAGAGTGGACATTTATACCTAATAAACCAAGTAAAAAATTAAAAACTTATGTGGAAAAAGTCTCTGAATTAATTATAAAAGGTAAGCTGAGACGTCGTCTACTAACAGGTATAGACCCAGCAGAAATTATAGTGCCTTTTACTACTGAAGAAATAAAAAAGTGATGGGAAGACAATGAACCATGGCAAAGAGCTTTTGCTAATTTTGGGGGAGAAATTAATAGCAACTATCCCAAAATGGTAGACTTAACCTTATAAAAAGAACTTCTTGGATTCTTCGTAGAATTGTACGTGATGCTCCAATAACTGGAACCCGTACGTTCCATTCTGATGCAAATAAATCAGGGAAAGCAGGTTACAAGTCAGATGAATTGAGTAAGGTGTAACAAAGCCCTTATAATTCTGTCCAGAAGGCAGAATTATATGCCATTCTTATGGTGCTAAGGGATTTTAAAGAATCTCTTAATATAGTTACAGATTCACCATATGCAGAAAGAGTTATCTTGCATATTGAAACGGCTGTATTTATACCAGATGACACAGAGTTGACTTCATTGTTTATCCAGGTACAAAAGACAATCAGGAATAGGCTTTGTCTGATGTACATAACACACATCCGGCCCCATACAGGTCTGCCTGGTCCTCTAGCCCAAGGCAACGCTGAGATTGATCAATTATTGATTGGAAGTGTGTTGCAGGCCTCAGAATTTCATAAGAAGCATCATGTCAATAGTAAAGGCCTAAAGATAGAATTTTCCATTACTTGGCAACAAGATAAGGACATTATAAAGAGATGTCCTACTTGTTCTTTCTATAATCGTTGCATTCAGGGAGTAACCCAAAGGGCACTAAGAGAAATGAAATCTGGCAGATGGATGTGTTCCACTTTATGGAATTTGGTAAATCAAAATATGTACACCACACCATAGACACATATTCAGGTTTTCAATGGGCTACTGCCCTGAGCTCAGAAAAGTAATTACACATTTATTGTAAGTTATGGCCATCATGGGTATACCTGCACAAATAAAGACAGATAATGGTCCAGCATATGTATCTAAGAAAATGAAATGCTTTTTTGATTATTATAGTATAAAACACATTACAGGTATACCAAATAATCCTACAGGTCATTCAGTAATAAAAAGATCAAATCGTCCTATAAAGGATATGCTGAACAAACAGAAAGGGACCGAAAATACCCCCAGAAATAGATTACATAATGCTTTATTAACCTTGAATTTTCTTAACACTAATGAGAAAGGAACGACAGCAGCAGAAAGACATTGGATAATGGAAAAGTCTGATGAACTAAATCAACCGATTTATTTCAAAGATGTGCTGACCTCTAAGTGGAAGCCAGGAGATGTGCTACGTTGGGAAAGGGGTTTTGCTCTTGTTTCCACAGAGGAAGAAAAATTGTGGATACCATCAAAATTAATAAAGTTTCGATTTGAAGAGGAGAAACCTCTTGGAAAGAAGAAATGACAACTCATCCACAATGATGATATTCATACAGGTGGTAAGAAAAACATAAAATGGGGGCAGGGTTCTGTTCTTATCTCCACAGGAAAACACTCATCTTTGAAAAATTCAAGGGACCCTGGATGTTTGGATACTGACAGATGGAAAAATACCTGCCCAATAGGAAATATCAGAAAACTGAATGAGTTGTGTAAGTAAAATATATTAAACCGTATTTCTAAATTTATAAAGCCGGTGTTGAAGTTGGACTCTGGCTCAGTCCCTCTCCAATTCAAAGCCTGTTAGTAAGAGAAAAACCCAGAATTTCTGGAGTTTCTGTCTCATATTAAGAGCCATGATATGGGACAGAAAGAAATATGAGTTTAGAAAACATCTTTGCTTTTCTTCTTATCTATCATACTTTTCATTGAATATATCTATCATGCCTTTCAATGAGTATATATATATATATATATATATATATATATATATATATATATATATATATGACTAAAGTTTAAGTTTTTCACAATGAACAATGAGTTTTTCCTGAAGTGACATTTGAAGTTTCCAGGAAGAAGATGGGGCCCCATAACAACTCCACCTGGTTGATATGACGTCATGATACTGATAGTGCTTCTACAAGACCTGCTTTAGGTACCAGCTGCACAAGACAATTCCTACTTGGTTAGCTGAAATGGTGCACATCTTATGCAACATTTTGGCCAGACCAGCACAAAATACTCAGAGACTATTGGCAATTTTAAAAGACATTGATCTTGAAATTTAACCATCATTTTACTTTCACAGGATTCCCCAGAGAGAACGTCGCCCCCGTGACAGCTGGAAGTAATTTTAGAGGACAATGCCCCTCTCCCAGTAAAGTTTGCCCTTGGGTTTAGGGACATCATTTAGGGGTTGATTATAATTGGTATATGACTGAGGGTTGGGGGAGGAATTTTATAAGATCAGGAATCATTTTGGAAAAAAAGAGTGATGATAGGATAATAGATTTGTAATTCTGAGTTACTGTTTTTAGACAAATATATTGGTATAGATACTTGTATACAAAGTTAAATTATATTGACTATTGCATGCATGCATGTTTCTACCTCTGTTTAAAACATTTTTATGTATTGACATATATTGTATTTATATATATTGTAGATATTTACCATCTTGCAGTGTACATTTCTACCTCTGATTAAGATACTTATATAATGTTTGTGTAGTGATATATATTTACCTACTACAATAAATATTTGTACATTGTTTATATTTGGAGGTCATTGTCCTCATTTGTTTCACAGTCGTTTATTGTCTTAGTCTTTAAGTTAGATAGATATTAAGAATTATATAGACTAAGTCATCTAAGTTTGTCATTTATAATTAGACTAATCAGGTTCTTTTTTTTTATTGCGAAAAGAAGAAAAAAAATCATAAACAAAAAACAAGTTTCCACCTCCTCCCAGCCTCCCATTTCCCTTCCCCTCCTCCCACCCTTCTCCCCCTCCTCCCACCCTTCTCCCCCTCCTCCCACCCTTCTCCCCCTCCCCCCACTCCTCTCCCCCTCCCTCTCCAGTCCACAGAGCAGTCCGGGTTCCCCGCCCTGTGTTAAGTCCTAGGTCCTCTCCGTCCATATCTAGGAAGGTGAACATCCAAACTGGCTAGGCTCCCACAAAGCCAGCACATTAAGTAGGATCAAAACCCCCTGCCATTGTCCTTGGTGTCTCATCAGCCCTCATTGTTCGCCATGTTCAGAGAGTCCGGTTTTATCCCATGCTTTTTCGGTCACAGTCCAGCTGGCCTTGGTGAGCTCCCCGTAGATCAGCTCCTCTGTCTCAGTGGGTGGATGCACGCCTCGTGGTCCCGAATTCTTTGCTCATGTTCTCCCTCCTTCTGCTCCTCCTTGGGACCTTGGGAGCTCAGTCCAGTGCTCCTGTGTGGGTCACTGTCTCGATCTCTATCCATCACCAGATGAAGATTCTATGATGATATGCAAGATATTCGTCAGTATTGCTCTAGGATAGGGTCATTTCAGGTTCCCAATCCTCAGCTGCCCAAGGAACTAACTGGGAACCTCATCTTGGGCACTAGGGAGCCCCTCTAGGGTCAAGTCGCTTGCCCACCCTAAAGTGGCTCCCTTAACTAAGAATTGTGGTTCCGTGCTCCCCTATCCACCTTTCCTTTATCCCAATTCTCCTGTTTCCCAGGTCCCCCCTCCTTCCCTTCTACCTTTTCTCTCCCCATCTCCCCTTATCCCCATCCCACCCCCCCCAAGATCCCATTTTCTCCCCGGAAATTTGGTCTACTTCCCTTAGCCAAGAGGACAACTATATGTTTTTCCTTCGGTTCACCTTCTTCCTTAACTTCTTTAGGTTCACCTATTGTAGACTCCGTGGTCCTTATTTATGGCTAGAAACCAATTATGAGTGAGTACATCCCATATTCATCTTTTTGGGTCTGGGACACCTCACTCAGGATAGTGTTTTCTATTTCCATCCATTTGCATGCAAAATTCGAGAAGTCATTGTTTTTTACCACAGCGTAGTACTCTAGCGTGTATATATTCCATACTTTCTTCATCCATTCTTCCATTGAAGGGCATCTAGGTTGTTTCCAGGTTCTGGCTATTACAAATAATACTGCTATGAACATAGTTGAACAAATGCTTTTGTCATTTGATAGAGCATCTCTTGGGTATATTCCCAAGAGTGGTATTGCTGGGTCCAGGGGTAAGTTGATCCCGAATTTCCTGAGAAACCGAAACACTGACTCCCACAGTGGTTGCACAAGATTGCATTTCCACCAGCAATGGATGAGGGTACCCGTTCTTCCACAGCCTCTCCAGCAAAGGTTATCCTTGGTGTTTTTGAGTTTAGCCATTCTGACAGGTGTAAGATGATATCTCAAAGTTGTTTTGATTTGCATTTCCCTGATTGCTAAGGAAGGTGAGCACGACCTTAAGTGTCTTTTGGCCATTTGAACTTCTTCTGTTGAGAATTCTCTGTTCAGTTCAGTGCCCCATTTTTTAATTGGGTTAATTAGCATTTTAAAGTCTAGTTTCTTGAGTTCTCTATATATTTTGGAGATCAGACCTTTGTCTGTTGCGGGGTTGGAGAAGATCTTCTCCCAGTCAGTAGGTTGCCTTTGTGTCTTAGTGACAGTGTCCTTTGCTTTACAGAAGCTTCTCAGTTTAAGTAGGTCCCATTTATTCAATGTTGCCCTTAATGTCTGTGCTTCTGGGGTTATACATAGGAAGCGATCTCCTGTGCCCATCTGTTGTAGGGTATTTCCCACTTTCTCTTCTATCAGGTTCAGTGTGTTCGGACTGATATTGAGATCTTTAATCCATTTGGACTTGAGTTTTGTGCACGGTGAGAGATATGGGTCTATTTTCATTCTTCTACAGGTTGACATCCAGTTGTGCCAGCACCATTTGTTGAAGATGCTTTCTTTCTTCCATTGCATACTTTTAGCTCCTTTATCGAAAATGAGGTGTTCATAGGTTTGTGGGATAAAATCAGCGTCTTCTATATGATTGCATTGGTCAACTTCTCTGTTTTTATGCCAGTACCACACTGTTTTCATTACTGTAGCTCTGTAATAGAGTTTGAAGTCAGGGATGGTAATGCCTCCAGAAGATCCTTTATTGTATAGGATTGTTTTGGCTATCCTGGGTTTTTTGTTTTTCCATATAAAGTTGAGTATTGTCTTCTCCAGATCTGTGAAGAATTTTGATGGGATCTTGATGGGGATTGCATTGAATCTATAAATTGCCTTTGGTAGAATTGCCATTTTTACTATGTTGATCCTCCCAATCCAAGAGCAAGGGAGGTCCATCCATTTTTTGGTATCCTCTTCAATTTCTTTCTTCAATGCCTTAAAGTTCTTGTCAAATAGATCTTTCACTTCCTTGGTTAGATTTACCCCCAGATATTTTATGCTGTTTGTGGCTATCGTGAATGGTGAAGCTTCTCGGATTTCCCTCTCTGCTTCCATATCCTTTGTGTATAAGAGGGCAACTGATTTTTTGGAGTTGATCTTGTATCCTGCCACATTACTAAAGCTGTTTATCAGCTGCATAAGTTCTTTGGTGGAGTTTTGGGGGTCGCTTATGTACACTATCATATCATCTGCAAATAACGAAAGTTTAACTTCTTCCTTTCCAATTCGAATCCCCTTGATCCCATTATGTTGTCTTATTGCTATTGTTAGAACTTCAAGCACTATATTGAAGAGGTATGGTGAGAGTGGACAGCCTTGCCGTGTTCCTGAGTTAAGTGGGATGGCTTTGAGTTTCTCTCCGTTTAATTTGATGTTAGCTGTCGGCTTGCTGTATATAGCTTTTATTATATTTAGGTATGACCCTTGTATCCCTAATCTCTCCAAGACTTTTAACATAAATGGATGTTGAATTTTGTTAAATGCTTTTTCAGCATCTAATGAAATGATCATATGGTTTTTTTCTTTCAGTTTATTTATATGCTGGATTACATTGATAGATTTTCGTATGTTGAACCAGCCCTGCATCTGAGGAATGAAGCCTACTTGATCATAATGGATAATTTTTCGGATGTGTTCTTGGATTCGATTTGCCAGTATTTTGTTGAGGTTTTTTGCGTCGATATTCATGAGTGAGATTGGCCTGTAGTTCTCTTTCCTGGTTGAGTCTTTGAGTGGTTTTGGTATCAGAGTAATTGTGGCTTCTTAAAAGGAATTTGGTAATGACCCTTCTGATTCTATATTGTGGAATACATTAAGGAGTATAGGTATTAAGTCTTCTTGGAAGTTCTGGTAGAATTCTGCATTGAAACCATCTGGTCCTGGGCTTTTTTTGGTAGGGAGGTTTTTGATAACAGCTTCTAAGTCTTCGCGACTTACAGGTTTGTTTAGATTGTTCACCTGGTCCTGGTTTAGTTTTGGTAAATTGTATTTATCTAAAAAAGCGTCCATTTCTTTTACATTTTCCTGTTTTGTGGCATATAGGCTTTTGTAGTAAGATCTAATGACTCTCTGAATTTCCTCTGTGTCTGTGGTTATGTCCCCCTTTTCATTTCTGATCTTATTAATTTGCGTGTTCTCTCTCTTTCGTTTGATTAGTTTGGATAGGGGTTTATCTATCTTATTGATTTTCTCCAGGAACCAGCTTTTTGTTTCATTGATTCTTTGGATTGTTTTCTGTGTTTCTATTTTGTTGATTTCAGCCCTCAATTTTATTATTTCCAGTCTTCTACTCCTCCTAGGTGAGTCTGCTTCTTTTTTTTCTAGAGCTTTCAAGTGGGCTGTTAAGTCTCCAATATGTGCTTTCTCTGTTTTCTTTAGGTGGGCACTTAGTGCTATGAACTTTCCTCTCAGGACTGCTTTCATAGTGTCCCATAAGTTCGAGTATGTTGTTTCTTTATTTTCATTGAATTCAAGGAAGACTTTAATTTCTTTCTTTATTTCTTCCTTAATCCAGGTATGGTTCAGTAGATGACTGTTCAGTTTCCATGAGTTTGTAGGCTTTCTGGGGGTAGCATTGTTGTTGAATTCTAACTTTAATCCATGGTGATCTGATAAGACACAGGTGGTTACTAATATTTTTTTTGTAACTGTGTAAGTTAGCTTTGTTACCGAGTTTGTGGTCAATTTTCGAGAAGGTTCCATGAGCTGCAGAGAAGAAGGTATATTCTTTCCTCTTCGGGTGGAATAATCTATAGATGTCTGTTAAGTCCATTTGCTTCATTACCTCCATTAATTCTCTAATTTCTCTGTTAGGTTTCTGTCTGATTGACCTGTCCATTGGTGAGAGAGGAGTGTTGAAGTCTCCTACTATTAGTGTGTGCGGTTTGATGGCTGCCTTGAGTTTTAGTAATGTTTCTTTTACGTACGTGGGTGCTTTTATATTAGGGGCATAGATATTCAGGATTGAGACTTCTTCCTGATGAATTGTTCCTGTTATGAGTATAAAATGTCCCTCTCCATGTCTTCTGATTGATTTAAGTTTGAAGTCAACTTTGTTAGAAATTAGTATGGCCACACCTGCTTGTTTCTTAGGTCCATTTGCTTGATAAGCCTTTTCCCAGCCCTTTACTCTGAGTAGGTGCCTGTCTTTGTGGTTGAGGTGTGTTTCTTGTAGACAGCAGAATGTTGGATCCTGTTTTCTTATCCAATCTCTTAGCCTGTGCCTTTTTATAGGTGAGTTGAGCCCATTGATATTAAGTGATATTAATGACCAGTGGTTGTTAACTCCGGTCACTTTTTAAGTAGTAGGGTTTGTGTGTTTTCCTTCTTTGATTTGCGCTGGTGAAGAGTCTCTAGATGTCTGAGTTATTGTGGTCATTGTTGGACTCCTTGGTTAGTGATTTTCCTTCTATTATTTTCTGTAAGGCTGGATTTGTGGCTACGTATTGTTTAAATTTGTTTTTATCCTGGAAAATTTTGTTTTCTCCATTTATAGTGAATGAAAGTTTGGCTGGATATAGTAGTCTGGGCTTGCATCCGTGGTCTCTTAGTTTTTGGAGAACATCTATCCAGGACCTTCTGGCTTTCATGGTTTCCATAGAGAAGTCAGGTGTAAGTCTGATAGGTTTACCTTTATAAGTAACTTGGCCTTTTTCCTTTGCGGCTTTTAATATTCTTTCTTTATTCTGTATATTTTGTGTTTTGATTATTATATGGCGAGGGGATGTTTTCTTTTGATCCAGCCTATTTGGTGTTCTGTATGCTTCTTGAACCTTCATAGGTACATCTGTCTTCAGGTTGGGAAAGTTTTCTTCTATAATTTTATTAAGTATATTTTCTGTACCGTTGAGCTGCACTTCTTCTCCTTCTTCTACTCCAATTATTCTTAGGTTTGGTCTTTTTATTGTGTCCCATATTTCCTGAATGTTTTGTGATGAGAGTTTGTTGGACTTGCTGTTTTCTTTGATCAGAGTGTTTATTTTCTCTATGTTATCCTCAGAATCTGAGATTCTTTCTTCTATCTCTTGTATTCTGCTGGTTATACTTGATTCTGTAGTCTCTATTCGTTTACCTAGATTTTCCATGTCCAGTCGGCCCTCTGTTTGTGTTTTCTTCTCTGCCTCCATTTCAGTTTTCAAGTCATGAACTGTTTCCTTTATCTGCTTGATTGTTTTTCCTTGGTTTCCTAGGGTATCATTCACTGATTTACTCAATTCCTCGAACTTTCTATTATACTTCTCATCCATTTCTATAAGGGCGTTTTTTATATGCTGTTTAAGGGTGTCAATCACTTTCATGAAGTCAGTTTTTTCTACTTCTTCTTGATTAAGGTGTTCATGTCCTCCTGTTGTGGGGTCACTGGCTTCTGGTGGTTTCGTGTTGTTTTTCAGATTGTTGGGAGAATTCCTGCATTGGCGTCTGCCCATCTCTTCCTCCCAATACTCCCCTTTTTATCTTCTTTTATAGGATCAGGTCTTCTTGCCCACTGATGTACCTTCCCAGTGATGTCACTCCCCAGAGATGTTTCTCCACAATGATGTTTCACTCGGTGCCCAGAACGAAACTCCACGCTGCTTGGTTAGCTCGCGAACAAAGGGCCCACCCTGCTCGCTGCGGTCAGGCTATGGGAACAAAGGAGCTACCGGCCACCCCTTTGTCCTCCAGGTTCGGGTTTGGTCCCAGCACCCTAGCAGGCTGAGCAGGGAGGTGCTATGCCCCAAAGAAGGGAGGGAGGGAGGGAGGGAGAGAGGGGGTGTGGGGATCTGGATGTAAGCTGAGTGGGATAGGAAGAGAGAGGGGGTTTGGGCAGTATAGCCCCTGTAGGATGGCCAGGAAGTGTGGGCTGGCTGAGGTATGATCCCAGCTGCCGCAGCACTCACTCACCACAATGATGTTTCACTTGGTGCCCAGATCGAAACTCTGCGCTGCTTGGTTAGCTCGCGAACAAAGGGCCCACCCCGCTCGCTGCGGGCAGGCTATGGGAACAAAGGAGCTACCGGCCACCCCTATGTCCTCCCGGTTCAGATTCGGTCCCAGCGCCCTAGCAGGCTGGGCAGGGAGGTGCTATCCAGGTTCTTTAGATATATAGAGATTATACTCAATATAGATAGATAATCTTCAACTTCTTCAAAGAGCTGTAGAAAATGGCCTTTAATCTAACTCAGAGTTTAGTGGTAGTGAGACACAATTGCTCCTGGCAACACCATTCTATTCCCGAGAGAATGTTGAGCACCAAAGACACTCCACCTGGAGCCTTTCTTTTTGGCAGAACTGGCCTTGAGGTAAATAAATGCCCATACCTCAACCACTGACAGAGATACAGAGGGTGCATCAATGGATAAAACAGGACTGTCATATCCTGCCTAAACAGGATAAGATAGTTTTGAAAAGTTGCTTGCCTTGGAAAATGGTATGTCAGTTATGTTAGGCCTTAGCCAAAGTTGGTTGCTTCAACGCTGATAACGTGAATTTGGGTGATTGCCTAGGTAGCTAGTTGTCTCTGTGATTTGTTGCATGTTTTGGAATTTGTTTTACTGAACTTCCTAATTACCCAGATAACATTATTTCCCTTCTCAGATCTTTGATGGGGTTGAAGACTATACAAATGTAGTTACTTTCTCTCATGACTTGGCCAATTTATTTATTATACAAGACCTAAGCTAGTTAGAATAGGATATTTGTACTTATTGTATATAATTTCATTGTCGGTTTAGAACTTTCTTATTTAAACGAAAGGGGGAGGTGGTGTGGGAGGTCCTCCCATTCCTCCAGCCTATAGCTGCTGAGATATCAGCCTATTGGGGCATGGTCTCTCTCTCTTTAAAAAAGCAGCCACTTCCCTCTCCTCGCTCTATTCACTTTATGTTCTGCCGGTGACTAGACTCCTTTCCTGATTGCGCAGAGGGCTAACCGTGATCTGTAAGTTATTTCCCCTTTAAATAAATACCAACCCATTAATCATAATTCCAAACTCGCGTGGCATTGTTTATGAATTATACCTTCATAACCTGTGTGCTAGTTTCATCTCAGTTGGCAGTTGAGCGAAGCAATTTTTTGAAGGTGTTCACAGCAACCTTTCAGGAGGGCATGGTCCATCATACCATATTGGGATAGAGGCAATCCACAGACTCTCCCCTTCTGTGAAAACAAAACAAGAAACTCCTTTCCAAAGCATCATGTCCTTAGATCCAAATTTCAAAGTCAATGTATTGTCAAAATATTTATGTTGGATTAGATAAGCAGCATTTATAAAGAAATATCTTTTAGCAGCTATTGCTCCTTCCTCAGGCTTCAAATGATTCAAACAGTGCACAATAGCGTACAGTATCAAAATTCTCTGTGTATTTTCCATCTTTGTGAGTTTCAATGTAAGCTCTATTTTGTTTATTTTTCCTTTTTATTTTTTGCCTTTTGAGACAGGTTCTCTGTATCTTTGACCTGGAATAACTCTGTAGACCAGGCTGTTCTTGAAGTTTCAGAGAGCCACCTGTTTCTGCCTCCCAGTCATTGGGATTAAAGGTGTATGCTACTACACCTTGAACTCACAGAGACCTGTTTGTCTCTGCCTTCTCAGCACTGGGATTAAAGGTGTGTGCTACCACACCTTGAAGTTACAGAGGTCAATCTCCCTCTGCCACCCAAGTGTTGGGATTAAAGTTGTGTACTACCACAACCAACAACTCTTTAATTTACCAAGCAATCTCAGTAGGACTAAAGTCGTGTCTTTGCTTGCTAGATTTAGCCCATTCCATAGCTTTCTGCCATTCCAAACTTGTGGCTGAGGTACCAGCCTGAGCCACATTCAGTGCCACAAGTATACAGTGTTTCAAGGTCCTTGCCATCAAACAAGCTGCAACAGACAACACTCAAGCCCTCTCTCTGTTGCTGGCCCTCCTGCCTCAAACAGTCAGAGTTTGCCCTGGCAGGACAGACCAGAAATCCAGCATTTTAAAACAACAGAGGTATTTTTTTTCCCTGCTACTGCTGAAAACAAACAAGCATTCAGTTGGCTTTTATCAACACCATTTAAATGTTTCGTGGCAGGACCTCTTCAGTGCTGCAGAGTTTTGCAGCTGAAGGTGAATGAGGAAGCCTCTCTTAAATGAGTGTGCTTGCTTGCTACTAGCAAGTAGAGCAGACCCGAGATATTGCTGCTACCATGAAAACTTGCTTTACTCATTCCCAAGCTTTCTCAGGCTTTCAGTGGATTCAGTTTTCCACATGTCTGAGTGCCATGCTGTAGTAATTTGAGCAGTGGGGCTGCGTCACCAGCACCAGGGCAGCATTGCTAGATTATGCCCAGAAATAATTACACACAAACTGTATTCGTTTAAACACTGCCTGGCCCATTAGTTTAGCATCTTAACCTATTTCTAATAATCTATGTAGCATCACGAGTGCACTCTCCAGGAAAGATTCCGCATGTCTGACCTGGTGGCTGGCTGCATCGCCATCTGCCTCAGAGAGGAGAGCTATCGCGTCTGCCCGGGAGAGGGGATCATGGCGTCTATGAGCTCACTTCCTCTTCCTCCCAGCATTCTGTTTTCTTTACTCCTCCCACCTATGTTCTAACCTAACAGGGGAAGCAGTTTCTTTATTTAACTAACCAATGACCTACTACCATCACTTTATCCTTTCAACAGCTTGGCCAAATAAATCTTCCATGTCTCTTCTGTTGTATAATCTTTCATTTGTAAAGAACTTGCCCTCTTAGGGAAGGATTTTTCTGACATCTCTGTGGATGGAGGTCATATGTGGAAGATCAGATGAGCAACCATGACAACTCTTATGCTGTAGAGTTAGGTGGACCAGAGATTGATTGCTGACAATCCTGTGCTTTGAGTTGTAGCATGCACCATGGCGCTGTCAGATATAGCGTGCCCCAAGGCGCTGTCATGTCGTGGGCACGGAGCCTGGGCGCCATTTGCTGTTCCACGTCAAACTTGAGA
Organism: Microtus oregoni; assembly: GCF_018167655.1. Classification (NCBI taxonomy): domain Eukaryota; kingdom Metazoa; phylum Chordata; class Mammalia; order Rodentia; family Cricetidae; genus Microtus; species Microtus oregoni. The sequence continues at coordinate 2,450,750 of NW_024544742.1, read as the reverse complement.
GAACTTGTGCGCATGCGCACGAGCTCCCCCTCCCAGCGCGGGGAGTCTTTCGATCTGGCCATCCGATCTGGCCAATCATTATTTAGCACGTTTATCGCTCCATTCTGGCCTGAGCCATTGGGTTGATGACATGTCAGGGCTTTGCCTGGCACCGTATATATTCTTCTGCTTCCACGGGGATGGGGTCTTCTTGCCTCTTTCAAACCTCAAGTGTAAGTGCTCCAATAAAGGGTGTTCTGAGAAGGATCCTGTTGCAGTCGTCTCTTCTGCTGGCAGGAACAGCGTGCTGCAAGTGGTGCCGAAACCCGGACTTCCATCACGGCATCAGGCAGAGACCCCTGCGGAAGCAGGAGGATTCAGAACTTAGACGCTCGGAGCGGCGGCGCCGGTGAGTTCTCCGTGAGTATTACTTCTGACGTGCTAAGTGGAGGAGTGAATCCTCTCTGGGGAGCCACTGTCATTTGGGGTATGGTCGTCTTGGTGCTGACCCATTGCCTTTTTTCCACTTTTTCATAGAGCTGGTCAAGAGTGTATTTGCTAGGACCGGCAGTAAGTGAAACTGAAAGTAAGCCCAGTGTAGATAGGTAGGCATTTCAACTCGTGCATAAGATGTGCAGATAACCTACAGCATGGGAAATGTAGCGTCTGGACCCGCTGGCATGGTGCCTTTCTCGCGCCCTATCCAGAGGCTGCTTAGGGACCGAGATCTAAAAATCTCCGAGGGTATCGTAAGAAAGTTTTTGGAGGATGTGGATCGAGTAGCACCATGGTTTGGAGGTTCGGGGGACATCAATCTCCCCTGCTGGAACAAGCTAGGTAGGGCCCTCGAGACAGCAAAGGCAGAGGGTAAGCTTCATTCAGCCAGGAAGTCATCCATTATGGATATTTGTACGAGCCTGTTTGCGGGATTGGAAATGCGTCGAGGCAGTAAAAGAAGGCCAAAGAGCGCTTTCAGACTACCAGGATAGCATGTCTGAGCTAGATACCAAGGAAGAAAAGACAGGAGAACACAAAAAACATAGGCCTAAGGAGGGCGACAAAAGCTCTCGGAAAAGGGAGGGTGACAAGAGCTCTCGGAAGAGGGAAGAGAAAGCTCCAGAGAAAGACAGGGAGCTAGAGAATACGCGGTATCCACTCTTCCAGGAATTTCCTAATTTTTGTATAGATGAGTCCTCCGAGGATGAGGACCAATTAGATGTGGAGGAGGAAGATCTAGAGGAAGATCTAGAAGAAGCTGCAGTTCAGTATGAACGGGGACAGTGTAGTCCGGAGCATACTAAGCCCCCACCATATGATTCACCTAGAGCTAGTGGTACCAGGAGTGGCCCATCGGCACCTCCTGCCACGTCGGCTTCCTTCATTAAGCCTGGCACATGGAGCCGATTGGCTGCTGAGTTCCCCGTCTTTCAGGATCCCAACACAGGGCAGAGGTTTCATGAGTTGGTTGATTATAAACAGTTAAAGGATTTGGCTGAGGCCACACAGACTTATGGAGTGTCTGTGAGCTTCACGCTCGGACTTGTAGAATGCCTAGGACAATCGGCAATGACACCTGCTGATTGGATGAGTACTGTTAAGGCGTGTGTTACTTTAGGCCAATACTTGGACTTCAGGTCCATTTATACTGACTATGCTTATGCACAGGCCCGTGTTAATGCAGATAACGGCAATGCTGCCTGGATGGCCGACATGTTACTAGGTCAAGGACAGTGGATAAACAATCAGACCGTGTTTCCTATTCAAGTTTACCAACAAATTAATGAAATAGCCATACGAGCCTGGAAAACCCTGCCTAACAGGGGCCAAGTGTCGGGTAATTTAACCAAGATAATACAAGGACCAGCAGAGCCATTTTCAGTCTTTGTCGCTCGAATGATGGAGGCAGCAGGAAGAGTATTTAGCGACATGGATCAGTGTATGCCTTTAGTAGAGCAACTCGTCTATGAACAATGTACCAAAGAATGTAGGAGGGCAATCACCCCTGGAAAGGAAAAGGACTCCAAGCATGGATGAAAGCTTGCAGGGAAATAGGAGGGCCATTGACTAATTCTGGACTGGCAGCTGCTGTTTTGGCTACTGCCCGGATGTCTGGCAATAGGCCAGGAGTCTGTTTTAAATGTGGCCAGCCGGGTCATATAAGAAAAACATGTCCGAATGGAGAAGGGAGGCAGGGAGGTGGAGGACATCAACCAGGCCTCTGTCCGAGATGCAAAAAGGGGAGGCATTGGGGAAATGAATGCTGGTCGGTGAAAGACATCAATGGCTGGCCCATTACTAATCCATCAGATTCTGGCCGGCCCATTACTAATCCACCAGGTTCAAAAAACGGCAAGAGGGGCCCATGTCCCCAGGGCCCTCAAATGTATGGGGCATTGCAAGATCAGGCAGAGCAGCCACCTCAGAAACCCGAAGGGCAACCGCGGGCTCTGCAGGGTTGGACATCTGTGCCGCCACCAGGCTGGTATTGACACCACAAATGGGAGTGCAGCCCATTGAGTCAGACTTTAAATGTCCGTTGCCTAGAGACACTGTGGGCTTACTGTTAGGACGTTCATCATCTGCTCTGAGGGGGCTAGTAGTAACCCCGGGTGTTATAGACCCTGATTATACTGGCATAATTAAGATCATGTGTTCCTCCCCAAGGGGCATTACAGCTATTTCCCCAGGGGATCGCATAGCTCAAATGTTGATCTTGCCTAGTCTGCATAACCATTTTCCAGCCAGGGCTATGAATAGAGGGGATCAGGGGTTTGGTTCCACTGGCACAGATCTTGTTTGCCTGTCTATGGGTTTAGATCAAAGGCTGATCATAGCCCTTAACATAGAAGGCAAAACGTTTCAAGGCTTGCTGGACACAGGTGCAGACCGCAGCATTATTAGAGAGGGGGATTGGCCGAAACGGTGGCCTCTTCAGCTATCATCTCAAACATTACAGGGCCTGGGGTATGCCAATACACCAAAGGTCAGTGCTAAAGAATTAACTTGGACATATGAAGAAGGACAAAAGGGACTATTTCAACCTTTCGTTATTGATCTCCTCATTTCCTTATGGGGGCGAGATGTTTTGAGTCAGATGAGAATAAAACTTGTTACACAGTATTCAGATGTTAGTCAACAGTTAATGCTGCAGTCCGGATATGTTCTGGGCAGGGGACTAGGGAATGGGCTTCAGGGCACCCCTGAACCGATCATGCCTTCAATGAGTCCTGGACGTCAAGGCCTGGGTTTTTCCTAGGGGCCACTGAGGATGCCATCCCTATACCCTGGACCACTGACATCCTGGTCTGGGTCCCTCAGTGGCCCCTCTCTAGAGAAAAATTGGAGGCAGCACAAGAATTGGTAAAAGAGCAACTTGCTCTGGGGCACCTGGAGATGACTCAATCTCCTTGGAATACGCCTATTTTTGTGATCAAGAAAAAATCAGGGAAATGGAGGCTCCTACATGACCTTAGAGCAGTTAATCAGCAAATGCAGTTATTTGGATCAGTGCAAAGGGGATTGCCTTGCTTTCTAGCCTTCCTAGAGATTGTCCAATCATTATTATTGATATAAAGGATTGCTTTTTCTCGATACCCTTGAACAAGGAGGATTGTCCTCGGTTTGCATTTACAATTCCATCCGTTAGTCATGAACAACCTGATGCAAGGTATCAATGGAGGGTTTTGCCCCAAGGAATGGCCAATAGCCCTACCATGTGCAAGTTGTTTGTTCAAAAGGCCTTGGAGCCAGTGCGCTTAAAATTTCCAAATTTGAGATTATGCCATTATATGGATGATATCTTGATAGCTGCCCCTACTAATGATGTGCTTGATTTGGCATTTTCCACCACCGTTGACGCACTTAGGAAATATGGGCTGGAAATTGCTCCTGAAAAGGTACAGAAGGAAGAGGTGGGATGATTTCTGGGAGCTATTATAACCCCACAGGCTATCAGACCGCAGAAAATAAGTCTGAGACTTGACAATCTTAAAACACTTAATGATTTTCAAAGATTGCTAGGTGATATCAACTGGCTTCGGCTGTACCTTCAGCTCACTACAGCTGAGTTGAGACCCCTATTTAAAATTTTGGAGGGAGACCCAAGAGTGACGTCCCCTCTAATGCTGACACAGGACGCAAGAGAGGCCTTGGAGAGGGTTGAACAGGCCATTCAGAATGCAAAGTTAAGACGATATGATGAAAATAAACAATTAGTGTTGTGTATTTTGCATACTAAGTCAACACCCACAGCTGTCCTTTGGCAAGATGGGCCTTTGTTATGGATACATGCTCATGCCTCCATTCGCAAAACAATTGAGTATTATCCCACGGCTGTGGCGTCTATTGCCATGATGGGTATAAAGATGTCTTTAACACATTTTGCTATGCAACCACAGTTGTTGATCCAGCCATATACCCCTAAACAAATACAAGTCTTGAGTGCAACACTAGCTGATTGGGTTGTTCTTGTCTGTGCATTTTCTGGCAGGTTTGATAATCATTATCCCTCCGATAAACTGTTACATTTTGTCATGAATCATCCAGTTATTTTTCCTAAGGTGACCAAGACTTGCCCCTTGGATAATGCAGTCACCGTTTATACTGATGGGTCAAGCTCTGGTGTGGGAGACTATGTTGTCCAGGGAGGGGAGACGGTCATTAAACATTTTGAGCCAAATAGGCCACAACTAGTAGAGTGTCAAATGGTTCTGGAGGTGTTTCTCACCTTTACAGGTCCTCTTAATATTTACTCAGATTCCCATTATGTGGTCAATGCTATAAATCAACTTGAATCTTCTGCAATGTTCTCTGACAGGAGCCCCGTGGTCTCCATTCTGTTGTCCATACGTGATACTATTAGAAAGAGGTCGCATCCTTTTCACATGGCTCATATACGAGCGCACACACTGCTGCCAGGTCCTATGGCAGAGGCCAATGCTCGCGCCGACGAAGCCACCCGAGCTTTTCCAATGATAACATCAGATCCTTTTTCAGCAGCACGCCAATTTCACGAGTTATATCATGTGCCCGCCAGGACACTAACGCTTAAATTTAACATTCCTAGACAAGCGGCTAGGGACATCGTTAAATCTTGCCAGGCCTGTGTCCCCCACATGTTGGAGTCAATCCAAAAGGCCTGCTACCAGGTGACCTCTGGCAAATGGATGTCACCCATGTACCTAGTTTTGGCCGTATGCAATACGTGCATGTATCAGTTGATACTTGTTCTGGTGTGATCCATGCATCACCCTTTACAGGTGAAAAGGTGGTTAATGTTATAACTCATTGCCTGGAGGCATGGGCCGCTTGGGGTAAACCCAAATGCTTGAAAACTGATAATGGTCCTGTGTATGCCTCCAAAACCTTTCAGCAGTTTTGCTCTCAGATGGGTGTTTGCCATCACACTGGCCTGCCATACGATCCACAAGGGCAAGGCATTGTAGAACGGGCTAATCGCTCGTTAAAGGAAATGTTACAAAAACAAAAAGGGGGAGTAGCCCAGGGCTATTCACCCAAGAATGCCATATCCCTAGCTACTTTCACTTTGAATTTTTTTAAACCTTGATGATCAGGGACAATCAGCGGCCAGCCGACATGCTGGGGCTCTACTCACCGAAAACATTGAAGTAAAGTGGAAAGATGTGTTAAATAACACATGGTGTGGCCCGGATCCAGTGATTGCTAGATCCAGAGGAGCTGTTTGTATTTTTCCACAGGGCCAGGAACAACCGGTTTGGGTCCCGGCAAGACTGACAAGAGAGTTGAAATGGATACAGGACAATGAGGACGACTCTCGTGGTGCTGATTCTCCTCCTGTGGACGCCAATGATAAAGATGAAAATGACGCAACTGTGGGCAGTAACCAGGACATGGCCAATACCTATGCCTGTTCACGCTAATTCCTCTATTATTCCCACCTTGGTTTCCTCCTCATGCGATATGGAAGCCCCTTGTATGGTCCCTAGAGATGATAAGATAGAACGATTTAATTCAACTAAAGTTGTGCTTAATGGAACCTTTTGTTTTTCCTTGGAAAATAAAACCCCATGCATTCTGTTAAAACAAAAGAATTTGGTTAATTGGATGGATCCCTTGCTTTATAGTCAGATGAATATAGGCATATTGGCATCAGATTTAAATCAGATTGTTCAGGGTGCCCAATCAGGAGGTGGTACAACCAGTAAAGCGACTTCAGTTGACGTTACCACCTTGGCTATGAATACCACATTGTTGGTGCCTACGAAAGATCCCTCTCTTAGAGATTATGATAGCACTGAATTTCAAGCATCCCCACATTGTGTCCCAGATTTTTCTTTCCCTCCCACCTATACTGCCTGCCAGGGCAGGACATGGGAGGAGTTACAGATTTTACAGGGATTCTCCCTTTCTCCGTCTATGAAGAGATATTTTTATAATCAGTCAAACAAAAGTTCAACCATAGGGGATGGGTGGTCCTGGTATCAATGGTTGGTTTCCAATGAGGCAGGAGCAACAGCAGACATTTCCGCCTTAGCCCAAATCCAAAAGCTCACCACCCGGCTGATTAATGTTTCTGGTATAGTAACCGAAACATCCCTTGGTAGGCGACTTCGTGTACTTCAGGAGGAGGAGCTGGCCAATACTACCTTGGCGGCAGCACCAGTGTGTGTGCCTTCTCCTTTTGTGTTTCTGCTAACTAATATTACTAATGCTACCCAAGAGGTAGATTGCAGGAGTACCGATTGCTTTCTAGCTCAATGCTGGAATGGTTCATGGAACCTTGTAGTGGTTATGAGGATACCAACATTCGTGCCAATTCCTGTTAAAACGGATCCTGATACGTTCCCACTCATTACTCTGTTACGAGAAGGAAGGGATTTTGGACTCACCGCCGCTAGAGTAACAGCGATAGCGGTGTCAGCGGCTGCCGCGGTTACCGCAGCAGTGGCTATGACCAATCAAGTACAAACTGCAGATACCATTAATAATGTGGTTGCACAGGCCGCTACAGTCCTGGATACTCAAAGCAGAATAAATAGACACATGCTGTCAGGCATAGTGGCAGCTAATCAAAGAATTGATTTTTTTACAAAGTCAAATTAATGATTTGGCTGATTTGGTTCAAATGGGTTGCATTTCGTATCAAAAGCATGTATGCATAACCGCACTTTCTTTTGATAATTCCAGAAATGAATCAAAGATCCTAGGCGAATTCCTTGCCAGCAACTGGTCCAAGGAAGCGGAGAACCTGATCCAGGACCAGCTGTTACAGATTCCTACCTTGAACAATACTCGTATACAGCCCATAACCCTTGGACAATTTACTGATTGGCTGCAATCCGCTTTTTCTTTCTTTAAGGAGTGGGTGGGGGTTGGCATATTCGGTGCCATATGTTGCCTCGGCGTGTTTCTCTGCCTTTGGCTTCTGCGCCGATCTCGTGCACGGCCAGCTCGGGACAAAGCAATTATAGTCCAGGCCCTTGCCGCCCTCAAACATGGCATCTCCCCTCAGGTCTGGCTGGCTAGCCTCAAGCATGACCTATAACTGGATGTGGCCTCCGCACCCCAAGTCGTTAGAGACATTGCACTGGGACAGGCACACCCAGTTCTCAATGTTTTTTGAACGTGCTGGTAGTCCTTGCACCTCATAGGCCTTGCTGCCATTGCACATGAGAGGATACACAGCATGACGCGCACAGCGCACCCTAACCCTTGATCATTGGGGACGTCATGAGGTCTCAAACTAGATCGGGTTTCTGCTTTAAAATATAAAAGGGGGAGATGTAGCGCGCACCAAGGTGCTGTCATGTCGTGGGCACGGAGCCTGGGCGCCATTTGCTGTTCCACGTCAAACTTGAGAGAACTTGTGCGCATGCGCACGAGCTCCCCCTCCCAGCGCGGGGAGTCTTTCGATCTGGCCATCCGATCTGGCCAATCATTATTTAGCACGTTTATCGCTCCATTCTGGCCTGAGCCATTGGGTTGATGACATGTCAGGGCTTTGTCTGGCACCGTATATATTCTTCTGCTTCCACGGGGATGGGGTCTTCTTGCCTCTTTCAAACCTCAAGTGTAAGTGCTCCAATAAAGGGTGTTCTGAGAAGGATCCTGTTGCAGTTGTCTCTTCTGCTGGCAGGAGCGGCCTGCTGCAATGAGTCAGATGCCCATGAACTCTGCCCCTGTTGTCAGACAGGCAGACATCAAGGTGGCCACACATACTTAACTCATTCAGTGTTCACAGATCATGTAGATTGAGTTTTAATTCTTCTCCTAAACTAATAAAAAAACCAAGATTAGGAGAAGAGAGGAGCTTGAAGTAGGGCCTCCAAAAGGGTCATTTGCAAAGGTAAGGTTACCTGCCTCCATATATGCTGTCTCCTTTCCTTAGTCAAATCCATCCTTCCATAGAGTAGCCAAAGGCAAACCAATGTCTAGCCAACAGATAACAATAGGTTTGAACCCAACAGCCTTTGATTTCTGAAATAAGTGCTGTCCCCTGAAGGTTTCATAACAACACAGGAAGGTTTGTAAGACTGTCCCAACAACACTTTAAAGCAATTCTAGGACACCAAAGATGCAGTAAGTTATGTTTATTGGTAATAAACATGGTTCTTATGGGACAAAAGAATGTAGCATTAAAAAGGAGATTGGTGTACTCACGATGATTCATGTGATATGGCACACACAGGCTTCTGGTTCTGAATATCTCATGCTGAGTGGGTTTTGGAGATTGTGTTGACTCTGAAACTACCTGGAGGCTTTGGAGCCTGAAAGGATAAGCCTTGATATTTCAGGACATCCTTGTCCTTGGTTTCCACTGTTTACTGATTTCCTTACAGAGAATGAGCAGCCATCTACTCCTGCTGCCATGCCTTCCCCACATGAACAGAGAGAACACCCTCCACACCCAGGTTGCTTGTATAACATATGAAGGCATAAGTCACAAACAATCTCCCACACGAGTTTAAAATTATGATTAATAGAATGATTATTTCTTTAAAGGGGAAAAACTTACAGATGATGATCCCTGACAAAAGGCCTCCGTGGGATCAGGAAAGGAGCCTAGTAGCTGGAAGGGAAACTGGAAGCAAAGGAACAAGCTGAGGTAAATGTTGCTTTTTGAAAGAGAGAGAGACCACACCCTCAATGGGTGGGTATCTCAGTGGCTATTAGCTGAAGGAGCTTCTATATTTGATAGCTGTGGGGATGGTGAATGCCAGGTATTCTTCCCACTTTATCGTTGCTATCAATGTCCAATTCATCAGTACACTAAAGTGACAAAGATCCTCTTTGTCCATATGTGTTTTAAAGGATATTAATTATTTCTAAATGGTGCTGTTGCCCAGATTAATGTGTCTTTAGTTTTGCAGTTTGTCTCACAATACTCACTTCTCTAATGGAGACATGGAATGGCTTTATGTAATAAACCTGGGTCTGGATCAGGAGACACAATACCGAGAGCCAGTGGACTGGAGTGCCATGACCTTAGGCAGGTGGTTTTGGATCAACCACCTAACCAATAGCTTGTTTGGGAAGGAGAGAAGTGGCTGTCCTTCGAATTCTTTGCCATCTGTTCAGATTTTTCTTTCTCACTTTGCGGATAGGCATACAGTCTCCGCTCATTGGCACAGTCAGTCAGAAATTAGTTTTGTCAGTAGAGGTCCATTGCCTTTGGGCAGCAGGAATGTGTCTCTTATACACATATACTGAGCTGTAGACAATTGTTTGACAATTTTCCTATGAATTTCTTAAGACCAAATTACATTTAGGCAGCCCAAATCTATTCAGCACAGCCTTTGTAACCTGCCCCAAAGATCTTCCAGAAAAGATCTGATCCTTGCAGACACTTATGGTGGAGGAAACCACTTTGTGTCTGATTTAAACTAAAGAATTCTTCCAATGCAGAGATTGGCAGCTATGAAGCCCAAGCACAGAAAGAGAGCCAAGAGACAGTGGAACAAGAGTGCTGTGTCCTATCTCAGTAAGTCTGATGGAGGAAGGTCATTGGCTAATAAAGGAACTGCCCTGGCCCATTTTATTGGTTAGAGGATAGGTGGGAGGAGTAAACAGAACAGAACGCTGGGAGGAAGAGGAAGTGAGGTCAGAGACTCGACAGCTCTCCTCTCAGGATCAGACGCCTGAGAGAGACGCCATGCCCTGCTCCCGGGATGAAGCTCGGACCCAGGATGGACTAGGCTAGAATCTCCCTGGTAAGCGCACCTTGGGGTGCTACACACAGATGATTAGGAATGGGCTAAATTAATATGTGAGAATTAGCCTAGAAGAGAATGGGCCAAGCAGTGATTAAAAGAATACAGTTTGTGTGTTGTTATTTCGGAGCATGAGCTAGCCATGTGGGCGGCTGGGTGTGGGGGACGCAGCCCTGCCGCCCCATACTACTACAGGTTGGCGCCCAGACATGTGGACAGCCGAAACCCACTTAAAAAACCTGAGAAGGCTTAAAAATAAGGGAGAGAGAGTTTAACACAGATTTTTGCTGTTTGTTGGTGTCGTGCTGTAGAGAGATTTCCTGATTCGGCAACAGTAGCAGAAAAACCACTGTGTCATTTTAAAGCGCAACTTCCTGGGGCTGTGCCGCCATTGCGATCTCTGTCTGGCTCCTGCGGGAGACAGAGCTTTTGAATAGAGCATTTGGAGTAAAGTGCTACAATTTGTTTGATGGCAACTAGACTCGCTGTGTTCTCGGGTCTGCTCTGCTTGTTAGAGGCAAGCATGCACTTTCTTCTAAGAGAAGCTTCCTGACTCAGCTTTAGCTGCAAAACCCTGCAGCTCATTAAGAGTTCCTGCCACGAAACACTTAAACGGTGTTGACGAAAAGCTGAACACATGCTTTTCGGTTTTCAGCTATAGCAGGAAAAAAGCTGCACCGTTTAAAAATGCCGGCTTTCTGGGCCATCCTGCCAGGGCAAACTCTGACTGTTTGAGGCAGGAGGGCCGGCTACCTAGAGAGGACTTGAGTGTTGTCTGTTGTAGCTCACTTGCTGGCAGGGACCTTGAAATGCCATACAGTTGTTGCATTAAACATGGCTACAGCCTGTATATCCGTCATGAGGCTGGAAAGCTAAGGAATGGACTGGATCTAGCTGGCAAAGCCACGCCTTTAATCCTACTGATATTGCTTGGTAAATTAAAGATTCATGTGGTCAGAAAAGGAGAGATATACAGTAAAGAGAGATTCAAAGACAGAGAAAATTTCTGAATGGTTTAAAGTGTGTTAAAAATATATGCAGACTAAAAGTTGAAGTTCTTAAAGTAAAAAACAAAAAAAGGAAGAGAGTTGTTGTGTGTGGTAGCACACGCCTTTAATCCCAGTGCCTAGAAGGCAGAGACAAACAGATCTCTGCGAGTTCAACGTGCAGTAGTGTACACCTTTAATCCCGAATGCCTGGGAGGCAGAGACAGGCGGATCTCTGAGAGTTCAAAGACAGCCTGGTCTACAGAGTTACTTCAGGTCAAAGATACAGAGAACCTGTCTCAAAAAGCAAAGAGTTAAAAGTAAAAATAAACAAAATAGAGGTTAAAACAAAGCTGTACAAAGATGGAAAATAGACAGAGAATTTTGATACTGTATGCTATTATGCTCTCTTTAAATTATTTAAATGCTGAGGAAGAAGCAACAGATGCTAAAAGATATTTATTTATAAATGCTGCTAAACTAATCCAACATAGATATTTTGATGCCTTGACTTTGAAATTTGGATCTAAGGACATGATGCTTTGGAAAGGAGTTTCTCATTTTGTTTTCACAGAGGATGAGATGCTGTTCATTTCTTCTATTCCGATTTGGTATGATGGACCACGTCCTCCTGAATGGTTCCTGTGCACGCCTTCAAAAAATTGCTTCGCTCAACTGTCAACTGAGATGAAACTAGCACACAGGGTATACCATGAAAGACCTAATTAACGACGCCCCCATTCAGCAGGAAGCAGTTTGGAGAGAAAAAACTGCGCCCATGTTCCCAAATATGGTTTATAAACGTTCTTTTACATTTAAAGGGGGATATGATATAGGTATGAATAATTTGCATTAGTATAGATTTTGCTTTATTGATAGAGATTTAAGGTCAATTTTGTTATATGTATAAGTGTTTCTGATTTTGATTAAGGTATTGTGATTGTGTAGTTCATTTAAATATGTACTGTATAATTAAGAAATATAGGTTGTTAATGGATAATCATCGATAATAGTAAAGCTTGTAGTCATGTTAGTTAGATTTTCTAGATATATAGAGATATATTTTAGATAGACATTCTTCATGTCTTTCAAAGATTACAGAATAGGACAATTAATGTTTTAATAACTGAGGACTTTTCATGGCAATGAGACACTCTGCTCCTGGCAGCACCAATCTACTTCAAGAGGAAGATGGGCATCGAAGAGGCACGTTATGGAATTTGATAGCCATTTGGGCAAGAAACTGCTCTTGCCTGGACTATTGGCATAAACTGGACACAGAAAACCCGCAGAGAGAGGACTACTGAAGTTGCCTAAGGTGAGATGATCTTTCAGGGTTCCTGATTCATGAAAGAGTCTGCGAGACATTCTGCAGGACACAACAGATAGTGACTGAACTGACTTTGAATTTTCCTGCTTTATGGAAATTTCTGCTGGATACCATGGGTCTGAAGGCTGAAGATGGATGCCCCAACGGTACAGAGGAACTTTGGGTGACTGTCCAGGCAGCAAGATGTCTCTGTCATTTCTAGAGTTTTAAAAGTTGCTTTTTTCTTGTTTGCTTAGGTAGTATTGTATCTTTCTGGAGTCTTTGATGGAGTTAAGAATAGTTAGTTATAGTTATAGTTTTCCTTAGTTATGATAAAGATTATTGTAACTTTTACTTGATAACTGTTTTTGTTATATGTAATTTTGCTATGTTAAAGTTAAAGTTTTTTTTTTTAAACCGAAAAAGGGGAAATGATGGAGGAAGGTCATTGGCTAATAAAGGAACTGCCCTGGCCCATTTTATTGGTTAGAGGATAGGTGGGAGGAGTAAACAGAACAGAACGCTGGGAGGAAGAGGAAGTGAGGTCAGAGACTCGACAGCTCTCCTCTCAGGATCAGACGCCTGAGAGAGACGCCATGCCCTGCTCCCGGGATGAAGCTCGGACCCAGGATGGACTAGGCTAGAATCTCCCTGGTAAGCGCACCTTGGGGTGCTACACACAGATGATTAGGAATGGGCTAAATTAATATGTGAGAATTAGCCTAGAAGAGAATGGGCCAAGCAGTGATTAAAAGAATACAGTTTGTGTGTTGTTATTTCGGAGCATGAGCTAGCCATGTGGGTGGCCGGGTGTGGGGGACGCAGCCCTGCCGCCCCATATTACTACATAAGTCTACCACCATGATGAAGATGCTTCTTAGTATGAGATGCATGCTACCTCTCCTGAAGAAGAATGGGCCATCTCTCCAGAAGCAAAAACTGAGTAAGCCTTTTGAGGCCCTGGAGAATATTGTTGGCCACAGAATTTCTCATGGCTGGAAGGAAGCCAATGAACCAGTCACCCAGTGGAAAGCCATCATTCTAGATCAACTGCCAACATATCCCTCTCTCTATTTGTTGAAATATGATGGGATTGATTGTGTCTATGACTTCGAGCTTCACAGCGATGAAAGGATTTTAAACCTGATAATGGCCTGATAATGTGCCATTTCCTCAGGGAAAGACACTCATCTGTAAAACACCATAGTTGGCAGAGCAGTGAAACATTCATTCATGGGCACAAATCGCTCTAAGGATGACTGGAACGGGATGGTCCTAGAGAAGGTGCCAATCAGGAAGACCTGATTCTATATTACCTACAAGAAAGATCCAGTCTTGTACATTTACCAGCTCCTGGATTACTACCTTGAAGGCAACCTCCACATCATGCCAGGCCCTAAGGAGGAGTGGAGTGGCGTGGTCCCAGATGAGGTGCAGACCATGACGACCTGTTTCCACATTGTCAATGAGAATGATCCAGTCCTTTACCTTTTCCACCATCTTGATGACTCCTTGAAGGCAACCTCCACATCATGCCTGAATGTCCTCCAGTAGAGGTGACTTTGGAATTAGGCAGGGATTCCTTGGCAGGCAAAACTGTGCAGTACAACAAAAAAGATGGAAACCAAGAGATAGGTAAAATTATTTGCCAAGTTCCCACCAAAACTTCTGTGTATTTCATCAAGTGATAATGACTTCCATATCTATGTCTATGATTTGGTGAAGATCTGTTAAAGTGAAATTCTCAAAGTTTGAGGGGCAGACTTAAAACTGTGTTTGGGAAATGTGTTTCTTTTTTTTCAGAGATACCTCAAGTCTTCTATTAATCCTGGTATTTTTCCCAATGGAATATTCTTGCTTGAAAGATAAAAATTTGTGAATATGTTGTGTTATTTGGTCAATGATGGATTGTGTGTTTGGGATGGCACATCACAGAAATACATGCCTCAAAACAAAGCAGGATTTATGGTCTTTTTCCCATGGAGAGGAAAGGACTGAGGATGCGGGGTGGGGTAAAGGACAAGATGGCTGTCTAGGAAGCAGTGGAGAGGGGACAAAAAGTTGTAGGATCTCGGGGCAGGATAAAGCTTGAGGGAAAAACATGTCAAATGGAAAGATGTGACAGATATCAGAGTGAGGTATTGGGACTTAAAAGGATATAGAGTAGATTAATCAGGGAGGGACAGAAATGTATACATAACAACACAGGAGGGTTTGTAAGAATGTTCCACTTTCAAGCAATTCTAGGGCACCAACGATACAGCAAATTATGTTTGTTGGTAATAAAGATGGTTCTGATGTGACAAAAGAATGTAACATTAAAAAACAGATTGGTGTACTCACGATGATTTCATGTGATATGGCACACACAGGCTTCTGGTTCTGAATACTTCATGCTCAGTGGGTTTTGGAGATTGTGGTGACCCTGAACCTAGCTGGAGGATTTGGGGCCTGAAAGGACAAGCCTTGATATTTCAGGACGTCCTTGTACTTGGTCCCCACTGTTTACTGATTTCCATACAGTGAATGAGCAGCCATCTACTCCTGCTGCCATGCCTTCCCCACATGAACAGAGAGAACACCCTCCACATCCAGGTTGCTTATATCACATATGAAGGCATAAGTCACAAACAATCTCATACACCAGTCTAGAATTGTGATTAATAGAATGAATAATTCTTTAAAGGGGAAAAACTTACTGATGACCATCCCTGACAAAAGCCCTCTGCGGGATCAGGAAAGGAGCCTAGTAGCCGAAAGAGAAGCTGGAAGCAAGATATCAAACTGAAGGTTGACGTTGCTTTTTGAAATAGAGAGAGACCACACCCCAATGGGCTGGTATATCAGTGGCTATTAGCTGAACGAGCAGAAGGAGCTCATGCAACACACTTATTTGTATATAGCAAAAAAAAAATGTTACTAGTATGTAAGAAAATAAAAACTATTTTAGTTTATTTATTTCAGTACTTCTGGGTACATCACAGAGACAGTATCTACTTCATGCATGAGAGTCACTGATAAGTTCCCTAAAAAAAAAAACCCACAAAACTCCCAATGACATCATCAGCATTCAACAAAATGTCTATGATTGCCTTGCCTTGCCTTTGCTTGTGCAGTAAATGATTCTGCTAGTTAATCTGTGCAAGCAATGCAAATTTCTTAAAAGAATAAAGAGTAGATTAATTAGGAAGGGACACAAATATATACTCTAAATCAGAGAAAATTAGGTTTCATTTGATTAATGCTTTAATTCGTACCGACTGTAAGTCACTTGATGTTTGATCTCCACTGGAGCTTGTTTAGTAAACAGGAGCCTCCTGCTTAGAGAAAAGTGTCTCCTCCTTGTTGCTCTTCTTCAGTGGGTTGGACGTCAAGCTACCTACTTCCTTTTGCCAGAATTCTGTCTGCCACCTACTTTGTCATGCCTGGATATGGTATGCCTTGAACTCTCATAGGTCTTATGCATGCCAACTAACCCCTGTGAGTTCATTTAAATAATTGCCCTGCCATATCTGGAAAACAGTCTTCCCCTTCATTGATCATGTTCTGTAGGAATTGGGCTTTAAAACTCATGAACAGACTCACCCACAGACAGGATAATTAGGTACACATTGTTGCACACTGGTGTGTGACATGCACACATAAAATGAATGCACTGAGCTCCATAAAATCAGTTAACTAGGGAATCCATAATGCTAGTTGGAGTGAGGCTAAGACCCCACAAACCCATCTGCCCCCAAATACCAGTAGGTTATTGATGTCTGACTCCCATCATGTAAGGATCCTGCCATCCTGTAACAGGGAGATTTTTGGTTCCTTCATCTTCACAAAGTTGGTTAAAATGTTAGAGTTGTCAAACTGCCAGTTAGGGTCCAGCATGTAGATCAGCTGTCCGAGTTCAGGTTATTTGGCTCCAATTTGGGTGCGAAATTGTACCAGGGCATGCTGGTACACCCTCAACCCTTCTTCACCCTGTCCTCATCGTCACTCACGTGGGTGGGCCTGGAGCAAAAAGAAAGGAAAATGGAATAAGCCTCCTCCTTAGTGGAAAACCTTGTCAATCCTCAATTTGACCTGATTCTCAGAGGGAATTCAGCACATTTTATCCTATTAGATCTCCTCATTCATTGGTTCACTCATTTTTCCAATGAATGATTGAATTCATCCATTCTTCCATGTCTCTCTCTCTTCTTCCTGCCCTTTTTCCATTTCCACCTTTAATGTAGTAATTTGAGCAGTGGGGCTGCATCTCCAGCACAATGGCTGCCTTGATAGCTTATGCCCCGAATAAATTACACACAAACAGTATTCTTTTAAACACAACCTGGACCATTAGTTTCAGCCCTTTAACCCATTTCTAATAATCTAAGTAGCACCACCAGGTGTGCTTACCAGGAAAGATTCACCATGTCTGACCTGGTGGCAGGCTGTATTGCTGTCTGCCTCAGAGTAGATCTACCATGTCTGCCCAGGAGAGGGGAGCATGGCATTTCTGTGCTCACTTCCCATACAAGGTGATTTGTTGAGATTCCCCATGAATTGCTATTGGCTCCATGAGTAATATGCTCAACAAATTAGAAAGCTCCTGTCTGTGGTGATGACATTATTATTGTCTTGCAGAGGAGGACACACTCATGTTCATCTGCTGCTCTCACCCATCCATATGCATCTCAACTGATTTGTTTTATCATAAAAGAATTCCACTTTACTGCCTAAAAAAAACTTAATGAAGATCAGTACAAAAGAATGGGAAACAAGTCAAAGCTGGCTACCAGGTGGAACGGATTTCCAAAAATAAACCTGCACATTTAGAGTATCCCTTCAGAATCTCCTTTTTAATATCATCCTGCATTTGTAAGGCCACACAGCTCTCTATTTAGCCATATTTAGAGATATTTTCAGGGAAAAAGGCTGCATACGAAAAATATACACAGGATCTGGAATATGGTTTCATTCTCTCTTAAGGTTGAAAAATTATTTAATGTTTCATTTTATTTGAAGTACAAAATATAGGATTAACTGTATTAAAATGAATACTTGATTGGTAACATAGAAACATTTTATTTATGTTTTTGTTTTTTATTGTGAAAAGGAAAAAAGACTTTCAGCCTCCTCCCAGCCTCCCATTCCCCTCCCCCTCCTCCCACCCTTCTTCCTCTCCCCCCATTCCTCTCCCCCTCCTCTCCTGTCCAAAGAGCAGTCAGGGTTCCCTGCCCTAGGGAAAGTCCAAGGTCCTCCCCCCTCCGTCCATGTCTAGGAAGGTGAACATCCAAACTGGTTAGGCTCCCTCAAAGCCAGAACATGAAGTAGGATCAAAACCCTGTGCCATTGTCCTTGGCTTCTCATCAGCCCTCATTGTTCACCATGTTAGGAGAGTCCAGTTTTATCCTATGCTTTTTCAGTCACAGTCCAGCTGGCCTTGGTAAGCTCCCAATAGATCAGCCACACTGTCTCAGTGTGTGGGTGCACCCCTCGTAGTCCTGACTTCCTTGCTTATCTTCTCCCTCCTTCCAATCCTCATTGGGACCTTGGGAGCTCAGTCCAGTGCTCCAGTATGGGCATCTGTCTCTATCTCCATCCATCACCAGATGAAGGTTCATAGCCAAGAGGATAACTATATATTTTTCCTTGGGTTCACCTTCTTATTTAGCTTCTTTAGGTTCACCAATTGTAGACTCCATGACCCTTATTTCTTGCTAGAACCAATTAGGAGTAAGTATATCCCCTATTCATCTTTTGGGGTCTGGGTTACCTCTCTCAGGATAGTGTTTTCTATTTCCATCCAATTGTATGCAAAATTAGAGAATTCATTGTTTTTTACCGCAGCGTAGTACTCTAATGTGTTTATATTCCACACTTTCTTCACCAATTCTTCAATTGAAGGACCTCTAGGTTGTTTCTAGGTTCCGGCTATTACAAATAATACTGCTATGAACATAGTTGAACAAATTCATTTGTCATATGATAGGGCATCTCTTGGGTATATTCCCAAGAGTGGTATTGCTAGGTCCAGGGGTAGGTTGACCCCAATGTCCTAAGAAACCGAAACACAGATTTCCAAAGTGGTTGCACAAGATTGCATTCCACAGCAATGGATAAGTGTTCCCCTTCCTACACAGCCTCTCCAGCAAAGGCTATCATTGGTGTTTCTGATTTTAGGTATTCTGACAGGTATAAGATGATATCTCAAAGTTGTTTTGATTTGCATTTCCCTGATTGCTAAAGAGGTTGAGCATGACCTTAAGTGTCTTTTGGCCATTTGAACCTCTTCTTTTGAGAATTCTCTGTTCAGTTCAGTACCCCATTTTTTAATTGGGTTAATTAGCATTCTAAAGTCTAGTTTTTGAGTTCTTTATACATTTTGGAGATCAGACCTTTGTCTGTTGCGGGGTTGGTGAAGATCTTCTCCCAATCAGTAGTTTGCGTTTTTGTCTTAGTGGCAGTGTCCTTTGCTTTACAGAAGCTTCTCAGTTTTAGTAGGTCCCATTTATTCAATATTGCCCTTAATGTCTGTGCTGCTGGGGTTATACCTTGGGAGCGATCTCCTGTGCCTATCTGTTGTAGGATACTTACCACTTTCTCTTCTATCAGGTTCAGTGTGTTTGAACTGATATTGAGGTCTTTAATCCATTTGAACTTGAGTTTTGTGCATGGTGATAGATATGGGTCTATTTTCATTCTTCTATATGTTGACATCCAGTTGTGCCAGCACCATTTGTTGAAGATGCTTTCTTTCTTCCATTGTATACTTTTAGCTCCTTTATCAAATGTAGTGTTAAGAGCGGTGGGGCTGCATCCCCAGCATCCCGGCCACCCACACAGCTAGCTTTACCCGAAATAATTACACGGACACTGTATTCTTTTAAACGCTGCTTGGCCCTTAAGCTCTAGCCCTTACTGGCTAATTCTGATATCCCGATCAACCCATCTCTAATAATCTGTGAGCACCGGTCTTACCGGGACGATTCTAGCCTACGTCCATCATGGGTCAGAGCTTCATCACGTGTGTCTGCCCGGGAGCTGGGAGCATGGCGTCTTTCTGAGGTGTCTGCTCCCGAGAGGAGAGCTGTCAAGTCTGACCTCACTTCCTCTTCCTCCCAGCATTTTGTTCTGTTTATTCCACCCACAGGGCCAAGCAGTTTCTTTATTGCTTAACCAATGAAATCAACAGATTGATATATGACACTCCCATATCACTTCCCCTTTTCTGTTTAAACAAAAAAAGAAGGCTTTAACTTTAACATAGCAAAATTACATTTAACAAAACAGTTATCAAGTAAAAATCACAATAATCTTTATCATATCTAAGGAAAACTATAACTATAACTAACTATTCTTAACTCCATCAAAGACTCCAGAAAGATATAATATTACCTAAGTAAACAAGAACTAAGAAACTTCACACTCTAGAAATGACAAAGACGTCTCACTGCCTGGACACTCACGCAAAGTTCTTTTGTACCATTGGGTCATCCATCTTCAGCCTTCAGGCCCATAGTATCTAGCAGACATTTTCATCAAGCAGGAAATTCCAAAGGCAGTCATTATCTGCTTGTCCTGAAGAATGTCTTGCAGACTCTCTCATGAATCAGGAACCCCAAAAGATCATCTCACCTTTAGGCAAGTTCAGTAGTCCTCTCTCTGCAGGTTCTCTGTGTCCAGTTTATGCAATAGTCCAGGCAAGAACAGTTTCTTGCCCAAATGGCTATCAAACTCCATGAGGATCCTCTTCGATGCCCATCTTCTTCTTGAAGTAGATTGGTGCTGCCAGGAGCAGAGTGTCTCATTGTCATGAAAAGTCCTAAGTTATTAAAATATTTTAAATGCCATATTCTGCAGCCTTTGAGAGATATGAAGAATGCCTATCTGAAATATATCTCTATATGTCAAGAAAATCTAACTAACATGACTACAAGCTTTACTATTATGATTATCTATTAACTACCTATATACATTACATTTTTAAATGAACTACACAATCACAATACCTTAATCAAGATCAGAAATACATATACATATAACAAAATTGACCTTAAATTTCTATCAATAAAGCAAAATCTATACTAATGCAAATTATTCATACCTATTATCATATCCACCTTTAAATGTAAAAGAACATTTATAAACCATATTTGGGAACATGGGCGCAATTTTTTCTCTCCAAACTGCCTCCGGCTGAATGGGGGCGTCGTTAATTAGGTCTTTCCCGGTATAACCTGTGTGCTAGCTTCATCTCAGCTGGCAGTTGAGCGAAGCAATTTTCTGAAGGTGTTCACACCAACCCTTCAGGAGGGCATGGTCCATCATACCAAATCGGAATAGAAGAAATGAATAGCCTCTCATCCTCTGTGAAAACAAAATAAGAAACTCCTTTTCAAAGCATCATGTCCTTGGATCCAAATTTCAAAGTCAAGGCATTTTCAAAATATCTATGTTGGATTAGTTCAGCAGCATTTATAAACAAGTATCTTTTAGCAGCTGTTCCTCCTTCCTCAGCATTCAAGCAATTCAAACAGAGCATAATAGCATACAGTATCAAAATTCTCTGTTTATTTTCCATCTTTGTGCAGCTTTATTTTAAGCCCTATTTCGTTTATTTTTACTTTTAACTTTTTGCTTTTTGAGACAGGTTTTCTGTATATCTTTGACTTGGAATAACTCTGTAGACCAGGCTGTCCTTGAACTCTCAGAGATCTGCCTGTCTCTGCCTCCCAGGCATTGGGATTAAAGGTGTACACTACTACACCTTGAACTCACAGAGATCTGTTTGTCTCTGCCTTCTAGGCACTGGTATTAAAGGCGTGTGCTACCACACCTTGAAGTCACAGAGGTCAATCTCCCTCTGCCTCCCAAGTGTTGGGATTAAAGGTGTGTACTACCACACACAACAACTCTCTTCCTTTTTTTTTGGATTTTTACTTTAAGAACTTTAAGTTTTAGTCTGCATATATTTTTAACATACTTTAAACCATTTGGAATTATTTTGTCTTTGAATCTCTCTTTACTGTATGTATATCTCTCTTTTTCTGACCACACGAGCCTTTAAATTACTGAGGAATATGGGTAGGATTAAAGCCGTGGCTTTGCCAGCTAGATCCAGTCCATTCATTAGCTTTCCAGGTTCATGGCTGAGGTACTGGTTGTAGCCACATTTATTGCCACAAGTCTATGGCGTTTTAAGGTCCTTGCCAGCAAACAAGCTACAACACTCAAATGCGCTCTCTGTAGCTGGCCCTCCTGCCTCAAACAGTCAGAGTTTGCCCTGACAGGACAACCCAGAAAGCCAACATTTTTAAACAGCGCAGCTTTTTTCCTGCTATGACTGAAAACCGAAAAGCATGCATTCAGCTTTTTGTCAACACCGTTTAAGTGTTTCATGGCAGGACCTCTTAAGAGCTGCAGGGTTTCGCAGCTGAAGCTGAGTCAGGAAGCCTCTCTTAGATGAGAGTGCTTGCTTGCCTCTAGCAAGCAGAGTAGAACCAGGAAATTGCAGCTACCGAGAAAATATGCTTTACTCTTTCCCAAGATTTCTCAGGCATTCAGTGGATTCAGTTACCCACACGTCTGGGCGCCATTTGTAGTAATAAGTGCAGCGGGGCTGCATCCCCAGCATCCCGGCCACCCACACAGCTAGCTTTACCCGAAATAATTACACAGACACTGTATTCTTTTAAACGCTGCTTGGCCCTTAAGCTCTAGCCCTTACTGGCTAATTCTGATATCCCGATCAACCCATCTCTAATAATCTGTGAGCACCGGTCTTACTGGGACGATTCTAGCCTACGTCCATCAAGGGTCAGAGCTTCATCACGTGTGTCTGCCCGGGAGCTGGGAGCATGGCGTCTTTCTGAGGTGTCTGCTCCCGAGAGGAGAGCTGTCAAGTCTGACCTCACTTCCTCTTCCTCCCAGCATTTAGTTCTGTTTATTCCACTCACAGGGCCAAGCAGTTTCTTTATTGCTTAACCAATGAAATCAACAGATTGATATATGACACTCCCACATCAATCGAAAATGAGGTGTTCATAGGTTTGTGGGTTAAAATCAGCGTCTTCTATATGATTGCATTGGTCGACTTCTCTGTTTTTATGCCAGTACCACACTGTTTTCATTACTGTAGCTCTGTAATAGAGTTTGAAGTTTGGGATAGTAATGCCTCCAGCAGATCCTTTATTGTATACGATTGTTTGGCTCTCCTGGGTTTTTTGTTTTTCCATATAATATTGATTATTGTCATTTGAAGCTCTGTGAAGAATTTTGATGGGACCTTGATGGGGATTGCATTGAATCTATAAATTGCCTTTGGTAGGATTGCCATTTTTACTATGTTGATCCTCCCAATCCAAGAGCAAGGTAGGTCCTTCCATTTTCTTGTATCCTCTTCAATTTCTTTATTCAATGCCTTAAAGTTCTTGTCAAATAGATCTTTCACTTCCTTGGTTAGAGTTACCCCAAGATATTTTATGCTATTTGTGGCTATCGTGAAAGGTGAAGCTTCTCTGATTTCCCTCTCTGCTTCCATATCCTTTGTGTATAAGAGGGCAACTGATTTTTTTTTAGAATTGATCTTGTATCCTGCCACATTGCTAAATCTGTTTATCAGGTGTAAAGGTTCTTTGGTGGAGTTTTGTGGGTAGCTTATGTACAGTATCATATCATCTGCAAATAACAAAATTTTAACTTCTTCCTTTCCAATTGAATCCCCTTGTTCCAATTATGTTTTCTTATTGCTATTGCTAGAACTTCAAGCACTATATTGAAGAGGTATGGTGAGAGTGGACAGGCTTGTCATGTTCCTGACTGTAGTGGGATGGCTTTGAGTTTCTCTCCTCTTAATTTGATGTTAGCTGTCTGCTTGCTGTATATAGCTTTTATTATATTTAGGTATGACCCTTGTATCCCTAATCTCTCCAAGACTTTTATTATAAAGGGATTTTTAATTTTATCAAATGCTTTCTCAGCATCTAATGAGATGATCATATGGTTTTTATTTATGTTTTTACAATATAATTCTTCTGTGGATAGTTAGTGTCTGCTCATCATCTATTGCACCAACATGATTAGTTAAAGTTTAACATCAGGATGTACGTAATGTAGAATGGTATCTAATGGGGTTCAATCTAGTGGTGTCAATTGCCATTTGTGGTCAGAGAAGGGATTCATGAGAACTAAGGACACTCTTTAACAAATCATTATTTGATTATATTTTTCATTATTCAGAGAAAGTAAGCTTGACACCTCTAACAAGTGTGGTCTAATATTTGCTTGTCCAATGAGAATATCCCAATTTGGTGGTCACAGGAAGAAAACCATAGACCTTCTGGGTCATAGAGATGGTATACCAAATTTCAGGCAAAGCTGGAAAATACCTGTGGAACCTTGGCTATCAGGATTTTTTTGAAATTCTCTTGGCAAAAATGAGCTTCCTGGGGCAGAATGGCAATGCCCGAGTATCATTACCTCCTGGAAGGATCTATGGGGTTCTTATACCACAGAGGCAATATTGCTCAGAGGTGGATTTCTGTATCACCCTTTATTAACATGGGAAAGATTCATGTTCCATATTTTCTAAGCCCACCCTTATCTGGAACACAACTCCTTTGAATTACTTTTTAAAATGGATTACTTCAATAGACCTCTGTTTAGAACAGGAAAAAACGAGGCTCCTTAGGTACAAAGCCTTTTTATCCTCTCTTCTGGACAGCATACAGTAGTCCATCCACCCTGGAGAGACACTTCTCCCCTCTCCTCCCACAACTTTCATTATCAAACCATACTTTGATTCTTCCTCATGATAACTGCATACAGTATCTCTGCCCAAGCAAATTCATTGTGCTTATCCCTTCTTAGACCCTGGTCAAAATTGCTTTCTCTCATGTAAGAATCTTCAACTTCATGTAATGCTTCTCCTTCTCACTTTCACTCTCCTTTGGTTCTGCTTAGTGTTTCTCTGCCTTCCTTGTTTCACATGGTCTCAGAGCTGGCAAGCTCATTCCACCCCCATGAAGATTAAGCCAGTTTTACCCTAAAGCAAATTTTCTTGCACAAAGGAATGTTTGAGTTGGGCGGTGGTAGTGCACACTTTTAATCCCATCACCCTGGGTGCAGGATGATCTCTGGGAGTTTGAGGCAAGTCTGGTCTACAAGGGGTAGTTTTGGGAAAGGCACCAAAGCTACAAAGAAACCCTCTTTCAAAACACCAAAAAATAAAGTGTAATGTTTAAATCCACAGAGGAGAGCTGTCCTTGGCTTTCCCAAGAATGAACTGGTGATTATCAGAAAGATTTTCTTAGTCAGAAATGTTGTCTGTGTTTTATTGGTCTTATTTCTGAATAAGGCACCTGTAGCATGATTCTAACCTCTGGGAAATTGCAGAAGGAGGGACTAGCACATGTAAAACCTAGAAGATTACATAAAATGTTCTGAAAAAAAATTCTCTAGCTTCAATAGAAGCTAGAGATGGAAAAGCCTATTTGAAGATAACTTGCAGAATGAGAAGATCTGAGACTTTCTGGTAAATCACATCACAATGGTATGTGGCCATTTAATATTTACCTAGAAAGTGTACTCCCATATATTCAGAAGATCTGATAACCCTTTGTATGTTGGTGGGCTGTACCTCTATATTAGAGCAGGCAGGTCTGCAACCGTTTATTCAGAAGACACTACCAGGGAGTATACTTGGGTGAGGGAATAATCTAAAAGCAACTTCAGGAAGAAAAAGACGACACTCTCAAAATTCTCTAGGTAGGTGGACCATATCCATGATGATGGAGTTTCCTCTGTGTTCTGTGAATATGATAAATAAATAAAAAACAAAACTGTTTTGGACCTCTAGCAAGGTCGAACTTAGGTAGACACGGAAGAATTCCTGCTTCCACTTTAGGAGCAGGTGAAAGAATTAAGACCCTCTAACTTAGAAGGAGGAGTCAGAAGCTTCTTAGGAATGGGTGGAATAATCTCAGCCTCTCTTGGTCATATTTCTATGAGCTTATTGGCCAGAAGCTAAAACATGAATGATACTCTGTGAAATAGAGGAAGTCCCAGGCGCTTACTTCTTCATTGGCACCAAACTTGAAATCACAATCTATAATACATAATTTCTGAATGTGCACGTCAGGCATGTCAGAAGTCGTAGAAGTCTGTGACTCAGTTTCTTCATCTGGTTTAGGTCCATCCACAAATTCCTCTTCATGTAGGTTAGGAAATTTCTGTCAAAGGGGCTAGTGTGAAGACATTAGTCTGTGTTATGCTCAGCTTGCTGTTGTGTTCAGGGACTTCCGTCCAGAGAGCTGAGAACACTTGAATCTGAACAGTACTATACAGGTCACCCAAATTAGAAGTTATATGTAGGAAATCAAATAAAAATTACCTTGATCACACATTGCAGGCCTGAGGCACTCCTTACTGATGTGAGTGTCTAAATCTAATCAGCTTCCAAATGTTTTTTTGTATGGAGAATATCCTTTGAGGGCTTGTGAAATGCTGGGAAGTATTTTTCAAGTGGATGGATGGTGGTTTTCTGTCTAAGAAACCATTGGTCAGATAAGATAATCCCATATATGTAGATGAAAGAAAGATTGAAGAATCCTAGAAAGTTGGATATATATCAGACATACATTGTCAAGAGTACAAGATCTATAGGCCACATTGTAGAGGTGGTCGGCCTGAGTCATTTTTGGGCAAAAGAGTACGTACTTCATGCTATCTTGGTCTTTGTGAGTAAGATCTCTTTCACCTAGATAGAGGGCAACACAAGTATTTCCAAATGGTGTATGATGCAATAATATTCTGAGTAAGACATTCTTAATCTCTATGAAAGGAACTCATTTTCAGACTTCTTGGCAAGAGTGCAGGAATTTGAGGACCCTGGAAAAAATGAGGATAATGATAATGGTTACATGTGATGTATTGGAGGTGAAACATATTTTAGTAAAAGGGGAGAAGGTCTAACCATCCTTCATCAATAAATAAATGATTGGATGCCTGTTAAGTGACAGTAAGTTTTGAAGGCCTTTTTGATTGGAATTTGAATGTTTTGGGCCTTGAGAAGGTATAGATCCTCCCTGGCCCGCTCATTCAGGCAGGGTAATTATAAGGCTCTCTTGATTACCAAGTGTGAATTTGAGGTCTATTTGACTAAATAGATGGTGGTGATAAATGGAAGACTTCAGCAGATATAAAGAGAATAGCAAAGTCACAAACCACTTAGGTAACAGGTAGTATCCTAGTCTACCTTGTGCAGTGGAGGAACAACTGCATCACAGTCTAGAAGATTCACATCTTCAGGCAGATGTGGAAGGGCTGGCAGCAATCTGAACATCATGTATCAGTCATTGGCAGGCTCCAGTTCTCATCAGCTACATTGATTTGTGAATGAAGGATGAGACCTCTTCATTTTGGTGACTTTAATGAAGCAAAGATGTCCTAATTTCAGACTCTGTCACTTCAAAGCAGAGCAAGATTAAATTTCTTTGGTCACACATGTATTTTCAAAGTGGAAGTAATTAGAGGGGAAAGATCTCCATTATGGGGACATTTCTGAGGCCCACAAGCATATATGGGATGATCTGAGGATCCTTTGATCCTGTTCACCTTGAGAAAAATGGAAATTCTGGGATGACTTTAGTAAAAACCACATATTTTTATGAATTTCCTTAAACAGAGTGAGAAAACATTGAGTGTTATTTATAATAGCAGAAAGGCCTAACAGCTATTTTAATCATAAATATCTTCAGATAACGAGTCGTCAAAAAGGCACAGTGTGAGATGCCTTGGGAAAAAGAACAGTTTGGGGAGATGTTATTCGGGGGGGGGACTTCTGAGGTCATTGTGAATAGTTTGCTTTGTGAGAAAATGCCTGACAAGGTATGACCAAATATCAAGATTTAATCACACCAGTGTGTAGAAGGGAAAGAACAAGTTTAACTTGAGTAAGATTATTTTAGTCATCATTGGCTTCCTACTGTGTTTCCAATTTCCATGACCCATATATTACATCAAATATTGGGAAGATTACAAGAAACAATTACAATGATCTTTCCTCATGATTAGTGGTGCTATAAACTTTTATGCTTCTGAAGAGTTGCTTTGGTCTGTGCATATCCATCAATGTAAGTGATGTAGGAAGCCCTTGTATATGTGTTTTTCTTTCCTGGTTAATGAATAAATCTGCTTTGACCTATGGCAGGGTGGAATTTAGTCAGGCTGGAAGAGATATAGAAAGAGATTAGGTGGCTGCTGAAGTAGAAGTATACCAGAATTTTCCTGTATGCCACAGCCATACGGTGATACAAAGATTAACAGAAATGGGTTAATTTAAGATGTAAGAGTTAACTACAAAGAAAACTGAGTTAATAGGTTAAGTAGTATTGTAATTTTCTGTGTAATTATTTGGGTAGTGGCAGTTGGGAAACATAAGGGCAGTCTTCGTTTACATGAATGACATGAACATTTTGCATTTATGACTGGTACATTTTAGGCAGAGTCCATGATTATTAGTTTTAGCTTTTTATATTTTTCCCTCTACCTAAAGTCTTGTGAGGTCCCATGGTTATGAAAGTGGTTCCATAGCAGTCGTAGACGCTGGGATTGGCACTAAGGTAATATGAGTCCAATGGTCAAGTTAAATATGTCCATGGAAGCAGGAGGATGCTCCAAGTCCTAACAGGGTCAGTGGCTAGATCTGAATCTCAATTTATACTAAGTGAATCATTTGCAATCCCTTTGGTCATGGAAACCAATTACGACATGTTATTCATCATTGTGGACTATTCCAGACACCCTATGGAAAAATTATCTTTGTAAATTTTGTGGTTGAAGTTTGTAATCATAGTTCTCCATTTCACTACACTAGACTGAATATGGGCAAATCTGATTCTCACTTTTACAGTGTCAGTGGTGTAAGGATTATTAAATCTGGGCCCTTTGTATTCAAAGGTAAAGCTTGAGGGTTTTTGCAAAAAAATGCATCCTTAAGACCAACTTTGGCACATTACAAAAGTCTTGAATAAGCTTTGTCCTAGGAGGGATGTCTGACAGTTTCTTCAGTGAAATAAATGGAGTAAGCTAACTTGAGAAGAGTCGAGGCATTGGCTCTTCATGAGAAAAGGAAAATTTTGAGACCTCTTTAGGGCAAGAGTATAAGTTGGAAAACCCTTGAACACAGGGGAGAAGTATCATGCACCATCCTGTTATAGGTGAATGTTCTTACTAACACATTCAGAGAAGGAAGGTCCCATTATTTCACTTCATCTTCCAATACCTCTTTAGAGCTTTCTCATCTTTTGTTGACTCTTGGAGAGTTAGGCATCAGCAAGAGCTTTCTTCATTATGCCTTGGTGCCTGTCAGCAGCTAGATTTTTTCTTCTTTCTCGGGTTGTTTTCCTATTCCATATATGGACACCAGTGATGGGGCCAGTTGATTTCTAGTGATTGGATTGAAAAACATAGCTTAGGATTCAGTTTCTAATTTTAAAGTTATGACAGGGACCCAAAACCTACAGTGGAGCAATGCATTTCACTAGCTATCTGCACCAAATATTAAAGATTTAAATCATTTTTATTTAGAGCAGCATATTTGGGGGGTACTTTGAAACAGAATAAAATTCTTGAGAGTTCTTGACAGAATCCTTCAATGTAGGATGCAATGTTATTCAAAATAACATCTCTAATGTCACCTTGTGAATAAAAGGAATGTATGAGTTTCTTTGAGTCAAAGACAATGCATCCTAGTCTTCCTGGGATAGGTGGATTAGGTGTAAGTACACATTCTTAATGGAGAGAAGGATGATGGCCCAGTTTGACCCAGGGTAGTCCTCATGAAACCTTTGTTAAACAAAGTATATATGAGGTCTCTGAAAACAGGACTACAGAAAACCTCTTCTTAGAATGGAATTTTATGAGACTATCTTCAGCAAATGAGAAATCCAAATTGTCTTTATTCACAGGGAGGAGGGCTCCAGTCATATTTGGTAAGATAGTATATGCAAATCACCCATGATCAAAAGTGGAAGGTCGCAAGATATCATGGGTAATGAATAAGAGTCTGGCTCTGCACTAGCATCCAGCTAATTTTCACAATGCATACATACATACCCAATGAGAAATATTTGATAGTCTAAGGCAAATCTCATAACAATATTCCAAGAGACTAATTAGTAATGCAAACATTAATGTTTCCTCAGGTTGTGTTCAGCTGTACATATCTGTGCATGTAGAAACAGTGCATTTTTTGTATTTTTTTGTTTATATATTTATTAAAGATTTCTGTCTCTTCCCCGCCACCTCCTCCCATTTCCCTCCCCTCCCCCAATCAAGTTGCCCTCCCATGTCAGCCCATAGAGCTATCAGGGTTCCCTGCCCAGGGGGAGGTCCAAGGACCAACCACCTACATGAAGGTCAAGTAACATGAGCATCCAAACTGCCTAAGCTTCCACAAAGCCAGAACGTGCAGTGGGATCAAAAACCCAATGACATTGTTCTTGAGTTCTCAGTAGTCCTCATTGTCTGCTTTGTTCAGCAAGTCTCGTTTTATCCCAGGTTTTTTCGGACCCAAGCCAGCTGGCCATGGTGAGTTCCCTATAGAACATCCCCATTTTCTCAGGGTGTGGGTGGCCACCTCGCAGTCCTGAGTTCCATGCTTGTACTCTCCCTACTTCTGCTCCTGATTTGGAGCTTGAGATTTCTTTGAATAGTCAAGAAGCATACAGAACACCAAACAGACTGGATCAAAGAAACACATCCCCTCACCATATAAAAATCAAAACACTAAATACACAGGTTCAAGAAAGAATATTAAGAAATAGTGCATTTTTGAAAAACAAACTTGGAGACAGATGGCTTGAGAGCCAATTTTCTCTTTCCACCTTCTGTCCTATGATCTAAAAGCAGAAAGTTGTAAGATCCCATGGATCTCATATGTTTTTGTATGATTATCTTTTTCAGAGGGGTTTCTTTTCCCTTTTGGCAGATGAAACATGTCTAAATCCTCTTTGTGACAAAGAGAGATGATTACAGCCCCCATGTTCTGTATGGAAAGCATGAATATCTGTTTTGTTAGAGCCTTTTACAATTTAGTTTTGATAAGTCTTGAATGTTTATGGCTGCATTTGGGAGAAGCAATACCTCTACCACACTTCTCATGAGATTGCAAAGATCTGCAGCCTCCCTTAGAGATGGAAGGTTCTATGCACCCTTGAGGAGTAGCGTTTTGTATCTGGCTCACTTTTGGAGGATGAATGCTTGAACTCTGTTTTGGATAAAGAGCATATAAGGCCGCCTTCATGTTCTGAATGGGAAACGTGAACAACTTCTTTGTTAGAGGCGACCTGTTCCAATTTGATTTTGGTAGATTTGGAATATCTAGGAATTCCTTGGGAAGAAGGAGAAAATCTGAGGCCCTCCTCATAAGGTTGTGAGGATATCAAACTCCCTTTGCAGAAGTAGTAGTGAGGCTCTCTTTAGGCTCAGTTTTAAGCCTTGCAGCAACATTGTTAGAAACAAAATCTCTTCCCCGTTTTTAAGAGAATGGTGAAATTTCAAGCCTTCATCTTCTGTTGTCATAGGTTTGTGGCATGATGCTTTAGAATCAAGTTTGATTTTGTTTTCTTTGATTACAAATGTTTGGAACCACTTAGTCGAGAGGGAGAACATCTTTGATATTTTGTAGCAGGGGAACTAGATGTGAAATTCCATTCTGATGATACTTGGTTTGGAAACACTCCTTGGAGGAGTAGCGGTAGAACACGAGTCCTTTCTTATATAAATATATGGAAGATGCGAGCCTACTTTTGGCATAAGTGAATGATCTTAAGGCATCCAATTCTAAAAGTAAATATCTGATACTTCATTTAAGAAATGAAGCATGCTTCACTATTTTTTGGTTGAATTGGAACTTCTATGGCTTTTATTGGGATAAGAGTAATAGCTCAGACAGTCTCCATGAGAAGGAATAAGAATGAACTCTCATGTGCACAAGTACACATTCTTAAAGACTCCATTAAAAAGAAAGTTCCCACTCCTTCTTGGGTAGATGTTATCGGTTCTAGAAGCCCTTGGGATGGTGTGGGATTTCCACAGGTATCATAAAGAGTTCTTGGGGGCTCCATATTCTTGTGGTTATACACTAGGGCCTCAAATACATTTTTCAGGATTCCAATGTCTCAGAGCTTCTAAAAAGGATGGTTAACTTTCTAGAGGACCTGACACAGGTTCTGAGATGTTAGAAATCTCTTTTGCTGTTGGCAAAGTTTCTGAGATCTCTGGTATAAGGGAAGGTTGCAGAGACTACATTGAAGGAGGTTGATATTTTAAGGAATATTGGGAAGTTGTTGAAGTTTCTGTAACCTTATTGTAAGAAGATCTTATTTCTAGAAAACTTTTGTGAAATGGTAATGTTTCCATTGTACTCTAATGAGAGTCATAAAGTTGAAACATTCCTGGATCAGATGATGACTGTCCTAAAGGCTCAAGGGTAAAAGGAGGGCCTGAAGGCTCTTTGGATTACAAAAATTATGTGGAGACTCTTGAGCAGATGATGAATGTCCAAGTGATTCCTATGCTGATATGGACAGTCCCAGAGCCTCTCGGAAATGCAATGAATTTCCTGTATAGCCTTGCTGAGCGGATAATCTTCTTGTACAACTTAAGATATTTCCTGAAAATGTTGTGCTGAAGGGGATAATGACCAAGTCCCAGATGCAGATAGAGTGGGTCTTAGCAAAACTTTGTCCAATGGAGGAGGTCCCAGAGATTCATCCAGAGATACTGATGGTCAAACAATTTCTTTTGCAGATACAGATCATCCCGCAGTACTTTTGCCAGAGAATGAAATTTTGAGAGTTTCTAGGGTAGATGGAAAAGTTTCAGAAATTCCTAGCTAGGAGTCTGATATATTACAAGCTTCTTGGGAGATGCCAAAGTTTTGATGTCTCTGGCATAAGGGGGGCCCCTTTTAGACTCTGTACTGAAAGACCCATATTGCTACAGTATTTTGGGCAGGTGCTAAAGTATCTATAATCCCCTGGGTAAAAGAAGCCTTTTCTAGAGTGCTATGAGTAGATGGTGATGTTTCTCATGGCCTTTTGAATATTCTGATAGTCCAAGATTTACTAGATCAGATAATGATAATGACTGTCCTTAATGCCATTGTTCCAAACAAGTGCCTGAAGCCTATTTAGGTATAAGGAACTATCTGGAGACCCAGAAGCATCTATTGAATGTCTATCTGCTGAAATAGACAATCTCAGAGCCTTTTGTGAATTCATAAAATTCCGGCTTAGGTTTGCTGAGATGGCGAATCTCCTTGTAAACCTAAATATGTGTCCTGACAACATTTTTTTCTGAGAGGGAGAGTGACCCTCTCCCAGATGCAGGTGTAGAGGTACCCATAGATGCTTGCTCAGGAGTAGAAGTTTTCAGGGATTCCTCCAGAGATACTGATGGTCCTAAATTTCTTTCTCAGATATAGATGGTCCCACAGTACTTTGGCAGAGAATGAAATTTCCAGAGATCTTGAGGTAAATGGAAAGTATCTGTAGTTCTTGTGGAAGAGTATGATATATTACAAGCCTCTTTGGTAGATGAAATATTCTGATGTCTTGACATATGGGAGCCAGTTTTAGAATCTGCACTGAATAAAGGAGATGTGCTAGAGTATTTTGGACAGGTGGTGTAATTTCTACATTCCTTTTCATAGAAGATGGTATTTCTAGAGTGCTATGGGTAGATCGTGGTGTTTCTAGTGCTCCCATGAATATTCAGATAGCCCAAGATCTCCTAGATCAGATAATGCTAATGATAAGGACTGCCCTGGATAACCTTGTTCCAAACAAGTGCCTGAAGCCTCTTCAAGTGACAGGGAAGTATCTGAAGAACCATGAAAATATGGTGAGTGTCAAAGAGATTCTTTTGCTGATATGGACATTCCTAGAGCCCCTTGTGCAGACAATGCATTTACTGGACAGTTTTGCTTCAGTGGTTTCATAAAGTCACCTGTTTGCATGAAGACATTTGTTTTAAATCTTTGTCCATTAATGAAATTCTATCAGGCCCCATTTGAGATGAGGCAGTATTCACAAAATGTTGGTTAGATGGAGAAAATCCCAGAGCTCTGTAGGAAATTGTTGGTTATCTCAATGTCACTTGTTCAGTTATAGAAGGCCAGTGTACCTTTGGCAATTGTTGAAAATCTCATTGTCTCTAAAATAGATGTCAGAGTGTCTACAGACAACGAGAGAGATTTCAAAATACTACAAATCACTATATAACATGGCAAAGGATCTGTTGTCTCTTAAGCAATATTGGGAGGAACCCAGAGGCCACTCCCAAGAACCCTGGATTTCTAGAACACTTTGAGCTAATAAAGGTGCTGTTACTATAGACTTTTGGAGAGCACCTTGTGTAGATAGTGATGTTCCTAAAGGATCTTTTGAAGATTGAGAAATTCCACAATCTTGTGGAATAGATGATGAATGTACAACAGCCTCTCGGGCTAAAGAAGTTTCTAGGTCCGCTTGAGAAGATATGAACATTTCTAGAGGTTCTTTTTCAGATTTTGAATGTCCTACAAATGATTGTGCTGATATGGAAGTTCCAAGAGCCCTTTGCATGGATAATGAATCTCCTAAACACCCTGTCTGAAATGGTGATAATCTGAGAATTCCTTTGCAGCTCTAGACAATTTTTAGTACAATTGAGCTGATAATAAATATTGGGAGGTCCCTAGTACAGATGGGGTAGGTCTCAGTGAACATTTAGAAGATGGAGAAAATTGAACAGATTTTTGGAGAAATGATTATTCTTGAATTTAGTAGTCAGAAACAGAAAGGAACAGAGCACTTTGGGCAGATAATGAATGTCCCAGATTTACTGGGAGAGGTGTCAATGTTTCTAGACTCACAGATGAAGACTCTGAATATTTAAAAACCATTAGGCGTGATGTTAAAGTTTCTGATGACTTTGGAATCCATTGGGAATTTCCCAACTACTCTGTGAATCAGGTCTAAGTTGCTGAGCACCATGCACATCTAAAGAACCTTCTACTTTCTGGAGAGAAGAAGATGTTTCTAGAATAACTTGAGAAGGTGAAATATATTACAATATTCCCTAGGCAGAAAATATGTGTTTCTTGTTGGACAGATGGGAACATTGCCACAAACCCTTGATTACAAGAAGTGTCTTGCACTTTGTGGGAAGATCTGAATATTTCTGCAGGCCCTTGGACAAATGAGCAATGTCCTATAGACTCTTTTCCTGATATAGACAATCACAAAGTTACTTGGAGAGATAATGAATGTCCTTCATATGCCTTCTGTTATGTTGTTTATCCTAGAGTCACTTTTATGGATACGGAAATTTTCTACCACAACTGATCAAGTGGGGAATGTTCCAGAGTACCTGGTGTAGGTGGGGTAGGTCCCGGAGACTCTTGGGAAGATAGAGAATGTTTTAGAGAAGTTTGGACGTTTGGTGAAGTTTCTAGATGCTTCTAGTAGGAGTGTACAGTTCTGATTTATTTCGGGAAGATAGATTAAAGCTCCCAGTATATCGGAGTGTAGAACTGAAAAGCCATTGTGTCCTTGAGGCAGATAGAAAATTTTCTACAGTCCCTTAAATCGACAGAGCAGTTTTATACACCACTTGGTCAGATGACCAATCTTTTAATTTTCCATTTGAAAATTAAGAATTTCCCTCAGTTCCTTGGGAAAGATATCATCATTGGCATATGTCAAAGTTTCTGTTCTCCTCTGAAAAATGATGGATTCCTATACCTATTGTGAAGATGTAGGTGTTACTGGAACATGCTGGGTAGACACTGGAGGTGAGCATCAATGAAACAGATGGAGACATTCCTAAATCCACTTTGTTAGGTGGAAAATATCCTAGAGTCATGGAATAGATAATGGAGATCTCAAATCCACTCTTGAGTAATTGGATAACACTAGATTGCCATGTGCACAGGTAGAATCTTCCAGAGTATTTTTTTCCACATGAATAAAGGAAAGATTCCACAGCTTCTAGTAAAGATAATGAATGCCTGGAACTCACTTGAACAGATAAGGAAATTTCCAAAGACTCTGGGGAAGAGGAGAGAGTGCTTTGCCCAGATAAAGAAATCATCATTTGCCTTTTTGAAGAAGTCAAAGTTCCTAAATTGTCTGGAGAAGATGTATCTCTTTGTTGAACCCTTTGTGCAGATTTCCAATATCCAAGAGGTCCCATAGAATGAAACAGAGGGCCCAAGATCGCCTTGCATAGGTTTAAAGTAATGAAAAGTTTCTTCTTCTGACAGTTTAGGTTTCAAAAGGCACTGGAAAGAATGGAAATAACTCAAAATTTCTGGGGCACATACGGAATGATCCCATGGCTCATCAGATATGACATGTCATCTGGTAGTTGTAGAACTTTTGCATACACCTGGTGAAGATGATGAATATCTTGGGGAGTCCCAGGGAGTTAGCAAAGGTTCTACAAAAATTTTGGAATCCCTTTAACAGATTTCAAAGTTTCTACCATTTTTGGCATGCTGGCTATATACCTGAGAGAGTGGGATAGATGATGCATATGGTAATGTACTTTGTGCAGAGGTGAACTTGATAATGTATGTTGTGTATGTGAGGAAGTTCCTGAGAGCCCTTGACCATGTAGGATGTCCTAGACTCCTTTGTGCAGATGTGGACAGACCCTTGTGTAAATACACAGTAACCTACAGTTTCTTGAGCACATTGAGATGTTGCTTAACTCACCTGGCAAAAGGAGTAAAGTCTCAGAGTCTCCTGTGGACAAGGATCATATACTGAACTTCCTACGTGAAATGGAGAGGTTTCCAATGTCTTTCTTTTATGTGACATTGCCCATGATAACTATATGTTTTTTTGAACTTTTCCTTGTATGTCTGCAGAAGATAACAAAGGCCCCAGAGTTCCTTTTGAATATGCTGATGGACCATGTGATCAGATACATTAACTTCTAGAAGCAGATGAGCAGAGATTAGAAATGCTGGATCACTTGGGACATGTGATGAAAATCTTCCAGGCACTTTATTAAATGGTGAAGACTATGTAGGTCCTGGTATAGATGGACAGATTACCACAGGCTCTCTGACAGAAGACAAATGGCTGAGATTCATTTGGACAAGTTGAGATGATTCTAGATTACCAAAAAAAAATAAACAATGTAAAGATAAAGTTCTCCTTGAGGAAATGAAAAAAATCACAGATTTCCTTGTGCACACAAAGAAATTTCCAGAGGTGATCCAAAATATAGAAAATGTTCAGGATATCCTGAACTCGCAGAAATTTGGAATAATTCCTGAGAACCAGGGATAGATATTCCAGTACCTCAAGGAGAGGACAAAGATCTTCATGTGCTCTTTTCAGATTGAGAAGGTTTCAGAGATCCTGGGACAGATGGTGGATATTGTAAAGAATTTTGCACAGAATGTGAGGTTTCTGAGGGATTTGGGATAAAGCAGGATGCTTCCTAGTTCCTTGATTACACTGCAATGTCGCTAGAGTTCCTTGTGCAGACACAGATAAGTCCAAAGACCCTTGGGGAAATGAAGAAGGGTCCACAAGCCCTTCTGCACCCTGACACTCACAAAGATATCTGACTAGGTTGCAAAGATTCTAACAGTGTATGGGTATTTTGAATAAACATCAGAGGTTCTGTCCTTGATGCAAAATGTCCTACTGTATGTTTTACAGATGTCAAATTTCCAATTGTGCCTTTGGCATGTATGAGAATCACCATAGTGTCCTTTGAAGCATAGGAAGACTCTAAGAGTCCCTTGTGCAGATTTGGACATTTTCAGAGTTCCTTGTGATGGTGGGCATGTTCCCACTATCATTTCATCAGAACAAAAAGATGCTGGAGTTGTTTATCTTGAGGACAAAACACCCAGATGCCCTGGTATAGATGGAATGTTCCCCTGGTCACTTGGGTAAATGGAGAATTTGTATATGGCACTGGAACTGCTTTGAAAAGTGTAGAAATTCGTAGAGTCTCTTCTGCTAATTATGCTAATTTCAGCATTTCCTCAGATGACATAACATGTTCCAGAGGCCCAGTTGCAGGTTTCAAAGCTCCTATATTCCCTTAACCAGAAGGGAATAAATTCTGCAGATCCTTTGGCAGAACTTAAAAATCATCTAGGCACTAGAGTCTGGTACAAAGTTTCTATTATGCTTGTAGCAGACTGAGAAGTTTCCACACTCTCTCTCAAACCTGAAAAATGAACCAAGGTATTCTGGGAATATTGCTATTGTCTCAAAATTTTTGAAAATATACTGACTGTTTTGAAGACCTTTGCATAAAAGACAAAGAACTTGGGCAAGCAACGTTACCTCTGTAGCTGCCGAGACTACTTTAGGAAATTTCAAAATAGCAAATTTTCTAGAGACCATGGATTATATAAAGGATTTTCCTGAACACCTAGAGAAAATGATAAATGTTCTTTGTGCTCTAGTGAAGACAAAAATTTCCCTGAGGTTTCTGGCTAGATTTGTGCTGTCCTGTCATCCTTGTAATCCTTGTAGTGTGTTGGATAGATGAAGAGTAATTTTAGACTATTGGGAAGAAATTAGATGTTTCAAAGCCCTATTAGAAGGTACCAGAGTCCCTACAATTCATTGTGTTGATATAGATAGTTTTAGAGACCCTTGTTCAGATAGTGAAGATCCTAGATTCTTGGGCAGATGCCCAAAATTCTACAGTTCCTTTTGTAGGTAAAGAAATTACCAGCAGCCTTTGAGCAGGTGGAGAAACACTGAGTTCCTTATGGTCACATTGATTAGTCTCTAACTTAGAAGGTGGATGTCTTTCTGTGCTTTGTGCTTGTGTGTGCTTTACCAAAGTGGGTCCTGTATAAGGAATAGCTTTTTTCAGGTATTTGAGTAGTAGGTGAAGTTTTCAGCATCACCTGCCCTGATGTGTTCACTTCCAGTTTTTTGTGAAGATTGTCAAAATTAACCATCTTTTTTCAAAGATGGAGAAGGAGGTTCATTGGGCTACCAGCTGTCCTGTTTAGGTGCTGAGGAGATCCATCTGGAGGAGTGAGTGTGTGCGATCCAGGGGCAGATTGTCCCGGAAGAGAGCACAAACCCCCCTCCCCAAGCTCCTTCTGAAGGGCTGTCTCTCTTACAGACAACCCCCCCAAGCCTGCTTGTTCTGAAAGGTCCTTGCTCAGGAACAGTTTTCTGCTCCTACACTGAGGCTACCCACCCAGAGCGGTGAGTGCCTGCCTACCGGCCAGACCTCAACGACCCCCAAAGTTAGCAGGGGCACCTTCAGATTGGCGGCAGGGTCTCCTGTGCTCCTCTGGACCCTGCCCTGCCTGCCACGTTCTTCCTTTTGTCCCAGGCTCATTGGGTTACAAGCTGTCCCTGTTTTGGTGCTGAAGAGTTCCATCTGGACTGGTGAGTGTGTGCTATCCAGGGTCAGACTGTCCCAGAAGAGAGCACAAACCCTTCTCCCCCAGCTCCTTCTGCAAGGCTGTCTTTTTTAACACCCCCCCCCCAAAGCCTGTGTGATCTGCAAGGTCCTATGCACAGAACAAGTTTCTGATCCTACACTAAGGCTACCCACCCAGAGAGGTGAGTTCCTGCCACCCAGGCAGGCCTCAAGGACCCCAAAGATAGCACGGGCAACTTCTGCTTGGTGGCAGGTTCTCCTGTGCTCTACTGGACCCTGCCCTGCCCCGCAAGTTTGCCCAGTTGTCTGTGGGTCACTGGATTACCAGGCATTCATGTTTCGGTGCTGAGGAGTTTCATATGGACTGGAATGATTTCTGCTTCTACACTGAGGAGATACACCCAGAGAGTCATCACAGCAAAGACTGGACCAAGACACCAGGCCTCTCCTGGCTCCATTTGAAGGAAGAGATGGGAAGGCGCCAATGCAAGAATTCCTCCAGCAACCGGAAAGGCACCATGACATCACCAGAATCCAGGGAACCTGAAATAAGAAGAATTGTACAGCCTACTCCAGAAGAATTAGAAGATATCGACTCAAAAGTAAATTATATGAAAATAATAGAGGACTTTAACAGGAGGTGAAAAACTGCCATAAACAATTAGAGATCACAAACAAAAAGGTAGAGGAAATATTTAAATCGTTCAAAGATACCCAAGAAAACCAAGAGAAACAAGAAAAAGCAATCAAAATATTAAGGGAAGCAGTTCAAGACTTGAAGAATGAAATGGAAGTAATGAAGAAAACACAAGCCAAAGAGAGAATGGAGAAGTAAAATCTGGGTAAACAAACAGGAACTACAGAGACAAGTACTACAAACAGATTACAAGAGATAGAAGAAAGAATATAAGAAACTGAAGATAACATAGAGAAAATAAACACACTGATCAAAGAAAACAGCAAAACAAACAAATTCTCATCACAAAACATTCAGGAAATATGGGACACAATAAAAAGACCAAACCGACGAATTGTAGGGGTAGAGAAGGAGAAGAAGAACAGCTCAACAGTCCAGACACTATATTTAATAAAATTATAGAAGAGAACTTTCCCAACCTAAAGAAAGATATTCCTTTGAAGGTTCAAGAAGCATACAGAACACCGAATAGGCTGCACCAAAAAAATATATATATATATATATCCTTGCCATTTAATAATCAAAACACAAAACATGCAGAATAAAGAAAGAATATTAAGATCTCCAAAGAAATAAGGCCAAGTTACTTATTAAGGTAAACCAATCAGACTTCTCAATGGAAAGCATGAAAGCCAGAAGGTTTGGATAGATGTACTGCAGAAACTGAGAGAACATGGATTCAAGCCCAGATTACTATACCCAGCCCAGCTTTCATTCAGTATAAATGGAGAAAACGAAATTTTCCAGGATAAAAGAAAAAATTTAAACAACACATAGCAACAAATCCAGCCTTACTGAAAGTAATAGAAGGAAAATCACAACACAAGGAGTCCAACAATGCACACAATAACTCAGATATCTAGTGACCCTTCACCAGTACAACTCGAAGAAGAGAAAAACACAAACTCTATTACCCCCCCCCCAAAAAAAAGTGACCAGAGTTAACAACCACTGGTCTCTAATATCCCTTAATATCAATGGACTCAACTCACCAATAAAAATGCACAGGCTAAGAGATTGAATACAAAAACAGGATCCAACATTATGCTGTTTACAGGAAACACACCACAACCACAAAGACAGACATCTATTCAGAGTAAAGGACTGGGAAAAGGTTTATCAAGCAAATGGACCTAAGAAACAGGCAGGTGTGGCCATACTAATTTCTAACAAAATTGACTTCACACTAAAATCAATCAGAAGAGATGGAGATGGACATTTTTACTCATAACAGAAACAATTCATGAGGACAAAGTCTCAATCCTGAATATCTATGCCCCTAATATAAGAGAACCCACTTATGTAAAAGAAACATTACTAAAACTCAAGGCAGTCATCAAATCACACACACTAATAGTAGGAGATTTCAACACTCCTCTCTCACCAATGGACAGGACAATCAGACAGACAACTAACAGAGAAATAAGAGCATTAAGGGAGATAATGAATCAAATGGAATTAACAGACCTCTCAAAAAATGACCACAAAATCAGTAACAAAGCAAACTTACACAGTTACAAAAAAATATTAGTAACCACCTGTGTCTTATGGGATCACCATGGATTAAAGTTAGAATTCAACAATGATTCTACCCCTAGAAAGCCTATGAACTTATGGAAACTGGACAGTAAACTACTGAACCACACCTGGATCAAGGAAGAAATAAAGAAATAAATTAAAGTCTTCCTTGAAATCAATGAAAATAAAGTCTCAACATACTCAAACCTATGGGACACTATGAAAGCTGTGCTAAAATGAAAGTTCATAGCACTAAGTGCTCACTTAAAGAAAACAGAGAAAGCACATGTTGGAGACTTAACAGCTCAACTGATAGGTTTTGAAAAAAAAAGCAGACTCACATAGGAGGAGTAGACGACTGGAAATAATCAAACTGAGGGCTGAAATCAACAAAATAGAATCACAGAAAACAATCCAAAGAATCAATGAAACAAAAACTTGGTTCCTGGAGAAAATAAACAAGATTGATAAACCCCTATTCAAACTAATCAAATGGCCAGGAGAGAATACACAAATTAACAAGATCAGTAATGAAAAGAGAGACATAACCCCAGACACAGAGGAAATTCAGAAAATCATTAGATCTTACTACAAAAGCCTATATGCCATAAAATTGGAAAATATTAAAGAAACAGACACTTTTAGGATAAGTTCCATATACCAAAGTTTGACCAGACCCAGGTGAATAATCTAAATAGACCTGTTAGTCGTGAAGAAATAGAAGTTGTTATAAAAAAAAAAAAACTCCTTACCAAAAAAAGCCCAGGTCCAAATGATTTCAATGAAGAATTCTACCAGAACTTCCAAGAAGACCTAATACCTATACTCCTTAATGTATTTCACAATAAAGAAACAGAAAAGACATTGCCAAATTTCTTTTATGAAGCTACAGTTACCCTTATACTAAAACCACACAAAGACTCAACCAAAAAAAAAAAATTCAGGCCAATCTCACTCATGAACATCAACGCGAATATCCTCAATAAAATAGTGGCAAACCAAATCCAAGAACACATTAGAAAAATTATCCATTATTATCAGATAGGCTTCATCCCAGGGATACAGGTCTGGTTCACCATACGCAAATCTCTCAATGTAATCCATCATATAAATAAACTTAAAGAAAAAAAATATGACCATTTCATTAGATGCTGAAAAATTTTTGACAAAATTCAACTTCCCTTTATGATAAAGGTCTTAGAGAGATTAAGGCTACAAGGGTTATACCTAACTATAATAAAAGCCATTCATAGCAAGCCGACAGCTTACATTAAATTAAATGCAGAGAAACTTAAAACTATCCACTAAAATCAGAAGCATGACAAGGCTGTCTACTCTCTCCATACCTCTTCAATAACGTGCTTGAAGTTCTCGCAATAGTAATAAGACAACATAAGGTGATCCAAAGGATTTGAATTGGAAAGGAAGAAGTTAAACTTTCATTATTTGCAGATGATATCACAGTGTACATGAGTGAGCCTAAAAACTCCAGCAAAGAACTCCTACAGCTGATAAACACCTTTAGTAGCATGGCAGGATACAAGACCAATTCCAAAAAATAAGTTGCCCTCCTATACACAAAGGATAAGGAAGCAGAGAAGGAAATCAGAGAAGCATCCTCTTTCATGATAGCCACAAATAGCATAAAATATCTTGGGGTAACTCTAACCAAGGATCTGAAGGACCTATTTGACAAGAACTTTAAGTCTTTGAAGAAAGAAATTGAGGAGGATACCAGAAAATGGAAGGACCTCCCTTGCTCTTGGATTGGGAGGATAAACATAGTAAAAATGGCAATTCTACCAAGGGTAATTCATATATTCAATGCTATTCCAATTAAAATCCCATCGAAATTTTTCACAGATCTTGAGAGGATATTAATCAACTTTATATGAAAAACAAAGAACCCAGGATAGTCAAAACAATCTTATACAATAAAAGATCTTCTAGAGACATTACCATCCCTGACTTCAAATCTATTACAGAGCTTCAGT
Organism: Microtus oregoni; assembly: GCF_018167655.1. NCBI lineage: Eukaryota > Metazoa > Chordata > Mammalia > Rodentia > Cricetidae > Microtus > Microtus oregoni. Next base: position 2,407,668 of record NW_024544742.1, on the reverse strand, counting down.
AATGAAAACAGCTTGGTATTGGCACAAAAACAGAGAAGTTGATCAATGGAATAGAGTATAAGGCCTGGATTTTTCCCACAAATCTATGAACATCTGATATTTGATAAAGGAGTTAAAACTATTCAATAGAAGAAAGAAAGCATCTTCAACAAATGGTGCTGGCAGATCTGGCTGTCAACCTGTAGAAGAATGAAAATAGATCTATATCTATCGCCATGGACAAAAATCAAGTCCAAATGGATTAAAGACCTCAATATCAGGCTGAACACACTGTACCTGATAGAAGGGAAAGTGGGAAGTAGTCTACAACATATGGGCACAGGAGATCACTTCCTAGGCATATCCCCAGCAGCATAGACTTTAAGGACAACATTGAATAAATGGGACTTCCTGAAACTGAGAAGCTTCTGTAAAGCAAATGACACTGTCACTAAGACAAGAAGGCAACATACTGACTGGGAGAAGATCATCACCAACCAGCAACAGACAAACGTCTGATCTCCAAAATATATAAAGAACTCAAGAAATTAGACTTTAAAAAGCTAATAAATACAATTCAAAAATGGGGCACTGAACTGAAAGGAGAATTCTCAACAAAAGAAGTTCAAATGACCAAAAGACACTTAAGGTCATGTTCATCCTCCTTGGTGATCAGGGAAATGCAAATTACAGCAAACTTGAGATATCATCTTACGCCTGTCAGAATGGCTAAAATCAAAAACACAAATGATAGCCTTTGCTGGAGAGGTTTGAAGTAAGGGGCATACTCGTTCATTGTTGGTGGGAAGGCAAAATTGTGCAACCACTTTGGAAATCTGTGTTGCGATTTCTCAGGAAATTCGGGATCAACCTACCCCAAGATTCAGTAATACCTCCCTTGGGAATATATCCAAGAGATGCCATATCATATGTCAAAAGCATTTGTTCAACTATGTTCATAGCAGCATTATTTGTAATAGCCAGAACCTTAAAACAACCTAGATGCCCTTCAATGGAAGAATGGATGAAGAAAGGGTGGAATATATACATATACTACTCAGCAGTTAAAAAAAAATGACTTCGCGAATTTTGCATGAGAATGGATGGAAATAAAAACACTATCCTGAGTGAGGTATTCCAGACCCAAAAAGATGACCATGGAATGTACTCACTCATAATTGGTTTCTAGCCATAAATAAAGGACATTGAGCATATAATTTATGATTCTAGAGAAGCTAAATAAGAAGGTGAACACCCCCCCCAAAAAAACATATAGTAATCCACCTGGATATGGGAAGTAGACAAGATTGCAGGGCAAAACCTGGGATCTTGGGGGTGAGGTGGCATGGGGCTAAGTGGAAATGGGGTGAGAAATGTGAGAGGGGTGAATGGAGTGTACATGGGGGAATGTTGATGTTTGGGATAAGGGAAGGGAGGACACAGGATCAGAGAAATTTTTATCCTAATTTAGGGAGCCATCTTAGTGTTGGCAAGAGACTTGACTCTAGAGGGGCTCACAGGTGTTCAGGGAGATGTCACCAGCTAGTACCTTTAGCAATTGAGGAGAGGGAACCTGAAATGACCTTATCCTATAGCCATACTGATGAATATCTTGCATATCTCCTTAGAACCTTCATCTGGTGATGGATCGAGATATATACAGAGACCCAAATTGGAGCACCGGACTGAGCTTAAGATCCCAAGGGTAGTTGGACAGTGACTGAAAAAGCATCGAATAAAACCGGAATCTCTGATTATGGCAGACAATGATGGCTGCTGCAAGCCAAAAGCAATGACACTGTCAATGATCCTACTTCATGTTCTTCCTTTGTGGGAGCCAAGCCAGTTTGGATGTTCACCTTCCTAGGCCAGGATGGAGGGGGGAGCACTTTGTACTTTCCACAGTGCAGGGAACCCTGACTGCTCTTCAGACTGGAGAGGGAGCAGGAGAGCAGTGATGGGAGGGGCAGAGGAGTGGGAGGAGGAGGAGGGAAATAGGAGGCTGGAAGAAGGCAGAATTTTTTTTCAATTAAAAAAAATCCAAATGAGCAGAAGGAGGGAGAACATGAGCAAGGAAGTCAGGACAATGAGGGGTGCACCCACCCACTATGACGGTGGAACTGATCTATTGGAAGCTCACCATGGCCAGCGGGACTGGGACTGAATAGCAAGGAATGAAACCAGAGTTTCTGAATCTGGCAGAGTATGAAGGCTGATGAGAAGCCAAGAACAATGGCACTAGGTTTCGATCCTAATACATGAACTGGCTTTGTGGGAGCCTAGCCTGTTTGGATGCTCACTTTCCTGGTCCTGGATAGAAGTCGGAGAACCTTGGACTTCAGGCAAGGCAGAGAATCTGGACTGCTTTTCATTCTTAAGAAGGAGGGGCAATGGAGTGGGGGGAGGGAGAGAGGGTTATGGGAGTGAGGAAAGGGAGTAATGTGTGAGGAGGGGGAGGGAAATGGGAAATGGGAAGGAGCAATAAATTTTTTTTTGCAACAAAAAAATAAAATAAACAAAAAAATGGAGAAGGACCTAGACTTGCTTGTGTTAGAGAGGAAAGTCCTTGGGTCATTGGTGTTGGTGGCAAAGTGCCTGTACTCACTGGGACATATGGAGACATTCCCAAATCACCTGGTATAGAGGACAGATTGATATGTGTGCACTGGTCAATCTTATATAGTCCCAACTATTCATGGGAAGATGCTGACTGTTGTAGTGATTGTTGGTTATATGGTGAAGAAGGTAAAGTTTCCTGAGTAGATATGTAAAGTTGGTCATATAGAAAATGTGTTAGATCTTTGGATGTTGATAAAAAAGATTCATGGGATCTGATGCCATGTTGTAAATGTCCTGTAGTTCCAGAAGGAAATCAATAAGGCCCTGTAGGCCCTTTGAAAAATGGTGATAAATCTGTGCAAATCAAGTGTCCTAGCTTATTGTGGAAAGATGGTGGTGGACCCAGAATTAATGTGGAAGATGCTCAATATTCTACAGTCCCTGATCTTGATGAGAAAGAACTCAGTGTACCTTGGAGTGACATAGAATTTTTCCAATGCCTTTGATAACACATCCAAGTTGGTTGATTCCTTAGAGTTGTTTGAAGAGGTATAAGAGCATCTGGTGAGTTCATTTAAATATCTGCCCTACCATATCTGGTAAACACTGTTCCATTGTCATTGATCATGTTCTGTGGGACTTGGGCTAAATAACTCATGAACAGTCTCACCGGCACACAGGATAAATACTTACACATGGATGCACACTGCTGTGTGATATGAACACCTAAGGTGAATGCACCGATCTCCATAGAATTACTTAACTAGGGAATCTGTGATGTTAGGTGGAGTGTGGGAAAGACACCACAAACCCATCATACCCCCAAATCCCAGTGTTATATTGATGCCTACCTCCTATCATGCAAGGATCCCGCCTTCTTGTAATGGGGCAATTTTTGGTTCCTTCATCTTCACAAACTTGGTAAAAAGTTGGAGGTATCAAACTGCCAGTCAGCATTCAACATGTAGATCAGCTGTCCCTGGTCATGTGATTTGGCTAAAATGTGGGTGAGAACCTGTACCAGGTAACCCTGGTACATCCTCATCCGTTATCCTCATCCTCATCATCACTCTCCTGGTTGGGCGTGAAGCACAAAGAAGGAAAAATGGAATAAGTGTCCTCCATAGAAGAAAACCTTGTAAATCATCCATTTAGCTTGACTGTCAGAGGGAATGCAGCACATTTTATCCTACAAGGCATACTCATCCATTGGTTCACTCACTTATCCAATGAATGATAAAATTCATCCATTTTTCCATGTCTCTCTCTCTTTTCTTCAATCCATCTTCTATTTCCCCCTGTATCTGGTCAACAGCTTGACTAGATAAATCTTCTATGTCTCTTCTGCTCTAGAACCTTTCATTTGTAAAGAACTTGCTGTCTCAGGGAAGGATATTGTTTTTTGCTTCTCTATGGATGGAGACCATATGAGGAATATCAAATCAGCAACCATGACAACTCTTGTGCTATAAAGTTAGGCAGACCATATAATGATGGCTGACATTCCTGCACAATGGGCCAGAGGTCCGTGAGCTCTGCCCCTGGTGACAGACTGGCAGACATCACTGTCTTCACACATACTTAACTCACTCAGTGTTCACAGATCCTCAAAATGGGTCATTTGCAAAGTAACTCAACCTGCCTCCACAGGTGCTGTCTCCCTTTCTTAGTCAAATCCATCTTTCCATAGAGTAAATATAGAGTACTTCCATAGAGTACCAATGTCCAGCCAACTGCTAACCTCATGTTTGAACCCAACTGCCTTTGATTTCTGAAACAATTGCTGTTTCCTTAAGGTCTCATAACAACACAAAAAGGTACATAAGAACTCTCCAGCATCACATTAGACAAATTCAAAGACCCAAAAGATGCAGCAAGTTATGTTTATTGGTAAGACGGTTGGTTCGGGTGGGATAAAATGATGTAGCATTAAAAAAGAGAATGGCGTAATCAATATGATTGTATGTGATATGGCCCACACAGGCTTCTGGTTCTGGATACTTGGACCTCAGCAGGTTTTGGAGGTTGTGGAGACCCAGAATTTAGCTGGAGGCATTGGGGTCTGATGGACAAGCCTTGATATTTCAGGACATCCTTGTACTTGGTCCCCACTGTTTACTGATTTCCTTACAGAGAACGAGCAGCCATCTACTCCTGCTGCCATGCCTTCCCCACATGAACAGAGAGAACACCCTCCATACCCAGGTTGCTTGAATCACATATGAAGGCAAAAGTCACAAACAATCTCCCACACCAGTTTAGAATTGTGATTAATAGAATGATTATTTCTTTAAAGGGGAAAAACTTACAGATCACCATCCCTGACAAATCCCTCTGCGGGATTGGGAAAAGAGACTAGTAGCCGGAAGAGAAGCTGGAAGCAAGAGATCAAGCTGAAGGTAGATGTTGCTTTTTGAAAGAGTCATAGACCACACCTCAGTGGGCTGGTATCTCAGTGGCTATTAGCTGAGGAGAGGAAGGACCTCATGCAACACACATATTTGGATATAGAAGCAAAAATGATACTAGAGTGTGAGAAAAAAAACAATTTTAGTTTATTTATTTCAGTCCTTCTGGATACATCACAGAGACAGGATCTGCTTCATGCATAAAAGTCACCGATGATTTCCCTTTAAGAAAAAGCCCACAAAACTTCCAATACCATCATCAGCATTCAATGACATGTCTATGATTGCTTTGCCTTGCCTTTGATTGTGCAGTAAATGATGCTGCTAGTTAATCTGTATAAGCAATGCAAATTTTCCTTTAACTAAATAGAAGGAATTGACATTTTATCTTAAACACATCAGGGAGTCACACTATGATGGAATGGGTTAATCATCACCAGTGTGACAGTGACATATTTAAGATCTTTCCTTTGTCTATAAATCTCAGAATTGTCAACATGAGATGTTGTCATACAGATTTCTTAGGGTTTTGTCCCACTGGTGGTTTCTTGGATTTTTGCTTTGGTATGCTTCCATAATTTTTGCCAGATCCAATCAGTTTTGCCATGCACTCTCAGCTCCACATCATTGTGTTCCCCTTTTGTTCTAGTCCAGTCATTTAGAAATCTTGCAACTGTTGTACGAGTATCTCATATTTCACCTAAATGATTTGAGGTGTTATTTAGGCTGAGTTTTATCATCCATCCATGAGTTCCTTGACTTTCCTTGGGCGTAATTCCTGGGACACTGAGCCTAACTCCTGGGGGATTCCTACAGTTACTTCTCCTTGCTGAGACAGCTTACACTCTCAGTACTACTTTGACAGTATTTCTGAAGCAAACATTCTTCTCAAGATGAGAAGAAATTTCAATATTACAATCCATTTGTTTTTATTGTGATTTAAATACACACACAAGTTAATGCACATACACAGATGATATCTCAATTTAGGGGGCCATTCTGGGGTTGTCAAGATCCTTATCTCTCGAGGGGTTCTTAGAGAGGCATGGGGTGACCCCCTCTAGGAACTTGGGCAGGTGAGGAGAGGTTGACTGCACTGTGCTGTGTCCCTAGGCACTATGGGCGCCTTGTCCCATAGTCAGACTGATGACTATCTTGAATATCACCATAAAACTTTTGTTTGGAAAATGATGGAGATCAAGTCAGGGTAAAAATCAGAAAACTAGATGGAGCTTCCAAGCTCCAGTGGAAGAGCAGACAGATGGAGAATAAGAGCAAGGATGTCAGGAATACCAGGGCTTGGTCCATACATAGAGACACTGTGCCTGAGCTAAGGGGATTTCAACTAAACTTGACTTGGAGAATTGTTAGCAGCTCCGGAAACCAAGGCTTTGCACATACTTCACCAGTGCTGCCATCAGCTCACACCAGCCACAGCCCAAGAATCTTCACCTGAAAATAAGCAAAGTGAGACCCTGGAAAGACAACTGGCTGGCTGGAGATAGCTGTCTCACCACTAAATCTGTTTTTTCAACAGATCTGGTAAAGTGTTGTTCTAACTGAGTGACTTGAAAACTAAGCATGAACAATGGCATTTTATTTTTAGCCTGATAATGATAGAAGCTTAATCCAAAACAGTAGCCTTTTAATTCTTATGTAGCCCACAGTAATGCAGTTAAGCCAGACTATTAATGGTGGCCACTTAGTCCTGCCTTTGCTGAACTTAAATATCAAAGTGTCTGGTTGTATTAAGAATCCTTCCTCCCAGGGTTTGTCTTAGACCACAGTTTAAGGCCAAGGTACAATTCAGTGAGCCAGCTTGTTTTCATATGATTCGGTCCTCAGCTTCAAAAAAAAAAAAACCTGTAAAACTGGATTTTTAAAATACTTGAAAATTTGTACTTTTATGACAAATATCTTTTGGGATCCACCACTGATCCCCAGGTTCACACATAGTATTTCCTTAAATCTAGCCTACTAAAGCATTTACTGAATACTGAAGCAGACATGCACCCAGCAAATGTTATATTCTGTTCCGTTTGCACTGCCTCAGAGAATTTTTTAGAGAGAGGAATTGCAGCTGCTTTACTGTGCACTAACAAATGGATGGGATGTGTATTGTGAGACCAGCCAACCCTTATAGTCAGGCTTAGAAGCTTTTAGTGGGTGTGAGAAGCAAGTTGAAGCTAAGAGAACATCTGTTATTTTCTTCTTTCACAGGGTTTGTCTTGTCAAACACTTTACTTCCCTAGGGCCATGTTTCCAAAGCAACCAAAACAGTGCCTACACCTTTGTGGCAAAGGTGTAAAGATACATATATGTGTTTACTGGACAGAGCCGGTTAAGGGAATCGAATCAGATTTGTGACCTCAGCTAAATCCCAAGTGATGGATATTCTCCACCCTTCCTGTCCCTGCAGGAGAGGGAGTGGGTAAGAGGACTGAAGTGAGGCTTATTGCCTGTGAGCTAAGCCTGTACTGGACTCCAACAGCCCAGGCTAGAAATCAAGTAGTCACTTAGGGCTGCTTGTCTGCAGCGGTAAACCTGGCTGGGATGTGAGGGACGGTGCTGCTGGATCCCCACCACATGTCCCTCCTAAGGGTTCTCTGACACATTTATCCAGTGCCTACAATTTGCTGGATCCAATATGAGATCTCAGGCTGGGAAAACTCAACTTTAGAAATGCTTTTGGAAATGAAGCCTTATTATGTCTGCTTGAATCTGTAGCCCACCACTGTGCTGTCTCTGCCGTTGTCACCCCCACCATCACCGGCCTCCACTGCCCCTGCCGTCTCTGCTGATAATGCACTGGGCCTTTATGCCTGCTTTTCCTCTTTGTTGGTTACCCAGAAGCCTTCAGTCTCCCCTGGCGTCCCTCACACCTTGACTCTGCTTGGATAGCCTGTTTGCATTCTCTCCTCACCAGGAATAGAAATTTTCAAGAAATACATTCCAGTTGGCTAAGTGTTACCCGAAGCATGGCTTCCATTAACAAAGCCACTTTTCTCATTCTACCGGGTGAAGGGTGCTGACAGCGTCGGGCAGTAAATTTTCAGTTGCGTCACAGCTAATTTTGGTGGTCTCACCGTGATACTATATATGCTTTTCACAGATCCCCCACTTGCTTGCTATGTTTGTCTCCACACAGATGCTAGGCAGGTGCTCTGCCGCTGAGGAACATTCCCTGGTCTTAAACCTGTGTTTATAGTGCGCTGTAAGAGTGTTTATAGACAATAGCTTGATGGTGTCTGCCCTTCACATATCTAGGCAGAGGAAGTTTTTCCTGTTAAATATTCCTGATCCCAGGAAAGCAGCTGGATATGCAATCATCGCTAGGTTTAGGAATTCTCATAGAGCTCCTTTGCCAGTAGGTTTCTCCCAGAGCCTTCTCTCTACTTTGTAGCGGCGTAAATGAATGCAGACAGATTGTAAAAATATATATAGTTTTAATGTAGAAATAGACTTACAGAACCACCGTTCCCGTGGAGACCAGGAAAGCAGAAGAGAAAGCTCGGAGCACACTCGCCAAATTTATAGGCAGACATTAGCCCGAGGCGAACACGCCCCCTAAGGGGCGGGACTTATCCCCACACTACTTTTTTTTTTTTTTAAATAGTCCGTTATTCAGCTTAGAATTTTGGTTTTGGGTTTTTCGAGACAGGTTTTCTCTATGTAGCCTTGGCTTCCTGGAACACACTCTTAGACTTAGGCTGGCCTTGAACTCCGAGACCCTCTTGCCTCAGCCTCCCCACTGCAGGGATAAAAGGCGCATACCACCACCGCTAGGTTTTAGATTACTATATTCTAAACTTGCTACATTTCCATCAAATGTCCCTTAAACTGTGATCATTAAAAGACTTTGCAAGGCCAGTGCCCTTGGAGTCGGGTCTGTGAAGCAGTAAATCCTTCTGGGATGCGGGCAAGAGAGGAGGCTTACGTGCAGGATACAGCTGAAGTGGAGGATAATGTGCCATTAGCAAACATTTTTAGGACATTGGCAGCATGGTTCGGCCCTGAGGTGAGTGCCACAGTACTCCATGGGTCCAGTGGTTTAGCTCTTCATTGACTTATGTCAACTCATTTCGTTTAGAAAAATGTAGAGATACTAGTCATTATAACCTTTTAGCCATTGCTGTTTTTAACACCACTCAGGGAATTACTGAGAGTAATTGGTATCAGCTGTGAAAGCATTGCAAAATAATACACTTCACTTAGACAGCAGGTTTTTTTTATTATGACCTCCCGTTTACCCTTTTTACTGAATTACATCTAGAACTGATTGGAGTCACAAAACAACTATTCGTCCCACTATGTGAAATGCATTCCTCCAGAAAACAGTGCATGGTTTTAGGCTATTTTGAGATTCTTGTAGAACCTGAGATAGCCAAGGACAGAAGGGCTTGGAGACTGTGTGGGGCTAACTAAGATCACCATTTGAGTCCTTGTGGTGCATTTTTTTCTGGGAAAGGAAGAAGTAGCCCGGTTTTAGAGCCCTGTACTACTGAGGGTCTTTGCCAGTCCCTCTCCCCCACCCCACCATCTGCCCCTTTATCCCTCATATTTATATAGACAGGGCCAAGTGAGTCTGATTTCCTGCCCATCAGCCACCTGCTTTGTCCACCCCACGGCTCCTGGAGTGGCCTCTTCTGCCCTTTTTTTTTGTCTTGTGCTCTCTGTCAGCTAAGGAAGATGTAGGTCTAGGCCCTGTTAAACTGCAGAGAAATAGCCATGGTTTCTCCTCTTGTGAGAGAAGAGTTGTTCTTTAAAGGCCTTTCTGAAGTTGTCCTAACTTGACATCTAACATGATGCCATGGCCACAAATCATTACTACTTTAAGCTGAGAGGAAGCAAGACATTGAATAATAGTTCCGAACTTTAAAGAACATCTTAAAAATTCACTATGTGCAAATGTAATTGCTCGAGTCCTTATGACACGGTTGATGTCTTATGATCTCTGTTTGTCTCCACAGCGATCCTGCCATGAAGCAGTTCTTGCTGTACTTGGATGAGTCCAATGCCTTGGGGAAGAAGTTCATCATTCAAGACATTGATGACACACATGTCTTTGTCATTGTGGAGCTGGTTAATGTCCTCCAGGAACGAGTAGGGGAACTGATGGACCAGAATGCCTTTTCTCTTACCCAGAAGTGAAAATGCTAGATGTTGAGCACTCGGAAATTACAAACCACAGACATGGAAGAGAGGCCTACTCAGTGTCTCATACAACACTTAGACTTTTTATGAGCATTTTGTGGGAAAGGCTGCAGAATCCTTTATTCAGACAAAAGCCCCTAAATGAATTTTTTGAACCCATAAAAATCTTTAAAGAAGAACTAACAATTGGCAGCAATTTGGATTTTAATATTCTTTATTAAACTAGTCATAATCATGCTGGTGCTACAGCTCGGTTGGTGAAGGCCCTTGCTGCCAAGCCTGACAGCCTGAATATGATCCCAGGGAAGGGAAGACCTCCACATTTGCCTCCTTCCCACACAGACAGACAAATGTAATCAGATATAATCATAAATTATTTCCCTACTTTTTTTAACACCAATTAAATACAGCAATAAAATAGTGGAGTTTGGTTAAGTTATCACTGTAACTGAGGTATTATTAATTTTGCCTATCTCTGTTAAGTGTGCATTAGAAACAAGTGGAGAAGACAAACTCTGCTTGTGTCTTCGGTTTTCCTTTGTCACACTGTGCTAGGGACATTTCCCTCTCACGTGTGCCAGTGCAGAAGATGCAGCAGAAGTACGTGTACAGTTTAGAGCCGGGGAGATAGCTGCGCTATCCTTCATATTTGGAGAGGAGGGTAGGAGAAGAGTTGCATGCGGTTGTACTCTTAGGTCGTCTGAAACTGTGATTTTATATAAGCAAAATACTTAATGGTTCAAACAAATGCACTGAGGTCAGCATTAATAGGGTAAATTTTGGGGCTGGAGAGATGGCTCAGAGGTTAAGAGCACTGACTGCCCTTCCAGAGGTCCTGAGTTCAATTCCCAGCAGCCACATGGTGGCTCACAGCCATCTGTAGTGAGATCTGGTGCCCTCTTCTGGCCAGCAAGCATACAGACAGACAGGACACTGTATACATAATGAATAAATAAATCTTTAAAAAAATAGGGTAGATTTTGTATTTTTTATCCATATGCTCTAAATCTAGCTAAATCAAGTATTACTCTCTTTATGCCTTTCAGCAGTCTGCTTAAATGTACTTTTCACAATAATGTAATTCAAAGCATAAAACAAAATTCAGGGGTGGGCATCATGGCGCACACTGTTAATCCCAGCATTCAGGAGGCAGAGGCAGATTTCTTGAGTTTGAAGCTGGCCTGGTCTATGGAGAGTTCTGGGCTAGTCAGGGTCACATAGCAAGACCCTGTCTCAGAAAACAAAAACAATCCACATGATTTCGTAGGAGATTACATTAAAAATTGGTGGCTTTAATCCCAGCACTTGGGAGATTGAGGCAGGCAGATCTCTGAGTTCAAGGCCAACCTGGTCTACATAGAAAGTTCCAGGACAACCAAAGTTACACAGAAAAAATGCTGTCTCAAAAAACAAACAAACAAACAAACAAAAAAGACCAAAAACTCACTTAAGGTGTAAGATAGGAATAAAGAGGAACAATCTTGAGGAAACAGTATATTAGGTTGACATAGATTGCATGTGGTTCTACCGCTGGCTGGCAAGAGGCACACTAATGGGGTCTTGCATCCTTAGTGATGGCCACGCCTTTGGGCTCATGATATTTCCCAGCAGGAAAGAACCTTAGTGATATCGTGTACACTGTTATCAAAACCTAGTTTCTTTTATTTTGATTGAAAGCAGCTATTTCTTTCAGTTAGCTGCACATGTGTTACAAAATCCACAAGTTGCCACAATTCACTGTGTCAATTCTCACCCATGTATATTTTTTTTATTCTTGCATTTTAATGTGAACTTCCTGATGGATTGTTACTAATATGCCTGATACTAAAATTTGCTAAACAGGAGATAGATTTAAAAAAACATGTTTTGTTTTTTTTTTAAGATTGATTTATTATGTATACAAAATTCTGCCTCCATGTATGCCTGCATGCCAGAAGAGGGCGCCAGATCTCATTACAGATGGTCTTGAGCCACCATGTGGTTGCTGGGGATTGAACTCAGGTCCTCTGGAAGAGCAGCCAGTGCTCCTAACCACTGAGCCATCTCTCCAGCCCCAGAGATAGATTTTTTTCCTAGAATTTTGAGTTGTATTGGAACACTACTGAATTTTGTATTTCAGTCATTCCTCAAACAATCAGTTCAGTTTTTAATATGCCTCAAGTGTTTATCACCAATGCCATTTATTTTAAAGCAGATGACTTAGGATCTCAGACTCGGAAGAAGGTGGAGAAAACAAGTGAGCAAGGACAGCTAAGGTGATTGAAAAGAGAATATCTCACCAGTTATTAAAATGCACAGGCTGTTTGTGTGGACACTTGGGAAAGATGGGATCAATAACTGAAAGTCCGTGCAGCTGCTTAGTTGACTCAGCCAACGACAAGCAAAGAGGCCATTCTCAGGTGGCCTTTGCCTGGGCTCTGACTCTTGTAATCTGGTTGACATTATTTGATTTGATGTACTTTAGAAATACCAATGACTCAACTACTGGAGAAGTTGACTGGCTGGCTTTACCTTCACCACAGTCCCGGATATGCGGAGACAATGGTAATGTGAAGGGATCTGTCTGTCCATCCTTACTCAAAATGGGGTCTCACTGTGTAGCCCTGATTGTCCTGGAACTCACAGAGATCTGCCTCCCTCTGCCTTGCTAGTACTGAGGTTAAAGGCGTACCACCACACTTGAGCCCAGATTTTCTTCTGTGGTTAGTTATCTTAAAATTCAGGGACTCTGAGTAGTCCTTATAGTTGATATAAATGTATATGTTGAGAAGTCAGTTTTTGTCAACAGTAACAGCAGTACTGATTATAGCTAACAAGGACTCTGTCCTCAAAGTCTGATACACTACAGGTTATAGCCAAAATTATTCATGAGAGTTGAGGATGTACTTCCACGGTAGGACCTCTGTCTAGTATACCTGTGGTCTTGGGCTCAATCCCCAACACCACCAAAACTTAATACTCTTATTATTAGCACTAGTTGTAACAGGTATTTTGATATAATTCTGCTTTTTCTCTGGGAAGGTGGCAAATAGACCGTGCTTCACTGTGTAGCTGGTTATTAAACCTACTCAACTGGAAGGGCTGGGGCCTACTTAGTTCATTTGTAGAAGTAACCATTAATCTGAGTGTGTAAAACACCGACGGTGTTAGTGAAACACATCTGGTGTGTTGGATGGCATTTCCAGAGAAAACCAGACCAGGAGGCTCTGGTGCAGTATATGGATTATTAGTGGGATGATGGTGTTATTAGGAGAAGTAGGTCACTGAAAGCATGTCCTTGGATTTGTGTCTGCCCTGGTCTCTTCTGGATTCCCTTTGTCCCTGCTTTCTTCCAGTGTGAAGTGAAGAACACCCTCACCCTTGTGTTCCTGCTACCAAGATCTGCTCAAGTGCAGGGGGCCAGAGAGACGGCAAGCTGAGCCCGAAACCAGCAGCTCAGATCTCTTCCCTTTAAGTTGCTCTCTCTATACTAGGTCCTAACAACACAGAAGTAACACTGAAAGATCTGAAGTGGCTGCTGATTGATCTCTTAGAAAGCCACTGTCATTGAGGCTGGGTTCCCAGTTTAGGGGTAGAGCACTTGTCTAGCATGAACAAGGCTCTGGGTCCCGACTCCGCCACTGCAGGGAAAGATCCCAGCTGACAAGATAGGGAAGTTACCAGCACCGCTGGTGGAATGCTGAGATCTTGGGCATGTTATTGTTTTCTATGCCTCAAGAAACCAAGGGAAAGAGATGTTGGCTCCCAAGAACATCCCCAGCTTCTGTGCTGTGTGCATTACAGAGCAAGTGAGGGAAGAGCTGGTGAAGAAGATAGCTGTGGAGTCGAGACCACTGCCATCAGGGAGCTGGTGAGTGACATTCAGAGGCTGCTACTGTTTTTGCCAGTTATAGCGAGATCGGGACATTTTTTTCATTGCCTTCACACACTTACTCGGTCTACTCTGGACTTTATTCTTTCTTTTGTGATTTTTCAAGACAGGGTTTCTCTGTGTAGCCCTGGCTGTCCTTGAATTCTTTTGTAGACTAGGCTGGCCCCGAACACCACACACCTCTGCCTTCCAGTGCTGGAATTAAAGGCATGTACCACCACCCCTCATCTCCTAGCCTGCAGATTTTAATCTTGTGAAGATTTATTTTTTTTTTTATTTTTAGGAAGTCAGTATTATTCTGATACTAAAATGAGACAACCAACAAACAAAAAACAAAAAATTTTAGGACATTATCTTTGGTGAACACAAGATTTCTAAATAAGATATTTCTAGACATAAAAGTTCTAAATAAAATATTTGCAACCTGTATTTAAGAACTCTTTACTGAAATAAGTTAAAAGATTACTGGAATAATCAAATCAACTTCATCCCAGAGATATAGGGATTGGTCAACACACATAAATCACACATATAGACTAAAGAACAGATATTGCATGATTTTTATCTACAAATGCATAAAAGACTTTTATTAAAATCTGACTTCTATTCATGACAAAAGTTCCGGAGAGACTAGAGATACAAGAGATATGCCTTAATACGATAAAAGCAACATACAGGAATGTGGTGATATTTTGTTTATGATTCTAACAAATAAAGCTTGCCAGAAGATCAGAGTGTGGATCTATCCACTAGTTAGCCATAGAGACCAGGCCGCGGTGGCACACACCTTTAATACAAGGTGTGGAGGCAGAGGCAGATGGACCTTTGTGAGTTCAAGGCCACCCTGGGCTACACTGGATTGAGCCAATACAAAAGAGAAATAGAGTCAGTGACTCACACCTTTAATCCCAGTACTTGGGAGTCACACCTTTAATTCCAACATGAAGGAGGTAGAGACAGGAAGGGATAAGGCTGGGTGAAGAGAAAAATATAAGGCAGGAGGAGACATCAGAAGAAGACTTAGGTGAGCACACATGCAAATGTAGGTGTGTGTGCCTGTGAACACACATGTAGAGGCCAGAAGAGGAAGGAGGGTGTCTTCCCTTATCACTTTGCCTTATTCTCATAAAAACGAGTCTCTGACTGAATGAGTTTGGGTATTTGGGCTACACTGACTGGGCAGCAAGCTTATGGGATCTACCCATTGCCATCCCCTAATGCTGAGGTTATTGGAATGTACTGCTACGCCTGGCACTTTATTTATTGTTTGTTTATTTATTGTAATGTGGGTGATAGAGCTAGGGATTCGAACTTGGGTTCTTACACTTGTTATAGCAAAGGGTCTTACCCACTGACTTGCCTTCCAAATCCAATGCTTGAACTTCCTAACAGGGAAATGAGCAGTCTGTAAACAGAACTTCTTGGTTATAATTCTAAATACTTGGTAAATTACAAATGTGACTTTAAGAAGAAGATATAAAAGGAAGGACATCATTGATTTAGGAAGAAGATTTAGAAGAGTTTGCCCCACATACTGAATCTAAGTAACTGAGAATCAAAATAGCTATTCCAGGCGGGTGTGTGTGTGTGTGTGTGTGTGTGTGTGTGTGTGTGTGTGTGTACCAAACACAAAACATTTGTTTAGAGTAGTTCAGAATAAAGAGATTAAATCATTGGGTCTTGAAAGGAAGGTTTTGAAGTAGCTATAGGAACGGTACATGAGCTAAGGTTGATACTAAAGAATCAAATCATAAAAATAATTGCTATGCTAATCAGTTAATATGTGACAACATAAAATATACATTTCAATAAATGTATGCCCTGGAGTTTTAAGGTAGAATGACGTGGAGTGACAGAAGGTAAAAATTGCATTCATGAATGATGAGGATCTTAAAGAAGAGAAAAATCTTCCAAAGCAGTTGGTCCAGAAATTAGCAGCCCGAAGATTCCCTTGATCTGACCTAGAGGTGAGTGTGGTGTGAATAGATGGGCAATCCCTGATAACTGTGAGATGCCACAGGAGGTTGGGGCAAGCATTTGGAAATACATGAGGCTGTATAACACTACTGACCATCTGTGTAGAATACAAATGTCACAGTGAAAATGTTTAGGGAAACAAGAAGAGTGAAAGAATTAATCAGAGAAGAGGTGCCCCAGAGTATGGTTTGATTGCAAGTGTTGGGTTTATTGATAAGATATAAGCAGAGCAAGAAGCGATAGATTCTGGCTTATATCTGGCAAAAGGTAAACCCCAGCTGGAGGGCTGCTGCAGACTGGAAAAAATGCCCCATGATGATGAGAGCAAGGCAAGTTTCCAACTCTCTGAATAACAGTAACAGGATGCTCCCGTGGAGTTATCCTCTTATTGGATTGCATTACCCAATATGCATAATTATGCTGAATGTCTTTGTCAATGTTAACAGCTTTCTGAAAATGGAAGACTAATAGCTCTTAGTCAGGACTGGGAGCATGAGTCAGTTCATCCCTAAAGTGTCACTCCCTCTTTTGTGGGCCAATCTTCAAAGCAAGCTCTCCAATGTCAACTAGGTTTTCCTCTGTTCAATGGCATTTAACTTTGGGAGAAAATAGTATGTATCTCTACCGTATATGGGAACTTCAGATGAGAGCCAGTCTTAAATTAATCGGCTCTCTTCTTTTTTTTTTTTTTTAAATAATTTTTTTTATTAAGAAAAGAAGAAAAAAAAACATAAACAAAAAACAAGTTTCCACCTCCTCCCAGCCTCCCATTTCCCTCCCCCTCCTCCCACCCTTCTCCCCCTCCTCCCACCCTTCTACCCCTCCCCCCACTCCTCTCCCCCTCCCTCTCCAGTCCACAGAGCAGTCCAGGTTCCCTGCCCTGTGGTAAGTCCTAGGTCCTCCCCCCTCCGTCCATATCTAGGAAGGTGAACATCCAAACTGGCTAGGCTTCCACAAAGCCAGCACATTAAGTAGGATCAAAGCCCCGTGCCATTGTCCTTGGCGTCTCATCAGCCCTCATTGTTCGCCATGTTCAGAGAGTCCGGTTTTATCCCATGCTTTTTCGGTCACAGTCCAGCTGGCCTTGGTGAGCTCCCAGTAGATCAGCTCCACTGTCTCAGTGGGTGGGTGCACGCCTCGTGGTCCCGACTTCTTTGCTCATGTTCTCCCTCCTTCTGCTCCTCATTGGGACCTTGGGAGCTCAGTCCAGTGCTCCAGTGTGGGTCTCTGTCTCTGTCTCCATCCATCACCAGATGAAGGTTCTATGATGATATGCAAGATATTCGTCAGTATTGCTCTCGGATAGGGTCATTTCAGGTTCCCAATCCTCAGCTACCCAAGGAACTAACTGGGAACCTCATGTTGGGCACTTGGGAGCCCCTCTAGGGTCAAATCTCTTGCTCACCCTAAAGTGGTTCCCTTAACTAAGAATTGTGGTTCCGTGCTCCCCTATCCACCTTTCCTTTATCCCAATTCTCCTGATTCCCCAAATCCCCCCTCCTTCCCTTCTACCTTTTCTCTCCCCATCTCCCCTTACCCCATCCCACCCCACCCCCAAGCTCCTAATTTTCTCCCCGGCAATTGGGTCTACTTCCCTTAGCCAAGAGGATAACTATATGTTTTTCCTTGGGTTCACCTTCTTACTTAGCTTCTTTAGGTTCACCTATTGTAGACTCCGTGGCGCTAATTTATGGCTAGAAACCAATTATGAGCGAGTACATCCCATGTTCATCTTTTTGGGTCTGGGATACCTCACTCAGGATAGTGTTTTCTATTTCCATCCATTTGCCTGCAAAATTCGAGAAGTCATTGTTTTTTACCGCAGCGTAGTACTCTAGCGTGTAGATATTCCATACTTTCTTCATCCATTCTTCCATTGAAGGGCATCTAGGTTGTTTCCAGGTTCTGGCTATTACAAATAATACTGCTATGAACATAGTTGAACAAATGCTTTTGTCATATGATAGAGCATCTCTTGGGTATATTCCCAGGAGTGGTATTGCTGGGTCCAGGGGTAAGTTGATCCCGAATTTCCTGAGAAACCGAAACACTGACTTCCACAGTGGTTGCACAAGATGGCATTCCCACCAGCAATGGATGAGGGTACCCGTTCCTCCACAGCCTCTCCAGCAAAGGTTATCCTTGGTGTTTTTGACTTTAGCCATTCTGACAGGTGTAAGATGATATCTCAAAGTTGTTTTGATTTGCATTTCCCTGATTGCTAAGGAAGTTGAGCACGACTTTAAGTGTCTTTTGGCCATTTGAACTTCCTCTGCTGAGAATTCTCTGTTCAGTTCAGTGCCCCATTTTTTAATTGGGTTAATTAGCATTTTAAAGTCTAGTTTCTTGAGTTCCTTATATATTTTGGAGATCAGACCTTTGTCTGTTGTGGGGTTGGTGAAGATCTTCTCCCAATCAGTAGGTTGCCTTTGTGTCTTATTGACTATGTCCTTTGCTTTACAGAAGCTTCTCAGTTTAAGTAGGTCCCATTTATTCAATGTTGCCCTTAATGTCTGTGCTTCTGGGGTTATACATAGGAAGCGATCTCCTGTGCCCAGCTCCTGTAGGGTACTTCCCACTTTCTCTTCTATCAGGTTCAGTGTGTTCGGGCTGATATTGAGGTCTTTAATCCATTTGGACTTGAGTTTTGTGCACGGTGATAGATAAGGGTCTATTTTCATTCTTCTACAAGATGACATCCAGTTGTGCCAGCACCATTTGTTGAAGATGCTTTCTTTCTTCCATTTTATACTTTTAACTCCTTTATCGAAAATCAGGTGTTCATAGGTTTGTGGGATAAAATCCGGGTCTTCTATACGATTCCATTGTTCGACTTCTCTGTTTTTATGCCAGTACCACACTGTTTTCATTACTGTAGCTCTGTAATAGAGTTTGAAGTCAGGGATGGTAATGCCTCCAGAAGATCCTTTATTGTATAGGATTGTTTTGGCTATCCTGGGTTTTTTGTTTTTCCATATAAAGTTGATTATTGTCCTCTCCAGATCTGTGAAGAATTTTGATGGGATCTTGATGGGGATTGCATTGAATCTATAAATAGCCTTTGGTAGAATTGCCATTTTTACTATGTTGATCCTACCAATCCAAGAGCAAGGGAGGTCCATCCATCTTTTGGTATCCTCTTCAATTTCTTTCTTCAATGCCTTAAAGTTCTTGTCAAATAGATCTTTCACTTCCTTGGTTAGATGTACCCCAAGATATTTTATGCTGTTTTTGGCTATTGTGAATGGTGAAGCTTCTCTGATTTCCCTCTCTGCTTCCATATCCTTTGTGTATAAGAGGGCGACTGATTTTTTGGAGTTGATCTTGTATCCTGCCACATTACTAAAGCTGTTTATCAGCTGTAGGAGTTCTTTGGTGGAGTTTTGGGGGTCGCTTATGTACACTATCATATCATCTGCAAATAACGAAAGTTTAACTTCTTCCTTTCCAATTCGAATCCCCTTGATTCCATTATGTTGTCTTATTGCTATTGCTAGAACTTCAAGCACTATATTGAAGAGGTATGGGGAGAGTGGACAGCCTTGTCGTGTTCCTGAGTTAAGTGGGATGGCTTTGAGTTTCTCTCCGTTTAATTTGATGTTAGCTGTCGGCTTGCTGTATATAGCTTTTATTATATTTAGGTATGACCCTTGTATCCCTAATCTCTCCAAGACTTTTAACATAAATGGATGTTGAATTTTGTCAAATGCTTTTTCAGCATCTAATGAAATGATCATATGGTTTTTTTCTTTCAGTTTATTTATATGCTGGATTACATTGATAGATTTTCGTATGTTGAACCAGCCCTGCATCTGAGGAATGAAGCCTACTTGATCATAATGGATAATTTTTCGGATGTGTTCTTGGATTCGATTTGCCAGTATTTTGTTGAGGATTTTTGCGTCGATATTCATGAGTGAGATTGGCCTGTAGTTCTCTTTCCTGGTTGAGTCTTTGAGTGGTTTTGGTATCAGAGTAATTGTGGCTTCATAAAAGGAGTTTGGTAATGACCCTTCTGTTTCTATCTTGTGGAATACATTAAGGAGTATAGGTATTAGATCTTCTTGGAAGATCTGGTAGAATTCCGCATTGAAACCATCTGGTCCTGGGCTTTTTTTGGTAGGGAGGTTTTTGATAACCTCTTCTAATTCTTCGCGACTAACAGGTCTATTTAGATTGTTCACCAGGTCCTGATTTAACTTTGGTATATGATATTTATCTAAAAAAGTATCCATTTCCTTTACATTTTCCAATTTTGTGGCATATAGGCTTTTGTAGTAAGATCTAATGATTCTCTGAATTTCCTCTGTGTCTGTGGTTATGTCCCCCTTTTCATTTCTGATCTTATTAATTTGCAAATTCTCTCTCTGCCGTTTGATTAGCTTGGATAGTGGTTTGTCAATCTTGTTGATTTTCTCCAGGAACCAGCTTTTTGTTTCATTGATTTTTTGTATTATTTTCTGTGTTTCTATTTTGTTGATTTCAGCCCTCATTTTGATTATTTCCAGTCTTCTACTCCTCCTAGGTGAGTCTGCTTCTTTTTTTTCTAGAGCTTTCAGGTGGGCTGTTAAGTCTCCAATGTGAGCTTTCTCTGTTTTCTTTAAGTGGGCACTTAGTGCTATGAACTTTCCTCTTAGGACTGCTTTCATAGTGTCCCATAAGTTTGAGTATGTTGTTTCTTTATTTTCATTGAATTCCAGGAAGACTTTAATTTCTTTCTTTATTTCTTCCTTAATCCAGCTATGGTTCAATAGTTGACTGTTCAGTTTCCATGACTTTGTATGCTTTCTGGGGGTAGCATTATTGTTGAATTCTAACTTTAATCCATGGTGATCTGATAAGACACAGGTGGTTACTAATATTTTTTTGTAACTGTGGATGTTTGCTTTGTTACCGACTATGTGGTCGATTTTCGAGAAGGTTCCATGAGCTGCAGAGAAGAAGGTATATTCTTTCCTATTTGGATGGAATGTTCTATAGATGTCTGTTAAGTCCATTTGATTCATTACCTCCACTAATTCTCTTATTTCTCTGTTAGGTTCCTGTCTGATTGACCTGTCCATTGGTGAGAGAGGAGTGTTGAAGTCTCCTACTATTAGTGTGTGCGGTTTGATGGCGGCCTTGAATTTTAGCAATGTTTCTTTTATGTACGTGGGTGCTTTTATATTAGGGGCATAGATGTTCAGGATTGAGACTTCATCCTGATGAACTGTTCCTGTTATGAGTATAAAATGCCCCTCTCCATCTCTTCTGATTGATTTAAGTTTAAAGTCAACTTTGTTAGAGATTAGTATGGCCACACCTGCCTGTTTCTTAGGTCCATTTGCTTGATAGGCCTTTTCCCAGCCCTTTACTCTGAGTAGGTGCCTGTCTTTGTGGTTGAGGTGTGTTTCTTGTAAACAGCAGAATGTTGGATCCTGTTTTCTTATCCAATCTCTTAGCCTGTGCCTTTTTATAGGTGAGTTGAGTCCATTGACATTAAGTGATATTAATGACCAGTGGTTGTTAACTCCGGTCATTTTTTTTTAGTCGTAGAGTTTGTGTGTTTCCCTTCTTTGTTTTGTGTTGGTGAAGGGTCTCTAGATGTCTGAGTTATTGTGGTCATTGTTGGACTCCTTGGTTAGTGATTTTCCTTCAATTACTTTCTGTAAGGCTGGATTTGTGGCTGCGTATTGTTTAAATTTGTTTTTATCCTGGAAAATTTTATTTTCTCCATTTATAGTGAATGAAAGCTTGGCTGGGTATAGTAATCTGGGCTTGCACCCATGGTCTCTCAGTTTCTGCAGTACATCTATCCAGGACCTTCTGGCTTTCATGGTTTCCATGGAGAAGTCAGGTGTAAGTCTGATAGGTTTACCTTTATAAGTAATTTGGCCTTTTTCCTTTGCAGCTCTTAATATTCTTTCCTTATTCTGTATGCTTTGTGTTTTGATAATTATATGGCGAGGGGATGTTTTTTTTTGATCCAGCCTATTCGGTGTTCTGTATGCTTCTTGCACCTTCATAGGAAAATCTTTCCTTAGGTTGGGAAAGTTTTCTTCTATAATTTTATTAAATAGATTTTCTGGACCATTGAGCTGCACTTCTTCTCCTTCTTCTACTCCTATTATTCTTAGGTTTGGTCTCTTTATTGTGTCCCATACTTCCTGAATGTTTTGTGATGAGAGTTTGTTGGACTTGCTGTTTTCTTTGATCAGTGTGTTTATTTTCTCTATGGTATCTTCAGAATCCGAGAGTCTTTCTTCTATCTCTAGTATTCTGCTGGTTATGCTCGTTTCTGTAGTCTCTATTCGTTTACCTAGATTTTCCATGTCCAGACGGCCCTCTGTTTGTGTTTTCTTCTTTGCCTCCATTTCAGTTTTCAGGTCTTGAACTGTTTCCATTATCTGTTTGATTGTTTTTCCTTGGTTTTCTAGGGTATCATTCACTGATTTATTCAATTCTTCAAACTTTCTGTTATATTTCTCATCCATTTCTATAAGGGCGTTTTTTACATGCTGTTTAAGGGTGTCAATCACTTTCATGAAGTCAATCTTTTCTCCTTCCTCTTGATTAAGGGGTTCTTGTCCTCCCGTTGTGAGGTCGCTTGTTTCTGGTAGCTTCATGTTGCTTTTCAGCTTGTTGGGCAAATTCTTGCCTTGACGTCGGCCCATCTCTTCTTCCAAATGCTCCCTATGGATCTTCTTTTACCGGATTAGGTCTCCTTGCCTACCAAACGCTGTCTCTCCCCAATGTTGACTCTCCCAATGCTGGGTCTCCTGGCGCCGAAAGATCAGGCCTCCGTGCTGGTTGGGCAGCTCGCAGACAAAGCGCCTACCCTGCTTGGTGCAGGCAGGCCACAGAAACAAAGGAACTGCTGCCCGCCCGGGAGCCCCGGGTACTCGGACTCAGCGCCCAGATAGGCTGCGCTGGGCGATGCCACGCGCCAAAAGAGGGTAGTGGGGGCGAAGTGGGGAGGGCTCTGGACGGAAGCTGGGTGGGCCAGGAAGAAAGAGGCAGCACCCGGGGAGTAGAGGCCCTGCAGAGAGCCCAAGCAGGACAGGGGGCCAAGAAACCCCCGAGCTCCCCGTCCCAGGCTGGCGCCGTGGGCCAGAAACTCACCCCAATCAAGATTTATTTTTTATGTATTCTGTGTACATATATGCCTACAGGCCAGAAGAGGGTGCCAGATCTCATTACAGATGGCTGTGAGCCATCATGTGGGAATTGAACTCAGGACCTCTGGAAGAACAGCCAGTGCTCTTAACCTCTGAGCCATCTCTCCAGCCCACCTTGTGTTCTTGCCCTGCTGACTCTCAGTCTCTCTCAGTCCCTCTTTTGGTTATTTCTCTGTACTGTTTATTATTTGCAATTTTACAACTAAAGCAGAGAGTGTATCAATCATTTTTCCTGGAACTGAGGGGCTTCATTTGTTTCCACTGTAAAGGCAGGGTCTCCCTGGATAGCCCCATTGCTAGGAAAACAGGTGTGTGCCACCAAACCATTCTGAGCTTCCTTGCTTCTTTTAAAATTTGGGGTATTTTGCTCTGAATGGCAGAGGATTCTTTTAAGTTTTTTTGTGGGCAAGTTTTATTTGGGGGTGGGAGTCAGGAGTGCCAAGGATTGAAGCCAGGGTTTGGATGTGCTAGGCAAATGTTCTGCCATTCCTCTCTACCCCGCTGCCCCCAAGTTTTCAGTTAAAACTTCACACCATTAATTCCAGCACTTGGAAGGCAGAGATATTGGGGATCTCTGTGGGGTCAAGGCCAGCCTGGTCTACATAGTGAATTCCAGGCCAGCCAGGGCTACATAGTGAATTCCAGGCCAGCCTGGTCTACATAGTGAATTCCAGGCCAGCTTGGTCTACATAGTGAATTCCAGGCCAGCCAGGGCTACATAGTGAGACCTTGTCTTTTAAACAAGACAACAGCCACACAACAAAAACTTTAATACCTTTCTATTTTCTTCAGAAAAATGTTTTTAATTTTCTTATTAAAACTTTCATTTATATTAACATTTTAATTTTGCTCAACACATAGTAACTGTACATATTTATGGAATACATTGTGATAATTTGACCCATGTATCCACGTGTGATGGTCAAATCATTGTAATGATATCTGTGACCTAAGCCATAGTCCCTCTACTATTCTGTAGAACACCAGAACTCCCCTCATCTAGCCTGACCGGTCCTCTCTCACAGTGTTTCCGCTCAGTTTATCCCATTACAAATCTGTTTTCCAATGTCACTGAGTGTGCTCTAGTACAGAGCTGTCGGTACCGCTTCTGTCCATCCATCTGTCTGCATCTTGTCTACCCATCGTGTATCACATTGCACTTCCCTTCAGCTGCTTCCTGTTTGGCGCTGTGGCTCTTGTTAATGAAGGCAAGGCCCGCTGGCATCTCCTCGGTGTCTACTTGGAGATGTTTTTAGAGTGTGGTACACAGTACACATTCCTTGTCGTAGACTGAGGAAAGGAAGCCAAGGAAGAAAACTGCACAGTCCCAGCACATGGGATCCCTGCAGTGACTCCTAACCTCCTAACTAAAGCAGTATTTCTCCACTCCAGTGAGATCATGCCTCTTGGACATGTCAACTTGCCTATCAAAAACATGGGAGCAGGAGTGTGCATATGTACACGTGTGTAAGAGAAGGAGAAAGCACATGTGTATCATGGTGAAGTCAGTTACTTGTCTCCCATCAGATGGGAGAAGTTTGGTTTCAGGGATGAAACTCAGGTCACCAGGGTTGTCAGCAAGGGCGCTTGCCACTGAGACATCCTAACGCCTCAAGAATTAACCCTTGGAGGCCGTCCTCTATGTGCTGTAGCATATGTCCACCCACCAAAAAATGTTTACAACATATTTCCATTTGAGTATATGAGGGCTACATTGGGAGCTTTAAAAGATACTGAAACCTGTCCTCAGCACAGACATAACCAAATGTCATTGTTCTGAGAGTCGGAGCACCCACCATGCTAAGGGCTTCCCTGCTGCTTCTGCTGGCCCAGGATGTGCCGTGGGTTGGAGACAGTTCTGTTGAGGGGTGGTTGCTCTTCAGGAGGCTCATCTATCACACATCTGTTCCCTTTCACTGCCAAGGGAATGCTGGGCCTACCCAGCAAGGAGCCAGCTTTTGTTAAAATCCAATGCACTAATTAGAAAACTACTTCCCCAAGTAGTTGCAGGATCTTATTTACTGACAGCCATTAGCATGGTCTGGATCCCTTGACTAGACTGACAGAGTAATTGCAGCATTCTTAATTGGTAGGGATTTGTTTCTTTAAATATTGATCACAAGAAGTCTTTGTCATTTGTTTATTTTCTGTTTACTGTGAATAATTACTTTACTTTTTTTGTAGGGGGGTTTATTTTATGTATCTGAATGTGCACAACGTGAAGCCTGGGAGTAACAGGTGGCTACGAGCCACCACATAGGTCCTTTGTAAAAGGCTATGAGCTACCACGTAGGTCCTTTGCAAAAGCAACAAGCTCTCTTACCCACTAAGCCAGCTCTAGCCCCTACTTTGCATAATTTCTTCAATTGAACTACTAAGTCTGTCACATAGTTTCTCAAAGAGGAGTCTTTCTGCATTTTGGAACTGGCTGTGTAGCCCAAACTGGCCTCAAACTCAAAACTACTAAACCCTCGTAAGCTGGGATTATATGAGCGCGGCCATGTAGGGTCTTTCTGAAGGTGGTATTCTAATAGCCATATGAATTTGTTCATGTGGTTGTCATATTCCTCTGTCTTCCTCAAGTTCTGAGTGATGTCTGCATTTATTAAGGTCTTTGGATGTATGATTTTATGTTTTGTTAAATTAAGGCAGGAAAGTTATTATCACTCTAAAAAAAGTGGACGTGGACCCAGAGAGATCAACAAAGCCGATAGAGTCTTGATAAAGTTCTGAACATCAAGAGGACATGGACTGGAGAAGACAGACCATGTCAGCTTTAATGAGCACAACTGATCGTGTTTTATTTGCAACCTATAATTTGTCGTCAGTGCATTTTTGGAAAGAAAATACAGGAAAAAATAAATTCCTCTTCAGCCAAGGATGGCCTTTGAGTCCTGATTCTCATGCCTCTGCCTCTAGGTGCTGGGAGAACACCACCACTCTTAGAGATTTGAAAAGCAGTTGTAATAGCCGATCTTAAGAACCCTACACTGTCAGGGCCTTGTGAACAAGCTTCTGAATTCACAAGATGTCACCACTGGGGTTACTTTAATGCCATCCTAATGGTAGGGAGCCTAAGTCTCCAGGAGTTCTTGGCACTTTGCCCTCCAAACTCCATGACGTCAAGCTGATGAGCAAAATGTTCTTCTTCTTCCTCCTGCATCTTGTCTTCCCAGGAAGCCTGGAGCCTGAGGTGCCACATTTGGGAGGTATCTTCCCTGGAAAGTAAAAAAACTGGCAGCTTGATACACTATTGTAGAATGTCCCCCACAAGTTCATACTTCAGGAGAAGGAGTGGCCTTTGTGGGAGCTTTTTTCTCTAGTAACCAATTACTTTGGGGAGCTCACAATTCCATCTGTACTACTGCTGAAGGGCTCAGAAAACCCTACAGCTCTGATGGACTGAGTGGCCCCAGACCACTCTAAGCTTTATCTAAACCTGCAGTCTAATGGAGAGGAGCCACCACTGTGGGATGGGAAAGGCTTGGAGGCTGGTCTCCCTTTCCAAGACGATGCTGAGGTGAAGGAGGAAGCTTTTACCTCTCCGAAAGCCCAGACCAAAGCAAAGGAAGGCAGTGCTGAAAAACATCCATAGCAGCAACAAAAATGTCATGCTGCCCACCAGGTGGTCCAAAGACCCCTAGGACTCCTGAGGGAACCCAGACATCCTTGGACACCCCTGCTCAAGAGAAGCAAGCTTGACCATTCTGCTGTTATCAGGTGCTCAGTACCCACCAAGTCTGCCTTGAAGATAAAGGAAAACATACCTCTGTTTGCCACTTACTGTGGATGCAGGCCAACAGACACCACACCAGACAGGTGGTGAAACAGCTCTGTGACAGGGGTGGCTCAAGATGTTCCCAGCTAGGTCCCGATAGAAGAAGGCATGTATCCGCTCCCTCCCGCTTATGGCAGTGGACGTTGCCAACAAAGCTAGGGGCATTTAAACTAATCCAGCTGACCACCGAGGAAGGTGGGCCATCAATAGAGCAGATGAAGGTGTGTCAGTGCTCTGTGTCTGTTAGTCTACCTCCTTCTAAACGCCTTTGGACCCCTCCTTAACTCTGGGAGTGGGGGGATCTGAGGCCTGAAGACAGGTGACAGCTACGGTGTTAATGTGAGCCTTACAGTGTCACCTGATCCCAGGGAGCAAATGCAGTCCCGAAACAGTCTAAGGATTACTTCACAAGATTGAAGGCGAAGGGGAGGGCTGGAGAGATGGCTCAGCAGTTAAGAGCACTGGTTGCTCTTGCGGACTCTCGTTCGGTTTCCAGACGCAGGTAGAGGTCCACAACCATTGGTAGCGCCAGTTCTGGGGCCGCTCAAGCTGCCCTCTGACCTCCGCAGCATCAGACACACACATGATGTACACACGTTCATGCAGACAAATCCAGAAAAGAATTAGAATGGGGTCAAAGTTACATTTGTGAGAACAGATTAACAGATTCCATGCTGTCCTGCCTTGCAGATGGGAAGGGGACAACAGCTCTCTACATATCTGTGTGTGATTGGGAGAAAGGTAGCGGGACTTGCAGTAAATAGAAAGGCTGACATCTGTGTCAAAACTTATTTTTAATAAACTCAAACTCTGCTTTCTACTTATCCTGAAGTTTATTTCTGCTCTCATGGCAAGAGCCCCAGTTTTCCTGAATGGAAGCCCCTAAGGACGGCTCCTGAGGCGGCTTGGGCTAACAGGCCTGCCTTGTCCCCTTCTCTAGGCACTCACCTTCTCATTGGCCCTGTCCCTCTAGTTTACTGATGCTAATCAACACTTTAAGCCCCTAATCCTGTTTGTGACACTTCCATTTCTCCTGTCTTGCGTCCTGGGCCTCCTCTTGCCTTCTTCCTTAACCCAATGCAGTGTGGCTGTCCCTTCAGACAGGTTCCCGGGAAAGGGGAATGGTCCATGCCACGTGGTTGGCAGCCAGGCTGACTGTGAATTTGCTACTAGGGGAGGGAAAGCACAAATCTAGAAAAACAAGTTACTTTGGCTCTGCAAACCAAATTACTGTAGTTTGTGGAAATAACACATTCAAATAAAATAAAGAGGCTCTACAAAATGGCATGGCCTGGCCGACAAGGTCTTTCCCTTAACCAGAGCTTGCTGTTCTTTCAGTTAAGCTGGCTGGTCAGCAAGTCTCAGCAATCCTTCTTTCCTCCCCTTCCCACACAGCGCATGGGTCACACACTACGTCACACCTGGATGCTAATGTGAGTGCCGGAAGGAGACTCACACATGCACGGCAAGCACTGTTACTCACGCACCACATCCCCATCCTTATTGTTTTCACTCCATCGCCACATCTTCACTACAGCCATTGATCCCACCCTTGGAGCGGGCGTGCGTGCATGCGTGCACACTGTGTGTATGTGTTTATATGGGTGTGACCACAAGTGTGCCCGTGGGTATGTATGCACACATGTATGAGGATGTAGAGACTGACACAGGATCTTCTTCAGGTGGTGTTACAGAGTGTGCTGCTCCCGGGTGCTGGGATTAATTCTCAGGCTCTCCTGGTTGCAACTTTTCCAACTGAGCTCTTGATAGCTTTTATAGATCACGTGGTATTGTTTGTTTGTTTGTTTGTTTTTAACTTTGCAGTTGGGCCTGTCTGACTTTCTTTTTGGTCTTCTGGAAGGAATTTGTTCAGAGATCAATTTATTTAAGCTGTTTGTCTGCCTCTCACAATCCTAAAGCAGACCTAGTCTGCTAAGGGAAGCAGAGCAGTTATTGTAGGCATGCACATGTCTGACCTATGGAAGTAAAAGAAGAGCAATTCTGCTGGGTGTGTGGCATGTGCCTTGAAGCCCAGCACTTGGGTGACAGAGACAGGGGGATAAGTGAATTCAAAGCCAGTCACAGCTACATGGTGAGATTTGTCTTTAAATAAGAAAAAGAAAGAAAATAAGTATTTTTACATTTTTTCCTGTGACTACAACTTCTAAAAATCCCACATTTGGGGGCTGAAGGCACAGCTCAGTGATAGAACACTTACCTGGTACCTGCAAAGCTCTGGATTCTATGCCCATCCCTCTATAAATCACATGCTACCAGCAGAATGTGGGGATATAGATAGATAGATAGATAGATAGATAGATAGATAGATAGATAGATAGATAGATAGATAGATAGACAGACAGACAGGAAGGATTTAGGTGTTTTCCAGTATCTTGAGTAAGTGGAATAATAATGATAATGTATATAAAAGTTTTTTTGATTGTTTCTTAAAGAAATGGGCTGGAGAAATAGTTCAGTAATTAAGAGCACTTGCTGCTCCTAAATAATTATGTTTCCAACACCTATGTTATATAGCTCACAACTACTAATTCAAGCAACATGAGATCCAGTTCCCTCTTTTGGCTTCTTCACATACTTACTCTGACACACACCTGTGGAATACATTCACACATGCACATAAAAATTTAAAAATAAATCCTAAAGATCCTTAGCTACATACTCCCTAGGTTATAAATTAGTATATAGTATTTAATATGCATCTAAAATTGTTTTCCCAAATGATAGCAACAGCTGAAAATGCCACAGGCAAACACTGCATGGAGTAAAATGGCCCCATTTCTTTGAGAGTACACAGGTCCTGTACTGGTATCTAGGAAAAGGGACACACAATTCTTACAGAGTTCAGACTATAATACAAGAAAGAGAGAGTATGGTAGATACATAAATATGGCTTGAACATTCTTGTTCCAAATATCCAAAATTTGAAATATTTGCATATTCCAAACATTTAAATTAATCCATCACTGTCTTGGCTCTAATCTGTCATGCAAAGTGGAATTCCTAAAACTCAGCCTTAATGTGACTTTCCTCTGCCATAAGGAAGCAATTTGTGGCATATTGAGGATGACACTATTCAATGCATTAAAAATTTGAATCTTGGAGTGCTGGAGATGTCTCAGCAGTTAAGAACACTTGCCACACTGGGCGATGGTGGCGCTCGCCTTTAATCCCAGCACTTGGGAGGCAAAGGTAGGAGGATCTCTGTGAGTTCGAGGCCAGCCTGGTCTACAGAGAGAGTTCAGGACAGGCTCCAAAGCTACAGAGAAACCCTGTTTTGAAACTACCCCCAAATAAAGAACCCTTGCCACTTTCAGAAGACTGATGTTCGGTTCCCAGAACAGCAGCTCACAACCATCTGTACCTCTAGTTCCAGGGTATCTGACTTGTGTGAGCACCAAACATGCACATGGTACACTTATATGCAGGCAAATAGTCATACACACATATAAAAAGGAACAAATGTTAGTAAATAAATTTGAATCTTGGACTGGAGGTGTTACTCAGTGGCAGAGAAATTGCTAGTCATGTTTTAGACCCTAGGTATAACACACACACACACACACACACACACACACACACACACACACACACACACACCACAATCTTAGCCTGGTTCTGTACCTGTGTTCATAACCACTTGAGATCGTTTGAGCTCATGGAGTTCCAAAACAGGACCCTGACTCAATAAATATCTACTAGATAACAGAACCTCAATCTGGAGTCTGATTTATAGCATTGAGTAAGGTATTCCAGTAGGAGGCGCTCTGACCAAGATTTTTTAAAAGCACAAACTCAAATTACGGTTTCTGCCTGAGAGATCTAGACCTCGCAAATGCTAGAATTTGTCCTTGTTTTGCTCCCCAGATCATTGTGGGGAAGTAATGTACTGCTACTCTGCGTGTGGAGCGTGTGTATCCTCAAAAGTGGTACATCGCACTATATGAATTTGGCTGGATTTCAGACTTAATTTTCACTAGAAAAAGAATGGGATTACATTTATTTATTTATTTATTTATTTATTTATTTATTTATTTATTTATTTGGTTTTTCGAGACAGGGTTTCTCTGTGGCTTTGGAGACTGTCCTGGAACTCGCTCTGTAGACGGGGCTGGTCTCGAACTCACAGAGATCCCCCTGCCTCTGCCTCTGCCTCCCGAGTGCTGAGATTAAAGGCGTGCGCCACCATCGCCCGGCTGGGATTACATTTAAATTGGCAAAACAATGTTTTCTTAATTTCTAAATAAATTTCCTTACCCGGAGACTGTGGAAGTATTTTCCCTTCTTTTGATGCAACTGTGTATAAGATAGAGACACTTTTTTTGCCCCAGATGGGAACCTATCAATGTTTCCAAATTACTCTATCCCCCGTCTCTTTCTTTGCACACACATATGTGATTTGCAAGTGTGTATGATTACATGGGATGTATATGGGTTGTTGAAGCTTTTATTTCTTTCTAATCACGTGCATGCATGCGTGTCTGTGTGTGGCATGTGCATGTGCATAAAGTTGCCAGTGGATGCCAGAAGAGGGTGTCAGATCACCTAGGGCTTGTTAGAAAAAACAAAACCTTAGTTTTTTTTTTAAATGAAAATGGCTAAAGCATTTAGATAAAAACTAACAATTTTACAAAAAAAGATAAGGTTTTAATTAGCATCTAGTCTAGTTTGAGTTCGTAAGATGATTTTACTAAGTATTTGTGGATTCCAGTACATCTTTAGTGCCCGTTGTCTGTTCTTTTGTTTGTTTGGTTGTATTTTGAGACTGGGTTTCATGTAGTCAAGGCTGGCCTCAAAGTCGGTTTGTAACACAGGCTGACCTTCAGCACCTTGTGTTCCCGTCCCTGCCTCCCAAGTGCTTGGATCACAGGCCTATACCTTGTACCACCACACCTTGTTTTTCTGCTTTTTTAGAATTTTGATTATTTCTATTAACTAAACGAACAACTCCTGTATCACAGTTCATTCCATGTCTCTTTCGAAAGCTTTGTTGTGGAATTTCAGGGTAATGGTGATACTAATCCACAGACCTGGAATCACAATCAGGGTGGACGTAAAGATGACTGAGGTCCTTGGAGCCAAATATGTATTAAAATAGCTGGGAAGGTTTTGTAATTAAGAGGGAGCCAAACCTAAAATTGCACAAGCATTTTATCATGCTAGAATACAGACATCTCGAAGTTGCAAAGGTGTGTGGAACATACACAGGAGGCTTATTTCTGAGTCAATGGCATAAGCCACTGTCATCTCTGTTCTAAGCCTGTGCCGCCTGGTTCCTCTCCTGGTCACAAGATGGCAGCAGCATCCACGGCATCTTCTGCATTAGCAGTTAGCCCGTCTCAGGTTGGACTTACATTTCTCCCTTTATAGACTTAAAAATTAAGGTCCCACAGTGGCATTGTGCTTCTCCAATCAAGTTTACCCAGTTTACGGCAGGGCCGTACAAGATAGAGGAGATATTCTAACACGTCAGGTCTCAGTAAGAAGCAGAGGATGATGCATGGGCTGCTGTAGTTGTCAGCCAAGCCTGACCACCTATGTTCAGTACTGGAAACCCATGGTGAAATGAGAGAAGCAGCTCTTGAAAATTGCCCGCTTGGAAAGAGGTGATGCCAGTGTGGTTCCTGTGAGATAAGAAATAACACAGGGAAAACAGAAGCAAAACAGAGCCCAGCCGGCTCTGAGCTGGAGAGAATGGAGTCTAAGCGGACTGTGGTGGTGGCTAGGATTGACAGAGTATCAGCACAGAACTAAATGCACGTACACAGTTGCGTGGGACAATCGTCTTTTATCCTGTCACTTGTATTATTTTTAATAGAAAGCTAATTGGCCAGTAGAGAGGCAGGCAGTAGAGGTGGAATGTTGAGAACAGGAGAATTCTGGGAAGAGGAAAAGCTCAGACTGCAGTCTTCACCCAGACATAGAGAACGCAGATGAGAATGCCTTGCTGATGAAAGGTACCAAGCCACGTGGCTAACACAGACAAGAATTATGGGTTAAGATGTAAGAATTAATTAATAAGAAAGCCTGAATTAATAGGCCAACCAGTTTATGATTAATGTAGACTTCTGTGTATTTCTTTGGGACTGAACAACTGCGGGACCGGGTGGAAGAGAAACTTCTGTCAACAAATGGTGTCCAACGTGTGGACACCACAGGCTGGCAACTTTCAGACCATTTAGGCAACAGTTTACTGTCCATAAAATAAAAGGAGAGGATCAAGCATCCCACATGTTTTCCCTCATGAAGTGTATTTCCAAGTTAAAGTGTTGGTGAGGATTTTTTTTTTTGAATTTGTAGCTCACAGATACAGAAGAAATCATGTGAGTTGGAAGCTTCTGGAGGTAATGGATCCAGGCAACAGCTCCTGCCCAACCTTAGTTGAAAGATTCAGGGAAGGATTCATAGTGAGGAATCAGCTGATACCCCTGAGCCCTCTGACAAACTGTAGTATCCCTAAGGGAAGGGTTGAGATATGTACTTGAATTTATTCTAATCTTGGGGTCTAAATGCCATCCACAGACTTATAAAGAAATTAATAAACAATATCAGAAATCCTATTAAAATACATAGATTATCCAAGAAAACCACCTGATTTTGCTGAAAAAAAAATCAATAACTAGATACTAAACACTTTAAAAAAAACAGTATAGAAGAATCTGCTTATATTAACAACCAAAGCAGTATGTGACTTGCTTGGATCTGGATTCCCATAAACCAACTGTGAAAAACCCCTTTGGGACAAGTGTGAGATGTGAGCAGAAAATGGATATAAAAACATGAAAGTGCTCTTGTTAACTGTACCTGATGTAATGATGGTATGTGGTTTCCTCTGTTCAAGGTGCTTTGGCTCAGTGTTATAAATTGAACAGTTTATGAACAAAAGATGTTATCTACCCCTACTCTCCCCGTGTGTGTGTGTGTGTGTGTATGTGAGTGCGTGTGTATGTGTGTGTGTGTGTGTTATGGATACCTGGACACCTAAGAATGAAGGTGTTGGCAGATTTAGGTCCTGGTTCTTAGATGGCCACATGATGTCCCCATACAGTGAGAAGAACAAGGCAGTTAGTTCATTGGGGCCTTTCTCCTAAGGTCACCCACCCCATGCATTATGCCACCTGTGTTATGATGTAATCAGCTTTGAAGGCTTCACCTTCTAACATTAATACAAATGTTATATTAATACAAATACTAATGGTGACAAAGGAGTTCAATGCCTGTGAGGGTATTAAGATCTCGCAGCATGGTGGTTATGCCAATATGGTCCTTCACAGTTGGATATACATGTTAAACGACAGAACATTTTTTATGTACTCTAAAATATCCCATTAAAAAGTTCTAAAACAAGTATACAAGTGACTGTGTACAGAAATGGATGGCACTAAATTTGTAAACACTGATATTTTTTGAAGCTGGAATATGGGCACAAATAAATGCATACACTGGGTAAAAAAAAAAATAAAAAAAAAAAAAAAAAAAAAAAGAAAATTGCCCGCTGACCTATACTCATGCAATAGGCCACAGCCATACCCACATGCGTATGAACAAAATAAATATCTGTAAAAAAATTAAAGGGATAAAAGGTTATTGGTACAAATCTCAGAAAGTTAGGTATCTCCAAAATAGAGCAATTACTGAATATTGGTGGTTAGTGATTTTTTTTTTGAGGCAGGGTCTCACTGTGTTTCTCTAGCTCTCCTGGAACTATGTAGACCGGGCTGGCCTCAGACTCACAAAGATCCACCTGCCTCTGCCTCTGCCTCCTGAGAGTCGCTGCACCCAGCTAACTGGCTACTATTTAATGGGCTGCAAAGGATCTTGGACTCATAGCCAAAGGAATACAATGAGTCAGGTGTGGGAGGGACAGAAAGCAGAAAGGATGGAAAAGGTAGAAGTTAAACTTTAAAATGTGCCCCTCGCCACTGTAAACTGAGGGGAGCTCGACATGGAGAGGTGCAGTTGAAAGGTCTGGCCCTTGTAAACTTATTTTAGGACTTTATAGTTTCATTTGTCTGGGGTATAAAATTGCATGGCCGTGCCTTCCTTATACTACCTTATAATTAACTTTGTTCCTTGGTTTCACGTGACTTAATAAAACAAAATTGCCTGTGGGAGGATGTTATAAATATTCTGAACCATGGAGAGGTCATGTGTCAGGAAACTCAATCCACTCCTCTTTCTTCATGGACTTCAGTTTTAAAAGGGCCACCCTAAAACCATCCCTGACAACAAAAATCAGAGCTGACGTAATTACCCAGACGTGTAAATCTCAGCCTCCCAACTCTCAAGAGGCTGAGTCAGAAGGGCTGTCACAAGTTCAAGAACAGCTTGGGCTACATAGGGAGACCCTATCTTAAAACGAGAAAAACACCCACCCCCAAAAAAATGCAGCATAAAATTTGATTCAGAGAATCAGACACCAACACCCTCTTTCCACTAACAGACTAAAGTGTTTAGGCAGCACCCCCTTTCCATTAGCAGACTCAAATGTTTAGGCAGGCTGGAGAAAAGTAGCAATGTGCCCATGCTTGCCTTGGCACTATGTCACTTCTGAGTTACAACCCACATCTGTGATCCTGTCCTTTTAAAGAAATTAAGCTTTATTTATTTATGAGTATCTTGCTTGAAGGTACCACTGTGTGTCATGTGTGTCTGTGGAGGTCTCCTAGAACTCGAGTTATAGATATTTGTGAGCTGCCCTGTGGGAGCTGGGAAGTGAACATGGGACCATTGTAAGAATAAGTGCTCTTACTCCGATATCTTCAGCCTCAGCCTTTCTAGCCCTCAGCTGCCAGCTATAAGGGAGCTGTTTCCAGAGGGCAACTGCATCTTGAAGTTTGGGTCAGAGTGTTCCAGCATATACCCTTAGAGCCTCGACACAGTCTTACACAGGAGAGCCACATCTCCCTCAGTCTCTCAACAACTTCACTTCCAACGCTCCCCGTGCCCACAACCCCTCAGCCATTGGTCTTATCAGCCTTATGCAAGAGAGAGCCTAGGGGTATCACGTTCATTTTTCCCACAGGAATGGGAGTTTCTTTTATAAATAATTTCTCCTGTCTCAAGACTTCTGCTAATTGAGGACAGGTGTAAGTGCTACACACTTGGTATCCTGGCATTCTGGAAGATTCAACTGGAAGGTCATGGGTTTCAAGCAAGCCTGGGACACACAGTGAGACCCTGTCAGAAGACAACACAACAAACAGAAACCAGCAGCAAGAGGTGATGTACCATTAACATATCTCCAGAAACAGATAGTGTTTTGGGGTAGGCAAGGCTATGCATATGCCATTTAGACCCGTGAAAGGATGGGCTGGGAGGAAGGAGAATGCTCCAGCTGCAGGCCTTGTGCACCACCCTGCCCACCTCTCTGTTTCCAGGCCGCACCAAGGAGACAAACACAAAATCCTGGTCTCATTTTGTAAAGCCATTTTCTCTCATTCCCCATTTTCTCCCTTCCACAGTGAGCCAGGCAGAGTTTTGATTCTGGCTTTGGATCTCTCTGTGACTGTCCTGGGAGGCATTGAGAAGGATGATGATGAGGAAACATTGGGCTGGGTGGAGTTTTAGCCTCTAAGGCAGAGGCACAGATGGGACTCTTACAGCCCCCGCCCATACACATGCTCATCCTCACAATTTGCCCTGAGCTGGCACATTCCCCCTACACATGACTGGCAGCACCCAGAATTGGTAGAGTGTGGAAGAGACTTGGCTCAGAGCAGTCCAGGAGATGTGGGCACTTATCCTTTGTGCTGTATGCTGTGTTTCCAGTAATGAAGCCTAAGCTGGCACAAACATTTTTGGCTCTAGGAACACACTGAAAGGCTTGTATCCTATTCTCCAAAAGTTCTGGCTCCTTTGCCATCTCCCTTTGTCCAGGATCCAGTTTCCATGTGCCTGTGCCAAGTATCTCGGTGGCTGAAGTGTTGAATCAGCGAATACTCGGGGCTTTCTTTGGATTTTGTTTCAGCCAGGAGGGATGAGAGATACCCACTGGGATTGGTAGGTAGAGCAGAGAAAGGAGAGAGATCTCATGATACTGGGGTTCCAGGATCTGGGTATCTCAGTAATGTGATAGGGTGTCAAGAGGATGGAGAGGCAAGGAGGGACCAACCAGTCCCCTAGCTGTAACTGCAGAGCGCTTGTGCCTGCTGGACCAGCCTTCAGGTGGAGCGGTGTAGTGGTGCTCCATCCTCACCTTTTTCTCACCCTCCTTCACAGAGGCTCAGCACGCAGTGGAGAGCACACAACATTCATGCCACAACTGGGTCGTCATACTATTAGACCAGAACGGCTACCATCAGTTCAACTCTGAGCTCACTGTGCGACCCCAAGGTAGAGAAGAGTGTAATGCTCCAAATAAAGTCACTCGTCCCTCACAGTTTAATAGGGGATGGTCAGGGTGGTAGGAAGTTTTTCTCAAAGGTGGATTAGAGCCAAAGGAAAGCCAGTTAATCACGGAGCCAGTATCACTGAGCAGAGA
Organism: Microtus oregoni; assembly: GCF_018167655.1. Lineage (NCBI taxonomy): Eukaryota > Metazoa > Chordata > Mammalia > Rodentia > Cricetidae > Microtus > Microtus oregoni. Next base: position 2,370,284 of record NW_024544742.1, on the reverse strand, counting down.
GGGATGCTATTAACTGGAGTGATCATCTTCAGCAGTCATTGTATATTGGTTTAATTTCCAAAATTCTAATATTGAAAAAGTATTTTAAGCACAATGAAATGAAACTACTAGGCCAGTGGGATTTCAGAGGCCAGTAGAAGGGGTCCCCCTGCCAAATCTTCCTTCTAATGGCTCCCAGGTGCCCCAGATTCCTAAGTAAGAGGCAACTCTCGACACTCCAAAATTAGAAAGGTTCTTAAAAGTGTAAAATGCAGATTCACAGCCAACTCAACAAATTACTATAAGTGAGTCCCCAGGTGAGACCCAAGCTTATGGTCTTCAGCAAGCTGCCTTCCATCTGAAAAGTCACGAGAGAGAACAGACCCTTCTGGGGAGGAATAGGGTGGGGCAGGGGAGGTAGTCACGAAGCAGAGAACAGAAAGTATAAGGAAATACAATGTTAGCAGAGTGTTTGCAGTAGAAAGTACACCCGTGTTGTTCAGGCATGTAGTTGGTCCTCGGTGAATTACAAGCCAGGCTGGTCTACACAGACTTCTAGGTGATATAGTGAGACCCTGTCTTAAAAACAAAGAGAAACCAAGCCCTTTGTTAGCACTTACAAAATATCCAGCAGTTTTAGAACCTGACGGACTCTTACTCAAACTTCTTACAGAATTAGCGGAAGGAAAAACTTAAACTATGAATTGGCTAGCATGGTGCTTAGAGTTGGCAAGAGACTTGAACCTAGAGTGGCTCCCAGATGCCCAAGCCGAGGTCCCCAGTTAGTTCCTTGGGCAGCTGAGGATAGGGAACCTGAAATGACCCTATCCTATAGCAATACTGACGAATATCTTGCATATCATCATAGAACCTGCATCTGGTGATGGATGGAGATAGAGAAAGAGACCCACACTGGAGCACTGGACTGAGATCCCAAGGTCCCAATGAGGAGCAGAAGGAGGGAGAACATGAGCAAAGAAGTCGGGACCACGAGGGATGCACCCACCCCTGAGACAGTGGAGCTGATCTATTGGGAACTCACCAAGGCCAGCTGGACTGTGGCTGAAAAAGCATGGGATAAAACTGGACTCTCTGAGCATGGCGAACAATGAGGGCTGATGAGACGCAAAGGACAATGGCACGGGGTTTTGAACCTACGTAATGTGCTGGCTTTGTGGGAGCCTAGCCAGTTTGGATGTTCACCTTCCTAGGAATGGACTGAGAGGGGAGGACCTAGGACTTACCACAGGGCAGGGAACCCTGACTGCTCTTTGGACTGGAGAGGGAGGGGGAGAGGAGTGGGGGGAGGGAGAGAAGGGTGGGAGGAGGGAGAGAAGGGTGGGAGGAGGGAGAGGGAAATGGGAGGCTGGGAGGAGGTGGAAAACTTGTTTTTTTTCTCTCCTTTTCTCAATAAAAAAAATGGAAAAAAATATAAATCCCAGCATTCAAGAGGCTGAGGCAGGAGAATTGAGTTTGAGGCTAGCCTGCGCTAAAGAAGACCCTGTCTGTAGAACACGCACAAAACCGTAAAATGCTTTTAAACGTTTGCAGATTCGCAGAAATAGAAAACAGTGCCTAACACTTTGAAAGAGACTCTCCTGTTCTTAGCTTTGCCTTAAGGAAAGATGCTGATCGCGTCTATTTTTAAATTTTAAACCACGCATTCTCTACACCCAGCGACGCTTTCTTTGTAAAGATGGAAAACGGAGGGATGGCTGAAGTTTCCGTTCTTAGCACAGCCATTGAAGAGGGGGTAAAGGCTGTGAAGCCTCGTTGCCTGTGTGACTTTAAATAACGCTACGGATTCTTTTCTCCCTGAAAGCAACTGGAGGGAGTACTGCCTTGACAGCGGCAACACCGCCAGAGGTACTAGAATGACTGTTTCCACGGGAGCCACGCTGGCTCATAGTACAAGCCGCCCTGTGCTCGCGAGCGGCTCCGGGTGGGCGATGGGCGACGCCGTGGAGTCGGCCTGAAGTCCACTTCCGACCCCCGCTGGCAGCCGCGGACCCGATCGCGTGTGAAGACTCCGGAGGCAGCGAGGACCTGGGAGCATCTAGGCGCTGTGGCCGTGGCGGGAGCCGAGCGAGCGGCGCGTGGGAGGCTCGAGACCGCACCCGGCGCACGCGCGCCCCTGGGCTTGCTCCCTGGCTCGCCCGCTGGCTCGCAACGGGCGGCACCACCCGCCGCGGATCCCGCTAGGGAGGCGCCGGTCACGTGGCGCCGTCACGTGGCCAGCATCTTGACTGGCGGCGGCTGAGGGAGGCGGAGTCTAGGCCGAGACGCTGGTGGGGGGAGGTGGCAGCGGCGGTGCCGAGGGGCTGCCGGAGGCGGAGGCGAAGAGCCGCCACTGCCGCTCGGGAGGTGAGGCTGCGCGGGGGTCTCCAGCTGTGAGGGCCCAGGTGGCGGGAAGTGGGCGGCAGCGGCCGGGCGGTGGGCGAGGCCGAGCGGCCACCCGGCGCGGGGCTCCTCAGCGGACCCCCAGCTCTGGCGGCCCGCGCCTTGCTTGCTTGCTCGCTTGCTTGCCTTTTGTTCCGGCGAGCTCAGGCGTGTGTGTGTGTGTGTGTGTGTGTGTGTGTGTGTGTGTGTCCGGCGAGCTCAGGCGTGTGTGTGTGTGTGTGTGTGTCCGGCGAGCTCAGGCGTGTGTGTGTGTGTGTGTGTGTCCGGCGAGCTCAGGCGTGTGTGTGTGTGTGTGTCCGGCGAGCTCAGGCGTGTGTGTGTGTGTGTGTGTCCGGCGAGCTCAGGCGTGTGTGTGTGTGTGTGTGTGTGTCCGGCGAGCTCAGGCGTGTGTGTGTGTGTGTGTGTGTCCGGCGAGCTCAGGCGTGTGTGTGTGTGTGTGTGTGTGTCCGGCGAGCTCAGGCGTGTGTGTGTGTGTGTCCGGCGAGCTCAGGCGTGTGTGTGTGTGTCCGGCGAGCTCAGGCGTGTGTGTGTGTGTGTGTGTGTCCGGCGAGCTCAGGCGTGTGTGTGTGTGTGTCCGGCGAGCTCAGGCGTGTGTGTGTGTGTGTCCGGCGAGCTCAGGCGTGTGTGTGTGTGTGTGTGTGTGTGTGTCCGGCGAGCTCAGGCGTGTGTGTGTGTGTATGTGTGTGTGTGTGTGTCCGGCGAGCTCAGGCGTGTGTGTGTGTGTGTGTGTGTCCGGCGAGCTCAGGCGTGTGTGTGTGTGTGTGTGTGTGTGTGTGTGTGTGTCCGGCGAGCTCAGGCGTGTGTGTGTGTGTGTGTGTGTCCGGCGAGCTCAGGCGTGTGTGTGTGTGTGTGTGTGTGTGTCCGGCGAGCTCAGGCGTGTGTGTGTGTGTGTCCGGCGAGCTCAGGCGTGTGTGTGTGTGTGTGTCCGGCGAGCTCAGGCGTGTGTGTGTGTGTGTGTGTGTCCGGCGAGCTCAGGCGTGTGTGTGTGTGTGTCCGGCGAGCTCAGGCGTGTGTGTGTGTGTGTCCGGCGAGCTCAGGCGTGTGTGTGTGTGTGTGTGTGTGTCCGGCGAGCTCAGGCGTGTGTGTGTGTGTATGTGTGTGTGTGTGTGTCCGGCGAGCTCAGGCGTGTGTGTGTGTGTGTGTGTGTGTCCGGCGAGCTCAGGCGTGTGTGTGTGTGTGTGTGTGTGTCCGGCGAGCTCAGGCGTGTGTGTGTGTGTGTGTGTGTGTGTGTGTGTGTGTGTCCGGCGAGCTCAGGCGTGTGTGTGTGTGTGTGTGTGTGTGTGTCCGGCGAGCTCAGGCGTGTGTGTGTGTGTGTGTGTGTGTGTGTGTGTGTGTGTGTAAATCAGAAGGCGTTTGGCTTGGAGCCATTTTTTTTTCTTCTCCTTATTGTGGAGACAGAAAAAAAAAATCCCTTCCAATGGTTTTCCCAGGGAGACTGGCTTCGCCGGCTGGGCCTCCCCTCCGTACCTCGTTTCTGCGGGCCTCGGGGTCCCGGGGCGGCTCTCCCTTCCCTTTTTCCCCTTTCTGCCCTCCCCTCCTTGAGCCAAGCCCCGCCAGGCAGCGGGTGAGCCGGGTGTCTGCAAAGCGGCCCGGTCACCTGTCGTGGCAGCTGCATGGCAGTCCCGGCGCTTCTGCTGTCTGGAGCCTGTGCGGTTTTCTCTGGGAAAATCACGGAGATTCCGCTCCCAGCGCCAAGCCTTCCTCTTTGCCCCTGTGCCCCTCTAACTCAGCTCCTGATGCTGCCGCCAAGTTACACCGTGTTGGGGCAATTAGCAAGGAGGTGTCCACTTCTTTCCGTGGAGGCACCGCTGGCTTGGGAAGGTGAGGGCCATTGAGCTTTGTGGCTTGAATTGGGTTGAGGGGTTGACATTTGTCAGTGGGGTTGATGTCACTTAGGGACCTCTTTTCACCTGCCTGCCTGCCCAGGTAAAGCGAAATTCAGGTTTAGACTTCTCCCTCTGGGGATAATCTGTTCCCTTGGGGGAGGGGATTGTTTTCAGGGTTCCTTTACTTGGGGACGCTCCTCTTTTAAAATTTTCTCTTTTCATTTACTTGTTTGTTTGTTTTCTTACTTATTTACTTATTGAGACAGTCTGTTTAACCCTGGCTGGCCTGGAACTCACTATGAGACCAGGCTGCCCTGATACTCAAAGCCATTGCCTGCCTTTGCCTTCAGAGCTGAGATTAAGGGTTTGTGCCTCAACACCAGGCCCACCTCTGTTTTACAGTGGTCGTGCATTTTAAGGGCATTTCTTTAAGTCATCGAAGGAGGTTCTAGGAGGGGAAATTGTTCCGAAGGTTTAGAGGAACGTAAAAACCATTCCGAGACCCTTTTATTTTAAATCTGCTTTCCAGTACCTGGAGTCTCCACTCCTTGGTGGGAGTTTAGTTCTTGCATGAATCCCACGGGGTAAGGTGCCTGGAGAGTTCCCGTTTCCGCGCACATAACCATACTCCAATCAAGAAAACCCACGGGAAGACTTGTAGCTTTCAGAAGGGTGGCACCTGGGAGCTGATACAAAGTCAGGTAGCGTGAGCTACATTCCAAATGGAAGTCACATGTGCCCTTTCCTTTGGTACTGTTGGAGAAATGATTGTATGAGCATTTATAAACACTAGCCACATCTAGTGTTTGTTCCTCAATTAAAGAAGAGTAGTTTGTGTGAAAGAGTGACTAGATGAGAATTTCTTTAAAACATCAAGGGGAGTCTGTTTTAATAGAGCTGTGAAAGTAGCAGCATTTCTAGGTGATGGGAGAGGTGTGGCCCTCCAGACTCAGACTTGGGAGGAAGTCATGTAGGGAAAAATACTTCTAGGCATGGAGGAAAGCCTTTCTTTTTTTTTTTTTTTTTTTTTTTTTTTTCTTTTTTTTTTTTTTAAATAATTTTTTTTTATTAAGAAAAGAAGAAAAAAAAAACATAAACAAAAAACAAGTTTCCACCTCCTCCCAGCCTCCCATTTCCCTCCCCCTCCTCCCACCCTTCTCCCCCTCCTCCCACCCTTCTACCCCTCCCCCCACTCCTCTCCCCCTCCCTCTCCAGTCCACAGAGCAGTCCAGGTTCCCTGCCCTGTGGTAAGTCCTAGGTCCTCCCCCCTCCGTCCATATCTAGGAAGGTGAACATCCAAACTGGCTAGGCTTCCACAAAGCCAGCACATTAAGTAGGATCAAAACCCCGTGCCATTGTCCTTGGCGTCTCATCAGCCCTCATTGTTCGCCATGTTCAGAGAGTCCGGTTTTATCCCATGCTTTTTCGGTCACAGTCCAGCTGGCCTTGGTGAGCTCCCAGTAGATCAGCTCCACTGTCTCAGTGGGTGGGTGCACGCCTCGTGGTCCCGACTTCTTTGCTCATGTTCTCCCTCCTTCTGCTCCTCATTGGGACCTTGGGAGCTCAGTCCAGTGCTCCAGTGTGGGTCTGTCTCTGTCTCCATCCATCACCAGATGAAGGTTCTATGATGATATGCAAGATATTCGTCAGTATTGCTCTCGGATAGGGTCATTTCAGGTTCCCAATCCTCAGCTACCCAAGGAACTAACTGGGAACCTCATGTTGGGCACTTGGGAGCCCCTCTAGGGTCAAATCTCTTGCTCACCCTAAAGTGGTTCCCTTAACTAAGAATTGTGGTTCCGTGCTCCCCTATCCACCTTTCCTTTATCCCAATTCTCCTGATTCCCCAAATCCCCCCTCCTTCCCTTCTACCTTTTCTCTCCCCATCTCCCCTTACCCCCATCCCACCCCACCCCCAAGATCCTAATTTTCTCCCCGGCAATTGGGTCTACTTCCCTTAGCCAAGAGGATAACTATATGTTTTTCCTTGGGTTCACCTTCTTACTTAGCTTCTTTAGGTTCACCTATTGTAGACTCCGTGGCGCTAATTTATGGCTAGAAACCAATTATGAGCGAGTATATCCCATGTTCATCTTTTTGGGTCTGGGACACCTCACTCAGGATAGTGTTTTCTATTTCCATCCATTTGCCTGCAAAATTCGAGAAGTCATTGTTTTTTACCGCAGCGTAGTACTCTAGCGTGTATATATTCCATACTTTCTTCATCCATTCTTCCATTGAAGGGCATCTAGGTTGTTTCCAGGTTCTGGCTATTACAAATAATACAGCTATGAACATAGTTGAACAAATGCTTTTGTCATATGATAGAGCATCTCTTGGGTATATTCCAAGGAGTGGTATTGCTGGGTCCAGGGGTAAGTTGATCCCGAATTTCCTGAGAAACCGAAACACTGACTTCCACAGTGGTTGCACAAGATGGCATTCCCACCAGCAATGGATGAGGGTACCCGTTCCTCCACAGCCTCTCCAGCAAAGGTTATCCTTGGTGTTTTTGACTTTAGCCATTCTGACAGGTGTAAGATGATATCTCAAAGTTGTTTTGATTTGCATTTCCCTGATTGCTAAGGAAGTTGAGCACGACTTTAAGTGTCTTTTGGCCATTTGAACTTCCTCTGCTGAGAATTCTCTGTTCAGTTCAGTGCCCCATTTTTTAATTGGGTTAATTAGCATTTTAAAGTCTAGTTTCTTGAGTTCCTTATATATTTTGGAGATCAGACCTTTGTCTGTTGTGGGGTTGGTGAAGATCTTCTCCCAATCAGTAGGTTGCCTTTGTGTCTTATTGACTATGTCCTTTGCTTTACAGAAGCTTCTCAGTTTAAGTAGGTCCCAATTATTCAATGTTGCCCTTAATGTCTGTGCTTCTGGGGTTATACATAGGAAGCGATCTCCTGTGCCCAGCTCCTGTAGGGTACTTCCCACTTTCTCTTCTATCAGGTTCAGTGTGTTCGGGCTGATATTGAGGTCTTTAATCCATTTGGACTTGAGTTTTGTGCACGGTGATAGATAAGGGTCTATTTTCATTCTTCTACAAGATGACATCCAGTTGTGCCAGCACCATTTGTTGAAGATGCTTTCTTTCTTCCATTTTATACTTTTAGCTCCTTTATCGAAAATCAGGTGTTCATAGGTTTGTGGGATAAAATCCGGGTCTTCTATACGATTCCATTGGTCGACTTCTCTGTTTTTATGCCAGTACCACACTGTTTTCATTACTGTAGCTCTGTAATAGAGTTTGAAGTCAGGGATGGTAATGCCTCCAGAAGATCCTTTATTGTATAGGATTGTTTTGGCTATCCTGGGTTTTTTGTTTTTCCATATAAAGTTGATTATTGTCCTCTCCAGATCTGTGAAGAATTTTGATGGGATCTTGATGGGGATTGCATTGAATCTATAAATAGCCTTTGGTAGAATTGCCATTTTTACTATGTTGATCCTACCAATCCAAGAGCAAGGGAGGTCCATCCATTTTTTGGTATCCTCTTCAATTTCTTTCTTCAATGCCTTAAAGTTCTTGTCAAATAGATCTTTCACTTCTTACCCACGTTCTGAGGAATAATAGTATATTTACTAAGCATATTTTAAACACCTTAGAAACGATGAATGGGAATCATTTTGAACTTTCTTGTTTGCATATGGAGACATAAGAGATGCATTTAGTGATCCATAACTCTCCCTCTACCACTAATACTTCAGTGGATTTAATCTTTAAAAGAATGAATGATACATGAAACCAGCTTTTCTTTATTTTGTAATGAGTTTTTCCTTCCTTGTCCCCCTTTTATACCTCTCCTCTTTGTCTTTCTAGGTTTATTTTATGTGTTTGTGCCTGAGTGTGTGTATGTGCTGTCTGAAGCCAAAACAGGTGGTTGTGAGCCATCTGATGTGGATGCTGGGAACCAAACCCAGGTCCTCTGCAAGAGCAGCAGGTGCTTAGTGTGTTCACTTTAGTATGTTTTTATTATTACAACTACTACTAATAGTAGCAGAGATTGTCATTATCATCATCTTTATTATTATTATTAGTTGTTGTTGTTTATGAAGAGAGTTTAAATCAAAGCATCCTCAGTTGGTGCTCAGATCCTAAGTAATGAAGCTTGGTGGAGACGCAGCCCTTTTTCGAGCCAGAGTTCAGCCCTTTGGATAGTTATAGAACCAAATGTGAACACAGTTTTCATTTTGAGTTTGCTACAGGCTGGCTTCAGAAAGGTATTGGATGGCTCTTGTGAGTATGGATAAGGTAGGTGGCAATCAGTGGCTTCATGTGTTAAACAAATTCATAGCGTCCATTTTTCTCCTGTTTTCTGTAGAGGGGAAAGGTGAAGACCATGGGAGTGGCCCCATGGTGCATTTGTTGGTAAAGTGCAGTTAAACATGGGTAAAGCCTCAGGATAAAATGCTGTGATGTAGTTAGTGCATTCCGTCCTGTTTGGGGCCTTTGAAGTCTGTTGGTCTCCCAGAGCTCATTTGCTCATACTGAGACTGTTGACACTGCATGGAATTTGAGAGAGCCTTGTCAGATTTTTCAGGTTGCCTGGGGCAATGTTAATTTAGTTACTACATTTTAACATAATTAAAATATTCTATGGTAAAGTATATGATAAAAGCTGGGATACCTTTTACTACTTCTGCCGTTTTGAAAGTTCATTGGCATTAAGTACATTCATTGTTAAAAAAAACACTTACTGCTAAGTTTTCCAGTCTGGAGCCCATTAATCAAGAACTTTCTGTTTTTCCCTTCTCCTAACTTCTGCACCACCTCTTTGCCGCTGTGAAACTAACCACAATTAAAACCACAATAATTTTCCTTTTTTGACTGGTTTCTATCACATAGAATGTTGTCCTCCACGCTTATCTGTATGTTTTACAATGTCAGAATTTCCTTTATTTTAAAGATCTATATAGCAAAGAATGATATGAATGAAAAGATACGTGGGCAAAGTAGAAAAATATGAGTGATATGTATGAAGTACTTCAATATGTGTTGGGCTGTAAAAACTCAGCCAAAATCGAGCACCTAGAAAAAGGATCTAAGGACGTGGGAAAGTCTTTTTTTTTTAACTTTATTATTAGCTATTATTATTTGTAGTGCTATTGGATATTGAACCCAGGATTGTAGCATGTGGGCCTGTAGGCCCTCATGTTACCCAGGACCATGAGCATGCTATAAGTTTTTTTTATTTTTTTATCATGGAACAACATTTTAACCATTAAAAATGGTAGGCACTAGTATACGCTGAAGCATTTTATCTCTCTTTCAGCTTTAGAATTAAACAATATCCTTGATCTTAATTTTAGGGTTACTTCTTTTTCTGTCATTGGATCGTTTAAAAGCAAATCAACTGCTTTGTAATTTTGTCTATATCTTAGTACAGCTCTAAAAAGATTTCTCACAATAAATATAATTATTTTTAAAAATAATTTCTGGGTTATCAAAATAGTTCAGTGGTAAAGGTGCTTAAAGCTAAGCTTGATGACATGAGTTTGATTCCTGGAATCCTCCTGGTGGAAGGGGAGAATTGACTCCTACAAGATGTCCTCTGACTACCACATGTGCTCTGCCTCCCCCGCCCCCCATTTCTGAGGAGGGTGTGACTCAACACTGAGAGTATTTGCCTAGAGTGTGAGAATTGCCTGGGTTTGATCTGGGATGCTTCAGAAAGAATACACACACACACTTAATATGTCAAATGTCCATTTATTACTCCCCGATTATGTTATGTGTTGTGATCTATGGTCTAAAGACAGGAACAGATTTAATTATGGAATCATCTACATATACTTGTTTTAAGAACCAAATAAGGTCCACACACTGCAATTAAATAATTTGTTTAGCATTTTCCTCTCCTTCCCTTGCTTTACTGTCCTCTTCCCCCTCCCTCCCTCTGTCTTTTTGAGGCAGGGTCTCATTATGTACCCCTTAACTGTCCTGGAACTTGTTATTTACACCAGGTTGGCCTTGGACTTATGGTCATCATCCAGCCTCCCTAGTGCTGGAATTACAGGTGTCTACGTGCCTGACTTTAAGTCTCTTTTATCCATAGGTTCTCCATCTTTTTTCTCTTTGTAAATTATATTGAAGAAATTGCGTTTTGCAAATTGTGTCCCTATAATGTTATGTACATTGATCTGTTTCTTGTGTTTTCTGTGCATTGCTAGCGACTCCATGAGAAGAATGAGATCCAAACCCCTATGGATGCAAGAGACAATTATAATTTAGTATGGCAGCCTGAGCTTAGGACTAAGATGTCATTGTCAGCTTAATGTTGACAATTTAGACCCTAATTAATGCAAGTGAATTTGGTAAAATTAAAAATCAGTTACAGTATGGTATTACTGTGACTTCTATCCCTTTTGATAATTTGAATATTTGGACATCTGCCAGTGTGGAGTGTGAATAAGGATGATAGTAACGCACAGGACTGGTGCATATGAAGGAAAACGTGTTTACTCCTGGGTGCAGAAGAGGTTGAATTTATGTTTTCAGTCTGAAGTGCTGTTGTTAGCCATCTAATAAAAATACACAGTGTTTGACCTAGAATATCTATAATTAATAGGAATTTATCCTCTGAAATAATGAACACACACTCAGAATGAGAATAAAGAGAGTATGGGAATAGTTTTGCTGTCAGTTGGCATTCCACAGACATGGTACAGGATTGGGAAGAAGTCACAGAGAGAGTTGGAATGCATTGATCTAAAGAAAGGAGAAGACAAGGAACTAGATACCTACTGCCTGTTTACTTAAAAGGCAATGTGTTCTTCAGAAATCTTGAGTAATTATCATTTATCCAACAAATTACTGTGAACAGATGAACTTGGGATTTCCTTTTCCTTTAATTATCATTTTCTTTAACGTGTCAGGACTTGTATCAGTGCGTCAATTCTGTTTTTTCCTCTTGCCTTCATAGAAGATTATTGGTCAACATTAAGTTTTGATTTTTTAAAAAAAGATTTATTTACTTATTTCATGTGCATTGGTGCTTTGCCTGCGTGTATGTCTGTGTGAGGGAGTTGGATCCCTGGGAATTGAAGTGACATCGACAGTTGTGAGCTGCCATATGGGTGCCTGGAATTGAACCTGGGTCCTTTGGAAGAGCAGCCAGTGCTCTTAACTGCTGAGTCAACTCTTCAGGCCCTAAATTTTGATTCTTAAGGTCTTTTAAAAATGACGCTGTTTTCCTCATTAAATATGGTTGAACCACATATATTTTCTTATGATGTCAGTGAATGAGTAGCAGTTTCTGTACTTACATGGTGTCAGCATACCCTTGAGGAGAGGAGATTAAGAGTAGAATTAAAACAGTAGTCAGCTGTGGTGAGTTACTCCTTTAATCTCAGCACTTCGAGGTGGAGGAAGGCAGATCTCTGATTCAAAGGCAGCCTGGTCTCTATGGATGTTCTAGGGCAGCCATGGCTACATAGTAAGACCCTGTCTCAAAAAATGGAAGGTAGTGATCTACCTAGAAAGCCTTTGAGAGTAACAGTGTAGCATTACAGTTTACGGTTTTGTAGATGAGAATGAATAAGCTTTGAAGATAATCTGTGCAACCATGTAAGAGATTTCTCCCTTTAAACTACCCAGCTATTCACTTTATGCTGCAGCAGGCACAGAAGAACTGTAAACACTTTGTGAGGTATTAAGTTGTTAGATTACTAATTAAGTTGTTAGATTGGTAATTTTAATGTGTCTTTTTGAATGGGCATAATAGAGCTATTGAGTTAAAGTTTCTGTAATATATTAATGTCTGCAAAGGCTGAGAATTTGGCTTTTTCAAAGAACAGTTGAAATGTTTGACTCTTGCGTTTTAGTTGTTGGTTTGGCTACTTACTGATTACAGTACTGGCTTCTAAATGCAGTTTTGTTCAGGAACAGGTGTGTTGGTGTGTGCTTATAATCTTTCCACATGGGAGGCTGAGGCAAAAGGATTGTGAGTTCAAGACCAACCTGGGCTCCATAGTAAAGCCCTGTCTCAACGAATAACATGAAAAACAACTCCTGCTCCCCTTCCTCCATGTTTCTGATTGTCTGGAGTAGATGTGCCTCCCCATGCGCACATCACTAGTTCTGGCAGCTGTGATAAAGTAGTAGTGTTGGAGCTGCTCAGGTGAGCAGCTGGCTGAACTATGAGTCTTGGGACAGTTTAAAATGTGCATGAAGAGTAGATGAGCAGTGTTGTTACCACATGTGGGGTGTTTTGCAGGAATACCTTCATTTCTTAAGTTCCCGCAACCCTCTTAGCCAATGTATGTAACAGGTGGAATGTGCAGCGTCAGTGGCTGGCGTGTTAAGAGTTGCGTGAGAAGTTAGGCTTATGGCCCTGGCCAGCAGAGCTGACTGTTTCAGTTGTCAGAGTTACTATTAATTGTTACATAATCAGAAAGTGTAACTCTACTTTGGTATTTGTCAAATTAGAGAAACATTGATTTTAAAAAGCAATCTCAGAGCCGGGTGGTGGTGGTGCACATCTTTAATCACAGCATTTGGGAGGCAGAGGCAGGCAGGCGGATCTCTGTGAGTTCGGGGCCAGCCTGGTCTACAGAGAGTTTCAGGACAGGCTCCAAAAGCTACACAGAGAAACCCTGTCTTGAAAATAAAATTAACAACAACAAGAACAAAAAAGCAATCTTGGGTTTAGTCTATCTGGAAGAAGGTTTGAAGAGATTGGATCATAGGAGAGCCAGGTAGATGAATGTGTTTGATGCTCAGGCTGTATTTTCTAGTCCTGCCAGACAATTTGAACCTTTTCCATTTTTCATTCTTGTCATTTTTCCTGTGACATGAGAAAACCAGTTTGGCATTTTATATGCTGGAAATTTATGAAATCCTGTAATATTTTAAAAGCCTTGAATAAAACACAACTAATAAAAGCTAGAAAGCTCACAGCTTCCTTACCTGGTCCATTCGTAATTATTTTAATTCTGTGGCAGAAATGAGAATGAAAGTGGCCTGGTACTGTTTTGTCTCTTCGCTCCATGTAGTCTGAGGAACTTGGGAATGAATGAATTAGTGTAGGATTGGGGTGCTGCCCAGAATCTATCCATGATAACTTCCCGGAACATTAATTCCACATCTCCTTGGATTTATCATATCATCTTACTGTGTTTGGTTTTGCATCTCTGTCCTTCTTTGGACTATGCTGTGTGATAGCTGGGTCTCTATTATCAGCAAAGTGCTAATGTGTGACGTTTACAGATTATCCCTGTAATTCAATTTTATATAATTGCATCAATCCTTGATTTTGACTAATGACTTCAGGCCTTTTCTGGATTTTGAACAAGCTGAATGGCTGTATAGAATATATTTTTAAAGTGTTTTTTGTTTTTTTTTTTTCATTGTGGCTTCTTCCACTTCCACCTCCTCTTGTTTTTATTTTTATTTTTTTTACTTTAATTTTTTTTTTATTGCGAAAAGAAGAAAAAAAACATAAACAAAAAACAAGTTTCCACCTCCTCCCAGCCTCCCATTTCCCTTCCCCTCCTCCCACCCTTCTCCCCCTCCTCCCACCCTTCTCCCCCTCCTCCCACCCTTCTCCCCCTCCCCCCACTCCTCTCCCCCTCCCTCTCCAGTCCACAGAGCAGTCCGGGTTCCCTGCCCTGTGTTAAGTCCTAGGTCCTCTCCGTCCATATCTAGGAAGGTGAACATCCAAACTGGCTAGGCTCCCACAAAGCCAGCACATTACGTAGGATCAAAACCCCCTGCCATTGTCCTTGGTGTCTCATCAGCCCTCATTGTTGGCCATGTTCAGAGAGTCCGTTTTTTTTTTTTTTTTTTTTTTTTTTTTATTGCGAAAAGAAGAAAAAAAAACATAAACAAAAAAACAAGTTTCCACCTCCTCCCAGCCTCCCATTTCCCTTCCCCTCCTCCCACCCTTCTCCCCTCCTCCCACCCTTCTCCCCCTCCCCCCACTTCTCTCCCCCCCCCTCCCTCTCCAGTCCACAGAACAGTCCGTGTTCCCTGCCCTGTGGTAAGTCCTAGGTCCTCCCCCCTCCGTCCATATCTAGGAAGGTGAACATCCAAACTGGCTAGGCTCCCACAAAGCCAGCACATTAAGTAGGATCAAAACCCCCTGCCATTGTCCTTGGTGTCTCATCAGCCCTCATTGTTCGCCATGTTCAGAGAGTCCGGTTTTATCCCATGCTTTTTTGGTCACAGTCCAGCTGGCCTTGGTGAGCTCCCCGTAGATCAGCTCCACTGTCTCAGTGGGTGGATGCACGCCTCGTGGTCCCGAATTCTTTGCTCATGTTCTCCCTCCTTCTGCTCCTCCTTGGGACCTTGGGAGCTCCATCCAGTGCTCCTGTGTGGGTCTCTGTCTCTATCTCTATCCATCACCAGATGAAGATTCTATGATGATATGCAAGATATTCGTCAGTATTGCTCTAGGATAGGGTCATTTCAGGTTCCCAATCCTCAGCTGCCCAAGGAACTAACTGGGAACCTCATCTTGGGCACTAGGGAGCCCCTCTAGGGTCAAGTCTCTTGCCCACCCTAAACTGGCTCCCTTAACTAAGAATTGTGGTTCCGTGCTCCCCTATCCACCTTTCCTTTATCCCAATTCTCCTGTTTCCCAAGTCCCCTCTCCTTCCCTTCTACCTTTTCTCTCCCCATCTCCCTTTACCCCCATCCCACCCCATCCCCAAGATCCCATTTTCTCCCCGGAAATTTGGTCTACTTCCCTTAGCCAAGAGGACAACTATGTTTTTCCTTGGGTTCACCTTCTTACTTAGCTTCTTTAGGTTCACCTCTTGTAGACTCCGTGGTCCTTATTTATGGCTAGAAACCAATTATGAGTGAGTACATCCCATATTCATCTTTTTGGGTCTGGGACACCTCACTCAGGATAGTGTTTTCTATTTCCATCCATTTGCATGCAAAATTCGAGAAGTCATTGTTTTTTACCGCAGCGTAGTACTCTAGCGTGTATATATTCCATACTTTCTTCATCCATTCTTCCATTGAAGGGCATCTAGGTTGTTTCCAGGTTCTGGCTATTACAAATAATACTGCTATGAACATAGTTGAACAAATGCTTTTGTCATTTGATAAAGCATCTCTTGGGTATATTCCCAAGAGTGGTATTGCTGGGTCCAGGGGTAAGTTGATCCCGAATTTCCTGAGAAACCGAAACACTGACTTCCACAGTGGTTGCACAAGATTGCATTCCCACCAGCAATGGATGAGGGTATCCATTCCTCCACAGCCTCTCCAGCAAAGGTTATCCTTGGTGTTTTTGACTTTAGCCATTCTGACAGGTGTAAGATGATATCTCAAAGTTGTTTTGATTTGCATTTCCCTGATTGCTAAGGAAGTTGAACAGGACCTTAAGTGTCTTTTGGCCATTTGAACTTCTTCTGTTGAGAATTCTCTGTTCAGTTCAGTGCCCCATTTTTTAATTGGGTTAATTAGCATTTTAAAGTCTAGTTTTTTGAGTTCTCTATATATTTTGGAGATCAGACCTTTGTCTGTTGTGGGGTTGGTGAAAATCTTCTCCCAGTCAGTAGGTTGCCTTTGTGTCTTAGTGACCATGTCCTTTGCTTTACAGAAGCTTCTCAGTTTAAGTAGGTCCCATTTATTCAATGTTGCCCTTAATGTCTGTGCTTCTGGGGTTATACAAAGGAAGCGATCTCCTGTGCCCATCTGTTGTAGGGTATTTCCCACTTTCTCTTCTATCCTTTTCAGTGTGTTCGGGCTGATATTGAGGTCTTTAATACATTTGGACTTGAGTTTTGTGCACAGTGAGAGATATGGGTCTATTTTCATTCTTCTACAGGTTGACATCCAGTTGTGCCAGCACCATTTGTTGAAGATGCTTTCTTTCTTCCATTGTATACTTTTAGCTCCTTTATCGAAAATGAGGTGTTCATAGGTTTGTGGGATAAAATCCGGGTCTTCTATACGATTCCATTGGTTGACTTCTCTGTTTTTATGCCAGTACCACACTGTTTTCATTACTGTATCTCTGTAATAGACTTTGAAGTCAGGGATGGTAATGCCTCCAGAAGATCCTTTATTGTATAGGATTGTTTTGGCTATCCTGGGTTTTTTGTTTTTCCATATAAAGTTGATTATTGTCTTCTCCAGATCTGTGAAGAATTTTGATGGGATCTTGATGGGGATTGCATTGAATCTATAAATTGCCTTTGGTAGAATTGCCATTTTTACTATGTTGATCCTCCCAATCCAAGAGCAAGGGAGGTCCATCCATTTTTTGGTATCCTCTTCAATTTCTTTCTTCAATGCCTTAAAGTTCTTGTCAAATAGATCTTTCACTTCCTTGGTTAGATTTACCCCCAGATATTTTATGCTGTTTGTGGCTATCGTGAATGGTGAAGCTTCTCTGATTTCCCTCTCTGCTTCCCTATCCTTTGTGTATAAGAGGGCGACTGATTTTTTGGAGTTGATCTTGTATCCTGCCACATTACTAAAGCTGTTTATCAGCTGTATAAGTTCTTTGGTGGAGTTTTGGGGGTCGCTTATGTATACTATCATATCATCTGCAAATAACGAAAGTTTAACTTCTTCCTTTCCAATTCGAATCCCCTTGATCCCATTATGTTGTCTTATTGCTATTGCTAGAACTTCAAGCACTATATTGAAAAGGTATGGTGAGAGTGGACAGCCTTGCCGTGTTCCTGAGTTAAGCGGGATGGCTTTGAGTTTCTCTCCGTTTAATTTGATGTTAGCTGTCGGCTTGCTGTATATAGCTTTTATTATATTTAGGTATGACCCTTGTATCCCTAATCTCTCCAAGACTTTTAACATAAATGGATGTTGAATTTTGTCAAATGCTTTTTCAGCATCTAATGAAATGATCATATGGTTTTTTTCTTTCAGTTTATTTATATGCTGGATTACATTGATTGATTTTCGTATGTTGAACCAGTCCTGCATCTGAGGAATGAAGCCTACTTGATCCTAATGGATAATTTTTCGGATGTGTTCTTGGATTCGATTTGCCAGTATTTTGTTGAGGATTTTTGCGTAGATATTCATGAGTGAGATTGGCCTGTAGTTCTCTTTCCTGGTTGAGTCTTTGAGTGGTTTTGGTATCAGAGTAATTGTGGCTTCATAAAAGGAATTTGGTAATGACCCTTCTGTTTCTATATTGTGGAATACATTAAGGAGTATAGGTATTAGGTCTTCTTGGAAGTTCTGGTAGAATTCTGCATTGAAACCATCTGGTCCTGGGCTTTTTTTGGTAGGGAGGTTTTTGATAACAGCTTCTAATTCTTCGCAACTTACAGGTCTGTTTAGATTGTTCACCTGGTCCTGGTTTAGTTTTGGTAAATGGTATTTATCTAAAAAAGCGTCCATTTCTTTTACATTTTCCAGTTTTGTGGCATATAGGCTTTTGTAGTAAGATCTAATGACTCTCTGAATTTCCTCTGTGTCTGTGGTTATGTCCCCCTTTTCATTTCTGATCTTATTAATTTGCGTGTTCTCTCTCTTTCGTTTGATTAGTTTGGATAGGGGTTTATCTATCTTGTTGATTTTCTCCAGGAACCAGCTTTTTGTTTCATTGATTCTTTGGATTGTTTTCTGTGTTTCTATTTTGTTGATTTCAGCCCTCAATTTGATTATTTCCAGTCTTCTACTCCTCCTAGGTGAGTCTGCTTCTTTTTTTTTTCTAGAGCTTTCAAGTGGGCTGTTAAGTCTCCAATATGTGCTTTCTCTGTTTTCTTTAGGTGGGCACTTAGTGCTATGAACTTTCCTCTCAGGACTGCTTTCATAGTGTCCCATAAGTTCGAGTATGGTGTTTCATTATTTTCATTGAATTCAAGGAAGACTTTAATTTCTTTCTTTATTTCTTCCTTAATCCAGGTATGGTTCAGTAGATGACTGTTCAGTTTCCATGACTTTGTAGGCTTTCTGGGGGTAGCATTGTTGTTGAATTCTAACTTTAATCCATGGTGATCTGATAAGACACAGGTGGTTAGTAATATTTTTTTGTAACTGTGTATGTTCGCTTTGTTACCAAGTATGTGGTCAATTTTCGAGAAGGTTCCATGAGCTGCAGAGAAGAAGGTATATTCTTTCCTCTTTGGGTGGAATAATCTATAGATGTCTGTTAAGTCCATTTGCTTCATTACCTCCATTAATTCTCTAATTTCTCTGTTAGGTTTCTGTCTGATTGACCTGTCCATTGGTGAGAGTGGAGTGTTGAAGTCTCCTACTATTAGTGTGTGCGGTTTGATGGCTGCCTTGAGTTTTAGTAATGTTTCTTTTATGTACGTGGGTGCTTTTATATTAGGGGCATAGATATTCAGGATTGAGACTTCTTCTTGATGAATTGTTCCTGTTATGAGTATAAAATGTCCCTCTCCATGTCTTCTGATTGATTTAAGTTTGAAGTCAACTTTGTTAGAAATTAGTATGGCCACACCTGCTTGTTTCTTAGGTCCATTTGCTTGATAAGCCTTTTCCCAGCCCTTTACTCTGAGTAGGTGCCTGTCTTTGTGGTTGAGGTGTGTTTCTTGTAGACAGCAGAATGTTGGATCCTGTTTTCTTATCCAATCTCTTAGCCTGTGCCTTTTTATAGGTGAGTTGAGCCCATTGATATTAAGTGATATTAATGACCAGTGGTTGTTAACTCCGGTCACTTTTTAAGTAGTAGGGTTTGTGTGTTTTCCTTCTTTGCTTTGCGCTGGTGAAGAGTCTCTAGATGTCTGAGTTATTGTGGTCATTGTTGGACTCCTTGGTTAGTGATTTTCCTTCTATTATTTTCTGTAAGGCTGGATTTGTGGCTACGTTTTGTTTAAATTTGTTTTTATCCTGGAAAATTTTGTTTTCTCCATTTATAGTGAATGAAAGTTTGGCTGGATATAGTAGTCTGGGCTTGCATCCGTGGTCTCTTAGTTTTTGGAGAACATCTATCCAGGACCTTCTGGCTTTCATGGTTTCCATAGAGAAGTCAGGTGTAAGTCTGATAGGTTTACCTTTATAAGTAACTTGGCCTTTTTCCTTTGCGGCTTTTAATATTCTTTCTTTATTCTGTATATTTTGTGTTTTGATTATTATATGGCGAGGGGATGTTTTCTTTTGATCCAGCCTATTTGGTGTTCTGTATGCTTCTTGAACCTTCATAGGTACATCTGTCTTCAGGTTGGGAAAGTTTTCTTCTATAATTTTATTAAGTATATTTTCTGTACCGTTGAGCTGCACTTCTTCTCCTTCTTCTACTCCAATTATTCTTAGGTTTGGTCTTTTTATTGTGTCCCATATTTCCTGAATGTTTTGTGATGAGAGTTTGTTGGACTTGCTGTTTTCTTTGATCAGAGTGTTTATTTTCTCTATGTTATCCTCAGAATCTGAGATTCTTTCTTCTATCTCTTGTATTCTGCTGGTTATACTTGATTCTGTAGTCTCTATTCGTTTACCTAGATTTTCCATGTCCAGTCGGCCCTCTGTTTGTGTTTTCTTCTTTGCCTCCATTTCAGTTTTCAAGTCATGAACTGTTTCCTTTATCTGCTTGATTGTTTTTCCTTGGTTTCCTAGGGTATCATTCACTGATTTACTCAATTCCTCGAACTTTCTATTATACTTCTCATCCATTTTTATAAGGGCGTTTTTTATATGCTGTTTAAGGGTGTCAATCACTTTCATGAAGTCAGTTTTTTCTACTTCTTCTTGATTAAGGTGTTCATGTCCTCCTGTTGTGGGGTCACTGGCTTCTGGTGGTTTCGTGTTGTTTTTCAGATTGTTGGGAGAATTCCTGCATTGGCGTCTGCCCATCTCTTCCTCCCAATACTCCCCTTTGGATCTTCTTTTATAGGATCAGGTCTTCTTGCCCACTGATGTACCTTCCCAGTGATGTCACTCCCCAGAGATGTTTCTCCACAATGATGTTTCACTCGGTGCCCAGAACGAAACTCCACGCTGCTTGGTTAGCTCGCGAACAAAGGGCCCACTCTGCTCGCTGCGGGCAGGCTATGGGAACAAAGGAGCTACTGGCCACCCCTATGTCCTCCCGGTTCATATTCGGTCCCAGCGCCCTAGCAGGCTGGGCAGGGAGGCGTTATGCCCCAAAGGAGGGAGGGAGACAGGGGGTGTGGGGATCTGGATGTAAGCTGAGTGGGATAGGAAGAGAGAGGGGGTTTGGGCAGTATAGCCCCTGTAGGATGGCCAGGAAGTGTGGGCGGGCTGAGGTATGATCCCAGCTGCCGCAGCACTCACTCACCACAATGATGCTTCACTTGGTGCCCAGATCGAAACTCTGTGCTGCTTGGTTAGCTTGCGAACAAAGGGCCCACCCCGCTCGCTGGGGGCAGGCTATGGGAACAAAGGAGCTACTGGCCACCCCTATGTCCTCCCGGTTCAGATTCGGTCCCAGCGCCCTAGCAGGCTGGGCAGGGAGGCGCTATGCCCCAAAGGAGGGAGGGAGACAGGGGGTGTGGGGTTCTGGATGTAAGCTGAGTGGGATAGGAAGAGAGAGGGGGTTTGGGCAGTATAGCCCCTGTAGGATGGCCAGGAAGTGTGGGCGGGCTGAGGTATGATCCCAGCTGCCGCAGCACTCACTCACCACAATGATGTTTCACTCGGTGCCCAGATCGAAACTCTGTGCTGCTTGGTTAGCTCGCGAACAAAGGGCCCACCCCGCTCGCTGCGGACAGGCTATGGGAACAAAGGAGCTACCGGCCACCCCTATGTCCTCCTGGTTCAGATTCGGTCCCAGCGCCCTAGCAGGCTGGGCAGGGAGGCGCTATGCCCCAAAGGAGGGAGGGAGACAGGGGGTGTGGGGATCTGGATGTCTTGTTTTTATTTTTATTTATTTTTTTTGTTTTGTTTTTAGAGAGAGAGTGTGTACGTATGTGTTAAGTGTGGAGTTCTTTATGTACCTACTGTTTTGGAACTCATTGATCTATCTGCTTACCTCTCCCTCCCAAGTGCTGGGATTGTGCTCAGCTTATTTTTAAAGTTTCAACCAATTCAAATGTTCTGAAAAATTTTGCAACATAATAGGAAGTTTGTATAATGAATGAGATTTGTGTTTATTGTACATTTCTAAGAAAAACAATTGAGAAATATTAAGTATTATAGATCTTTCTTAGGCTGAAAATGCTTTTTTTCACCGTGGTAGAGAGACTCAGCAGTGGTCATGAGGTACTTTCAAATCAACATTCTAAACATTTAATGCACTAAGTTTATTGTAAGATAGAGGGTGGCAGGCTGGTCACTTGTTTCAGAAATGGTGTGACTGTCATTCCTAGTTCTGTGAGCCTTGGGTAGAAGTTTTGTTTTCTGACTGTGTGATCTCCTTGTCTATTGGGATCGTATCGATGCATCTCTCTTAGTTGTCTTTCATCCATATTCAGATAGTATACTTTCTCCTTGTGACACAGAAACAAGGCATATAGTTGGCTTTGAGGAACTGATCTGTTTGTCGTGTGTGTACTAGACCAGCCAAATTTGGAAGAAGTATGGTAGCACTGTCAGTTTCTGGAGGTCTGTTTAAGGCAATTACTTCAATCTTTTAATTTTAATCAGTTATTGGACTTTTTACTAGATTGTTAATGACTAGCAAAATTGGTTTGAGTTGGGCCTCCTGTGGTGCTAATGAGCAGTGAAGTGGACCCAAGGTGAGATGTCTGAAGAAGGAAGTGTGCTGTGGAGTCTGGACTCATTCATAAGCTAGAGATGAATGAGCTCCTAGAAACTTAGGATTTGGTCCAATTCCTTTCTCCATATTCAGTCTACCTGGTCTTACCCACTGTTCTCATTTAGTGATTCAGGAATCAAGCTGTCTTGATATCTAACATAGTTGTCTAACATTATTGGAAGAAATGTACTGAGATGTAAACCTGTTGTGGAGGTAAATACTAGTTCAGAGCGTTCATGGCTACACTTTGTTCCATGTAAAAAGGTAGTTTGTTTCTTGGTCTCTGTTACTTTGTGTCTGGAATTTCTCCCTTTTATTCCCAATGTTTCTTCATTTTAATATGGTTATGTGATTGGTGCTCTTAATGCTATTCTTACTTTGACAGTGTAAACTGTATGTTGTTGGGAATAGCTGGAAAGAAGTATATTCTCCTTTGTTTGTTTGTTTTTGGAGACAGGGTTTCTTTATGTAGCCCTTGCTGTCCTGGAACTCTATAGATCAGGCAGGTCTCGAACTCAGAGATTATCCTGCCTCTGCCTTCCAGAGTGTTGGGATTAAAGGCACACACCACCACTGCCCATCTTCTGTTCCCTTTTTGTGTGTGTAGCTTAGAGCAGGCATATGGATTTACGCAGGTCCATGAAATGAAGACTCAGAACACCTTGAGAATAAATTTAACCTTTTGACTGCAGGGGCCTCAGCCTCTGTGAGCTGAAGTGCTTTCCGTTTGCCTCTTGGCATCTTTATTTTTTTGTTATGTTTGCACTTTAGCCTCTAGATTTCCATATCTCAAAACCACATGAATGAAGCTTCCAAAGTGCCAAGTACGAATACCTGATTCAAGAGGTACCAGAGTTTTTTATGTTCCTCATAACCAGTTTGCATAGGCTTTGTATTTATATCCATGGAAAACTCTCAGACAAGATTCACTTAGGGCAACAAAAGGATGGATTGGGGACTAAGTATTAACTCCAGAGCTAGGCCAGGTATGGCCGGGGAAGGGGGTGGGTGTATGTTACAGATAGTGAGGGTAGCTTGCTAAACCCTCTGGTGCTGGCTCAGCAGGACTCTCTGTTACACATTTTTACTTAAAAAACAATATAAATCAGTCAACCAATTATATTCTACTGTGCGTGGAGGTATACATTGTTAATCCCAGTACTTGGATTTCTGTGAGTTCAAGGCCATCCTGGTCTACAGAGTGAGTTCAGGAAATACATAGTGAGACACTGCCTTAAAAAAAGACCAAAATTTAAAAACATTCTCAGAATTAACAATCAAAATGATGTTAAAATGGATCAGTTTTAAATTATTTTATTTATTTTACATGTATGGGTGTTTTGCCTGTATGTATGTTTGTATACTACGTATGTACCTGGTATCCACAGATGCTAGAAGAGGATGTTGGATCCCTTGGAATTGGAGGTACAAACAGTTGTGAGCTGGGAATTTAACCTAGGTTCTCTGGAAGAGCAGTCAATGCTTTTTAACTGTTAAGCCATATCTCCAGCCCAAAGATACATCAGTTTTAATTTAAGTTATTAAATGTGGTAGGATACATGTTTTTCTTTGAGTATGTGAATCTCTAACTGTCCTAGAAAATGGAGCTGTAGGTGTGAGAAGGCACGCACCTGTCTTGTTTTCCTATTTGCTTTTTTGTTGAGACTAATGACTGGTGCTGAAATTTGAGTGTAGTTTTGACATGGCAGGCTTTTGTACTCCTCAGTCCCCTCTTAGGACTTCACATCTGTTTTGACTTGACTCCTGTTGCAGGTTCTGAGTAGTTGAGTTTGATGTATTGATTTGAAGAGGAAAAATTTTAGGTTCAAGGAGACTTTGGAGCCATATGTGGTTGGTTATACATGCTTTTCTTTAGCCTAGCCCCAAGAGTCAGAGGCAGGCAGATCTCTGTGAGTTCCAGGACAGCCAGCGCTGTTCCATAGAGAAACCCTGTCTTGATAAAAACAGCCAACCAAACAGCCATAATAGGAGACTTTGGTTTGTAATGGAAGACAAAAGTTGGCTGTGCTGGTTAGTTCTATGTCAACTTGACAGAGCTAGAGTTATTTGAGAGGAGGGAAGTTCAACTGAGACATTGTCTCCTTAAAACAGAGCTTCTCAACCTCTGGGTCACTATCTCTATGGTGATCAAATGACCCTTTCACAAGGCTTGCCTACGACCATCAGAAGACAATGATATTTACATTATTCATAACTGTACCAAAATCACAGTCATGAAGTAGCAACAACAAAAAAATGTTATGGTTGGGGACTCACCACAACTTGAGGACTGTATTAAACGGTCACAGACTGAGAACCACTGATACAAGATCAGGCTGTAGAGAAGCCTGTAGGAAATTTTCTTAGTTAATGATTGATGTGGGAGTGCCTACCCATTGTGGTTCTGTGAGAAAGTAGGTTGAGCAAGCCTGTTAAGCAAAACCCCTCCATGGCTTTTGCATCAGCTCCTGCCTCCAGGTTCTTTCCTGGTTTGAGTTCTGCCTTGGCTTCCCTCAGTAGACTGGGATTTAGGATATGAAAGCCAAATCAACCCTTTCTCCCCAAGCTGCTTTTAGTCACAGTGTGTCCTCACATCTCAACAACACTGAGACGGTAGCCTTTGGCCGAGGAAGCTGCAGTGACTTGTGCTCTAGAGGAACCCCTGGCTGGGGAAGCACAAGCATTGGGTGCAGTGGGAAGGAGTGTCTGGTTTAGTGAGATTTGGAATGTGGGTTTGGACATGTCATACATTAGGAATGTGTGAGAACAGTTGTAGCCATGGAACAAACACTTAGCCAAGTAGCTTTTTTTTTTAAGATAACTTGGAATTTACTGTGAATATTATTTTCTTACATGTGTATTACAAATATTTTCAGTTTGCCTTTCAAACTGCCTTTAAGTTTGTGATGTATTTTGATATGTCAAAGTTGAAATTTCCTTATGGATGTAAACTTGTTTGTCTTTTCCCTCATAGTTTCCACTGTATGAGTTGTTTCTTTCCTTTCTTCCTTCTATTTATTTTTTTGCTTTTGAGACAAGAGTCTTACTATGTAACCTTGGCTGTCTTGGAACTAACTTAGTATATAGACCAGATTGGACTCAAGCTCACAGGCCGCCTGCCTCTGTATGCCTCAGGGATTAAAGGTGTGTGCTGCCGTACTTGGCACTACTGTATGATTTCTTGGAAAGTGTCAGTTTGAGTGTGAGAGATGACGTGCTAATGCCGTGGTGATAAGGCTCTATTTTCATGCTGGAACTTGTATACCATATTTAAAGATTTTGGTTTTTATTTCAAGAATAGAGCTTCTGGAAAATTTAAATACTGGTATATGGCATGAACACGGGGGTAATTTAGACCATGCCCTCCAAAGAAAACTTTGGATAAATGGTTTGATTTGCTGAGCAAGCAAAGAAGCAATAAATGACTAACACCCTCTTGATTGGTAGGTGCATCCACAAAGTATTATGAGCATCATGGAATTCTGTGAAGGGAGCATCCTTTCTTCATCTATGACCCTGGGTATGTATAGGAAGTAGCTTTCATGAATCCTTCCTTAGAAATAATTGTGAATAGCCTGTCATTCTCTTGGTCTGATTATTTGAAAAATATCAGCTAAGAAATATATGTTAATATTATAAAAACAGGCTACACATTTTTAATGTATATAAAAATTTTTAAGGATGACTAGGGCTTATTGTTAAAATACTGTTTCTTTTCCATGCATGATTTCCTAGGTTCAATCCCTAAACCAGGGGGAAAAAAGTACGATAATCTAATGTTTCTCTAGTTGACCTTTTCCCATCACCCTAAGTTCCCTCCAGGTTTCTTGTAATATGATATGATCTGATTCACATACTTATAAATATGTTAATAAAATTGACTACATCTAACAAAATTCGGCAGGGATCCTGTCTAAACCCTGTAGTGGAACTACAATGAAAAGCTACGTTACTTCTGTAATTACAACAGGATGTGATTGATCCTTCTTATTTTTTACCTGTTGTGCTGTTAGGAGACACCTCCCCTGAATGCTTTTAAGTCTGATGGTCTGTTGGCATCGAGGTATGATGTTAGTTGTGTTTGGGAATCTTGCGTGTAAAGGTGGGAGGGATTGCTTTCAGCTGGTGGCAGGTGTGCTTCCTGCCAAGTTGGCATAATGGAAACAGGGCTCTTCTGAGTTGCCATCTGTTTCTGGTTGATTGGAAACCAGCAGTGATTTCTGAGGAGTGAGGAACTGTTCCGTTTATGTTGAAATAGTTAGGAATTAGTAATGCAGAGACCATGCTGATCAGGTCTCAAAACTGCCTGGAGGAGTTCAGACTGTTGAGTGAGTTTTGTTACCACTAAACTCAGAAGATGACTGCTTGGCTCAACCCTCTTCCCAGTCCCTGAAGAGACAATTCTTTTCTTCCCACCCACACTAAACACTTGGCCTTGTCCAAGTACTATATTGAGTTTGTTGGGCCAGGGGCATATTATTTATATGCCTACTGTCCACTGCCCCTAGTATGTGTCCTAAGGGGTTTTGTCTGTCTCTTACTTTTTCAGGGGGCTTGTTTTTGTAAATTATGGTAAATGTAACAAACCTACTACTTTATTGTGTGTGTGTACAAGTGCATGTGTGTACAGTTTTATGTGGGTACAAGTGTGTGAGCATTTGTGTGTGTATGTTTACTCAGAAGATACCTTAGCTATTGTTCCTCATGTGTTGCCTACTTTGTGTTTTGAGGCAGTCTTGCACTGTTCCAGAACTTACAGAATTTGCAAGACTGGCTGATTCGCTGGTCTGTGAACCTGGTGTGCTGCGGGAGCTACTTTACTCCTTCAGCCAATAGCCTTTGAGATACCAGCCCACTGGGGTGTGGTATCTTTCGCTTTAAAAATAAGTGCTGCAGCCCTCTCTCTCTCTTGCTTACTTCGGATTCTGCTTCTGACTATCAGACGCTTTTCCTGTTTGTGCAGGAGGCTGTTGTCTAGGATGGTGATCTGTAAGTTTTTTTTCCCTTTAAATAAATAACCCTTTTATTAATCATAATTCCAAATTGGTGTGGGATTGTTTTGTTTTGTGACTTACTCCTTTACTGGTGTATCTTCCAGCCTCTGCCTCCCCAGCACTGGGATTACAGGCATGTGTCATCATACCTGACTGTTTTATTTGTTTTTTATTATATTTATTTATTACGTAAACAATGCTCTGCTTGCATATATGTCTGCATGCTAGAAGAGGGAACCAGATCTCATCATAGATGGTTGTAAGCGACCATGTGGTTGCTGGGAATTGAACTCAGGACCTCCAGAAGAATAGTCAGTTCTCTTAACCACTGAGCCATCTCTCCAGCCCTTGTTTCTTTTTCTAAAGATAAGATCTCACTATGTAATCCTGGCTAGCCTTGAACCAGCTATATAGACTAGGCTGACCTCAAACTCACAGAAGTCATTCTACCTCTGTCTCCCCACTGTTGGGATTAAAGACATGAACTACCATGCCCAGGTGGCATGGGTTCTTTAGTCTTATCCCCCAAATTTTGCTTTGTTTCTCATGTATTGTGCTCACAAAGCAATGGTACAGAACAGAACAACTTGTTTCCCGTTTGACCTAGCAGTTAATTGATAGGTTAACTAGAGGAGTTAATGATCAGTAGTCCAGTGACCTACCAGAAAGTATCTCTTAAGCCTCAGCTGTGGCTTGGGTTGGGGGCACCATGTCTTGCCTCTTCTAAAATAATGAAAAAAGTCTCTAGAGCCCTCTGTTAGTCAGGGAGTTCTTGTAACAAGTCAGAGTCCTAATTGGACTAAAATGATAAGATTTTATTGGATGGATCTGCTTGTCTGCAGAATCTAGACCAGGGATCAGAGCAGAGCCTGGGAGGCTACATGGCAAAATCTGGAACCTCCACCCCCTCCCTAGTCCCTTGTTTAGCTTCCTTCCCTCAGTGCTTCCATCATAGTCAGAATTTTCTACTCTTTGATCAAGGAGCTAGAACCTGGCTGCCAGCCAGCTCCCCCTTCCCTCTCCATCTTTCATATTAAAGATCCAGGTGTCTGGAGAGAGACTTACTTTCTCATGTCTAATAGGTTAGCATAAGGATTTGCATTTTCAGATGGTGAATTTAAATAATTGTAACTAGGTTCAATTACATCTTTATTAATCAAAATAGAAGTCTATAATCAACATGATTATGCCAATGAATGCTTGTGTTTAGTACTAAAGTGTAAGAACCCATGCTTCAGGATTTGATGGCCTGTTGGAAAGCACTTTCTGCATCCTGCTGATAATGGAAATATTTCCTCTGCACAGTGTTGAGATACTGAAGATGTTTGGGTAGTCAGTTGTGGAGAGGTGAGGTGAATGCAGTGCGTAGGATAAAAGTTTGTAGCCTGATTCATTCAACTTTTAAAGTGTTGATTTTATGATGTGGTGTTGAGCATTGTCAGTGGAGAACATTTTGGCTCTTCTGTTGATCAATGACTTTACTAACTGTGGTTCAGAATATTGTAGTGGGATTGTATTCAAAGCAGACTACTGTACAATAGCCATGATTTTTTTTGTGTGTGCAAGTTTGACATTGTGAAGTATTTTTAAACTGCTTAGTTTAGTTACTTAGATGGTCATTGCCAGTTATATACAGTCTACTTCTGCTGTATGACAAATTCTGACTGGGGAGTGGCATGCTGTTTTGTAGAATAAGCAGGGACAACAGTTCAAAACGATTTGGCTCACTTTTGGAGGGTTTCACCTTTCCTCACTGCTTCAAATGCTATATAAGTTCTTTGGCAAACTCTCTGCAGTTCTGAGAGTATCGGCCTCAGTGAATGGCTGTTTCGAGCCAAGGTCTCTTCTGTTATGCAGCTCTGGCTGTCCTGGAACTCACTGTGTAGACCAGGTTGGCCTCAAAGTCAAGAGATCCACCTGCCTCTGCCTTCTAACTCCCGGGGCTAAAAAACGTGTGCTACCAGGTCAGGCCTTTGCAAAACTTGTTGAGACTGTATGCTCCTTAGGAGTTCCTGGCCCATGTGCATTGTTGATGTGCTGAGTTGTTTCTGCTACTTTAAGACTCATTTTAAATTTGAATAAGAAAATTGCTTTAGGGCCAACAAAATGGCTCAGTGTGGGTAAAGGTACTTGCTGCCAAGCCTGAGTTTCATCCCTAGGACCCATATAGTAGAAGGAAAGAACCAACTCTTTCAAGTTATCCTCTAACCTCCATGTTTGCACCCCTCCCCCCAATTAAAAAATGTAATAAAAATTTTAAAAAGACCAGCCAGCTGCTGAGGAAACAAAACATGTAGAAAGTAAGGTAATGGCACAGCCGCATGGCAATACATAGACTCATATAAATGGGTTAATTTAAGATGTAGCAGCTAGCCAGAAATATGTCTGAGCCATCAGCCAAACAGTGTTGTGATTCACATAGTTTCTGTGTGATTATTTGAGGTCTTGGGTGGCCGGAATCAAAAGCACAAATCTCTGTTTACATAGTGGCACCCAACGTTTGGCAACGTACATCTATATAAAGCCTAAGAAAACTTTAAATAAAGTGCTTCTAGATCCACAAAAAAGGGAGTTAATTGGAACTTCTTGGTGGCCATGTTTTTTTTTTCTCTCAGATAGGCTCTGTTTCCTGGTGGCAAGCAGAGGCACAGTTTCTTTATGAGATAACTTCCTGGTTCATGCTTATAGCAGGAATAGCTCTGAACAGGTCCTGCTATAGAACATTTAAATAAGATTTGTGAGTAGCATGCTACTAGTTGCTTAATGGTGACACAGATCACTCATAATTGGATTCTAGCCATAAATTAAGGATATTGAGCATATAATTTATGATCTAGAGAAGCTAAATAAGAAGGTGAACCCCCCCCCAAAAAAAAACATAGTCATCCGCCTGGATATGGGACGTAGACAAGATTGCAGGGCAAAACCTGGTATCTTGTGGGTGAGGTGGCATGGGGCTAAGGGGATATGGAGTAAGAAATGTGAGACGGGGGGAGCATGGAGGAATGGGATGGTTGGGATAAAGGAAGGGTGGACACCAGAGCAGAGAAATTTATATCCTAATTAAGGGAGCCATCTTAGGGTTGGCAAAAGACTTGACTCTAGAGGGGCTCGCAGGTGTCCAGGGAGATGTCCCTAGCTAGTACCTTTAGCAACTGAGGAGAGGGAACCTGAAATGACACTATTCTATAGCCATACTGATGAATATCTTGCATATCACCTTAGAACCTTCATCTGGCGATGGATCGAGATATAGACAGAAACCCAAATTGGAGCACCAGACTGAGCTTAAGATCCCAAGGCCAGCTGGACTGTGACTGAAAAAGCATGGGATAAAAGCGGACTCTCTGAATATGGCGGACAATAGGGTTGCTGAGAAGCCAAGGAAAATTGCACTGGGTTTTGAGGCTTTGTGGGAGCCTAGCCATTATGGATGTTCATCATCCTAGGCCAGGATGGAGGGGGGAGATCTTTGGACTTTCCACAGGACAGGAACGCTGATTGCTCTTCAGTCTGGAGAGGGAAAGGGAGAACAGTGGGGGGAGGGGAAGAAGGGTGGGAGGAGGGTGAGGGAAATGGGAGGCTGGAAGAAGGCAGAATTATTTTTTTCATTTAAAAAAAATATCCGAAAGAGGAGCAGAAGGAGGGAGAACATGAGCAAGGAAGTCAGGACAATGAGGGGTGCACCCACCCACTATGACATTGGAACTGATCTATTGGGAGCTCACCATGGCCAGCGGGACTGGGACTGAATAGCATGGGATGAAACTGGACTTTCTGAATCTGGCAGAGTATGAAGGCTGATGAGAAGCCAAGAACAATGGCACTAGGTTTCGATTCTAATACATGAACTGGCTTTGTGGGAGACTAGCCTGTTTGGATGCTCAGTTTCCTGGTCCTTGATAGAAGTAGGAGAACCTTGGAGTTCCGGCAGGGCAGAGAATCTGGACTGCTCTTCATTCTTGAGAGGGAGGGGGAATGGTGTAGGGGGAGGGGGAGGGAGAGGGTTATGAGAGTGAAGGAAGGGGGTAATGTGTGCAAGGAGGGTGAGGGAAATGGGAAACGGGAAGGAGGTGGAATTTTTTTTTTGCAACAACTAAAAAAATACAATAAACAAAAAAATGATGGAGAAGGAACTAGACTTGCTTGTGTTAGAGAGGAAAGTCCTTGAGTCATTGGTGTTGGTGGCAATGTGTCTGTCTGTAATCATTGGGACAAATGGAGACATTCCCAAATCATCTGGTATAGAG
The DNA here is from genome assembly GCF_018167655.1 of Microtus oregoni. NCBI lineage: Eukaryota > Metazoa > Chordata > Mammalia > Rodentia > Cricetidae > Microtus > Microtus oregoni. The sequence continues at coordinate 2,339,220 of NW_024544742.1, read as the reverse complement.
GACAGATGGCTAAGTGTGCACTGGTCAATCTTATATACTCCCAACTATTCATGGGAAGATTCTGACTCTTGTAGTGATTGTTGGTTATATGGTGAAGAAGGTAGAGATCCCTGAGTAGATATGTAAAGTTGGTCATATAGAAAATGTGCTAGGTTTTTGGATGTTGTTAAATAGATTCATTGGATCTGGTGCCATGTGCTAAATGTCCTGTAGTTCCAGAAGGAAATCATCAAGGCCCTGTAGGCCCTTTGAAAAATGGAGAGAAATCTGTGCAAAACAAGTGTCCTAGCATATTTTGGAAAGATTCTGGTGAACCCAGAATTAATGTGGAAGATGCTCAATATTCTACAGTCCCTGATCTTGATGAGAAAGAACTCAGAGTATTTTGGAGAGACATAGATTTTTCCCAATGCCTTTGATGACACATGCAAGTTGGTGGATTCCTTAGAGTTGTTTGAAGAGGAATATGAGCATTTGGTGATTTCAATTAAATATCTGCCCTACCATATCTGGTAAACACTGTTCCATTGTCATTGATCATGTTCTGTGGGACTTGGGCTATAAAACTCATGAACAGTCTCACTGGCACACAGGATAAATATGTACACATTGATGCACACTGCTGAGTGATATGAACACCTATGGTGAATGCACCGATCTCCATAAAATTACTTAACTAGGGAATCTGTGATGTTAGGTGGAGTGTGGGAAAGACACCACAAACTCATCATACCCCCAAATATCAGTGTTATATTGATGCCTGCCTCCTATCATGCAAGGATCCCGCCCTCTTGTAATGGGGAAATTTTTGGTTCCTTCATCTTCACAAACTTGGTTAAAAAGTTGGAGGTATCAAACTGCCAGTCAGCATTCAGCATGTAGATCAGCTGTCCCTGGACATGTGATTTGGCTAATATGTGGGTGAGAACCTGTACCAGGCAACGCTGGTACATACTCATCTGTTATCCTTGTCCTCATCGTCACTCTCCTGGGTGGACCTGGAGCACAAATAAGGAAAAATGGAATAAGCATCCTCCTTAGTAGAAAACCTTGTAAATCATCAATTTAGCTTACTGTCAGAGGGAATGCAGCACATTTTATCCTACAAGGCATACTCATCCATTGGTTCACTCACTTATTCAATGAATGATAAAATTCATCCATTCTTCCATGTCTCTCTCTCTTTTCTTCAATCCCTCTTCCATTTCCCCCTGTATCCTGTCAAAAGCTTTCCTAGATAAATCTTCTATGTCTCTTCTGTTCTAGAAACTTTCATTTGTAAAGATCTTATCATATCAGGGAAAGATTTTTTTTTTCTCTATGGATGGAGACCATATGAGGAAGATCAGATCAGCAACCATGACAACTCTTGTGCTGTAAAGTTAGGCAGACCATATAATGATGGCTGACATTCCTGCACAATTTTGGTCAGAGGTCCATGAGCTCTGCCCCTGGTGACAGACTGGCAGACATCACTGTCTTCACAACTCAGTGTTCACAGATCCTGGAGAGTGAGGTTCAATTCTTGTCCTAATCTGATGAAGAAACCAAGATGAAGAGAACAGAGGAGCCTGAAGTAAGGCCTCAAATGGGTCATTTGCAAAGTAAGGCAACCTGCCTCCACAGGTGCTGCCTCCCTATCTTGGTCAAATCCATCCTTCCATAGAGTAGCTATAGAGTACTTCCATAGAGTACCAATGTCCAGCCAACTGCTAACCTCATGTTTGAACCCAACAACAATTGCTGTTCCCTTAAAGTCTCATAACAACACAAAAAGGTACATAAGAACTCTCCAGCACCACATTAGACCAATTCTAAGACCCAAAAAATGCAGCAAGTTATGTTTATTGGTAAGAAAGATGGTTCTGGTGGGACAAAATGATGTAGCATTAAAAAACAGATTGGCGTAATCAATATGATTGCATGTGATATGGCCCACACCGGTTTCTGGTTCTGAATACTTGGTCCTCAGCAGGTTTTGGAGGTTGTGGAGACCCATTATTTAGCTGTTGGCATTGGGGTCTGAAAGGACAAGCCTAGATGTTTCAGGGCATTCTTTCACTTGGTCTCCACCTTTTACCGATTCCCTTACAGGGAACGAGCCGCCTCCTATTACTGGTGCCATGCCTTCCCCAACAAGAACAGAGAGAACCCCCTCCACAACCTAGTTGCTTTCATCACATATGAAGGCATAAGCCACAGTCTCCCACACCAGTTTAGATTTGTGATTAATAGAATGGTTATTTCATTAAAGGGGAAAATTTAAAGATCACCATTCCAAACAGCAGCCTTCTGCAGGATGAGGAAAGGAGCCTAGTAGCCAAAAGTGAAGCTTGAAGCAAGAAATCAAGCTGAAGGCTGATGCTGCTTTTTGAAAGAGAGAGAGACCACACCCCAATGGACTGGTATCTCATCGGATATTAACTGAAGGAGTGAAAAAAGCTCCTGCAACATACATACTTGGTCATAGCAAAAAAAAAAAATTACCCGTATGTGAGAAAAACCTATTTTTGTGTATGTTTTTTTTTCATTCCTACAGGATATATCACAGAGACAGATTCTGCTTCATACATGAGTTTCACCGATGATTTCCCTTTAAAGCAATTATAAGACCCGAAATATGCAGCAAGTTATGTGTATTGGTAAGAAAGATGGTTTTGATGGGACAAAAGAATGTAGCATTAAAAAACAGATTGGTGTACTCAAGCTGATTTCATGTGATTTGGCACACACAGGCTTCTGGTTCTGAATACTTCACGCTCAGTGGGTTTTGGAGATTGTGGTGACCCTGAACCTTGCTGGAGGCTTTGGGGCCTGAAAGGACAAGCCTTGATATTTCAGGACATCCTTGTCCTTGGTTTCCACTGTTTACTGATTTCCATACAGAGAATGAGCAGCCATCTACTCCTGGAGCCATGCCATCCCACATGAACAGAGAGAACACCCTCCACACCCAGCTTGCTTGTATCACATATGAAGGCATAAGTCACAAACAATCTCCCACACCAGTTTAGAATTGTGATTAATAGAATGATTATTTCTTTAAAGGGCAAAAACTTACAGATGACCATCCCTGACAAAAGCCCTCAGCGGGATCAGGAAAGGAGCCTAGAAACTAGAAGGGAAACTGGAAGCAAGAGATCAAGCTGAAGGTAAATGTTGGTTTATGAAAGAGAGAGAGACCACCCCTCAATGGACTGGTATCTCAGTGGCTATTAGCTGAAGAAGCGGAAGGAGCTCATTCAACACACATATTTGGATATAGCAACAAAAAATGTTACTAGTATGTGAGAAAAACACTATTTTAGTTTATTTCAGTCCATCCGGATACATCTCATAGACAGGATCTGCTTCATGCATGAGAGTCACCAATGATTTCCCTTTCAGAAAAACCCCACAAAACTCTGAATAACATCATCAGCATTCAACAACATGTCTATGATTGCTTTGCCTTGCCTTTGATTGTGTAGTAAATGATGCTGCTAGTTAATCTGTGCAAGCAAAGCAAATTTCCCTGTAACTAAATAGACAGAATTGACAGGTTATCTTAAACACATCAGGGAGTCACACTATGATGGAATGGGTTAATCATCACCTGTGTGACAGTGACATATTTAAGATCTTTCCTTTGTCTATAAATCTCAGAATTGTCAACATGATATGTTATCAAACAGATTTCTTAGGGTTTTGTCCCACTGGTGGTTTCTTTGGTATGCTTACATAATTTTTGCCAGATCCAATCAATTTTGCCATGCACTCTCAGCTTCACGTCATTGTGTTCCACTTATGTTCTACTCCAGGCATTTTAGACATCTTGTAACTGTTGCAAGAGTATCTCATGTTCCACCTAAATGATTTGGAGTGTTATTTAGGCTGAGTTTTATCTTCCATCCGTGAGTTCATTGACTTTCCTTGGGAATAATTCCTGGGACACTGACACTAACTCCTGGGGGATTTCTCTAGTTACTTCTCCTTGCTGAGACAGCTTACACTCTCAGTACTACTGTGACAGTGTTTGTGTAGCAAACATTCTTCTCAAGATGAGAAGAAATATCAATATAACAATCCACTTGTTTTTATTGTGATTTAAATACACTCACACACAAACGCACACAAGTTAATTCATATACACTGATGATATCTCAATTTAGTGGGCCATTCTGGGGTTATCAAGATCATTATCTCTCGAGAAGTTCTAAGAAAGCCATGGGGCCCCCCTCTAGGAACTTGGGCAGGTGAGGAGAGGTTGACTGCACTGTGCCATGTCCATAGGCACTATGGGTGCCTTGTCCCACAGACAGACTGGTGACTATCTTGAATATCACCATGGAACTTTGTTTGGCAAAAGATGGAGATCAAGTCAGGGTAAAAATCAGAAAACTAGATGGAGCTTCCAAGCTCCAGGTGAATAGCCGAATGATGGAGAATAAGAGCAAGGATGTCAGGAATAAAATGTCTTGGTCCACACACTGAGACACTGTGCCTGAACTAAGGGGATTTAAACTAATCTAGTGACCTGGGAATGAAAGAACATGGGATCAAACTGGAAGCTCTGAATGTGGCTGACAATTGGGGCACACTGAGAAGCCAATGATAATGGCACTGGCATTTGTCTGCACTACATATACAGGCTTTTTTGTGATCCTATTCTATGTGGATGCATACCATCCTAAATCTGGATGGATGAAGGGTGGGCTTGGACTTCCCACAGGTCAAGGTACCCTGCCCTCAATTTGGATTGGACTGGGAGTGGAGAGGTTTGGTGGAGGAGCGAGAAGAAAGTGGGAGGAGGAAACGAAGTGGAAATTTTGATATTTATTATTATGAAGTAATATAAAAATCAATAGAAGATAACCAATGAAGAGATTGGAACTAGGAAAAGAAAACATTCATGTGAGTTGTTGACTCAGACACCAAAGACTTTTTTACAGAAAAAAACACATAAAGGGATTGAGTTACTTGGCAAAATATGACTCGTGTTGGGGAAGATGAGTGGGGTTTTTATTTTGGGTCTCCAGGGGGCTGTGTGAGCAGCATTATAGGACCTGTATGCTATATATTTCTGTGGGTTAGTAGGGAAGAAACCTGCTTATGAGGGGTTTTATGACATAAGTAGAGCCTTGGTGATGTCACAAAGCCGTGGTTTGGGGTGGCAACTCTGTTCCACATGAAGCACTAGTCTTCTGTGAAGGTGGTTTTACTATCTTCACGTTGGCTGAGGAGGTCAGTTCAGCTCTTGGGCTCCACAACTGTTCAACAGGATTAGGCAGCTGAACATTTCCAGAAGATGGAATCTAGAGAGCCAAGATATTTTCTTTGGTAAATATGTTTAGGAAGCATCTGGGACCTCTGTAGTCCCAGAAAGGTTTCTTTCAAATCTCCTGTGGATCGAAAATTTATGTCGTTAACAGCTCCTATATTTGATAGCTGTGGGGACAGTGAATACCAGGTAATCTTCCCATTTTTATCTTTGCTATCAATGTCAATTTCTTCAGTCCACTAAAGTGGCAAAGATCCTCTTTTTCCATATGTGTTTTAAAAGATATTAATTATTTCTAAATTGTGCTGTTGCCCAGATTAATGAGTCTTTATTTTTGCAGTTTGTCTCACATTACTCGCTTCTCTAATGAAGACACGGAATGGCTTTATGTAATAAACCTGGGTCTTGATCAGGAGACACAATACAGAGAGCCAGTGGACTGGAGTGCCATGACCTTGGGCAGGTGGTTTTGGATCAACCACCTAACCAACAGCTTGAGTGGAAAGTAGAGAATAGGCTGTCCTTCGAATTCTTTGCCATCTGTTCAGATTTTTCTTTCTCACTTTGGGCATAGGCATATCTTCTCCTCTCATTGACGTAGTCAGTCAGGAATTAGGTTTCTCAGTAGAGGTCCATTGCCTTTGGGCAGCAGGAATGTGTCTCTGATACACATATACTGAGCTGTAGACAATAGTTTGATAATTTTCCTATGAATTTCTTAAGACCAAATTACATTTAGGCAGCCCAAATCTATTCAGCACTGCCTTTGTCACCTGCCCCAAAGATCTTCCAGAAAAGAGTCTTGACCTCACATCCTCACCTTCTTATGCTTGCAGGCACTTATGGTGGAGGAAACCACTTTGTGTCTGATTGAAACTGAAGAATTCTTCCAATGCAGAGATTGGCAGCTATGAAGCCCAAGCACAGAAAGAGAGCCAAGAGACAGTGGAACAGGAGTGCTGTGGCCTATCTCAGTAAATCTACCACCATGATAAAGATGCCTCTTAGTATGAGATGCATGCCACCTCTCCAGAAGAAGAATGGGCCATCTCTCCAGAAGCAAAAACTGAGTAAGCCTTTTGAGGCCCTGGAGAATATTGTTGGCCGCAGAATTTCTCATGGCTGGAAGGAAGCCAATGAACCAGTCACCCAGTGGAAAGCCATCATTCTAGATCAACTGCCAACGTATCCCTCTCTCTATTTGTTGAAATATGATGGGATTGATTGTGTCTATGGCTTGGAGCTTCACAGCGACGAAAGGATTTTAAACCTTAAGATCCTGCCTAATAATGTGCCATTTCCTCATGTGACAGACACTGAACTCTCAAACACCATAGTTGGCAGAGCAGTGAAACATACATTCGCGGGCACAAATGGTTCTAAGGAAGACTGGAATGGGATGGTCCTAGAGGAGGTGCCAATCTTGAAGACCTGGTTCTATATTACCTACAAGAAAGATCCGGTCTTGTACATTTACCACCTCCTGGATGACTACCTTGAAGGCAACCTCCACATCATGACAGGCTCTAAGGAGGAGTGGAGTTGCGTGGTCCCAGATGAGGTGCAGACCATGATGACCTGTTTCTACATTGTCAATGAGAATGATCCAGTCCTGTACCTTTACCACCATCTTGATGACTCCATTGAAGGCAACGTCCACATCATGCCTGAATGTCCTCCAGTAGAGGTGACTTTGGAATTAGGCAGGGATTCCTTGGCAGGCAAAAGTGTGCAGTACAACAAAAAAGATGGAACCCAAGAGATAGGTAAAATTATTTTCCAAGTTCCCACCAAACCTTCTGTGTATTTCATCAAGTTTGATAATGACTTCCATATCTATGTCTATGATTTGGTGAAGATCTGTTAAAGTGAAATTCTCAAAGTTTGAGGGGCAGACTTAAAACTGTGTTTGGGGAATGTGTTTTTTTCAGAGATACCTCAGGTCTTTTATTAATCCTGGTATTTTTTCCAATGGAATATTCTTGCTTGAAAAATAAAAATTTGTGAACATGTTGTGTTCTTTGTTCAATGATAGATTGTGTTTGGTGGATGGGACATCACAGAAATACATGCCTCAAAACAAAGCAGGATTTATGGTCTTCCCCTTGGAGAGGATGGACTGGGGATGCTTGGTGTGGTAAAGAACAAGATGGCTGTCTAGGAAGTAGTGGAGAGGGGACAAAAAGTTGTAGGATCTCGTGGCGGGATAAAGCTTGAGGGAAAAACATGTCAAATGGAAAGATGTGACGGATATCAGAGTGAGGTATTGGGACTTAAGAGGATAAAGAGTAGATTAATCAGGAAGGGACACAAATGTATACTCAAAATCAGAGAAAATTAGGTTTCATTTGATGAATGGTTTAATTCGTACTGGCTGTAAGTCACTGGATGTTTGATCTCCACTGGAGCATGTTGAGTGACCAGGAGCCTCCTGCTTAGAGAAAAGTGTCTCCTCCCAATTGCTCTTCCGCAGTGGGATGGACGTCAAGCTACCTACTTCCTTTTGCCAGAATTCTGTCTGCCACCTACTTTGTCATGCCTGGATTCGGTATGCCTTGAACTCTCATAGGTCTTATGCATGCCATCCAACCCTTGTGAGTTCATTTAAATTATTGCCCTGCCATATCTGGAAAACAGTGTTCCCTTTCATTGATCATGTTCTGTAGGACTTGGGCTATAAAACTCCTGGACAGACTCACCCACACACAGGATAAACATGTACACTTTGATGCCCACTAATGTGTGATATGCACAAATGTGATAAATGCACCGAGCTGCATCAAATCAGTAAACTAGGGATTCTATGATGCTAGGTGGAGTGTAGCAAAGACCCCAAAAACCCATCAGACACCCAAATACCAGTGTGGTATTGATGTCTGATGCACATCATGTAAGTATCCTGCCATCCTGTAAAGGGGCGATTTTTGGTTCCTTCCTCTTCACAAACTTTATTAAAATGTTAGAGTTGTCAAACTGCCAGTTAGGGTCCAGCATGTAGATCAGCTGTCCCAGGTCAGGTGATTTGGCTACAATTTGGGTGAGAACTTGTACTAGGGCATTCTGGTACACCCTTACCTCTTCTCCCTATCCTCATCGTCACTCTCCTGGGTGGACCTGGAGCACAAAGAAGGCAAAATGGAATAAGCCTCCTCTTTAGTGTAAAACCTTGTCACTCCTTAATTTGGCCTGACTCTCAGAGGGAATGCAGCACATTTTAGCATAAGTCTCCTCATTCATTGGTTCACTCATTTTTCCAATGAATGATTGAATTCATCCATTCTTCCATGTCTGTCTTCTTCCTTCCCTTCTTCCATTTCCCCCTTTATTGTAGTAATTTGAGCAGAGGGGCCTCATCCCCAGCACCATGGCCTCCTTGCTAGCTTATTCCCCGAAATAACAACACAAAAACTGTATTCTTTTAAACAGTGCCTGGCCCATTATTTTCAGCCTCTTAACCCATTTCCAATAATGTATGTTGCAGCACGAGGTGCAGTTACCAGGAAAGATTCAGCATGTCTGACCTGGTGGCTGGCTGCATGGCCATCTTCGTCAGAGAGCAGAGCTACCATGTCTGTCCGGGAGAGTGGAACATGGCGTTTCTGAGGTCACTTCCTCTTCCTTCCAGCATTCTGTTATGTTTACTCCACCCACCTATGTTCTAACCTACCAGGGTAAACAGTTTATTTAATTAACCAATGACCTATCCTCCATCATTTTCCCTATTTCTGTTTTAACAAGAACGGAATCTTTAACGTTAACATAGCAAAAATACATATAACAAAATAGTTATCAAGCAAGAATTACAGTTACAATATTTATATCTATTTTATCTTTTATCATAAAAATGGAAAACTATCTGCCATGTGCCTCAGAGAGCAGAGCTATTGCATCTGCCTGGGAGACGGGAGCATGGCATCTCTGAGCTCAATTCCCATACAAGGTGATTTGTTGAGATTTCCTCTCAATTGCAAATGGCTCCCTGAGAATTGTGCTCAACAAATTAGAATGCTTCTGGCTGTGATGATGACATTATTAGTGTCTTGAAGAGGAGAACACACTCATGGTCATCTGCTGCTCTCACCCATCTAAATGCATCTCTGCTTAGCAGAGACTGTTTTTTGTTTTATCATAAAAAGAATTCCACTTTACTGCCTTTAAAAAAAAAACTTAATGAAGGTCAGTCAAAAAGAATGGGAAACAAGTCAAAGGTGTTTACCAGTTGGAATGGATTTCTGAAAATAATCCTGCACATTTAGAGTGTCCCTTCAGAATCTCCTTTTTAATATTATCCTGCATCTGGAAGGCCACACAGTTCTCTATTAAGCAATATTTAGAGATATTTTCAGGGAAAAAGGCTGCATACAGAAAATATACACAGGATCTTGAATATGGTTTCTTTCTTCTCTGTTATGCTTGAAAAACTATTTTATGTTTCATTTTATTTGAAGCTTAATATATAGGATTAACTGTATTAAAATGAATACTTGATTGTAACATAGAAAAGTTTTTATTTATGTTTTTACAATATAATTCTTCTGTGGATAGTTAGTGTCTGCTCGTCATCTATTGCACCAACATGATTAGTTAAAGTTTAACATCAGGATTTAAGTAATGTAGAATGGTGTCTAATGGGGTTCAAACTAGTGGTTTCAATTGCCTTTTCTGGTCAGAGAAGGGATTCGTGAGAAATAAGGACACTCTTAAACAATTTAGTATGTGATTATATTTTTCATTATTCAGAGAAAGTAAGCTTGACACCTCTAACAAGTGTGGTCTAATATTTGCTTGTCCAATGAGAATATCCCAATTTGGTGGTCACTGGAAGAATATTGTAGGCCTCTGGGTCATAGGGATGGTATACCAAATTTCAGACAAAGTTGGGAAATACCCATGGAACCTTGGCTATCAGGGTTTTTTTTGAAATACTTTTGGCAAAAAATAAGCTTCCTGGGGAAGAATGGGAATGTCTGAGTATCATTACCTACTGGAAGGATCTATGGGGCTCTTATAACCACATAGGCAATATTGCTCAGAGGTGGATTTCTGTATCACCCTTTATTAACATGGAAAAAATTGATGTTCCATATTTTCTAAGCCCACCATTATCTGGAACATATTTCCTTTGAGTTACTTTTTAAAATGGGTTACTTCAATAGACCTCTGTGTAGGAAAGGACAAAAAAGAAGCTCCATAGGTTCAAAATCTTCTTAACCTCTCTTCTGGAGAGCATACAGCAGTCTATCCACACTGGAGAGCCACTTCTCCACTCTCCTCCCACAACTTTCAGTATCAAATCATACTTTGGTTCTTCCTCATGATAGCTGCATACATTATCTCTGCTCCAGCAAATTCATTGTGCTTATCCCTTCTTAGACCCTGGTCAAAATTGCTCATTCTCTCATGTAAGAACTTTCAACTTCATGCAATGCTTCTCTTTCTCACTCTCTCTCTCCTTTGGTTCTGCTTAGTGTTTCTATGCCATCCTTGTTTCACATGGTCTCAGAGCTGGCAAGCTCATTCCACCCCCATGAAGACTTAAGCCAGTTTTACCCTAAAGCAAATTTTCTTGCACAAAGGAATGTTTGAGTTGGGCGGTGGTGGTGCACACTTTTAATCCAATCACCCTGGGTGCAGGACTATCTCTGGGAGTTTGAGGCAAGACTGGTCTACAAGAGGTAGTTTTGGGAAAGGCACCAAAGCTACAAAGAAACCCTCTTTCAAAACACCAAAAAATAAAGCATAATGTTTAAATCCACAGAGGAGAGCTGTCCTTGGCTTTCCCAAGAATGAACTGGTGATTATCAGAAAGATTTTCTTAGTCAGAAATGTTGTCTGTGTTTTATTGGTCTTATTTCTGAATAAGGCACCTGTAGCATGCTTCTAACCTCTGGGAAATTGCAGAAGGAGGGACTAGCACATGTAAAACCTAGAAGATTACATAAAATGTTCTGAAAAAAAATTCTCTAGCTTCAATAGAAGCTAGAGATGGAAAAGCCTATTTGAAGATAACTTGTAGAATGAGAAGATCTGAGACTTTCTGGTAAATCATATCACAATGGTATGTGGCCATTTAATATTTACCTAGAAATTGTACTCCCATATATTCAGAAGATCTGGGAACCCTTTGTATGTTGGTGGGCTGTACCTCTATATTAGAGCAGGCAGAAGACACTACCAGGGAGTATACTTGGGTGAGGGAATAATCTAAAAGCAACTTCAGGAAGAAAAAGACGACACTCCCAAAATTCTCTAGGTAGGTGGACCATATCCATGATGATGGAGTTTCCTCTGTGTTCTGTGAATATGATAAATAAATAAAAAACAAAACTGTTTTGGACCTCTAGCAAGGCCGAACTTAGGTAGACACGGAAAGCTTAATTGGGCATAAGAATTCTTGCTTCCACTTTAGGAGCAGGTGAAAGAGTTAAGACCCTCTAACTTAGAAGGAGGAGTCAGATGCTTCTTAGGAATGGGTGGAATAATCTCAGCCCCCCTTGGTCATATTTCTATGAGCTTATTGGCCAGAAGCTAAAACATGAATGATACTCTGTGAAATAGAGGAAGTCCCAGGCGCTTACTTCTTCATTGGCACCAAACTTGAAATCACAATCTATAATACATAATTTCTGAATGTGCACGTCAGGCATGTCAGAAGTCGTAGAAGTCTGTGACTCAGTTTCTTCATCTGGTTTAAGTCCATCCACAGATTCCTCTTCATGTAGGATAGGAAATTTCTGTCAAAGGGGCTAGTGTGAAGACCTTATTCTGTGTTATGCTCAGCTTGCTGTTGTGTTCAGGGACCTTGGTCCAGAGAGCTGAGAACTCTTGAGTCCGAACAGTACTATACAGGTGATGGAGGAAGGTCATTGGCTAATAAAGGAACTGCCCTGGCCCATTTTATTGGTTAGAGGATAGGTGGGAGGAGAAAACAGGACAGAACACTGGGAGGAAGAGGAAGTGAGCGCAGAGACTCCACAGCTCTCTCCGGAGCAGACGCCTCAGCAGAGACGCCATGCCCTGCTCCCTGGCAGACACACGCGATGAAGCTCCGACCCAGGATGGACATAGGCTAGAATCTTCCTGGTAAGCGCACCTTAGGGTGCCACAAAAAGATGATTAGAAATGGGCTAAATTAATATGTGAGAATTAGCCTAGAAGAGAATGGGCCAAGCAGTGTTTAAAAGAATACAGTGTCCGTGTAATTATTTCGGGGCATAAGCAAGCCGGGTAGGCAGCCGGGGGTGCTGAGAACGCAGCCCCGCCGCCCCTATTACTACATACAGGTCACCCAAATTAGAAGTTATACGTAGGAAATCAAATAAAAATTACCTTGATCGCACATTGCAGGCCTGAGGCACTCCTTACTGATGTGAATGTCTAAATCTCACTAAGTAAGATAGGGTAAAGCCTTGGTGATTTGGACAGAAATAAAGGGACAATTACAATCTTCATCAAAAATGTATTGTGGCCGAATTCATGGGAATAATGAGAAATATTAATGCACTCTGGCCAGAACTGGAACTTCTGAGACATTTTGTGCACAGGTAAGGTCTATACCTGTTTGTCAGAGATGTCAAGTCTATGGCAATGTGCAATAAAACAGGAATGGCAATTTTCCATCAAGTGAAAAATAAACACCTTATAGAGCAGAGGAAGGTCTTGTTGAGGCTAATCAGCTTCCAAATGTTTTTCTGTATTGAGAATATCCCTTGTGGGGTTGTGAAATGCTGGGAAGTATTTTTCAAGTGGATGGATGGTGGTTTTCTGTCTAAGAAACCATTGGTCAGATAAGATAATCCCATATATGTAGATGAAAGAAAGTTTGAAGAATCCTAGAAAGTTGGATATATACCAGACATACATTGTCAAGAGAACAAGATCTATAGGCCGCATTGTAGAGGTGGTAGGCCTGAGTCATTTTTGGGCAAAAGAGTACATACTTCATGCCACCATGGTCATTGTGAGTAAGATCTATTTCACCATAGATAGAGTGGCATCACAAGTATTTCCAAATGGTGTATGATGCTATAATATTCTGAGTAAGACATTCTTAATCTCTATGAAAGGAAGACATTTTCAGACTTCTTGGCAAGAGGACAGGAGTTTGAGGACCCTGGGAAAATACAAGAATAATGATGATGGTAACAGGTGATGTACTGGAGGTGAAACCTATTTTAGTAAAAGGGGAGAAGGTCTAGCCATCCTACCTCAAGAAATAAATGATTGGATGCTTGTTAAGTGACAGTAAAATTTGAAGGCCTTTTTGATTGGAATTTGAATGTTTTGGGCCTTGAGAAGGTATAGACCTTCCCTGGCCCGCGCAGTCAGGCAGGGTAAGTATAAGGCTCTCTTGATTACCAAGTGCGCATTTGAGGTCTGTTTGCCTAAAAAGATGGTGGTGATGAATGGAAGACTTCAGCAGACATAAAGAGTAAAGCAAAGTCACAAACCACTTAGGTAACAGGTAGTATCCTAGTCTACCTTGTGCAGTGGAGGAACGACTGCATCGCAGTCTAGAAGATTCACATCTTGAGGCAGCTGTGGCAGGGCTGCCTGCAATCTGAACATCATGTATCAGTCATTGGCAGGCTCCAGTTCTCTTCAGCTACATTGATGTGTGAATGAAGGATGAGACCTCTTCATTCTGGTGACTATAATGAAGCAAAGATGTCCTAATTTCAGACTCTGTCACTTCAAAGCAGAGCAAGATTAAATTTCTTTGGTCACACATGTATTTTCTAAGTGGAAGTAGTTAGAGGGGAAAGATCTCCATTATGAGGATATTTCTGAGGCCCACAAGCATATCGGGTTGATCTGAGGAACCTCTGATCCTCTTCACCTTGAGCAAAATGGAAATTCTGGGATGACTTTAGTAAAAACCACATATTTTTATGAATTTCCTTAAACAGAGTGAGAAAACCTTGAGTGTTATTTATAATAGCAGAAAGGCCTAACAGATATTATAATCATAAAGATCTTCAGATAACCAGTCATCAAAAAGACACAGTGTGAGATGCCTTGAGAAAAGGAACAGTTTGGGGAGATGTTATTCAGGGGGGAAACTTCTGAGGTCATTCTGAATAGTCTTGCTTTGTGAGAAAATGCCTGACAAGGTATGACCAAATATCAAGATTTAATCAAACCAGTGTGTAGAAGGGAAAGAACAAGTTTAACTTGAGTAAGATTATTTTAGTCATCATTTGTTTCCTACTGTGTTTCCAACTTCCATGACCCATATATTACATCAAATATTGGGACGATTACAAGAAACAATTACAATGCTCTTTCCTCATGATTAGTGATGGTAGAAACTTTTCTGTTACTGAAGAATTGTATTGGTCTGTGCATATCCATCAATGTAAGTGATGTAGGAAGCCCTTGTATATGTGTTTTTCTTTCCTGGTTAATGAATAAATGTGCTTTGACTTATGGCAGGGTGGAATTTAGTCAGGCTAGAAGAGATTACGAAGAGATTAGGTGGCTGCTGTAGTAGAAGTATACCAGAATTTTCAGTAAGGCCACAGCCAAACGGTGATACAAAGATTAACAGAATTGGGTTAATTTAAGATGTAAGAGTTAACTGAAAAGAAGACTGAGTTAATAGGTTAAGTAATATTGTAATTTGTGTGTAATTATTTGTGTTGGGGCAGTTGGGAAACATAAGGACAGTCTGCGTTTACATGAATGATATGAACATTTTGCATTTATAACTGGTACATATTAGACAGAGTCCATGATTATTAGTTTTAGCATTTTATATTTTTCCCTCTACCTAAAATCTTGTGAGGTCCCATGGTTACGAAAGTGTTTCCCTAGCAGTTGTAGACCCTGGGATTGGCACTAAGGTAGTATGAGTCCAATGGTCAAGTTAAATGTGTCCAAGGAAGCAGGGGGGATGCTCTAAGGCCTCCCAAGGTCAGTGGCTAAATCTGAATCTCAATTTATACTAAGTGAATAATTTGCAATCCCTTTGGTCAAGGAAACCAATTACGACATGTTATTCACCATTGTGAACTATTCCAGACACCCTATGGAAAAAATGGGATCTTTGTAAATTTTGTGGTTGAAGTTTGTAATCATAGTTCCCCTTTTTCACTATACTGGACTGAATATGGGCAAATCTGATTCTCACTTTTACAGTGTCAGTCGTGTAAGGATTATTTAATCTGGGCCCCTTGTATTCAAAGGTAAAGCTTGAGGGTTTTTGCCAAAAAATGAATCCTTAAGACCACCTTTGGCACATGACGAAAGTCTGGAGTAAGCTTTGTCCTAGGAGGGATGTCTGACAGGTTCTTCAGTGAAATAAATGGAGTAAGCTAACTTGAGGAGAGTCGAGGCATTGGCTCATCATGAGAAAGGGTATATTTGAGACCTCTTTAGGGCAAGTGTATAAGATGGAAAACCCTTGCACACAGGGGAAAATTATCATGCACTATCCTGTTATAGATGAATGTTCTTACTAACCCATTCAGAGAAGGAACGTCCCATATTTGCACTTCCACTTCCAATACCTCTTTAGAGCTTTCTCATCTTTTGTTGACTCTTGGAGAATTAGGCATCAGCAAGAGCTTTCTTCATTATGCCTTGGTGCCTGTCAGCAGCTAGATTTCTTCTCCTTTCTCGGGTTGTTTTCCTATTCCGTGTATGGACACCAGTGATGGGGCCAGTTGATTTCTAGTGATTGGATTGAAAAACATAGCTTAGGATTCAGTTTCTAATTTTAAAGTAATGACAGGGACCCAAAACCTACAGTGGAACAATGCATTTCACTAGCTACCTGTACCAAATATTAAAGGTTTAAATCATTTTTTATTTAGAGCAGCATATTTTGGAGGTATTTTAAAACAGAATAAAATTCTTGAGAGTTCTTGACAGAATCCTACAAGGTAGGATGCAGTGTTATTCAAAATAACATCTCTAATGTCACCTTGTGAATAAAAGGAATGCATGAGTTTCCTTAAGTCTAAGACAATGCTTCCTAATCTTCCTGGGATAGGTGGATTAGGTGTAAGTACACATTCTTAATGGAGAGAAGGATGATGGCCCAGTTTGACCCAGGGTAGTCCTCATGAAACCTTTGTTAAACAAAGTATATATGAGGTCTCTGAAAACAGGACTACAGAAAACCTCTTCTTAAAATGGAAAGTTACGAGACTATCTTCAGCAAATGAGAATGCCCAATTGTCTTTATTCAGAGGGAGGAGGGCTCCAGTCATATTTGGTAAAAGAAATGTGCAATTCACCCTTGATCAAAAGTGGAAGGTCGCAAGGCATCATGGGTAATGAATAAGAGTCTGGCTCTGCACTTGCATCCAGCTAATTTTCACAATGCAAACATACATACCCAATGAGAAATATTTGATAGTCTAAGGCAAATCTCATAACAATATTACAAGATACTAATTAGTAATGCAAGCATTAATTTTTTTTCAAAGTTGTGTTCAACTGTACATATCTGTACATATAGAAACAGTGCATTTTTTATTTATTTATTAAAGATTTTTGTCTCTTCTCTGCCACCTCCTCCCATTTCCCTCCCCTCCCCCAATCAAGTTGCCCTCCCATGTCAGCCCATAGAGCTATCAGGGTTCCCTGCCCAGTGGGAGGTCCAAGGACCAACCACCTACATCCAGGTCAAGTAAAGTGAGCATTCATACTGCCTAGGCTCCCACAATGCCAGTATGTGCCCTAGGATCAAAAACCCACTGAAGTTGTTCTTGAGTTTTCAGTAGTCCTCATTGTCTGCTATGTTCAGCAAGTCTCGTTTTATCCCAGGTTTTTTCAGACCCAAGCCAGCTGGCCATGGTGAGTTCCCTATAGAACATCCCCATTGTCTCAATGTGTGAGTGCCCACCTTGCAGTCCTTAGTTCCATGCTTTTACTCTCTCTCATTCTGCTCCTGATTTCGACCTTGAGATTTCTTTGAATAGTCAAGAAGCCTACAGAACACCAAACAGACTGGATCAAAGAAAAACATCCCCTCACTATATAATAATCAGAACACTACATACACAGGTTCAAGAAAGAATATTAAGAAACAGTGCATTTTTGAAAAACAAACTTGGAGACAGATGGCTTGAGAGCCAATTTTCTCTTTCCACCTTCTGTCCTGTGATCTAAAAGCAGAAAGTTGTAAGATCCCATGGATCACATATGTTTTTGTATGATTATCTTTTTCAGAGGGGTTTCTTTTCCCTTTTGGCAGATGTCTAAATCCTCTTTGTGACAAAGAGAGATGCTTACAGTCCCCATGTTCTGTATGGGAAGCATGAATATCTGCTTTGTTAGAGTCTGTTCCAATTTAGTTTTGATAGTTCTTGAATGTTTATGGCTGCCTTTGGGAGAAGCAATACCTCTACCACACTTTTCATGAGATTGTGAAGATCTGCCACCTCCCTTAGAGATGGAAGGTTCTATGCACCCTTGAGGAGTAGCTTTTTGTATCTGGCTCATTTTTGGAGGATGAATGCTTGAACTCTTTTTGGACAAAGAGCATATAAGGCAGCCTTCATGTTCTAAATGGGAAACATGAACAACTTCTTTGTTAGAGGCGACCTGTTCCAATTTGATTTTGGTAGATTTGGAATATCTAGGAATTCCTTGGGAAGAAGGAGGAAATCTGAGGCCCTCCTCATAAGGTTGTGAGGATCTCAAACTCCCTTTGCAGAAGTAGTAGTGAGGCTCTCTTTAGGCTCAGTTTTTAGCCTTGCAACAACATTGTTAGAAACAAAATCTTTTCCCCGTTTTTAAGAAAATGGTGAAATTTCAAGCCTTCATATTCTCTTGGCAAAGATTTGATGCATGATTCTTTAGAATCAAGTTTTGATTTTGTTTTCTTTGATTACAAATGTTTTGAACCACTTAGTAGAGAGGGAGAACATCTTTGATATTTTGTAGGAGGGGAACTAGATTTGAAGTTCAATTCTGATGATACTTGGTTTGGAAACACTCCTTGGAGGTGTAGCCCTAGAACGTAAGTCCTTTCTGATATATATGTCAGATGCGATCCTATATTTGGCAAATGTGAATGATCTTAAAGCATCCAATTCTACAAGTAAATATCTGATATTTCATTTAAGTAAGGAAGCATGCTTCACTATTTTTTGGTTGAATTGGAACTTCTATGGCTCTTATTGGGATAAGAGTAATATCTCAGACAGTCTCCTTAAAAAAGAATAGGAATGAACTGTCTTGTGCACAAATAGACATTCTTAAAAAACTCCATTGAAAAGAAAGTTCCCACTCCTTCTTGGGTAGATGGTATAGGTTCTAGAAGCCCTTGGGATGGTGTGGAATTTCCACAGGTATCATAAAGAGGTCTTGGGGGCTTCATATTCTTTGGTTATATAGGGAAGGGCCTCGAGTACATTTTTCAGAATTACAATGTCTCAGAGCCTCTAAAACGGATGGTAAATTTTCTAGAGCACCTGACAAAGGTTCTGAGGTCTTACAAACCTCTATTGCTGTTGGCAAAGTTTCTGAGGTCTCTGGTGTAAGGGAAGGTTGTAGAGTCTACATTGAAGGAGGTTGATATTTTAAGGAATCTTGGGAAGTTGTTGAAGTTTCTGTAACCTTATTGTAAGAAGATGTTATTTCTAGAAAACTTTTGTGAAATGGTCGAGTTTATATTGTACCATAATGAGAGGAAGAAAGTTTAAGTGTTCCAGTATCTGATGATGACTCTCCTAAAGTCTCACATGTCAAAGGAGAGCCTGAATCCTCTTGGGATGACAAAAAATTATCTGGAGACTCTTGAGCAGATGATGAATGTCCAAGTGATTCCTATGCTGATATGTACAGTCCCAGAGCTTCTTGGGAATGCAATAAATGTCCTGTATAGCCTTGCTGAGAGGATAATCTTCTTGTACAACTTAAGATATTTCCTGACAATGTTGTGCTGAATGGGATAATGACCAAGTCCCAGATGCAGGTAGAGTGGGTCTTAGAAAACCTTTGTCCGGTGGAGGAGGTCCCAGAGATTCATCCAGAGATACTGATGGTCCAAAAATTTCTTTTGCAGATACAGATGGTCCTATAGTACTTTGGCCAGAGAATGAAATTTTGAGAGTTTCTAGGGTTGACAGAAAAGTTTCTGAAATTCCTGGGTAAGAGTCTGATATATTACCACCTTCTTGGGAGATGTCAAATTTCTTATGTCTCTGGCATAAGGGGGGCCCCTTTTAGACTCTGTACTGAAAGACCCATATTGCTACAGCATTTTGGGCAGGTGCTGAAGTATCTATAATCGTCTGGGTAGAAGATGCCTTTTCTAGAATGCTATGCGTAGATGGTGATGTTTCTCATGGTCCTTTGAGTATTCCCTAGTCCAAGATTTCCTAGATCAGATAATGATAATGACTGTCCCAAATGCCTTTGTTCCAAACAAGAGCCTGAAACATATTTAGGTATAAGGAAATATCTGGAGACCCAGAAGCATTTATTGAATGTCTATCTGCTGAAATAGACAATCTCAGAGCATTTTGTGAATTCAATAAAATTCCGGCTTAGGTTTGCTGAGATGGTGAATCTCCTTGTAAACCTAAAGATGTGTCCTGACAACATTTTTTCTGAGAGGGAGAGTGATGCTCTCCCAGACGCAGGTGGAGTGGGAACCATAGATGCTTGCTCAGGAGTAGAAGTTTTCAGGGATTCCTCCAGAGATACTGATGGTCCTAAATTTTTTTTCTCAGATATAGATGGTCCCACAGTACTTTGGCAGAGAATGAAATTTCCAGAGATAGTGAGATAAATGGAAAAGTATCTGAAGTTCTTGTGGAAGAGTATGATATATTACAAGCCTCTTTGGTAGATGAAATATCCTGATGTCTCTGGCACACGGGAGCCTGTTTTAGAATCTGTACTGAAGGAAGGAGATGTGCTAGAGTATTTTGGACAGGTGGTGTAGTGTCTTATTCCTTTTCATAGAAAATGGTATTTCTACAGTGCTGTGGGTATATCATGGCGTTTCTAGTGCCCCCATGAATATTCAGATAGCCCAAGATCTCCTAGATCAGATAATGCTAATGATAAGGACTTCCCTGGATGCCCTTGTTCCAAACAAGTGCCTGAAGCCTCTTCAAGTGACAGGAAAGTATCTGAAGAACCATGAAAAGATGGTGAGTGTCAAAGAGATTCTTTTGCTGATATGGATATTCCTAGAGCCCCCTGTGCAGACAGTGCATTTAATGGATAGTTTTGCTTCAGTGGCTTCATAAATTCACCTGTTTGCATGAAGACATTTGTTTTAAATCTTTGTCCACTAATGAAATTCTATCAGGCCCCATTTGAGATGAGGCAGTATTCACAAATTGTTGGTTAGATGGAGAAAATCCCAGAGCTCTGTAGGAAATTGTTGGTTATCTCAATGTCACTTGTTCAGTTATAGAAGGCCAGTGTACCTTTGGCAATTGTTGAAAATCTCATTGTCTCTAAAATAGATGTCAGAGTGTCTAAAGTCCTTGAGAGAGATTTCAAAATATTACAAATCTCTATATAACATGGCAAAGAATCTGTTGTCTCTTAAGCAATATTGGGAAGAACACAGAGGCCACTCCAAAGAACCCTGGATTTCTAGAACAATTTGAGCTAATAATGGTATTTTACTACAGACTTTAGGAGAGCACCTTGTGTAGATAGTGATGTTCCTAAAGGATCTTTTGAAGATTGAGGAACTACACAATCTTGTGGAATAGATGATGAATGTACAACAACCTCTTGGGCTAAAGAAGGTTCTAGGTCCTCTTGAGAAGATATGAACATTTCTAGAGTTTCTTTTTTAGATTTTGAATGTCCTACAAATGATTGTGCTGATATGGAAGTTCTAAGAGCCCTTTGCATGGATAATGAATCTCCTAAACACCCTTACTGAAATGGTGATAATCTGAGAATCCCTTTGGCAGCTCTAGACAATTTTGAGTACAATTGAGCTGATAATAAATATTGGGAGGTCCCTAGTACAGATGGGGTAGGTCTCAGTGAACATTTAGAAGATGGAGAAAATTGAACAGATTTTTGGAGTGATGATGATTCCTGAGTTTAGTAGTCAGAAACAGAAAGGAACAGAGCACTTTGGGCAGATAATGAATGTCCCAGATTTACTGGGAGAGGTGTCAATGTTTCTAGACTCACAGATGAAGACTCTGAACATTTAAAAACCATTAGGCGAGATGTAAAAGTTTCTGATGACTTTGGAATCCATTGGGAATTTCCCAACTACTCTGTGAATCAGGTCTAAGTTGCCGAGCACCATGCACATCTAAAGAACCATCTACTTTCTGAAGAGAAGAAGATGTTTCTAGTATAACTTGAGAAGGTGAAATATATTACAATATTCCATGGGCAGGGAAATATGTGTTTCTTGTTGGACAGATGGGAACTTTGCCTCAAACCCTTGATTACAATAAGTGTCTTGCAATTTGTGGAAGATCTGAATATTTCTGCAGACCCTTGTACAAATGAGCAATGTCCTAGAGACTCTTGTCCTGATATAGACAATCACAAAGTTCCTTGGAGAGATAATGAACATCCTTCATATGCCTTCTGTTATGTTGTTTATCCTAGAATCACTCTGAGAATACAGAAATTTTCCACCACACTTGATCAAGTGGGGAATGTTGCAAAGTACCTGGTGTAGGTGGGGTCAGTTCTGGAGACTCTTGCAAAGATAGAGAATGTTTTAGAGAAGTTTGAACATTTGGTGAAGATTCTAGATGCTTCTAATAGGTGCGTACAGTTCTGATTTATTTTGTGAAGATAGAGAAAAATTCCCAGTATATCGGAGTGTTGAACTGAAAAGCCATTGTGTCCTTGAGGCAGATAGAAAATTTTCTACAGTCCCTTAAATCGACAGAGCAGTTTTAAACGCTCCTTGGGCAGATGACCAGTCTTTTAATTTCCCCTTTGAAAATTAAGAATTTCCCTCAGTTCCTTGGGAAAGAGATCATCATTGGCATATTGCAAAGATTCTGTTCTCCTCTGATAAACGATGGATTCCTATAACTCTTGTGAAGCTGTAGTTGTTACTGTAACATGCTGGGTAGACACAGGAGGTCTGAGCATCAATGAAACAGATGGAGACATTCCTAAATAGACTTTGTAAGGTGGAAAATATCCTAGAGTCATGGGAGTAGATAATGAAGATCTCAAATCCACTCTGGAATAATTGGATAACACTAGATTGCCATGAGCACAGATAAAGGAATCATCATTTGCCCTTTTCAAGAAGTCAATGTTCCTAAATTGTCTGGAGTAGATGGATCTCTTTGTTGAACCCTTTGTGCAGATTTCCAATATCCAAGAGGTTACGTAGAATGAAACAGAGGGCCCTAGATCGCCTTGCATAGGTTTAAAGAAATGAAAAGTTTCTTCTTCCATCAGTTTAGGTTTCAAAAGGCACTGGAAAGAGTGGAAATAACTCAAGTTTTCTGGGGGCATATACAGAATGTTCCCATGGCCCATTAGATACCACATGTCATCTGGTAGTTGTAGAACTTTTGCATACACCTGGTGAACATGATGTATATCTTGGGTAGTCCCAGGGAGTTAGCAAAGGTTCTACAAAATTTTTGGAGACCCTGGAACAGATTTCAAAGTTTCTACCATTTTTGGCATGCTGGCTGTATCCCTGAGACACTGGGGTAGATGATGCATATGCTAATATACTTTGTGCAGAGGTGAACTGTGATAATGTATGTTGTGTATGTGAAGAAGTTCCTGAGAGCCCTTGAGCATGTAGGATGTCCTATACTCCTTTGTGCAGATGTGGACAGACCCTTGTGTAAATACACAGGAAACTACAGTTTCTTGAGCACATTGAGAATTTGCTTAACTCACCTAGCAAAAGGACTAAAGTCCCAGAGACTCCTGGGGACAAGGATCATATACTGAACTTCCTACATGAAATGGAGAAGTTTCCAATGTCTCTCTTTTATGTGACATTGCCTATGATAACTATGTGTTTTTTGAACTTTTCCTTGGATGTCTGTAGAAGATAACAAAGGCCCCAGAGTTTCTTTTTAAGATGCTGATGGACTCAGTGATCAGATACATTAACTACTAGAGGCAGATGAGCAGAGATTAGAAAACATGGATCACTTGGGACATGTGATGAAAATCTTCCAGGCACTTAATTAAATGGTGAAGACTATGTAGGACCTGGTATAGATGGACAGATTACCACAGGCTCTCTGACAGAAGACAAATGGCTGAGATTCATTTGGACAAGTTGAGATGATTCTAGATTACCAAAACAAACAAACAAACAAAAAAAACAAACAATGTAAAGATAAAATTCTCCTTGAGGAAAGGAAAAAATCACAGATTTCCTTGTGCACACAAGAAATTTCCAGAGGTGATCCAAAATATAGAAAATGTTCAGGATATCCTGAACTCGCAGAAATTTGGAATATTTCCTGAGAACTGGGGCTAGATATTCCAGTACCTCGAGGAGAGGATAAAGATCCTCATGTGTTCTTTTCAGATTGAGAAGGTTTCAGAGATCCTGGGACAGATGGTGGATACTGTAAGAATTTTGCACAGAATGCGAGGTTTCTGAGGGATTTGGGAAAAAGCAGGATGCTTCCTAATTCCTTGATTACACATGAATGTCCCTAGAGTTCCTTGTGCAGACACAGATATGTCCAAAGACCCTTGGGGAAATAAAGAAGTGTCCACAAGCCCTTCTGCACCCTGACACTCACAAAGATATCTGACTAGGTTGCAAAGATTCTAACAGTGTATGGGTATTTTGAATAAACATCAGAGGTTCTGTCCTTGATGCAAAATGTCCTACTGTATGTTTTACATATGTCAAATATCCAATTGTGCTTTTGGCTGGTATGAGACTCTCCACAGTGGCCTTTGAAGCATAGGAAGACTCTAAGAGTCCCTTGTGCAGATTTGTACATTTTCAGAGTTCCTTGTGATGGTGGGCATGTTCCCACAATCATTTCATCAGAACAAGAAGATGCTGGAGTTGTTTATCTTGAGGACAAAACACCCAGATGCCCTGGTACAGATGGAATGTTTCCCTGGTCACTTGGGTAGATGGAGAATTTGTATATGCCACTGGAACTGCTTTGAAAAGTATAGAAATTTGTAGAGTCTCTTCCTCAAATTATGCTAATTTCAGCATTTCCTCAGATGACATAACATGTTGCAGAGGCCCAAAGGTAGCATGGGCACCTTCAGCTTGGCGGCAGGGTCTCCTGTGCTCTAATGGACCCCGTCCTTCTCCCCAAGTTTTCCCGCTTGTCTGCAGGTCTTTGGATTACCAAGCATTCATGTTTCCATACTAATGAGTTTTATCTGGATGCGAATGGTTCCTGATTCTACACTGAGGATATACACCCACAGAGTCAATCACAGCAAAGTCTCTACCAAAACACCAGGCCTCTCCTGGCTCCATTTGAAGGAAGAGATGGGAAAGTGCCAATGCAAGAATTCCTCCAACAACCTGAAAGGCAACATGACATCACCAGAATCCAGCAATCCCGAAATAAGAAGAATTTTACGGCTTACTCCAGAAGAATAAGAAGAAATCGACTCAAAAGTGAATTATATGAAAATAATAGAGGACCATAAACAAATGGTGAAAAAGTGCCATGAACAATGAGAGATTACAAACAAAAAGGTAGAGGAAATATGTGAATCGCTCAAAGATACCCAAGAAAACCAAGAGAAACAAGAAAAAGCCATCAAAAATATAAAGGAAGCAGTTCAAGACTTGAATAATGAAATTAAAGTAATGAAGAAAATACAAAACAAGGAAAGGATGGAGATGGAAAATCTGAGTAAACAAACAGGAACTACTGAGAAAAGTACTACCAGCAGATTACAAGAGATAGAAGAAAGAATGTCAGACACTGAAGATAACATAGACAAAATAAAAACACTGATCAAAGAAAACAGCAAAACCAACAAATTCACATCACAAGACATTCAGAAAAATGGGACACAATAAAAAGACCATCCGAAGAATTATAGGTGTAGAGAAGAAGAAGAAGTACAGCTCAATGGTCCAGAAAATATATTTATTAAAATTATAGAAGAAAACTTTCCCAACCTAAAGAAAGATATTCCTTTGAAGGTTCAAGAAGCTACAGAACACTGAATAAGCTGCACCAAAAAAAAATCTCCTTGCCATAAAATAATCAAAACACAAAACATGTAGAATAAAGAAAGAATATTAAGATCTGCAAAGAAATAAGGCCAAGTTACTTATGAAGGTCAAACTATCAGATTTTCACCTGACTTCTCTATGGAAAGCATGACAGCCAGAAGGTTTGGATAGATGTACTGCAGAAACTAACAGAACATGGATGCAAGCCCAGATTACTATACCCAGCCCAGCTATCATTCAGTATAAATGGGGACAACAAAATTTTCCAGGATAAAAACAAATTTAAACAATACGTAGGCACAAATCCAGCCTTACAGAAAGTAATATAAGGAAAATTACAACACAAGGAGTCCAACAATGCCCACAATAACTCACACATCTATTGATCCTTCACCAGCACAACTCGAAGAAGGGAAAAACATAAACTCTATTACCTCAAAAAAAAGTGAATGGAGTAAACATCCACTTGTCTTTAATATCACTTAATATCAATGGACTCAACTCAACTATAAAAATCCACAGACTAAGAGATTGGATACTAAAACAGGATCCAACATTCTGCTGTTTACAAGAAACACACTGATGTGGGAGTGATTTCTTATTAATAAAGAAACTGCCTAGACCCATTTAATAGGCCAACCCTTAGGTAGGCGGAGTAAACAGAATGGAATGCTGGGAGAAAGAAGCTGAGTCAGGGAGTCGCCATGATTCTCCCACTCCAGACAGACGCAGGTTAAGATCATTCCTGGTAAGCCAGCTCGTGGGCTACACAGATTAATAGAAATGGGTTAGATCAATATGTAAAAGCTAGCCAATAAGAAACTGAAACTAATGGGTCAGGCAGTGTTTAAAAGAATACAGTTTCCGTGTAATTATTTCGGGTAAAGCTAGCCGGGTGGCGGGACACAGCCCGCCGCTCCGTATTACAACAGAATGGCGCCCAACGTGGGGCTAAATCCACTTAAAAACCTGAGAAGGCTTAAAAATAAGGGAGAGAGACTTTAACACAGATTTTTGCTGTTTGTTGGTGGCGTGCTGTAGAGAGATTTCCTGATTCGGCAACAGCAGCAAAAAAAAAAGCTGCGTCATTTTAAAGTGCGGCTTCTTGGGACTGTGCCGCCAATGCAAACTCTGGCTTTAAAGCATTTCAATGGATTTTATGGGACTGGATGTTTGTGTTCCCGCTTGGGATCGGAAGGAGAGTGCTCTCAGCGCTCCCCGCCTGCACCTGGGCAGATGGCAAAATCAGACTTAGGCAGGCGGAAGAGCATGGTGAAAGAGACGTGTTTTCAGACTGCGCAGTGCTCTGCGTGTCAGATTTGGTTGTAACTTGGATAAAAAGAGTTTCTGTGCTGCATTCTCAGTCTCAAAATTAAACTACTGAATGCAGCTCCAATGAGGACTTGCTGTGTGCCTGGAACTGTGCACAGCTCAGGGGCACCAAATGGATCTGAGGCAGGAGCTGCTGCTCCTTGCTGAACTGTGCTGGTTGGCAGAAACTACCGTAATTACCATAATAACAGCACAGTTAAGGTTTAGACTGGGCAGGACACAGGTGGTACCTATTACCTGTACATGGTGCAACTTAAGTTTTTAAGAAATGCTTAACATTTTAAGAAATGCTCCTGGATAGTAAAAATATTACAGATTCACAATAAAACAGATTCAAACATAACAGACCTCAGTGGATCACAGCGTTGGATGAATGTACATAGGCTTGAGAGAGAGAAGAATAAGAATATAGAGAATAAAGCAAATGTCTTAAAAAAAAAGGGTAAAGTCTTTAAAGAGACAGAGTACAGATAGTTAAGAGATTAAAAGAAATAAAGAAAAATAAGCCACGTAAAAATGGAAAATTCACAGAGAGTCTGAATTATGTACATTGTGTTTTCTTTAAAATTTTTGACTGTAAAGGAGCTAAGTACAGACAGACATTTCATTACATGGGCTGCCAAGCTAAACCATAATGGATATAAAGGTATTATGATTTCAAAATTTGGGTCTAAGGATATGATACTTTGGAAAGGGTCTTCTTTTGTTTTCACAGAGGACCAGACCCTGTGGATTTCTTCTATCCCAATTTGGTATGATAGACCACGACCTCCCGAAAAGTTGCTGTGAACATCTTCACAAAATTACTTCACTCAACTGCCAACTGAGATGAACCTGACACACAGGTTACACCCTAAACGATCTGATTAACAGCGCCCCCATTCAGCAGGAAGCAGTTTGGAGAGAAAAAACTGCGCCCATGTTCCCAAAATATTGTTTATAAATGTTCTTTTACATTTAAAGGGGGATATGATATAGGTATGAATAATTTGCATTGGTATGGATTTTAAGGTCAATTTTGTTATATGTATATGTATTTTTGATCTTGAATAAGGTGTGATTGTGTAGTTCATTTTTAAAATGTAATGTATAATAGGAAATATAGGTTGCTAATGGATAATCATCGATGAAAGTAAAGTTTGTAGTCATGTTACTTAGATTTTCTAGATATATAGAGATATATTTCAGATAGGCATTCTTCATATCTCTCAAAGGCTACAGAATATGGCATTTAAAATATTTTAATAACTTAGGACTTTTCATGACAATGAGACATATCTGCTCCTGGTGGCACCAATCTACTTCGAGAGGAAGATGGGCATCGAAGAGGATCCTTATGGAGTTTGATAGCCATTTGGGCAAGAAACTACTCTTGCCTGGACTGTTGCATAAAATGGACACAGAGAACCCGCAGAGAGAGGACTGCTAAACTTGCCTAAAGGTGAGATGGTCTTTCGGGGTTCATGACTCATGAAAAAGTTTGCGAGACATTCTGCAGGACACAGCAGATAGTGACTGAACTGTCTTTAAAATTTCCTGCTTCATGGAAATGTCTGCTGGATACTATGGGCCTGAAGGCTGAAGATGGATGTCCCAACCATACAAAAGAACTTTGGGTGACTGTCCAGGCAGCAAGATGTCTCTGTCATTTCTAGAGTTTTCTTATTTCTTGTTTACTTAGGTAGTATTATATCCTTCTGGAGTCTTTGATGGAGTTAAAGAATGAATAGATAGTTATAGTTTTCCTTAGTTATGATAAAAGATAAAATAGATATAAATATTGTAACTATAATTCTTGCTTGATAACTGTTTTGCTATATGTAATTTTACTATGTTAAAGTTAAAGCCTTTCTTTTTTGTTTAAACAGAAAAAGGGGAAATGATGTGGGAGTGATTTCTTATTAATAAAGAAACTGCCTAGACCCATTTAATAGGCCAACCCTTAGGTAGGCGGAGTAAACAGAATGGAATGCTGGGAGAAAGAAGCTGAGTCAGGGAGTCGCCATGATTCTCCCACTCCAGACAGACGCAGGTTAAGATCATTCCTGGTAAGCCAGCTCGTGGGCTACACAGATTAATAGAAATGGGTTAGATCAATATGTAAAAGCTAGCCAATAAGAAACTGAAACTAATGGGTCAGGCAGTGTTTAAAAGAATACAGTTTCCGTGTAATTATTTCGGGTAAAGCTAGCCGGGTGGCGGGACACAGCCCGCCGCTCCGTATTACAACAACACACCACAACCACAAATACAGACACCTATTCAGAGTAAAGGACTGGGAAAAGGTTTATCAAACAAATGGACCTAAGAAACAAGCAAATGTGGCCATACTAATTTCTAACAAAGTTGATTTCAAACTAAAATAAATCAGAAGAGATGGAGATTGACATTTTTACTCATAACAGAAACAATTCATGAGGACAAAGTCTCAATCCTGAATATCTATGCCCATAATATAAAAGCACCCACTTATGTAAAAGAAACATTACTAAAACTCAAGGCAGTCATCAAACCACAACCAATTATTGTAGGAGAATTCAACACTCCTCTCTCACCAATGGACAGGTCAATCAGACAGAAAAGTAACAGAAAAATAAGAGGATTAAGGGAGGTATTGAATCAAATGGAATTAACAGACATCTATAGATCAATCCACCCAAATAGTAAAGAATATATCTTCTTCTCAGCAGCTCATGGAACCTTCTTGAAAATTGACCACATAATCGGTAAGCAAACTTACACAGTTAGAAAAAAAATATTAGTAACCACCTGTATCTTATGGGATCACCATGGATTAAATTTGGAATTCAACAACAATGCTACCCATAGAAAGCCTATGAACTCATAGAACCTGGACAGTCAACTATTGAACCACACCTGGATCAAGGAAGAAATAAAGAAATAAATTAAAATCTTTCTTGAACTCAATGAAAATAAAGACTCAACATAATCAAACCTATGGGACACTATGAAAGCTGTGCTAAGAGGAAAGTTCATAGCACTAAGTGCCCACTTAAAGAAAACAGAGAAAGCACACATTGTAGACTTAACAGCCCACCTGAAAGCTCTAGAAAAAAAAGAAGCAGACTCATATAGGAGGAGTAGAAGACTGGAAATAAATCAAACAGAGGGCTGAACTCAACAAAATAGAATCACAAAAAACAATCCAAAGAATCAATGAAACAAAAAGCTGGTTCCTGGAGAAAATCAACAAGATTGATAAATCCCTATCCAAACTAATCAAACAGCAGAGAAAGAATACACAAATTAACAAGATCAGAAATGAAAAGGGAGACATAAGCACAGACACAGAGGAAATCTAGAAAATCATTAGATCTTACTACAAAGCCTATATGCCATAAAATTGGAAAATATTAAAGAAACAGAAACTTTTTTAGATAAGTTCCTTATGCTAAAGTTTGCCCAGAACCAGGATAACAATCTAAATAGACATGTTAGTCGTGAAAATTTAGAAGTTGTCATAAAAAAAACTCCCTACCAAAAAAAAACTGTGTCCAGATGGTTTAAATGCAGAATTCTACCAGAACTTCCAAGAATAGCTAATACCTAAATTCCTTAAAGTATTTCACAATAAAGAAACAGTAAAGTCATTGCCAAATTCCTTTTTTGAAGCTACAGTTACCCTGATACCAAAACCACAAAAAGACTCAACCAAGAAAGAGAATTACAGGCCAATCTCACTCATGAACATCGACACAAAAATCCTCAATAAAATACTGGCAAACCGAATCCAAGAACACATTAGAAAAATTATCCATTATTATCAGGTAGGCTTCATCCCAGGAATACAGGGCTGGTTCACCATACACAAATCTCTCAATGTAATCCATCATATAAATAAACTTAAAGAAAAAAAATATGACCATTTCATTAGATGCTGAAAAATTTTTGACAAAATTCAACTTCCCTTTATGATAAAGTTCTTAGACAGATTAAGGCTAAAAGGGTCATACCTAACTATAATAAAAGCCTTTTATAGCAAGCTGACAGCTTACATCAAATTAAATGCAGAGAAACTCAAAATAATCCCACTAAAATCAGAAGCATGACAAGGCTGTCCACTCTCTCCATACCTCTTCAATATAGTGCTTGAAGTTCTCTCAATAGCAATAAGACAACATAAGGGGATCCAAAGGATTTGAATTGGAAAGGGTGAAGTTAAACTCTCATTATTTGCAGATGATATGATAGTATACATGAGCGAGCCTAAAAACTCCAGCAAAGAACTCCTAAGGATGATAAACACCTTTTGTAGCATGGCAGGATATACGACCAATTCCAAAAAATCAGTTGCCCTCCTATACACAAAGAATAAGGAAGCACAGAGGGAAATCAGAGAAGCATCATTTTTCATGATAGCCACAAATAGCAAAAAATATCTTGGGGTAACTCTAACCAAGGATATGAAAGACCTATTTGACAAGAACTTTAAGTCCTTGAAGAAAGAAATTGAGGAGGATACCACAAAATGGAAGGACCCCCCTTGCTCTAGGATTGGGAGGATCAACATAGTAAAAGTGGCAATTCTACCAAGGGTAATTTATAAATTCAATGCTAACCCCATTAAAATCCCATCGAAATTCTTCACAGATCTTGAGAGGACAGTAATCAACTTTATATGGAAAAACAAAGAGCCCAGGATAGTCAAAACAATCTTATACAATAAAAGATCTTCTAGAGGCATTACCATCCCTGACTTCAAACTCTAATAAAGAGCTTCAGTAATAAAAACAGCTTGGTATTGGCACAAAAACAGAGAAGTTGATCAATGGAATAGAGTACAAGTCCTGGATTTTATCCCACAAACCTATGAACACCTGATATTTGATAAAGGAGCTAAAAGTATTCAATGGAAAAAAGAAAGCGTCTTCAACAAATGGTGCTGGCAGATCTGGTTGTCAACCTGTAGAAGAATGAAAATAGATCTATATCTATTGCCATGGACAAAAATCAAGTCCAAATGGTTAAAGACCTCAATATCAGGCTGAACACACTGAGGCTGAAAGAAGAGAAAGTGGGAAGTACTCTACAACATATGGGCACAGGAGATCACTTCCTAGGCATATCCCCAGAAGCAGAGACATTAAGGATAACATTGAATAAATGGGACCTCCTGAAACTGAGAAGCTTCTGTAGATCAAAGGACACCGTCACTAAGACAAGAAGGCATCAGAGACGCCATCCTCTCCTGGGCAGACACACGTGATGAAGCTCCGACCCAGGATGGTCGTAGGCTAGAATCTTCCCGATAAGCACACATTGGGGTGCTACACACAGATGATTTGAAATGGGCTAAATTAATATGTGAGAAATAGCCTAGAAGAGAATGGGTCAAGCAGTGTTTTTGTGTTGTTATTTCAGGCATAAGCTAGCAGGAGGCATTCTGTAGTAATAAGAGCGGCGGGGCTGCTCACTTCGTCTTCCTCCCAGCATTCTGTTCTGTTTTCTCCTCCCACCTATGTTTTAACCTATGAGAGCAAGCCAAAGAGGTTCTTTATTACTTAACCAATGAAATCAACAGATTAATATGACTCTCCGACATCACTTGTGCTGTAAAGTGAGGCAGGAAATATAATGATGGTTGACATTCCTGTAGAAAGAGTCAGAGGTCCTATATTTGATAGCTGTGGGGACGGTGAATGCCAGGTATTCTTCCCACTTTATCTTTGCTAACAATGTCCAATTCATCAGAACCCTTAAGTGTCAAAGATCCTCTTAGTCCATAGTGTTTTAAAAGATATTAATTATTTCTAAATGGTGCTGTTGCCCAGATTAATGAGTCTTTCTTTCGGCAGTTTGCCTCACAGTACTCACTTCTCTATGAAGACACAGAATGGCTTCATGTAATAAACCTGGGTCTGGATCAGGAGACACAATACAGAGAGCCAGTGGACTGGAGTGCTATGACCTTGGGCAGGTGGTTTTGGATCATCCACCTAAACCATAGTTTTAGTGGGAAGGAGAGAAGTGGCTGTGCTTTGAATTCTTTGCCATCTGTTCAGATTTTTCTTTCTCACTTTGGAGATAGGCATACCTTCTCCTCTCATTGACATAGTCAGTCAGGAAGAAGCTTTCCCAGTAGAGGTCAATTGCCTTTGGGCAGCAGGAATGTGTCTCTGATACACATATACTGAGCTGTAGACAATAGTTTGATAATTTTCCTATGAATTTCTTAAGACCAAATTACATTTAGGTATCCAAATCTATTCAGCACTGCCTTTGTCACCTGCCCCAAAGATCTTCCAGCAAAGAGCCTTGAACTCACATCCTAATGTTCTATCCTTGCAGGCACTTATGGTGGGTGAAACTGCTTTGTGCCTGATTAAATCTGAAGAGCTTTTCCAAAGCATAGATTGGCAGCTATGAAGCTCAAGCACAGAAAGAGAGCCAAGAGACAGTGGGACAGGAGTGCTGTGGCCTATCTCAGTAAGTCTACCGCCATGATGAAGATGCCTCTTTGTATGAGATGCATGCCACCTCTCCAGAAGAAGAATGGGCCATCTCTCCAGAAGCAAAAAATAAGAAAGCCTTTTGAGGCCCTGGAGAATATTGTTGGCCGCAGAATTTCTCATGGCTGGAAGGAAGCCAATGAACTAGTCACCCAGTGGAAAGCCATCATTCTGGATCAACTGCCAACATATCCCTCTCTCTATTTGTTGAAATATGACGGGATTGATTGTGTCTATGGCTTGGAGCTTCACAGCGATGACAGGAATTTAAACCTTAAAATCCTACCTAATAATGTGCCATTTCCTCAGGGGACAGACACTCATCTCTCAAACACCATAGTTGGCAGAGCAGTGAAATGTATATTCACCAGAACAAATGGCTCTAAGGATGACTGGAAGGGGATGTTCCTAGAGGAGGTGCCAATCATGAAGACCTGGTTCTATATTACCTACAAGAAAGATCCGGTCTTCTACATTTACCACCTTCTGGATGACTACCGTGAAGGCAACCTCCACATCATGCCAGGCTCTAAGGACGAGTGGAGTGGCATGATCCCAGATGAGGGTCAGATCATGATTACCTGTATCTACATTGTCAAAGAGAATGATCCAATCCTATACCTTCACCACCATCTTGATGACTACATTGAAGGCAACCTCCACATCATGACAGAATGTCCTCCAGTAGAGGTGACTTTAGAATTAGGCAGGGATTCCTTGGCAGGCAAAAGTGTGCAGTACAACAAAAAAAGATGGAACCCAAGAGATAGGTAAAATTATTTACCAAGTTCCCACCAACCTTCCGTGTATTTCATCAAGTTTGATAATGACTTCCATATCTATGTCTATAATTTGGTGAAGATCTGTTAAAGTGAAATTCTAAAATTATGAGGGGCAGACTTAAAAGTGTGTTTGGGGAATGTGTTTTTTTCAGAGATACCTCAGGTCTTCTATTAATCCTGGTATCTTTTCCAATGGAATATTCTTGCTCTAAAAATAAAAATTTGTGAACATGTGTTATTTGGTCAATGATGTATTGTCTGGTGGGTGGGACATCACAGAAATACATGCCTCAAAACAAAGCATAATTTATGGATTTTCCCCCTTCCAGATGAAAGGACTGGGGATGCAGGATGGGGAAAGCACAAGATGGCTGTTTTGGAAGCAGTGGAGAGGGGACAAAAAGTTGTAGGATCTCGGGGCGGGATAAAGCTTGAGGGAAAAACTTGTCAAATGGAAAGATGTGACAGATATCAGAGTGTGGTATTGGGACTTAAGCGGATAAAGAGTAGATTAATCAGAAAGAGACACAAATGTATACTCAAAATCAGAGAAAATTAGGTTTCATTTATTGAATGCTTTAATTTGTACCAGCTGTAAGTTTCTGGATGTTTGATCCTCACTGGAGCATGTTGAGTGACCAGGAGCCTCCTGCTTAGAGAAAAGTTGCTCTTCTGCAGTGGGTTGGACAACAGGCTACCTACTTTTTGCCAGATTTCTCTTTGCCACCTACTTTGTCATGCCTGGATTCAGTATGCCTTGAACTCTCATAGGTCTTATGCATGCCATCCAACCCCTGTGAGTTCATTTAAATAATTGCCCAGCCACATCTGGAAAACAGTCTTCCCTTTCATTGATCATGTTCTGTAGGACTTGGGCTATAAAACTCATGAACAGAGTCAGCCACATACAGGATAAACCTGTACACATTGATGCACACTGGTGTGTGGCATGCAAACATATGGTGGTTGCACCACGCTCCATGAAATCAGTAAACTAGGGAATCCATGATGCTAGGTGGAGTGTGGCAAAGACCCCACAACTCCATCAGAACCCCAAATACCAGTATGGTATTGATGTCTGACTCCCATCATGTAAGTATCCTGCCATCCTGTAAAGGGGCGGTTTTTGGTTCCTTCATCTTCACAAACTTGGATAAAATGTTAGAGTTGTCAATCTGCCCGTTAGGGTCCAGCATGTAGATCAGCTGTCCCAGGTAGGTGATATGGCAACAATTTGGGTGAGATCATGTACCAAGGCATGCACGTACACCCTCACCCCTTCTTCTCCTTGTCCTCATCGTCACTCTCATGGGTGGGTCTGGAGCACAAAGATGGCAAAATGGAATAAGCCTCCTCCTTAGTGGAAAACCTTGTCAATCCTCAATTTGGCCTGACTCTCAGAGGGAATGCAGCACATTTTATCCTACTAGGTCTCCTCATTCATTGGTTTACTCATTTTTTCAAAGAATGATGGAATTCATCCATTTTTCCATGTCTATCTCTCTCTCTTCTTCCTTCCCTTCTTCCATTTCCCCCTTTATTGTCATAATTTGAGCAGTGGTGCTGCGTCCCATGCAGCATGGCTGCCTCGCTACCTTATGGCCTGAAATAAAAATACAAATACTGTATTCTTTTAAACACTTCCTGCAACATTAGTTTCAGCCTCTTAACCCATTTCTAATAATCTATGTAGCACCACCAGGTGTGCTTACCAGGAAAGATTCAGCATGTCTGACCTGGTGGCTGGCTCCATCGCTGTCTGCCTCAGAGCAGAGCTATTGTGTCTGTGCTTGAGAGAAGAGCATGGTGTCTCTGAGCTCACTTACTGTTCCTCCCAGCATTCTGTTCTGTTTACTCCACCCACCAATGTCATAACCTATCAGGGCAAGCAGTTTCTTTATTTAATTAACCAATGACCTTTCTCCATCATTTCCCTTTTTTCTGTTTAAACAAAAAAGGAATGCTTTAACTTTAACATAGCAAAATATCATTAAACAAAACAGTTATCAATCAAGTATTACAGTTAAAATGCTTATATCTTTTTATCTTTTATCATAACAATGGAAAACTGTAACTATCTATCTTTCTTCAACTCCATCCAAGACTTCAGAATAATACAATATTACCTAAGCAAACAAAAAGTAAGAAATATTCAAACTCTAGAAATGACAGAGACATCTCACTGCCTGTACAGTCACCCAAAATTCCTCTGTACTGTTGCGGTATCATTCTTCTGCCTACAGGCCCATAGTTTCCAGCAGACATTTAAATGGAGCAGGAAATTTCAATGGAAGTCACTATCTGCTTGTCTAGAAGAATGTCTTGAAGATTCTTTCATAAATCACGAAACCTGAAACACCATCTCACCTTTAGGCAAGTTTAGTAGTCCCTTCTCTGCGGGTTCTCTGTGTCCTGTTTATGCAATCGTCCAGGCAAAAGCAGTTTCTTGCCCAAATGGCTATCAAACTCCATAAGGATCCACTTCGATGCCCATCTTCTTCCTAAAGTAGATTGGTTCTGCCAGAAGCAGAGTGTCTCATTTTCATGAAAAACCCTAAGTTCTAAAAACATTAAATAGCAAATATCGTAGTCTTTGAAAGATATGAAGAATGCCTATCTAACTGAAATATATATCTATACATCTTGAAAATCTAACTAACATGACTACAAACGTGACTATTATTGATTATCCATTAACAACCTATATACATTACATTTTAAATGAACTACACAATTACAATACCTTAATAAAGATGAAAAATGCATAATAACAAATTGACCTTAAATCTCTATCAATATCGCCAAGTCTATACTAATACAAATTATTCATATCTATATCATATCCTCCTTTAAATGTACAAGGACATTTATAAACTATATTTAGGAACATAGGTGCAGTTTTTTCTCTCCAAACTGATTCCTGCTGAATGGGGGCGTCATTAATTAGGTCTTTCAAGGTATAACCTGTGTGTTAGTTTCATCTCATTTGGCAGTTGATCAAAGCAATTTTTTGAAGGTTTTCACAACAACCTTATAGGAGGGAATGGTCCTTCATACCATATTGGGATAGAGACAATGCACAGACTCTCACCCTCTGTGAAAACAAAATAAGAATCTTCTTTCCAAAGCATCATGTCCTTAGAACCAAATTTTAAAGTCAAGGCATTTTCAAAATATCTATTTTGGATTAGTTCAGCAGCATTTATAAAGAAATATCTTTTAGCAGCTATTGCTCCTTCCTCAGCATTCAAAAGATTCAAACAGAGCATAATAGCATACAGTATCAAAATTCTCTGTGTTTTTTTCATCTTTGTGTGTTTTATTTTAACCTCTATTTTGTTTAGGTTTCATTTTTATTTTTTGCCTTTTGAGACAGGTTCTCTGTATCTTTGTCCTGGAATATTCTGTAGACCAGGCTGTCCTTGAAGTCTCAGACAGCCACCTGTCTCTGCCTCCCAGGCACTGAGATTAATGGTGTATGGTACTATAACTTGAACTCACAGAGATCTGTTTGTCTCTGCCTTCTAGGCACTGGGATTAAAGGCATGTGCTACCACACGTTGAAGTTACAGAGGTCAATCTCCTTCTGCCTCCCAAGTGTTGGGATTAAAGGTGTGTACTACCGCAACCAACAACTCTCTTCCTTTTTTTAACATTAAGAACTCAACTTTTAGCCTGCACATATTTTTAACACACTGTAAATCATTTAAAAATTTTCTTTGTCTTTGAATCTCTCTTTATTCTATATCTCTCTCTGTTTTTCTGACCACATGAGTCTTTAAGTTACCAAGCAATCTCAGTAGGTCTAAAGCCGTGGCTTTGCCGGCTTGATGTAGCCCATTCCTTAGCTTTCTGCCATTCCAACATAGTGGCTGGGGTACTGGCCAGAGCCGCATTCAGTGCCACAAGTCTACAGTGTTTCAAGGTCCTTGCCATCAAACAAGCTGCAACAGACAACACTCAAGTCCTCTCTCTGTAGATGGCCCTCCTGCCTCAAACAATCAGAGTTTGCCCTGGCAGGACAGCCCAGAAAGCCGGCAATTTAAAACAACACAGTTTTTTTTTCTGCTACTGCTGAAAACAAACAAGCATTCAGTTGGCTTTTATCAACACCATTTAAATGGTTCTTGGCAGGACCTCTTAAGTGCTGCAGGGTTTTGCAGATGAAGCTGATTCAGGAAGCCTCTCTTAAATGAGTGTGCTTTCTTGCTACTAGCAAGCAGAGCAAACCCGAGAAATCGCTGCTTTACTCTTTCCCAAACGTTCTCAGGCTTTCAGTGGATTCAGTTATCCACACTTCTGAGTGCCATTCTGTAGTAATTTGAGCAGCGGGGCTCCATCCCCAGCACCAGGGCAGCCTCGCTATCTCATGCCCCAAAATAACTACACAAAAACTTTTCTTTTAAACACTGCCTGGCCCATGAGTTTCAGCCTCTTAACCCATTTCTAATAATGTATGTTGCAGCACAAGGTGCGCTTACCAGGAAAGATTCAGCATGTCTGAACTGGTAGCTGGCTGCATCGCCATTTGCCTCAGAGAGCAGAGCTATCGCGTCTGCCCAGGAGAGGGGAGCCTGGCATCTCTGAGCTCACTTCCTTTTCCTCCCAACATTCTGTTCTCTTTACTCCTCCCCTCTATGTTCTAACCTATCAGGGCAAGCAGTTTCTTTATTTAATTAACCAATGATCTTCTTCCATCACTTTATCCTTTCAACAGCTTGCCCAAATAAATCTTCCATGTCTCTTCTGTTGTATAATCTTTCATTTGTAAAGAACTTGCCCTCTCAGGGGAGGATTTTTCTGACATCTCTGTGGTGGAGATCTTATGAGGAAGATCAGATGAGCAACCGTGACAACACTTATGCTATAGGTGGACCAGAGATTGATGGCTGACATTCCTGTGCTATGCATCAGATGCCCATGAACTCTGCGCCTGTTGACAGACAAGCAGACATCAATGTGGTCACACATACTTAACTCATTCAGTGTTCACAGATCTTGTAGATTGAGTTTTAATTCTTGTCCTAAACTAATAAAGAAACCAAGATTAGGAGATGAGAGGAGCCTGAAGTAGAGCCTCCAAATGGGTCATTTGCAAAGGTAAGGTTACCTGCCTCCATGTATGCTTTTTCCCTTTCTTAGTCAAATCCATCCTTCCATAGAGTAGCTATAGGCAAACCAATGTCTAGACAAAAGCTAACCCAGGTTTGAACAAAACTGCCTTTGATATCTGAAATAAGTGCTGTCCACTTAGGGTCTCATACCAACACAAAAAGTTTTGTAAGAATGTCCCAGCAACACTTTAAAACAATTCTAAGACCCCAAAGGTGCAGCAAGTTATGTTTATTGGTAATAAAGATGGTTCTGATGGGACAAAAGAATGTAGCATTAAAAAACAGATTGGTGTACTCACGATGATTTCATGTGATTTGGCACACACAGGCTTCTGGTTCTGAATACTTCACGCTCAGTGGGTTTTGGAGATTGTGGTGACCCTGAACCTAGCTTTAGGCTTTGGGGGCTGAAAGGACAAGCCTTGATATTTCAGGACATCCTTGTCCTTGGTTTCCACTGTTTACTGATTTCCTTACAGAGAATGAGCAGCCATCTACTCCTGCTGCCATGCCTTCCCCATATGAACAGAGAGAACACCCTCCACACCCAGGTTCCTTGTATCACATATGAAGGCATAAGTCACAAACAATCTCCCACACCAGTTTAGAATTGTGATTAATAGAATGATTATTTCTTTAAAGGGGAAAAACTTACAGATCACCATCCCTGACAAAAGCCCTCTGCAGAATCAGAAAAGGAGCCTAGTAGCCGGAAGAGAAGTTAGAAGCAAGAGATCAAGCTGAAGGTAGATGTTGCTTTTTGAAAAAGAGAGAGACCACACGTATATGGGCTGGTATCTCAGTGGCCATTAGCTGACGAAGTGGAAGGAGATCATGCAACACACATATTTGGATATAGCAACAAAAATGTAACTAGTATCTGAGAAAAATAACTATTTTAGTTTATTTTTTTTCAGTCCTTCAGGATACATCACAGACACAGTATATGCTTCATGCATGAGAGTCACTAATGATTTGCCTTTAAGAAAAAACCCACAAAACTCCCAGTAACATCATCAGCATTCAACAACATGGCTATGATTGCTTTTCTTGCCTTTGATTGTCAGTAAATGATGCTGCTAGTTAATCTGTGCACGCAATGCAAATTTCACTGTAACTAAAGAGACATAATTGACAGGTTATCTTAAACACATCAGGGAGTAACACTATGACGCAGAGGGTTAATCATCACCAGTGTGACAGTGACATATTTAAGACCTTTCC
Source organism: Microtus oregoni (assembly GCF_018167655.1). Lineage (NCBI taxonomy): Eukaryota > Metazoa > Chordata > Mammalia > Rodentia > Cricetidae > Microtus > Microtus oregoni. Next base: position 2,298,919 of record NW_024544742.1, on the reverse strand, counting down.
TTTGTCTATAAATCTCAGAATTGTCAACATGATATGTTGTCATACAGATTTCTTAGGGTTTTGTCCCACTGGTGGTTTCTTTGGTATGCTTCCATAATTTTTGCCAGATCCAATCAGTTTTGCCATGCACTCTCAGCTCCACATCATTGTGTTCCCCTTATGTTCTAGTCCAGGCATTTTAGACATCTTGTAACTGTTGCAAGAGTATCTCATGTTCCACCTAAATGTCTTGGGGTGTTATTTAGGCTGAATTTTATCTTCCATCTGTGAGTTCATTGATTTTTTTGCCATAACTCTTGGGGATTTGCCTAACTCTTGGGGGTTTCCTCAAGTTACTTCACCATGCAGAGACATACTACACACTCAGTACTACTGTGACAGTGTTTCTGTAGCAAATATTGTTCTCAAGATGAGAAGAAATTTCAATATTACAATACATTTGTTTTTATTGTAATTGAAATACACATACACACAAGTTAATGGACATACACTGATGATATCTCAATTTAGGTGGCCATTCTGAGGATGTCAAGATCCTTTTCTCTCAGGTGGTTTTTAGAAGGCCATGGGGTGAGCCCCTCTAGGAACTTGGGCAGGTGAGGAGAGATTGACTGCACTGTGCCATGTCCCTATGCATTATGGGTGCCTTGTCCCATAGTCAGATTGATGACTATTTTGAATATCACCATAGAATTTTGTTTGGCAAATGATGGAGATAAAGTCAGGGTCAATATCAGAAAACTAGATGTTGCTTCCAAGCTCCAGTTGAAGAGCAGACAGCTGGAGAATAAGAGCAAGGATGTCTGGAATACAAGAGCTTTGTCCACACATAGAGACACTGTGACTGAGCTAAGGCGATTTCAACTAAACCAGTGGCCTGGGAATGAAAGATCATGGGTTCAAACTGAAGCTCTGAATATGGCTGAAAATTGGGGCTAACTTGACAACCCATCTATAATGCCGCTGATATTTGTCTGCATTGCATATATAGGCTTTTTGTGATCCTATTGTATGTGGATGCATACCTTCCTAAATCTGGATTTATGAAGGGTGGGCTTGGACTTCCCATAGATCAAGGTACCCTGCCCTCTATTAGGACTGGAGTTTGAGTGGAGAGGTTTACTGGGGGAGTGAGAAGAAAGTGGTAGGAGGAAAAAAGTGGAAATTCTGATATTTATTATTCTGAAGTTATAAAAATATCAATAGAAGATAACCAATGAAGAGATGGGAGCAAGGAAAAAAGAAACATTTGAGTTGTTGACTCAGACACCAAAGATTTTTTCAGAAAAAAAACACATAAAGGGATTGAGTTACTTGGCAAAATATGACTCATGTAATTGGGAAGATGAGTGGGGTTTTTATTTTGGGTCTCCAGGGGGCAGAATGAGCAGCATTTTAGGACCTCTATTCTCGATATTTCTGTGGGTTAATATGGAAGAAACCTGCCTGGGGGGAGGGTTATGAAATAAGTAGAGCCTTGGTGAGGTCACAAGCTGTGGTTGGGGGTGGAAGGTGGGCGTACTATCTTTACGGTGGCTGAGGAGGTCAGTTCAGCTCCTGGGCTCCACAACTGTTCAACAGAATTAAGCAGCAGAACATTTCCAGAAGATGGAATCTGGAGAGCCAGGACATTTTCTTTTGGTAAATAAGTTTAGGAAGCAACTGGAACCTCTTTGTCCCAGAAAGGTTTCCTTCAAATCTCCTGTGAGTCTAAAATTTATGTTGTTAACAGCTTCTACATTTGATAGCTGTGGGGACGGTGAATGCCAGGTATTCTTCCCACTTTATCTTTGCTATCAATGTTCAATTCATCAGTCCACAAAAGTGGCAAGGATCCTCTTTTTCCATATGTCTTTTAAAAGATATTAATTATTTCTAAATGAAGCTGTTGCCCAGATTAATGAGTCTTTATTTTTGCAGTTTGTCTCACAATACTCACTTCTCTAATGAAGACATGGAATGGCTTTATGTAATAAACCTTGGTCTGGATCAGGAGACACAATACAGAGAGCCAGGGGACTGGAGTGCCATGACCTTGGGCAGATGGTTTTGGATCAGCCACCTAAGCAAATAGCTTGAGTGGGAAGGAGAGAAGTGGCTGTCCTTCGAATTCTTTGTAATCTGTGCAGATTTTTTTCTCGGTTTAGGGATAGGCATACCTTCTCCTCTCATTGACATAGTCAGTCAGGAAGTAGCTTTCCCAGCAGAGGTCAATTGCCTTTGGGCAGCAGGAATGTGTCTCTGATACAGATAAACTGAGCTATAGACAATAGTTTGATAATATTCCAATTAATTTCTTAATACCAAATTACATTTACTTATCCAAATTTATTCAGCACTGCCTTTGTCACCTGCCCCAAAATCATCCAGAAGAGAGCCTTGAGCTCACATCGTCACCTTCTTTTCCTTGTAGGCACTCATGGTGGAGGAAACCACTTTGTGTCTGATTTAAAGTGAAGGGTTCTTCCAATGCAGAGATTGGCAGCTATGAAGTCCAAGCACAGAAACAGAGCCAAGAGACAGTGGAACAGGAGTGCTGTGGCCTATCTCAGTATGTCTACCACCATGATGAAGATGCCTCTTAGTATGAGATGCATGCCACCTCTCCAGAAGAGGAATGGGCCATCTCTCCAGAAGCAAAAACTGAGTAGGCCTTTTGAGGCCCTGGAGAATATTGTTGGCCGCAGAATTTCTCATGGCTGGAAGGAAGCCAATGAACTAGTCACCCAGTGGAAAGCCATCATTCTAGATCAACTGCCAACAAATCCCTCTCTCTATTTGTTGAAATATGATGGGATTGATTGTGTCTATGGCTTGGAGCTTCACAGTGATGAATGGATTTTAAACCTTTAGATCCTGCCTAATAATGTGCCATTTCCTCAGGGGACAGACACTCATCTCTCAAACACCATAGTTGGCAGAGCAGTGAAACATACATTTGTGGGCGCAAATGGCTCTAAGGATGACTGGAATGGGATGGTCCTAGAGGAGGTGCCAATCATGAAGACGTGGTTCTATATTACCTACAGGAAGCATGCAGTCTTGTAAATTTACCACCTCCTGGATGACTACCTTGAAGGCAATCTCCACATCATGCCATGCTCTTAGGAGGAGTGGAGTGGTGTAGGGATAAGTCCCGCACCTTAGTGGGTGTGTTTGCCTTGGGCTAATGTTTGTTTATTAATTTGGCGAGCTTGCTACCAGCCGCTCTTTCTGCTTTACTGGTCTCCACGAGAACGCTGGTCCTGTAAGTCTATTTTTCCATTAAAGCTGTATATATATTTGTACAATCTGCCTGCATTCGTTTATACCATTATATTTTGACATCCAATGTTGGGCTATTTTGCTCCCATCTCAAGCATGTCGCCCGCTAGCTAACACAGCATGCTTCCAGGTGCTGTTTTTTATTTCCTGACTGGGTTTCCCAGTGCCGAGTCCGAGACACACTCAACCACACTGTCCCATTCTGTCTGCCTTGGCTAAATTTGCAGCAGAACCCCACTGCCTGAATTAGCAGAAGCTCAAGTACCTGTGGTTTTGCAACAAAAGTCGCCACAGTAACAGATTTGGTCTGATACAAAGTGACTTGGCCGGGCGGTGTTGGTGCAAGCCTTTGATCCCAGCACTTGGGAGGCAGAGACTGGAAGATCTCTGTGAGTTCGAGTCCAGCCTTGTCTACAAGAGCTAGTTCCAGGACAGAATCCAAAAACACAGAGACCACCACTGGCAGGAACCGATCATTGCAGTTAAAATTTTTTTCTTTTATACATAAAATGTCTGAACACATTACTATTCAAGAATTTCACAGTTTTTTTAATTGCACCATGTGGGAGATTTTACAAGAGGTGTCTATCACCCCACATCTATGGAACCTTCTGGGATTCATAGTTTTCATTGGCACTAAATGGTTTGATAATAGAAATATTATAAAGTCTTTACAAGATGAATCCAGGATTCTTAAGGCAGAGATTGAACGCTTAAAAACAGTTGAGAATGACAACAATCTTCTCAAGAATCAGTTTGAAGTTCTCCAGGCTCATGTTAAGGAGAAATTCATTACTATGGAAGAGGGAACAGCTGATTTGGATCATAAGCTTCAGTCCCTTTCTGTAGGAAATGAAACATTAAGTGAGAGAATCAAAACTGCTGAATGTGACAATCGGATTTTGTCTAAAGCTTATGACAGATTGACAGAAAGATTGTCAATACAAGAAGGCACGGTTTATGCCATAAAAATTATGTCCAAAAATGAGATGTTATCTCTAACAGACAAACGTCGTACTTTAGAACCCTCAATGAAGGCTTTGGAACATAATTCTGGACAGGAGATTCAGATATTGCAGAAGGCAATGGTGAGTAGAATTGAAAAGATTGAGGAATTTCTAAATTCTGATGAAGAAGAGCAAAGGGTAGAAAGGCAAATTTTAACTACATCTGTGGGTAAGTCTCTCGGGACAATTTCCACAAAGCTCTACCTACAGCTCTACCTGCCTTTCCAGTAATAACAAAAGCGAAGGTGATTGGTACCAGAAACACTAGGGTCATCATGGGAGCCAGTCTGTATGAATGATCTCAAGGAAATAAAACAGGCTGTCATGATTTTGGGATGCAAGCCTCTTTTGTTAAAGAGATGCTAAGATCTTGGGACACAACAGGCAGAGCAACCCCCTCGGACTGGCTCCAACTGAGCTCTGTGGTACTTGAGAGTAGACCGCAATTTAAATGGAAATGCTTATTCAGGCAAGAGGCTAGACTTTAGAACAGCAGGAAAAAGCGAAGGGAATTGACATTTCCCTAGATAAAATTCTAGGTGAAGGGCTCTTTTCCGACCCTCAGGAACAAGCTAATTTGGATGAACACATACTCTTTCATGTGTACTACAGCAGCCTTAAGGGCTTGGGACAGGGTTCAAGACCCAGGAGAAAGAATGGAATCATTTGTCAGAGTGAAACAGGGTCAGAGAGAACCCTTTAGTGACTTTTTACAAAGACTAACTAAGGCTGTACAAATAGGGATATCTGACCCAGAAGCAAGATGTATAATGATTGAGTCTTTGGCTTATGAAAATGCAAATGTGGAATGCAAAAGTATTTGGGGTCTTTAAAGCTCAGATCAGTGCCATTGGAAGAATGGGTCTTGCATACACTCAATGTTGATACATTTGATTATGGCACTGAAGCATGGGTAGAAGAAGCAATTTCCAATGGTAAAAGGAGACACCAGAATACCAAATGTTTTAATAGTGGCAAAATGAGTCAAAGGAAATAGAATTGTAGACAATGGATTTTCAGTAATAATAATAATAATAACAATAATAATACATCTTCCAGAAATAATAATAACAATAAAAATGATAATAATGCATTTTCTAGAAATAACAGAAATAGGAGGACCCAGCCTTCAGATTTATGGGTTAATTAGCATTTTAAAGTCTAGTTTCTTGAGTTCTCTATATACTTTGGAGATCAGACCTTTGTCTGTTGCGGGGTTGGTGAAGATCTTCTCCCAGTCAGTAGGTTGCCTTTGTGTCTTAGTGACCATGTCCTTTGCTTTACAGAAGCTTCTCAGTTTAAGTAGGTCCCATTTATTCAATGTTGCTCTTAATGTCTGTGCTTCTGGGGTTATACAAAGGAAGCGATCTCCTGTGCCCATCTGTTGTAGGGTATTTCCCACTTTCTCTTCAATCAGGTTCAGTGTGTTCGGACTGATATTGAGGTCTTTAATCCATTTGGACTTGAGTTTTGTGCACGGTGATAGATATGGGTCTATTTTCATTCTTCTACAGGTTGACATCCAGTTGTGCCAGCACCATTTGTTGAAAATGCTTTCTTTCTTCCATTGTATACTCTTAGCTCCTTTATCGAAAATGAGGTGTTCATAGGTTTGTGGGATAAAATCCGGGTCTTCTATACGATTCCATTGGTCGACTTCTCTGTTTTTATGCCAGTACCACACTGTTTTCATTACTGTAGCTCTGTAATAGAGTTTGAAGTCAGGGATGGTAATGCCTCCAGAAGATCCTTTATTGTATAGGATTGTTTTGGCTATCCTGGGTTTTTTGTTTTTCCATATAAAGTTGATTATTGTCCTCTCAAGATCTGTGAAGAATTTTGATGGGATCTTGATGGGGATTGCATTGAATCTATAAATTGCCTTTGGTAGAATTGCCATTTTTACTATGTTGATCCTCCCAATCCAAGAGCAAGGGAGGTCCATCCATTTTTTGGTATCCTCTTCAATTTCTTTCTTCAATGCCTTAAAGTTCTTGTCAAATAGATCTTTCACTTCCTTGGTTAGATTTACCCCCAGATATTTTATGCTGTTTGTGGCTATCGTGAATGGTGAAGCTTCTCTCATTTCCCTCTCTGCTTCCCTATCCTTTGTGTATAAGAGGGCGACTGATTTTTTGGAGTTGATCTTGTATCCTGCCACATTACTAAAGCTGTTTATCTGCTGTAAAAGTTCTTTGGTGGAGTTTTGGGGGTCGCTTATGTACACTATCATATCATCTGCAAATAATGAGAGTTTAACTTCTTCCTTTCCAATTCGAATCCCCTTGATCCCATTATGTTGTCTTATTGCTATTGCTAGAACTTCAAGCACTATATTGAAGAGGTATGGAGAGAGTGGACAGCCTTGCCGTGTTCCTGAGTTAAGCGGGATGGCTTTGAGTTTCTCTCCGTTTAATTTGATGTTAGCTGTCGGCTTGCTGTATATAACTTTTATTATATTTAGGTATGACCCTTGCATCCCTAATCTCTCCAAGACTTTTAACATAAATGGATGTTGAATTTTGTCAAATGCTTTTTCAGCATCTAATGAAATGATCATATGGTTTTTTTCTTTCAGTTTATTTATATGCTGGATTACATTGATAGATTTTCGTATGTTGAACCAGCTCTGCATCTGAGGAATGAAGCCTACTTGATCATAATGGATAATTTTTCGGATGTGTTCTTGGATTCGATTTGCCAGTATTTTGTTGAGGATTTTTGCGTAGATATTCATGAGTGAGATTGGCCTGTAGTTCTCTTTCCTGGTTGAGTCTTTGAGTGGTTTTGGTATCAGAGTATTTGTGGCTTCATAAAAGGTATTTGGTAATGACCCTTCTGATTCTATCTTGTGGAATACATTAAGGAGTATAGGTATTAGGTCTTCTTGGAAGTTCTGGTAGAATTCTGCATTGAAACCATCTGGTCCTGGGCTTTTTTTGGTAGGGAGGTTTTTGATAACAGCTTCTAATTCTTCGCGACTTACAGGTCTGTTTAGATTGTTCACCTGGTCCTGGTTTAGTTTTGGTAAATGGTATTTATCTAAAAAAGCGTCCATTTCTTTTACATTTTCCAGTTTTGTGGCATATAGGCTTTTGTAGTAAGATCTAATGACTCTCTGAATTTCCTCTGTGTCTGTGGTTATGTTCCCCTTTTCATTTCTGATCTTATTAATTTGCGTGTTCTCTCTCTTTCGTTTGATTAGTTTGGATAGGGGTTTATCTATCTTGTTGATTTTCTCCAGGAACCAGCTTTTTGTTTCATTGATTCTTTGGATTGTTTTCTGTGTTTCTATTTTGTTGATTTCAGCCCTCAATTTGATTATTTCCAGTCTTCTACTCCTCCTATGTGAGTCTGCTTCTTTTTTTTCTAGAGCTTTCAAGTGGGCTGTTAAGTCTCCAATATGTGCTTTCTCTGTTTTCTTTAGGTGGGCACTTAGTGCTATGAACTTTCCTCTCAGGACTGCTTTCATAGTGTCCCATAAGTTCGAGTATGTTGTTTCTTTATTTTCATTGAATTCAAGGAAGACTTTAATTTCTTTCTTTATTTCTTCCTTAATCCAGGTATGGTTCAGTAGATGACTGTTCAGTTTCCATGAGTTTGTAGGCTTTCTGGGGGTAGCATTGTTGTTGAATTCTAACTTTAATCCATGGTGATCTGATAAGACACAGGTGGTTAGTAATATTTTTTTGTAACTGTGTATATTCGCTTTGTTACCACGTATGTGGTCAATTTTCGAGAAGGTTCCATGAGCTGCAGAGAAGAAGGTATATTCTTTCCTCTTTGGGTGGAATAATCTATAGATGTCTGTTAAGTCCATTTGCTTCATTACCTCCATTAATTCTCTAATTTCTCTGTTAGGTTTCTGTCTGATTGACCTGTCCATTGGTGACAGAGGAGTGTTGAAGTCTCCTACTATTAGAGTGTGTGGTTTGATGGCTGCCTTGAGTTTTAGTAATGTTTCTTTTACGTACGTGGGTGCTTTTATATTAGGGGCATAGATATTCAGGATTGAGACTTCTTCCTGATGAATTGTTCCTGTTATGAGTATAAAATGTCCCTCTCCATCTCTTCTGATTGATTTAAGTTTGAAGTCAACTTTCTTAGAAATTAGTATGGCCACACCTGCTTGTTTCTTAGGTCCATTTGCTTGATAAGCCTTTTCCCAGCCCTTTACTCTGAGTAGGTGCCTGTCTTTGTGGTTGAGGTGTGTTTCTTGTAGACAGCAGAGTGTTGGATCCTGTTTTCTTATCCAATCTCTTAGCCTGTGCCTTTTTATAGGTGAGTTGAGCCCATTGATATTAAGTGATATTAATGACCAGTTGTTGTTAACTCCGGTCACTTTTTAAGTAGTAGGGTTTGTGTGTTTTCCTTCTTTGATTTGCGCTGGTGAAGAGTCTCTAGATGTCTGAGTTATTGTGGTCATTGTTGGACTCCTTGGTTAGTGATTTTCCTTCTATTATTTTCTGTAAGGCTGGATTTGTGGCTACGTATTGTTTAAATTTGTTTTTATCCTGGAAAATTTTGTTTTCTCCATTTATAGTGAATGAAAGTTTGGCTGGATATAGTAGTCTGGGCTTGCATCCGTGGTCTCTTAGTTTTTGGAGAACATCTATCCAGGACCTTCTGGCTTTCATGGTTTCCATAGAGAAGTCAGGTGTAAGTCTGATAGGTTTACCTTTATAAGTAACTTGGCCTTTTTCCTTTGCTCCATTGTATACTTTTAACTCCTTTTTCAAAAATGAGGTTTTCATAGGTTTGTGGGCTAAAATCTGGGTCTTCTATACAATTCCATTGGTCGACTTCTCTGTTTTTATGCCAGTACCACACTGTTTTCATTACTGAAGCTCTGTAATAGAGTTTGAAGTCAGGGATGGTAATGCCTCCAGCAGATCCTTTATTGTATAGGATTGTTTTGGCTATCTTGGGTTATTTTTTTGTTTTTCCATATAAAGTTGAATATTGTCCTCTCCAGATCTGTGAAGAATTTTGATGGGATCTTGATGGGGATTGCATTGAATCTATAAATTGCTTTTGGTAGAATTGCCATTTTCACTATGTTATTTTTCCCAATCCAAGAGCAAGGGAGGTCCTTCCATTTTCTGGTATCCTCCTCAATTTCTTTCTTCAATGCCTTAAAGTTCTTGTCAAATAGGTCTTTCACTTCCTTAGTTGATTTTCTCCAAGATATTTTATGCTGTTTGCGGCTATCGTGAATGGTGAAGCTACTCTGATTTTCCTCTCTGCTTCCATATTCTTTGTGTATAAGGGGGCAACTGATTTTTTGGAGTTGATCTTGTGTCCGGCCACATTACTAAATCTGTTTATCAGGTGTAAAAGTTCTTTCATGGAGATTTGGGGGTTTCTTATGTACACTATCATATCATCTGCAAATAACAAAAGTTTAACCTCTTCCTTCCCAATTCGAATACACTTGATCCCATTATGTTGTCTTATTGCTATTGCTAAAACTTCAAGCACTATATTGAAGAGGTATGGTGAGAGTGGACAGGCTTGTCATGTTCCTGACTTTAGTGGGATTGCTTTGAGTTTCTCTCCATTTAATTTGATCTTTGTTGTCGGCTTGCTGTATATAGCTTTTATTATATTTAGGTATGACCCATGTATCCCTAATTTCTCCAATACTTTTATCATAAAGTGATGTTGAATTTTGTCAAATGTTTTTTCAGCATCTAATGAAATGATCATATGTTTTTTTTCTTTCAGTTTATTTATATGCTGGATTACATTATAGATTTTCATATGTTGAACCAGCCCTGCATCTCTGGGATGAAGCCTACTTGATTATGGTGGATAATTTTTTGGGTGTGTTCTTGGATTCGGTTTGCCAGTATTTTTGCATCGATGTTCATGAGTGAGATTGGCCTGTAATTCTCCTTCCTGATGGAATCTTTGTGTGGATTTGGTATCAGAGTAACTGTAGCTTCATAAAAGGGATTTGGTAATGACACTTCTGTTTCTATATTGTGGAATACATTAAGGAATATAGGTATTATCTCTTCTTGGAAGTTCTGGTGGAATTCCGCATTGAAACCATCTGGTCCTGGGCTTTTTTGGTAGGTAGGTTTTTGATAACAGCTTCTAATTATTCACGACTAACTGGTCCTTTTAGATTATTCACCTGGTTCTGGTCTAACTTTGGTATATGGTATTTATCTAAAAAACTGTCCATTTCTTTTACATTTTCCAGTTTTGTGCTATATAGGCTTGTTTAGTAAGGTCTAATGATTATCTGAATTTCCTCTGTGTCTGTGGTTATGTCCCCCTTTTCATTTCTGATCTTATTAATTTGTGTATTCTCTCTCTGCCATTTGAATAGTTTGGATCGGGGTTTATCAATCTTGTTTATTTTCTCCAAGAACCAGCTTTTTGTTTCATTGATTCTTTGGATTGTTTTCTGTGTTTCCATTTTGTTGATTTCAGCCCTCAGTTTGATTATTTCCAGTCTTCTACTCCTCCTAGGTGAGTCTGCTTCTTTTTTTCAAGAGCTTTCAGGTGGGCTGTTAAGTCTCCAATATGTGCTTCCTCTGTTTTCTTTTAGTGTGCACTTAGTGCTATGAACTTTCCTCTTAGCACAGCTCTCATAGTTTCCCATAATTTCAAATATGTTGTTTCTTTATTTTCATTGAATTCAAGGAAGACTTTAATTTCTGTCTTTATTTCTTCATTAATCCAGGTATGGTTCAGTAGTTGACTGTTCAGTTTGCATGAGTTCACAGGCTTTCTAGGGGTAGCATTGTTGTTGAATTCTAACTTTTATCCATGGTGATAAGATAAGACACAGGTGATTACTAATATTTTTATGTAACTGTGCAAGTTAGCTTTGTTACCGAGTAAGTGGTCAATTTTTGAGAAGGTTCCTTGAGCTGCAGAGAAGGTATATTCTTTCCTCTTTGGGTGGAATAATCTATAGATGTCTGTTAAGTCCATTTGCTTCATTACCTCCATTAATTCTCTAATTTCTCTGTTAAGTTTCTGTCTTATTGACCTGTTTGTTGTTGAGAGAGGTGTGTTGAAGTCTCCTACTATTAGTGTGTGCGGTTTGATGGCTCCCTTGAGTTTTAGTAATGTTTCTTTTACGTACGTGGGTGCTTTTATATTAGGGGCATAGATATTAAGGATTGAAACTTCATCCTGATGAACTGTTCCGGTTATGAGTATAAAATGTCCCTCTCCATTATTTCTTATTGATTTAAGTTTGAAGTCAACTTTGTTAGAAATTAGTATGGCCACACCTGCTTGTTTCTTAGGTCCATTTGCTTGATAAGCCTTTTCCCAGCCCTTTACTCTGAGTAGGTACCTGTCTTTGTGATTGAGGTGTGTTTCTTGCAAACAGCAGAATGTTGGATCTGTTTTCATATCCAGTCTCTTAGCCTGTGCCTTTTTATAGGAGAGTTGAGTCCATTGACGTTAAGTGAAATTAATGACCAGTGGTTGTTAACTAAAGTCACTTTTTTTTATTTTTTAAATATATTTATTTATTAAGGATTTCTGCCTCGTCCCCACAACCGCTTCCCATTTCCCTCCCTAAAGTCACTTTTTTATTAGTAGGATTTGTGTGTTTCCCTTCTTTGAGTTGCACTGGTGAAGGATCTCTAGATGTCTGAGTTATTTTGGTCATTGTTGACCTCCTTGGTTAGTGATTTTCCTTCTATTATTTTCTGTAAGGCTGCATTTGTTGCTACGTATTGTTTAAATTTGTTTTTATCCCGGAAAATTTTGTTTTCTCCATTTATAGTGAACGAAAGCTTGGTTGAGTATAGTAGTTTGGGCTTGCATCCATGGTCTCTTAGTTTTTGCAGAACATCTATCCAGGACCTCTGGCTTTCATGGTTTCCATAGAGAAGTCAGGTGTAAGTCTAATAGGTTTACCTTTATAAGTAACTTGGCCTTTTTCTGTTGCAGCTCTTAATATTCTTTATTTATTCTGTATGCTTTGTGTTTTGTTCATTATATGATGAAGGGATTTTTTTTTTGATCCAGCCTATTTGGTGTTCTGTATGCTTCTTGAACCTTCATAGGTACATCTTTCTTCTGGTTGGGAAAGTTTTCTCCTATAATTTTATTAAGTATATTTTCTGGACCTTTGAGCTGCACTTCTCCCTCTTCTACTCCAATTATTCTTAGGTTTGGTCTTTTTATTGTGTCCCATGTTTCCTGAATGTTTTGTGATGAGAGTTTGTTGGACATGCTGTTTTCTTTGATCAGTGCATTTATTTTCTCTATGTTATCTTCAGAATCTGAGATTCTTTCTTCTGTCTCTTATATTTTGCTTGTTATGCTTGTTTCTGTAGTCTCTATTCGTTTACCTAGATTTTCCATATCCAGCCGGCCCTCTGTGTTTTCTTCTTTGCCTCCATTTCAGTTTTCAGGTCTTGAACTGTTTCCATTATCTGCTTGATTGTTTTTCCTTGGTTTCCTAAGGTATCATTCACTGATTTACTCAATTCCTCAAACTTCCTGTTATACTTCTCATCCATTTCTATAAGGGTATTTTTCATATGCTGTTTAAGGGCCTCTATCACTTTCATAAAGTAAGTTTTTTCTACTTCTTCTTGATTAAGTAGTTCATGTCCTCCTGTTTGTGAGGTCGCTGGGTTCTGTTGGTTTCATGTTGTTTTTCAGATTGTCCGGTGAATTCTTGCATTGGTGCCTGCCCATCTCTTCCTCTGAATACTCCCCTATGGATCTTCTTTTAAAGGATCAGGTCTTCTTGCCGCCTGATGTACCTTCCCAGTATTGTCACTCCCCACTGAAGGTTCTCTTGGTGTCCAGATCAGATCTCTGTGCTGCTTGGGTAGCTTGCAAAAAAAGGGCCCACCTTGCTTGCTGCAGGCAAGCTATGGAGACAAAGGAACTACCACCCTCTCTTTTGCCCTCCCGATTCGGGTTCGGTCCCAGCACCCGGGCAGGCTGAGCTGGGAGATGCTATGCTACCAAAGAGGGAAGGGAAGCAGGGAGACAGGGGGTAGGGGGTTTTGGATATAAGCTGGGTGGGATAGGAAGAGAGAGGAGGTATCGGGCAGTATAGCTGCTGCAGGATGACTAGGAAGTGCAGAAGGGATGAGGAACGTCTGAGTTCCCTGTTCCCCGCTGCCGCTGCACTCACTCACCCCAATGATGGCTCTCCCAGTGCCCAGATCGAAACTCGGTGCTGCTTGGGTAGCTAGCAAACAAAGGGCCCACCCTGATTGCTGCAGGCAGGCTATGGAGACAAAGGAACTTCCGCCATCCCTTTTGCCCTCCTGATTCGGGTTCCATCACAGCGCCTGAGCAGGCTGAGCTGGAAGGTGCTATGCTGCAAAAGAGGGGAGGGAGGGAGGAAGGGAGGGAAGGAGGGAGACAGGGGGTAGGGGGTTCTGGATGTAAGCTGAGTGGGATAGGAAGAGAGAGGAGGTATCTGGCAGTATAGCCCCTGCAGGATGACCAGGGAGTGGAGGAGGGATGAGGAACGTCTGAGTACCCTGATCCCCGCTGCCGATGCACTCACTCACCCCATTGATGGCTCTCCCGAGGCCCAGATCTAAACTCCGTGCTGCTTGGGTGGTTTGCCAGTATTTTATTGAGGATTTTCGTGTTGATGTTCATGTGTGAGATTGGCCTGTAATTCTCTTTCTTGGTTGAGTCTTTGTGTGGTTTTGGTATCAGGGTAACTGTAGCTAAACAAAAGGAATTTGGCAATGACTTTTCTGTTTCTTTATTGTGATATACATTAAGGAGTATATGTATTAGGTCTTCATGGAAATTCTGGTAGAATTCTGCATTGAAACCATCTGGACCTGGGTTTTTTTTTTTTGTTGGTAGGGAGTTTTTTTTTATGACAACTTATAATTCTTCAAGACTAACAGGTCTATTTAGATTGTTCACCTGGTTCTGGTCAATCTTTGGTATATGGAACTTATCTAAAAAAGTGTCTGTTTCTTTAATATTTTCCAATTTTATGGCATATAGGCTTTTGTAGTAAGATCTAATGATTTTCTTAATTTCCTCTGTGTTTGTGGATATGTCTCCCTTTTCATTACTGATCTTTTTAATTTGTGTATTCTCTCTCCACTGTTTGATTAGTTTGGATAGGGATTTATCAATCTTGTTTATTTTCTCCAGGAACCAGCTTTTTGTTTCATTGATTCTTTGGATTGTTTTTTGTGATTCTATTTTGTTGATTTCAGCCCTCAGTTTGATTATTTCCAGTCTTCTACTCCTCCTAGGTGAGTCTGATTCTTTTTTTTTTTCTAGAGCTTTCAGGTGGGCTGTTAAATCTCCAATATGTGCTTTCTCGGTTTTCTTTAAGTGGGCACTTAGTGCTATGAACTTTCCTCTTAGCACAGCTTTCATAGTGTCCCATAGGTTTGAGTATGTTGAGTCTTTATTTTCATTGAGTTCAAGAAAGACTTTTATTTCTTTCCTTATTTCTTCCTTGATCCAGGTATGGTTCAGTTGTTGACTATCCAGTTTCCATGAGTTCAAAGGCTTTCTAGGGGTAGCATTGTTGTTGAATTCTAAATTTAATCCATGGTGATCCTATAAGATCCAGGTGGTTACTAATATTTTTTGTAACCGTGCAAGTTTGCTTTGTTACTGAGTATGTGTTCAATTTTCGAGAAGGTTCCATGAGCTGCAGAGAAGAAGGTATATTCTTTCCTATTTGGGTGGAATGATCTATAGATGTCTGTTAATTCCATTTGATTAATTTCCTCCCTTAATCCTCTTATTTCTCTGTTAGTTTTTTGTTAGATTGACCTGTCCATTGGTGAGAGAGGAGTGTTGAAATCTCCTACTATTAGTGTGTGTGGTTTGATGACTGCCTTGAGTTTTATTAATGTTTCTTTTACATAAGTGGGTGCTTTTATATTAGGGGCATAGATATTCAGGATTGAGACTTTGGTCCTCATAAATTGTTTCTTTTATGAGTAAGAATGTCCATCTCCATCTACTCTGACTGATTTTAGTTTGAAGTCAACATTGTTAGAAATTAGTATGGCCACACCTGCTTGTTTATTAGGTCCATTTGCTTGATAAACCTTTTTCCAGTCCTTTACTCTGAATAGATGTCTGTCTTTGTGGTTGATGTGTGTTTCTTGTAAACAGCAGATTGTTGGATCCTGTTTTCGTATCCAATCTCTTAGCCTGTGGATTTTAATAGGAGAGTTGAGTCCATTGATATTATGTGATATTTAAGACCACTGGTTGTTAACTCCGTTCACTTTTTTTTTTTTGGTAATAGAGTTTGTGTGTTTCCCTTCTTCACGTTGTGCTGGTGAAAGGTCACTAGATGTGTGAGTTATTGTGGTCATTGTTGTACTCCTTGTGTTATGATTTTCTTTCTATTACTTTCAGTAAGGTTGGATTTGTGGCTATGTGTTGTTTAAATTTGTTTTTATCCTGGAAAATTTAGTTTTCTCCATTTATACTTAATGAAAGCTGGGCTGGATATAGTATTCTGGACTTGCATCCATGATCTCTTCATTTCTGCAGTACATATTTCCAAACCTTCTGGCTTTCATCCTTTCCATAGAGAAGTCATGTTTAAGTCTGATGTTTTTACCTTCATAAGAAACTTCGCCTTATTTCTTTGCAGATCTTAATATTCGGTCTTTATTCTGTATGTTTTGTGTTTTGGTTATTATATGGCAAGGAGATATTTTTTTTCTGGTCCAGCCCATTTGCTGTTCTTTATACTTCTTGAACCTTCAAAGGAATATCTTTCTTTAAGTTGGGAAAATTTTCTTCTATAATTTTATTAAATATATTTTATGGACCGTTGAGCTGTACTTCTTCTCCTTCTCTACCCCTATAATTCTTAGGTTTGGTCTTTTTTATTGTGTCTCAGATTTCCTGTATGTTTTGTAATGGGAATTTGTTGGTTTTGTTGTTTTCTTTGATCAGTGTGTTTATTTTCTCTATGTTATCTTCAGTGTTTGACATTCTTCTATCTCTTGTAATCTGTTGGTAGTACTTGTCTCTGTAGCTCCTGTTTGTTTACCCAGATTTTCCATCACAGTCCTTTCCTTGGTTTGGTTTTCTTCATTACTTCCATTTCATTCTTCAAGTCTTGAATGGATTCCCTTACATTTTTGATTGTTTTTTCTTGTTTCTCTTGGTTTTCTTGGGTATATTTGAGCGATTTATATATTTCCTCTACCTTTTTGTTTGTAATCTCTAATTGTTTATGGCAGTTTTTCACCTCCTGTTTAAATTCCTCTATTATTTTCATATAATTCACTTTTGAGTTGGTATTTTCTAATTCTTCTGGAGTAGTCTGTACAATTCTCCTTATTTCGAGATCCCTGGATGCTGGTGATGCCATGTTGCCTTTCAGGTTGTTGGAAGAATTCTTGCATTGGTGCTTTTCCATCTCTTCCTTCAAATGGAGCCAGGAGGGGACTGGTGTCTTGGTAGAGACTTTGCTGTCACTGACTCTCTCTTTGTATCTCCTCAGTGTATAAGCATGAACCATTCCAATCCAGATGAAACTCCTCAGCACCGAAACATGAACGCCTGGTAATCCAATGACCCACAGACAATTGGGCAAACTTCGGGGGCAGAGTGGGTTCCAGTAGAGCACAGGAGACCCTGCCACCCAGCTGAAGGTGCCCGTGCTACCTTTGGGGGTCGTTGAGGCCTGCACAGTAGGCAGGAACTCACCTGTCTGCGTGGGTAGTCTTAGTGTAGGAGCAGAAACCTGTTACTGAGCAAAGGACCTTTCAGACCACACAGGCTGTGAGGGTGGGTGTGTAAGAAAGACAGCCCTTCAGAAGGAGTTGGGGGAGGGGTGTTTGTGCTCTCTTCTGGCAAAATCCGCCCCTGTATCGCACACACTCACCACTCCAGAAGGATCTCCTCAGCACCTAAACAGGGATGGCTGGTAGCCCAATGAGCCTCCTTCTCCATCTTTGAAAAAAGATGATGAATTTTGACCATCTTCACAAGAAACTGGAAGTGAACACATCAGGGCAGGTGATGCTGAAAATTTCACCTACGATTCAAATTCCTTAAAAAAAAAAAAAAAAAAAAAAACTATTCCATATACAGAACCCACTTTGGTAAAGCCCACAAGGGCACAGAGCACCGAAGGACATCCACCTTCTAAGTTAGAGACTAATCAATGTGCCCATAAGGAACTCAGTGTTTCTCCACTTTCTCAAAGGCTGTTGGTAATTTCTTTACCCACAAAAGGAACTGTATAATTTTGGGCATCTGCCCAAGAATCTAGGATCTTTACTATTTGAACAAGGGTCTCTAAAACTATCTATATCAACCCAATGAATTGTAGGGACTCTGGTACTTTCTAATAGGGCTTTGAAATATCTAATTTCTTCCCAATAGTCTAAAATTTTTTCTTCATCAATCCAACACACTACAAGGATTACAAGGACTACAGGACATAAGAAATCTAGCCAGAAACCTCAGGGAAATTTTTGTCTTCACTAGAGCACATAGAACATTCATCATTTTCTCTACCTGCTCAGGAACATCCTTTATATAATCCATGGTCTCTAGGAAATTTACTATTTTGAAATTTCCTAAAGTAGTCTTCACAGCTAAAGAGGTAACTTCACTTTCCCAAGTCCTTTGTCATTTATGCAAAGTTCGTCAAAACATTCAGTATAATCTTCAAAAATTTTGAGACAATAGCAATATTCCCAGAATACCTTGGGGCATTTTTCAGGTATGAGAGAGAGTGTGGAAACTTCTCAGTCTGCTACAAGCATAATAGAAGCTTTGTAACAAACTCTAGTGCCTAGATGATTTTTAAGTTCTGCCAAAAGATCTGCAGAATTTTTTCCCATCTGGCCAAGGGAATATAACGGCTTTAAAACCTGCAAATGGGCCTCTGGAACATGTTATGTCATCTGAGGAAATGCTGAAATTAGCATAATTTGCTAAAGAGACTCTACAACTTTCTACACTTTTCAAAACAGTTCCAGTGCCATATACAAATTCTCCCACTACCCAAGTGACCAGGGGAACATTCCATCTGTACCAGGGCATCTGGGTGTTTTGTCATCAAGATAAACAACTCCAGCATCTTCTTGTTCTGATGAATGATTGTGGGAACATGCCCACCATCACAAGGAACTCTGAAAATGTCCAAATCTGCACAAGGGACTCTTAGAGTCTTCCTATGCTTCCCAGGACACTGTTGAGATTCTCAATCCTGCCAAAGGCACAATTGGAAATTTGACATCTGTAAGAAATACAGTAGGACATTTTGCATCAAGGACAGAACCTCTGATGTTTATTCAAAATACCCAGACACTTTAGAATCTTTATAATCTAGTCAGATATATTTGTGAGTGTCAGAGTGCAGAAGGGCTTGAGGACCCTTCTTTATTTCCCCAAGGGTCTTTCGACTTATCTGTGTCTGCACAAGGAACTCTAGTGACATTGCTGTGTAATCAAGGAACTAGGAAGCATTCTGTTTTATCCCAAACCCTCAGAAAACTTCTCAGTCTGTGCAAAATTCTTTACAGTATCCACCATATGTCCCAGGATCTCTGAAACATTCTCAATATGAAAAGAGCACATGAGGATCTTTGTCCTCTCCTCGAGGTACTGGAATATATAGCCCTGGTTCTCAGGAAATGTTCCAAATTTATGCCAGTTCACGATATCCTGAACATTTTCTATATTTTGGATCACCTCTAGAATTTTTTTATGTCCACAAGGAACTCTGTGAGTTTTTTCATTTCCTCAAGGATAACTTTATCCTTTACTTTTTTCTGGTAATCTAGAATCATCTCAACTTGTCCAAATGAATCTCAGCCATTTGTCTTCTGTCAGAGAGCCTGTGGTAAACTCTCCATCTATCCCAGATCCTACATAGTCTTCACCATTTAGTAAAGTTCCTAGAATATTTTCATCACATGTACCAAGTGATCCATGTTTTCTAATCTCTGCTCATCTGCCTCTAGAAGTTAATGTATCTGATCACTGAGTCCATCAGCATCTTCAAAAGGAACTCTGGGGCCTTTGTTATCTTCTGCAGACATCCAAGGAAAATTCCAAAATACACATAGTTATCATGGGCAATGTCACATAAAAGAGAAACTTTGGAAACTTCTCCATCACATGTAGAAAGTTCAGTATATGATCCTTGTCCTCAAGAGACTCTGGGACTTTACTCCTTTTGCCAGGTGAGTTAAGCAACTTCTCCATGTGATCAAGAAACTGAAGGTTCCTGTGTATTTACACAAGGGTCTGCCCACATCTACACAAAGGAGTCTTGGACATCCTACATGCTCAAGGGCTCTCAGGAACTCCTCACATACACAACATACATTATCACAGTTCACTTCTGCACAAAGTACATTAGCATATTCATCTTTTACCCCAGTGTCTCAGGGATATAGCCAGCATGCCAAAAAATGTTAGAGATTTTGAAATCCGTTCCAGGGTCTCCAAAAATTCTGTAGAAGCGTTGCTAACTCCCTGGCACTCCCCAAGATATACATAATCGTCACCAGGTGTATGCAAAAGTTCTACAACTACCAGATGACATGTGGTATCTGACGGGCCATTGGAACATTCCATATATGCCCCAGAAAACTTGAGTTATTTCCATTCTTTCCAGTTCCTTTAGAAACCTAAACTGTCGGAAGATGGAACTTTTGTTTACTCTAAACCTATGCAAGGCAAACTAGGACCCTCTCTTTCCTTTCATTTTATAGGACCTCTTGGATATTGGAAGTCTTCACAAAGGGTTCACCAAATAGATCCATCTGCTCCAGACACTTTAGGAAATTTGACTTCTTGAAAAGTGCAAATGATGATTTCTTTATCTGGGCAATGCACACTTTCCTCTTCCCTAGAGACTTTGGAAATTTCTTTATCTGTTCAAGTGAGTTCCAGACATTCATTATCTTTACTAGAAGCGGTGGAATCTTGCCTTTATTCATGTGGAAAAAAAGACACTGGAAGTTTCTACCTGTGCACATAGCAATCTAGTGTTATCCAATTACTCAAGAGTGGATTTGAGATATTCATTACCTATGAAGATCCCATGACTCTAGGATTTTTACCACCTAACAAAGTGGATTTAGGAATGTCTCCATCTCTTTCATGGACTCTCAGACCTCCTGTGTCTACCCAGGGTGTACCAGGGACTCCTACGTCTTCCAAAGTGGTATAGGAATCCATCATTAATCAGTTGAGAACAGATACTTTGCCATATGCCAATGATGATCTCTTTCCCAAGGAACTGAGGGAAATAATTAATTTTCAAATGGGGAATAAAAAGACTGGTCATCTGCCCAAGGGGTGTTTAAAACTGCTCTGTCTATTTCAGGGCCTGTAGAAAAATTTCTATCTGCCTCAAGGACACAATGGCTTTTCAGGTCTACACTCCAACATAGTGGGAGCTTTTCTCTATCTTCCCAAAATAAATCAAAACTGTACACACCTTTCTAGAAGCATCAAGAATCTTCACTAAATGTCTAAACTTCTCTAAAACATTCTCTATCTTCCCAAGAGTCTTCATGACCTACCCCACCTACACCAGGTACTCTGGAACATTCCCCAGTAGATCAAGTGTCATAGAAAATTTCTGTATCCACAAAAGTGACTCTAGGATAAACAACCCATCAGAAGGCATATGAAGAACGTTCATTATCACTCCAAGGAACTTTGTGATTATTCTCAGATTATCACCACTTCAGTAAGGGTGTTTAGGAGATTCATTATCCATGCAAAGTGCTCTTGGAACTTCCATATCAGCTAAAGCATTTGTAGGACATTCAAAATCTGATGAAGAACCTCTAGAAATTTTCATTTATTCTCAAGTGGACCTAGAACCTTCTTTAGCCCAAGAGGCTGTTGTACATTCATCATCTATTCCACAAGATTATGGACTTTCTCAATCTTCAAAAAATCCTTTAGGAACATCACTATCTACACAAGGTGCTCTCCAAAAGTGTACAGTAACAGCACCATTATTAGCTGAAAGTGCTCTAGAAATTCAGGCTTCTTTGGAGTGGTCTCTGGGTTCTTCCCAATGTTGCTTAAGAGACAACAGATCCTTTGCCATTTTATATAGAGATTTGTAGTATTTTGAAATCTCTCTCAAGGTCTATAGACACTCCGTCATCTATTTTAGAGACAATGAGATTTTCAACAATTGTCAAAGGTGCACAGGCCCTCTATAACTGAACAAGTGACACTGAGATCACCAACAATTTCCTACAGAGCTCTGGGATTTTCTCCATCTAACCAACACTTTGTGAATACTGCCACATCTCAAATGGGGCATGTTAGAATCCATTAATGGACAAAGATTTAAAACAAATATCTTTATGCAAACAGTTGACTTTATGAAACCACTGCAGCAAAACTGTCCAGGAAATGCACTGTCTGCACAAGGGGCTCTAGGAATGCCCATATCAGCACAAGTGTATCTTCGACACTCACCTTCTTTTCGTGATTCTTCAGATACTTCCTTGTAACTTGAAGAGTCTTCAGGAACCTATTTGGACAAAGGGAATGCAGGGCAGTCCTTATCATTAGCATTATCTGATCTAGGAGATCTTGGGCTATCAGAATATTCACGGGGGACACTAGAAACACCACGATCTATCCATAGCACTCTATAAATACCATCTTCTAATGAAAGGAATATAGAAACTACACCACCGGCCCAAAATTCTTTAGCACATCTACTTCCTTTAGTGCAGATTCTAAAACAGGCTCCCCGTATGCCAGAGACATCAGAACTTTTTAATATAAAAAAGAGGCTTGTAATATATCAGACTCTTCCCCAAGAACTTCAGAAACTTTTCCATTTACCTCACGATCTCTGGGCATTTCATTCTCTGCCAAAGTACTGTGTGACGATCTATATCTGAGAAAGAAATATAGGAACATCAGTATCTCTGGAGGAATTCCTGAAAACTTCTAATCCTGAACAAGAATCTGTGGGTTCCACTCCATCTGTGTCTGGGAATGGGTCACTCTCCCCCTCAGAAAAAATGTTGTCAGGACACATATTTAGGTTAACAAGGAGATTCACTATCTCAGCAAACCTTAGCCAAATTTTATTGAATTCACAAAAGGCTCTGAGATTGTCTATTTCAGCAGATAGACATTCAATAACTGCTTCTGGGTCTCCAGATATTTCCTTATTCCTAAATAGGTTTTAGGAACTTGTTTGGAACAAAGGCATTTAGGACAGTCATTATCATTATCTGATCTAGGAAATCTTGGACTAGGGAATATTCAAAGGACCATGAGAAACATCACCATCTACTCATAGCACTCTAGAAAAGGCATCTTCTACACAGGGGAATATAGATACTTCAGCACCTGCCAAAAATGCTGTAGCACATTGGGTCTTTCAGTACAGAGTCTAAAAGGGGCCGCCCTTATGCCAGACACATCAGAACTTTGGCATCACCCAAGAAGCTGGTAATATATCAGACTCTTACCCAGGAATTTCAGAACTTTTCCATCTACTCTAGAAACTCTCAAAATTTCATTCTCTGGCCGAAGTACTATAGGACCATCTGTATCTGCAAAATAAATTTTTGGACCATCAGTATCTCTGGAGGAATCTCTGGGTCCTCCTCCACCTGACCAAATATTCCTAAGACCCACTCTACCTGCATCTGGGACTTGGTCATTATCACCTTCAGCACAACATTGTCAGGAAATATCTTAAGTTGTACAAGAAGATTATCCTCTCAGCAAGCCTATAGATGAAATTAATTGCATTCCCAAGAGGCTCTGGGACTGTCCATATCAGCATAGGAATCAGTTGGACATTCATCATCTGCTCAATAGTCTCCACATAATTTTTGTTATCCCAAGAGGCTTCAGGCCCTCCTTTGACCCTTGAGACTTTAGGACAGTCATCATCTGATCGAGGAATGCTTCAACTTTCTGACTCTCATTAGGGTACAATAGAAACTCCACCATTTCACAAAAGTTTTCTAGAAATAACATCTTCTTACAATAAGGTTACAGAAACTTCAACAACTTCTCAAGATTCCTTAGAATATCAACCTTCTTCAATGTAGACTCTGCAACCTTCCCTAACACCAGAGATCTCAGAAACTTTGCCAACAGCAAAAGAGGTTTGTAAGACCTCAGAACCTGTGTCAGGTGCTCTAGAAACTTTACCATCCATTTTAGAGGCTCTGAGACATTGGAATTCTTAAAAATGTACTCGAGGCCCTTCAGTATATAACCACAAGAATATGGAGCCCCCAAGACATCTTTATGATACCTTTGGAAATCCCACACCATCCCAAGGGCTTCTAGAACCTATACCATCTACCCAAGAAGGATTGGGAACTTTCTTTTCAATGGAATTTTTTAAGAATATCTACTTGTCCACAAGATAGTTCATTCCTATTCTTTCTCAAGGACACTGTCTGAGATATTACTCTTATCCCAATAAGAGCCATAGAAGTTCCAATTCTACCAAAAAATAGTGAAGCATGCTTCATTACTTAAATGAAGTATCAGATATTTACTTTTAGAATTGGATGCCTTAAGATCATTCATATCTGCCAAATATAGGCTCACATCTTCCATATATATCAGAAAGGACTCACGTTCTAGCGCTACCCCTCCAAGGAGTGTTTCCAAACCAAGTATCATCAGAATTGAACATCAAATCTAGTTCCCCTCCGACAAAATATCAAAGATGTTCTCCCTCTCGACTAGGTGGTTCCAAATATTTGTAATCAAAGAAAACAAAATCAAAACTTGATTCTAAAGAATCATGCCTTAAATCTGTGCCGACAGAAGATGAGGGCTTGAAATTTCACCATTCTCCCAAAAACAGGGCAGAGAATTGGTTTCTAACAATGCTGCTGCAAGGCTTAAAAGTGAGCCTAAAGAGAGCCTCACTACTACTTCTGCAAATAGAGTTTGAGATCCTCACAATCTTATGAGGAGGGCCTCAGATTTTCACCTTCTTCCCAAGGAATTCCTAGATATTCCAAAACTACCAAAATCAATTTGGAACAGGTCCCCTCTAACAAAGCAGATGTTAAGGTTGCCTAATATGCTCTTTGTCCAAAACAGAGTTCAAGCATTCATCCTACAAAAGTGAGTCAGAAACAAAAAGCTACTCCTCAAGGGTGCATAGAACCTTCCATGTCTAAGGGAGGCTGCAGATCCTCGCAGTCTCATGAGAAGTATGGTAGAGGTATTGCTTCTCCCAAAGGCAGCCATAAACATTCAAGACATACCAAAACTAAATTGGAACAGGCTCTAACAAAGCAGATATTCATGCTTCCCATACAGAATATGGGGGCTGTAAGCATCTCTCTTTGTCACAAAGGGGATTTAGACATGTTTCATCTGCCATAAGGGAAAAGAAACCCCTCTGACAAAGATAATCATACAAACACTTATGTGATCTATGGGATCTTACAACTTTCTGCTTTTAGATCAGAGGAGAGAAGGTGGAAAGAGAAAATTGGCTCTCAAGCCATCTGTCCCCAAGTTTGTTTTTCAAAATGCACTTTTTCTTAATATTCTTTCTTTAACCTGTGTATTTAGTGCTTTGATTATTATACGGTAAGGGAATGTTTTTCTTTGATCCAATCTGTTTGGTGTTCGGTATGTTTCTTGATTATTCAAAGAAATCTCATGGTCCAAATCAGGAGCAAAAGGAGAGAGAGTATGAGCATGGAAATCAGGACCGTGAGGGGTGCACCCACACACTGAGACAATGGGGATGTTCTATCGGGAACACTCCAAGGCCAGCTGTCTTGGGTGTGAAAAAACCTGGAACAAAACAAGACTCTCTGAATATAGTGGACAATGAGGACTACTGAATGGTGAATAACATGTCGGAATTGGTCTCCATGACCAAAGGGATTGCAAATCATTCACTTAGTATAAATAGAGATTCAGATCTAGCCACTGACCCTGGAAGGACTTAGAGCATCCCCCTACTTCCATGGACACATTTAACTTGACCATTGGCCTCATATTACCTTCGTGCCAATCCCAGGGTCTATGACTGCTAGGGAAACACTTTCGTAACCATGGGACCTCATAAGACTTTAGGTAGAGGGAAAAATATAAAAAGCTAAAACTAATAATCATGGACTCTGCCTAAAATGTACCAGTCTGAAATGCAAAATGTTCATATCATTCTTGTAAATGAAGACTGCCCTGATGTTTCCCAACTGCCCAAACCCAATTAATTACCCAGAAAATTACAATATCACTTAACCTATTAACTCAGTCTTCTTTTTCGCTAACTCTTGCATCTTAAATTAACCCATTTCTGTTCATATTTGTATCACCGTATGGCTGTGGCCTACCGGAAAATTCTGGTATACTTCTACTTCAGCTGCCACATGGCCTCTCCTGGAATCCACCTAATCTCATTCTATAACTCTTCCAGCCTGACTAAATTTCACCCTGCCATAGGTCAAAGCAGATTTATTCATTAACCAGAAAAGAAAAACACACATACAAGGGCATCC
Source organism: Microtus oregoni (assembly GCF_018167655.1). NCBI lineage: Eukaryota > Metazoa > Chordata > Mammalia > Rodentia > Cricetidae > Microtus > Microtus oregoni. The sequence continues at coordinate 2,273,184 of NW_024544742.1, read as the reverse complement.
TACATCACTTACATTGATGGTGATGCACAGACCAATACAACTCTTCGGAAGCAGGAAAGGTTAAGCCACCCCTATTGATGAGGAAAGAGCATTGTAATTGTTTCTTGTAATTTCCCAATCTTTGATGTAATATATGGGTCATGGACATTGGAAACACAGTAGGAAGCAAATGGTGACTAAAATAATCTTACTCAAGTTAAACTTGTTCTTTCCCTTCTACACAATGGTGTGATTAAATCTTGATATTTGGTCATACATTGTCAGGCATTTTCTCACAAAGCAAGACTATTCAGAATGGTCTCAGAAGTTTCCTCCCTGAATAACATCTCCCCTGAATGTTCCTTTTCTCAAGGCATCTCACACTGTGCCTTTTTGATGACTGGTTATCTGAAGATCTTTATGATTAAAATATCAGTTAGGCCTTTCTGCTATTAAAAATAACACTCAAGGCTTTCTCACTCTGTTTAAGGAAATTCATAAAAATAAGTGGTTTTTACTAAAGTCATCCCAGAATTTCCATTTTTCTCAAGGTGAACAGGATCAAAGGATCCTCAGATCATCCCATATACGATTGTGGGCCTCAGAAATATCCCCATAATGGAGATCTTTCCCCTCTAACTACATCCACTTTGAAAATACTTGAGTGACCAAAGAAATTTAATCTTGCTATGCTTTGAAGTGACAGAGTCAGAAATTAGGACATCTTTGCTTCATTAAAGTCACCAGAATGAAGAGGTCTCATCCTTCATTCACACATCAAAGTAGCTGATGAGAACTGGAGCCTGCCAATGACTGATACATGATGTTCAGATTGCTGCCAGCCCTGCCACAGCTGCCTCAAGATGTGAATCTTCTAGACTGTGATGCAGTCCTTCCTCCACTGCATAAGGTAGACTAGGATACTGCCTGTTACCTAAGTGGTTTGTGACTTTGCTTTTCTCTTTATGTCTGCCGTAGTCTTCCATTCATCACCACCATCTATTTAGTCAAATAGACCTCAAATGCACACTTGGTAATCAAGAGAGCCTTACACTTACCCTGCCTGACTGAGGGGGCCAGGGAAGGTCTATACATTCTCAAGGCCCAAAACATTCAAATTCCAATCAAAAAGGTGTTCAAAACTTACTGCCACTTAACAAGCATCCAATCATTTATTTCTTGATGAAGGATGGCAAGACCATCTCCCCTTTTACTAAAATATGTTTCACCTTCAGTACATCACATGTACCCATTATCATTATCCTCGCTTTTTTCCCAGGGCCTTCAAACTCCTGTCCTCTTGCCAAGAAGTCTGAAAATGTCTTCCTTTCATAGAGATTAAGAATGTCTTACTCAGAATATAGCATCATACACTCTTTGGAAATATTTGTGTTTCCACTCTATCTATGGTGAAATAGAAGTTACTCACAAAGACCAAGATGGCATGAAATATACACTATTTTGCCCAAAAATGACTCAGGCCTACTACCTCTACAATGCGGCCTAAAGATCTTGTTCTCTTGACAATGTATGTCTGGTATATATCCAACTTTCTAGGATTCTTCAAACTTTCTTTCATCTACATATATGGGAATATCTTATCTGACCAATGGCTTCTTACACAGAAAACCATCATCCATCCACTTGGAAAATATGCATTGATTACTTACCAGCATTTCACAAGGCCGCAATGGATATTCTCAATACTGAAAAACATTTGGAAGCTGATTATCCCCGACAAGACCTTCCTCTGCTCTACAAGGTGCTTATTTTACACTTGATGGAAAATTCCATTCCTGTCTTATTGCGCGTTGCCATAGACTTCATATCTCTGACAAATAGGAGTAGACCTTACTTGTGCACAAAATGTCTCAGAAGTTCCAGTCTGGCCAGAGTGCATTAATATTTCTCATTATTCCCATGAATTCAGCCACATTACGTTTTTGACGAAGATTGTAATTGTCCTTTATTTCTGTCCAAATCACCAAGGCTTCATTCTATCTTGCTTTATGAGATTTAGACATTCACATCAATAAAGAGTGCCTCAGTCCTGAAATGTGTGATCAAGGAAATTTTCATTTGATTTCATACCTATAACTTCTAATTTGGGTGGCCTGTATAGTGCTGTTCTTACTCAAGAGATCTCAGCTCTCTGGACGGAGGTCCCTGAACACAACAGCAAGCTGAGCATAACACAGACTAAAGTCTTCACTCTAGCCCCTTTGACAAAAATTTCCTATCCTACATGAAGAAGAATTTGTGGATGGACCTAAACCAGATGAAGAAACTGAGTCACAGAATTCTACGACTGCTGACATACCTGATGTGCACATTCAGAAATTATGTATTATAGATTGTGATTTCAAGTTTGGTGCCAATGAAGAAGTAAGTGCCTGGGACTTCCTCTATTTCACAGAATATCTTTCAAGTTTTATCTTCGCCCCAATAAGCTCATACAAATATGACCAAGAGAGGCTGAGATTATTCCACCCATTCCTAAGAAGCATCTGACTCCTCCTTCTAAGTTAGAGGGTCTGAACTCTTTCACCTGCTCCTAAAGTGGAAGCAGGAATTCTTATGGCCACTTAAGCTTTCCGTGTCTACCTAAGTTCTGCCTTGCTAGAGGTCCAAAACAGTTTTGTTTTTTATTTATTTATCATATTCACAGAACACAGAGGAAACTCCAACATCATGGATATGGTCCACCTACCTAGAGAATTTTGAGAGTGTCGTCTTTTTCTTCCTGAAGTTGCTTTTAGATTATTCCCTCACCCAAGTATACTCCCTGGTAGTGTCTTCTGAATAAACAATTTCAGACCTGCCTGCTCTAACATAGAGGTACAGCCCACCATCATACAAAAGGTTCCCAGATCTTCTGAATATATGGGAGTACACTTTCTAGGTATATATACTTGGGCCACATACCATTGTGATGTGACCAAAGGAGTTTCATTCTACTGCCTATGATTTACCAGAAAGCCTCAGATCTTCTCATTCTGCAAGCTATCTTCAAATCGGCCCTTCCATCTCTAGCTTCCAATGTAGCTAGAGAATATTTTTCAGCACATTTTATATTATCTTCTAGGTTTTACATGTGCTAACCCTTCCTTCAGCAATTTCCCAGAGGTTAGAAGCATGCTATAGGTGACTTATTCAGAAATAAGACCAATAAAACACAGACAACGTTTTCTGACTAAGAAAACCTTTCTGATAATCACCAGTTCATTCTTGGGAAAGCCGAGGACAGTTTTCCTCTCTGTATTTACACATTACTCATTTTTGCTTTTTTGAAACAGGGTTTCTTAGTAGCTTTGGTGCCTGTCCCAGAACTAGCTCTTGTAGACCAGGCTTGCCTCGAACTCCCAGAGATCCTCCTGCCTCTGCACCCAGGGTGCTTGGATTAAAAGTGCGTGCCACCACCGCCCAACTCAAACATACCTTTGTGCATGGAAATTTGCTTTAGGGTAAAACTGGCTTAAGTCTTCATGGGGGTGAAATGAGCTTGTAAGCTCTGAGACCAAGTGAAATAAGGATGGCATAGAAACACTAAGCAGAACCAAAGGAGAGAGAGAGAGAGAGTGAGAAGGAGAAGCATTGCATGAAGTAGAAAGTTCTTGGATGACAGAAAGAGCAATTTTGACCAGGGTCTAAGAAGGGATAAGTACAATGAATTTGCTGGGGCAGAGATACTGTATGAAGCTATCACAAGGAAAATCCAAAGTATGATTTGATAAAGAAAGTTGTGTGAGGAGAGGGGAGAAGTGGCTCTCCAGGGTGGATGGACTACTGTATGCTGTCCAGAAGAGAGGCTAAGAAGACTTTGTACCCCTGGAGCCTCTTTTTTTGTCCTGTCCTACACAGAGGTCTATTGAAGTAACCCATTTAAAAAAAGTAACTCATGGTTTAGTTGCTGAGGAATCCCATCAGGACGGGTGAGTGTGTGCTATCCAGGGGCTGACTGTCCTGGAAGAGAGCACAAAACCCCTCCTCCAGCTCCTTATGCAGGACTGTCTTACTTTCGCATGACCCAGCACCCCCAGCACCCCTCCCCGTCCCTCCCATGCTGTATGCTAGGACCAGTGCTCAAGTACGGTTTTAAGCTCCTAAACTAAGGTGACCCACCCAGAGCGGTGAGTGCCTGCCTACAGGGCAGGCTTCAGGGTCCCCTGTAAGGGAGGCAGACACCTTCAGCTCTGGCACCCGGCTTCCTGCACGCTCCTGGTTACCCCCCCCCTTGCTCCATTCATCCTGTTGGCCCTGGATCATTGGGCTACCGGTGGCCCTGTTTAGTTGCTGAGGAATCCCATCAGGATGGGTGAGTGTGTGCTATCCAGGGACGGACTGTCCAGGGAGAGAGCACAACACCCCCCCAGCTCCTTCTGCAGGGCTGTCTTTCTTTCGCATGACCCAGCACCCCCAGCACCTCTCCCCAACCCTGCCCTGCTGTACGCTAGGACTAGTGCTCAAGTACAGTTTTAAGCTCCTAAACTAAGGTGACCAACCCAGAGCGGTGAGTGCCTGCCTACCGGGAAGGCCTCAGGGTCCCCTGTAAGGGAGCCAGGCACCTTCAGCTCTGGTGCCAGGCTTCCTGCGTGCTCCTGGATACCACCAACCACCCCCCTTGCTCCATTCATCCTGTTGGCCCTGGATCATTGGGCTACCGGCGGCCCTGTTTAGTTGCTGAGGAATCCCATCTGGACGGGAACGGTTCCTGCTTCTACACTGAAGAGATATACCCTGAGAGTCAATCACAGCAAAGACTGGACCAAGAGACCAGGCCTCTCCTGGCTCCATTTGAAGGAAGAGATGGGAAGGCGCCAATGCAAGAATTCCTCCAACAACCTGAAAGGCAACATGACACCACCAGAAACCAGGGATCCCGAAAAAAGAAGAATTGTACACCCTACTCCTGAAGAAATAGAAGAAATCGTCTCAAAAGTGAACTATATGAAAATAATAGAGGACCTTAAACAGGAGGTGAAAAACTGCCATAAACAATTAGAGATTACAAACAAAAAGGTAGAGGAAATGAATAAATCGCTCAAAGACACGCAAGAAAACCTAGAGAAACAAGAAAAAGCAATCAAACAGGTTAGGGAAGCGGTTCAAGACATGAAGAATGAAATGGAAGCAATGAAGAAAGCACAAACCGAGGGAAGAATGGAGATGGAAAATCTGGGTAAACGAACAGGAACGACAGAGACAAGTACTAACAACAGATTACAAGAGATAGAAAAGAGAATATCAGACACTGAAGATACCATAGAAAAAATAAACACACTGATCAAAGAAAACAGCAAAACCAACAAATTCTCATCACAAAACATTCAGGAAATTTGGGACACAATAAAAAGACCAAACCTAAGAATAATTGGAGTAGAAGAAGGAGAAGAAGTGCAGCTCAACGGTACAGAAAATATACTTAATAAAATTATAGAGGAAAACTTTCCTAACCTGAAGAAAGAGGTACCTATGAAGGTTCAAGAAGCATACAGAACACCAAATAGGCTGGATCAAAAAAAAAAAACATCCCCTCGCCATATAATAATCAAAACACAAAACATACAGAGTAAAAAAAGAATATTAAGAGCCGCAAAGGAAAAAGGCCAAGTTACTTATAAAGGTAAATATCAGACTTACACCTGACTTCTCTATGGAAACCATGAAAGCCAGAAGGTCCTGGATAGATGTACTGCAAAAACTAAGAGATCATGGATGCAAGCCCAGACTACTATACCCAACCAAGCTTTCATTCACTGTAAATGGAGAAAACAAAATTTTCCAGGATAAAAACAAATTTAAACAATACGTAGCCACAAATCCAGCTTAACAGAAAATTATAGAAGGAAAATCACTAACCAAGGAGTCCAACAATGCCACTCAGTCATCTAGAGACCCTTCACCAGTGCAACTCAAAGAAGAGAAACACACAAATCCTACTACTAAAAAAGTGACCGGAGTTAACAACCACTGGTAATTAATATCACTTAATGTCAATGGGCTCAACTCACCTAAAAAAGGCACAGGCTAAGAGATTGGATACGAAAACAGGATCCAACATTCTGCTGTCTACAAGAAACCCACCTCAACCACAAAGAATACCTACTCAGAATAAAGGGCTGGGAAAAGGCTTATCAAGCAAATGGACCTAAGAAACAAGCAGGTGTGGCCATACTAATTTCTAACAAAGTTGACTTCATACTTAAATCAATCAGAAGAGATGGAGAGGGACATTTTATACTCATAACAGGAACAATTCATCACGATTAAGTCTCAATCATGAATATCTACGCCCCTAATATAAAAGCGCCCATGTATGTAAAAGAAACATTACTAAAACTCAAGGCAGCCACCAAACCACACACACTAATAGTAGGATACTTCAACACTCCACTCTCACCAATGGACAGGTCAATCAAACAGAAACCTAACAGAGAAATTAGAGAATTAATGGAGGTAATGAAGCAAATGGACTTAACAGACATCTATAGATTATTCCACCCAAAGAGGAAAGAATATACCTTCTTCTCTGAAGCTCATGGAACCTTCTTAAAATTGACCACTTACTCGGTAACAAAGCTAACTTACACAGTTACAAAAAATATTAGTAGCCACCTGTGTCTTATCAGATCACCATGGATAAAAGTTAGAATTCAACAACAATGCTACCCCCAGAAAGCCTACAAACTCATGGAAACTGAAGAGTCAACTACTGAACCATACCTGGATTACGGAAGAAATAAAGAAAGAAATTAAAGTCTTCCTTGAATTCAATGAAAATAAAGAAACACCATATTCAAACTTATGGGACACTATGAAAGCAGTGCTAAGAGGAAAGTTCATCGAACTATGTGCCCACTTAATGAAAACAGAGAAAGCACATATTGAAGACTTAACAGCCCACCTGGAAGTTCTAGAAAATAAAAGAAGCAGACTCACCTAGGAGGAGTAGAAGATTGGAAATAATCAAACTGAGGGCTGAAATCAACAAAATAGAAACACAGAAAACAATCTAAAGAATCAATGAAACAAAAAGCTGGTTCCTGGAGAAAATTAACAAGATTGATAAACCCCTATCCAAACTAATCAAACGGCAGAGAGAGAATACGCAAATAAATAAGATCAGAAATGAAAAGGGGGACATAACAACAGACACAGAGGAAATTCAGAGAATCATCAGATCTTATTACAATAGCCTGTATAACACAAAACTGGAAAATGTAAAAGAAGTGGACACTTATTTAGATATATACCATATACCAAAGTTACACCAGGACCAGGTTAACAATCTAAACAGACCTGTCAGTCACGAAGAATTAGAAGCTGTTATCAAAAACCTACCTACCAAAAAGCCCAGGACCAGAAGGTATCAATGTGGAATTCTACCAGAACTTCCAAGAAGAGCTTATACCTATACTCCTTAATGTATTCCACAATAAAGAAACAGAAGTGTCATTACCTAATTCCTTTTATGAATCTACAATTACTCTGATACCAAAACCAAAAAAGACTCAACCAGGAAAGAGAATTACAGGCCAATCTCACTCATGAACATTGACGCAAAAATCCTCAACAAAATACTGGCACACTGAATCCAAGAACACATCCGAAATATTATCCATTATGATCAAGTAGGCTTCATTCCTGAGATGCAGGGCTGGTTCAACATATGAAAATCTATCAATGTAATCCAGCATATAAATAAACTGAAAGAAAAAAAAACCATATGATCATCTCATTAGATGCTGAAAAAGCATTCGACAAAATTCAACATCCATTTATGTTAAAAGTCTTGGAGAGATTAGGGATACAAGGGTCATACCTAAATATAATAAAAGCTATATACAGCAAGCAAACAGTTAACAACAAATTAAACGGAGAGAAACTCAAAGCCATCCCGCTTAACTCAGGAACATGACAAGGATGTCCACTCTCGCCATACCTCTTCAATATAGTGCTTGAAGTTCTAGCAATAGCAATAAGACAACATAATGGGATCAAGGGGATTCGAATTGGAAAGGAAGAAGTTAAACTTTCGTTATTCGCAGATGATATGATAGTGTACTTAAGCGACCCCCAAAACTCCACCAAAGAACTTATACAGCTGATAAACAGCTTTAGTTATGTGGCAGGATACAAGATCAACTCCAAAAAATCAGTCGCCCTCTTATACACAAAGGATAGGGAAGCAGAGAGGGAAATCAGAGAAGCTTCACCATTCATGATAGGCACAACCAGCATAAAATATATTGGGGTAAATCTAACCAAGGAAGTGAAAGATCTATTTGACAAGAACTTTAAGGCATTGAAGAAAGAAATTGAAGAGGATACCAAAAAATGAATGGATCTCCCTTGCTCTTGGATTGGGAGGATCAACATAGTAAAAATGGCAATTCTACATAAGGCAATTTATAGATTCAATGCAATCCCCATCAAGATCCCATCAAAATTCTTCACAGATCTGGAGAGGACAATAATCAACTTTATATGGAAAAACAAAAAACCCAGGATAGCCAAAACAATCCTATACAATAAAGTATCTTCTGGAGGCATTACCATCCCTGACTTCAAACTCTATTACAGAGCTACAGTAATGAAAACAGTGTGGTACTGGCATAAAAACAGAGAAGTCGACCAATGGAATCGTATAGAAGACCCGGATTTTATCCCACAAACCTATGAACACCTCATTTTTGATAAAGGAGCTAAAAGTATACAATGGAAGAAAGAACGTATCTTCAACAAATGGTGCTGGCATAACTGGATGTCAACCTGTAGAAGAATGAAAATAGACCCATATCTATCACCATGCACAAAACTCAAGTCCAAATGGATTAAAGACCTCAATATCAGCCCGAACACGCTGAACCTGATAGAAGATAAATTGGGAAATACACAACAACAGATGGGCACAGGAGATCGCTTCCTATGTATAACCCCAGAAGCACAGACATTAAGGGCAACATTGAAAAAATGGTACCTTCTTAAACTGAGAAGCTTCTGCAAAGCAAAGGACACTGTCACTAAGACACAATGGCAACCTACTGACTCGGAGAAGATCTTCACCAACCCCACAACAGACAAAGGTCTGATCTGCAAAATATATAGAGAACTCAAGAAACTAGACTTTAAAATGCTAATTAACCCAATTAAAAATTGGGGCACTGATCTGAACAGAGAATTCTCAACAGAAGAACTTCAAATGGCCAAAAGACACTTAAGGTCATGGTCAACTTCCTTAGCAATCAGGGAAATGCAAATCAAACAACTTTGAGATATCATCTTACACCTGTGAGAATGGCTACAGTCAAAAACACCAAGGATAGCCTTTGCTGGAGAGGCTGTGGAGAAAGGGGTAACCCTCATCCATTGCTGGTGGAAATGCAATCTTGTGCAACCACTATGGAAGTCAGTGTTTTGGTTTCTCAGGAAATTCGGGATCAACCTACCCCTGGACCCAGCAATACCACTCTTGGGAATATACCCAAGAGATGCCCTATCATATGACAAAAGCATTTGTTCAACTATGTTCATAGCAGTATTATTTGTAATAGCCAGAACCTGGAAACAACCTAGATGCCCTTAAATGGAAGAATGGATGAAGAAAGTATGGAATATCTACACATTAGAGTACTATGCTGGGGTAAAAAACAATCACTTCTCGAATTTTGCATGCAAATGGTTGGAAATAGAAGACACTATCCTGAGTGAGGTATGCCAGACCCAAAAAGATGACATGGTATGTACTCACTCATAATTGGTTTCTAGCCATAAATAAGGGCCACGGAGTCTACCATAGGTGAATCTAAAGAAGCTAAGTAAGAAGGGGAACCCAAGGAAAAACATATAGTTATCCTCTTGGCTACGGGAAGTAGACAAAATTGCCGGGGAGAAAATTGGGATCTTGGGGGTGGGGTGGGATGGGGGTAAGGGGAGATGGGGAGAGAAAAGTTAGAAGGGAAGGAGGTCGGGCCTTGGGAAAACAGGTGGATTGGGATAAAGGAAGTTTGGACAGGGGAGCACGGAACCACAATTCTTAGTTAAGGGAGCCACTTTAGGGTTGGCAAGAGACCTGACCCTAGAGGGTCTCCCAGGTGCCCAAGCCGAGGTCCCCAGTTAGTTCCTTGGCCAGTTGAGTATAGGGAACCTGAAATGTCCCTATCCTAGAGCAATACTGACGAATATCTTGCATATCATCATCGAACCTTCATCTGGTGATGGATGGAGATAGAGACTGAGACCCAACTGGAGCACTGGACTGAGCTCCCAAGGTCCCAATGAGGAGCAGAAGGAGGGAGAATATGAGCAAAGAAGTCGGGACCATGAGGGATGCACCCACCCACTGAGACAATGGAGCTGATCTATTGAGAGCTCACCAAGACCAGCTGGACTGTGACTGAAAAGGCATGGGATAAAACTGGACTCTCTAAACATGACGAACAATGACGGCTGATGAGACGCAAAGGACAATGGCACGGGGGTTTGATCCTACATAATGTGATGGCTTTGTGGGAACCTAGCCAGTTTGGATGTTCACCTTCCTACATATGGACGGAGGGGGGAAGTCCTATGTCTTACCACAGGGCAGAAAACCCTGACTGCTCTTTGGTCTGGAGAGGTAGGGGGAGAGGAGTGGAGGTAGCGGGAGAAGGGTGGGAGGAGTTGGTCGTAGGGGAGGAGGAGGGGAGGGAAATGGGAGGCTGGGAGGAGGTGGAAACTTGTTTTTTTTCTCCTTTTCTCAATAAAAAAAAAGTAACTCAAAGGAATTGTGTTCCAGATAAGGGTGGGCTTAGAAAAAATGGAACATCAATCTTTCCCATGTTAATAAAGGGTGATACAGAAATCCACCTCTGAGCATTAGTGCCTCTGTGGTTATACGAGGCCCATAGATCCTTCCAAGAGGTAATGATACTCGGACATTATCATTCTGCTCCAGGAAGCTTATTTTTTGCCAAGAGAATTTCAAAAAAACCCTGACAGCCAGGGTTCCACAGGTATTTTCCAGCTTTGCCTGAAAGTTGGTATACCATCCCTATGACCCAGAACGTCTATGATTTTCTTCTTGTGACCACCAAATTGGGATATTCTCTTTGGACAAGCAAATATTAGACCACACTTGTTAGAGGTGTCAAGCTTACTTTTACAGAATAATGAAAAATATAATCACATAATGAATTGTTAAAGAGTGCCCTTATTTCTCACAAAGCCCTTCTCTGACAACAAAAGGCAATTGACACCACTAGTTTGAACCCCATTAGACACCACTCTTCATTACGTACATCCTGATGTTAAACTTTAACTAATCATGTTGGTGAAATAGATGATGAGCAGACACTAACTATCCACAGGATAATTATAATGTAAAAACATAAATAAAAAACTTTTCTATGTTACCAATCAAGTATTCATTTTAATACAGTTAATCCTATATTTTGTGCATTAAATAAAATGAAATATAAAATAGTTTTTCAAGCATAACAGAGAAGAAAGAAACCATATTCCAGATCCTGTGTATATTTTCTGTATGCAGCCTTTTTCCCTGAAAATATCTCTAAATATGGCTTAATCGAGAGCTGTGTGGCCTTCCAGATGCAGGATGATATTAAGAAGGAGATTCTGAAGGGATACTCTAAATGTGAAGGTTTATTTTTGGAAATCCATTACACCTGGTAATTAGATATGACTTGTTTCCCATTATTTTTGACTGATGTTCATTACGGTTTTTTTTAAGGGAGTAAAGTGGAATTCTTTTTATGATAAAACAAAAAACAGTCTCTGCTGAGGTGAGATGCATTTAGATGGGTGAGAGCAGCAGATGAACATGAGTGTGTCCTCTTCTGCAAGACAATAATAATGTCATCACCACAGACAGGAGCTTTCTAATTTGTTGAGCATATTTCTCATGGAGCCAATGGCAATTCTTGGGGAATCTCAACAAATCACCTTGTATGGGAAGTGAGCACAGAAACGCCATGCTCCCATCTCCTGGGCAGACGTGGTAGATCTACTCTGAGGCAGACAGAAATGAAGCCTGCCACCAGGTCAGACATGCTGAATCTTTCCTGGTAAGCACACCTGGTGGTGCTACATAGATTATTAAAATTGGGTTAAGAGGCTGAAAATAATGGGCCAGGCAGTGTTTAAAAGAATACAATTTTTGTGTTGTTATTTTGGGGCATAAGCTAGCAAGGCAGCCATGGTGCTGGGGATGCAGCCCCGATGCTCAAATTACTACAATAAAGGGGGAATGGAAGAAGGGAAGAAAGAAGAGAGAGAGAAAGACATGGAAGAATGGATGAATCCAATCATTCAGTGGAAAAATGAGTGAACCAATGAATGAGGAGACCTAGTAGGATAAAATGTGCTGCATTCCCTCTGAGAGTCAGGCCAAATTGAGGATTGACAAGGTTTTCCACTAAGGAGGAGGCTTATTCCATTTTCCCTTCTTTATGCTCCAGGCCCACCCACGAGAGTGACGATTAGGACAGGGCGAAGAAGGGTTGAGGGTGTACCATCATGCCCTCGTACAAGTTTTCACCCAAACTGTATCCAAATCACCTGACCTGGGACAGCTGATCTACATGCTGGACCCTAACTGGCAGTTTGACAACTCTAACATTTATCCAAGTTTGTGAAATAAAGGAACCAAAAATCGCCCCATTACAGGATGGCAGGATCCTTAGATGATGGGAGTCAGACATCAATACCATACTGGTATTTGGGGGTCTGATGGATTTTTGGGGTCTTGGCCACACTCCACCTACCATCATGGATAAGCTAGTTAACTGATTTTATGGAGCTTGGTGCATTCATCATCAGTGTGCATATTACACACCAGTGTGCATCAATGTGTACATGTTTATCCTGTGTGTGTGTGTGTGTGTGTGTGTGTGTGTATGTGAGTTTTATAGCCCAAGTCCTACAGAAGATGATCAATGAAAGGGAACACTGTTTTCCAGATATGGCAGGGCAATTATTTAAATCAACTCACAGGGGTTGGATGGCATGCATAAGACCTATGAGAGTTCAAGGCATACAGAATCCAGGCATGACAAAGTAGGTGGCAGACAGAATTCTGGCAAAAGGAAGTAGGTAGCTTGACATCCAATCCACTGCAGAAGAGCAACTGGGAGGAGACACTTTTCTCTAAGCAGGAGGCTCCTTTTTACTAAACATGCTCCAGTGGAGATCAAACATCCAGTGACTTACAGCCAGTATGAATTAAACCATCCATCAAATGAAAGCTAATTTTCTCTGATTTTGAGTATACATTTGTGTCCCTTGCTGATTAATCTACTCTTTATTCTCTTAAGTCCCAATACCTCACTCTGATATCTGTCACATCTTTCCCTTTGACATGTTTTTCACTCAAGCTTTATCCTGCCCTGAGATACTACAACATTTGTCCCATCTCTACTGCTTCCTAGACAGCTATCTTGTCTTTTCACCATCCCGCATCCCCAGTCCTTTCCTCTCCAAGGGGAAAAGAGAAGAGAGGAGCCTGAAGTACGGCCTCAAAATGGGTCATTTTGCAAAGGTAAGGTTACCTGCCTCCATGTATTCTTTCTCCCTTTCTTAATCAAATCCATCCTTCCATAGAGTAGCTATAGGCAAAACAATGTCTAGCCAACAGCTAACCATAGGTTTGAACCCAACTGCCATTGATTTCTGAAATAAGTGCTGTCCCCTTAAGGTCTCATAACAACACAGGAACATTTGTAAGAGTGTCCCAGCAACAATTTAAAGCAATTCTAGGACGCCAAAATGCAGAAAGTTATGTTTATTGGTAATAAAGATGGTTCTGATAGGGCAAAAGAATGTAGAATTAAAAAACAGATTGGTGTACTCACGATGATTTCATGTGATTTGGCACACACAGGCTTCTGGTTCTGAATACTTCATTCTCAGTGGGTTTTGGAGATTGTGGTGACCCAGAACCTAGCTGGAGGCTTTGGGGGCTGAAAGGACAAGCCTTGATATTTCAAGACATCCTTGTGCTTGGTCCCCACTGTTTACTGATTTCCTTACAGAGAACGAGCTGCCTCCTACTCCTGCTGCCATGCCTTCCCCACATGAACAGAGAGAAAACCCTCCACACCCAGGTTGCTTGTATCACAAATGAAGGCATAAGTCACAAACAATCTCCCACACCAGTTTAGAATTGTGATTAATAGAATGATTATTTCTTTAAAGGGGAAAAACTTACAGATGACCATCCCTGACAAAAGCCCTCTGCAGAATCAGGAAAGGAGCCTAGTAGCCGAAAGGGAAAATGGAAGCAAGAGATCAAGCTGAAGGTAAATGTTGCTTTTTGATAGAGAGAGAGAGAGAGAGAGAGAGAGAGAGAGAGAGAGAGAGAGAGAGAGAGAGAGAGAGAGAGAGAGAGAGAGAGACCACACCTCAATGGGCTGGTATCTCAGTGACTATTGGCTGAAGGAACAGAAGGAACTTATGCAACGCACTTATTTGGATATAGCAAAAAAAAATGTTACTAGTATGTGAGAAAAAAAACTATTTTAGTTTATTTATTTCAGTCCTTCCAGATACACCACAGAGACAGGATCTGCTTCATGCATGAGAGTCACCGATGATTTCCCTTTAAGAAAAACCAAACAAAACTCCCAATAACATCATCAGCATTCAACAACATGTCTATGATTGCTTTGCCTTGCCATTGATTGTGCAGTAATTGATGCTACTACTTAATCTGTGCAAGCAATGCAAATTTCCCTGTAACTATATAGACTGAATTGACAGATTATCTTAAACACATCAGGAAGTCACACAGCGATGTTATGGGTTAATTATCACCAGTGTGACAGTGACATATTTAAGATCTTTCCTTTGTCTATAAATCTTAGAATTGTCAACATGATATGTTGTCATACAGATTTCTTAGGCTTTTGTTCCACTGGTGTTTTTCTTTTATTTTTGCTTTGGTATGCTAACACAACTTTTGCCAGATCCAATCAGTTTTGCCATGCACTCTCAGCTCCACTTCATTGTGTTCCCCTTATGATCTAGTCCTGGCATTTTAGACATCTTGCAAGTGTTGCACGTGTGTCTCGTGGTCCACCTAAATGATTTGGGGTGTTATTTAGGCTGAGTTTTGTTTTCTGTTTCTGAGTTCATTGACTTTTCTTGGCCATCATTTCCTGGCCACTGAGCATAACTACTGATGGTTTCTTCCAGTTACTTCTCCTTGCTGAGACAGCGTACACTCTCAGTACTACTGTGACAGTGGTTTTTTTTTTTTAGCAAATATTCTTCTCAAGATAAGAAGAAATTTCAACATTGCAATCCATCTGTTTTTATTGTGATTTAAACACAAACTCACAGAGTAAAGCACACACACTGATGCTGCTAACAATCCACTTCAGTTAAATCTGTTCCGGTTAGACACACAAGCTCTGGCTTCAAAGGTGCTTTGAGTTTTCTTGCCATCAGTGGTGTTCTGGATTATTGGTGTGCCTAGTTATCCTAGATCCAATTGTATCCTTGCTGATTTTTCCCAAGGAGTAATATGTCCCTCTGTGTTTAAGGAAAGAGGTAGAAGGTGTTAGTCTTATAGGCTGTACCACTTTACTGTGCTGACCCTTCATGTTTCAGAGAAGGAGCAGGGAGCCTAGTGCTGGGCCTTTGTGATACTCACCCAAGTCTAAGTTTCAAAGCATGTCTAAGGACTTCCATCACTCGTTATCTGGAAAAGTTGATTATAAAAGCACCATTGTGTAACTGTTCTCTTCCATTTAAACAGGCCTTGCCTCTCTTTATCTCTCCTTTCAAATTTAACTGTAAAGAAGAAAAACCTCAGGCACACATTTAACACTTTGCCTGGAAATTTCAGCTGCACAGCTAGCTTTAGTACTTTTTCATTTAACTACAGGACATGGAACACTGGTATTCTATAGCAGCCAAAAGACGATCTATGTTAACCAACATCCTCTGCACACCCACTGGAGTTGTTTTCTAATCTCAATCTTGTTCATGATTATTTCTATTTTCTACTGGGTGTTGGGAGATTACCCACAATGCTCCACGCAGTCAAAGACTTTGGTACCTCCTTCACCACCCATGAGTCTATGAAGAATCTGCCATAAATTTCTGTGTTTCTCCAGCTTCTTGCACCATCTGCCTACTGTCTGCTTCAAAACTCTGTCTCTGAAAGTGGGTAACAATATATGGGTTACTTGATTCTTTGTGGTGTGACAGAATGTCCACAAACCTCAGAGTTTCATACCACCATCCATTACCTTGCATGGGGGTATGTGAGTCACGGTACAGACAGGCTCAAATTGGGGAGTTCTATGCAGACTTGAAATCTGAAGCTGCTGGGGAAGTGTTCACATCTAGACAGCCAGGTTGGTTAAGGTGATACATTTAGCAATCAGTTTCTAAACTTAGAATATTTTGTACAATGGGCTGTGCTCACCATGAAGACTTCTGCATCCTATATAGGCTCCATCCCCTATCCATGGTGCAATATTTTCTCCATCTTCAAGGCCAGCCATCACTCTGTCAAATGATCTTCAACCACACACATCTCTCCAATTCCCTTCTTCCACCATCTGGAAAAGAGGCTCTGCTTTAAGGGCCTCATCTGATGTGTCTGGCCTTTCAGGATCATCTCCACATTCTAAGATCGATTGGTAGCTGGCTGTAATTGCATCTGTAAAGACTCCTTGGCACAGCACCAGATTTAACACTTGACTGAATTTTTAATTTTATTTCTGTTGCTGCCATAAACTATCCTGAGGAAAAGCAACTGCTGAAGAATGGGTTGATTTTTGTTTCAGAGTTCCCAAGAGATATAGTCCAACTTGGTGAGGAAGGCATGGCCAAAAGGGCTAGATTAGATTGTACACCTACTCAGGAAGCAGAGTAGAGTATGAGCAGAAAGTAAGGTACACTCACAAAGTACGCCCATGGGCATATAATTCTCCCAGAAACATTCTGCCTCATGAAGGTTCCAAAAACTTCCCAAAGTGTTGAATGAGCATCAGATGGGGTGTTTTATATTAGCCCTCCCACACACATCATTTCTCTTAACTCTTCAGACTTCTTGTAACACTGTTGCTCCAAATTTATAGTTGAGAGAAATAGAGAACAAACAGGTAGAGTCACCAAGTCAGGCCTGTACATTGGATAAACCAAGGATAACTTCCATGTGTCTCATTTCCAACGATATGGTCTTATCCACATGATACCTCAATCCATGAGTGATGACTACCAGTGAGGAAAAAGAAATAAAAGACAAACAAAGGGAGAGTTGTTTCATGCACAGTGGGAAATAGTTATTTTCTGATATGAAATATGAATGTCCGGCTTTCGGTAGGTACTATGTAGATTTCACATCACCCTCCTGCATTCGAAACACTGTTCTGTCAAGCTACCAGTATCACCACTGTGACTGCTACTATTATCTTTTATTTTATTTCCTCATGTCCAACTGCTAGGAATTACCCAAGTCAGATATACAGGGGCCTGAGTCAAGGGCACTGCCATACACTGCTGGAAACCAAACCCAGTCCATGGCAACACACAACAGATGTTTCCTCCCACAGACATATTGGTTTTAGCAGCCTCTAACTCACCTTCCCTTGGAGACCACTGGGATCCTTTAGGTCTTAATCTTGCTCAGCTCTGTGACAGAGATCTCTATCTACAGCAGCAGTTGGGGCTCCCGAACAGTAACCACCCTCTGGAAGGTGAAGTGCTGGTTGGTGTAGTTCACAAAGGTGCTCACTTTGCTCTTTATCTTTTTCCCACTCACAAAAATTTTATTATAGGACTTGGAGACCTTGGGGGAGAAGGTAAGAACATGGAGACACATCAGCAAGAGACACAACATACACAGACCTTTACAACAGTAGATGTTAACAAGCCTTTGATAGTTTTGATTTATAAGGCCTTAGAAGAGCTGGATGGGGACAAAGAGATATTTGTTAGCACTTATTGGTGACAAATAACTGATAGAATGGCTCTAGAAAAGCCACTTTGTGTCACAAAATTCTGACAAGTAAAACCATAAACATAATTTAAAGGAGTTTTGTAACCTCAGCTGCCTTTTGGGGGAGCACTACTTTCCTTGACTTACCTTTACTTATGTGCTCAAATCACCATCATTGGAGCCCCAGGTGTATCTTATTCTACACCTGTACCACATTAGATGATGCATAAAATATTTAACTGTTTCTAGAAAACGCTTTGTTCTAGACATTAAGTGGAATATCTGACAAAAGATCAAGAAGTCTGTGCCCTAGATTAAAACCCTGAGAGGTGGAGTGTTCATAGAATACACTAGAAACACGGATGGAATCAATCCTACATACCATAAACTGCAATTTTGAAAACTGTAGAGAAGGAGGTGTCATCACACAGTAGTCTCTTTCTCAGTATTTTTAGGTGGTCTAGCTCACCCACTGCTTCACTTACCATCTCCTGGATGTGCAAATAAAATGCTGCGGTCTTGTCCTCCATTGGGAAAGTGTCTTTCTGTGAAGTTCATGGGAAGAGCTGAAGAGTCACATTCAATCACAGATAATGAAGAACAGTGGTTTCTTTGTAGACAAGAGAAGCCTGAGAATAAAGTGGCATGGCTGGTTGGAGATGCTAACTATGTGTGTTTGTGTGTGTGAGCATGTGTGCCTGCATGAATGTGTTTGTGTGTGTGTGTGTGTGTGTGTGTGTGTATGTGTGTTTGTCTGTGTAGTGGCCAGGGGTCAACCTCATGAGACAATCAATCCCTCAGGATCCATTTAATTTGTGTTTTGTGACAGGTGTCTCATTACATCGAAGAGCTCACTGATTAGACAAGAATATCTAGCCATTTTTCCCCAGGTATTCTCCAGTTCCTGCCTCCCCAGAGTTTAGATCACAAGCATAAAACCTGTTTTATCTATCTGGATGCTGAGGACTGAACTCAGGTCCTGTGCTTATGGCTCCAGCTGCTCAGAGACAGGGATGATGGGAGGTTAGACACTTTGTGCCAGGACTGCTGAAGTACTGTAGTTCAAATAACCTATTATATATTTTACCAGTATCCAAAATAGGGCAACTTACAGTCTCCAAACACAAGGTAATTATAAGAAGACAAAAATTTGGTTATCAGATTTATATTGGTGTGCCCTACCCCACCACACACAAACACACAAATACACACACATACACACACACACACACACACACACACACACACACACACCACCATTCTGTGTGAATATATTTATTTACTTATTTATTTATTGTTAGTTTTTCTGAGGCATGGTCTCTCAGTGTAGCCTTGGCTGACCTAGAACGCTCTTTGTAGACCAGGCTGGCTTCAAACTCAAAGAGATCCTTCTCTGCTTCCCAAGTGTTGTGATTAACGACATGAGACACCACTGCCTGGCATGAATTAATTTTTCAAATGTTTGAAGAGGTGAATATACTGAAAGCCTTGACTTGACCATTACACACTGCATGCAAGCATGGCATGATCATACACATAAACACAAATCTATACAATAGAAGAACAATATTAAAAGGCAACAATGCCACAAGGGAATGATGTCTCACTTGAACTTATCATCCCAGTGAGGTCTCCAGAAAGGGCCATTTCCCTTAACTTCTCAACTCTAGTAAAAAATACTCTCTTTCATACTTCTCCTTGCTTTTTTTTGCAGGTGAGAAAATGGCAATGAGCCCCAAAAGCTGGCTCTCTCTCAGGGCATACGCTCTTGAACCACAATCTTAAAGAGAACAATTGAAACAAGGTTTCTATTTAGAGCAGGACACAGGAGAGAGAGAACCACACTCTTAAATGCTGCAGAGCCCATGGTACAAAATCTGATTCATTATATTCTCAGGGAGGGGTGGAAGATGGTCACAAAAAGCCCTCCTTTTCTGCATGAACTGAGCTGGGGGAAATGGAGTTTCATATGGTCATAACATTCCCTGGCGTTTGTTCACTCTATGGGGAATATTGTGTCCTGCCTGCAGTCAAGCCAATGTAGACACCAGTCAACTTCTTTCTCCCTCAAATGTTGTTCACCCATACCTAGAACTTTCCAAATACACTTTTCTAAAATTCAGATCACACATTTCCTGTGTTTATGAGTAATCCCCAATGTTTGCAGGTCAGCTGGCTCAGACACACAAGAAATTCCACCTCAGCTCACTCTGACTGTAACCATCAGGTACATATTGGCTCTAGTACCTTCTGTCTTAAATCACAAATCATTTGGTTGAGAAAATGGGTCAGTCAGGAAAGCACCTATCTTACAAGGCTGAAGACCCAAGATCTATTTCCAGAACTTACCGTTTACAACATGAAAAGGAAGATGGGATAAAGTGGTGGATCTATGGATAAGAGTATGTGATCAAGCTGTTTAGTTGCTGAGGAATCCCATCAGGACGGGTGAGTGTGTGCTACCCAGGGGCGGACTGTCCCAGAAGAGAGCACAAACCCCCTCCCCCAGCTCCTTCTGCAGGGCTGTCTTTCTTTCGCACGACCCAGCACCCCCAGCACCCCTCCCCAACCCTGCCCTGCTGTATGCTAGGACCAGTGCTCAACTACAGTCTTAAGCTCCTAAACTAAGGCGACCCACCTAGAGCGGTGAGTGCCTGCCTGCCTGGCAGGCCTCAGGGTCCCCTGTAAGGGAGCCAGGCACCTTCAGCTCCAGCGCCAGGCTTCCTGCGCGCTCCTGGATACCACCCCCCCCCCACTTGCTCCATTCATCCTGTTGGCCCTGGATCATTGGGCTACCGGCGGCCCTGTTTAGTTGCTGAGGAATCCCATCAGGACGGTTGCTGAGGAATCCCATCTGGACGGGAACGGTTCCTGCTTCTACACTGAAGAGATATACCCTGAGAGTCAATCACAGCAAAGACTGGACCAAGAGACCAGGCCTCTCCTGGCTCCATTTGAAGGAAGAGATGGGAAGGCGCCAATACAAGAATTCCTCCAACAATCTGAAAGGCAACATGACACCACCAGAAACCAGGGATCCCAAAATAAGAAGAATTGTACACCCTACTCCTGAAGAAATAGAAGAAATCGTCTCAAAAGTGAACTATATGAAAATAATAGAGGACCTTAAACAGGAGGTGAAAAACTGCCATAAACAATTAGAGATTACAAACAAAAAGGTAGAGGAAATGAATAAATCGCTCAAAGACACGCAAGAAAACCAAGAGAAACAAGAAAAAGCAATCAAACAGGTTAGGGAAGCGGTTCAAGACATGAAGAATGAAATGGAAGCAATGAAGAAAGCACAAACCGAGGGAAGAATGGAGATGAAAAATCTGGGTAAACGAACAGGAATGACAGAAACAAGTACTAACAACAGATTACAAGAGATAGAAAAGAGAATATCAGACACTGAAGATACCATAGAAAAAATAAACACACTGATCAAAGAAAACAGCAAAACCAACAAATTCTCATCACAAAACATTCAGGAAATTTGGGACACAATAAAAAGACCAAACCTAAGAATAATTGGAGTAGAAGAAGGAGAAGAAGTGCAGCTCAACGGTACAGAAAAAATACTTAATAAAATTATAGAAGAAAACTTTCCCAACCTGAAGAAAGAGGTACCAATGAAGGTTCAAGAAGCATACAGAACACCAAATAGGCTGGATCAAAAAAAAAAACATCCCCTCGCCATATAATAATCAAAACACAAAATATACAGAATAAAGCAAGAATATTAAGAACTGCAAAGGAAAAAGTCCAAGTTACTTATAAAGGTGAACCTATCAGACTTACAACTGACTTCTCTATGGAAACCATGAAAGCCAGAAGGTCCTGGATAGATGTACTGCAAAAACTAAGAGATCATGGATGCAAGCCCAGACTACAATATCCAGCCAAGCTTTCGTTCAATATAAATGGAGAAAACAAATTTTCCAGGATAAAAACAAATTCAAACAATACGTAGCCACAAATCCAGCCTTACAGAAAATTATAGAAGGAAAATCACTAACCAAGGAGTCCAACAATGCCCACAATAACTCAGTCATCTAGAGACCTTTCACCAACGCAACTCAAAGAAGGGAAACACACAAACCCTACTATTAAAAAAGTGACCGGAGTTAACAACCACTGGTCATTAATATCACTTAATGTCAATGGGCTCAACTCACCTATAAAAAGGCACAGGCTAAGGGATTGGATACGAAAACAGGATCCAACATTCTGCTGTCTACAAGAAACACACCTCAACCACAAAGAATACCTACTCAGAATAAAGGGCTGGGAAAAGGCTTATCAAGCAAATGGACCTAAGAAACAAGCAGGTGTGGCCATACTAATTTCTAACAAAGTTGACTTCAAACTTAAATCAATCAGAAGAGATGGAGAGGGACATTTTATACTCATAACAGGAACAATTCATCAGGATGCAGTCTCAATCCTGAATATCTATGCCCCGAATATAAAAGCGCCCACGTATGTAAAAGAAACATTACTAAAACTCAAGGCAGCCATCAAACCACACACACTAATAGTAGGAGACTTCAACACTCCACTCTCACCAATGGACAGGTCAATCAAACAGAAACCTAACAGAGAAATTAGAGAATTAATGGAGGTAATGAAGCAAATGGACTTAACAGACATCTATAGATTATTCCACCCGAAGAGGAAAGAATATACCTTCTTCTCTGCAGCTCATGGAACCTTCTCGAAAATTGACCACATACTCGGTAACAAAGCTAACTTACACAGTTACAAAAAAATATTACTAACCACATATGTCTTATCAGATCACCATGGATTAAAGTTAGAATTCAACAACAATGCTACCCCCAGAAAGCCTACAAACTCATGGAAACTGAACAGTCAACTTCTGAACCATACCTGGATTAAGGAAGAAATAAAGAAAGAAATTAAAGTCTTCCTTGAATTCAATGAAAATAAAGAAACAACATACTCGAACTTATGGGACACTATGAAAGCAGTGCTAAGAGGAAAGTTCATCGCACTAAGTGCCCACTTAAAGAAAACAGAGAAAGCACATATTGAAGACTTAACAGCCCACCTGAAAGCTCTAGAAAAAAAAGAAGCAGACTCACCTAGGAGGAGTAGAAGATTGGAAATAATCAAACTGAGGGCTGAAATCAACAAAATAGAAACACAGAAAACAATCCAAAGAATCAATGAAACAAAAAGCTGGTTCCTGGAGATAATCAACAAGATTGATAAACACCTATCCAAACTAATCAAACGGCAGAGAGAGAATACGCAAATAAATAAGATCAGAAATGAAAAGGGGGACATAACCACAGACACAGAGGAAATTCAAAGAATCATAAGATCATATTACAAAAGCCTGTATAAGACAAAACTGATAATGTAAAAGAAATAGACACTTTTTTAGATAAATACCATATACCAAAGTTACACCAGGACCAGGTGAACAATCTAAACAGACCTGTTGGTCGTGAAGAATTAGAAGCTGTTATCAAAAACCTCCCTACCAAAAAAAGCCCAGGACCAGATGGTTTCAATGCGGAATTCTACCAGAACTTCCAAGAAGAGCTAATACCCATACTCCTTAATGTATTCCACAATATAGAAACAGAGGGATCATTACCTAATTCCTTTTATGAAGCTACAGTTACTCTGATACCAAAACAACACAAAGATTCAACCAGGAAAGAGAATTACAGGCCAATCTCACTCATGAACATCGATGCAAAAATCCTCAACAAAATACTGGCAAACCGAATCCAAGAACACATGAGGAAAATTATCCATTATGATCAAGTAGGCTTCATTCCTGAGATGCAGGGCTGGTTCAACATACAAAAATCTATCAATGTAATCCAGCATATAAATATACTGAAAGAAAATAACCATATGATCATCTCATTAGATGCTGAAAAAGCATTCGACAAAATTCAACATCCATTTATGTTAAAAGTCTTGGAGAGATTAGGGATACAAGGGTCATACCTAAATATAATAAAAGCTATATACAGCAAGCCAACAGCTAACATCAAATTAAACGGAGAGAAACTCAAAGCTATCCCGCTTAACTCAGGAACACGACAAGGATGTCCACTCTCGCCATACCTCTTCAATATAGTACTTGAAGTTTTAGCAATAGCAATAAGACAACATAATGGGATCAAGGGGATTCGAATTGGAAAGGAAGAAGTTAAACTTTCGTTATTCGCAGATGATATGATAGTGTACTTAAGCGACCCCCAAAACTCCACCAAAGAACTTTTACAGCTGATAAACAGCTTTAGTAATGTGGCAGGATACAAGATCAACTCCAAAAAATCAGTCGCCCTCTTATTCACAAAGGATAGGGAAGCAGAGAGGGAAATCAGAGAAGCTTCACCATTCACGATAGCCACAAACAGCATTAAATATCTTGGGGTAAATCTAACCAAGGAAGTGAAAGATCTATTTGACAAGAACTTTAAGGCATTGAAGAAAGAAATTGAAGAGGATACCAAAAAATGGATGGACCTCCCTTGCTCTTGGATTGGGAGGATCAACATAGTAAAAATGGCAATTCTACCTAAGGCAATTTATAGATTCAATGCAATCCCCATCAAGATCCCATCAAAATTCTTCACAGATATGGAGAGGACAATAATCAACTTTATATGGAAAAACAAAAAACCCAGGATAGCCAAAACAATCCTATACAATAATGGATCTTCTGGAGGCATTACCATCCCTGACTTCAAACACTATTACAGAGCTACAGTAATGAAAACAGTGTGGTACTGGCATAAAAACAGAGAAGTCGAACAATGGAATCGTATAGAAGACCCGGATTTTATCCCACAAACCTATGAACACCTCATTTTTGATAAAGGAGCTAAAAGTATACAATGGAAGAAAGAAAGCATCTTCAACAAATGGTGCTGGCACAACTGGATGTCAACCTGTAGAAGAATGAAAATAGACCCACATCTTTCACCGTGCACAAAACTCAAGTCCAAATGGATTAAAGTCCTAAATATCAGCACGAACACACTGAAAAGGATAGAAGAGAAAGTGGGAAATACCCTACAACAGATGGGCACAGGAGATCGCTTCCTATGTATAAGCCCAGAAGCACAGACATTAAGAGCAACATTGAATAAATGGGATCTACTAAAACTGAGAAGCTTCTGCAAAGCAAAGGACACTGTCACTAAGACACACAGGCAACCTACTGACTGGGAGAAGATCTTAACCAACCCCTCAACAGACAAAGGTCTGATCTCCAAAATATATAGAGAACTCAAGAAACTAGACTTTAAAATGCTAATAAACCCAATTAAAAATTGGGGCACTGATCTGAACAGAGAATTCTCAACAGAAGAATTTCAAATGGCCAAAAGACACTTAAGGTCATGCTCAACTTCCTTAGCAATCAGGGAAATGCAAATCAAAACAACTTTGAGATATCATCTTACACCTGTGAGAATGGCTAAAGTCAAAAACACCAATGATAACCTTTGCTGGAGAGGTTGTGGGGGAAGGGGTACCCTCATCCATTGCTGGTGAAAATGCAATCTTGTGCAACCACTATGGAAGTCAGTGTTTTGGTTTCTTAGGAAATTCGTGATCAACCTACCCCTGGACCCAGCAATACCACTCTTGGGAATATACATGACAAAAGCATTTGTTCAACTATGTTCATAGCAGTATTATTTGTAATAGCCAGAACCTGGAAACAACCTAGATGCCCTTCAATGGAAGAATGGATGAAGAAAGTATGGAATATATACACGCTAGAGTACTACGCTGCGGTAAAAAACAATGACTTCTCGAATTTTGCATGCAAATGGATGGAAATAGAAAACACTATCCTGAGTGAGGTATCCCAGACCCAAAAAGATGAACATGGTATGTACTCACTCATAATTGGTCTAGCCATAAATAGGGGTCACGGAGTCTACAATAGGTGAATCTAAAGAAGCTAAGTAAGAAGGGGAACCCAAGGAAAAACATATAGTTATCCTCTTGGCTAAGGGAAGTAGACAAAATTGCCGGGGAGAAAATTGGGATCTTGGGGTGGGGTGGGTTGGGGGTAAGGGGAGATGGGGTGAGAAAAGTTAGAAGGGAAGGAGGTCGGGCCTTGGGAAAGCAGGAGGATTGGGATAAAGGAAGGTTGGACAGGGGAGCACGGAACCACAATTCTTAGTTAAGGGAACCACTTTAGGGTTGGCAAGAGACCTGACCCTAGAGGGTCTCCCAGGTGCCCAAGCTGAGGTCCCAGGTTAGTTCCTTGGGCAGTTGAGAATAGGGATCTGAAATGACCCTATCCTTGAGCAATACTGACGAATATCTTGCATATCATCATAGAACCTTCATCTGGTGATGGATGGAGATAGAGACAGAGACCCACACTGGAGCACTGGACTGAGCTCCCAAAGTTCCAATGAGGAGCAGAAGGAGGGAGAACATGAGCAAAGAATTCGGGACCACGAGGCGTGCACCCACCCACTGAGACAGTGGAGCTGATCTATTGGGAGCTCACCAAGGTCAGCTGGACTGTGACTGAAAAAGCATGGGATAAAACTGGACTCTCTGAACATGGCGAACAATGAGGGCTGATGAGACGCAAAGGACAATGGTATGGGGGTTTGATCCTACGTAATGTGATGGCTTTGTGGGAGCCCAGCCAGTTTGGATGTTCACCTTCCTAGATATGGACGGAGGTGGGAGGTCCTAGGTTTTACCACAGGGCAGAAAACCCTGACTGCTCTTTGGACTGGAGAGGGAGGGGGAAAGGAGTGGGGGGAGGGGGAGAAGGGTGGGAGGAGGGAGAGAAGGGTGGGAGGAGGGAGAGTGAAATGGGAGGCAGGGAGGAGGTGGAAACTTGTTTTTTTTTTCCTCCTTTCTTCAATAAAATAAGAAAAAAAAGAGTATGTGATCAATTTTTGAGAAGGTTCCATGATCTGCAGAGAAGAACATATATTCTTTCCTCTTTGGATGGATTAATCTATAGATGTCTGTTAAGTCCATTTGATTCATTACTTCCATTAATTCTCTAATTTCTCTGTTAGGTTTCTGTCTGATTGACCTGTCCATTGGGGAGAGAGGAATGTTAAAGTCTGCTACTATTAGTGTGTGCAGTTTGATGGCTGCCTTGAGTTTTAGTAATGTTTCTTGTACGTATATGGGTGATTTTATATTAGGGACAGAGATATTCAGGATTGAGAATTTCTCCTGATGAATTGTTCCTTTTATGAGTATAAAATGTCCTTCTCCATCTTTTCTGATTGATTTAAGTTTGAAGTCAACTTTGTTAGAAATTAGTATGGCCACACCTGCTTGTTTCTTAGGTCCATTTGCTTGATAAGCCTTTTCCCAGTCCTTTACTCTGAGTAGGTGCCTGTCTTTGTGGTTGAGGTGTGTTTCTTGTAAACAGCAGAATGTTGGATCCTGTTTTCGTATCCAATCTCTTATCCTGTGTCTTTTTATAGGTGAGTTGAGTCCATTGATATTAAGTGATATTAATGACCAGTGGTTGTTAACTCCAGTCACTTCTATAGTAGTAGAGTTTGTGTGTATCCCTTCTTTGAGTTGTGCTTGTGAAGGGTCTCTAGATGTTTGAGTTATTGTGTTCATTGTTGGACTCCTTGGTTTGTGATATTCCTTATGTTACTTTCGGTGAGGCTGGGTTTGTGTCTACGTATTGTTTAAATTTGTTTTTATCCTGGAAAATTTTGTTTTCTCCATTTTTAGTGAATGAAAGCTTGGCTCGCTATAGTAGTCTGGGCTTGAATCCATCGTCTCTTAGTTTTTGTGTACATCTATCCAGGACCATCTGGCTTTCATGGTTTCCATAGAGATGTCAGGTATAATTCTGATAGGTTTACCTTTATAAGTAACTTGACCTTTTTCTTTTGCAGATGTTAATATTCTTTTTTTATTCTGTGTGTTTTGTGTTTTGTTTATTATACAGCGAGGAGATTTTTTTTTGGTCCAGTCTATTCGGTGATCTGTATGTTTCTTGAACCTTCAAAGGAATATCTTTCTTTAGGTTGGGAAAGTTTTCTTCAATAATTTTATTAAATATATTTTCTGGAGTGTTGAGCTGTATTTCTTCTCCTTCTATCCCAATTATTCTTAGGTTTGGTCTTTTCATTGTGTCCCAGATTTCCTGAATGTTTTGTGATGAGAATTTGTTGGTTTTGCTGTTTTCTTTGATCAGTGTGTTTATTTTCTCTATGTTATTTTCAGTGTCTGACATTCTTTCTTCTATCTCTTGTAATCTGTTGGTAGTACTTGTCTCTGTAGTTCCTTTTCTTTTACCCAGATATTCAATCTCTGATGGAGGAAAGTCATTGGTTAAGTAATAAAGAAACTGCTTTAATTCCCATAGAGAACACCAAATAGGTTGGAACAATATATATATATATATATATATATATATATATATATATATATATATCCTTGCCGTATAATAATCAAAACACAAAACATATATAATAAAGAAAGAATATTAAGATCTGCAAAGAAATAAGGCGAAGTTTCTTATGAAGGTAAAAATATCAGACTTAAACCTGATTCTCTATGGAAAGCATGAAAGCCAGAAGGTTGGATATATGTACTGCAGAAGTGAAGATACCATGGATGCAAGCCCAGACTACTATACTCAGCACAGCTTTCATTCACTATAAATGGAGAAAAAAAATTTCCAGGATAAAAACAAATTTAAACAATATGTAGACACAAATTCAGCCTAATAGAGAGTTATAGAAAGAAAATCACAACACTAGGAGTCCAACAATGCCCACAATAACTCACACATCTAGTAACCATTCAACAGCACAACTCAAGGAAGGGAAAAGCACAAACTCTACTACCAAAAAAAATTGACTTGTATAAACAACTACTGGTCATTGATATCACTTAATATAAATGGACGCATATCACCTATAAAGAGGCACAGGGTAAGAGATTGGATACGAAAACAGGATCCAACATTCTGCTGTTTACAAGAAACACACCTCAACCACAAAGACAGACATCTATTTAGAATAAAGGACTGGGAAAAGGTTTATCAAGCAAATTGACCTAAGAAACAAGCAGTTGTAGCCATACTAATTTCTAACAAATTTGATTCAAACTAAAATCAATCAGAAGAGATGGAGATGGATATTTTTACTTATAGCAGAAACAGTTCATCAGGATAAATTCTCAATCCTGAATATCTATGACCCTAATAGAAAAGCACCCACTTATGTAAAAGAAACATTACTAAAACTCAAGCTAGTTATCAAACCACACACACTAATAGTAGGAGATTTCAATACTCCTCTCTCACCAATGGACAGGTCAATCAGACAGAAAACTAACAGACAAATAAGAGGATTAAGGGAAATAATGAATCAAATGGACTTAAGAGACATCTATTGATCTTTCCACCCAAATAGGAAAGAATATAGCATCTTCTCTGCAGCTTATGGAAACTTCTCAAAAATTGACCACATACTCAGTAACAAAGCAAACTTACACAGTTACAAAAATAAATATAACTAACCACCTGTATCTTATCGGATCACCATGGATTAAAGTGAGAATTAAACAACAATGCTACCCCTAGAACTCCTACAAACTCATGGTAACTGGACAGTCAACTACTGAACCACACCTATATCAAGGAAGAAATAAAGAAAGAAATTGAAGCCTTTCTTGAATTCAATGAAAACAAAGACAACATACTCAAACCTATGGGACATTATGAAAGCAAAGGTAAGAGGAATGTTCATAGCACTAAGTGCCCACTTAAAGAAAATAGGGAAAGAACACATTGGAGACTTAACAGCCCACCTGAGAGTTCTAGAAAAAAAAAGAAGCAGACTCACCTAGGAGGAGTAGAAGATTGGAAATAATCAAACTGAGGGCTGAAATCAACAAAATAGAAACACAGAAAACAATCCAAAGAATCAATGAAACAAAAACCTGGTTCCTTGAGAAAATCAACAATATTGATAAACACCTATCCAAACTAATCAAATGATGGATAGAGAATACACAAAATAAAAAGATCAGTAATGAAAAGGGAGACATAACCACAGACACAGAAGAAATTCAGAAAATCATTAGATATTACTACAAAAACCTATATGCCATAAAATTGAAAAATATTAAAGAAACAGACACCTTTTTAGATAAGTTCCATATACCAAAGATTGACCAGAACCAGGTAAACAATCTAAATAGACCTGTTAGTTGCAAAGAATTAGAAGTTGTTATAAAAAAACTCCCTACACTATGACTGAAAAAGCATGGGATAAAACCGGACTCTCTGAACATGGAGAACAATGAGGGAGGATGAGAAGCCAAGGACAATGGCACGGGGTTTTGATCCTACTTCATGTTCTGGATTTGTGGGAGCCTAGCCAGTTTAGATGTTGACCTTCCTAGACATGGACGGAGGGGGGAGGACCTTGGATTTTCCACAGGGCAAGGAACCCTGACTGCTCTTTGGACTGGAAAGGGAGGGGGAGAAGATTGGGGGCAGGGGGAGAAGGGTGGGAGCAGGGGGAAGGAAATGGGAGGCTAGGAGGTGGAGGAAACTTTTTTTTTCCTTTTCTAAATAAAAAAAAAAACCTGTGCACAACCACAAAAAAAAAATCCCTACCAAAAACAGCCCAGGTCCAGACGGTTTCAATGCAGAATTCTACTAGTACTTCCAAGAAGACCTAATACCTATACTCCTTAATGTAATTCACAATAAAGAAACAGAAAAGTCATTGCCAAATTCCTTTTATGAAGCTACAGTTACCCTGATACAAAACCACACAAAGACTCAACCAAGAAAGAGAATTACAGGCCAATCTCACTCATGAACATCGAAGCAAAAATCCTAAATAAAATACAGGCAAACCGAATCCAAGAACATATTAGAAAATTTATCCATTATTATCAGGTAGACTTCATTCCAGGGATGCAGGGCTGGTTCAACATACGCAAATCTATCATATAAATATAAATATCCAGCATATAAATAAACTCACAGAAAATAATAGTGTGACCATTTCATTAGATGCTGAAAAAGCATTTGACAAAATTCAACATCCCTTTATGATAAAGGTCTTAGAGAGATTAAGGCTACAAAGGTCATACCTAACTATAATGAAAGCCATTTATAGCAAGCAGACAACTACCTCAAATTAAACGGAGAGAAACTCAAAGCCATCCTGCTTAACTCAGGAACACGACAAGGATGTCCACTCTCGCCATACCTCTTCAATATAGTACTTGAAGTTCTAGCAATAGCAATAAGACAACATAATGGGATCAAGGGGATTCGAATTGGAAAGGAAGAAGTTAAACTTTCGTTATTCGCAGATGATATGATAGTGTACTTAAGCGACCCCCAAAACTCCACCAAAGAAATTTTACAGCTGATAAACAGCTTTAGTAATGTGGCAGGATACAAGATCAACTCCAAAAAATCAGTCGCCCTCTTATTCACAAAGGATAGGGAAGCAGAGAGGGAAATCAGAGAAGCTTCACCATTCACGATAGCCACAAACAGCATTAAATATCTTGGGGTAAATCTAACCAAGGAAGTGAAAGATCTATTTGACAAGAACTTGAAGAGGATACCAAAAAATGGATGGATCTACCTTGCTCTTGGATTGGGAGGATCAACATATTAAAAATGGCAATTCTACCAAGGGTAATTTATTACTTCAATGCAATCCCCATCAAGGTCCCATTAAAATTCTTCACCGATCTTGAGAGGACAATAATCAACTTTTCATGGAAAAACAAAAAACCCAGGATAGCCAAAACAATCCTATACAATAATGGATCTGCTGGAGGCATTACCATCCCTGACTTCAAACTCTATTATAGAGCTACAATAATGAAAACAGTGTGGTACTTGCATAAAAACAGAGAAGTCAACCAATGGAATCATATACAAGACTCGGATTTTAACCCACAAACCTATGAACAGCCCATTTTTGATAATGGAGCTAAAAGTTTACAATGGAAGAAAGAAAGCATCTTCAACAAATGGTGCTAGCATAACTGGATGTCAACCTGTAGAAGAATGAAAATAGATCCATATCTACCACCATGCACAAAACTCAAGTCCAAAAGGATTAAAGACCTCAATATCAGTCAGAACACACTGAAGCTGATAGAAGAGAAACTGGGAAATACCCTACAACAGATGGGCACAGGATATCGCTTCCTATAACCCCAACAGCACAGACATTAAGGGCAAAATTGGATAAATGGGACCTCCTGAAACTGAGCAGCTTCTGTAAAGCAAAGACACTGTCACTATGACAAAAAGGCAGCCTACTGACTGGGAGAAGATCTTCAACAATCCCACAACTGACAAAGGTCTGATCTCGAAAATATATAAAGAACTCAAGAAACTAGACTTTACATTGCTAATTAATCAAATTAAAAAATGGGGCACTGAACTGAATAGAGAATTCTCAAAAGAAGAAGTTCAAATGGCCAAAAGACACTTAAGGTCATGCTCAACTTCCTTAGCAATCAAGGAAATGCAAATCAAAACAACTTTGAGATATCATCTTACACCTCTCAGAATGGCTAAAATCAAAAACACCAATGATAGCCTTTGCTGGAGAGGCTGTGGAGAAAGAGTACCCTCATCCATTGCTGGTGGAAATGCAATCTTGTGCAAGCACTGTGGAAATCAGTGTTTCAGTTTCTCAGGAAATTTGTGTCAACCTACCCCTGGACCCAGCAATACCACTCTTGGGAATATACCCAAGAGATGCCCTATCATATGACAAAAACATTTATTCAACTATGATCATAGCAGTATTATTTGTAATAGCCAGAACCTGGAAACAACCTAGATGCCCTTCAATGGAAGAATGGATGAAGAATATGTGGAATATATACACATTAGAATACTATGCTGCGGTAAAAAAAAAATGACTTCTCGAATTTTGCATGCAAATGGATGGAAATAGAAAACACTATCCTGAGTGAGGTAACCCAGACCCAAAACGTTGAACATGAGACATACTCATTCATAATTGGTTCCTAGCCATAAATAAGGACCACTGAGTCTACAATTGTTGAACCAAAAGAAGCTCAATAAGAAGGTGAACCCAAGGAAAAACATATAGTTATCCTCTTGGCTATGGGAAGTAGGCAAAATTGCTGGGGAGAAAATTGGGATCTTGGGGGTGGAATAGGATAGGGGTTAGGTGAGATGGGGAGAGAAAAGTTCGAAGGGGAGGACGGGGAAACTTATGGAAACAGGGTGATTGGGATAAAGGAAGGTCGGATAGGAGAGCAAGGAAGCACGATTCTTAGTTAAGGGAGCCACCTTAGGGTTGGCAAGAGACTTGAACCTAGAGGGGCTCCCAGGAGCTCAAGGTGATGTCCCCAGCGAGTTCCTTGGGCTGCTGAGGGTAGGGAACTTGAAATGACCCTATCCTATAGGATTACTGACGAATATCTTGCATATCACCATAGAACCTTCATCTGGTGATGGATGGAGATAGAGACAGAGACCCACACTGGAGCACTGGACTGAGCTCCCAAGGTCCCAATGATGAGTGGAAGGTTGGAGAAAATGAGCAAGGAAGTCAAGACCACGAGGGGTGCACCCACCCACTGATACAGTGGAGCTGATCTATTGGGAGCTCACCAAGGCCTGTAACTGAAAAAGCATGGGATAAAACCGGACTCTCTGAACATGGCGAACAATGAGGGCTGATGAGAAGCCCAGGACAATGGCACGGGGTTTTGATTCTACCACATGTTCTGGCTTTGTGGGAGCCTAGCCAATTTAGATTTTCACCTTCCTAGACATGGACGGAGCCGGGAGGACCTTGGACTTTTCACAGGGCAGGGAACCCTGACTGCTCTTTGGACTGGAGAGGGAGGGAGAGAAGAATTGGGGGAGGATGAGCAGTGTGGGAGGAGCGGGAGGGAAATGGGAGGCTGGGAGGAGGTGGAAACTTTTTTTTCTTCCTTTTCTCAATAAAAAATAAGTTAAAAAAAGAGCTCTGAGTTTGATCTCATTTGTTTAGCTTTAGTATGTATGTTGAAGGTACAAGTTGCAATCTATAGGTGTGGGTGGCCTCAGGCCAGTGACAAGTCATATCAGGTCTGTCACAAGGAAGTTGAATTTTCATCATTAATGTGTTCCTTTATCTGGAGCTTTGCAGAGATGGAGAGTTTGAAAGCTTGGTCAAAACTTTCTGTAATTAAAAGATAAGGGTCCTTTTTGTCTGACAGTATAGAAAGTCTCAATTATGAGGAGATGGGTTTTTAAAAGTTCAGTGCTACACTCTATGCATCAGCCTTGACCCCCCCAGTCATGTTGACAGGCGATGGTCCTCCACCCATGTGTTATCTTAAATGCTTCTGGAAGAATATATAGAGTGATTTGCTTAGCCCTAGAACTACTCTGTAACCAATAATTTGTTTCTTTGGCTTTTACTGACTCATGTGTATAGTGAGGGACCTCCCTAATTAGTTTTCCTGTGTGCCTTTTATAGCTTGAGAGAGGGCCCTGACCTTGTGGAAAAGTGTCTTAATACAGTGTAACTTAGTAGACTAGATCCCTAGGGTAAGACTCCAAGACCTATATATTACAAAAGTGGCCAGGATAGAACTCAGTTATCTTGAAGTATTGTGACATGTTGTTTGCTACTGTGGGATAATGCTCTTGTATCCTGTAAATATTTGTCATTTGTTTTGGTTTAATAAAATGCTCATTGGCCAGAAGCCAGGCAGGTAGTGTAGGCTGGGTAAAGAGACTATGAGAATTCTGGGAAGAGGAAAAGCTCAGTCTGTAGTCACCACCAAAATGCTGAGAAAACAAGATGAAATGCTGCACTGAGTAAGGTACCAAACCATGTGGCTAAACATAGATAAGAATTATGGGTTAATTTAAGATATAAGTGCTAGTTAGGAATATGTGTGAGCTGTTGGACAAACAATGTTGTAATTAATATAGCTTTGTGTGATTATTTGGGTCTGGGTGATCAAGAAATGAAAATGCAGTGTCTATCTGCAATTTGCTGTTCTCTCTATATGTAATTCTCTATTTCTCTCTATACCTTTCTTTATCTCTCTGTCATTCTGTCATCTCTCTATTATTTCTATCCTCCATCATTTCTTTCTCTATTATATAATCTCTTTTTCTATCATCTGTCATCTCTTTCTCTATCATCTCTTTTTCTACCATATCTCTATCATCTATTATCTCTATCTCTATCCTCCATCATTTCTTTCTCTAGTCTATCTATCATCTATTTCTCTATCACCTCTCTATCATCTCTTCTATTTTTCTATCATGTCTCTATTATCTCTTTCTTTATCATCTTTTCCTCTATTATCTTTCTGTCATCTCTTCCTCTATCATCTCTTTCTCTTTCATCTCTTCCTCTATTATATCTCTGTCATCTCTTTTCTATCATTTCTTTATCTTCTCTTTCTCTATCATCTCTCCATCATCTCTTTGACTATCATGTCTTTATTACCTCTCTCTATCATCTCTTTCTCTATCATCTCTTCCTTTATCATCTCTCTATCATCTTTTTCTCTATCATCTCTTTCTCTATTATCTCTATCCTCCATAATTTCTTTCTCTAGTCTATCATTCCTTTCTCTATCATCTCTTCCTTTAGCATCTCTCTATCATCTTTTTCTCTATCATCTCTCTCTCTATTATCTCTATTCTCCATAATTTCTTTCTCTAATCTATCATGTTTTTCTCTATCATCTCTATATGATCTCTTTCTCTATAATCTCTTTCCCTTTCTTCTCTTACTCTATCCTATCTCTATCATCTCTTTCATCTCTTCCTCTATTATATCTCTGTCATCTCTTTTATATCATCTCTCTATCATCTCTTTCTCTATCATCTCTTCCTTTATCATTTCTCTGTCTTCTTTTTCTCTATCATCTCTTTCTTTATCATCTCTCTGTCGTTTCTCTCTCTATCATCCCTTTCTCTATCATCTCTCTATTATTTCTTTCTCTATGATCTCTATCCTCCATAATTTCTTTCTCCAGTCTATCATCTCTTTCTCTATCATCTCTATATGATCTCTTTCTCTATAATCTCTTTCCCTTTCTTCTCTTACTCTATCCTATCTCTATCATCTCTTTCTCTTTCATCTCTTCCTATATTATATCTCTGTCATCTCTTTTCTATCATCTCTTTATCTTCTCTTTTTCTATCATCTATCATCTCTTTATCACCTCTTCCTTTATTATCTCTCTGTCATACCTTCCTCTATCATCTCTTTCTCTATCTTCTCTTTCTCCATCATCTCTCTATCATCTCTTTCTCTATTATTTCTTTCTCTATCCTCCATAATTTCTTTCTCTAGTCTATTATCTCTCTCTGTCATCTCTTCCTCTATTTTCTTTCTGTCATCTCTTTCTATCACCTCCTTCTCTATAAACTCTTTCTCTATTATCTTTGTCATCTCTTCCTCTGTCATCTCTTTCTCTATCATCTCTTTCTCTATTATTTCTTTCTCTATTATCTCTTTATTACCTCTTTCTCTATCATCCCATTCTCTATCATCTCTTCCTTTATCATCTCTCTGTCATCTTTTTCTCTATCATCTATTTCTTTATCATCTCTCTGTCATTTTTCTCTCTATCATCCTTTTCTCTGTCATCTCTCTATTACTTCTTTCTCTATGATCTCTATCCTCCATAATTTCTTTCTCCAGTCTATCATCTCTTTCTCTATCATTGCTTCCTCTATTATCTTTCTGTCATCTCTTTATCTATTATCTCTATCCAGAAAAGCGAAATGTCTCTGTCATTTCTAGAGTTTTGGAAATTGATTAAAATGCACTTCCTGTTTACTTAGGTAATATTATATTCTTCTGAAGTCTTTGATGGAATTGAAGAATTTATAGATATAGTTATAGTTTTTCTTAGTAATTATAAAAGATAAAGTAAATATAAATATTGTAAATTTACTTCTTGTTTGATACCTGTTTTGTTATATGTAATTTGACTATGTTAAAGTCTTCCTTTTTGTTTAAACAGAAAAGGGGAAATGGTGTGGGAAGGCCCATTGACTTTGTGTTGCTTTTCTTGCTTAATGAATAAAGAAACTGACATGGACTATTGATAGGGCAAAACTTAGGTAGGCGGGGAAAATGGAACTGAATATTGGGAGAAATAAAAGAGAGTCAGAGAGATGTCATGGATCTGTCAGCAACAGACACTGGGAATTTTACCCGGTAAGACACTGCCATGTGGCAGTACACAGTTTAATAGAAATGGGTTAAATTAAGATGTAAGAATTAGCCAAAAAGAAACTAGAACTAATTGGCCAAGCAATGATTTAATTAATAGAGTTTCTCTGTGGTTATTTCAGGGCTAAGCTAGCCAGGTGGCCAGGACAAACAAGCAGCCCTCTTCTTGCAACATGAAAATAATGTCCAGTAAGTCAAAATAAAATCATTAAAGGGTAAAATAAGTTGACTGATACTCTATTCTATGAATGTAATACATTTTATTTATCTATTCATTGGTTGAAGGTCATCCAGGTTGCTTTGAGGTTCGGTCTATTACAAATAACACTTCTATGAACATAGTTGAGCAAATGTCCTTATGGTATGGTTGAGCATCTTTTGGGAATATGATGTGTCTTTTGGTAGATTGATTCCCAGTTTTCTGAGAAATTGCCACTTGACTTCCAAGCAAATGGATGGAACTAGAAAAAGTATCATCCTGAGTGGGGGTATTCCAGACCTAGAAAGAGAACCATGTTATATACTCACACATAGGTGTATATTTTATGTGAAGTAAAGGATAACTGTGTCAGTGCTTTTCTTTTGGACCATTGAAGAACTCCCAAATAATGACACAGAAACTTCTTATTTTTTTTTGAATGATGGCCTTATCTTATTTATTATTTTAATCTGTTTGTCATCATCTACCCTTTTTCTGAGGACTTTTTACCTTACATTCTCTATATCTTACTTTCTTGCTGTTTCTATGTCTGTCTGTCTGATGGCTGCCTGGTTTCTCACTCTAGAAACATCTCTCCTTCTTGTTTTCTTCTCCTCTTCTCCTTCTTTTTGAGCCTAGATTTCTCCTATTTATGCTCTCTGTCTATCAGTCCCACCTATCCCTCTCCTGCATAGCTAATGGCATTCAGCTTTTTATTAGATCAAGGCAGGCAAGGTGAAACAGTAACGTTTTTATATAATTAATCCAATACAGAAAAAAAATGTAACATCTCTTTGCATCATTAACAAATACAGAAGAAACATAGCACACATATTTATATAGTTGAAGTAACCTTCCACAGCATAAACAAATGTAACATATCTATAACTAGTAAAAGATACCAGATGACAATGCTATAACTCACATATCCAAAGAGACTAAGTAACAAGGAGGGTTCATGGCAGGGGAGGGCCCTAGATCTCCCTGGGAAGGGCAGTAGAAGAAATTTTGCAGCTAGGGAAAGAACACATGAGCAATCAGGTTGGGGGAAGGGAAAGAGTACTGAAAGAGACCACAGGAAATGGGAAACATTTGAGTGTCAGGTAAAAACCTGGCACAATGAATCTCACAGGACTCTACAAGGCTGACCACATGCAAGAGTCCTAGCAATAGTGGATATATAGCATGAAGTGGCCATCTCTTGTAACCAGATTGGTACCTAGACCAATTGTCATCAAAGAGTCTTTGTCCAGCAACTGATGTAAACAGATTCAGACCCACAACCAAACTAATGTTTGAACTCAGGGAATGGCAGACTCATGGAATCCTGCACAAGAGGGTGAGAAATGATTGTAGGAGCTGAAGGTATCAATGACACAAGAAAACACAGAATCAACTAATCTGGGCTCATAGAGACTGAACCAACAACCAGGGACCCTGCATGGGACTGACCTAGGCACTTTGTATGTGTTACAGTTGTGTAGCTTGGTCTGCTTTTCAGACTCCTAAAAGTGGGAAAAGGTTCTGTCTCTAACACCTTTGCTAGCTTTTGCTAGAACTCTTCATAGTGGGTTTTCTCGCCCAACCTAAATACATGATGAAGTGCTGTTTAGTCTTACATGCCATGTTCTGTTGATATTCATGGGAGATCTGCCCTTTCCTGAACAGAAACAGAGAACGAGTGGTTAATTAAACATGGGGAGCATAAGGGAGTGGGGGGAGGAACTGAAAGAAGAGGAGGGATGGACAACTGTGGCCAAGATATAAAATAAACAAATAAATTTCCTTCTAAAAAGATAAGATAAACAAAACCTTAAATATCCAAGTGTTAAATGGAGAAGATGGGATTAAAAACTAAAGGCACTAGGAATGTATTCAATGAAATTAAAACAGACATTTCTTGAGGTTTATAGAAAGAAATGAATATTCAAACATGAGATGCATTTGAATTCCAAATAGGTATAAGCAGAGAAGAACCTCTCCATAACATAGCATGCTCAAGATTTCAAAAATACAATAAAGGACAGAATATTAATAGTGCAGAGCAAATAACAGAACACTTAAATAGAAAGGCAGAAACATCACAATAGCATCAGATATCTCACTGGAATTCTTTAAATACAGAAAAGCACAGAATGTCATCTTTGAAGTTCTAGAAATGTGTGACTAGCAACCCAAAGAGATTACTTACAAAGTAATAAGGATATTCAAGGCAAACACATAGATGTTGTTGGAGGGAGTGGGCCTGCTTTTGGCCCCAGCCACCCTGCTAGCTTACACCTGAAATAATCACACAGAAACTGTATTCATTTAAATACTGCATGGCCCATTAGTTCTAGCCTCTTATTGGCTAACTCTCACGTCTTGAGTCAACCTATTTCTAATAATCTGTATGTTACCATAAGGTCATGGCTTACTGGGAAAGATTCAGCATGTCTGAACTGGCAGCTTCATGCCAGCTCTCTTCCTGCGCTTCTTCCCAGCATTCAGTTCTGTCTTCTCTGCCTACCTAAGTGCTTCCCTTTTAAAAAGCCAAGGAACTTTCTTTATTCAACCAATGAAAACAACCCATAGACATAAGAACCTCCTACACCACATAGAACATGGTGACAGTTTTAATCATGAAAGCACAGAAAGTGTTGTATTGGAGGAGTCCATGATCAAGGAAGAGCTATGAAATAACCCATAAAGTATAACTCAGTAAAGCAGTAAACCCTCAAAATAAGAGAAAAAGAAACAGAAAATAGTAATATAAATAAATCCAAAAAGAGAAACAACAAAATCACAAGAATTGTTAAACATCTTTTAATAACAACTATAAATATAAATAACTTTAACTCACCCATAATGAGATGAAGACTAGATGACAGATTGAAACTAGAATCAATTGTCCTGTTTTCTCAAAGAAGCACAATTCACTGGTACAATCACTTATAGACAAAGAGCAAAATGATAGATGACTAGCTAACAATTGAGTAGATATGAAACAAGCCAATCAAACTATTTTGGTTTATGAATAAGTAGACTTCAAATCAAAATTAGTTAGAATAGGTAGCTAAATTTTAGTAAATGTATAGTAAATTTTAGTAAAAGTGAATTTTTATTAATCTGTCAAGGATATATGAGTATTATAAACACACAGATACCAAATCTTGGTGCACTCAATTATATACAATAAACAATAATAGAAAATGTCATAAAGGTCCTCATAAAAATAACCAGTGTTTTCAATACCACATTTTCATCAGTAATTAGATTATCTGTATTGGTTACTTATTTGATTTCTATCAAAAAGTACTCTGAGCAAAGCAACATAAGGAATAAAGAGTTTATATTGGTTCACTATTCCCAGGGCACAGTCTAAAACAGCAGGGAAGTTGTGGCCACAGGGGATTCAGGCAGTTAGTAATTGTTCATGTACAATCAGGAAGCAGAGGGAGATGAATGTTGTTATTCAGGTGTCTTCATTTTTATTCAGTCCAGGACCTCTGGCCATGAAATTGTACCTACCACATTTAGGATGAGTCTTCCCAGCTCAGGTGAGCAAGTCAATATATTCTGACAGACACACACAGAGGATAACTAGATAATCCCTCAAAGGCATGCCACATAGGCTCCTTTTCTTCATTACAAGTATTGTTGGCAATCCACATAAAGCATCACATCATATAAACCAAAATTATCAGAGAAATATCAGATTTGGACTAGACAATACATAGATTGAATTTAACACATACCTACAGAATACTTTAGTAAATTGGAATGGCATACACATTCTTCTTGGCACCCTATGGAATCTCTTCTAAAATATACCACATGTGTTGGTTTTCTCTGCAAATTAAATCTTAACAAATTCAAAACAATAAATACAGTTTATTTCATAAAACATAGAGGAAATAAAACTAGAAGTCAACAACAAAAAACACAGAAACTATACAAATATACAGTTGCTGAACATACACATACATTATGAGGCTTAAAACTTAGCATACAAAGTGAGATTCATTATGGCATTTTCATTCACTCCCTTTGCTTATTTATTTTTATGTGTGTAGGTATTTTGCCGGTACATATGTTTGTGTACCACATGCATGCCTGGTGCCTGCAGAAGTCATATGCCACTAGGGCTGGAGTTACAGATAATTGTGAGACAACATGTGGATCTGGAAATCAAACCCAGGTCCTCTGGAAGAGCAGCCAGTTCCTTTAACTGCTAAGCCATCTCTCCACTCTTCCCTTTTCCATGTTGGTCTTCCTTCTGTAGTGACATCCCAGATCCCATGACTCCCTCCTCCTGGATCAGTGCTTCCCTCAATAGTCATCCTGTGGTGGTATGAGTGAGTGACATGTCTCCTCTAGTCTCAGGCATTTGAATACTTGGTCCCTAGTTTTTGGCTGTTTGGGGGTGTTTTAGGAGGCATGAACTTCCTAAAGAAATTATGTCCCTAGGGGTATGTTGTTTTGAAAGCAGAAAGACTCACACCATTTCAAGTTCACTCTCTCATTCTCTTACTTATGGTTTGAGATGTGACCTCTCAGCTCCTATTCCAGGTACCATGCTTGCTGATCGCTGCCATACTTTCCCTCCTTGATGGACTCATTTCCCTCTGGAACCATAAGACAAATAACTTCTCCATTACACAAGTGCCTTGGTTAATGTGCTTTATCTCAGTAATAACACAGTAACTAGTAAACACACCTTTATGTTTTTATGTCATATGTATTCTACTACACTTCTTAATTTTACCCCTGTAGATCTCCTTTCTCCTCTCATGCTTCATTTTCTAGTTTTATTCCTGTAGAAGGAGTGGTGGGCCACTTCCTGCCACCCAGATTCAGGCTGCCTGACTAGCGTAAGCCACAAAATGACAACAAACAAATTCTATTCTTTTAAACATTGCTTGGCCCATTAGCTCTAGCCTCTTCTTGGCTAATTCTCACATCTTGCTTAACCCATTTCAATAATCTGTGTAGCACCACGAAGTGGTGGCTTACTAGGAAAGATGCAGCATGTCTGACCTGGTAGCTGGCTCCATGGTGTCTGCTCTTGAGAGGAGAAGCATGGTGTCTGGCTCACTTCCCTTCTTCCCAGCATTCTGTTCTGTCTACTCTACCTAACTAGTTTTCTGACCTATCAAGCCAAGCAGTTTTCTTTATTGATTAATCAATGAAACAATAGATTGACAAATGACCTTTCCACATCATTTCCCCTTTTTCTGTTTAAACAAAAAGGAGAGGGTTTCACTTTAACATAGTAAAATTACATATAACAAAACAGTTATCAAGCAAGAATTACAATATTTATATCTATTTTATCTTTCATCATAACAAAGGAAAACTATAACTAGCTATCTATTCTTTAACTCCATCAAAGACTCCAGAAGGATATAATATAACCTAAGTAACTTTTCATGACAATGAGACACGTCTTCTCCTGGTAGCACCAATCTACTTCAAGTGGAAGATGGGCAGTGAAGTGGCTCCTTATGGAGTTGGTTAGCCATTTGGGCAAGAAACTGCTCTTGCCTGGACTATTGCATAAACTGGACACAGACAACCCTCAGAGAGAGGACTGGTGAACTTCCTTAAAGGTGAGATGATCTTTCGTGGTTCCTGATTCATAAAAGAGTCTGTGAGACATTCTGTAGGACACAGCAGATAGTGACTGAACTGCCATTGAAATTTCCTGCTTCATGGAAAGTCTGCTGGATACTATGGGCCTGTAGGCCGAAGATGAATGGCCCAGTGGTACTTAGGAACTTTGGTTGACTGTCCAGGCAGAGAGATATCTCTGTGATTTCTAGAGTTTGTAAATTGCTTACATCTCATTTACTTAGGTTAATTTTTTGAAGGTGTTCACAGCAACGTTTCAGGAGCATGTGGTCTATCATACCATATTGGGATAGAAGCAATCCACAGGGTCTCATCCTCTGTGAAAATAAAACAAGAATCTCCTTTCTGATGTATCATATCCTTTGATCCAAATTCTGAAGTCAGGTATTTTCTTTTTTTTTTTCTTGCAATACTGTTTGACAATAGCTCAAAGGTATTTCTGGATTATTCTTATATCCTAAACTAACCCATCTCCATTGATCTGTGCATCACCATGAGATGGTGGCCTACTGATAGTATTTTCGTGGGTTCTAGAGCACACATGGCTTCTCATTGACTATGCCTTCTTTCTTTCAGCATTCAGTTTAGTTTTTCTGCCTAGCTCTACCCTGTCCTATTATAAGCCAAATATAAAAGGTATTTTCAAAATATCTATCTTGGCTTGGTTCAGCATCATTTATAAACAAATATCTTTTAGCAGCTGTTGCTCCTTCCTCAGCATTCAAAGAAAGCATAATAGCATGCAGTATCAAGATTCTCTGTGCATTTTCCATCTTTGTGTGGCTTTGTTTTAACCTTTATTTCTTTTATTTTTGAGACAGGTTCTCTCTTTATCTTTGTCCTGCAATATCCTGGTCCTGTAGACCAGGCTGCTTTGAGCTCACAGAGATCCATCTATCTCTGCCTCCCAGGCATTGGGATTAAAGGTGTGTCTTGCTATACCTTGAAGTCACAGATGTCAATTTACCTCTGCCTCCCAAGTGTTGGGATTAAAGGTGTGTACCACCACACCCAAACTACTCTCTTTCTTTCTTTACTTTAAAAACTTTAACTTTTTTCTCTCAAGCCTGAATATATTTT
Organism: Microtus oregoni; assembly: GCF_018167655.1. NCBI lineage: Eukaryota > Metazoa > Chordata > Mammalia > Rodentia > Cricetidae > Microtus > Microtus oregoni. The sequence continues at coordinate 2,229,125 of NW_024544742.1, read as the reverse complement.
TAAACACACTATAGACCATTTAAAGGTTTTTTTTGAATCTCTCTTTACTGTATATATCTCTTTTTCTGACTACATGAGTAGTTAAGGAGAGGGTTAAATCCGTGGCATTGACAGCTGGATACAGCCCATTCCTTAGCTTTCCAGCCTCATGGTGGAGGTACTGGCTATAGCCATTTTTATTGCCACAACTCTATGGCGTTTCAAAGTCCCTGCCAGCAAGCATTTGCAGTATTCTGCTCACAGACCACACTCAGTCGGACTGCCTGCCTGAAAGAGTCAGAATTTGCCCAGGCAGGACAGCCCAGAAAGCCAGCATCTTTTAACAGTACAGCTTTTTTCCTGCTATGGCTGAAAACCGAAAAGCATGCATTCAGCTTTTCACCAACACCATGTGTTTCGTGGCAGGACCTCTTAAGAGCAGCAGGGTTTTGCAGCTAAAGCTGAGTCAGGAAGCCTCTCTTAGATGAGAGCACTTGATTGGCTCTAGCAAGCAGAGCAGACCCGAGAAATTGCTGCTACCAAGAAAACATGCTTTACTCTATTCTTTCCCAAGCTTTCTCAGGCTTTCTATGGATTCAGTTATCCACGTCTGGGTGCCATTTGTAAAAGAAGCTGTGGGTCAGCCTGCTTTTCTTCCCCCACACAGTTAGCCTGGCTCCCACACGGTTAGCTTTACACCCGAAATATCAACAAACAAATTGTATTCTTTTAAACACTGCTTGGCCCATTAGCTCTAGCCTCTTCTTGGCTAATTCTCACATCTTGCTTAACCCATTTCAATAATCTGTGTAGCACCACGAAGTGGTGGCTTACTAGGAAAAATGCAGCATGTCTGACCTGGTGGCTGGCTCCATGGCATCTGCTCTGGAGAGGAGAGGCATGGTGTCTGGCTCACTTCCATTCTTCCCAGCATTCTGTTCTGTCTCTTCCACTTATCTAATTTTCTGACCAATCAGGCCAAGCAGTTTTCTTTATTGATTAACCAATGAAACAACAGATTGACAAATGACCTTCCCACATCATATTCCCTACACTATTCAAACACACACACACACACACACACACACACACACACACACACACACACACACACATATATATATATATATATATATTAAATCTTAATTCTACATATGAAGAAAAAAGCTTCTGATATTTCTCTCTTTCCAAATTTGTACCTCTTCACCTAACATTAGAACCTTTGATTCTATCCATTTCCCTCCAAATGGCATGATTTCAACAATCTTTTCAGTGGAATAAAATTCCATTGGGTATATATGTATATATATATATATATATATTACATTTTATCTATTAATTTAACTACTGTGAATATTGGGGCAATAAACATGAATTGCATGTATGTCAGAAGTAAAAGTTAGGGTCTTTTGAGTATTTGTCTAGAATTGTTTTAGTTAGGTCTTATAACAATTCTATTTTTATTTTTGAAAACCTATGTGCTGATTTATAGATTTGGCACCAGTTTACATTCCACCAGGCATACAAACAGGAAAGCAAGAAGTCAAATTTTGCCTATTTATAGCTAATATATTCTATCCTTTAAAGTCTTCAGTAGAAAACTCACATATAGACACTTTCAAAAAAGTAGCAGGATACAAAATCAACATAAACATCAGAAGCTTTTTCTATATGTCAACAAAGAACATGGTGAGAAAGAAATAAAGGAAATAAAGTCAATTTTAATAGCATTAAAATAATAGGTGCTAGGAGATAGTTCAGTGGATAAAGTACGTGCCACACATATGAACAAGAGTTCAAATCTGCAGTACCCAAATAAATGGAAAATGTGGCTGCTCATCTGTACTTTAGAGAGTTAGAGACCAGAGATCACAAGGGACATGCTAACTAGCTAAACAAGCCAAATTATGTTTCAGTAAAAAAATGTGTAGCGTCTTCAAAGACAACCAACATCAACATGGGGTCTCTATATGCACATGCACACATACAAACATATACCCATTCACCTGTGCACCTACATATATAAAACACACTACACATTCATGCTAATAACACACACACACATGCTGGTATGCTCATGTATATGTACACACACATACACACACACACAAGGTGGGGTTAGAGGAACATAAGTAGGCACAGTAAACAAAGACAGGCTCCCTCAGATAGTGTCTTCTTGTTCCAAAAAGATTCTGCCAGCAGAAAAAGCATGGAGCCACACAGATGTGCTATATTTTTTAAAAAGTGACTTGTGCGAGAAAGATGCCATGTGACAAGCTCAGGTAGAGATTTTTTTTTTAATTGGAGGAAAGTGAATGGGAAAATGGGGTGGGGAGAGGGGGAGCCCAGCTTCTGGGGACAGGAGTAGCAGATAGAAGAGAAGAAAGAGGGAGGGAGAGAGAGAAAGAGGGACAGATGGACAGATGAAGACAAAGAGAGAAAGAGGGTTAGGAGTTTGGCATGGTCCTTTTAAAAGGGAGTGTAGTGAATGTGCACAGAAGGAGCTCTGAGTGACTACAGCTGAGGACATTTACCCCAAGCACAGGCCAGTACACATGCCTGAATACTAACAGGTGGATAGTTAGACAGGACTAATACTGGAAAGGAAAGGACCCAGGGGTCCTAGAAAGCATCCTTGTTAACATCTACTTAACTGAATTCCTGCTCCAAGCTTCTCCTAGCATGGATGGATAAAGCTAATAATTTTGTTTTCTACTGTCTTTCCTGTTCATCCACTTGTTTGGTCATGCCAGGAAATAAGCTGGGTAGTCACCTAGGCAAAAATAGCTATTCCCATTACACACACTACATAAATCAATGAGAGCATATGTATGAAATTGTTATAGTGAAACTCATTTCCTAGTATGCTGACAAAATGACTAAAATAAAAACACTTTAGAAAAGAATGTTAATTACTGAGTTAAATGCTAAAAAAATATACTATTCAGTTATTTTCATTATTAAATCTACTATACATTAAAGTTCTTGTTGTTGAACAACCTTATCAAAGTGAAACCTTAAAATCTCTTAAGTATTCTTTGAGCAGTCACTCATGTACATATAAACTACCTTTGATAGATTATCTGAACTAAACACAGTCACTGTAACTTAAATTGAGTGAAGTGTTTTGACCTGATATTAGAATTGCCAAGCAAATTCTCATGAGGTATATATTATATAAATTGATATTCATAATTCTTTATGAATTGTGGCCTACACTAAGTTTTTCATTCCTAGAAGCATTATGCTGGTGTGTAAATTCAATGTCTCCAAGGAACTCAAGGGACAAACAGAAAATTCAGATAAATGGTTGAAAGGTATACAAGAGTTAGGATATGTGCTAGTATGCAGGTAAACACGGTGAACGATAAAATTCCTGAAGATAGATATCTTTCAAAATGAAATTAGTGATGTAAATTAGGGCTTAAGAAAGGGAGTGATGAAGTTTTCCAAAAATTCCCAGGAGAAAGCATGTGCCAAATCACTAAGACAATGGCACAGGAAGATAATTAGGTGATAGAAAAGCGCCCCCAATGCTTCTGAAGCCATATTCTCTGTGTAGCCAAGAGGAGACAGAAATACTTCACAAAAATCAGATATAGCACTGACATAAATAAACAAGAACCTTTCATCCAGCAAGAACAAAAAGTTTTCAAAGAAAAATTGGAAAAATGTGTAACAAGCAAAGCAAGTTTCTCTATCAGTAAGATAACATCTTCATCCATGTCCTCAAATTTGCACTTTCTCAGTATATCAAATGCTCAATAAACATGACCTTTCAAAGAATCAACTTGTCTAAGGGTTTCCAAAATTATACTTCAGCTTCATCATTAGAATGGAAGTGAATGGCCCATGCAGAGCTACTAATATTAGCCATTAGCAATATTGTGCCTTCAAGAAAATTATATGACCTTCCAAAACAATCAAATATGTAAATGTTATAGCACCCAACATGTAAAGCGAGACAAAGCAATTGCTTAAGGCCATAAGGGCTACATAAGGAAGTCAAACTGTGTTTGTTCTGAATTGGTGAATTTAGCCAAAAGCAGATAAAAGTATTTGAAAAACAACTTACTTTTGTACTATAAGATTATTATTTTATCTTATCCTTATTTTCATATATATATATATATATATATATATATATATATATAGAGAGAGAGAGAGAGAGAGAGAGAGCGAGGGAGACATACAAACTAACATTTATATAATAATAGCACTGCAGTAATTACTATTAAGCAGTCTAGAGAGGCATTTCAGCATACAGAATGACGTTCACAAAAGTTGTCACCAATTTACTAGAAAATCCCAGGATAGGTCATCCTTAAAATACAGAATACCATTTGTAATACCAGTTCCAGACATCCTCTGCTCTATTCAAGCACTATTACTTATTCTTTCCCTAGCACAACCACTGATTGCCTGGCCCCCACAGTCTCTGAGAAGCAAACTCCTGGATCACCCTTTCTCATTCAGTTATGAGGCTCAAACAGACCTAACTGCAACACTGACGATGCCCTGACAGTGGGACCAGAGTGGTGTAAGAGAAACCCAAAAGCAAAGTCTCCCATGCACCCCCTTGCCTTCCCAATCAATATCTTCAATATCCTGGTCACTGACAGTGGGCACCCTCGACCCTAATGAAGAAGAGAGGGTCCAAGGTGCCCTCCTCATTCAGAAAGCTTGGATGTTTGCCTGGCTAGTGCATGTAAACCAGCACCTGAGACAGCTCAGGACTGGCCCATGCAGGCCCGAGGATATCCATTGCTAGTGCAGCTCTCGAGCTTTGTTCGATTTCTGAGGCCAACTGTTACTTGAGAACTGTGCCCTTTGGCTACCGGACGTGTCCACAGTTCTCGGAAAGGAGAGCCTATCTCTGAGGATATTGCTTTGCTGCTGCTTGCAGAGAGTCAAAATTGGCAAGTACATTCGTTATTCCGTGCGAGGGGTAATTTCCCTTTTTATTTTTCACTTTATTGGCTAAATGGGCAAACCTGTGGGGAGAGGCCAGTGAGCCTCAGCTGGTCCATCACACTCTGAACAGAAACCACAGTTTTCCAAGCCTCCCCGGCCTGGGAGCCCCTTCAGTGGACCCCGTACAGGGTCCCCCCTCTGGGTCCCCCAATGGGATGATGACATCCTATCCCAATAGGGGAAGCGCTTGCCTCATAGGCTGGGACACCTTTCAGAGGCCGACGGCCTCGGACCCCCTTCAGTGACTCCCAAGGGATTGATGACAGTGCACCCCAGTGGGAAACATACTTGACCAGCACCAAATTCCCGAGGGACTTTGCACCTCTGGGGGTGCTTCGACTGGCTAGGCACAAGTTCAGGTGCCAAAAGCCTTATAAAGACAAAACAGCCAAAATTCCCCACACTGGTACTGCAGATAGTCTGCGGAGTCTTAGAGCTCTTATGAAGACTACATCCAGTAAGAAGACCCTGGACCCCTTAAAAGAGCTGAAAGAGATCAAGGAAGGACAAGTTCTACTTTCTTCAGAGGTTCCTGACTGCAGGAGTAACCCACAGAGCAGGGAACCCAGACCATCTGTCTTACCTCCTGCTACCAGAAAAAGAGTGGCCTCAACTTGTGCACAGACCTAGGAAGGTGCAAAGAAGCCTGGATATGTCTACTGTGTTTGAAGAACCTATGGATTTTGACCATTCGGGCACCAGAGTGTCTGCAACATCTCCAAGAAACTGTGCTGGGGATGCCAGTGAAAATGTCAACGAGGATGACAGAGTGCCTGGGCCATCTTCTGCAGACTCTTCCACTGACCAACGTGGCAATTTTCCCACAATTTCAAGGTTCTCTGCAACATTCCTCCCCTACCCAAGGAGCTCTGGGATACTCCACTTATTCCCAAGATGCTCGGGGACTACCACTATCCACCGGAGGGGTTCTGGGAGAAACCCAATGTGATCAAGGGTCTATGGGGCAGCCCATATCTTCCCAGGCATTCCAGAAACCTCTCCCTTTTCCTGAAAGAAAAATAAAAAATGTCTCCTTTTCCAGAAGGGTTTTAAAAGTCCATCCTGTAGCCGAGGGGTCACCAATCATTCCACTTCTCTACCAAAGAGTTTTAGACAAGCCCCTTCTGATCAAGGGGGCCTACAGCAGACCGCATTAGACAAAGAGGGTTCCAAATGCTTTTCTCCAAAAGGGGTGCTCAGTGATTGCTCATTTTCCCAAAATGGAATGTGTCCTTCCCCCTCTCCCCAGAGGAGTTTAACACATTTGACGGCTGACAAAGATGACTGGAGAGTTATACCCTCTCATGAAGAGAGCCAGGCCTGTTTCCCCTCTCCCCAGAATGACCCTAAGCAATCAGTATCTGCTGAAGTGAGCGTGAGTCCTGCCTCCTCTGACCAAAGGAATTTTATAAGTTCCCTTTTAAATCAAGATGGCTTTAAATGTTCTCCACCAGAAAATGGGCTCAGATTATCCCTTACAGCACTGGGGGGACCAATCCCTATCACTATTCCCCAAGTGGGCCTCACACCACTCATGGCTACAGAAGCAGAAACAAAACTATCTACATCTACATCACGGATTCCAGAACCTTTGGTATTTTCAGAGGGGGCCCTAGAGTGTTCCACATATCTACAAGAGATGCTAGGCACTCCCAAGTCTACTCAAGGGACCCTTGTTTCTTCTCAACATACACAGAGGTCTCTAGCACCTGCATCAAATTCCCTGGGGGTTCTGAGTCCTTCTATATCTGTCAAGAGGACTCCATAATTTTCTACATCTAGAGAAGTGGGTCAAAGACCTATTTTCTCTCACAAAAGGGAATTTAAACCTAATCCAGATATGAAAATGGGCAATGGATATTCCCACTATAGCAAAAAAAGAAGGACAGATCCTCCTTCTGAGCAATGTGAGATTCCAGTGTCCCTATCATACAAAGTGGGCTCTAAATATAGCCTGCCAATCAAAAATGCCCTTTCGATTCATCATTGGAAACAAATAGCCAAAGATATGCCAAGAGAGTTCAAGTGAGCCATGCATGCTCCACAAGTACCCAAAGTGCTAAGACAATGCAGTCTTTTCTTCTTCCTCAGGAGTCTCTAGGACTTTCCACATGTGTAGGAGAGTTTCTTGAAATTTCTACATATACACAAGGATTTCCAGGTCATTTACAACCTGTCCAGGATATTTTGGGTTCTACCATATGTGATAAAGGGACTGTGGGGCAGTATACATATGTAGAAAGGGTTCCAGACTCATCTCCATCCTTAGAAATGGTTCCTGGATGTGACACATGTACACAAGAATTTATAGCAAGTTTCACATCGAGTGAAGGAGATTCCTTAGATTCTACCTGCCCACAAACACCCACAGGACCTCTCCACTCTTCACAGGACACTGTGGAAGTTTCTCTATCTCCTCAAGGGTATCTACAATCTGTCACAACTACACAAGAGGCTATAGGCCGTTACCCATCTGCACAAAGGGATGTTAGTATTTCCACATGCCCACAAGTGACTCCAGAATATTCAACAAATACTCCAAAGGTTCTGAATTCTACCTTATCTTCCCAAGAGCCCTTGGAATCTGTTTTGTCCATCAAACTGTCTCTACAACCTAACATGCCTATACAAAAGGCTTTATTGTCTTCTACACCTGCAGAAAGTGTTCCTAAACCACCCACATTTACACAAGGATGTCCAGTAACTTCCTTAGCTGACCATGAGGATTTTAGACCTACAATATATGCGCAGGAACCTTTTGAGGATACCACACTTACACAGGTTCTAGATACTTTCCCTCATTCTGAAACTGTAATAAAAATACACACATGTACACCTGACAGAGTAGCACCTTCCCCTTCTGAGCAAGAGCCTCAAGGATCTACCACATTTCATGAAGGCACTTTACCATCTTTCCCATCTACACAAGAGAGTTTCATGCATATCCCCTCTCAGGAGTGAAATAGTAAACATGTTCCCTCTACCCAAGTGGGCCCTGAATCTTCCATTTCTACCAAAAAGAGGTTGAGAGATGAGCCTTCTAATCAAGGGGACTTCGGAACTTCCTCATCTGAGGAAGGCAGTTTCATACTTCTCCATTCCTCAAAAAGAGTATGTGCATCTTCTACTGCTCCAAAAGAAACATCAATCACTACAAGTACTCCTCAGGTAAGTACTATGCCGTCTATATCTGTACAAAAGGACCTGCAATGTTCCACATCTGAACAAAAGACTGTGGAACCTTGCCATTCTAACCAAGGGCCTCATGAACATTCCATATTATCCCAACAGGTTCAAGGGCCTTTGCTGTCTGTCCTAAATGGTCTATGTCTTTTACCATCTGCCCCAGGCCTTCAAGGACATTCTCCATCTCTGTCAAAGGCTCAAGAAAATTCTACCTGTACCCAAGGGGATCTGTCAATTTCTAAATCTGACTTGGAAGTCTTGAAATCTTCCTTATCTGCCAAAGGTTCTAAGGGAAAGGTCAAATGTAAACAAAAACATCTTGAACATTTGCCATTAGCACAAGAGGACCTGACATGTCCTATGTTCTCCAAACTATCTAAAGATCCTTCTGCCTCTTCCTGCCTTCTTGCTGCAGAACACTTTCAATCTCCCCCAGGGTCTCCAATACCATCGATATCTAAGCAGTGGTATCTAGGCACTTCATCGTCTTGTCAAGGGTTTCTTGAACACTCACCATCTGTCCCAGGAGACCTGCATTGTTTCCAGGCTGCCCAGGGAGCAAAAGCACTTTTGCCATCTGCCCAAGGGCCTCAGGAAAAATTCCCACCTTCATTAAGTTTTTCAGGACATTTGCCCAACCTCCCAGAAGAGGAGGAAGATTCTTCACCAGAACAAGGGATTTTAGAACATGTCCCTCCTGCTCAGGGCACTTTGGAAACTTCATGCTCACCATGGGTGCCTTTGCAAAAGCCCTTGTCCCTAGAAGGGCCTCTGGATCTTTCCATACCTACTCAGGGTAATGCTGTACTTCTCAATCTGCACAAGGCTTGCAAAGATTTCTACCATCTACACATAAATATCTGGAAAATTTCCTTCAGCCTTTGAGCATCTTGAGCACTTATCTGTGGGTCCAAAAGATCAGGGACTTTCAACTCCATCTCAGGAAATCCCTTCCTCAATGTTGCCAGTTCATGGAACTCTAGAATTACCTCAATATGGCTCAGAGGCCATACCATCAATGCCATTTTTACAAAGGCTTCAGGGAAGTCTCTTAACCTTAGAAGGTAGAATAGCCCCTGTGCTCTCAGTCCATGGGTCTGTGGGACATTCCCTGTCTGCACAAGAGCCTATAGTAATTTACAAGTCCACAAAAGCAACTTCAGGCCATTCTCTGTCTTCTTTAGATGATATGTCACATTTCATATCTTAACAGGGGACCCTGGGACTATTGTTCTCTGTGAAAGTGGATGTGGGATCATATTCACACAACACAGGATGCCCAGGAAAATTGAAACATATCTCAGGGTTTCCAGGATCTATTATATCTGATCATGATCCTGTTTAATTTCCTTACCTGCACAAGGGACTCTCAAACATTTGCCATCAGCTAAAGAGGATGTGGGACTTTCCCTGTCTGCCCAACAAGCTCCAGAACTGTCCACATTGGAACAAGGGTCTATCCAACATGTGGAAGCAGCAAAAGTGGCTCTGGTAAACCCATAACCTCCCAAAAGGGCGACCAGATAACTTCAGTGTGCCCAATATGCTTTAGAACACTTTCCACCTAGTGAAGGAACTCTTCAGCATTCTTCAACCCATCAGGGGACTCAAGAAAGTTTGAAATCTTCACTAGAGTCTCTTGAAATTTTGTCATCTAACTCTGAACATGTCAAAAATTCTCTTTCTGCCACAGGTGGTCTGGAATCCTCTCTATCTGGTTCAGGGTTCTTGGATATGAACTATCTGACAAACACCCTGAACAACATTCTTTATATGAACAGCTGTCTCTGGGTAATCCACTGTCTACCCTAGAGGTTCAAGAACACTTAGTTCCTCTAAAAGGGAATTTGAAATCTTGCCAATATTCCAAGGAGGGACAAAAATCTTTGATACCTTCAAAAATTGTTCTGGAAAGTGTTCCAAGTATTTCAGAGGATCTAGGAGCTTTATCATCTGCTCTGGAGCATATGGGACTTTCCTCATTAGCAAATTAGCCACTAGAGTACTCCCAATATGCTGGAAGTGTTGTGGAATCTTCTTCGTCTGCCACTGGAACTCTAAGAATTACATTTGCCCAAAAGTCTTTGGAAAATTCTTTGCCTGGAAAAGTGATTAGGGAAATATTATCATCTTCCCAAGGGGCTTTGGAAATATTATCATCCACAAAAGGGAGAGTTGAAAATGTATCATCTCCTGAAAGGTCAATGAAACCTAGTACTTCTTTACAAGAGCCTTCAAGACTTTCTTCATTGATCCAAGGCCCTCACCAACATCCATTACCTCCACAAGGGCCTCTAGGACCTGTCCAAACTGACTCTGGTATTCAAGGACCTTTATTAACTCCAGAGGCTGGGGGAAATTTATCAAGGGAACCAGCTTCTTGCAAATCTTTCCCATTGATGCCAGAAACTCTAGATCATTTGCGATATGCTAAAGGACTTGATGATCTGCCATATCAGCATATGGGATGTTTGATTCTTTACCATCTACCCAAGAGACTCTAGGAATCTTGGTATATTCTTCAGGGCTCATGGAACCATCAGAGTCAGAACATAGGAAACTTGGGAATGTGTCATATGTGGGAAAAGATGTAGAAATTTCTCCATTTGAGAAACCAGCCAAATCAACCTCTCCATTGACTCCATATATACCTTTCATCACAGAGGTTTTGGAATCTTCCTCATGTGGTCTGGGAGCTCTGGCATCTCTGTTATCTGCCAGAGAAGATGGAAAAGACATTGCCTCTGCACCACATGCACAGGAACCTTCTTTATCTACTTCCCAGGCCCTAGAACATTATGTAACTACCCAAGGGCCTCTGCAAATTAACACACCTAACAAACAGATTCTGTGCTCTTTGACATCTAGAGTAGAGGATGTAGAACATTCCAATTTTTCTCCAGAGGTTAGAAAAGAATCCCAAATGCTCCCAAATATTCTTGACCATCTGTCCAATAGAGGAGAGTCTCAAGAATTCTCTTTCTCTGCTCCAGGAACTAAGAACATTTCCTTACTTGCTCCAAAGACTTTAGAACATTTCTCCCTACAAAAATGCAACTCAAGCCACATCCCATTGTCCTCAAGATGTGGTGGGATCTTTGCTATCTGTACAAGGGTCTTTGGGAGAGTTTCCATCTGATAATGGTTCTCTGGGAACACTGGCATCTACACTAGGAGCTGGGCGACCTTCCCTATCTGAAACAGATACTATACAGCTATCTGCATCTGCACCAGTGACCAAAGCACATTTGACCTCTTCCCTTGGGTCTTCAGCACCTAAATATTATGACCAGATGGAGGTGGGAATTTTGCCAGCTCTCCATGGAGAACTTGAAGCTTCTCGGTCTGATCAAAGGACTGTGGAAATGACCAATTTTGCAGAAGGGGCTCTAGAATATGTATCAGCTGCTCAAAGAACTACAAAATTTTCAACTTGTTCCCAGGAGGCTAATGAATCTTCTCTATCTGACCAAGGTCATCTATTACATTCAGCACATGTCAAAGAGGCTTTGCTGCCTGCTCTGTCTGATCAGGAAACTGAAGAATCATTGTTATCACCTTCAAAAGATACAGAACATCCACCATCTTCAGTTAGTGTTCAGATGCAGAAACCTTCTCTCTCTACCCTAGAGCCTCAAGACTCTATGCTAACTCCACCAATGCCCCGCAAACTTTCCATATCTCTCTCTGACTCTCTGTGTCCTTTTCCGTCTTCCCAAGAATCTGAGACTGAGACTGTAGCACTTTCCCCATTATCTTCACAGTACCTGGAAATTATCCCAATCTGCACAAGGGAAACTAGAATATTTTTCAACTGTAGAACAGTGTAAAGAACATTCCTCAACAGCCTCACAAACTACAAGAAAATTGTTCTCACCCCAGGATTGCGGAGGGCATTTATCATCAGGCCCAATGTTCAGGAACCTTTCCAATCTGGCCCAGTGGATCTATCAACTTTGCTTTCTTCCCAAATGGCATCAGAATCCCTTTAAATTGACTGAAGCATTGTTGTATCTTTCAACATCTGGCCAAGAGTCTCAAGAACATTATTAATCTTCCCAAGATGTAATTTGAACTCATGGATCCTCTGAGAGCATTCATGGATATATTTTACCTGAAGTAGAGCCTGTGGAAACTTTTACAGCAGTTTCAGGGACTACAGTGACTTCACCATTTGTTCCACAACCTCTGGAACTTTATTCATTACTACATGTGACTTCAGCAACTTCTCTAACTGACCAAAAGTTCTTGGGACCTAGACCACCTTCACAAAGAACTCTAGAAGTGCTGTCATTGGTATAAGGGACCTTAGAAACTTTGGCATCTCCCCAAGGGAATGAGAGAAATTCTCAGTTAGAAAAAGATACCGTGGAACAGTCTTTTTCAGTACAGGACATTTTAGGATCATTGACATTTATAACTGGAGTTCTAAAATCTACGCCATATGACCATAAACTACCAGAAATTTTGCCATCTATCCAAAAGGACTCCCTGTCTCCTAAAGAATCTTTGTTACTGTCCATATCTACAAATAGGACTCTTGAGAATTTGCAATCTGATTGTGAACTTACAAAACATTCCAATTCTTTTCAGGAAGCTTCTAGACATTTATCTATTGGTCCAAGATCCTCTGCAAGATTCACCATCTGCTTCAGAGACTCTGAGCCCATCTTTTAACCAAGGAATTAAAAAGTCTTTGCTGTCTTCCCCAGTTGCAGTGAAACCATCATCTGCACCAGATGCGAATAAACCTCTCCAAACTACTCTAAAGAATCAACCAACTAACCTACCTAATCAAGGGAATCAGGAAAATTCTTTGTCTCTCCAAAGTACACTGGGTTCTTTCTCATCCATATCAGGTTCTGTAGAACATTCAGCATCTTCCCCCTTAATTCTGGGACCATTAGCATTTTTCCCAAAGAAGCTAGGACACTTGTTTTGCTCAGATACATCACCATCTTTCCAAGGGCCTACAGGGCCTGTGTCATTTCCTTCTGGGACTACAGGACATTTGCAACATGGCACAAGATATCATGAATCTTCTTTATCAGCATTCAAAGATCTCCAACAGTTTCTATCTGTCAAACTTTACATATCTACTCAGGAAACTCTAGCTTCTTCACCATATAGACTACGTTAACTACAACAGTCAGCATCTTCTCAAGAAAAGTTGGAACCATCCAAGTTTGACAAGTGTGCACATAGCCAGTTTTCTTCTGTCCAAAATGAGTTGGGAATGCCTCCATTAGATCCAGTGATTACAGGCACATTGCCACAAACCCCAATGACCCCAGGACTTTCCTCACTAACACAAGAAAGTCCAGTCCCTTCCCCATCTTTGCAAAAAGGTGATGAATTTTGCCTATCTTCACAAGCAAATCTGGAAGTGAACACATCAGGGCAGGAGACTCTGAATCCTTCATCAACTACTCAAGTTCCTGAGAAAGATTCTCTTTATACAAAACCCAGTTTGGTAAAGCCCACACAGATACAGGGTACTGAAGGACATCCAGCTTCTAAGTTGGGGACTATTCAAAGTACAAAAAGGAACTAGGATTATCTCCACATGCCCGAAAGCTACTGATACTTTCTTTATCTACATAAGGAACTTTAGGATCTTGATCAACTGACCAAGGGGATCAGGGGACTTCCCTATCTGTCCGAGGGTCTCTAAAACTATCTACTCCCACACAGGGAATAGTAGAAACTGTGCCTTCTGTGCAAAGTACATTGACACATCCCACTTCTTCCCAAGCAGCTTCAAGATTTTCTCCATTGGCCCAACATACTGTCCAAGATTCAGCATCTTCACCAAGGACTACAGGACATTTTCAATCTAGCCAAAAACCTCAACAATCTTTTTTGTCTTCACTAGAGCACATAGAACATTTGCCATCTGCTCCAGGTGCTCAGGAAAATCTTTTATCTAATCCATGGACTCTAGGACATTTACTATCTTCTAAAGTGCCTAAGGAACTCTACACAGCTACAGAGGAAACTTTGCCTGTCCTAAGTTCTTTGTCATCAAGTCAACAGTCTTCAAAACACTCAGTATATTCTTCAAAGGTTTTGAGACAACATCAATATTCCCAGAATACCTTGGGGCATTTGTCATGTGGGAGAAAGGGTATGGAAACTCCTCAGTGTGCTACAAGGACTATAGAAGCTTTGCCACCACCTCTAGTGCCTAGAGGACATTTAACTTCTATCAAAGGATCGGAAGAACCTTTCCCTGCTGGCCAAGGGAATCTAGATCCTTATAAACTTTCCCAAGGGCCTCTGAAACATGTTATATCACCCCAGGAAATGCTGCATTCAGCACAATTTGCTGAAGGGACTCTACAACTTTCTGCACATTCCAAAGCAGTTCCAGAGCCATATACAAATTCCCAACTTATACAAGTGACTAGTGGAACATTTCCATCTGAACCAGAGCATCTGGGTCTCCGGTCATCAACACAAACATCTCCACCAACTTCTTATTCTGATGTAATGACTGTGGGAACTTGCCCATCCTCAGAAGAAACTCTAAAATTGTCCAAATATACACAAGGGACTCTAGAGTCTTCTTATGTTTCCCAGGGCACTGGATAGTTTCTCATATCTGCCAAAGTCACAATGGGAAATTTGACATCTGCAAAACAAAGTGTAGGAACTTTTCCATCAATAACAGATCCTCTGAGATCTATCCAAAATACACAGACACTATTGGGATCTTTGCAATCTGGTCTGAGTTCTCTGGGAATGTCTCGGGCTTCAGAAGGGCCTGTGGAACCTTCTTTATTTCCCCAAGATTCTTTAGAGTTATCTGTGTCTGCACAAGGAAGTCTAGAGCCATTGCTGTGTAATCAATGAACTAGGAAACATCCTGCTTCATCCCAAATCCCTCAGAAAACTTCTCAGTCTGCAAAATTCTCTTCAGTATCCACCATCTGTCCCAGGATCTCTGAAACCTTCTCAATCTGAAAAGAGAACACTAGGATCTTTGTCTTCTCCTGCAGGTACTGGAATATCTTCCCCTGCATCTCAGGAAATGTTCCAACTTTCTGCAAGTTCAGGATATCATGAGCCTTTGCTATATTTTGAATTGCCTCTGGAACTTTCCGTGTGTGCACAAGGAACTCTGTGTCCTCTTTCATTTCCTCAAGGAGAACTTGTTCCTTTGCATTGTTTCTCTGGTTATCTAGAATCATCTCAACCTGCCCAAATGAATCTTAGCCATTTGTCATATGTCAAAGAGCCTGTGGAAAATCTCCATCTGTCCCAGTTCCTAGAGAGATTTCACCATTTAACAAAGTGCCTAGAGGAATTTCATCACATGTCCCAGGTGATCCAGCATCTGTAATTTCTGTACATCTGCCTCTAGAACTTAATGTATCTGCTCAGTGTTCACTGAGTCCATCAGCATCTTCAAAAGGAACCCTAGGGTCCTTGTTATCTTCTGCAAACATCCAAGGAAAAGTTCAAAATACACAAAGCTATCATGGGCAATTATCACATATAAGAGAGACATTGGAAACTTCTCCATCTCATGTAAGAAGTTCAGTATATGAACCTTGTCCTCAGGAAACTCTGGGACTTTACTCCTTAGGCCAGGGGAGTCAAGCAACTTCTCAATGTGCTCAAGGAACTGTGGGTTCCTGCCTATCTCCACAAGTCTATAGGACTGTCCACATCGGCACAAAGGAGTCTAGGACATCCTCCACCTGCCCAAGGGCTTTCAGGCACTTCATCATGTACACAACATACATGCTCACAGTCCTTGTCTGAACAGAGCACAGCAGCATATTCATCATCTACCCAGTATCTCAGCCAGCATGCCAAAAAAGACAGTAGAAACTTTGAAATCTGACCCAGGGTTTCCAAGAATTTCCATCACAGCACAAGCATCTGTAGAATCTTTACTAACTCCCCAGTAGTCCCCAAGATATTCATCATCTATACCAGGTATATGCAAAACTTTGACAGCTACCAGAGGACATGTGGTATCTGATGATGGGCCTCTGGAACTTTCCATATCTTCCCAGGAAAACTTGAGTCCTTTCCATTCTTCCCAATGTCTTTTGAAACTTTCCCTGTCTGTAGAAGGGACTTTTGGTCTCTCTACACTTACGCATGGCACTCTAGGACACACTGTTTCTTCCCAGGGACATCTTGGATCCTGGCAGTCTGCTCAAAGTAATCAACAAACACATCCAACTACTTCAGACTCTTTAGTAACTATGCCTTCTTCAAAAAGGCAAACAGTCATTTCTTTATCAGGGCAAGGTACTCTATCTTCTTTCCTAGAGCCATTGAAAATTTCCTTATCTGTTCAAGTGAGTCCCAGACCTTCATTGTCTTTACAAGAGCCTTAGAGTTTGTGCCTTTCTTGACATGGAGAAAATACTCTGGATGTTTCTACCTGTGCACATAGCAATCTAGTGTTACCCAATTCCTCAAGAGGAGATTAGGAACCTTCATCATCTACACCAGTGACCCTAGGATCTTCTCCACCTGCCAAAGTGGATTTAGGAATTTCTCCATCTTCATCGACTCTGACATTTCCTGTTTCTGCCCAGGGTATTCTAGGAACATCTACACCTGTGCAAGAGGTTAGGAAAACTTCATAAGATAGTCAGGGGAGAACAGAACCTTTGCCATATGCCCTTTCCTTGGGACTAGAGGGAAATCCCCAAATTTCAAAGGAGGAATTAAAAGTCTTGCCATCTGCCCAATGGGGTTTTAAACCTTCTCGGTTTACCCCAGGGTCTGTAGGAAAATTGCTCTCTGCCTCAAGGACACAAAGGCTTTTCAATTCTACACTCCAAGATGCTGCGAGCTTTTCTCCTTCCTCCAAAAATAACTTAGAACAGTCAATATCTTCAAAGAAGCATCTAGCATCTTCACCAACTACCAAACCTTCTCTGACACATTCTCCATCTTCCCAAGTGTCTTGGTTACCTACCCCATCTACATCAGATACTCTGGAACATTCCCTACAAGACCAAGGGTGGTATAAACTGTCTGTACCCACAAAAGGGTCTCTAGGACAAACACCACATCAGAAGGGTTATGAAGGAAGTTCATTATCTATTCAAGGAACTGTGAAATTGTCTATATCAGGACAAGAGTCTCTAGGACCTTTCTCATTCAACCATGGACCTCCAGAATCATCCACATTTTCCCACAAAGTGCAGGACCCTTCTTATAATCAAGGGTCTGTAGCACAGTTCCCATCTGTTCCAGGAGATACACCTTCTTTCTCTGCCCAGGGAATACTGCAAAAATTGTCATTTTCCAAAGTTACTTTAGAAACATCATCTTCTCTCCAGAAAGATATAGAAGGTCTATTAGATGTGCATGGTGCTCAGCAACTTCAACATCCTTCCCCAGGGTATCTGGGATATTCACAATATACTCCAGAGTCATCAGAAACTTTGACATCTCCCTAAATGGTTTTTAAATGTTCAGAATCTACATCTTTGACTTTAGGAACGTTTCACCTCTCCCAGGAACACTAGGACATTCGCCATTTTCACAAAGTGCTGTGTTCCCTTCTGATTCTGACTAATAGATTCAGGAATCATCATCATCTCTCCAAAAATCTGTTCAATTTACTCCATCTACCAAAGGATCACTGAGACCTACTCCATCTGTTCTAGGGACTTCCCAATCTTTATTATGAGCCCAGTTGTGCCCCAAATTGTCTATATCTGCCCAAGGGTTTCTAGGATCTTCACCACCTCAGCAAGGTGTTTAGGAGATTCATTATCCATGCAAAGGACTCTTGGAACTTCCATATCAGCTCAAGCATTTGTAGGACATTCAAAATCTGATCAAGAGTCTCCAGAAATGTTCACATCTTCCCAAGAGAATCTAGGCCCTTCTTTATTCCAAGAGACTTTAGTACATTCATCATCTATTCCACAAGATTGTGGACTTTCTCAATCTTCAAAAGATATGTTAGGAACAACACTATCTACACAAGATGCTCAGAAAACTCCATCATCTGTCCAAAGGTCTATACTAACTGTACCATCAGGTCAAAGTGTTCTAGAATTTCAGACTTCTTTGGAGCAGCCTCTGGGTACTTCACAATATGCTTCAGAGACAACAAAATCTTTACCATCTTCTGAAGAGTTTTATAGTATTTTAAAATTTCTCTCAAGGTCTATAGAAACTTTGACATCTATTTTAGAGACACTGACATTTTCAACATTTGGCAAAGGTGCAGCGGGCCCTTCTAAAACAGACCAAGTGATACTGAGATCAACAACAGTTTCTCACAAACCTCTGGAATTTTCTCTATCTGACCAACAGTCTGTGAAAACTGCCACTGCCTCATCTCAAATGGGGCCTGATAGAACTTCATTAATAGACAAAGGTTTACAGGATATATCTTCAGGTGAATAGGTGCATTTAGGAGATTCACCACTGCAGCAAATCTGTTCAGGAAATGCATTGTCTATACAAGGGGCTCTAGGACTGTCCATATCAGCACAAGAAGCTCTTGAAAATCCACCATCTGCTCATGGATCTTCAGATACTTCCCTATCATATGAAGAGGCTTCAGGCACTTGTTTGGGCCAAGGGCATTCAGGACAGTCATTATTATTATCGTTATCTAAACTAGGAGATCTTGGACTATCTGAATATTCACAGTGCCCATTAGAAACATCTCTGTCTACCCATAGCACACTAGAAATCCCATATTCTACCCATGGGATTTTAGAAACTTCACACTTGTCCAAGATTCTCTAGGACATCTGCCTCCTTCAGTGCAGATTCTACAACAGGCTCCCCTAATGCCAGAGTCATCAGAGCATTTGTCATCTACCAAAGAGGCTTGTAATATATCAGACTCTTCCCCAAGAACCTCAGCGATGTTTTCAGCTTCCCCTGGATTGCTGGAAATTTCATTCTCTGCCCAAAGTACTATGGGAACATCTGTCTCTAAAAAAGAAATTATAGGATCATCAGTATCTCTGGAGGAATACCTGGGAACTCCTCTTCCTGAGCAAGGGTCTCTGAGAAGCACTCCACCTGCATCTGGGACTGGGTCACTCTCCCCCTCAAACAAGATTGTCAGGAAATATCTTCATGTGTACAAGGACATTCACCATCTCAGCAATGCTATATAGGAAATTCATTGCATTCACAAGAGGCTCTGTGTCTGTCCATATCAGCACAGAAATCACTTGAATATTCACCATCTGCTCATGGGTCTCCAGATATTTCTTTGTATCCCAAGAAGCTTCAGGCCCTTCTTTGGACTTTGAGTCTTTAGGACATTCATCATCTGATCGACGAATGCTTGGACTTTCTGACTCTGATGACAGGACACTAGAAACTCCACCATTTACCCAAAGCATTCTAGAAATACAATTCTCTAACAATGGCATTACAGAAACTTCAATAACTTCTCAAGATTCTTTAGAATATCTGCCTCCTTCAGTACAGAATCTGCAACCATCTGTTATACCACAAACCTCAGAAACTTTGCCAAGAGCCAAAGAGGTTTGTAAGACTTCAGAATCTGTATTAGGTGCTCTAGAAATTTTAACATCTTTTTTAGAGGCTCTGAGACATTTGAATTCTGATCAATGTACTCTGGGCCCTTCAGTATATGACTGAGGGAATCTGGAGCCATCAACACCTCTCCACAATACTCTTGGAAAACCCAAACCATCCCAAAGTGTTCTAGAACCTATAACATCTTCCCAAATAGGTACTTTCTTTTCAACGGAGGTTTTGGCACTGTCCACCTGTGCACATGACAAATTTATTCCTATTAATTCTCATGGTGACTGCCTGAGATATTCCTCTTATCCCAATAAAAGCCATAGACATTCCAATTCTACCAAAAAAAAATAGCGAGCCATGCTCCATTTCCTAAAGGAGATATCAGATATTCACTTTCAGAACTTGATGCCGTAAGATCATTCCCTTCTGCCAAAAGTAGACTCACATCTTCCATATATGTCAGAAAGGACTCAAGTTCTACCTCTACACCTCCAAGGTGTCTCACCCCCAGCATTATCCGAATTGACCTTCAGATCTAGTTCCCCTCCTAAAGAAGATCTCAGATGTTCTCCCTCTCCACGAGGTGGCTCCGGACATTCAAAATCAAAGAAAACAAAATTGAAACATGCTCCTAAAGAATCATGCCTCAAATCTGTCCCATCAGAAGATGAAGGCTTGAAATTTCACCATTCTCCCACGAAGGTTGGTAAAGAATTGGTTTCTAATAAAGTCGGTTCATGGCTTAAAACTGAGCCCAAAGAGAGCCTCACTACTACTTCTGCAAAGGGAGGTTGTAGATCTTCCCGATCTCATGAGGAGGGTCTCAGATGTTCTCCATCTCCTCAAGGCAGCCCTAGATGTTCCAGATCTACTAAAATCAAATTGGAACAGGTCAACTCTAACAAAGCAGATGTTCATGTTTCCCATTCAGAACACAAGGGCCGCAAACTACGCTCTTTGTCCAAAATAGAATCTAAGCATTCATCCTCCAAAAGGGACCAGAAAACAAAAGATACTCATCAAGAGTGTATAGAACCTTCCATCTCTAAGGGAGGCTTCAGATCCTCACGATCTCATGGGAAGGGTGGAAGAAGTTCTGCATCTCCCCAAGCCAGCCATAAATATTCCAGGTCTATTAAAACTAAATTGGGACAGGCCACCTCTAACAAAGCAGATGTTCATGCTTCCCATACAGAACATGAGGACTGTAAG
The DNA here is from genome assembly GCF_018167655.1 of Microtus oregoni. Classification (NCBI taxonomy): domain Eukaryota; kingdom Metazoa; phylum Chordata; class Mammalia; order Rodentia; family Cricetidae; genus Microtus; species Microtus oregoni. The sequence goes on along the minus strand of NW_024544742.1, from coordinate 2,208,269 downwards.
CATCTGTCTTTGTCGCAAAGAGGATTTAGTCATACTTCATCTGCCAAAAGGGACAAGAAACCAGACACTACTCCCCATCAGAGCATAGAAGCTTCCACTTCTACAGAAGAGGACATAGGGACTACTCCCTCTTATGAAGAGACCCTCAGACATTCTACCTCTCCTCATGGGACTTCCAGCCTTACTTCTACTTCTACCAGAAAAAGACTCAGGCATTTCCCTTATACTCAAGAAGTCATCAAAACTTCCACTGAAGCCCAAGAAAGCTTCAGGTCATCTCCAGATGGAAACAGTCCCAGGGGGAGTGTCAAGTTTTCCTCTTTGTCCCAAAGCAGTGATGTCAGACATCCTGTTTCTACAAAGGAGGACTTTAAACACACTCTTTCCATTCAAGAGGGAAACAAACCTTCCACTGGTGCCAGAGAGGGGAGTGGGACTTGGATTCCAGTACAATGGGGACTCATATATCCACCAATTCCAAAAGGGAGTGCCACATCAATCCCTGTTGTCCAAGGAAATTTCAGACATATGCGACCTCAACTAGCAGACCTAAGATCTTCCCTCTCTTACCAAGGCTAAGACACAGCCTTCCAATATGAACATGGGACCCCCATATGTAACCCTTCTGTCCTAGGAGGGCACAGATGTTCACATTCAGTCTCAGGCAGTCTCCGAAGGATCCCACTGCAAAAAAGGAACCTGAGTTCTTACCTCTCCACTCAAGAAGACATCAGACCTTCTCAATGTGACCAAAGGGGCCTCAGACTTTTCTATGGCCACCCTGATCAAGGCAGCTTTAGAATCTTTCAATCTGAAAGAGAGAGCCTCAAAAATAGCCCATCTAAATCACTGAGCCTCACATTTGATCCTTGTGACCAAAGGTAATTCAGAAATGTGACCTCTAATGTAGAGTGGGTTAGAATTTCAACTTCTGCTCCAGGAAGCCTCCAAAATAATCCTTCTGCCCATGGAGGCTCCAAACCTTACAAGCCTGTCAAACTGAAGTTCTAAAGATGCTCATCTCTACAGGGGATCCTGGGTCCTACTCTCTCTTATCATGCCATCTTTAGATCTTCTTATTCACAGGCCAGCCCCATATTTGCCTACTCTGTGCCCCACGTGAACAATAGGAGTTTATAACTTTCCCTTCTTGTCAAACACCTGTTAAACATTTGATTTCCATTCCTGGCTATCTCAGATGCACATTGACTCATCAGATTGGACCATCTGACTATAAAGAAGGCAGGCATTTTCCATCTGATTATTAATTGGTCACAGTTTCTATACAGAACATGATATACAATCTATTACCCACGGAGAATAGCATGTGCTTCTTCTGACTAATGTGGCCCTAGACTTACTTCATATGGCTTAGTGTGTGACAGATCAACCCCCTCTGTCTAAGAGGTTCTGGGTGTTTCTTATTCTAATCATCTGACTTCAAAGCCTCTGTCCAATTATAAAACTACCCTGGTGCCTCAAGTTCTAGAATGTTAGATCACCCAGCAGTGCCCTAAACCCAGTATATGCGCCTCTTGATCAGAAGAAATAAAGAAATGACACCCTTCATGCTCAGATGTAGATAGCTGAATTGGTACAGAGACCTAGCTGAGAATTGCCTCCTAGCAGGTTGGAGACTGATCACACTGTTGCCTGCCCTGCATGACATGGATATTCTATATTCGCATGAAGATTTGATCAGGAAATGTTCAGACTTCTCTAATTCCCAAATTAACTGTTGATATCCTACGCTTCCCACAAGAGTCTTTGACCTTTCTGTATTTCTCAAAATAGCATAAGACTTTCTGTCTCTGAAGACCGAGAATTTTGTACTCAAAATTCCCTGTTTGTCTGTGGATCCTTCATTCTCATTGTGTACAGGGTATCTCCATTGTTTTCCTGACAAGGGAACCCCAGACTTATTCTTTCAGGCCCAGTAGGACTCATCCTTTTTCCCAGTGACTGAAGTGGAGCTCCAATTATTTTCCAAGGGCTTACCGGGTGCTCAGGCACAACTCTTCTGAACCAGGATGCAGAATGCACTCCACTAATTCTCAAGCAGTTTATAGCCCTATCAATACAGAACCAGAGCTATTCCAAATGGATGTATGGATGAAGGGAACTTCTGACCTCTCCTTCAGTACTGGAGGTCTCAGATCTTTCCCAATGTCCAAGGTGGCCTCAATCTTTTCTGTCTAGAACAAAAGTAACTCACAACTTTTACCAGTAATCTAATAACCCATCAACAACAAAAGCTTCAGTCATTACTTGGTGTTCAAGGGAAGATTGACACACCATTCCATTGATAACCAGGAGACCCCAGACATTCACTAATTGCCCAAATGGACCTCATACTTACAACTTCAGAACACAGGTGCCATGCACATCCTCAATGCTGAAGGAAGCCTGAGACATAACTTGAGAAGAAAAGAGGCCTCAGACTTTTACAATGCACCAAGAAGGCCACAAATACAAACCCTTTAGAATTAATGAGCCATAGAATTTCTGCTAAGTTACACTGGGGATTCAGATTTATTCCAGAATCAGGACAGTTCAGGCCTCCAGCTACCAACTCCATCATGTCTTAGATATTCCCTTCAAAATTAAATTAATTCACTAGTTGAGGAAGCTTCCACCTTGATGCTCTGTCTTATGAAGAGGTATTTTAAAGTTATTTCCTTCAACCACAGTAGCCCCTGACTTTTATACTTTGCCAAAGGGGGGTTTCTGTAACATGCTTCTTCCTTTGTCTTTACTGGGGGAATCTTAGACATGCCTGTTTGATGAAGTAAGCTACAAAACTGGCCCGGTGAGTGAAAAATATCTCAGATATTCAGACTAGGTTTACAGGTACTTGAGGTTGACTCCCTATTATTAGGTAAACATCACAGCTTCTCTTTGTGTTCATGGCCAACTCAGGTCTACCAAATAACTAATCGAGACTAGAGCTTCTCCCTCAGAACTGAATGGCTAGTAAATACACTTCTGACCACAAAAGGAACCTCATGGAACTCTAGATTGAAGTTGCATGGCAGAAGAATAAAAAGTACCCTGGATCTAAGATCATCTGTTTTCATGCTGCACACCCGATATATGTCTGTCCACCATGTCTACACCTGTGCAGCTTATCCAGAGTTTAAGTAGGGTACAGACCTAGGGACTATAATTCAACTTGATTGCCGTTAAGCCTCAAAAGGAGTCCTCAGAGATAAGAATTTTCTAGAGTTCACTGAAGAGTTGGAGAAAGACTAGGGAGTGCCTGGATCTTCTCCTCTCCAAAAGGTAAGCAGTGGCATTCCCATTTGCCCAACAAGGTCTGGGATCTGTCTCCTTTCCAAAACCTTATTATTATTATTTTTTGCTCTGAAAACTTAGTCCTAAAAATACCCCTTTTAGTCCAAATGGCCTTCAGAAATTTCCCTCTGAGGAAGGGCACATGGAATATTTCACCATTGAAAAAAGAGCTGTGGTTAGTTCAGAGAAGTCAAGAAGAGTAGACAAATCCAGGAACCCATGCCACTTCCTTAAATAATGTAGCCATGGTATAGACTTCTCAGTCATACCCAGTCCTGTTTGCCTGCACAGAATTCTTAGGCATCAAACACAGTGTGCCTTCCACCACGTATCTTAATGAATTGTGATATTGATGCTTGGTCTCTTGCAGATTCAGCTAAAGATATGGACATCCTAAACTATGAAGAAGAGTTAGATGGTGAGGCAATTCTAGGAGCTTATGAGGTATCAAAGTCAACTGAATTTTTGATCATGGTTATATGGAATTTTCACATTCTGATCATATCTCCCCTGCCTCATGGGTCTCAGAAACTCCTTTCTTCACAGGGCTACTCACTCTTCCCTTTGGTCAAGGAGATATCTAATCTTCATCCTGGAATAAAGAGAGTCCTACATCTTTCCCGTTTGTTCAAAGGAGGTGTAGATGTTCCTGTTATGTGAGGGGCCCATATAATTCCTGATATTATGGAATGGACCTTGGACATTATTCTTAATAAATGGATCCCAGGTTTGCACTTCAGTAAACTGTAGACACAATATTGATCCAATGAGAGCCTCTGACAATAAATACCCTGTGAAGGATGGTGGTTATATTGTACTTTCCTTGAAAAAGGGGACTTTAGACACACCATTTACCTTCATGGGTACTGATAGAAACTCATCTGATTAAGGGGATACAGACCAGACCAGTGACATGAAGACTTACTCAGATGTTCATCTTTTTGTCATGTAAACTCCAAATAAGCACTCCCTGACCTTGGCTTCCTCAGAAAAACCACTTTTATCTGCAGAAACCTCAGTTCTATTTATCTCACTGAGAAGATGTTAATCTTTTCCCTTCTGACCTGAGTGTTCAGGCATGCCCAAATGACCAAAGGCATGTCAGAGTACTCTGAACTGATATCCTGGGACAAAACAGTAAAAAACTTTTCCCTGATTAAACCCTTTTACCTTTAAGATTCTTACCAGAAATGGAGTGGTCTCATCTTGTTTCATATGCCTGTGCTACTGATGAAAGGCTTGTGGAGGACACAGAGCTAGGAGCTGCCAACCAGTCTGTAAGAGAAAACCTCTGCTTTCCATGTGGATCTCCTGAGGAAACTGGGAACTTGGGGACATTGGGAGAGAGTTGAAGGGGAGAGGCGATGCAGAGAGGGGAGCAAAGAAAAATGTAGAGCTCAATAAAAATCAATTAAAAAAGAAAAAAAAACTCTGATTGCTTGATACCAAGATTCAGAGCCCCAAAACACATGGGTATTCCATAGTGTGAGGACATTTGAACCTGATAAGATATTGGCTGATCCTTCTAGTTTTCAAAGTAACCTGGGGACTTCATCTTACCCTGAGGGTTTCTGGAACTTAGGGTTCTTTCCTACCTTCCCAAAACACTCTCCCTTTCAAACATGGGGCCTGAAACCTTCCATGAATGGCCTAATAGGTCTTCTATCAAGCTGTTCAGGAATAGGTCTGTGGGAAACTCTCTCTATAAACAAGGGACAATAGTCCACACTGATTTGAGGTCCCATAGGCATGTTTGGCAATCAGAGCATAGAACCCAATGCCATCTGTCTTCAGATCAGTCAATGTAAATGGAATGATTTCAACATCTCTGTCGAGATCAGGACTGCTGAACACAAACTACAGGAAGTAACCTAGCCAGGAACAATCAGCCAGTTCTTTGGAAGAAGACATAGATTGTTACTGCCTTGTCTGTCTCAGAAGGAACACAAACTATGAATAAGAGTTGGAAGCTCATGATCAGTGCTGGGAACTTTCTCCACTATATGAGGTGCCTAAGATATTCCCCTTCAACAGAAATGTGTATGATACTTTCACACTCTGCCCAAAGGCAATTCTGTCCTCATTTCCTCATTTTTCAATGGGGTCTCAGAGGTTTCCTCTCTTATATTGGGCTCAGAATATTCACTTTTCTCCTTCTCCTTCTCCTTCTCCTTCTCTTCTCCTTCTCCTTCTCCTTCTCCTTCTCCTTCTCCTTCTCCTTCTCCTTCTCCTCCTTCTCCTTCTCCTTCTCCTTCTCCTTCTCCTTCTCCTTCTCCTTCTCCTTCTCCTTCTCCTTCTCCTTCTCCTTCTCCTTCTCCTTCTCCTTCTCCTTCTCCTTCTCCTTCTCCTTCTCCTTCTCCTTCTCCTTCTCCTTCTCCTTCTCCTTCTCCTTCTCTTCTTCTTCTTCTTCTTCTTCTTCTTCTTCTTCTTCTTCTTCTTCTTCTTCTTCTTCTTCTTCTTCTTCTTCTTCTTCACCTATTCCTTCTCAATACATGGAACAGGATGTCGGAACTCTCCTAAGATGTAGATTTTCCTAAACCCCATTTTCCAATGAGCCCTACCCTAAAATATTTGTTTGGTGTTATATGGTCCTTATATATTCCCATTCCTCCCAAGTGACTCTGTCTTTTATCTTCTCATTACAGGGGTGTCAGACCAAGAGTGCGTTATACCACCAAGTAAAACAAGTATCAGACATTTATGATCTTCCTTGAAGGTTTGTGAGCCAATTATCTACTTCCGTCTAGGAAGAGGATTTCAGAAGTTCAGTTTCCACAAAAGGAAATCTGAAAAATCAAACCCTATTGAATGGTCTCTTGAAACTGGCCCCTGTATACAAGGGATGTCTCAGACCTCCATCCTCTGATCTTCAGCATGTTAGTCCACTCTAAGACTAAAGAACCTTCAAGCTTCCCTTCTTTAGTTGGTGACCTAGCATGTTCCCCTACTAACTAAGACTGCTTTGGAGCTGGCCCCTCTGAACAAGACAACCTTACAAACACATATGAGAACAATGGGATCTCACAACTTTCTGTTTTATGATTACAGGACAGAACCTCTCAAGCCATCTGTCTCAAAGTTTGGTTATCAAAAACACACTGTTTCATTTATTCACAGATATGTGCAGCTGAACACAACCCTGAGGAAACATCAATGCTTGCATAACCACTTAGCCTGTTGGAAGATTGTTAGGAGATTTGCCTTAAACTCTCAAAGATTTCATACAAGGTATGTGTTTGCCTTGGGAAAAATAGCTAATGTTAGTGCAGAGCCAGAACCTTTTCCCATTATCCAGGATGCCTTGGGACCTTCCTGTTCTGATCATGATTGAAGTGCATAGTAGTATTCTACCAAATGTGACTGGAGCCCTCCTTGCTGTGAATAAAGACATTTGTGATTTCTCATTTGCTGAAGGTAGTCTCAGAACTTCCCATTCTGAGAAGAGGTTGCCAGAACTTCCCTGTTTACAAGAGACCTCATGTATACTCTGTTTATTGAAGTTTTCATGAGAACTACCCTGGGTCAGACTGGGCCATCATCCTTCCCTCCATTAAAAAATGTGTACTTACACCTTATTCACCTGTACAAGGGAGACTAGGAAGCACTGTCTTTAACTCCAGGAAACTCATGCATTTCATTTATTCACAAGGTGACATTAGAGATGTTATTTTGAATAATACTGCATCCTACCTTATAGGAATCTATCAAAAATCCTCAAACATTCCTTTCTGTCTTTGAAGTACCTCCAAAAAATGCTGCTCTAAACAAAAATGATTTAAACCTTTTATATTTGGTGCTGGTGGCTAGGTAACTGCATTGCTCCACTGTTGCGGGAGGTCCTCCCTCCTCCAGCCTATAGCCACTGAGATACCAGCCCATTGGGGCGTAGTCTCTCTCCCTTTAAAAAAGCGGCCACTTCCCTCTCCTCTCTCTCTTCACTTCCTGCTCTGCCAGCGACTAGACTCCCTTCCTGGTTGCGCAGAGGGCTGATGGTGATCGGTAAGTTTTTTTTCCCCTTTAAATAAATACCACCCTATGAATCATAATTCCAAACTTGTGTGGCATTGTTTATGACTTACGCCTTCACTCCACTCTAGGTTGTGGGCCCCTGTCGTAACTTTAGAATTAGAAACTGAATCCTAATCTATGTTTTTCAATCCAATCACTAGAAATCAACTGACCCCATCACTGCTGCCCAGACATGGACCATGAAAACAACCTGAAAAAAGGAGGAGACCTAGCAGTTTACCGCCATCCAGATACATTGAAGAAGGCTCTCTAAGACTCAACACAAGATGAGGAAGCTCTAAAGAAGAGTTGGAAGCTGAAGTGCAGTAATGGTACCTTCCTTCACTGAGTAAGGTAGTAAGGGCATTCACCTTCAACAGGATGGTACATGACATTTCTCCTCTCTATGCAAGGGTTTTCCAACTCATACCCTTGCCCTAAACAGGTCTCACAAAGGGCCAGTGCTTCCACTCTCCTCAGGTATCTTATTCTTTTTACTACACTGATGAAAATGGTAGACCTTCCTCCTAAGACAAAGCCTACTGCAGACCTTCCCCATTTTCCTAAGGTGGTCTCAAGTATTCATTTTGTGGCAAAGACCCTCAAACTTTACCTTTGAATAAAGAGGCCACACATTAAATATTCCTTACACCACTCACACTGTAACAGTGAGTGTCAGATTTGCCCATATTCAGTCCATTGTAGTGAAAGGGGGAACTATGATTACAAACTTCAACCACAAAAATTACAAAGATCCCATTTTTTGCCAAGAGGTGTCTGGGCTATTCCACAATGATGAATAAGAGCTCAGAATTGCAACCAAAGGGGTTGAAAATCATTCACTCTGTATTTAATTGAGCTACAGGTCTAGCCACTGACCTTGGGAGGCCTTAGAGCATCCTCTTCCTTTCATGGACACATTTTACTTGACCCTTGGACTCATATTACCTTAGTGCCAATCCCAGGGGCTAAGATTTCTAAGAAAACACTTTTGTAACCATGGGACCTCACAAGATTATAGGTAGAGGGAAAAATATAAAAAGCTAAAACTAAAAATTTTGCCATCTGCCTAGAATGTAGCTGTCAGAAATGAAAAATATTCTCATCTTTTATGTAAATGAAGACTGTGCTTATGTTTCCCAACTGCCCAAGCACAAATAATTACACAGAAAATATATTAATTACAATTCCACATAGCCTATTAGCTCAGGCTTCTTATTAACTAACTCTTACATCTTAAATTAACCCATTTTTATTAATCTATGTATCACCATATGGCTGTAGCCTACTGGAAAAGTTCCAGCGTAGTTCTACTTCAGTAGCTACATGTAATCTCCTGGACTCCACCTAATTTCTTTTTATATCTCTTCAAGCCTGGCTACATTCTTCCCTGCCATAGGTCAAAGCAAATTTATTCATTAACCAAAAAAAAAGAAAGAAAAGCATATACAGAAGGACATTCCACATTACTTACATTGATGGATAAACACAGATCAATACATCCCTGAGGATGCATCAAAGTTTACACAACCACTCATCATGTTGAAAGAGTGTTGTAATTGCTTCTTGTACTCTTCCCAACAGTTGATGTGATATATGGATCATGGAAGTTGGGAGCACAGTAAGAATCAGATGATGCTGAACCAAACCACTCAAGTAGAACTAGCATTTTCCCTTTCTGCACAATGGAGTGATTGGAACTTGCTATTTGGTCAAACATAGTCAGGCACTTTTTCTCTAAGCAAGACAGTTCAAAATGAACTCAGAAGTTTCCCCTCTGAATATAATGTGGGCTTCTCAAGCTGTCAAGGCATCTCACACTGTGCCTTTTTGGTGACTGGTTATCAGAAGATCCCTTTGATTAAAGTAGCTGTCAGGTCTTTCTGTTATTATAAATAACACCAAATAACCTCTTTGTTTAAGGAAATTCATAAGAATAACTGATTTTTTAACTAAAGTTATCTCAGAATTTTCATTTTTCTCAAGGTGACCAAGATCAAAGTATCCCCAGATCACCCCCTATAAGCATGTGGGCCTCAGAATTATCCCCATAATGGAGATCTTTCCCCACTAACTACATCCACTATGAAAATACATGTGTGACCAAAGGGACTTCATCTTGCTCTGCTTTGAGGTGACAGAGCCTGAGACTTAGGTCATCTTTGCTTCATTAAAGTCACCAGAATGAAGAGGTCTCATCCTTGATACACACACCAATGTAGCTGATGAGAACTGGAGCCTGCCAATCATGACTGATAGATGATGATCAGATTACTGCCAGGCCTGCCATAGTGTGCCTGAAGATGTGAATCTTCTAAACGGTGATGAAGTCCTTCCTCCACTGCACAAGGTAGACTAGGATACTCCCTTTTGCCTAAGTGGTTTGTGACTTTGCTTCTCTCTTTAAGTCTGCCAAAGTCTTCCATTCCTAACCACCATCTATTTCTGTCAATTAGACTTCAAATGCACACTCTGTAACCAAGAGGGCCTGGTATTTATCCTACATGCCTGAGGGGGCCAGGGAAGGTCTATACCTGCCCAAGGCCCCAAAAATTTCAAATTCCAATCAAAAGGCCTTCAAAACTTACCCTCACTTAGTAAGGATCCAATCATTCCCTTTTGATGAAGGAGGGCTCAGACCATCTCCCCCTTTACTTAAATATGCTTCACCTACAATACATCATCTGAAAGGGTCATCATTATCCTCTTTTTGTCAGGGTCCTCAAATTCCTCCCCTCTGGCCAAAAGGTCTGAAAATGTCTTTCTTTCATAGAGGAGATTCAGAGCATCATATTATAGCATCAGACACTATTCGGAAATACTTGGCCTTTCCCCTCTATCCAGGTGGAAGTAAAACTTTCTCCCAAAGCCCAAGATGGATTGTAATATGTTCTGTTTTGCCCAAGGATGACTCAGGCCTACCATATCTACTATGGGGCTTAGAGATCTTGTTCTCTTGACTATGTATGTCTGCTATATTCCCAACTGTCTAGTATTGCTTCAAACTTTCTTCCTGCTACATATATGGGATTATCTTATCTGACCAATAACTTCTTAGACTGAAAATGGCCATCCAACTACTTTGAAAACAGGCAATGATTACTTCCCGGCCGTTCACAAGCCCACAAAGGTATGGATATTCTCAATACTGAAAAAGATTTGGAAGCTGACTAGGTCAAACCAGACCTTCCTCTGCTCCACAAGGTGTTTACTTTATGCTTAATGGAAAATTTTGATTCCTATTTTATTGAACATTACCATAAAATTTACACCCCAGCAAATAGGTGTAGACCTTCACTTGTGCACAAAATGTCTCAGAAATCCAGTTATGACCAGAGTGCATTAATATTTCTCATTATTCCCATGAATTTTGCCATATAACATTTTTGATGAAGGGTATAATAGTCCTTCTATTTCTGTCCCAAGTACCAAGGCCCTACCTCATCTTACATAGTGGATTTAGCCGTTCACATCAATAAAGAGTGCCTCAGGCCTGCCTTGTGTAATCAAGGAAATTTCACAGTTGATTCCATACCTATAACTTCTAATTTGGGTGGCCTGGGAAGTACTGTTCTGACTAAAGAGAACTCAGATCTCTCTGGACCGAGGTCCCTGAACACAAGAACAGCAAGATGGGGATAACTCATAATACTGCCTTCACTCTAGTCCCCTAGACAGAGAATTCCTGTCCTACATGAAGAGGAATTTGTGGATGGACCTATACCAGATAAAGAAACTGAGTCACAGATGTCTGTCATGCAGCCTATTAGAAGACTTCTAAGACTGCTGACATGCCTGACATGGACATTCAGAAAATGTGTATTCTAGATTGTGATTTCAAGTTTGGTGCCTATGAAGAAGTGAGTGTCTGGTACGTTCTATAAATCTCAGTATTCAAGTTTCAGCTTCTGCCCAATAGGTACACAGACATATGACCAAGGGAGGCTGAGATTATTTCACCTAGTCCTAGGGAGCTCCTGACTCCACCTTCTAGGTCAGAGGATTTTAGATCTTTCACCTGCTCCCAAAGCGGTAGCAAGAATTCTTCTTCTGCCCACATAGGCTTTCTCTGCCTACCTAAGTTCTGCCTTGCTATAGGTTCAAAACAGTATCTTACTTATTAATGGTGATCACAGCACACGGAGGGGACTCCCTCATCATGGATATGCTCCACCTACCCAGAGAAGTCTGGGAGTATCCTCTCTTTTTTACTGAAGTGATTTTTAGACTATCCCCTCTCCCAAGTATACCCCCAAGTTTTGTCTTCTGACCAAAGGGTTTCAGACCTGCCTGCTCTACTAGAGAGGTACATACAAGGGTTCTCAGATCTTCTGAACATGATCCTGTGGGAGTACAATTACTAGGACCATATAATTGGGCCACATACCATTCTGATGTGACCAAAGGAGTTTCAGTTTACTGCCTATGATTTACCAGACAGCCTCAGATCTACTCATTCTGCAAGTTGTCTTCAAATAGGCCCTTCGTTCTAAGGAGAACCTCAAACTCTTCTCCTCTGATTCAGTGGCCTCAGACATTCCCCCACCCAAACCTGAGATCATAGAATACTTTTCTTCACACGATGACTTCTCCAGACATCCCAGGCTTAAAGACTCCAAGTCCATGTATAGGAAGTAGAGTCTAGAACTGAAGCCCACTGCCTCAAAGCCAAAACCAATATAATGTGGTCTCCATCATTCAAACTTAGATCTGAGCAGCTGAACATATGCTTAAGAAGGAGAACTAGCTTGGGACTCTCATGCAGACTTTTGGAAAATACCCAGACTGCTGCCTCACCTACCACACATTCTCTACAGTGGACAGATATCCAAGTATCTGATGAAGAGCTGGAAGCTGATAAGGCAGTTCCTGGGATGTGTTCCATTGTATGAGGTCGGCTGGGACTTTGATCTCATGTCAAGCAGTGGGTATGCTGATTTACAACTTTACCCAATCCAACATGCTATTCAATATCTATAATAACCCCCAGATTTCCACACTCCTCACAAGACACCATCAAACATTTCCCCTCTGACCCTGGGGTCCTTGTATTTTCTCCAGGGCTCTTGTTTCCTCCCTTCTTCCCCATGCACCTTGGCACGTTTCTGACATCTCACCTCTGACCCTATGATCACTATTCATACATTTCTGACTTCTGTGGGGGGGATTCAAGGTCTGAATATGAGGCCTTCAATAGTGTTCCCATTGACCAAGGGTGTCTCACACATACTCTTTTCATTTAATGGAGTATTCAAACTCCATATCTGGCCAAGAGAATTTCAGATCTTCCTTTTTTTGTAATGTATGGTGTCTATACTATCATGCTTATCCAAAGGGCCTCTAAATTTACCTTCTGACCAAGCATCTGACATTCCCACTCTTCTCAAAGACACACGTACATGAGGTAGACAGAAGTCTTGGGCATACTCCTTCTAATCAATAACATTCTTCCCCTCAAGATTGAGGCTTCAGAGTGCAAGAGTAACAAGGAGAGTCTGGAAAGCAGCCATCAGTCTTCAGGGTATTCATCAGAACAACAGAAGTGGACTTCTTCCAACCTTAGTGCCCTGAATAGGAAGACTGAACACCAACTCGTGAGGCTTAAAAAGTGACAGACACCAGCCATGCTCTTGCAATAATGTTCAGATTCCTTCATATCCTTCTGAAGATGCCACAGATGATACTGTTACTTTGTTGTTGTTTTGATTATAGTTCTCTTCTTGGGGTTATTGTTTACTTTTAAGTTTAGAAGCTGACATCTTGATATTTTCTTGGTATGTTAATTATCTACTGGCATTAAAATTTGGCAACCAATTGCATAAATGTTTCACATGTTCTAATCTATTTGGAAACCACAACATATGCACTTCTTCCATGTTTTTGTATCAAAGACATACTGCTATGTAATTCTATTTTACAAATATAGTCGTTTTAGCCAACATTCATATATGTGTGTGTGTGTGTTTTCAAATCTGTTTCCTGTTCTATGATTTATTTATGTTTTTTATTGAGAAAAGGAGAAAAAGAAACAAGGTTCCACCTCCTCCCAGCCTCCCATTTCCCTCCCCCTCCTCCCACCCATCTTCTGCTCCTCCCACCCTTCTCCCCCTCCCCCCACTCCTTTCGCCCTCCCTCTCCAGTCCAAAGAGCAGTCAGATTTCCCTGCCCTGTGGTAAGTCCTAGGTCCTCCCCCCTCCATCCATATCTAGGAAGGTGAACATCCACACTGGCTAGGCTCCCACAAAGCCAGCACATTAAGTAGGATCAAAACCCCATGCCATTGTCCTTTGTGTCTCATCAGCCCTCATTGTTCACCATGTTCAGAAAGTCCAGTTTTATCCCATGCTTTTTCAGTCACAGTCCAGCTGGCCTTGGTGAGCTCCCAGTAGATCATCTCCACTGTCTCAGTGGGTGGGTGCACCCCTCGTAGTCCCGACTTCTTTGCTCATGTTCTCCCTCCTTCTGCTCCTCATTGGGACCTTGGGAACTCAGTCCAGTGCTCCAGTGTGGGTCTCTGTCTCTATCTCCATCCATCACAAGATGAAGTTTCTATGATGATATGCAAGATATTCATCAGTATTGCTCTAGGATAGAGTCATTTGAGGTTCCCTATCCTCAGCTGCCCAAGAAACTAACTGGGGACCTCAGCTTGGGCACCTGGGAGCCCCTCTAGGGTCAGGTCTCTTGTCAACCCTAAAGTGGCTCCCTTAACTAAGAATTGTGGTTCCGTGCTACCCTATCCAACCTTCCTTTATCCCAATCTTCCTGTTTCCCCAAGTCCTCCCCCATTCCCTTCTACCTTTTCTCTCCCCATCTCCCCTTACCCCCATCCCACCCCACCCCCAAGATCCCAATTTTCTCCCCAGCAATTTTGTTTACTTCCCTTAGCCAAGAGGATAACTATATGTTTTTCCTTGGTTTCACCTTCTTACTTAGCTTCTTTAGGTTCACCTATTGTAGACTCTGTGACCCTTATTTATGGCTAGAAACAAATTATGAGTGAGTACATCCCATGTTCATCTTTCTGGGCCTGGGACACCTCACTCAGGATAGTGTTTTCTATTTCCATCCATTTGCATGCAAAATTCGAGAAGTCATTGTTTTTTACCGCAGCGTCGTTCCCTAGTGTTTATATATTTCATACTTTCTTCATCCATTCTTCCATTTAAGGGCATCTAGGTTGTTTCCAGGTTCTGGCTATTACAAATAATACTGCTATGAACATAGTTGAACAAATGCTTTTGTCATATGATAGAGCATCTCTTGGGTATATTCCCAAGAGTGGTATTGCTGGGTCTAGGGGTAGGTTGATACCGAATTTTCTGAGAAACCGAAACATTGACTTCCACAGTGGTTGCACAAGATTGCATTCCCACCAGCAATGGATGAGGGTACCCCTTCCACCACAGCCTCTCCAGCAAAGGCTATCCTTGGTGTTTTTGACTTTAGCCATTCTGACAGGTGTAAGATGATATCTCAAAGTTGTTTTGATTTGCATTTCCCTAATTGCTAAGGAGGTTGAGCATGATCTTAAGTGTCTTTTGGCCATTTGAACTTCTTCTGTTGAGAATTCTCCTTTCAGTTCTGTGCCCCATTTTTTAATTGGGTTAATTAGCATTTTAAAGTCTAGTTTCCTGAGTTCTCTATATATTTTGGAGATCAGACCTTTGTCTGTTGTGGGGTTGCTGAAGATCTTGTCCCAATCAGTAGGTTGCCTTTGTGTCTTAGTGACAGTGTCCTTTGCTTTACAGAAGCTTCTCAGTTTAAGTAGGTCCCATTTATTCAATGTTGCCCTTAATGTCTGTGCTGCTGGGGTTATACATAGGAAGCAATCTCCTGTGCCCACCTGTTGAAGGGTATTTCCCACTTTCTCTTCTATCAGGTTCAGTGTGTTTGATATTGAGGTATTTAATCCATTTGGACTTGAGTTTTGTGCATGGTGATAGATATGGGTCTATTTTCATTCTTCTACAGGTTGACATCCAGTTGTGCCAGCACCATTTGTTGAAGATGCTTTCTTTCTTCCATTGTATACTTTTAGCTCCTTTTTCAAAAATGAGGTGTTCATAGGTTTGTGGGATAAAATACATTGGTCGACTTCTCTGTTTTTATGCCAGTACCACACTGTTTTTATTATTGTAGCTCTGTAATAGAGTTTGAAGTCAGGGATGGTAATGCCGCCAGCAGATCAATTATTGTATAGAATTGCTTTGGCTATCCTATGTTTTTTGTTTTTCCATATAAAGTTGATTATTGTCCTCTCCAGATCTTTGAAGAATTTTGATGTGATCTTGATGGTGATTGCATTGAATCTATAAATTGCCTTTGGTAGAATTGCCGTTTTTACTATATTGATCCTCCCAATCCAAGAGCAAGTGAGGTCCATCCATTTTTTGGTATCCTCTTCAATTTCTTTCTTCAATACCTTAAAGTTCTTGTCAAATAGATCTTTCACTTCCTTGATTAGATTTACCCCAAGATATTTTATGCTGTTTGTGGCTATTGTGAATGGTGAAGCTTCTCTGATTTCCCTCTCTGCTTCCATATCATTTGCGTATAAGAGGGCTACTGATTTTTTGGAGTTGATCTTGTATCCTGCCACATTACTAAAGCTGTTTATCAGCTGTAAAATTCTTTTTTTTTTGATTTTTTTTCGAGACAGGGTTTCTCTGTAGCTTTTGTTTCCTGTCCTGGAACTAGCTCTTGTAGACCAGGCTGGCCTCGAACTCACAGAGATCCGCCTGCCTCTGCCTCCCGAGTGCTGGGATTAAAGGCGTGCGCCACCACCGCCCGGCCTCAGCTGTAAAATTCTTTAGTGGAGTTTTGGGGGTCGCTTATGTCCACTATCATATCATCTGCAAATAACGAAAGTTTAACTTCTTCCTTTCCAATTCAAATCCCATTAGATGCTGAAAAAGCATTTGACAAAATTCAACATCCATTAATGTTAAAAGTCATGGAGAGATTAGGGATACAAGGGTCATACCTAAATATAATAAAAGCTATATACAGCAAGGTGACAGCTAACATCAAATTAAACAGAGAGAAACTCAAAGCCATCCTGCTTAACTCAGGAACACGACAAGGCTGTCCACTCTCGCCATTCCTCTTCAATATAATGCTTGAAGTTCTAGCAACATAATGGGATCAAGGGGATTCGAATTGGAAAGGAAGAAGTTATGATTTATTTTTCAAATATTAAATTCATTTGACTATTTACTTTACATCCCAGATGCAACCTCCACCCTCCCCTCCTTGTTCTATTCCATCTCCTTCGGTTCCCACCTCCAATCCACTCCTCCTCTACTTCTGTTCAAGAAAGGGTAGGTAACCTATGGAAATCAACAAAACATAGCAAACAAAGTTGCAGTAAGACTAAGCACCTCCCATGCACCAAGGCAGTGCAAGGTGACCCAGAATGAGGAGTAGGTTTCCAAAGCCTGTAAAAGAGCTGGAGATAGTACCTGTTCCCATAGTCAGGAGGCCCACAGTAGGATCAAGCCACACAACTATAACACATATGCAGAGTGAAAGAACCCCAGGGTGGGCTGCCTTTCAATCTGGGGAGACCCTCCCAAGGAACAGCGAGGCCACGTGTGCGGATGCAATCAGCAAGAGGTTTATTTCGGATACACAGGTACCTGGGGCGTCTTAGTCGCTCGGAGGACTTAGCGCGCCTTCAGGTTGGGGCAGTGGATTTTTTATAGGGTAGGGAGGCAGAAGCGCGGGTACAGAAGTGAGACACATAGTTACAGGGTTCTGATTGGGCAATTCAAATAAGGCTCGGGTTCAAACTGAGTACAGTTCTGTGGTTTCCAAGAAATCAGATATGTATGCTGACTCGGCCTATCTAGGGTACAACTCTTCTTCTGGACCCCAAGTTTCCTGCTGGCAGTCCAGATGGTCGACCATAGATATCTTGTCTGGCTCAATGCCCCTGCCCCTAAGTTGACCAACGACCTTATCTCTAAATTGAACTCCCCTGTCCTAGCTTTCAGTTATATTGCTCAAAAATTCAAACCTTGTAAAATAGCGTTATTGCTGCTGCTAACTTAATGCTGCTAAGTAGGGGTCTTTCACAGAGAAAATTTCATTTGATGCCATTTGGAAGATCCTTTCTTACATGTGCTGGCCCCTCCTCCTGCAATTTCACAGTGATTAGAAGGATGTTATAAGTACCACATTCAGAAATAAGCCCAATACAACCCAGACAGCAACATCTGACTAAGAAAATCTTTCTGATTAATGTCAGTCCTTTCTTGTGAACTGAGAGCAGCTTTCCTCTCTGGATTCAAGCATGACTTTGTGCTAGGAAATTTGCTTTAGGGTGAAACTGGTTTAAGCCTTCATGGGGGCACAATGAGCTTGTCATATCTGAGAGCGAGTGGAACAATAGTGAAATAGAAGCACTGAGCAGAACCAAAAGAGAGAGAGAGAGGGGGTGAGCAGGAGGAACACTGCATCTGCATGGAGTAGAAAACTTTTGGATGACAGAAAGAGCAGGTTTGACCAGGTTCTCAGAGGGAATAAGCAGAACTTGCTGGGGCAAAGATACTGTGTGTAGTTATCATGAGGAGAAACCAAAGTATGATTTGATAATGAAGGTCATGGGAGGAGAGGGGTGAAGTAGCTCTTCAGAGCTGAGGGACTACTGGATTCTGTCCAGAAGAGAGGCTAGGAAGACTTTGTACCTATGGAGCTCCATTTGCATCCTGTCCAACAAAGAGCTCTATTGAAGTAGGCTTTTTAATGAAGTAACTCTAAAACCTTGTGTTCCTGATAAAGGTGGGCTTAGAACCAAATGGAATCTCAAACTTTCCCATGTTAAAAAAGGGTGATACAGAAATTCCACTTCTGTGCAATATAGCCTCTGTGGTTATCTCTGTGGCTATAAGAGCCCCATAGATCCTCCCAGGAGGTGATGGTCCTCAGGCATTCCCATTTTGCCCTAGGAAGCTTATTTTTTGCCAAGATAATTTTAAAAATATCCCTGATAGCCAAGGTTCCAAGGATATTTTCCTGCTTTGCCTGAAGTTTTGTATATAATCCCTATGGCCAAGGAGGTCTATGATTTTCTTCATGTGACCACTGATTTGGAATATTTTCAATGGACAAACACATTTTGGATCACACTGGTTAGAGGTATTGGGTGTCAAGCTTACTTTCTGTGAACAATGAGAAATACAATCACATAATGAATTGTTCAAGAGTGTCCTTATTTCTGTGAATCCATTCTATGACCCCAGAAGGCAATTGACACCACAGGTTTGAACCCTATTAGACACAATTCTCCGATACTTACATCCTGATGATAAACTTTAACTAATCATGTTGGTGCAATAGATGATTAGCAGACACTAACAATCCATAGAAGAATTATATTGTAAAAAAATAAAATAAAAACTGTACTATGTCACCTATAAGTATTCATTTTAATACAGTTAATACTATATTTTGTGCTTTGGATAAACTGAAACATGAAATAGTATTTCCAACATAATGAAAAAGAAACATTTTTATGGATCTTGTGTATATTGTCTGTATGCTGCTTTTTCCCCTTAAAATACCTCTAAATGTGGCTTATTAAAGAGCCATGTGGCCTTCCAGATGTAGGATGACATTAAAAGGAGATTCTGGAGTGACACTCTAAACATGCAAGTTTATCTTTGAAAATCCATGCCCCATTGACTTATTTCCCCATTCCTTCTGATTGAGCTTTATTAAGTTGTATATTTTTTTAAAAGGCAGTTAAGTAGAATCCTTTCCACGATAAAACAGAAAACAGTCTCTGCTCAGGTGAGATGCATTTAGAGGGGTGACAGCAGCAGATGAACATGAGTTTGTCCTTCTTTGCAACACACTAATAATATCACCGCCACTGACAGGATCTTTCTGATTTGTTGAGCATATTTCTCATGGAGGAAATAGCAAAGTAGAAGCTATCGATATTGCAGAAGTTGCAGGAAGTCTAAATGAATAAGGGATTGTTGATTCTTGATCTGCATGGCTCCCCTTTCCAGTCCCCATATCCATTATCACCACTTCCTGGAGATCTCCCATCAGCATTTTGAGACTTTAAATTTGCACATTTTCCCCTGCCTCCACTACTAGTGCCGTCCAAAGGCTAAGGAAAGTGGATCTCAAGACACATGAATTCAACCCTGTCCCTAGACCAGCATATCATACACAAAGACCAGTGCTTTGGTCAGTGTTTTACTGCTGTGAAGACACATGCATTCTTTGAAGATATGTAACAAAACTTATCAGCTAGTTTGTAGGTAACTGCAGCTGCAGCTGTGTGGAGATCTTTGCCCTCTCTTAAAGGGAACCTCTACAGGTTATAAAGAAAGAGAACTAAACCATTGAGAGATCTAAAAAGAGACAAAGAGTCCATGTAATATTTTACATTTCTTTATTTTTAATTGAGCTATACATTTTTCTCTGTTTCCCTCCATTCACCCTTCCCTTCTACCCACTCCCATTATCCCCATGTTCCCAATTTACTCACATGATCTTGTCTTTTTCTACTTTCCATGTAGATTAGATCCACATATGTCTCTCTTAGGGTCCTCTTTGTTGTCTAGGTCCTCTGGGATTGTGAATTGTAGGCTGTTTTTTATTTGCTTTATGTCTAAATGTCACTTATGTCTGAATACATATGATATTTATCTTTCAGGGTCTGGGTTACCTCACTCAATATGGTGTTTTCTAGATCTATCCATTGGCCCACAAATTTCAAGATGTCACTATTTTTTCCACTCTGTAGTACTCCATTGTGTAAATGTACCACATCTTCTTTATCCATTCTTCAGTCAAAGGGCATTTAGGTTATTTCCAGGTTCTGGTTATGACAAATAATGCTGCTATTAACATAGATGAGCACATGTCCTTGTGGTATGATTGAGCATCCTTTGGGTTTATACCCAAAAGTAGCATTGCTGGTTATTGAGGTAGGTCGTTTCCTAATTTTCTGAGAAATCATCATACAGATTTCCGAAGTAACTATATCAGCTTGCACTCCCATCAGCATTGGAGGAGTATTCTCTTTACACCGTGACCTCTCCAGCATAAGTAGTCATCAGTATTTTTTAAATATATTTATTTATTTGTTTGTTTTTTTTGTTTATTTATTTATTATGTATACAATATTCTGTCTGTGTGTATGGCCAGAAGAGGGCACCAGACCCCATTACAGATGGTTGTGAGCCACCATGTGGTTGCTGGAAATTTAATTCCGGACCTTTGGAAGAGCAGGCAATGCTCTTAACCTCTGAGCCATCTCTCTAGCCCAGTCATCAGTATTTTTGATCTTAGCCATTCTGACAGGTTTAAGATGGAATCTTATAGTTGTTTGATTTTCATTTCTCTGATGGCTAAGGATGTTGAGCATTTCCTTAATGGCTGAAAAGCCATTTTAGATTTATCTGTTGAGAGTTCTGTGTTTAGGTCTATACCCCATTTTTATTATATTATCTGTTCTTTTCATGACCAATTTCTTGAGTTCTTTATATATTTTGGAGTTCAGTCTTTGTCTGATATGAGTTGGGTGAAGATCTTTCCCATTCTGTAGGCTGCTGTTTTGTCTTTTGCTTTACAGAAGCTTCTCAGGGTAGGTAGAATAAACATAATAAAAATGGCAATCTTACCAAAAGCAATCTACAGATTCAATGCAATGCCAAGCAAAATTATTCACGGACCACAAAAGAACAACACTCAACCTTCTATAGAAAAGCAAAAAAAAAAACCCAAAACAAAAAAAAAAAACGTGCTAGCCAAAACAATTCTGTACAATAAAGGAACTTCTGAAAGCATCACATTCCCTGACTTCAAACTCTACTCCAAAGCTACAGTACTGAAAACACCCTGGTATTGGCATAAAAACAGACAGGAGGCCAATGGAATTGAATAAAAAACATGGATATCAATCCACACACCTACCAACTCCTGATTTTTCACAAAGAAGCAAAAATATAAAATTGAAAAAGAAAGCGTATTCAGAAAATGATGCTGGTATTACTGGATATTAGCATATAAAATAATGAAAATAGATCCATATCTACCACCATACCCAAGCTCAAGTTCAAATGGATCAAAGACCTCAACATAAAACCAACAACACTGAACCTCATAGAAGAGAAAGTGGGAAGTACACTTGGATGCATTGACATGGGAAACCACTTCCTAAATATAACCCCAGTAGCACAGACACTGAAAGCAACAATTAAAAGATTAGATCTCCTGAAACTGAGAAACTTCCATTTTGCATTTCCTAAGTGTGATTAATAATATCTGGACATGGTTAGTCAGTTAGGTGCTGTTAATCTTTTGGAGGACTAAGATATAGAAAGGACAGATACCTGCAATACAGTTCTAATTCATCATAAACCTTTGAATGATGCAGATCTAGCAAGGCCAGACACCTGCAGCTTCTCTTTGTGAAAGTTCCTCCAGTAATCATTCCACAAGGACTTCTGTCTGGCTGAATCAAATCATACTCTCAGGGAGTTAATTATAAAGAACAGGCATCTAAGGCATTTTTGCATGTTCTTTCTTTCTTTCCTGTTTCTCTCTCTCTCTCTCTCTCTCTCTCTCTCTCTCTCTCTCTCTCTCTCTCTCTCTCTCTCTCTCTCTCTCTCTCTCTCTCTCTCTTGCAGTTTAGGACTAAAGGTTTGGCTTCTTATTTTATTTGCCAGAATATACAGTTTGGGGAAAAAGTTATCCTACTTCCAAAATACAGGAAGACTGTGCCTGACTTATGAGGAATACAATGGTTAAGAGTCCCAAAGCTAAGTTAGAGTGGGAGCATGTTATCTATCACACAAGAGAATTTGTAGAGACAGTATATTTCATCGGTAGTGCCTAAGTGAATTTAACCTCCAACAAATATGTCAATCTCTGATGGATTGGTCTTCTAAATGCCAGATGATCTAATGTGTAACCCTGGAGATCCCATGAGAATGGCTTCTTTGAAACTTCAAAGCACACCCCAACGACACACTTCTCCAATAAGGCCACACCTTGTAATAATTTCAATAGTGACATTCCCTGGTGACTAAATATTCAAATCTATAAGCATATGGGGAACATTCTTATTTCAACCACCATTACCAGCATGTCTTGAACACCAATGTTTCATTCCTCTAACATGGTCTATGGCCTCCCCTTAATTTGGAAACTCTACTGCCTCAATAAGTCTGCCTCCACTCAGGTGGCACTGAGCATTTGCAGCAGCAGGCTGTCCTTGGGCAGTGACAATCTTGCTAGTGGGCCAGCTCCTGCAACTGCTCAGCAGAAGGATTCCGATTAGTCCTAGGCTCCTGCCGTACTTTGTTTCTTAGCCTGCATACTTGCAGAATCACTTCAGTAACTAGCTGGGCTGCTATAAGACCCATTGTATACTCTATTCAGGCATAGAGTCCACAGAACCCAGAATGATATGAGGGCACAGCTCAACTGCTAATTTTTCAAGACTAAAGTGAGCCTATGTGGTGGGGTAGTGATGAGAGTAATAGCCACCTCTAATTCCAGTGGGGCATGAAAACACACCTCACCTGTTATTATCTCATGTTGTATAGTGCCTGCTGGCTTGCTCAGTGACCCAAGCTGTAACAGTCCTTTTCCAATCCTTACTCCCAATCTATCTATGACCAAAAAGCAGGGAATGAAGGCACATGGTGGAATATTCCAAATTCGCCACAAGGGTTCACATTTTATGGGTGTAGCCCACAAATTGATGTTCACCATGAGCTAATGTGAATGGCTAAAGTTCTGACACATGCTCAGTGAGCTTAAGAGGTTGTATCCTCTGTCAAGAATGAGTCAAGTCAGATTACAAGATGATGCGAGGGTCCATGGTGAAGTATTTCTGGAAACTGGTTCACAAGGTGGCCACAACTGGTTGGCATCCACTCTGAGACAATATATGTGGCCTAGTAATGATGTGTGTTCAGTAACCTCACCAGATGGACCAATCTGATGCCTCAATATGCCTCTGAGATAACCCGGAATGGAAATCAAATGTTTAACAGGTGTTTGACAAGAAGGGAAAGTTATAAACTCCTATTGTTCACGTGGGGCACAGAGTAGGCAAATATGGGGCTGGCCTGTGAATAAGAAGATCTAAAGATGGCATGATAAGAGAGAGTAGGACCCAGGATCCCCTGTAGAGATGAGCATCTTTAGAACTTCGGTTTGACAGGCTTGTAAGGTTAGAAGCCTCCATGGGCAGAAGGATTATTTTGGAGGCTTCCTGGAGCATAAGTTGAAGTTCTAACCCACTCTACATTAGAGGTAACATTTCTGAATTACCTTGGGTCAAAGGAGCAAATGTGAGGCTCAGTTTTTTAGATGGGCTATTTTTGAGGCTCTCTCTTTCAGATTGAAAGATTCTAAAGCTGCCATAGAAAAGTCTGAGGCTCCTTTGGTCACATTGAGAAGGTCTGATGTCTTCTTGAGTGGAGAGGTAAGAACTCAGGTTCCTTTTTTTTTGCAGTGGGATCCTTCGGAGACTGCCTGAGACTGAATGTGAACATCTGTGCCCTCCTAGGACAGAAGGGTTACATATGGGGGTCCCATGTTCATATTGGAAGGCTGTGTCTTAGCCTTGGTAAGAGAGGGAAGATCTTAGGTCTGCTAGTTGAGGTCGCATATGTCTGAAATTTCCTTGGACAACAGGGATTGATGTGGCACTCCCTTTTGGAATTGGTGGATATATGAGTCCCCATTGTACTGGAATCCAAGTCCCACTCCCCTCTCTGGCACCAGTGGAAGGTTTGTTTCCCTCTTGAATGGAAAGAGTGTGTTTAAAGTCCTCCTTTGTAGAAACAGGATGTCTGACATCACTGCTTTGGGACAAAGAGGAAGACTTGACACTCCCCCTGGGACTGTTTCCATCTGGAGATGACCTGAAGCTTTCTTGGGCTTCAGTGGAAGTTTTGATGACTTCTTGAGTATAAGGGAAATGCCTGAGTCTTTTTCTGGTAGAAGTAGAAGTAAGGCTGGAAGTCCCATGAGGAGAGGTAGAATGTCTGAGGGTCTCTTCATAAGAGGGAGTAGTCCCTATGTCCTCTTCTGTAGAAGTGGAAGCTTCTATGCTCTGATGGGGAGTAGTGTCTGGTTTCTTGTCCCTTTTGGCAGACTAAATCCTCTTTGCGACAAAGACAGATGCTTACAGTCCTCATGTTCTGTATGGGAAGCATGAACATCTGCTTTGATAGAGGCGGCCTGTTCCAATTTAGTTTTAATAGACCTGGAATATTTATGGCTGGCTTGGGGAGATGCAGAACTTCTTCCACCCTTCCCATGAGATCGTGAGGATCTGAAGCCTCCCTTAGAGATGGAAGGTTCTATGCACTCTTGATGAGTATCTTTTGTTTTCTGGTCCCTTTTGGAGGATGAATGCTTAGTCTCTATTTTGGACAGAATGTAGTTTGGAGCCCCTGTGTTCTGAATAGGAAACATGAACATCTGCTTTGTTAGAGTTGAACTGTTCCAATTTGATTTTGGTAGATCTGGAACATCTAGGGCTGCCTTGAGGAGATGGAGAACATCTGAGGCCCTCCTCATGAGATTGTGAAGATCTACAACCTCTCTTTGCAGAAGTAGTAGTGAGGCTCTCTTTGGGCTCAGTTTTAAACCCTGAACCAACTTTATTAGAAACCGATTCTTTACCAACCTTAGTGGGAGAATGGTGAAATCTCAAGCGTTCATCTTCTGATGGGACAGATTTGAGGCATGATTCTTTAGGAGCATGTTTCAATTTTGTTTTCTTTGATTTTGAATGTCCGGAGCCACCTCGTGGAGAGGGAGAACATCTGAGATCTTCTTTAGGAGGGGAACTAGATCTGAATGTCAATTCTGATGATGCTGGGGGTGAGACACTCCTGGAGGAGTAGAGGTAGAACTTGAGTCCTTTCTGACATATATGGAAGATGTGAGTCTACTTTTGGCAGAAGGGAATGATCTTACGGCATCAAGTTCTGAAAGTGAATATCTGATATCTCCTTTAGGAAATGGAGCATGGCTTGCTATTTTTTTTGGTAGAATTGGAATGTCTATGGCTTTTATTGGGATAAGAGGAATATCTCAGGCAGGCACCATGAGAATTAATAGGAATAAAGTCGTCATGTGCACAATTGGACAGTCCCCAAAACTCAATTGAAAAGAAAGTTCCTACACCTATTTCGGTAGATGGTATAGGTTCTAGAACACTTTGGGATGGTTTGGGTTTTCCAAGAGTATCGTAGAGAGGTGTTAATGGTTCCATATTCCCTTGGTCATATACTGAAGGGTCCAGAGTACATTGGTAAGAAGCCAAATGATTCGGAGCCTCTAAAAAAGATGGTAAAGATTTCAGAGCACCTAATACAGATTCTGAAGTCGTACAAACCTCTTTGGCTGTTGGCAAAGGTTCTGAGGTCTGTGGTATAAGACAAGGTTGCATATTCTGCACTGAAGGAGGCAGATATTCTATAGAATCTTGAGAAGTTGTTGAAATTTCTTTAACCCCATTCTTAGATTATATTTCTAGATTGCTTTGGGTAAATGGTGGAGTTTCTAGTGTCCTATCATCAGAGAAAGAAAGTCCAAGCTCTCCTGGATCTGATAATGTATGTCCTAAAGACACAACGTCCAAAGAAGGACATGAAGCTTCTTGGGATGACAAAGAAGTATCTGGAGACCCTTGAGCAGATGGTGAATATTCAAGTGATTCCTGTGCTGATATGGACAGACCCAGATCCTCTTGTGAATGCAAGGAATTTCCTGTATAGCATTGCTGAGATGGTGAATGTCCTTGTACACATGAAGATATTTCCTGACAACCTTGTTTGAGGGGGAGAGTGACCCAGTCCCAGATGCAGGTGGAGTACTTCTCAGAGACCCTTGCTCAGGAAGAGAGGGTCCCAGGTATTTCTCCAGAGATACTGATGATCCAGTAATTTCTTTTTCAGGTATTGATGGTCCCTAATACTTTGTGCAGGGAATGAAATATCCAGAGATTCTGAAAACCTCTCTGAAGTTCCAGGGAAAGAGTCTGATATATTACAAGCCTCTTTGGTAGATGACAAAGGTTCTGATGTCTCTGGCATAAGGGGAGCCTGTTGTAGAATCTGCACTGAAGGAGGCAGATGTCCTAGAGAATCTTGGGCAGGTGGTGAAGTTTCTATAATCCCATGGGAGGAAGATGGTATTTCTAGAGTGCTATGGGTACATGGTGGTGTTTCTAGTGTCCCCTGTGAATATTTAGATAGTTCAAGGTCTCCTAGGTCAGATAATGATAATGATAATGACTGTGTAAATGCCCTTGGTACAAAGAAGTGCCTGAAGCCTCTTGAGGTGACAAGGAGGTGTTTGGAGACCCATGAGCAGATGGTGAATGTCCATATGCTGATATGGACAGTCCCAGAGCCTGTTGTGAATTTAATGAATTTCCTGTATAGCATTGCTGAGATGGTGCATGTTCTTGAACACATGAAGGTATTTTCTGGCAACCTTGTTTTGAGGGGGAGAGTGACCTGGTAGCAGATGCAGGTGGAGTGCTTCTCAGAGACCCTTGCTCAGGAAGAGAAGGTCCCAGGTATTCCTCCAGAGATACCGATTGTCCTATCATTTCTTTTTCAGATACAGATGGCCCCATAGTACTTTGGGCAGAGAATGAAATTTCCAGAGATCTTGGTATAGATGGAAAAGTTTCTGAAGTTCCTGGGGAAGAGTCTGATATATTACCAGCCTCTTTGGTAGATGTCAAAGGTTCTGATGTCTCTGGCATAAGAGGAGCCTGTTGTACAATCTGCAATGAAGGAGGCAGATGTCCTAGAAAATCTTGGGCAGGTAGTGAAGTTTCTATAATCCATGGGAGGAAGATGGTATTTCTAGATTGCTATGTGTAGATGGAGATGTTTCTAATGGCCCCTGTGAATATTCAGATAGTCCAATATCTCCTAGATTAGATAACAAAAATGATAATGACTCTCCTGAATGCCCTTGGTCCAAACAAGTGGCTGAAGCCTCTTCAGATGACATGGAAGAATCTGATATCCCATGAGAAGACGGTAGATATTGAAGAGCTTCTTATGCTGGCATGGACAGTCTTAGAGTCCCTTGTGTAGACAATACATTCTCTGAACAGATTTGCTGCAGTGGTGAATCTCCTAAAGGCACCTTTTCACCTGAAGATATTTCCTGTAAACCTTTGTCTGTTAGTGAAGTTCTATCATGCCCCATTTGAGATGAGGCAGTTTTCACTAACTGTTGGTCATATGGAGAAAATTCCAGAGGTTTGTGGGAAACTGTTAGTGTTCTCAGTATCACTTGGTCTGTTTTAGAAGGGCCTGCTGCACCTTTGCCAAATGTTGAAAAGGTTAGTGTCTCTAAAATAGATGTCGAAGTTTCTATAGACCTTGAGGGAGATTTCAAAGTACTATAAACCTCTTGAAGATGACAAAGATTTTGTTGTCTCTAAAGCAAGTTGGGAAGTACCCAGAGGCTGCTCCAAAGAAGTCTGAAATTCTAGAACACTTTGACCTGATGGTACAGTTAGTATAGACCCTTGGACAGATGATGGAGTTTTTCGAGCATCTTGTGTAGATAGTGATGTTCCTAACATATCTTTTGAAGATTGAGAAAGTCCACAATCTTGTGGAATAGATGATGAATGTACTAAAGCCTCTTGGAATAAAGAAGGGCCTAGATTCTCTTGGGAAGATGTGAACATTTCTGGAGACTCTTGATCAGATTTTGAATGTCCTACAAATGCTTTAGCTGATATGGAAGTTCCAAGAGCCCTTTGCATGGATAATGAATCTCTTAAACACCCTTGCTGAGGTGGTGAAGATCCTAGAAACCCTTAGGCAGATATAGACAATTTGGGGCACAACTGGGCTCATAATAAATTTTGGGAGGTGCCTAGAACAAATGGAGTAGGTCTCAGTGATCCTTTGGTAGATGGAGAAAATTGAAAAGATTTTTGGAGAGATGATGATGATTCCTGAATCTGTTGGTCAGAATCAAAAGGGAACACAGTACTTTGGGAAGATAGCAAATGTCCTAGAGTCTCTGGAAGAGGTAGCAAATTTTCTAGAGTCAGGGATTAAGATTCTAAACATTTAAAAACCATTTGGGGAGATGTCACAGTTTCTGATGACTCTGAAGTATATTGGGAAGGTTCCAGATATCCTGGGAAATGAGGTTGAAGTTGCTGAGTACCATGCACATCTAATAGACCTCATATATCTTTCTGGAGAGAAGATGATGTTTTCAGCGTAACTCTGGAAGATGATAAATTTTGCAATATTCCCTGGGCAGAGAAAGAAGGTGTATGTCCCGGGAGAGATGGGAATTGTGCTACAGACCCTTAATTATAAGAAGGGTCCTGCACTTTGTGGGATGGTGAGGATGATTCTGGAGACCCTTGGTCGAATGAGCAAGGTCCTAGAGACTCTTGTCCTGATATAGACAATTTCACAGTTCCTTGAAGAGATAATGAATTTCCTTCATAACCCTTCTGAAGTGGTATTTGTCCTAGAGTCACTTTTGTGGGTACAGACAGTTTCTGCCACCCTTGGTCTTACAGGGAATGTTCCAGAGTATCTGATGTAGATGGCGTAGGTCCACAAGACTCTTGGGAAGATGGAGAATGTTTCAGAGAAGGTTTGGTAGTTGGTGAAGACGCTAGATGCTTCTTTGAAGATATGGACAGTTCTGAGTTATTTTTGGAGGAAGGAGAAAAGCTCGCAGCATCTTGGAGTGTAGAATTGAAAAGCCTTTGTGCCTTGAGGCAGATAGCAATATTTCTATAGAACCTGGGGTAGACAGAGCAGGATAAAAACTTCCTTGGGCAGATGGCAAAACTCCTTTGAAATTTTGGAATTTGCCTCAGTTCCCAGGGAAAGAGACCTGAGTCCCAGGTCATCCTGGGCATATGGCAAAGGTTCTGTCCTCTTATGACTATCTAATGAAGGTTTCCTAACCTGTTGTGCAGATGTAGATGTCCCTTGAACATCCTGGGCAGAAACACAAGGTGTCAGAGTCCATGAAACAGATGGAGACAATCCTAAATCCACTCTGGCAGGTATAGAAGATTCTACAGTCACTGGTGTAGATGATGAAGATTCCAAATATCCTCTTGAGGAATTGGATAACACTAGATTGCTATGTGCACAGGTAGAAACATCCAGAGTATTTTCTCCATGTGAACAAAGGCACGATCTCCAAGGTTCTTGTAAAGACAATGAAGGTCTGGAACTCACTTGAACAGATAAGGAAATTATCAATGGCTCTAGGAAAGATGATAGAGTCCCTTGCCAGATAAAGAAATGGCTGTTTGCTCTTGACGAAGGCGTAGTTACTAAAGAGTCTGAAGTAGTTGGATGTGTTTGTTGATTACTTTGAGCAGACTGCCAGGATCCAAGATGTCCCTGGGAAGAAACAGAGTGTCCTAGAGTGTCATGCATAGGTGTAGAGAGAACAAAAGTCCCTTCTACAGACAGGGAAAGTTTCAAAAGGCATTGGGAAGAATGGAAAGGACTCAAGTTTTCCTGGGAAGATATGGAAAGTTCCAGAGGCCCATCATCAGATACCACATGTCCTCTGGTAGCTGTCAAAGTTTTGCATACACCTGGTATAGATGATGAATATCTTGGGGACTACTGGGGAGTTAGTAAAGATTCTACAGATGCTTGTGCTGTGATGGAAATTCTTGGAAACCCTGGGTCAGATTTCAAAGTTTCTACTGTCTTTTTGGCATGCTGGCTGAGATAC
Organism: Microtus oregoni; assembly: GCF_018167655.1. Taxonomy (NCBI): domain Eukaryota; kingdom Metazoa; phylum Chordata; class Mammalia; order Rodentia; family Cricetidae; genus Microtus; species Microtus oregoni. Next base: position 2,178,209 of record NW_024544742.1, on the reverse strand, counting down.
TGGGTAGATGATGAATATGCTGCTGTGCTCTGTGCAGACATGGACTGTGAGCATGTATGTTGTGTATGTGAGGAAGTGCCTGAGAGCCCTTGGGCAGGTGGAGGATGTCCTAGACTCCTTTGTGCAGATGTGGACAGTCCTATAGACTTGTGGAGATAGGCAGGAACCCACTGTTCCTTGAGCACATTGAGAAGTTGCTTGACTCCCCTGGCCTAAGGAGTAAAGTCCCAGAGTTTCCTGAGGACAAGGTTCATATACTGAACTTCTACATGAGATGGAGAATTTTCCAGTGCCTGTTATATGTGATAATTGCCCATGATAACTTTGTGTATTTTGAACTTTTCCTTGGATGTTTGCAGAAGATAACATGGACCCTGGGGTTCCTTTTGAAGATGCTGATGGACTCAGTGAACACTGAGCAGATACATTAAATTCTAGAGGCAGATGATCAGAGATTAGAGATGTGGGATCACCTGGGACATGTGATGAAAGTCTTCTAGGTACTTTGTTAAATGATGAATGCACTATAGGACCTGTGACAGATGGAGAGTTTCCCACAGGCTCTCTGACAGATGACAAATGGCTGAGATTCCTTTGGGCAGGTTGAGATGATTCTAGATTACCAAAAATAATGCAAAGGATCAAGTTCTCCTTGAGGAGTTGAAAAAGGACACAGAGCTCCTTGTGCACACACAGAAAGTTACAAAGGCAATCCAAAATGTCGCAAAGGTTCAGCATATCCTGAACTTGCAGAAAGTTGGAACATTTCCTGAGAACCAGGGGAAGATATTTCATTACCTGCAGGAGAGGACATAGATCCTAGTGTTCTCTTTTCAAATTGAGAACATTTCAGAGATCCTGGGACAGATGGTGGATACTGAAGAGAATTTTGCAGACTGAGAAGTTTTCTGAGGGATTTGGGATGAAGCAGGATGTTTCCTAGTTCATTGATTACACAGCAATGGCTCTAGACTTCCTTGTGCAGACACAGATAAGTCCAAAGACCCTTGGGGAAATGAAGAAGGGTCCTCAGGCCCTTCTGCTGCCTGACAAACTCCCAGAGAACTCTGACCAGATTGCAACAATTCCAATAGTGTCTGTGGATTTTGCATAGATCTCAGAGGATCTGTTATTGATGGAAAAGGTCCTACACTTTGTTTTGCAGATGTCAAATTTCCCATTGTGCCTTTGGCAGATAAGAGAAACTCTCCAGGGCCCTGGGAAGCATAAGAATACTCTAGAGTCCATTGTGTAGATTTGGACATTTTCGGAGTATTTCTGTGAGAGTTTTCACAGTCGTTACATCAGAACAAGCAAATGGTGGAGTTGTTTGTGTTGATGAAAGGAGACCCAGATGCCACTTGTGTAAATTGGGAATTTGTATATGGCTCTGGAACTGCTTTGGAATATTCAAAAAGTTGTAGAGTCCCTTCAGCAAATTGTGCTGAATGCAGCATTTCCTAAGGTGATGTAACATGTTTCAGGGGCCCTTGGGAAGGTTTATAAGGATCTGAATTCCCTTAGCCAGCAGAGAAAGATTCTTCAGATCCTTTGAGAGAAGTTAAATGTCCTCTAGGCATCAGAGGTGGTGGCAATGCTTCTATAGTCCTTGGACCATACTGAGAAGTTTCCATATTCTCTCTCCCACATGACAATTGCTCCAAGTTATTCTGGGAATATTGATGTCTCAAAGCATTTGAAGAATATACTGAGTGTTTTGAAGACTGTTGACTACAGTCTTTGGAACTGTAGTCAGCTAGACAAAGAACTTAGGACAGCCAAAGTTTCCTCTGTAGCTGTGCAGAGTTCCTTAGGCACTTTAGAATATAGCAAGGTCTTAGAGTCCATGGATTCGATAAAAGATTTTCCTGAACACCTGGAGCAGATGGCAAATGTTCTATGTGCTCTAGTGAAGAAAAAAAAAGATTATTCAGGTTTTTGGCTAGATTGAAAATGTCCTGTAGTCCTTGGAGAAGATGCTGAACCTTGGACAATATGTTGGGCCAATGGAGAATGTCTTGGAGCTACCTGGGAAGAAGTGGAATGTGTCAATGTACTTTGCACAGATGGCACAGTTTCTACAATTCCCTGTATGGGAGTAGATAATTTTAGAATCCTTTGGACAGATAGGGAAGTCCCCAGATCCCCTTGGTCAGATGAACATGATCCTAGAGTTCCTTGTGTAGATAAGGAAATTATCAGTGGCTTTTGTGCATGTGGAGAATATCCTAGTTCCTTTTTGATACTTTGAATAGTCCCCAACTTAGAAGCTTGATATCCTTCAGTACGTTTGGTGCCTGTGTGGGCTTTACCAAATTGGGTTTTGTATGAACAGAAGCTTTCTCAGGAACTTGAGTAGTTGATGAAGGATTCAGAGTCTCCTGCCCTGATGTTTTCACTTCCAGAGTTGCTTGTGAAAATAGGCAAAATTCATCATCTTTTTGAAAGATGGGGAAGGAACTGGACTTTCTTGTGTTAGTGAGGAAAGTCCTGGGGTCATTGGGGTTTGTGGCAATGTGCCTGTAATCACTGGGAAAACTGGAGGCATTCCCAACTCATCTGGGATAGAAGACAAATGGCTTTGTGCACGCTTGTCAAACTTGGATGGTTCCAACTTTTCTTGGGAAGATGCTGACTGTTGTTGTGATTCTTGGTTATGTGGTGAAGAAACTAGATTTCCCTGAGTAGATATGTAAAGTTGGTCAGATAGAAAATGTTGGAGATCTTTGGATGCTGGTAAAGAAGATTCATGATATCTTGTGCCATGTTGCAAATGTCCTGTAGTCCCAGAAGGGAATGACACAGGCCCTGTAGGCCCTTGGAAAGATGGTGATGTATCTGAGCAAAACAAGTGTCCTAGCTTACTTTGGAAAGATTCTGATGGCCCCAGAATTAAGGGAGAAGATGCTGAATGTTCTCCAGACACTGATCTGGATGAGAAAGAACCCAGTATACCTTGGAAAGACATAGAATTTTCCCGATGCCTTTGATTAGATAGGCTAGTTGGTTGATTCTTTAGAATAGTTTGGAGAGGTTTATTCGCATCTGGTGCAGATGATGGTTTCACAGCAACTGGGGAAGACAGCAAAGACTTTTTAATTCCTTGGTTAAAAGATGGGCTCAGAGTCTCTGAAGCAGATGGTGAATCTTGCGGAGGACCTTGGACCAATAGATAAATGTCTAGAAGCTTCCTGAGAAGAATTAGAATATTTTGTAAGTTCACAATCAGATTGCAAATTCTCAAGAGTCCTATTTGTAGATATGGACAGTAACAAAGATTCTTTAGGAGACAGGGAGTCCTTTTGGGTAGATGGCAATATTTCTGGTAGTTTATGGGCATATGGCGTAGATTGTAGAACTCCTGTTGTACCTGGTAATGATCCTAAAATGCCCTGTACTGAAAAAGACTGTTCCACCGTATCTTTTTCTTTTTTTAAATTTATTTATTTATTAAAGATTTCTGTCTCTTTCCTGCCTATGCCTCTAATTTCCTCCCCCTACCCCAATCAAGTCCCAATACTTCATCAGCCCAAAGTGCAATCAGGGTACCCTGCCCTGTGGGAAGTCCAAGGACCATGTACCTCCATCCAGGTCTAGTAAGGTGAGCATCTAAACTGCCTAGCCTCCCACAAAGCCAGTACGTGCAGTAGGATCAAAAACCCATTGCCAGGGGAATGTTCTATCGGGAACTCACCAAGGTTAGCTGGCCTGAATCTGAAAAAGCCTAGGATGATACCAGACTCGCTGAACATAGCGGTCAATGAGGACCACCGTATCTCTTTCTAACTGAGAATTTCTCTCATTCCCTTGGGGAGATGCCAAAGGCTATAGGGTCCCTTGTGCTAATGACAACATTTCTAGACTTCTTTGTGAAGATGGTCTAGGTCCCACTACCCGTTGGTCAGTTAGAGAAGTTGATGAAGTCACATGTAGTAATGAAGAAATTTCCAGAGGTTGTGGAGCAGATGGTGAAGTCACTGTAGTCCTTGAAACTGCTGTAAAAGTTTCCACAGGCTCTACTTCAGATAAAATATATTCATGAAGGCTCCCAGAAGATTCATGGCTTCCCATAACATATTGGGAAGATTCAGAATGTTCTTGAGACTCTTGGCCAGCTGTTGAAGGAAACAACAATGCTTCAGTCAATTTAAAGGGTTTCTGAGGCTCTTGGGACGAAACCAAAGTTGCTAGATACACTGGGCTAGATTGGAATGGTTCCTGAACACTAGGGTCAGATAAGATATGCCCAACACACCTCTGGGGTGAGAATAATTTTCTTGTAGTTTGTGAGCCTGTTGAAGAATATTCTTTACCCTGTTCTACAGTTGGAAAATATTATAGTTCCACTTGTGCAGATTGGATTGTTCCAGGTACTCTGGAAATAATGTGGAAAGTACCACAGTCTCAGTCTCAGACTCTTGGGAAGATGGAAAATGACACAGAGAGTCAGAGACAGATATGGATATTTTCAGGGGCTTTGGTGGAGTTACCAAAGAGTATTGAGGGCCTAGGGTAGATAGAGAAGGTTCCTAAATCTGAACACTAACTGAAGATGGTGGATGTTCTGTATTTTTTGAGGGGGATAACAATGATTCTTCAGTTTCCTTATCAGACAGAGCAGGTATCAAAGCCACTTTTACATGTGCTGAATGTAATAGATGACCTTGGTCAGATAGGGAAGATTTATTAGCCTCTTGAGAACAAGTTGAAAATTTTGTAGTTCTTTGAGCAACTGATACATTTTCTAGAGCCCCTTCTGCAATCTTGGTCATTCCCACAGTCCTTTGATCAGACAGAGAAGTTTCAAGATCTCCATGGAGAGCTGGCAAAATTCCCACCTCCATCTGGTCATGATATTTAGATTCTGAAGGCCCAAGGGAAGAGGTCAAATGTGCTTTGGTCACGGCTGCAGATGTGGATAGCTGTATAGTATCTGTTTCAGATAGGGAAGGTCGCCCAGCTCCTAGTGTAGATACTAGTGTTCCCAGAGAACCATGATCAGATGAAGACTGTCCCAAACACACTTATAGAGATAGCAAAGATCCCACGACCTCTTGAGGATAATGGGAAGTTGCTTGAGTTGCATTTTGTATGGAGGAATATTCTAAAGGCTCTGGTGCAAATAAGGAGATATTTTGAGGCTCTAGGATAGATAGAGAATATTCCTACATCTGAACACTAACTGAAGATCCTGGATATTCTGGATCATCTGAGGGGGATAACAATGATTCTTCAGTTTCCTTATCAGACAGAGCAGGTATCAAGGCCTCTTTGACATGTGGTGAATGTAATAGATGACCTTGGCCAGGTAGAGAAGATTTATTAGCCTCCTGGGAACAAGTTGAAAATTTTGTAGTTCTTTGAGCAACTGATATATTTTCTAGAGCCTCTTCTGCAAAATTGGTCATTTCCACAGTCCTTTGATCAGACAGAGAAGTTTCAAGATCTCCATGGAGAGCTGGCAAAATTCCCACCTCCATCTGGTCATGATATTTAGATGCTGAAGGCCCAAGAGAAGAGGTCAAATGTGCTTTGTTCACTGGTGCAGATGCAGATATCTGTATAGTATCTGCTTTAGATAGGTAAGGTTCCCCAGCTCCTAGTGTAGATGCCAGTGTTCCCAGAGAACAATGATCAGATGGTGGCTGTCCCAAAGACCCTTGTCCAGAAAGCAAAGATCCCACCACCTCTTGAGGACAATGGGAAATTACTTGAGTTGCATTTTGTAGTGAGGAATGTTCTAAAGACTCTGGAGCAAGTAAGGAAATGACCTTAGTTCCTGGAACAGAGAAAGAAAATTCTTGAGACTCTCCTCCATAGGACAGATGGTCAAGAACATTTGGGAACTTTTGGGATTCTTTCCTAACATCTGGAGAAAAAGTGGAATGATCTACATCCTCTACTCTAGATGTCAAAGAGCACAGAGTCTGTTTGTTAGGTGTGTTAATTTGAGGAGGCTTTTGGGTAGTTACAAAATGTTCTAGGGCCTGGGAAGTAGATAAAGAAGGTTCCTGTGCATGTGGTGCAAAGGCAGTGTCTTTTGCCTCTTCTATGGCAGATAACTGAGACACCATAGCTCCCAGACCACATGAGGAAGATTCCAAAACCTCTGTGATGAAACGTAAATATGGAGTCAATGGAGAAGTTGATTTGGCTGGTTTCTCAAATGAAGAAATCTCTATATCTTTTCCCACATATGACACATTCCCAAGTTTCCTATGTTCTTATTCTAATGGTTCCATGAGCCCTGAAGAATATACCAAAATTCCTAGAGTGTCTTTGGTAGATGGTAAAGAATCAAACATCTCATGTGCTGATATGGACAGATCATCCGGTCCTTCAGAAGATTGCAAATGATCTAGTGTTTCTGGGGTCAATGGGAAAGATTTGCAAGAACCTGGTTCCCTTGATAAAATTTCTCCAGCCTCTGGAGTTAATAAAGGTCCTTGATTGCGAGAGTCAGTTTGGATAGGTCCTAGAGGCCCTTGTGGAGGTAATGGATGTTGGTGAGGGCCTTGGATCAATGAAGAAAGTCTTGAAGGCTCTTGTAAAGAAGTACTAGGTTTCATTGACCTTTCAGGAGATGATACATTTTCAACTCTCCCTTTTGTGGATGATAATATTTCCAAAGTCCCTTGGGAAAATAATAATATTTCCCTAATCCCTTCTCCATGCAAAGAATTTTTAAAGACTTTTGGCAAATGTAGTTCTTAGAGTTCCAGTGGCAAAGGAAGAAAATTCCACAACACTTCCAGCATATTGGGAGTTCTCTAGTGATGCATTTGCTAATGAGGAAGTCCCATATGCTCCAGAGCAGATGATAAAGCTCCTAGATCCTCTGAAATACTTGGTACACTTTCCAGATCAATTTGTGAAGGTATCAAAGATTTTTGTCCCTCCTTGGCAGATTGGCAAGATTTCAAAATTCCCTTTTAGAGGCACAAAGTGTTCTTGAACCTCTAGGGTAGACAGTGGAGAACCCAGAGACTGCTGTTTATATAAAGAATGTTTTTCAGGGTGTTTGTCAGCTAGCTCATATCCAAGAGCCCTTGAACCAGATAGAGAGGATTCCAACCACCTGTGGCAGAAAGAAAATTTTTGACATGTTCAGAGTTAGATGACAAAATTTCAAGAGACTCTAGTGAAGATTTCAAACTTTCTTGAGTCCCCTGGTGGGTTGAAAAATCTTGAAAAGCTCCTTCACTTGGTGGCAAATGTTCTAAAGCATATTGAGCACACTGAAGTTTTCTGGTAGAACTTTTGGGAGGTTATGGGTTTACCAGAGCCACTTTTGCTGCTTCCACATGTTGGATAGACCCTTGTTCCAATGTGGACAGTTCTGGAGCTTGTTGGGCAGACAGGGAAAGTCCCACATCCTCTTTAGCTGATGGCAAATGTTTGAGAGTCCCTTGTGCAGGTAAGGAAATTAAACCGGATCATGATCAGATATCATAGCTCCTGGAAACCTTGAGATATTTTACAATTGTCCTGGAGATCCTGTGTTATGTGAATATGTTCCTACATCCACTTCCACAGAGGACAATAGTCCCAGGGTCCACTGGGAAGATATGAAAAATGACATACCATATAGAGAAGACAGAGACTGCTGTGGAGTTGCTTTTGTGGACTTGTAAATTACTATAGGCTCTTTTGCAGACAGGGAATGTCCCACAGACACATGGACTGAGAGCACAAGGAATATGCTACCTTCTAAGGGTGAGGGTCTTCCCTGAAGCCCTTGTACAGATGGCATTGATGGTACAGCCTATGAGTCATATTGAGGTAATTATAGAGTTCCATGAACTGAAAACAATGGGGAAGGGATTTCCTGAGACAGCGTTAAAAGTCCATGAGACTTTGGAACCACAAGTAAGTGTTCAAGATGCTCAAAAGTTGAAGGGGAATTTTCCAGATATTCATGTGTAGATGGTAGAAGTCTTTGCAAGCTTTGTGCAGATTAGGAAGTACAGCATTACCCTGAGTAGGTATGGAAAGATCCAGAGTCCATTCTAGGGACAACAAGGGCTTTTTCAAAGGCACCCCAGATGAGCATGAAGTTTCCAAAGAGCCCTGAGCAGGAGGGACATGTTCTAAAATCCCTTGTTCTGGTGAAGAATCTTCCTCCTCTTCTGGGAGGTTGGGCAAATATCCTGAATAATTTAATGAAGGTGGGAATTTTTCCTGAGGCCCTTGGGGAGATGGCAAAAGTGCTTTTGCTCCCTGGGCAGCCTGGAAACAATGCAGGTCTCCTGGGACAGATGGTGAGTGTTCAAGAAATCCTTGGCAAGACAATGAAGTGCCTAGATACCACTGCTTAGATATCGATGGTATTGGAGACCCTGGGGGAGATGGAAAGTGTTCTGCAGCAAGAAGGCAGGAAGAGGCAGAAGGATCTTTAGATAGTTTGGAGAACATAGGACATGTCAGGTCCTCTTGTGCTAATGGCAAATGTTCAAGATGTTTTTGTTTACATTTGACCTTTCCCTTAGAACCTTTGGCAGATAAGGAAGATTTCAAGACTTCCAAGTCAGATTTAGAAATTGACAGATCCCCTTGGGTACAGGTAGAATTTTCTTGAGCCTTTGACAGAGATGGAGAATGTCCTTGAAGGCCTGGGGCAGATGGTAAAAGACATAGACCATTTAGGACAGACAGCAAAGGCCCTTGAACCTGTTGGGATAATATGGAATGTTCATGAGGCCCTTGGTTAGAATGGCAAGGTTCCACAGTCTTTTGTTCAGATGTGGAACATTGCAGGTCCTTTTGTACAGATATAGACGGCATAGTACTTACCTGAGGAGTACTTGTAGTGATTGATGTTTCTTTTGGAGCAGTAGAAGATGCACATACTCTTTTTGAGGAATGGAGAAGTATGAAACTGCCTTCCTCAGATGAGGAAGTTCCGAAGTCCCCTTGATTAGAAGGCTCATCTCTCAACCTCTTTTTGGTAGAAATGGAAGATTCAGGGCCCACTTGGGTAGAGGGAACATGTTTACTATTTCACTCCTGAGAAAGGATATGCATGAAACTCTCTTGTTTAGATGGGAAAGACGGTAAAGTGCCTTCATGAAATGTGGTAGATCCTTGAGGTTCTTGCTCAGAAGGGGAAGGTGCTACTCTGTCAGGCGTACAAGTGCGTATTTTTACTACAGTTTTGGAATGAGGGAAAGTTTCTAGAACCTGTGTAAGTGTGGTATCCTCTAAAGTTTTCTGTGCATATATTGTAGATCTAAAATCCTCATGGTCAGCTAAGGAAGTTACTGGACATCCTTGTGTAAATATGGGAGGTTTAGGAACACTTTCTAGTGGTTTAGAAGACAATAAAGCCTTTTGTATAGGGATGTTAGGTTCTAGAGACAGTTTGATGGACAAAACAGATTCCAAGGGCTCTTGGGAAGATAAGGTAGAATTCAGAACCTTTGGAGTATTTGTTGAATGTTCTGGAGTCACTTGTGGGCGTGTGGAAATACTAACATCCCTTTGTGCAGATGGGGAACGGCCTATAGCCTCTTGTGCAGTTGTGACAGATTGTTGATATGCTTGAGGAGATAGAGAAACTTCCCCAGCCTCCTGTGAAGAGTGGAGAGTTCTTGTGGGTGTTTGTGGACAGGTCAAATCTAAGGAATCTCCTTCACTCAATGTGAAACTTTCTATAAATTCTTGTGTACATGTGTCACATCCAGGAACCATTTCTAAGGATGGGGATGTGTCTGGAACCCCTTCTGCACATGTATCCTTTACCACTGTCCATGCATCACATATGGTAGAACCCAAAACATCCTGGACAAGTTGTAAATGTCCTGGTAATCCTTGTGTATATGTAGAAATTTCAAGAGCCTCTCCTACACATGTGAAATGTCCTAGAGACTCTCGAGAAAGAAGGGAAGGCTGTATTGTCTTAGCACTTTGTGTAGCTGTGGAGTGTGCATGGCTCACTTGAACTCTTTTGGCATATCTTTGGCTATTTTGTTTCCAATGATGATTCAGAAGGGCCTTTTTGATTGGCAGGTTATATTTAGAGCCCACTTTGTATGATAGGGACACTTGAAACTCACATTGCTCAGAAGCAGGATCTGTCCTTCTCTTTTTGCTATAGTGGGAATTGCCCATTTTCATATCTGGATTAGGTTTGAATTCCCTTTTGTGAGAGAGAATGGGTCTTTGACCCACTTCTCTAGATGTAGAAAATTATGGAGTCCTCTTGACAGATATAGAAGGACTCAGAATCCCTAGGGAATTTGATGCAGGTGTTAGAGACCTTTGTGTATGTTGAGAAGGTACAAGGGTCCCTTGGATAGACAGGAGTTCTTAGCATTTCTTATAGGTATGTGGAACTCTCTAGGGCCCCCTCTGAAAATACCAAAGGTTCTGGAATCCCTTATGTAGATGTAGATAGTTTGTTTCTGCTTTGGTAGGCATGAGTGGTGTGAGGCCCACTTGGGGAATAGTGATAGGGTTTGGTCCCCCCGTGCTATAAGGGAAGATCCGAGCCAATTTTCTGGTGGAGGACATTTAAAGCCATCTTGATTTAAAAGAGAACTTATAAAATTCCTTTGGTCAGAGGAGGCAAGACTCAAGCTCACCTCAGCAGATACTGATTGCTTAGGGTCATTCTGGGGAGAGGGGAAACAGGCCTGGCTCTATTCATAAGAGGGTATAACTCTCCAGTAATCTTTGTCAGCCGTCAAATGTGTTAAACTCCTCTGGGGAGAGGGTGTAGGACACATTCCATTTTGGGAAAATGAGCAATCACTGAGCACTCGTTTTGGAGAAAAACATTTGGAGTACTCTTTGTCTAATGGGGCCTGCCGTGGGCCCCCTTGATCAGAAGGGGCTTGTCTAAAACTCCTTGGTAGAGAATTGGAAAGATTGGTGACCCCTCGGCTACAGGATGGACTTTTGAAAACTCTTCTGGAAAAGGAGACATGTTTGATTTTCCTTTCAGTAAAAGGGAGAGGTTTCGGGGATGCCTGGGAAGATATGGGCTGCCCCATAGACCCTTGATCACATTGGGTTTCTCCCATAATCTCTCCGGTGGATAGGGATAGTCCCTGAGCATCTTGGGAATAAGTGGAGTATCCCAGAGCTCCTTGGGTAGGGGAGGAAGGTTGCAGAGAACCTTGAAATTGTGGGAAAATTGCCACATTGGTCAGTGGATTAGTCAGCAGAAGACGGCCCAGGCACTCTGTCATCCTCGTTGACCTTTCCACTGGCATCCCCAGCAGTTTCTTGGAGATGTTGCAGACACTATTGTGCCTGAAAGGTCAAAGTCCCTAGGTTCTTCAAACAAAGTAGACATATCCAGGTTTCTTTGCACCTTCCTAGGTCTGTGCACAGAAGTTGAGGCCACTCTTTTTGGTGGCAGGATGTAAGACAGATGGTCTGGGTTCCCTGCATGTGGGTTACTCCTGCAGTCTGGAACCTCTGGAGAAAGTAGAACCTTGATCTCTTTCAGCTCTTTTAAGGGGTCCAGGGTCTTCTTACTGGATGTAGTCTTTTTAAGACCTCTAAGACTCCGCAGACTATCTGCAGTACCAGTGTAGAGAATTTTGGCTGTTTTGTCTTTATAAGGCTTTTGGCACCTGAACTTGTGCAGAGACAGTCGAAGCAACCCGGAGGTGCAAAGTCCCTCGGGAATTTGGTGCTGGTCACGTATGTCTCCCATTGGGGTGCGCTGTCGTCAATCCCTTGGGAGACACTGAAGGGGGTCCCAGGCCGTCGGCCTCTGAAAGGTGTCCCAGGCCTATGAGGCAAGCGCTTCCCCCATTGGGATAGGATGTCATCATCCCATTGGGTGACCCAGAATGGGGACCCTGGACGGGGTCCACTGAAGGGGCTCCCAGGCCGGGAAACCTGTGGTCTCTGGTCAGAGTGTGATGGACCAGCTGAGGCTTGCTGGCCTCTCTCCACAGGTTTGGCCATTTAGCCAATAAAGTAGTTGAAAAAATAAAAAGGGAAATTACCCCTCGCAAGGGGCAACGAATGTACTTGCCAATGGAGACTCTCTGCAAGTAGCAGCAAAGCAATGTCCTCAGAGAGAGGCTCTCCTTCCCGAGAACTGTGGACTGTTCTGGTAGCCTAATCGCACAGTACTTGAGTGACAGTTGGCCTCAGAAATTGAACAAAGCTGGAGAGCTGCACTTGGAATAGATGTCCTCGGGCCTGCATGCGCCAGTCCCGAGCTGTCTCAGGTGGCGGTTCTGTGTGCACTAGTCAGGCAAACATCCAAGCTTTTTGAATGAGGAAGGCAATTTGGACCCTCTCTTCTTCATTCGGGTCAAGAGTGCTAGGTAGTCTGGTGCCCACTCTCAGTGAACAGGACATGGACTATTGTAGAGGCAATACGACTGTGAAGCCAAGGGGTGCTTTGGAGATTTTGCTTTCGGGTTCCTCTTAAACCAGCCTGGATTCGCTGTCAGATGTGTTGCAGTTAGGTCTGTTTGAGCCTCATAACTAAATGAGATAAAAGTGATCCAGATGTTTGCTTCTCAGTGACTGTGGGCTCCAGAGAATCACTGGCTGTGCTAAGGAAAGGATAAGTAGTGGTGCTTGAATAGAGCAGAGGATATCATCTGGGCCTGATATTACAAATGTTATTCTGTATTTTAAGTATGACCTATCCTGGGATTTTCTAGTAAATTGGTGACAACTTTTGTGAAATCATCCTGCATGCTGAAATGCATCTCTAGTCTGCTTAATAGTAGTTACTGCAGTACTATTATTATGTAAATGTATAGTCCATGTCCTGGTTGCTGAGAGTGGGCACCAGACTACCTAGCACTCTTGACCCGAATGAAGAAGAGAGGGTCCAAATTGCCCTCCTCATTCAAAAAGCTTGGATGTTTGCCTGACTAGTGCACACAGAACCGCCACCTGAGACAGCTTGGGACTGGCCCATGCAGGCCCGAGGACATCCATTCCAAGTGCAGCTCTCCAGCTTTGTTCAATTTCTGAGGCCAACTGTCACTCTAGTACTGTGCACTTCGGCTACTGGACATATATAAAACAAGGTTAAGAAATATAATGGTCTTATAGTACAAAAGCAAGTTGTTTTTCAAATACTTTTATCTGCTTTTGTTTAAGTTCACCAGTTCAGAACATAGCCACTGCTGGACTCCCTAGTGTAGCCCTTATGGCCTTAAGCAATTGCTTTGTTCTGGGTTTATATGTTGGGTGCTATAACATTTACATATTTGATTGTTTGGGAAGGTCATTCAATTTCCCTGAAGTCACAATATGGCTAGTGGCTCACATTACATTCACTTCCATTCTAATGATGAAGCTGAAGTATAGTTACATAGAATAATTTTGGAAAACCTTAGAGTAGTTGGTTCTTTATTGAGCAGTTGACATAATGAGAAAGTGTAAATTTGAAGATATGAATGAAGACATTATCTTACTGATAGAAAAACTTGCTTTGCTTGTTGCACGTTTTATCCAATTTTACTTTGAGCACTTTTTGTTCTTGCTGGATGAAGGATTTTGTTTATTTATTTCAGTGCTATATCTGATTTTTGTGAAGAATTTCTGTTTCCCTTTGGCTACACAGACAATATGGCTTCAGGAGTATTGGGGCACTTTTCTATCACCTAATTTTCTCCCTGTGCTATTGTCTTAGTGATTTGGCACATACTTTCTCCTTGGAATTTTTGAAAACTTCATCCCTCCCTTTCTTTAACCCTAAATTATCTCACTAATTTCATTTTTAAAGGTATTCATCTCCAGGAATTTTATAGTTCACAGTGTTTATTCACATACTATCACATAGAAGCCCCTATGATCTGCTAGGATAGCTAAGGACAATGGCCTCTGGTCACAAGTATCTATTTTAATTTTCCATCTCAGAGCATGTCTGGCCTTTGAGTAGATTAGTAAATCTCATCTGCAAAAGCCTTTATGGACATGTATTGCCCATTGCTGATTATAAAAAAGAATTAATCTCTTCATTCTTTTTTTAAAAAATATTTATCTCTTTATTATGAATACAATATTCAGTTTGTGTGTATGTCTATAGGCCAGAAGAGGATACCAGACCTCATTAAAGATGATTGTGAGGCACCATGTTTTTGCCAGAAATTGAACTCATGACCCATGGAAGAGCAGGTAATGCTCTTAACTGCTGAGCTATCTATCCAGCTGCTTATCTCATCATCCTTTGTATCACTTCCAACATGCCCATCATACATCTACCATAAGTTATCATGAGTGTGAGTGTGTTTATGATTGCATGTTTGTGCGTATAAAAGTAGATAATGGGCTAAAGGAATGTTTGAAAACAAAATTGCTAAAATTACAGAAATACCAAACTTTAAATCTGAGAGGTCATATACCACAGAAAAGAAAACCCCAATCAAAGCTCGTGGTAGGTCTATGGCATTCAATCCTGAAAACCAAAGAGAAAACCCTGTGAGTGTTTTAGCAGGTTGTCAGTGACAGCTGGCTTGCTGTAGGGAATCTACAGCCTTGATTTTCAAGGCCTGCTATCTAAAATCAAGGATCTCTTGGGCATCACACACCCTGTGGTCAGTGGAGTATTTTATACTCTGCTTTTCTATATTTCTTATGAGTTCATATAGGTTGGTGGTGTTGGTTCAGGACACATTTGTCTACTGATTTTCATTACCTAGAAATGTGTGTTAGATATCATAGTCAGTGGTGTAACTGCTTATTCCATTATCTTTAGCATCTTATACACTGAAGCTTTGACCATATATACCTATGTATCTGGAAAAATGTAATCATGTTTCTTTTCTGTGTGCTGTTTATAAATATATATAATATGGGTGTTTACACATATGCATAGGAGTATATGTATGTGCATAGGATGAGGTCAGTATCAGGATATTTCTTCAGTAATTCTCCACTGTATTTTTGAGTGTTTTGGAGAATTCACAGCACAGTGATTACAGAATTCCTATGGTGTTCAAATTTAGAAAACAATATCAATAAATGTCCAGGAGTAGTGACACCAAATAAGTACCTGTACAGCCCAGATGCCACAAGGACCTTCCTGCCCCTCACCTTTACTTCTCGCTGAGACTGTCCTCCATATGCAGGCATGTGTAGCTTTTCCTCTCTTGCTGTGGCAAACTGTTGGACACTGTATGTTCTACATTCCTCATTTAGCTAGACCAGTCATCTTATGGCATACTGGTTTTGTTAAAGTTGACCTCACTTGAACATATTGGGCTTTGTGCAAATGCACATGACCTTAAGACAGCCAGGGAAAACATCCTAACATTGTGTCCATAGTAAAGTAGTAAAAAATAGCGAGCAATACCAGGATCCTGGTCAAGATTTCTTGATTACCCAATCCAGCTGCACCTGAAGTTTACTCACTGTCTTTAGATGCTTAGATGTATTTCTGCTTTAACTAAACTTCAGCATTCTCTAGAGCCAGTTTGAATTGTGTTTTATCACTTGCAACTGAAAAGTCTGCTGTGAGAATAGGGGATATGGTGTGCTCTAGAGAATAAAGCCAGCTCAGGTTTCAGATTATGCTCTAGAGAAGCCATTGAAGGAGACACTGATGTTTCTCTTAGCCTGAGTTTCAAGTGCAGGCTCAGATATCCTATTGCAAATCAAGGCTGTCCCTGCGTTACAACACTGTTGTAAGCTGCTCAATGTCTCTGTTTCCATATTTTGACTCTTCCTTGAGTTGCTTAGATTTTTGAACCTTACTCAACATCATCCATGGATATCTATCACTCCCTTCCTTCAGCAAACTGAAAGACAGAATTATCATGCACTGCCAAAGCTACAAAGAAAGTATCTGTCTGGGGACATAACTACTCATCTCCTGATCTAGGAATGGTTAGACTTCACACTAAAGTGGGCAGACAGCCTTTCAGAAATGCATTTCCATAAGTGTTCACCGAATGATACCACAGAAGATGGCAGGGTAAGATAAGTAGAAGATTCTATGTCATGTGAAACCAAAAAAAAAAGCTGACAAATACCATTGATAACAATTATTCCAAATGCATATGGGGACCTTTACATAAGAAATGCAGAATCTGGGCTTTTTAGGCAAAAGGAAACCAGAGAACTCAGTGACATTTACCCTTATATCTCTCCTCCTCGCTAGAGTGACAGTGTTCTTAAACACTGGCATCTTACCTTTACAGAAATGCCTATTGTGTATATTCACCAATTCTAAAAGGGAGTACCACATCATTCTCTGTTGTTCAAAAAAAATTTCAGACATAGATAACCTGAACTAGTGGACCTGAGATCTTCCAGCATGTACCAAGGCAGACACACAGCCTTTCAATATAAATATATGGGAAACCCATACACTTCTCTACTATCCTATAAGGACATAGAAAATCATGTTCAGTTCCATGCAATCTCAAAAATAGCCCCTTGCAAAAGAAGGACTATTATGCCTGCCTGCATGCCTGCAGGCCAGAAAAGTGTACCAGATCTCATTACAGATCTCATAACAACCACCATGTGGTTCCTGGGAATTGAACTCAGGACCTTTAGAAAAGCAGGCATTTCTCTTGATCGCTGAGCCATCAATCCAGCTTTGGAGAACTGCTTTTTAAATCAGTGGAATGTGTTCACCAAGTGAATTTCTCAGATGCCTGAATATTTTGGATTTTTGTTCCTGCATTTAGACCTGTGTTTTATGATGAGGATCCTGTCAGATTAAAAGGCAATGGGACTCACAAAAAGAGGCTAAGTTCTTACCTCCCCCCCTCAAAAAGGCTTCAAAACATATCAATATGAAAAAAGGGCCCCCAGGATTTCCTACAGACAAGGCAGCTTCAGAATGCTTCAATCTAAAAGTGAGATCCTTGAGAATCGCCCATCTTAATCACCGAGCCACAGAATTGCTTCTTGTGACCAAAGAGAATTTAGAAATGTGCCCTCTAATATAGATTGGGTTAGAACTTCAACTTCTCCCCAGGAAGACACAAACATAGTCCTTCTGCCCATGGTGGCTTCAAACTTTACAAGCCTGTCAAACTGAGGTAATAAATATGCTCATTTAAGGGTGGTGGTTTGGTGCTACTCTCTCTTATCATGCCATATTTACATCTTCCTATTTACAGGCCAGCCTCATATTTTCCTACTTTGTGGCACACATGAATAACAGGAGTTTATAACTTTTCTTTCTCATCAAATACCTGTTAAAACTTTGCTTTCCATTCCTGGCTATCTCAGATGCACATTAAGGCATCAGATTGGTCCATCTGAGTATAAAAAGGAAGATGTTTTGCATCTGATTATTAATAGGTCAGAGTTTCTACATAGAACATGATATACAATCTATTACCCACTGAGAATAACATGTGCCTTTTCTGACTAATATTGTCCATGACATACTAGTGTGTAAAAGATCAATTCCCTCTGTCTAAGAGGTTCAGTGTATCTTATTCAAATCTTATGACTTCAAAGTCTCCATCCAAAAATAAAGCAACCCAGGTGCCTAAAGTTCTAGAGCATTAGAACATCTAGTAGTGCCATAAACACAGTGTATGTGCCTTAACTTGATCAGAAGAAATAAAGAAAATGAAGAAATAACATAAGCAGGAGTTAACTGAATTGGTCCGGAACCTAGCTGAGAATTGCCTCCTAGCATTTGGAGATTGTTCACACTCTTTCCTGCCCGGAACAACATGATATTCTAAATTCCCGTGAAGATTTGATCAGGCACACCATAAGAGTCATTGACCTTTGTGCATTCCCCAAAACATAAGAATTTCTTTCTCGAAAGAAAGAAAATTTTGTATTCAAAATTCCCTGTTTGTCTGTGGATGCAACATTCTCATTCTGTACAGGGTTCTCCACTTTTTTCAGACAAAGAGGCCTCAGACTTATTCCTTCAGGCCCAGGAGGACTCATCCTTTTCCCCAGTAACTGGAGTGGATGTCAAAATATTTATATGGACTCACTGGGTTTTCAGGCACATTTCTTCTGATCCAGGATGCAGAATGAGCTCCACTGATTCGCAAACAGGCTATAGTCTTACCATGACATTAAAAGAGATTTTCCAAGAAATGTATGGATGAAGGGAGCTTCTGACCACTACTTCAGAATTGGTGGTTTCAGATCTTCATGAATGGCCCAGATGGCCTCAATCTTAACTGCCTAGAGCCAAAGTAACTCACAGGTTTTACCAGTAAACTAATAACATGTCAACAACAAAAGCTTCAGCAATTACCCTGTGTTCAAAAGAAGGTTGACACACCTTCCTTTGAGAAACAGGAAACTCATACATTCTTTTAATGCCCAAAGGGAACCCATGCTTAGAACTTCGGAACAAGGGTGTCATGCAAAATCTTCAATGCTGAAGGGATCCTGAGATATAACTTGAGAAACAAAGGCATGTCTTTCTGCATGTCTTTCTGTGATGTCCCATCCACAAGGCACAATCCATCATTGAACAAATAACACAATATGTTCACAAATTTTTATTTTAAGAGCAAGAATATTCCATTGGAAAAGATACCAGGATTAATAGAAGACCTGAGGTATCCCTGAAGAAAACACATTCCCCAAACACAGTTTTAAGTCTGCCCCTCAAAATTTGAGAATGTGACTTTAACATATCTTCACCAAATCATAAACATAGATATGGAAGTCATTATCAAACTTGATGAAATACACAGAAAGTTTGGTGGCAACTTGGTAAATAATTTTACCTATCTCTTGGGTTCCATCTTTTTTGTTGTACTGCACACTTTGCCTGGCAAGAAATCCCTGCCTAATTCCAAAGTCATCTCTACTGGAGGACATTCTGGCATGATATTAAGGTTAACTTCCATGTAGTCATCTAAATGGTGGTAAGGTACAGGACTGGATCTTTCCTTAAATAATGTAGAAACAGGTCATCATGATCTGCACCTCATCTGGGACCACCCCACTCCACTCGTCCTTAGAGCCTAGCATGATGTGAAGGTTGCCTTCAAGGTAGTTATCCAGGAGGTGGTAAATGTTCAAGACCAGATCTTTCTTGTAGGTAATATAGAATCAGGTCTTCATGATTGGCAACTCCTCTAGGACCATCCCGTTCCAGTCATGCTTAGATCCATTTGTGCCCATGAATGTATGTTTCACTGCTCTGCCAACTATGGTGTTTGAGAGATGAGTGTCTGTCACCTGAGGAAATGGCACGTTATTAGGCAGGATCTTAAGGTTTAAAATCCTTTCATCGCTGTGAAGCTCCAAGCCATAGACACAATCATTCCCATCATATTTCAACAAATAGAGAGAGGGATTTGTTGGCAGTTGATCTAGAATGATGGCTATCCACTGGGTGACTGGTTCATTGGCTTCCTTCCCGCCATGAGAAATTCTGCGAACTACAATATTCTCTAGGGCCTCAAAAGCCCTACTAAGTTTTTGCTTCTGGAGAGATGGCCCATTCCTTTTCTGGAGAGGTGGCATGCATCTCATACTATGAGGAATCTTCATCATGGCAGTAGACTTACTGAGGCAGGACACAACACTCCTGGTCTGCTCTCTCTTGCCTATCTTTCTGTGCTTGGGTGTCATAGCTGCCCACTCTCTAGGTTGGAAGAACTCTTCAGTTTAAATCAGACACAAAGTGGTTTCCTCCACCATAAGTGCCTGCAAGAATAAGAAGGTGAGGATGTGAGGTCAAGGCTCTTTTCTGGAAGATCTTTGGGGCAGGTGACAAAGGCAGTGCTGAATAGGTTTGGATACCTAAATGTAATTTTGTCTTAAGAAATTCATAGGAAGATTATCAAACTATTGTCAACAGCTCAGTATATCTGTATCAGAGACACATTCCTGCTGCCCAAAGGCAATGGCCCTCTACTGAGAAAGCTAATTCCTGAATGACTATGTCAATGAGAGGAGACTGTATGCGTATCCCCAAAGTGAGAAAGAAAAATCTGAACAGATGGCAAAGAATTTGAAGGACAGCCACTTCTCTCCTTCCCCCTCAAGCTATTAGTTAGGTGGCTGATCCAAACCACCTGCCAAAGGTCATGGCACTCTAGTTCACTGGCTCTCTGTATTGTGTCTCCTGATGCAGACCCAAATTTTTTACATAAAGCCATTCTGTGTCATAATTAGAGAAGGAGTACTGTGAGACCCACTGCAACAAAAAAGACTCATTAATCTGGGCAACAATTTAGTAGTAATTAATATCTTTTAAATCATTTACGGACAAAGAGGATCTTTGCCATTTTGGTGGACTAATGAATTGGATATTGTTAGCAAAGATAAAGTTGGAAGAATAGCTGGCATTTCCCATCCCCACAGCTATCAAATATAGGAGCTGGTAACCACATAAATGGTGGACCAGCAGGAGATTTGAAGGAAACCTTTCTGGGACTACAGAGGTCCCATTTGCTTCCTAAACATATTTACCAAAAGAAAATGTCTTGGCTCTCCAGATTCCATCTTCTGGAAATGTTCAGCTGTCTAATCCTGTAGTAATAGGAGCGGCAGGGCTGTGTCCCCAGCACCCTGGCCGCCTGTTGGATTATGCCCGAAATAATTACACTTAAACTGTATTCATTTAAACACTGCTTGGCCCATTTCTATCTAGCCTCTTCTAGGCTAATTCTCACATATTAAGTTAGCCTATTTTTAATCATCTTTGTAGCACCAAGAGGTGTGCTTACCAGGAAGATTCTAGCCTATGTCCATCCTGGGTTGGAGCTTCATCATGTGTGTCTGCCCAGGAGAGGGAAGCATGGCATCTCTGCTCCAGAGAGCAGAGCTGTCAAGTCTGAGCTCACTTCCTCTTTCTCCCATCATTCTGTTCTGTTTACTCCTCCCACCTATTTTTTAACCTATGAGGCGAAGCAGTTTCTTTATTATTTATCCAGTGATCTTCCTCCATCATATCCCCTTTTTCTGTTTAAACAAAAAGGAAAGGGTTTAACTTTACCGTAGCAAAATTATATATAGCAAACCAGTTATCAAGCAAGAATTACAGTTACAATATTTGTATCTATTTTATCTTTTATCATAACAATGGAAAACTATAACTATGTATCTATTCTTCAACTCCATCAAAGACTCCAGAAGAATACAATATTACCTAAGCAAACAAAAAGTAAGCAACTTTCAAACGCTAGAAATGACAGAGACATCTCGCTTCCTGGACAGTCACCCAAAGTTCCTCTGTACCATTGGGGCATCCATCTTTGGCCTACAGGCCTATGGTATTCAGAGACATTTCCATGAAGCAGGACATTTCAAAGTCAGTTCAGTCACTATCTGTTGTGTCCTGCAGAATGTCTCACAGACTCTTTCATGAATCAGGAACCCCGAAAGGTCATCTCACCTTTTTGGCAAGTTCAGTAGTCCTCTCTCTGCGGGTTCTCTGTGTCCAGTTTATGCAATAGTCCAGGCAAGAGCAGTTTCTTGACCAAATGGCTATCAAACTCCATAAGGATCCTCATCAATGTCCATCTTCCCCTTGAAGTAGATTCTTGCTGCCAGGAGCAGAGTATCTCATTGTCATGAAAATCCTAAGTTATTAAAACATTTAAAATGCCATATTCTATAATCTTTGAAAGATATGAAGAATGCCTATCTAAAATATATCTATGTACATCTAGAAAATGCTAACTGACATGACTACAAATGTGACTATTATAATTATCTATTTACAATCTATATTTCTAATTATACATTACATTTTTAAATGAACTACACAATCACAGTCCCTTAATCAAGATCAGAAACACATATACATATAACAAAATTGACTTTAAATTTAAATCACTAAAACAAAATCCATATCAATGAAAATTATTCATATCTATATCATATCTCCCTTTAAATGTAAAAGAACATTTATAAACAATATTTGGGAATATGGGCGCAGTTTTTTTCTCTCCAAACTGCTTCCTACTGAATGGGGGCATCGTTAATGAGGTTTTTAATGGTATAACCTGTGTGCTAGCTTCATTTCAGTTGGCAGTTGAGCTGAGCAATTTTCTGAAGATGTTCACAGCAACCCTTCAGGAGGGCATGGTCCATCATACCATATTGGAATAGAAGAAATGAACAGGGTCCCATCCTCTGTGAAAACAAAATAAGAAACTCCTTTCCAAAACATCATGTCCTTAGATCCAAATTTCAAAGTCAAGGCATTTTCAAAATATCTATGTTGGATTAGTTCAGCAGCATTTATAAACAAGTATCTTTTAGTAGCTTTTGCTCTTTCCTCAGCATTCCAACAATTCAAAGAGAGCATAATACCATACAGTATCAAAAGTCTCTGTGTATTTTCCATCATCGTGTGACTTTATTTTAATCTCTATTTCATTTCTGTTTACTTATATTTTATATTCTCTGTATATCTTTGACCTGGAATAACTCTGTGTACCAGGCTGTCCTTGAACTCTCAGAGATCCACCTGACTCTGCCTTCCAGGCATTTGGGATTAAAGGCATAAGCTACTACATCTTGAACTCACAGAGATCTGTTTGTCTCTGATTTCTAGGCACTGGGATTAAAGGCGTGTGCTACCAAACCTTGAAGTCACAGAGGTCAATCTCCCTCTGCCTTCAAAGTGTTGGGATTAATGGTGTGTACTACCACACCCAACAACTCTCTTCCTTTTTTTTTACTTTAAGAACTTCAACTTTTACTCTGCATATATTTTTAATACACAGTAAGCCCTTTAGAAATTTCCATTGTCTTTGAATCTCTCTTTACTATGTATCTCTTTTTCTGAACACATGAGTCTTCAATTTACCAAGCAATATCAGTAGGACTAAAGCCATGGCTTTGCCGGCTAGATGTAGCCCATTCCTTAGCTTTCTGCCATTCCATCCTTGTGCCTGAGGTACCAGCCAGAGCCTCGTTCAGTGCCACAACTCTACAGTTTTTCAATGTCCCTGCCAGCAAGTGAACTTCAGCAGCCTGTGCTTTGAAACCGCACAAACTGCTGGCATAAAAGAGTGAGAGTTTGCCCTGGCAGGACAGCTTAGAAAGCCAGCATTTTTAAACGGTGCAGCAGCTTTTTTCCAGCTACTGCTGAAAACCGAAAAGCATGCATTCACCTTTTGTCAACACTGTTTAAGTGTTTCATGGCAGGACCTTTTAATGAGCTGCAGGCTTTGTAGGTAAAGCTGAGTCAGGAAGCCACTCTCATTGCAGCTATTGCTGAGTCAGGAATCCTCTCTTAGATGAGAGTGCTTGCTTGGCTCTGACAAGCAGAGTACACCCGAGAAATTGTTGCTACCATGTTGGGCGCCATTTTGTTGTAATAGGAGCTGTGGGGCTGCATCCCTGGCAACCTGGCCGCCTGCTAGCTGATGCCCGAAATAATTACACTTAAACTGTATTCATTTAAACACTGCTTGGCCCATTTCTATCTAGCCTCTTCTAGGCTAATTCTCACATATTAATTTAGCCTATTTCTAATCATCTGTGTAGCAAGAAGAGGTGTGTTTACCAGGAAGATTCTAGCCTTTGTCCATCCTGGGTAGGAGCTTCATCGTGTGTGTCTGCCCAGGAGAGGGGAGCATGGCGTCTCTGCTCCAGAGAGCAGAGCTGTTGAGTCTGAGCTCACTTCCTTTTCCTCCCAGCATTCTGTTCTGTTTACTCCTCCCACCTATGTTTTAACCTATGAGGCGAAGCAGTTTCTTTATTACTTAAATAATGACCTTCCTCCATCATAATCCTGTTGAACAGTTGTGAAGCCCAGGAGCTGAACTGACCTCCTCAGCCACCGTGAAGATAGTAAACCCACCTTCACAGAAGACTAGTGCTTCATGTGGAACAGAGTTGCCACCCCAAACCATAGCTTGTGACATCAACAAGGCTCTACTTATGTCATAAATCCCCCCATAGACTGGTTCCTTCCTTATTTACCCACAGAAACATCCAGCATACAGGTCCTAAAATGCTGCTCATACAGCCGCCTGGAGACCCAAAATAAAAACCTCACTCATCTTCCCAATTACATGAGTCATACTCTTGCCCAAGTAACTCAATCACTTTATCAGGTTTTTTTTTTTGATAAAAAATCTTTGGTGTCTGAGTCAACAACTGACTTGAATGTTTTTTTTTCCTAGCTCCCATCTCTTCATTCGTTATCTTCTATTGATTTTTTATTACTTCATAATGATAAATATCAAAATTTCCACTTCGTTTCCTCCTCCCACTTTCTTCTCGCTCCTCCACTAAACCTCCCCAGTCCAACTCCAGTCCAAATAGAGGGCAGGGTACCTTGACCTGTGGGAAGTCCAAGCCCACCCTTCATCCATCCAGATATAGGTAGGTATGCATCCATATTGAATAGGATCACAAAAAAGCCTGTATATGAAGTGCAGACAAATGCCAGTTCCATTATCATTGGCTTCTCAGTCTGCCCCAATTGTCAGCCACATTCAGACCTTCCAGTTTGATCTCATGCTTTTTTATTCCCAGTCCAGCTGTTTTTGTTGAGCTCCTATTAGCTCAGGCACAGTGTCTCAATGTGTGTGTACAAGCCCTTGTATTCCTGACTTCCATGCTCATATTCTCCCTCCTGCTGCACTTCACCTGGAGCTTGGAAGCCCAGTATTGTTTTCTGATGTGGTCCCTGTCTTGATCTCCATCAACTGCCAAACAAAGTTCTATGGTGATATTCAAGATAGTCATCAGTCTGACTATGGGACAAGGCATCCAGAGTGCCTAAGGACATGGCACAGTACAGGCACCCTATCCTCACCTGACAAAGGTTATAGTTTTTCAAAAATCTCTGTTTTGATATGATTTGGCTATACTCACTGTAAGTTTAATGACAAATAGTTCTGCATTGCCTGTTTCAAAATGCTGTTATGACCATATTGTGCCAACCACCTTTTTATTGATTTCATTGAGCTATACATATTTCTCTGCTCCCCTCCCTTCCTCTCTAATCCCTTTAATCTCTTTCCCACAGTCCCCATGATCCCAATTTACTCAGGAGATCTTGCCTTTTTTTTTCTATTTTCCATGTAGATTAGATCTATGTATATATTTTTTAGGGGCCTCACTGTTGTCTAGGTTTTCTGGGATTGTGAATTAGAGGATGGTTTTCTTTGCTTTATGTTTAAATACCCCTTATGAGTGAGGGCATATGATATTTAGTTTTCTAAGATCCCCTCGAGTAATAAGGCTTTTGCCAATCCCAGAATGGACCCCAAAGAAGAGATATCATCAGTATATGTGCATTAACTTGTTTGTGTGTGTTTAAATCACAATAAAAACAGGTGAATTGTAATATTGAAATTTATCTTATCTTGAGAAGAATGTTTGCTATAGAAACACAGTCACGGTAGTACTGAGTATGTAGACTATCTCAGCAAGCAGAAGTAAATGGCAGAAACCCCCAGTAGTTAGGCTCTGTGGCCCAGGAATGATGGCCAAGAAAAGTCAATGAACTCACGGATTGAAGATAAAACTCAGCCTAAATAACACCCCAAATCATTTAGGTGGAACACGAGTACTTGTGCAACCGTCACAAGATGTCTAAAATTCCTGGAACTAGAATCTAAGGATAATACAATGATGTGGAGCTGAGAGTGCATGGCAAAAACTGATTGGATCTGGCAAAAATCATGTAAACATACCAAATCATACATCCAAGGAAACAACCAGTGGGACAAAACCCTAAGAAATCTGTTTGACAACATATCATATTGAAAATTCTGAGGTTTAAAGACAAAAGAGGGATCTTAAATATGTCACTGTCACACAGGTGATGATTAACACTCTCCATTGCAGTGTGACTCCCTGATGTGTTTAAGATAATTTTCAATTTTGTCTATTTTTTTACAGGGAAATTCATATTCCTTGCACAGATTAACTAGTAGCATCATTTACTGCACGATCAAAGGCAAGGCAAAGAACTCATGGACATGTTGTTGAATGCTGATTAGGTTGTTGGGAGTATTTGTTGATTTCTTCTTAAAGAGAAATCATCGGTGACACTCATGTATGAAGCAGAATCTGTCTCTGTGATATATCCTGTAGGACTGACAAAAAGTAAGCTAAAATGGGTTTTTCTCACATACTGGTAATTTTTTTTTGCTATGACCAAATATGTGTGCTGCAAGAGCTTTTTTCACTCCTTCAGTTAATAGCCACTGAGATACTAGCCTATTGGGGTGTGGTCTCTCTCACTCTTTCAAAAAGCAACATCTGCCTTCAGCTTGATCTCTTGCTTCAAGCTTCACTTCAGGCTACTAGGCTCCTTTCCTGATCCTGCAGAGGGATGTTTTCTGGGATGATGATCTGTAAATTTTTCCCCTTTAAAGAAATAACCATTCAATTAATCATAATTCTAAACTGGTGCGGGAGACTGTTTGTGACTTATCCCTTCATATGTGATGAAAGAAACTAGGGTGTGGAGGGGGTTCTCTCTGTTCTTGTTGTGGATGGCATGGCACCAGTAATAGGTGGCTGCTCGATCTCTGTAAGATAATTAGTAAAGAGTGGAGACCAAGTGAAAGGATGCCCTGAAACATCAAGGCTTGTCCTTTCAGACCCCAATACCTCCAGTTAAATTCTGGTTCTCCACAACCTCAAAAACCTGCTGAGGACAAGTATTCAGAACCAGAAGCCTGTGTGGGCCATATCACATGCAATCATATAGAGTACGCCAATCTGTTTTTTAATGCTACATCCTTTTGTCCCACCAGAACCATCTTTATTACCAATAAAAATAACTTGCTGCATCTTTTGGGTCCTACAATTGCTCTAATGTGGTGCTGGAGAGTTCTTATGTACCTTTTTTGTGTTGTTATGAGACATTAAGGGGAAAGCAATTGTTTCAGAAATCAAAGGCAGTTGGGTTCATACCTGTGGTTAGCAGTTGCCTGGACATTGGTACTCTATGGAAGTACTCTATCGCTACACTATGGAAGGATGGATTTGACTAAGATAGGGAGACAGCACATGTGGAGGCAGGTAGCCTTACTTTGCAAATGACCCATTTTGAGGACTTACTTCAGGCAACTCTGTTCTCTTCATCTTGGTTTCTTCATCAGATTAGGACAAGAATTAAACCTCAATCTCCAGGATCTCTGAACACTGAATGAGTTAAGTATGTGTGACCACAGTGATGTTTGCCTGTCTGTCACCGGGGGGTGAGCTCATGGACATCTGACTAATTGCACAGGAATATCAGCCTTCAATATGTGGTCTGCCTAACTTTACAGCACAAGAGTTGTCATGATTGTTCATCTGATCTTCCTCATACAATCTCCATCCATAGAGAAGCAAAAAACAAATCCTCCAATGAGAGGGCAAGTTCTTTACAAATGAAAGATTCTATAACAGAAGAGACATAGAAGATTTATCTGGGCAAGCTGTTGACAGGATATGGGGGTAAATGGAAGAGGGATTGAAGAAAAGAGAAAGAGAGAGATGGAAGAATGAATGAATTTAATCATTCATTGGATAAGTGAGTGAACCAATGGATGAGTATGCCTTGTAGGATAAAATGTGCTGCATTCCCTCTGACAGTAAGCTAAATTGAGGATGTATGAGGTTTTCTACTAAAAAGGAGGCTTATTCCATTTTTTCGTCTTTGTGCTCTAGGCCCACCCAGGAGAGTGACGATGAGGTCGATGGAAAGGGGTGAAGTATGTACCAGTGTTGCCTGGTACAGGTTCTCACCCACATTGTAGCCAAATCACATGTCTAGGGACAGCTGATCTACATGCTGAATGCTGACTGGCAGTTTGATCCCTCCAACCTTTTAACCAAGTTTGTGAAGATGAAGGAACCAAAAATTGTCCCATTACAAGAGGGCAGGATCCTTGCATGATAGGAGTCAGACATCAATATAACACTGGTATTTGGGGTTCGGATGGCTTTGTGGTATCTTTGCTACACTCCATCTAACATCACAGATTCCCTCGTTAAGTGATTTGATGAAGATTGGGGCATTCACCATATGTGTTCATACCACACACCAGTGTGCATCAATGTGTACATGTTCATCCTGTGTGCCGGTGAGACTGTTCATGAGCTTTATAGCCCAAGTCCCACAGAACATGATCAATGACAATGGAACAGTGTTTTCCAGATATGGTAGGGCAGATATTTAAATAAACTCGCCAGATGCTCATATACTCTTCAAACAACTCTAAGGAATCAACGAACTTGCATGTGTTATCAAAGGAATTGGGAAAATTCTATGTCTCTCCAAGGTACACTGGGTTCTTTCTCATCAAGATCATGGACTGTAGAATGTTGAGCATCTTCCACATTAATTCTGGGTCCACCAGCATCTTTCCAAAATAAGCTAGGACACCTGTTTTGCACAGATTTAATCACCATTTTCAAAGGGCCTACAGGGCCTTGGTGATTTTCTTCTGGAACTACAGGACATTTACATCATGGCACCAGATCCCATGAATCTTTTTTATCTACATCCAAAGATCTAGCACATTTTCTATAAGACTAACTTTACATATCTACTTAGGGAACTCAACCTTCTTCACCATATAACCAACAATTACTACAACAGTCAGCATCTTTCCATGAATAGTTGGGACTATATAAGTTTGACCAGTGCACACATCTTCTATGCCAGATGATCTGGGAATGCCTCCATTTGTCCCAGTGATAACAGGCACATTGCCACCAACACCAATGACTCAAGGACTTTCCTCTCTAAAACAAGCAAGTCTAGTTCCTTCTCCATCTTTTTTTGTTTATTTTATTTTTTAGATGTTGCAAATAAAATTTCCACCTCCTTCCCATTTCCCATTTCCCTCCCCTTCCTCACAAACATTGCTCCCATCCCTCAAGCCCCTACCCCTCTCTCCCTCCCCACACTCCATTCCCACTCCCACTCTAGAATGAAGAGCAGTCCAAGGTCATCCCACTTCTATCCAGGACCAGGAAGGTGAGCATCCAAACAGGCTAGGCTCCCACAAAGACAGTTCATGTGTTAGAATCGAAACCTAGTGCCATTGTTTTTGGCTTCTCATCAGCCTTTATTGTTTGCCACATTCAGAATGTCTGGTTTAATCCCATGCTATTCAGTCCCAGTTCTGCTGGCCATTGTGAGCTCCCAATAGATCAGTTCCAATGTCATAGTGGGTGGGTGAACTCCTTTTGGTCCTGACTTCCTTGCTCATGTTCTCACTCCTTCTACTCCTCATTTGGATCTTAAAGCTCAGTCCAGTGCTCCAATTTGGGTCTTTGTCTATATCTCGATCTATTACCAGATGAAAGTTCTAAAGTGATATACAAGATATTCATCAGTATGGTTATAGGTTAGGGCCATTTCAGGTTCCCTCTCCTCAGTTGCTAAAGGACATCTCCCTAGACACCTGTGAGCCCCTCTAGAGTCAAGTCTCTTGTCAACCCTAAGATGGCTCCCTTAATTAGGATATAAATTTCTCTGCTCCCGTGTCCACCCTTCCTTTATCCCAACCATCCCATTCACCCAAGCACACCCCATTCTCCCCTTCTCATGTTTCTCACCCCATTTCCCCTTAGCCCCATGCCACGTCACCCCCAAGATCCCAGGTTATTCCCTGCAATCTTGTCAACTACTCATATCCAGGCGGATGACCATATATGTTTTTTTGGGGGCTGTTCGCCTTCTTATTTAGCTTCTCTAGGATCACAAAGTATATGCTCAATGTCCTTTATATATGGCTAGAAACCAATTATGAGTGAGTATATCCCATGTTCATCTTTTTGGGTCTGGGATACCTCACTCAGGATAGTGTTTTCTATTTCCATACATTTGCATGCAAAATTCAAGAAGTCATTATTTTTTACAGCTGAGTAGTACTCTAATATGTATATATTTCACACTTTCTTCATCCATTCTTAAATTAAAGGGCACCTAGGTTGTTTCCAGGTTCTAGCTATTACAAATAATGCTGCTATGCACAAAGTTGATCAAATGCTTTTGACATATGATAGGGCATCTCATGGGTTTATTCCCAAGAGTGGTATTACTGGATCTTGGAGTCGGGTGATCCTGAATTTACTGATAAATCACAACACAGACTTCCAAAGTGGTTGCACAAGTTTGCATTCCCACCATCAGTGGATGAGTGTGCCCTTTACTCCACTACCTCTCCAACAAAGGCTACCATTGCTGTTTGTGATTTTAGCCATTCTGACAGGTGTAAGATGATATCTCAAAGTTGTTGTAATTTGCATTTCCATGATCAACAAAGAGGTTGAGCATGACCTTAAGTGTCTTTTGGCCATTTGAACTTCTTCTGTTGAGAATTCTCCTTTCAGTTCAGTGTCCCATTTTTTAATTCTGTTAATTAGCATTTTAAAGTCTAGTTTCTTGAGTTTTTTATATATTTTGGAGATCACATCTTTGTCTGTTGTGGGTTGGTGAAGATATTCTCCCAGTCAGTGGTTTGCCTTCTTGTCTTAGTGACAGTGTTTTTTGCTTTAGAGAATCTTCTCAGTTTCAGGAGGTCCCATTTATTCAATGTTGTTCTTAATGTTTGTGCTGCTGTGGATATGCCTAGGAAGTGATATCCTGTGCCCATATGATGTAGAGTAGTTCCCAATTTCTCATCTATCAGGTTCAGTGTGTTCAGCCTGATATTGAGGACTTTAATCTATTTGGACTTGATTTTTGTGCATGGCAATAGATATGGATCTATTTTCTTTCTTCTACAGGTTGACAACCAGATCTGCCAGCACCATTTGTTGAAGACGCTTTCTTTTTTCCATTGAATAGTTTTAGCTCCTTTATCAAAAATCAGGTGTTCATAGGTTGGTGGAATAAAATCCACATCTTCTACTCTATTCCATTGATCGACTTCTCTGTTTTTATGCCATTACCAAGCTGTTTTCATTACTAAAGCTCTGTAATAGTGTTTGAAGTCAGGGATGGTAATGCCTCCAGAAGTTCCTTTATTGTATAAGATTGTTTTGACTATATTGGGTTCTTTGTTTTTCCATATAAAGTTGATTAATGATCTCTCAAGATCTGTGAAGAATTTTGATGGGATTTTAATGGGGATAGCATTGAACCTATAAATTACCCTTGGTAGAATTGCCATTTTTACTATCTTGATCCTCCCAATCCAAGAGCAAGGGAGATCCTTCCATTTTCTGGTATCCTCCTCAATTTCTTTCTTCAAGGACTTAAAGTTCTTGTCAAATATATCCTTCTCATCTTTGGTTAGTGTTACACCAAGATATTTTATGCTATTTGTGGCTATCCTGAAAGGTGATGCTTCTCTGATTTCCCTCTCTGCTTCCTTATCCTTTGTGTATAGGAGGGCAACTGATTTTTTGGAATTGGTCTTGTATCCTGCCATGCTACTAAAGGTGTTTATCAGTTGTAGGAGTTCATTGCTGGAGTTTTTAGGTTCGCTCATGTACACTTTCATATCATCTGCAAATAATGACAGTTTAACTTCTTCCTTTCCAATTCAAATCCAATGGATCCCCTTATGTTGTCTTATTGCTATTTCGAGAACTTCAAGCACTATATTGAAGAGGTATGGCGGGAGTGGACAGCCTTGTCGTGTTTCTGATTTTAGTGGGATGGCTTTGAGTTTCTATCCATTTAATTTGATATTAGCTGTTGGCTTGCTATAAATGGCTTTTTATTATATTTAGGTATGACACTTGTATCCCTAATTTCTCTAAGACCTTTATCATAAAGGGATGTTGAATTTTGTCAAATATTTTTTCAGCATCTAATGAAATAATCATATGTTTTATTTTTCTTTCAGTTTATTTATATGATGGATTACATTGTTAGATTTGTGTATGTTGAACTATACCTGCATATCTGGGATGAAGCCTATCTGATAATAATGGATAATTTTTCTAATGTGTCTTGGATTTGGTTTCCCAGTATTTTATTGAGGATTTTCACATTGATGTTCATGAGTGAGATTCACCTGTAATTCTCTTTCTTGGTTGAGTCTTTGTGTGGTTTTGGTGTTAGGGTAACTGTAGCTTCATAAAAGGAATTTGGCAATGCATCTTCTGTTTCTATATTGTGAAATACTTTAAGGAGTATAGGTATTAGGTCTTCTTGGATGTTCTGGTAGAATTCTGCATTGAAACCACCTGGACCTCGGCTGTTTTTGGTAGGGAGTTCTTTTTATAACAGCTTCTAATTCTTCACGACTAACAGTATTATTTAGATTGCTCACCTGGTCCTGGTCTAACTTTGGTATATGAAACATCTCTAAAAAACTGTTTGTTTCTTTAATATTTTCCAATTTTGTGGCATATATGCTTTTGTACTAAGATCTAATGATTTTCTGAATTTCCTCTGTGTCTGTGGTTATGGCTCCGTTTTCATCACTGATCTTGTTAATTTGTGTATTCTCTTTCCGCTGTTTGATAAGTTTGGTAGTGGTTTATCAACCTTGTTGATTTTCTCTAAGTACCAACTTTTTGTTTCATTGATTCTTTGGATTAATTTCTGTGTTTCTAATTTGTTGATTTCAGCCCTTAGTTTGATTATTTCCAGTCTTCTCCTCCTCCTTGGTGAGTCTGCTTCTTTTTTTTCTAGAGCTTTCAGGTGGGCTGTTAAGTCTCCAATGTGTGCTTTCTCTGTTTTTTTAAGTGGGCACTTAGTGCTATGAACTTTCCTCTTAGCACTGCTTTCATATTGTCCCATAGGTTTTACTATGTTGAGTCTTTATTTTCATTGATTTCAAGAAAGACTTTAATTTATTTCTTTATTTCTTCCATGATCCAGGTGTGGTTCAGTAGTTGACTGTCCAGTTTCCATGAGTTTGTAGGCTTTCTGGGGTAGCATTGGGGTTGAATTCTAACTTTAATCCATGGTGATCCAATAAGATACAGGTGGTTACTAATATTTTTTTTTTGTAACTGTGGATGTTTGCTTTGTTACCGAGTATGTGGTCAATTTTCGAGAAGGTTCCATGAGCTGCAGAGAAGAAGGTATATTCTTTCCTCTTTGGATGGATTAATCTATAGATGTCTGTTACGTCCATTTGATTCATTATCTCCCTTAATCCTCTTATTTCTCTGTTATGTTTCTGTCTGATTGACCTGTCCATTGGTGAGAGAGGAGTGTTGAAGTCTCCTACTATTAGTGTCTGTGGTTTGATGGCTGCATTGAGTTTTAGCAATGTTTCTTTTAGGTATGTGGTGCTTTTATAATAGGGCATAGATATTCAGGATTGAGACTTCATCCTGATGGACTGTTCCTGTTATGAGTATCTTTTCTGATTGATTTAAGTTTGAAGTCAACTTTGTTAGAGATTATTATGGTCACACCTGCTTGTTTCTTATGTCCATTTGCTTTTTAAGCCTTTTCCCAGTCCTTTACTCTGAGTAGGTGCTTGTCTTTGTGGTTGAGGTGTGTTTCTTGTAAACAGCAGAATGTTGGACCCTGTTTTTGTATCCAATCTCTAACCCTGTGCCTTTTAATAGGTGAGTTGAGTCCATTGACATTAAGTGATATTAATGACCAGTGATTGTTAACTCCGGTCACTTTTTTAGTCATAGAGTTTGTGTGTTTCCCTTCTTTGAGTTGTGTTGGTGAAGGGTCTCTAGATGTCTGAGTTATTGTGGTCATTGTTGGACTCCTTGGTTAGTGATTTTCCATCTATTACTTTCTAAAGGCTGGAATTGTGGCTACGTATTGTTTAAATTTGTTTTTATCCTGGAAAAATTTATTTTCTCCATTTATAGTGAATGAGAGCCTGGCTGGGTATAGTAGACTGGGCTTGCATCCATGGTCTCTCAGTTTCTGCAGTACATCTATCCAGGACCTTCTGGCTTTCATGGTTTCCATGGAGAAGTCAGGTGTAAGTCTGATACGTTTACCTTTATAAGTAACTCGGCCTTTTTCCTTTGCGGCTCTTAATATTATTTCTTTATTCTGTATGCTTTGTGTTTTGATTATTATATGGCGATGGGATTGTTTTTATGATCCAGCCTATTCAGTGTTCTGCATGCTTCTTGAACCTTCATAGGTATATCTTTCTTTAGGTTGGGAAATTTTCTTCTATAAGTTTATTAAATATATTTTCTGGACCATTGAGCTGCACTTCTTCTCCTTCTTCTACTGCTATTATTCTTAGCTTTGGTCTTTTTATTGTGTCCCAGATTTCCTGAATATTTTGTGATGAGAGTTTGTTGGACTCGCTGTTTTCTTTGATCAGTGTGTTTTTTTTTCTCTATGGTGTCTTCAGAATCTGAGATTCTGTCTTCTATCTCTTGTGTTCTGTTGGTTATGCTTGTTTCTGTAGTCTCTGTTTGTTTACTTAAATTTTCCATGTCCAGCCGGCCCTCTGTTTGTGTTTTCCTCTTTGCCTCCATTTTAGTTTTCAAGTCTTGAGCTGTTTCCATTATCTGTTTGGTTGTTTTTCCTTGGTTTTCTTGGGTATCGTTTACTTATTTATTCAATTCTTCAAACTTTCTGTTATATTTCTCATCCATTTCTATAAGGGCATTCTTTACATGCTGTTTAAGGGTGTCAATCACTTTCATGAATCAATCTTTTCTACTTCTTCTTAATTAAGGTGTTCATGTCCTCCCGTTGTGAGGTCGCTGGTTTCTGGTGGCTTCATATTGCTTTTCAGATTGTTGGGTGAATTCTTGCATTGGTGCCTCCCAATTTCTTCCTCCGAATGCTCCCCTATGGATCTTCTTTCACAGGATCAGGTCTCCTTGCCTACTGATGTACCTTCCCAGTGATGCCTTTCCCCAGTGATGGCTCTCCTGGTGCCGAGATCAGATCTCTGTGCCCAATGGTGGCTCTCCCCAATGCTGGCTCCCCTGGCACAGAAATCAGCTCTCCATGCTGGTTGGATAGCTTGTAAACAAAGTGCCTACCTTGCTTGTTGCAGGCAGGGTATTGAAACAAAGGAACTCCAGCCCGCTTGGTTTCCCTGAGGATTTGGACCCAGCGTCCAGACAGGCTGAGCTGGGTGATGTTATGTGCCCAAAGAAGGCAGGGAGCAGAAGAGGGGAGGATTCTGGATGCAAGATGGGTGGGATAGGAAAAAAGAGGCAGTATGCAGGGAGTAGAAGCCCTGCAGAGAGCCCAAGAAGGATAGGGGGTTGAGGAACTTCTGAGTTCCCTGTCCTGGGCTGGTGCCACGGGGTCAGAAACTCACCCCAATGTTGGCTCTCCTGGTGCCAAGATCAGGTCTCTGTGCTGGTTGGATAGCTCATAAACAAAGTGCCTACCTTGCTTGGTGCAGGCAGGCTAGTGAAGCAAAGGAACTCCCACCTGCTTGGATGCCCTGAGGATTCAGACATAGCACCCAGACAGGCTGGGCTGGTTGATGTTATGTGCCCAAAGAGGGAAGAGGGACCAAAGTCCAGATGGAGCTCCTCTTATCTCTGTGAGTGCAAGACCAGCCTGGTCTAGAGAACTAGTTCCAGGATAGGCTCCAAAGCCACAGAGAAACCCTGTCTCAAACACCAAAAAAACAAATCAAAACAAAACAAAAGAAAAAAAAAAGATGGAGCTCCTCAGCACCTAAACTGGGACAGCTGGTAGTCCAATGGCCAGGGACAAAATGAAGAACATGGCACCCAGGGCAGTGTCCAGTAGAGCACATGAGACCCTGCCGCCATTGCCGGTGCTCCTTTTGGGGTTCTTGAGGCCTGCTGCTAGGCAGACTCACCACTCTGGGTGGGTAGCCTTAATGTAGGTGCAAAAACCTATTCCTGAGCAAGGACCTTGCAGAACAAGCAGGTTTGGGGGGGGTTGTGTGTAAGAAAGATATCCCTGCAGAAGGAGCTAGGGGAGGAGGGTTTGTGCTCTCTTCTGGGACAATCCGTCCCTGGATAGCAGACACTCACCCGTCAAGATGGATCTCCTCAGCACTTAAACAGCGACGGCTGGTAGCCCAATGAGCCCCCTTCTCCATCTTTGAAAAATGTTGTTGAATTTTGACCATCTTCACAAGAAACTGGAAGTGAACACATCAGGGCAGGTGATGCTGAAACCTTCACCTACTACTCAAATTCCTGAAAAAGCTTTTCCTTATACAGAACCCACTTTGGTAAAGCCCACAAAGGCACAGAGCAGAGAAGGACATCCCCCATCTAAGTTAGAGACTAATCAATGTGCCCATAAGGAACTCAGTGATTCTCCACCTGCTCAAAGTCTGCTGGTAATTTCTTTACCTACACAAGGAACTGTAGAATTTTGAGCTTCTGCCTAAGAATCTAGGATCTTCACTATCTGAACGAGTGTCTCTAAAACTATCTATATTAACACAATGAAGTATAGGGACTCTGGCACCTTCTAATAGGGCTTTGAAACATCTAATTTCTTCCCAATAGTCTAAAATTTTTTCTTCATCTATCCAACATACTACAAGGATTACAAGGACTACAGGATATAACAAATCTAGCCAGAAACCTCAAAGAAATTTTTGTCTTCACTAGAGCACATAGAACATTTATCATTTTCTCTAGGTGCTCAGGAAAATCATTTATCTAGTCCATGGTCTCTAGGAACTTTGCTATTTTTGAAATTGCCTAAAGTACTCTCCACAGCTACAGAGGTAACTTTGCTGCCCAAGTTCTTTGTCATTAATGCAAAGGTCTTCAAATCATTCAGTATATTCTTCAAAAATTTTGAGACAACAACAATATTCCCAAATACCTTGGGGCATTTTTCAGGTGTGAGAGTGAGTGTGGAAACTTCTCAGTCTGCTACAAGCATTATAGGAGCTTTGTAACCAACTCTAGTGCCTAGATGATTTTTTACTTCTGCAAAAGGATCTGCAGAATTTTTTTTTTCTTCTGGCCTAGGGAATATAAAAGCTTTGAAACTTGCCAATGGGCCTCTGGAACATGTTATGTCATCTGAGGAAATGCTGAATTTAGCATAATTGGCTGAAGAGACTCTACAACTCTCTACACTTTTCAAAGCAGTTCCAGTACCATATACAAATTCTCCATCTACCCAAGTGACCAGGGGAACATTCCATCTGCACCATGCCATCTGCGTGTTTTGTCATCAAGATAAATAATTCCACCATCTTCTTGTTCTGATGAAATGATTGTGGGAATATGACCACCATCACTAGGACCTCAGAAAATGTCCAATTCTGCACAAGGGACTCTTAGAATATTCTTCTGCTTTCCAGGGCACTGTGGAGATTCTCTTACCTACCAAAGCCACAATTCGAAATGTGACATCTGTAAAACATACTGTATGGCTTTTGAATCTGGAACAGAACCTCTGAGGTTTAGCCAAAATATGCAGATACTGGTAGAATCTTTGCAATCTAGTCTGAGGTGTTTGTGAGTGTCAGGGTGCAGAAGGGCCTGTGGACCATACTTTATTTCCCCAAATGTCTTTGGAATTATCTGTGACTGCACAAAAAAAGATAGTGAATCTGTTGTAACTAGATAACATTCTGCTTCATTCCCAACCCTCAGAGAATTTCTCAGACTGTGCAAAATTCTCTATAGCATCATTTAACTGCCCCAGGATTTCTGAATCCTTTACAATCTGAAAAGAGCACACTAGGATCTTTGTCCTCTCCTCGATATACTGGAATATATAGCCCTGGTTCTCAGGAAATGTTCCAAATTTCTGCCAGTTCACGATATCCTGAACATTTTCTATACTTTGGATCACCTCAGGAAATGTCTTTGTGTGCACAAGGAACTCTGTGACTTTTTTAATTTCCTCAAGGAGAACTTTATCCTTTACATTGTTTCTCTGGTAATCTAGAATCGTCTCAACCAGTCCAAATGAATCTCAGCCATTTGTCTTCTATAGGAGAGCCTATGGTAAACTCTCCATCTATCCCAGCTCCTAGATAATCTTTACCATTTAATAAAGTGCCTAGAGGATTTTCATCACATGTTCCAAGTGATCCATCATTTCTAATCTCTGCTCATCTGCCTCTAGAAGTTAATGTATCTGATCACCGAGTTTATCAGAATCTTCAAAAGGAACTCTGGGGCCTTTGTTATCTTCTGCAGACATCCAAGAAAAGGTCCAAAAGAAACATAGTTATCATGGGCAATGTCACATAAAAGAGAGACATTGGAAACTGCTCCATCTTATGTAGGAAGTTCAGTATATGAACCTTGTCATCAGGAGACTCTGGGACTTTATTCCTTTTGCCAGGGGAGTTAAGAAACTTTTCAATGTGCTCAAGAAACTGTAGGTTCCTGTGTATTTATACAAGGGTCTGCCCACATCTGCACAAAGGAGTCTAGGACATCCTACATGCTCAAGGGCTACCAGGAACTTCCTCACATACACAACATACATTATCACAGTTCACTTCTGCACAAAGTACATTATCATATTTATCATCTACCCCAGTGTCTCAGGGATAGAGCAAGCATGCCAAAAAGATGGTAGAAACTTTGAAATATGTTCCAGAGTCTTCAAAAATTCTGTAGAACCATTACTAAGTCCCTGGGACTCCCCAAGATATTCATTATCTTCACCAGGTGTTTCCAAAAGTTTTACAACTACCAGATGACATGTGGTATCTGACGGGCCATGGGAACATTCTGTATATGCCCCAGAAAACTTGAGTTATTTCCATTTTTTCCAGTGCCTTTTGAAACCTAAATTGTCAGAAGAAGGAACTTTTGGTTACTCTAAACATATGCAAGGTGATCTAGGTCCCTCTGCTTCATTCTTTTTTTTTTAATTTATTTATTTATTAAGGATTTCTGCCTCGTCCCCACAACCGCTTCCCATTTCCCTCCCCCTCCCCCGATCAAGTCCCCCCCCCTCATCTGCTCGAAGAGCAATCAGGATTCCCTGACCTGTGGGAAGCCCAAGGACTGCCCACCTCTATCCAGGTCTCGTAAGGTGAGCATTCAAACTGCCTAGGCTCCCACAAAGCCAGTACGTGCAGTAGGATCAAAAACCCACTGCAATTGTTCTTGAATTCTCAGTATTCCTCATTGTCCGCTATGTTCAGCTAGTCCGGATTTATCCCATGCTTTTTCAGACCTAGGAGAGCTGGCCTTGGTGAGATCCCAATAGAACATCCCCATTGTCTTAGTGTGTGGGTGCACCCCTCGTGGTCCTGAGTTCCTTGCTCGTGCTCCGTCTCCTTCTGCTCCTGATTTGGACCTTGAGATTTCTGTCCGGTGCTCCTGTGTGGGTCTCTGTCTCTGTCTCCTTTCATCGCCTGATGAAGGTTAATATTCCTGAGGATGCCTATGTGTTTGTCTTTGGATTCACCTTATTTAGCTTCTCTAGGAACATGAATTATAGGCTCAATGTCCTTTATTTATGGCTAGAAACCAAATATGAGTGAGTACATCCCATGTTCCTCTTTTTGGGTCTGGCTTACCTCACTCAGGATAGTGTTTTCTATTTCCATCCATTTGTATGCAAAATTCAAGAAGTCCTTGTTTTTTACTGCTGAGTAATACTCTAATATGTATATATTCCATACTTTCTTCATCCATTCTTCCGTTGAAGGGCATCTAGGTTGTTTCCAGGTTCTGGCTATTACAAACAATGCTGCCATGAACATAGTTGAGCATATACTTTTGTTGTATGATAGGGCCTCTCTTGGGTATATTCCCAAGAGTGGTATTGCTGGATCCAGGGGTAGGTTGATCCCGAATTTCCTGAGAAACCGAAACACTGCTTTCCAGAGTGGTTGCACAAGTTTGCATTCCCACCAGCAATGGGTGAGTGTACCCCTTTCTCCACAACCTCTCCAGCAAAGGCTATCATTGGTGTTTTTTATTTTAGCCATTCTGACAGGTGTAAGGTGGTATCTTAAAGTTGTCTTGATTTGCATTTCCCTGATCGCTAAGGAAGTTGAGCATGACCTTAAGTGTCTTTTGGCCATTTGAAGTTCTTCTGTTGAGAATTCTCTGTTCAGATCAGTGCCCCATTTTATAATTGGGTTGATTAGCCTTTTACGGTCTAGTTTCTTGAGTTCTTTATATATTTTGGAGATCAAACCTTTGTCAGTTGCAGGGTTGGTGAAGATCTTCTCCCAGTCAGTGGGTTGTCTTTTTGTCTTAGTGACAGTGTCCTTTGCTTTACAGAAGCTTCTCAGCCTCAGGAAGTCCCATTTATTCAATGATGCCCTTAGTGTCTGTGCTGCTGGGGTTATACATAGGAAGTGGTCTCCTGTGCCCATGTGCTGTAGAGTACTTCCCACTTTCTCTTCTATCAGGTTCAGTGTGTTCGGTCTGATATTGAGGTCTTTAATCCATTTGGATTTGAGTTTTGTGCATGGTGATAGATATGGATCTATTTTCATTCTTCTACAGATTGACATCCAGTTTTGCCAGCACCATTTGTTGAAGATGCTCTTTTTTTTCCATTGTATACTTTTAGCTCCTTTATCGAAGATCAGGTGTTCATAGGTTTGTGGGTTAATGTCAGGGTCTTCTATTCGATTCCATTGGTCGACTTCTCTGTTTTTATGCCAATACCAAGCTGTTTTCAATATTGTAGCTCTGTAATAGAGTTTGAAGTCAGGGATGGTAATGCCTCCAGAAGATCCTTTATTGTATAGGATTGTTTTGGCTATCCTGGGTTTTTTGTTTTTCCATATAAAGTTGATTATTGTCTTCTCCAGATCTGTGAAGAATTTTGATGGGATTTTGATGGGGATTGCATTGAACCTATAGATTGCTTTTGGTAGAATTGCCATTTGTACTATGTTGGTCCTCCCAATCCAAGAGCAAGGGAGGTCTTTCCATTTTCTGGTGTCTTCTTCAATTTCTTTCTTCAAAGACTTATAGTTCTTGTCAAGTAGATCTTTCACTTCCTTCGTCAGGGTTACCCCAAGGTATTTTATGCTATTTGTGGCTATCGTGAAAGGTGATGCTTCTCTGATTTCCCTCTCTGCTTCCTTATCCTTGGTGTATAGGAAGGCAACTGATTTTTTTGGAGTTGATCTTGTATCCTGCCACGTTACTAAAGCTGTTTATCAGCTGTAGGAGTTCTTTGGTTGAATTTTTGGGGTCGCTTATGTACACTATCATATCATCTGCAAATAACGAAAGCTTAACTTCTTCCTTTCCAATACGAATCCCCTTGATCTCCTTATGTTGTCTTATTGCTATTGCTAGAATTTCAAGCACTATATTGAAGAGGTATGGCGAGAGTGGACATCCTTGTCCTGTTCCTGATTTTAGTGGGATGGCTTTGAGTTTTTCTCCATTTAAATTAATGTTAGCTGTTGGCTTGCTGTAAATAGCTTTTATTATATTTAGGTAGGACCCTGGTATCCCTATTCTCTCCAAGACCTTTATCATAAAGGGGTGTTGAATTTTGTCGAATGCTTTTTCCGCATCTAGTGAAATGATCATATGGTTTTTTTCTTTCAGTTTATTTATATGGTGGATTATATTGATAGATTTGCGTATGTTGAACCAGCCCTGCATCTCTGGGATGAAGCCTACTTGATCATAATGGATAATTTTTCTTATGTGTTCTTGGATTCGGTTTGCCAGTATTTTATTGAAGATTTTTGCGTCGATGTTCATGAGTGAGATCGGTCTGAAATTCTCTTTCTTGGTTGGGTCTTTTTGTGGTTTTGGTATCAGGGTAACTGTAGCTTCATAAAAGGAATTTGGCAATGACTCTTCTGATTCTATATTGTGAAATACCTTAAGGAGTATAGGTATTAATTCTTCTTGGAAGTTCTGGTAGAATTCTGCATTGAAACCATCTGGTCCTGGGCTTTTTTTCGAAGGGAGATTTTTGATAACCATTTCTAATTCTTCGCGAGAAACCGGTCTATTTAGATCATTCACCTGGTCTTGGTTTAGCTTTGGTATATGATACTTATTTAAAAAAATGTCCATTTCTTTTGTATTTTCCAGTTTTGTGGCATACAGGCTTTTGTAGTAAGATCTAATGATTCTCTGAATTTCCTCTGTGTCTGTGGTTATGTCCCCCTTTTCATTTCTGATCTTATTTATTTGCGTGTTCTCTCTCTGTCGTTTAATTAGTTTGGATAGGGGTTTGTCGATCTTGTTGATTTTCTCCAAGAACCAGCTTTTTGTTTCATTGATTCTTTGGACTGTTTTCTGTGTTTCTATTTTGTTGATTTCAGCCCTCAGTTTTATTATTTCCAGCCTTCTACTTCTCCTGGGCGCGTCTGCTTCTTTTTTTTCTAGAGCTTTCAGGTGTGTTTTTAAGTCCCCAATGTATGCATTCTCCGTTTTCTTTAAGTGGGCACTTAGTGCTATGAACTTTCCTCTTAGCACTGCTTTCATTGTGTCCCATAGGTTTGAGTATGTTGTCCCTTTATTTTCATTAAATTCAAGGAAGACTTTAATTTCTTTCTTAATTTCTTCCTTGACCCAGGTGTGGTTCAGTAGTTGACTGTTCAGTTTCCATGAGTTTGTCGGTTTTTTGGGGCAGCGTGGTTGTTGCCTTCTAACTTTAATCCGTGATGATCTGATAAGACACAGGTGGACACTGATATTTTTTTGTATCTGTGGAGGTTTCCTTTGTTTCCGAGTATGTGGTCAATTTTTGAGAAGGTTCCATGAGCTGCAGAGAAGAAGGTATATTCTTTCCTATTTGGGTGGAATGTTCTATAGATGTCTGTTAAGTCCATTTGCTTCATTACCTCCAATAATTCTCTTAATTCTCTATTAGGTTTCTGTCTGATTGACCTGTCCCTTGGAGAGAGAGGTGTGTTGAAGTCTCCTACTACTAGTGTGTGTGGTTTGATGTCTGCCTTGAGTTCTAGTAATATTTCTTTTACATAAGTAGGTGCTTTTATATTGGGGGCGTATATATTCAGGATTGAGACGTCCTCCTGATGAATTGTTCCTGTTATGAGTATAAAGTGACCGTCTCGGTCTCTTCTGATTGATTTTAGTTTGAAGTCAGTTTTGTTAGAAATTAGTATGGCCACACCTGCTTTTTTCTTAGGACCATTTGCTTGAAACACCTTTTCCCAACCCTTTACTCTGAGTAGGTGCCTGTCTTTGTGGTTGAGATGTGTTTCTTGCAAACAGCAGAATGTTGGATCCTGTTTTCGTATCCAATCTTTTAGCCTGTGCCTTTTTATAGGTGAATTGAGCCCATTAATATTAAGTGATATTAATGACCAGTGGTTGTTTACTCCGGTTATTCTTATTGCTTTTGGTAGTAGAGATTGTGTGTCTCCTTTCTTTGAGATGTGCTCGTGAAGGGTCATTAGATGCCTGGGTTATTGTAGGCAGTGTTGGCAGTGTTGGATTCCTTGGGTTGCGATTTTCCTTCTATTACTTTCTGTAGGGCTGGATTTGTGGCTACGTATTGTTTAAATTTGTTCTTATCCTGGAATGTCTTGTTTTCTCCGTTGATAGTGAACAATAGCTTGGCTGGGTATAGTAGTTTGGGTTTGCATCCATGGTCTCTTAGCTTCTGCAGAACCTCTATCCAGGACCTTCTGGCTTTCATAGTTTCCATCGAGAAGTCAGGTGTAAGTCTGATCGGTTTACCTTTATAAGTTACTTGCCCTTTTTCTTTTGCAGCTCTTAATATTCTTTCTTTAACCTGTATATTTTGTGTTTTGATTATTATATGGCGAGGAGATGTTTTTCTTTGATCCAGTCTGTTTGGTGTTCTGTATGCTTCTTGAATATTTAAATGAATATCTTTCTTTAAGTTGGGAAAGTTTTCTTCCATAATTTTGTTGAAAATATTTTCTGAGCCTTTGAGCTGTGACTCTTCTCCTTCTTCTATTCCTATTATTCTTAGGTTTGGTTTTTTTATTGTGTCCCATAGTTCCTGAATGTTTTGTGTTGAGAATTTTTTGGCTTTGCTGTTTTCTTTGATCTGTTCGTTTATTTTCTCTATGGTGTCCTCAGCATCTGAGAGTCTTTCTTCTAGCTCTTGTATTCTATTGATTATGCTTGTTTCTGTAGACTCTGCTCGTTGGCCTAGATTTTCCATATCCAGCTGGTCCTCAGTTTATATTTTCTTCTTTGCCTTCATTTCAGTTTTCAATTCTTGAACTGTTTCCATTACCTGTTTGATGGTTTTTTCTTGATTTCCCAGGGTATCATGTACGTATTTACTCATTTCTTCAAACTTTTTGTTATACTTCTCATCCATTTCTATAAGGGCATTTTTTACATGTTGTTTAAGGGACTCTATTATCTTCATAAAGTCGATTTTTTCCACTTCTTCTGTGTTAGGTTGTTCAAATACTTCTGTTGTAAGATCATTGGGTTCTGATGTTTTCATGTTGTTTTTCGGATTATTGGGTGAGTTCTTGCCTTGGCGCCTGCCCATCTCCTCCTATTGATCCTATCCAATGGATCCTTTAG
Source organism: Microtus oregoni (assembly GCF_018167655.1). NCBI lineage: Eukaryota > Metazoa > Chordata > Mammalia > Rodentia > Cricetidae > Microtus > Microtus oregoni. The sequence continues at coordinate 2,134,052 of NW_024544742.1, read as the reverse complement.
AAACCGGATCAGGTTTCCCTGCTGGCCAAGGGCTCCACTTACAAAATGCCCTCACTCTCTTTTGTGGTTCCTGCTGCAGGACAAGAACCCTCTCACCCCTCCGAAGGATCTTCAGGACAGGACCAGGCTCCCCTTGTGCCAGTGACCTGGCCAACCAAAGGCCTACCTCTTTGATTCAATTGTAGTAGGGCGATCTGCTCTCCTTATTGCACGCCTGTCCCAGCCGCTTGGGTCTGGCCGCCGCTCAGCCGCGTCTGGCGCTGCCGCCGCTGCGCCTCTGTGCGTCTCCTCTGCTTCATTCTAAGGGACCTCTTGGGTATTAGAAGTCTGCACAAAGGGTTCAACAAAGAGATCCATCTGCTTCAGACACTTTAGGAACTTTGACTTCTTGAAAAAGGCAAATGATGATTTCTTTATCTGGGCAAAGCACTCTATCCTCTTCCCAAGAGTCTTTGGAAATTTCCTTATCTATTCAAGTGAGTTCTAGACATTCATTATCTTTACTAAAAGCTGTGGAATCTTGCCTTTATTCATGTGGAAGAAAGACTCTGGAAGTTTCTACCTGTGCACATGGCAATCTAGTGTTATGTAATTCCTCAAGAGTGGATTTGAGATCTTCATCATCTACTCTCATGACTCTAGGATTTTCTCCACCTAACAATGTGGATTTAGGAATGTATCCATCTGTTTCATGGATTCTAGGCCTCCTGTGTTTATACAGGTTGTTACAGGAACACCTACATCTTCCCAAGGGGTATAGGAATCCATCGTTAATTAAAGGAGAACAGAAACTTTGCCATATGCCAATGATGATCTCTTTCCCTAGGAAGTGGGGGAAATTCTTAATTTTCAAATGGGGAAACTAAAAGACAGGTCATGTGCCCAAGGGGTGTTTAAAACTGCTCGGTCTATTTCAGGGCCTGTAGAAAAGTTTCTCTCTGCTCAAGGACACAATGGCTTTTCAGTTCTACACTCCAACATACTGGGAGCTATTCTACATCTTCCCAAAATAAATCAGAACTGTACACACCTTTCGAGAAGCATCTAGAATCTTCACCAAATCTTCAAACTTCTCTAAAACATTCTCTATCTTCCCAAGAGTCTCTCGGACCTACCCCACCTGCACCAGGTACTCTGGAACATTCCCCACTAGATCAAGTGTCGTAGAAAATTTCTGTATCCACAAAAGTGACTCTAGGATAAACAACACATCGGAAGGCATATGAAGGACGTTCATTATCTCTCCAAGGAACTTTGTGATTGTCTATATCAGGACAAGAGTCTCTAGGACATTGCTCATTTGTCCAAGGGTCTGCAGAATCATCCAGATCTTCCCACAAATGCAAGACACTTCTTATAATCAAGGGTCTGTGACAAAGTTCCCATCTGTCCCACAAGAAACACATTTTTCCCTGCTCAGGGAATATTGTAATATTTTTCAGCTTCTCAAGTTATTCTAGAAACATCATCTTTGCTCCAGAAAGAAGAAGGTTCTTTAGATGTGCATGGTGCTTGGCAACATCAACCTGATTCACAGAGTATTTGGGAAATTCCCAATGGATTCCAAAGTCATCAGAAACTTTGACATCTCCCCTAATGGTTTTTAAATGTTTGGAGTCTTCATCTGTGAGGCTAGAAACTTTGACACCCCTCCCAGAAATTCTGGGACATTCAATATCTGGCCAAAGTGCTCTGTTCCTTTATGTTTCTGACTAATAAATTCAAGAATCATCCTCTCTCAAAAAGTATGTTCAATTTTCTCCATCTTCTAAATGTTCACTGAGACCTACTCCATCTGTACTAGGGACCTCCCAATATTTATTATCAGCTCAATTGTACTCAAATTCATCTAGAGCTGCCAAAGGGATTCTCAGATTATCACCACTTCAGAAAGGGTGTTTAGGAGATTCATTATCCATGCAAAGGGCTCTTGGAACTTCCATATCAGCCAAAGCATTTGTAGGACATTCAAAATCTGAAAAAGAACCTCTAGAAATGTTCATATCTTCTCAAGAGGACCTAGAACCTTCTTTAGCCCAAGAGGCTGGTGTACATTCATCATCTATTCCACAAGATTGTGTACTTTCTCAATCTTCAAAAGATCCTTTAGAAACATCACTATCTACACAAGGTGCTCTCCAAAATTCTGTAGTAACAGCAACTTTACTAGCTCAAAGTGTTCTAGAAATCCAGGGTTCTTTGTAGTGGCCTCTGGGTTCCTCCCAATATTGCCTAAGAGACAACAGATCCTTTGCCATGTTATATAGAGATTTGTAGTATTTTGAAATCTCTCTCAATGTCTATAGACACTCTGACATTTATTTTAGAGACAATGAGATTTTCAACAATTGCCAAAGGTGCACAGGCCTTCTATAACTGAACAAGTGACATTGAGATAACCAACAATTTCCTACAGAGCTCTGGGATTTTCTCCATCTAACCAACACTTTGTGAATACTGCCTCATCTCAAAGGGGGCCTGATAGAATTTCATTTATGGACAAAGATTTAAAAGAAATGTGTTCATGCAAACAGGTGACTTTATGAAACCACTGAAGCAAAACTGCCCAGTAAATGCATTGTCTGCACAAGGGGCTCTAGGAATGTCCATATCAGCAAAAGAATCTCTTTGACACTCACCATATTTTCATGGTTCTTCAGATACTTCCCTGTCACTTGAATGAAGTATCAGATATTTACTTTTAGAATTGGATGCCTTAAGATCATTCACATCTGCCAAATATAAGTTCACACCTTTCATTTATATCAGAAAGGATTCACGTTCTACTGCTACCCCTTCAAGGAGTGTTTCCAAACCAAGTATCATCTGAATTGAACTTCAAATCTAGTTCCCCTCCTACAAAATATCAAAGATGTTCTCCCGCTCGACTAAGTGGTTCCAAACATTTGTAATCAAAGAAAACAAAATCAAAACTTGATTTTAAAGCATCATGCCTCAAATCTATGCCAAGAGAAGATGAAGGCTTGAAATTTCACCATTCTCTTAAAAAAGGGAAGAGATTTTGTTTCTAACAATGTTGTTGCAAGGCTTAAAAGTGAGCCTAAAGAGAGCCTCACTACTACTTCTGCAAAGGGAGTTTGAGATCCTCACAACCTTATGAGGAGGGCCTCAGATTTTCTCCTTCTTCCCGAGGAATTCCTAAATATTCCAAATCTACCAAAATCAAATTGGAACAGGTCGCCTCTAACAAAGCAGTTGTTCATGTTTCCCATTCAGAACATGAAGGCTGCCTTATATGCTCTTTGTCCAAAAAGAGTTCAAGCATTCATCCTCCAAAAGGGAGCCAGATACAAAAAGCTACTCCTCAAGAGTGCATAGAACCTTCCATCTCTAAGGGAGGCGGCAGATCTTCGCAATCTCATGAGAAGTGTGGTAGAGGTATTTCTTCTCCCAAAGGCAGCCATAAACTTTCAAGACCTATCAAAACTAAATAGGAACGGGCTCTAACAAAGCAGATATTCATGCTTTCCATACAAAACATGGGGGCCGTAAGCATCTCTCTTTGTCACAAAGAGGGTTGAGACATGTTTCATCTGCCAAAAGGAAAAGAAACACCTCTGACAAAATAATCATACAAACACATATGTGATCCATGGAATCTTACAACTTTCTGCTATTAGATCACAGGAGAGAAGGTGGAAAGAGAAAATTGGCTCTCAAGCCATCTGTCTCCAAGTTTGTTTTTCAAAAATGGACTGTTTCTATATTCACAGATATGTACAGCTGAACACATCCTTGAGGAAACATCAATGCTTGCATTACTACTTAGTATCTTGGAAGATTGTTATGAGATTTGCCTTAGACTATCAAATATTTCTCATTGGGTATGCATGTTTGCATTGTGAAAATTAGCTGGATGCTAATGCAGAGCCAGACTCTCGTTCATTACCCATGATGCCTTTCGACCTTCCACTTTTGATCATCGGTGAATTGCATATTACTATTTTACCAAATATGACTTGAGCCCTCTTCCCTGTGAATAAAGACAAATGGGATTTCTCATTTGCCAAAGATAGGCTCATAACTTTCCATTCTAAGAAGATGTTTTCTGTAGTCCTGTTTTCAGGAGACCTCACATATACTTTGTTTAATGAAGGTTTCATGAGAACTATCCTGGGTCAAACTGGGCCATCATCCTTCTCTCCATTAAGAATGTGTACTTACACCTAATCCACCTATACCAGGAAGACTAGGAAGCATTGTCTTTGACTCAAGAAAACTCATACATTCCTTTTATTCACAAGGTGACATTAGAGATGTTATCTTGAATAATACTGCATCCTACCTTGTAGGATTCTCTCAAGAACTTTCAAGAATTTTATTCTGTTCTAAACTACCTCCAAAATATGCTGCTCTAAATAAAAATGATTTAAACCTTTAATATTTGGTACAGGTAGTTAGTGAAATGCATTGTTCCACTGTAGGTTTTGGGTCCCTGTCATAATTTAAAATTAAGAAACTGAATCCTAAGCTATGTTTTTCAATCCAATCACTAGAAATCAACTGGCCCCATCACTGCTGACCATACATGGAATAAGTAAACAACCAGAGAAAGAAGAAAAAAATCTAGCTGCTGACAGGCATGCAGGCATAATGAAGAAAGCTCTTGCTGCTGCCTAACTCTCCAAGAGTCAACAAAAGATGAGAAAACTCTAAAGAAGTATTGGAAGTTGAAGTGAAATAATGGGAACTTTCATCTCTGAATGGGTTAGTGTTGCGGGAGGTTCTCCTACTCCTCCAGCCTATAGTTGCTGAGATACCAGCCCATTGGGGCGTGGTCTCTCTCCCTTTAAAAAAGCAGCCACTTCCCGCTCTTCTCTCTCTTCACTTCCTGCTCCTCCGCGACTAGACTCCCTTCCTGATTGCGCAGAGGTCTGATGGTGATCTGTAACTTTTTTCCCCTTTAAATAAACAATACCCTATTAATCATAATTCCAAACAGGTGTGGCATTGTTTATGACTTACGCCTTCAGTTGGTACCCAACGTTTGGTGTTAGGACCTCTCCTTCCACCGCTCTGCCAGCTTGGCGTGAGCCTCCCTTCCTCAGCTGCCTCGGCAGGCAGGCGGCCTTGTGGCTTGTGCCTTGTGCATGGAGCCAGCAGCTTAATATAAATCATCACACACTGGCTTTTACTGCTGCAGTTCTTTATATTTTCTCTTTAGACACCTCAGATTGACTCCCAGTCCCCACGCACCCTATCGTCTGCCTCCCCACGTGGATTTAAACTCCACAAGCCTGCGTAGTCTCCGCCCACGTGGTTTGCTCTTTTCTGAGTCATTTTTAAATCTCCCTTGTAAGCACAGCTCTTAAGTGATGCGAACCAGAGCACATGGTTGCTGAAAGCTGCAACCCCTCAGTGTGACTCTGTCATGTCATATGCGGCTTCCAGGTTGCTCTTCTCTACCCCTGGATTCTGGGTTTCTGGTTCCGTCTCTGGAATTGATTTAATTACATTTACTTTGTTGAGCAACTTACCTTTTCCAGTTTTTAAAGAATACTAGGAAGACTCTGAAACAGGACCCTGTTTTTGTCGTGACTTGGCAACAGTGCCACCTGCTGGATAATAGGTAATATGGCAGTTTTTGTTTCCAACGCGAATTTTACTGTTCTGGTTACCAATACAATGGGTTATATCATGCAAGGTTTATATGACTATGGGGATAACTTAACTTTCTGATTACTAGGTTTCAGTATTCTTTTGCATATTCTATCATTTAGGAAGAATATGACACTCCTAAGAACCATACAATCTTTACTAGAAACTCATGCAGGTCAGGAGATTCAGGATTCAAAAGAGACAATAATAAAGACAATAATAAAAAGACTTGAAATGATTGAAGAAATGATTGGAGCTGGTGAACAGAGTAATAAGGCACAAGGACAGGATACAACGCCAACACCAGCTATTAGAACTGGCTTACCCAAGGTTCTAGCGACATATCCTATACTTAATTCTGACAAAGCATCAACTTCTAAAGGCTCAAAGGGAGTCAGAGAAGCTAGATGGACGCCAAAAGCAATGAATGATCTGAAAGAAATTAAGCAAGCTGTTGTTAATTTTGGCTTGCACAATGCATATGTAAAGGAAATGATAAGGACTTTGGCTTCTAATGCTAGAGCTACCCCCCATGATTTCCAGCCGTTAGTGTCTGCAGTTCTAGATAATGGACCTTCCTTGATGTTTGGAATTTATCTCAGAGAAGAATCCAAACATATGGAACAGCAAGGAAGAGCAAAAGGTGTGGAGGTTTCCCAAGATCAAATTCTTGGTGCAGGAGAATATGCTCATCCACAGGTCCAAGCTCTTTATGACGATGAAGTACTGTGGCTATGTCACCAAGCAGCTTTAAATGCTTGGAATAGGATACAAGATCCAGCAAAAAGGGTAGAATCATATACCAGAATTAGGCAGGGACAGAGAGAACCTTTTATTGACTTTTTGCAAAGATTAATTAAGGCTCTGGACATAAGGGTAACAGACCCAGAAGCTAGATGAATACTTCTTGAATTTCTAGCTTTTGAGAATGCAAACATAGAATGCAAAAAGATAATTGGGCCTTTAAAGTCTAGATCAGCACCTATGGATGAATGGATTCAGCATACGATGAATGTTGAGACGTTTAGCTATAACGATGAACCTTGGGTAGGAGAAGCGATTTTCATAGCAATGAGGAGACATCAAACTGCCAGGTGTTTTAATTGTGGTAAATTAGGACATCTGAAAAGGGATTGCAGGCACAGAATTTCTAGGAATAATATCTCCTCTGGGAATGACAAAAATAGGAGACCTAGGCCTTCAGGTATTTGTAGGAGATGTGGTAAAGGCCTTAATTGGTCCAACGGATGCAGGTCAACAACAGACAAACAAGGCAACCCGATAACATCAGCAAACTCCTTGAGGGGCCTCTCGCAGACCCCCAAGCCAACAGTGGCCCAGTCCTTCCCAGTCACAGTGGAGAACGTGTCTCACCAAGAAAATTAAGAGCTCCAATTTCTGCTATAAAAAGTAATACTGGTCTAAATGATGAATTACGTGTGGAGGATGAGTCAAAAAACCCAGTAGGACTGAGTAAACATATATTTTGGCAGACTTCTATTAACGATCAAAGACCAAAGCTAAGAGTCTGTATAAATGGCACTTTTATTGAAGGCTTATTAGACACAGGTGCGGATGTAAGAATCTTGGCATCCAAATTGGCCTCTTCAAGAGGTAGATGTTCAGTTCCTGGGAATTGGAACCCTATCTCGTGTAAAACAAAGCACAAGATGGGTTGAATGCATAGGGCATGAACAACAAATAGGAAAACTAAGGCCATATATAGCCAATATTGCCATAAAATTATGGGCCCGAGACCTGATACAGCATTATAATACCCAGACTAACATTCCTGTAGTTCCAGGATCTCATAATTCTGGGAAGGATATGATGAGGTATTATGGAAAAAGGTCACCAGCCCTTCAGGCTCTACAAAAACATACAGCAAATACCAAACCTTTAGAGGTACCAACAGCCCTACCTTGAAAATGGCTAACAGAGAAGCCAATATGGATCAAACAGTGGCCTCTAGCTGAAGATAAAATACAGGCATTGGAACAACTGTTGCAAGAGCAACTAGATGCTCACCATATTGAAGAATCAGCCAGCCCTTGGAATTCTCCTGTGTTTGTTGTAAAAAAGAAATCTGGTAAATGGAGAATGGTGACAGATCTAGGAGCTGTCAACAAAGTAATTAAAAATTTGATCCCACTACAATCTGGAATTCCTTTGCCTTCTCTGTTATCAAAAGGATGGCCTCTTATAGTTATTGATTTGAAAGATTGTTTTTACACTATACCATTACAGGAAAAGGATAGAGAAAAATTTGCCTTAACAGTGTCTACTTATAATAATTCACAGCCTAATAGGAGATATCAATGGACTATCCTCCCACAGGGTATGCATTGTGCCAATATTTTGTAAGTAAGCCATTGGAAATAATTTGTAAACAATTCCCCAAGTCCATAATTTATCATTACATGGATGACATCTTGTTATCTGATTCAAATAAAGATACTTTAGAAATGATGTTTGAAGAAGTAAAGAAAGTCTTGCCTAGGTGGGGATTACAAATTGCCCCTGAAAAGATTCAAAGAGGAAATTCTATTAATTACCTAGGTTACAGAATAGGGTTAGAGAAAATTAAAATGCAAAAGGCACAAATTCGGAGAGATCAGTTAAAGACTCTTAATGACTTCCAAAGATTGTTAGGAGACATTTCCAGTCTACGACCAGCTGTTGGGATAACAACTGATCTAATAGTTCATTTAAACAAAATCTTAGATGGTGATAAAGATTTGAATAGTCCAAGAAAACTGACAGCTGAAGCAGAAAAGGAACTGACAATGAGTGAGGAAAAATTACACGAGGCACATGTGGATAGGGTGAACCCAAATCTTAGCTGTATCCTAGTCATATTGCCTTCCAGAATTTCTCCTACAGGGATTCTAATGCAGAGGGAAGATATTATTTTAGAGTGGATATTTATACCTAATAAACCAAGTAAAAAATTAAAACTTATGTGGAAAAAATCTCTGAATTAATTATAAAAGGTAAGCTGATACTTCGTCAACTAGCAGTTATAGACCCAGCAGAAATCATAGTGCCTTTTACTACTGAAGAAATAAAAATGTAATGGGAAGACAATGAACCATGGCAAAGAGCTTGTGCTAATTTTGGGAAGAAATTAATAGCAACTATTCCAAAAGTGGTAGACTTAACCTTATAAAAAGAACTTCTTGGATTCTTCCGAGAATTGTACGTGATGCTCCAATAACTGGGAGGCCATACATTCTATACTGATGCAAATAAATCAGGGAAAGCAGGTTACAAGTCAGATGAATTGAGTAAGGTGGAACAAAGCCCTTACAATTCTGTCCAGAAGGAAGTGTTCTATGCCAATCTTATGGTGCTAAGGGATTTTAAAGAAACTTTTAATACAGTTACTGATTCACAATATACAGAAAGAGTTATCTTGCATATTGAAATTGCTGAATTTATACCAGATGACACAGAGTTGACTTCATTGTTTATCCAGGTACAAGACATAATCAGGAATAGGCTTTGTCCAATGTACATAACACACATCCGGTCCCATCCAGGTCTGCCTGGTCCTCTAACCCAAGGCAATGAGGGCTGATGAGAAGCCAAGGACAATGGCACAGGAGTTTGATCCTACCTAATGTGCTGGCTTTGTGGGAGCCTAGCCATTTTGGATGTTCACCTTCCTAGGAATGGACGGAGAGGGGAGGACCTAGGACTTACCACAGGGCAGGGAACCCTGACTGCTCTTTGGACTGGAGAGGGAGGGGGAGAGGAGTGGGGGGAGGGGGAGAAGGGTGGGAGGAGGGGGAGAAGGGTGGGAGGAGGGGGAGAGAAATGGCAGGCTGGGAGGAGGTGGAAATTTGTTTTTTTTTCTCCTTTTCTCAATAAAAAAAATAAAATAAAACATTTTTATGTATTGACATATATTGTATTGATATATATATTATAAATATATATTATATATTTACCATATTGCAATGTACATTTCTACCTGTGATTAAGATACTTATATAATATTTGTGTAATGATATATATTTACCTACTGCAATGTATATTTGTACATTGTTTATATTTGGAGGATATTGTCCTAATTTGTTTCACAGTCATTTGTTTTCTTAGTCTTTATGTTAGATAGATATTGAGAATTATATAGACTAATAGTCATCTAAGTTTGTCATTTATAATTAGACTAATCAGGTTCCTTAGATTTATAGAGATTATACTCAGTATAGATAGATTATCTTCAACTTCTTCAAAGAGCTGTAGAAAATGGCCTTTAATCTAACTCAGAGTTTTGTGGAAGTGAGACATAATTGCTCCTGGCAACACCACTCTATTCCCGAGAGAATGTTGAGCACCAAAGACACTACACCTGGAGCCTTTCTTTTTGGCAGAACTGGCCTTGGGGCAAAGAAATGCCCATACCACAACCACTGACAAAGATACAGAGAGTGCATCAATGGATAAAACAGGACTGTCTTATCCTGCCAAGACAGGGTAAGATAGTTTTGAAAAGTTGCTTGCCTTTGAAAATGGTATGTCAGTTATGTTAGGCCTTAGCCAAAGTTGGTTGCTTCAACGCTGCTAACGTGATTTGGGTGATTGCTCAGGTAGCTAGTTGTCCCTGAGATTTGGTGCATGTTTTAGAAGTTGTTTTACTGAACTTCCTAATTACCCAGGTAACATTATTTCCCTTCTCAGATATTTGATGGGGTTGAAGACTATATAAATGTAGTTACTTAGCCGGGTGGTGGTGGCACACGCCTTTAATGCCAACACACGGGAGGCAGAGGCAGGCGGATCTCTGTGGGTTCGAGACCAGCCTGGTCTATAAGAGCTAGTTTCAGGACAGGCTCCAAAACCACAGAGAAACCCTGTCTCGAAAAAAAAAAATGTAGTTACTTTCTCTCATGACTTGGCCAAGTTATTTATTATACAAGACCTAAGCTAGTTAGAATAGGATATTTGTACTTATTGTATATAATTTCATAGTAGGTTTAGAACTCTCTTATTTAAACAAAGGGGGAGGTGTTGCTGGAGGTTCTCCTGCTCCTCCAGCCTACAGCTGCTGAGATACCAGCCCATTGGGGCATGGTCTCTCTCCCTTTAAAAAAGCGGCCACTTCCCTCTCCTCTCTCTCTTCACTTCCTGCTCCGCAGGTGACTAGACTCCCTTCCTGGTTGTGCAGAGAGCTGACAGTGATCTGTAAGTTTTTTACCCTTTAAATAAATAACACCCTATTAATCATAATTCCAAACTGGTGTGGCATTGTTTATGACTTACGCCTTCAGGTTAATAAGAACATTCACCTACAACAGGAGTGTGATACTTCTCCCCTGTGTGCAAGGATTTTCCAACTTATACACTTGCCCTAGAGAGGTCTCAAAATTTACCCTTTCTCATGAAGAGCCAATGCCTTGACTCTCTTCAAGTTAGCTTACTCCATTGATTTCACTGAAGAAATTGTCAGACCTTCGTTTTAGGACAAATCATACTCCAGACTTTTGTCATATGCCAAAAATAGTCTCATGGATTCATTTTTTGGCAAAACCCCTCAAGCTTTACCTTTGAATACAAAGGGCCCAGATTAAATAATCCTTACACCACTGACACTGTAAAAGTAAGAATCAGGTTTACCCATATTCAGTCCAGTGTAGTGAAAGGGGAACTATGATTACAAACTTTAACCATAAAATTTACAAACATCCCATTTTTTCCATAGGGTGTCTGGAATAGTCCACAGTGGTGAATAACATGTCGGAATTGGTTTCCATGACCAAAGGGATTGCAAATCATTCACTCAGTATAAATTGAGATTTAGATCTAGCCACTGACCCTGGGAGGCCTAGAGAATCCCCCTGCTTCCATGGACACATTTAACTTGACCATTGGACTCATATTACCTTAGTGCCAATCCCATGGTCTAAAACTGCTAGGGAAACATGGACATGGATGGAAGGGGTAGGAACTTGGACTTTCCACAGGGCAGGGAACCCTGACTGCTCTTTGGATTGGAGAGAAAGGGGGAGAGTAGTGGGAGGAGGGGAGAAGTGTGGGAGGAGGGGGAAGGAAATGGGAGTCTAGGAGGAGGCAGAATTTTTTTTCTTTTCTCAATAAAAAAAATTAAAAAAATCTGTATTATAGATTGTGATTTCAAGTTTGGTGGCAATGAAGAAGTGAGTGCCTGGGACTTCCTCTATTTCACAGGGTATCATTCAAGTTTTATCTTCTCCCCAATAAGCTCATAGAAATAGGACCAAGAGAGGCTGGGATTATTCCACCCATTCCTAAGAGGCATTTGAATATTCCTTCTAAGTTAGAGAGACTTAGCTCTTTCACATGCTCCTAAAGTGGAAGCAGGAATTCTTATGCCCACTTAAGCTTTCCGTGTCTAACTAAGATCTGCCTTGCTAGAGGTCCAAAACAGTTTTGTTTTTTATTTATTTATCATATTCACAGAACACAGAGGAAACTCCAACATCATGGATATGGTCCACCTACCTAGAGAATTTTGAGAGTGTCCTCTTTTTCTTCCTGAAGTTGCTTTTAGATTATTCCCTCACCCAAGTATACTCCCTGGTAGTGTCTTCTGAATAAACGGTTTCAGACCTGCCTGCTCTAATATAGAGGTCCAGCCGACCAACATACAAAGGGTTTTCAGATCTTCTGAATATATGGGAGTACACTTTCTAGGTAAATATACTTGGGCCACATACCATTGTGATGTGACCAAAGGAGTTTCATTCTACTGCCTTTGATTTACCAGAAAGCCTCAGATCTTCTCATTCTTCAAGTTATCTTCAAATAGACCCTTCCATCTCTAGCTTCCAATGTAGCTAGAGAATGTTATTCAGAACATTTTATGTTATCTTCTAGGTTTTACATATGCTAGCCCTTCCTTCTGCAATTTCCCTGAGGTAAGAAGTATGCTATAGGTGCCTTATTCAGAAATAAGACAAATAAAACACAGAAAACATGTTATGACTGAGAAAATATTTCTGATAATCACTGGTTCATTCTTGGGAAAGCCGAGGACAGCTTTCCTCTCTGGATTTAAACATTACTCTTTTTTTTGGTTTTTTTTGAAACCAATTTTATTTGAAGATTTGGTGCCTGTCCTGGAACTAGCTCTTGTAGACCAGGCTTGCCTCGAACTCCCAGAGATCTTCCTGCCTCTGCCTCCAGGGTGCTGGGATTAAAAGTGTGTCCCACCACCGCACATTCCTTTGTGCAAGGAAATTTGCTTAAGTGTAAAACTGGCTTAAGTCTTCATGAGGGTTGAATGAACTTGCAAGCTCTGAGACCAAGTGAAACAAGGATGGCATAGAAACACTAAGCAGAACCAAAGGAGAGAGAGAGTGAGAAGGAGAAGTATTGCATGTAGTAGAAAGTTCTTTCATGACAGAAAGAGCAGTTTCGACCAGGGTCTAAGAAGAGATAAGCACAATGGACTTGCTGGGGCAGAGATACTGTATGCAGCTATCATGAGGAAGAATCAAAATATGATTTGATAATGAAAGTTGTGGGAGGAGAGGGAAGAAGTGGCTCTCCAGGGTGGATGGACTACTGTATGCTGTCCAGAAGAGAGGATAAAAAGACTTTGTACCTATGGAGGTCAATTGAAGTCAACCATTTTAAAAAGTAATTCAAAGGAGTTGTGTTCCAGATAAGGGTGGGCTTAGAAAAAATGAAACATCAATCTTTCCCATGTTAATAAAGGGTGATACAGAAATCCACCTCTGAGCAATATTGCCTCTATGGTTATAAGAGCCCCATAGATCCTTGAAGTAGGTGATGATTCTCGGACATTCCCATTCTGCCCCAGGAAGCTTAATTTTTCCAAGAGAATTTCAAAAAAACCCTGATAGCCAAGGTTCCATAGGTATTTTCCACCTTTGCATGAAATATGGTATACCATCCCTATGACCCAGAGGTCTACGATTTTCTTCCTGTGACCACCAAATTGGGATATTCTCATTGGACAAGCAAATATTAAACCACACTTGTTAGAGGTGTCAAGATTACTTTCTCTGAATAATGAGAAATATAATCACATAATGAATTGTTAATGAGTGTCCTTATTTCTCATGAATTTCTTCTCTGACCACAAAAGGCAATTGACACCACTAGTTTGAACCCCATTAGACACCATTCTACATTACTTACATCCTGATATTAAACTTTATCTAATCATGTTGGTGCAATAGATGATGAGCAGACACTAACTATCCACAGAAGAATTATATTGTAAAGACATAAATAAAAAGTTTTCTATGTTACCAATCAAGTATTTATTTTAATACAGTTAATTCTATATTTTGTGCTTCAAATAAAATGAAACATAAAATAGTTTTCAAGCATAATGGAGAAGAAAGAAACTATATTCTAGATCCTGTGTATATTTTCTGTATGCAGGCTTTCTCCCTGAAAATATCTCTAAATATGGCTTAATAGAGAGCTGTGTGTCCTTCCAGATGCAGGATGATATTAAAAAGGAGTTTCTGAAGGGACACTCTAAATTTGCAGGTTTATTTTAGGAAATCCATTCCACCTGGGAACTACCTTTGACTTTTTTCCCATTCTTTTTGACTGATCTTCATTAAGATATTTTTTAAAGGCAGTAAAGTGGAATTCTTTTTATGATAAAACAAAAAAAAACAGTCTCTGCTCAGGTAAGATGCATTTAGATGGGTGAGAGCAGCAGATGAACATGAATGTGTCATTCTCAGCAAGACACTAATAATGTCATTACCACAGACAGGAGCTTTCTAATTTGTTGAGCACATTTCTCATATAGCCAATAGCAAATTGATGGGGAATCTCAACAAATCACCTTGTATGGGGGGTGTTTGCCCCGGGGTCCCAAATAGCCTATAAAACCATTCATGTGCTCCTTTTTGGCCCCTCTTTATTTCCTGCTCATCACTGGAACACTGGTTTTGTAAGCTCTCCCCTTCTTCCCCTTAATAAAGCTGATACTAAAGCTAGCCTGTTTAATCCTATTGGCAGGGCAGCTGAGGAGAGGGAGCCAGAAAAAGCTCTATCCTATAGCCATATAGATGAATATCTTGCATATCACCATAGGAACTTCATCTGATGATGGATGAAGCTAGAGACAGAGACCCACATTGGAACACTGGACTGAGCTCCTAAGGTCCAAGTGAGGAGCAGAAGGAGGGAGAACATGAACAAGGAAGTTAGGACCATGAATGGTGCACCCACCCACAGAGACAGTGGGGCTGTTCTAAAGGGAGCTCACCAAGGCCAGCTAGATGATAGAACACGTGACCAAACCATACTCCCTGAACCTGGCTCACAGTAGGGCTCATTGAGAAGCCCAGACAATGGCACTGGGTTTTGATCCTACTGCATGTAATTAATTTGTGGGAGCCTAGTCTGTTTGGATGCTCACCTTCCTCATCAAGGATAGAGGGGGGAGGACCTTGGAATTCCCATAGAGCAGGGAACCCCGACTGATCTTTGGACAGGAGAGGGAGGGGGAGGGGCAAGGGGGTAGGAGGAGGAAAATGGGAGGAAGGGAAAAGGTAGAAATTTTAATTAAGAAAATTGAGATCTTGGGGGTGGGGTGGGATGGGGGTAAGGGGAGATGGGGAGAGAGGGGGGAGAGGGGGAGAATGGGGGGAGCTTGGGGAAGGGGGAGGATTGGGATGAAGGAAGGTTCGATGGGGGAGCACGGAAGCACGGTTCTTAGTTAAGGGAGCCACCTTAGGGTTGGCAAGAGACTTGAACCTAGAGTGGCTCCCAGATACCCAAGCCGAGGTCCCCAGTTAGTTCCTTGGGCAGCTGAGGATGGGGAACCTGAAATGACCCTATCCTAGAGCAATACTGACGAATATCTTGCATATCATCATAGAACCTTCATCTGGTGATGGATGGAGACAGAGACAGAGACCCACACTGGATCACTGGACTGAGCTCCCAAGGTCCCGATGAGGAGCAGAAGGAGGGAGAACATGAGCAAAGAAGTCGGGACCACGAGGGGAGCACCCACCCACTGAGACAGTGGAGCTGATCTATTGGGAGCTCACCAAGGCCAGCTGGACTGTGACTGAAAAAGCATGGGATAAAACTGGACTCTCTGAGCATGGCGAACAATGAGGGCTGATGAGAACCCAAGGACAATGGCATGGGGTTTTGAACCTACGTAATGTGCTGGCTTTGTGGGAGCCTAGCCAGTTTGGATGTTCACCTTCCTAGAAATGCACGGAGGGGGGAGGACCTAGGACTTACCACAGGGCAGGGAAATCTGACTGCTCTTTGGGCTGGAGAGGGAGGGGGAGAGGAGTGGGGGGAGGGGGAGAAGGGTGGGAGGAGGGGGAGGGAAATGGGAGGCTGGGAGGAGGAGGAAATTTGTTTTTTTTTCTTTTCTCAATAAAAAAAATCAATCAATCAATAAATAAATAAATAGTCACTTATGCATGAATTCATGTGATATTTGTCTTTCTGGGTCAGGGTTACCTTGCTCAATATGGTGTTTTCTAGATCTATCCATTGGCCCACAAATTTCAAGATGTCACTATTTTTTCCACTTTGTAGTACTCCATTGTGTAAACGTACCACATCTTTTTTTTTAACTTTAAACCAAATGTGTTTTATTGTAATTATTTACAGAAGTATGGATGGGGGGTACTTAAAGGATAATAAATGACATAATGACAGGTGCATCATCAAAAATCAAACCAGCATGGTGATGGCTCACAAAAGCTGGGAGCCTGGAGCAGACTGCAAACCCACAGGCAGCCTGTGCTGTTTGGAGGGTGTTGGAGAGTTTTCTCTCCAGGTGAATTGGACTAAATCTCTTCCTGGCACCATGGCTGTTTACTGTTTCTTCTGGACAGGTGCTGTGATCTGTGTCTGATTTTCAACGTGGATTGTTTATTCTTGCAGGGAGAGTTTTAGTGATTCTGATCAGTTTCACTGACTTCCTGAAGTTATTTTGAGTTGTTTACCTCTCCTGATTAAGAAGATTCCTTGAGGGATGGAATGGTTCAATCTGGGAGGAAACATACACAACAATGTCTTATCATAAATAATTTATTTGGAAGATAAGATATAGTTTCTATATTCACACTGTTACAAACCAAGCATTAGGAATATAAAAATAGTAATAAAGAGCTCTTAATTCTTTGATATTAAGAATTGTGTCATCTGCTTAGAGGAACTTGGATTTAATAATTAGAGAATGCTTATTATTTTATTTCAAACTATCATAAAATCTCAGTATTTTTATTTTGATGGACTGAGGACCATTCAATTCTTGCAAGCAACAGTATTCCTCATTACAGCTAAATTTCTCTTCTATTAAATCTTTGAAAAAGGTAATGATAAATTTCATGCCAAAATGATGAAGGACACTGTATTCCTATGGGTAAAACCTTTTTCTACTGATATTTGGAAACCGACTGCCTTCATATGTAGTAAAGTTAAACGTAAAATCTATGTTAGTATATATGCTCTGTGTACAGGTGTATGTGTGCAAATATAATTGAATGAGTTTAATTGAACTCAGGCTAAACAAACCAAATCCATGCAATTTTATTTCCAAATATAATCTACAAATCACCTGTTCTTGAAAGTATACAGTTGGTGGTATAATTCTAGCAATCCTTTAACTACCTGCTTATCTATCTATCTATACATTTTATATGTGTGTGATCATCTGTGTATGTGTGCCTATGTGTGCTTATGTGTGTGTGTGTGTGTGCTCAAGTGCAAGTGCGCACACGTATAAACACCTTGGATTACTCAGTAATTCCCAGGGCTGTCTAAAGCAATCAATTACTTTCTGAGATAGTGGTGTTTCTGGAAGATCATTTCTTCACAGATGTTGTTTGGGAAGCTTATACCTGGGAAAAAACCTCCATCCTGACATGATTGAGGTTAGATTTGTGGAGTGTGTCATTTTATGTTCACAGGTGTTTGTGTTTTTATTATACAAAAATTTTAAGAGATCTTAAAAACATACCATTGTGGTACTTAATTTTTTTTCTTAAGACAAGTACCATGAGTATCCTAAAATACATTTCTCTTATTTTTTTATGTGCCCCCACACAAAATCTTTAAAAATATTTAATAATAGTCTTTTGTATGTGTTCCTGGATCCTGATGGCCTCCACTTAAGACTGGCTAAAATAAGTTTTTAGGAATTACCTATGTGAAATTAATTTTTTTTTCTTTTTTTTGTTGAGAAAAGAATAAAAACATAAACAAAAAACAAGTTTCCATCTCCTCCCAGCCTCCCATTTCCCTCCACCTCCTCCCAACCTTCTCCCCCTCCTCCCACCCTTCTCCCTCTCCCCCCACTCCTCTCCCCTCCCTCTCCAGTCCACAGAGCAGTCCGGGTTCCCTGCCCTGTGGTAAGTCCTAGGTCCCCCCCCCTCCGTCCATATCTAGGAAGGTGAACATCCAAACTGGCTAGGCTCCCACACAGCCAGCACATTAGGTAGGATCAAAACCACGTGCCATTGTCCTTGGCGTCTCATCAGCTCTCATTGTTCGCCATGTTCAGAGAGTCCGGTTTTATCCCATGCTTTTTCGGTCACAGTTCAGCTAGCCTTGGAGAGCTCCCAGTAGATCAGCTCCACTGTCTCAGTGGGTGGGTGCATCCCTCGTGGTCCCGACTTCTTTGCTCATGTTCTCCCTCCTTCCGCTCCTCATTGGGACCTTGGGAGCTCAGTCCAGTGCTCCTGTGTGGGTCTCTGTCTCTATCTCTATCCATCACCAGATGAAGGTTCTATGATGATATGCAAGATATTCGTCAGTATTGCTCTAGGATAGGGTCATTTCAGGTTCCCAATCCTCAGCTGCCCAAGGCACTAACTGGGAACATCATCTTGGGCACTTGGGAGCCCCTCTAGGGTCAAGTCTCTTGCCCACCCTAAAGTGGCTCCCTTAACTAAGAATTGTTGTTCCGTGCTCCCCTATCCACCCTTCCTTTATCCCAATTCTCCTGTTTCCCCATGTCCCCCTCCTGCCCTTCTATCTTATCTCTCCCCATCTCCCCTTACCCCTATCCCACCCCACCCCCAAGATCCCATTTTTCTCCCTGGCAATTTGGTCTACTTCCCTTAGCCAAGAGGATAACTATATGTTTTTCCTTGGGTTCCCCTTCTTACTTAGCTTCTTTAGGTTCACCTATTGTAGACTCCGTGACCCTTATTTATGGCTAGAAACCAATAATGAGCGAGTACATTCCATCTTCATCTTTTTGGGTCTGGGACTCCTCACTCAGGATAGTGTTTTCTATTTCCATCCATTTGAATGCAAAATTAGAGAAGTCATTGTTTTTTACCACAGCATAGTACACTAGCGTGTATATATTCCATAATTTCTTCATCCACTCTTCCATTGAAGGGCATCTAGGTTGTTTCCAGGTTCTGGCTATTACAAATAATACTTCTATGAACATAGTTGAACAAATGCTTTTGTCATATGATAGAGCATCTCTTGGGTATATTCCCAAGAGTGGTATTGCTGGGTCCAGGGGTAAGTTGATCCCGAATTTCCTAAGAAACCGAAACACTGACTTCCACAGTGGTTGCACAAGATTGCATTCCCACCAGCAATGGATGAGGGTACCCGTTCCTCCACAGCCTCTCCAGCAAAGGTTATCCTTGGTGTTTTGGACTTTAGCCATTCTGACAGGTGTAAGATGATATCTCAAATTTGTTTTGATTTGCATATCCCTGATTGCTAAAGAAGTTGAGCATGACCTTAAGTGTCTTTTGGCCATTTGAACTTCTTCTGCTGAGAATTCTCTGTTCAGTTCAGTGCCCCATTTTTTAATTGGGTTAATTAGCATTTTGAAGTCTAGTTTCTTGAGTTCTCTATATATTTTGGAGATCAGACCTTTTTCTGTTCCGGGGTTGTTGAAGATCTTCTCCCAGTCAGTAGGTTGCCTTTGTGTCTTAGAGACAATGTCCTTTGCTTTACAGAAGCTTCTCAGTTTAAGTAGGTCCCATTTATTCAATGTTGCCCTTAATGTCTGTGCTTCTGGGGTTATACATAGGTAGCGATCTCCTGTGCCCATCTGTTGTAGGGTATTTCCCACTTTCTCTTCTATCACCTTCAGTGTGTTCGGACTGATATTGAGGTCTTTAATCCATTTGGACTTGAGTTTTGTGCACGGTGATAGATATGGGTCTATTTTCATTCTTCTTCTACAGGTTGACATCCAGTTGGGCCAGCACCATTTGTTGAAGATGCTTTCTTTCTTCCATTGTATACTTTTAGCTCCTTTATCAAAAATGAGGTGTTCATAGGTTAGTGGGATAAAATCCGGGTCTTCTATACGATTCCATTGGTCGACTTCTCTGTTTTTATGCCAGTACCACACTGTTTTCATTACTGTAGCTCTGTAATAGAGTTTGAAGTCAGGGATGGTAATGCCTCCAGTAGATCCTTTATTGTATAGGATTGTTTTGCTATCCTGGGTTTTTTGTTTTTCCATATAAAGTTGATTATTGTCCTCTCAAGATCTGTGAAGAATTTTGATGGGATCTTGATGGGGATTGCATTGAATCTATAAATTGCCTTTGGTAGAATTGCCATTTTTACCATGTTGATCCTCCCAATCCAAGAGCAAGGGAGGTCCATCCATTTTTTGGTATCCTCTTCAATTTCTTTCTTCAATGCCTTAAAGTTCTTGTCAAATAGACCTTTCACTTCCTTGGTTAGATTTACCCCAAGATATTTTATGCTGTTTGTGGCTATCGTGAATGGTGAAGCTTCTCTGATTTCCCTCTCTGTTTCCAAATCTTTGTGTATAAGAGGGCGTCTGATTTTTTGCAGTTGATCTTGTATCCTGCCACATTACTAAAGCTGTTTATCAGCTGTAAAAGTTCTTTGGTGGAGTTTTGGGGGTCGCTTATGTACACTATCATATCATCTGCAAATAATGAAAGTTTAACTTCTTCCTTTCCAATTCGAATCCCCTTGATCCCATTATGTTGTCTTATTGCTATTGCTAGAACTTCAAGCACTATATTGAAGAGGTATGGCGAGAGTGGACAGCCTTGTCGTGTTCCTGAGTTAAGTGGGATGGCTTTGAGTTTCTCTCCGTTTAATTTGATGTTAGCTGTCGGCTTGCTGTATATAGCTTTTATTATATTTAGGTATGACCCTTGTATCCCTAATCTCTCCAAGACTTTTAACATAAATGGGTGTTGAATTTTGTCAAATGCTTTTTCAGCATCTAATGAAATGATCATATGGTTTTTTTCTTTCAGTTTATTTATATGCTGGATTACATTGATAGAATTTCGTATGTTGAACTAGCCCTGCATCTCAGGAATGAAGCCTACATGATCATAATGAATAATTTTTCAGATGTGTTCTTGGATTCTGTTTGCCAGTATTTA
This sequence comes from Microtus oregoni, assembly GCF_018167655.1. Taxonomy (NCBI): domain Eukaryota; kingdom Metazoa; phylum Chordata; class Mammalia; order Rodentia; family Cricetidae; genus Microtus; species Microtus oregoni. The sequence continues at coordinate 2,113,068 of NW_024544742.1, read as the reverse complement.
GTTGAGGATTTTTGCGTTGATATTCATGAGTGAGATTGGCCTGTAGTTCTCTTTCCTGGTTGAGTCTTTGAGTGGTTTTAGTATCAGAGTAATTGTAGCTTCATAAAAGGAATTTGGCAATGACACTTCTGTTTCTATATTGTGGAATACATTAAGGAGTATAGGTATTAGGTCTTCTTGGAAGGTCTGGTTGAATTCTGCATTGAAACCATCTGGTCCTGGGCTTTTTTTGGTAGGGAGGTTTTTGATAACAGCTTCTATTTCTTCGCAACCAACAGGTCTGTTTAGATTGTTCACCTGGTCCTGGTTTAATTATGGTAAATGGTATTTATCTAAAAAAGTGTCCATTTCCTTTACATTTTCCAGTTTTGTGGCATACAGGCTTTTGTAGTAAGATCTAATGACTCTCTGAATTTCCTCTGTGTCTGTGGTTATGTCCCCCTTTTCATTTCTGATCTTATTAATTTGCGTGTTCTCTCTCTGTGGTTTGATTAGTTTGGATAGGGGTTTATCAATCTTGTCGATTTTCTCCAGGAACCAGCTTTTTGTTTCAATGATTCTTTGGATTGTTTTCTGTGTTTCTATTTTGTTGATTTCAGCCCTCAGTTTGATTATTTCCAGTCTTCTACTCCTCCTAGGTGAGTCTGCTTCTTTTATTTCTAGAGCTTTCAAGTGCGCTGTTAAGTCTCCAATATGTGCTTTCTCTGTTTATTTAGGTGGGCACTTAGTGCTATGAACTTTCCTCTCAGGACTGCTTTCATAGTGTCCCATAAGTTCGAGTATGTTGTTTCTTTATTTTCATTGAATTCAAGGAAGACTTTAATTTCTTTCTTTATTTCTTACTTAATCCAGGTTTGCTTCAGTAGTTGACTGTTCAGTTTCCATGAATTAGTAGGCTTTCTGGGGGTAGCATTGTTGTTGAATTCTAACTTTAATCCATGGTAATCTGATAAGACACAGGTGGTTACTATTATTTTTTTGTAACTGTGTAAGTTAGCTTTGTTACCAAGTATGTGGTCAATTTTCGAGAAGGTTCCATGAGCTGCAGAGAAGAAGGTATATTCTTTCCTCTTTGGGTGGAATAATGTATAGATGTCTGTTAAGTCCATTTGCTTCATTTCCTCCATTAATTCTCTTATTTCTCTGTTAGGTTTCTGTCTGATTGACCTGTCCATTGGTGAGAGAGGAGTGTTGAAGTCTCCTACTATTAGTGTGTGCGGTTTGATGGCTGCCTTGAGTTTTAGTAATGTTTCTTTTATATACGTGGGTGCTTTTATATTAGGGGCATAGATATTCAGGATTGAGACTTCTTTCTGATGAATTGTTCCTGTTATGAGTATAAAATGTCCCTCTCCATTATTTCTTATTGATTTAAGTTTGAAGTCAACTTTGTTATAACTTAGTATGGCCACACCTGCTTGTTTCTTAGGTCCATTTGCTTGATAAGCCTTTTCCCAGCCCTTTACTCTGAGTAGGTGCCTGTCTTTGTGGTTGAGGTTTGTTTCTTGTAGACAGCAGAATGTCGGATCCTGTTTTCTTATCCAATCTCTTAGCCTGTGCCTTTTTATAGGTGAGTTGAGCCCATTGATATTAAGTGATATTAATGACCAGTGGTTGTTAACGCCGGTCACTTTTTTAGTAGTAGGGTTTGTGTGTTTTCCTTCTTTGATTTGCGCTAGTGAAGGGTCTCTAGATGTCTGAGTTTTTGTGGTCATCGTTGGACTCCTTGGTTAGTGATTTTCCTTCTATTATTTTCTGTAAGGCTGGATTTGTGGCTACGTTTTGTTTAAATTTGTTTTTATCCTGGAAAATTTTGTTTTCTCAATTTATCGTGAACGAAAGTTTGGCTGGATATAGTAGTCTGGGCTTGCATCCATGGTCTCTTAGTTTTTGGAGTACATCTATCCAGGACCTTCTGGCTTTCATGGTTTCCATAGAGAAGTCAGGTGTAAGTCTGATAGGTTTACCTTTATAAGTAACTTGGCCTTTTTCTTTTGCGGATCTTAATATTCTTTCTTTATTCTGTATATTTTGTGTTTTGATTATTATATGGCGAGGGGATGTTTTCTTTTGATCCAGCCTATTTGGTGTTCTGTATGCTTCTTGAACCTTCATAGGTACATCTGTCTTCAGGTTGGGAAAGTTTTCTTCTATACTTTTATTAAGTATATTTCCTGGACCGTTGAGCTGCACTTCTTCTCCTTCTTCTACTCCAATTATTCTTAGGTTTGTTCTTTTTATTGTGTCCCATATTTCCTGAATGTTTTGTGATGAGAGTTTGTTGGACTTGCTGTTTTCTTTGATCAGAGCATTTATTTTCTCTTTGTTATCCTCAGAATCTGAGATTCTTTCTTCTATCTCTTATATTCTGCTGGTTATGCTTGATTCTGTAGTCTCTATTCATTTACCTAGATTTTCCATGTCCAGCCCGCCCTCTGTTTGTGTTTTCTTCTTTGCCCCCATTTCAGTTTTCAAGTCTTGAACTGTTTCCATTATCTGCTTGATTGTTTTTCCTTGGTTTCCTAGGGTATCATTCACTGATTTACTCAATTCCACGAACTTTCTGTTATTCTTCTCATCCATTTCTACAAGGGCGTTTTTCATATGCTGTTTAAGGGTGTCAATCACTTTCATGAAGTCAGTTTTTTCTACTTCTTCTTGATTAAGGTGTTCATGTCCTCCTGTTGTGAGGTCACTGGCTTCTGGTGGTTTTGTGTTGTTTTTCAGATTGTTGGGAGAATTCCTGCATCGACATCTGCCCATCTCTTCCTCCCAGTACTCCCCTATGGATCTTCTTTTACAGGATCAGGTCTTCTTGCCCACTGATGTACCTTCCCAGTGATGTCACTCCCCAGAGATGTTTCTCCACAATGATGTTTCACTTAGGGCCCAGATCGAAACTCCGTGCTGCTTGGTTAGTTCGCGAACAAAGGGCCCACCCTGCTCGCTGCTGGCAGTCTATGGGAACAAAGGAGCTACCGGCCACCCCTTTGTCCTCCTGGTTCGTATTCGGTCCCAGTGCCCTAGCAGGCTGAGCAGGGAGGCGCTATGCTGCCAAAGAAGGGAGGGAGGGAGGGAGGCAGGGGTGGGGGGATCTGGATGTAAGCTGGGTGGGATAGGAAGAGAGAGGAGGTATGGGCAGTATAGCCCCTGTTGGATGGCCAGGAAGTGTGGGCGGGCTGAGGTATGTTCCCGGCTGCTGCAGCACTCACTCACCACAATGATGTTTCACTTGGTGCCCAGATCGAAACTCCTCACTGCTTGGTTAGCTAGCAAACAAAGGGCCCACCCTGCTCGCTGTGGGCAGGCTATGGGAACAAAGGAGCTACCGGCCACCCCTTTGTCCTCCCGGTTCGGGTTCGGTCCCAGCACCCTAGCAGGCTGAGAAGGGAGGCGCTATGCCGCCAAAGAAGGTAGGGCCCACATCTTTTTATCCACTATTCAGTCTAAGGGCATTTAGCTTATTTCCAGGTTCTGGCTATGACAAATAATGCCACTATTAACATAGTTGAGCACCTGTCAATGTGGTACAACTGAACATCCTTTGCGTTTATACCCAAAAATATCATTGTTGGGTGTTGAGGTATGTTGTTTTCTAATTTCCTGAGAAATTGTCATACATATTTCCAAAGTGACTCTACCAGCTTGCACTCCCATAAGCATTTGAGAAATATTCTCTTTAAGCAGTGAACTCACCAGCATGAGTTGTCATCAGTGTTTTGATCTTGGCCATTCTGACAGGTATAATATTGAATCTTATAGTTGCTGGAATTTCATTCCTCTGATGGCTTAGCATGTTGAGCATTTCCTTCAATATCTCTCAGCCATTTGAGATTTATTTGTTAAGAGTTCTGTGTTTATGTCTATACCCCAATTTATTACATTATTGGTTCTTTTTATGACCAATTTCTTGAGTGCTTTATGTGTTTTGGAGCTCAGTCCCCATCTTATATGTGCTGGGTGAAGATCTTTTCGCATTCTGTAGGCTGCTGTTTTGTCTTTTGCTTTACAGAAGCTTCTCAGTCTCCCATGTTCTTAGGTATGTAGAATAAACATAATAAAATGACAATCTTACCAAAAGCAATCTGCAGATTCAATTCAATGCCCATCAAAATCCCAGCAAAATTCTTCACTGACCATAAAAGAACAATACTCAACCTCCTATTGAAAAGCTAAAAGCCCAGGATAGCCAAAACAATTCTGTACAATAAAGGAACTTCAAAAGGCACCCCATTTCCTGACTTTAAACACTGCTCCCATGATACAGTACTGAAAACAGCCTGGTATTGCCATAAAGACAGACAGAAGGCCCATGGAATTGAATAAAATCATGGCTACCAATACACACACCTACAAAGTCCTGATATTTCACAAAGAAGCAAAAAATATAAAATTGAAAGAGAAAGTGTATTCAGAAAATGATGCTGATATAACTAGATATTAACATGTAAAAAATGAAAATAGATGTATATCTACCACCATACACAATCTCAACTCCAAATGGATCAAAGATCCCAACATAACACCATCAATATTGAACCTCATAGAAAAGAAAGAGGAAGTACACATGACAACATTGGCACAGGAGACCTCTTCTTAAATATATTCCCAGTAGCACAGACTCTGAAAGCAACAATTAATAAATTGGATCATCTGAAACTGAGAAAATTCCATTTTACTGTTATTAAGGGTGATTAATAAAATCTGGACATGGTTAGTCAATTAGGTGCTGTTGAACGGTTGGAGGACTAAGATATAACAAGGACAGACACCTGCGATACATTTCTAATTCATCATCAATCTTTGAAGGACTTAGATCTAGCAAGGCCAGACAACTGCAATTTCTCTATGTGAAAGTTCATCCTATAATCAATCATTCTACAAGGACTTCTGTCTGGCCAAATCTAATCATGCTGTCAGATAGTTATTTATAGAAAACAGGTTGCTAAGGCTTTATATCTTTCTTTGTCTTTCTTTCATCCTTTTTCTCATTCTTTTTTCTTTTTTTTTCATTTTATAGTTTAGGGCTAAATGTTTGGTTCTTTTATTTTATTTGCCAGGATGCACAGTTTTGAAAAAAAGTTATTCTGCTACTAGAATACACAAAGTCTGTGCCTGACATATGAGGAATACAATGCTTAAGATTCCCAAAGCTAAGTTAGAATGGGAACATGTTATCTATCACACAAGAAAATTTGTAGAGACAATATTTCTTATGAGACATGCCTCCATCAGATATGTCAATCTCTGATGGATTGTCTTCTAAATGCCAGCTGATATACTTTGTAGCCTTGTAGGTCCCCTAAGAATGGCCTCTTTGAAACTTCAAAGCAAACCGCAATGACACACTTCTCCAATAAAGCTACATCTTATAAGAATAGACTTATTTCAATAGTCTCATTCCCTGGTGACCAAAGATTCAAATCTATAAGCAGTTAGGGAACATTCTCATTCCAACCACCATTACCAGCATGTCTTGAACACCAAACTTGCAATTCTCTAACATGGTCTATGGCCTCCCCTTAACTGGGAAACTCTACTGCCTCAATAAGTGTAGGAACCAGGGGTCTACCCCTTCTCTTTGGATTCATCTTAAGGACAGTTTCTGGTAAGCCAACTAAAACATCCTGTTTGTTCCTGTGTTTACTCTGCCCCACCTGGTGATTAGATATAGGGCACTGTTTACTCCATTGTGGATGTGACATTTTCTCACCCACCTGGCTTTCAAATTCCTTGTGCATGAGCTAGACCTGAAAGGATGTTCCCAAGACTGATTAAATGGAATTTTGCTGATCTCCTTTCTAATGACCCAAGTCTCTTCTGTCCTCTTTCACTCTTCAGGCCCTTGCCAGGCTCAAGGTAACACAGAATAACTCGGGGCACTGCTGAGATGATCAGGAATTACAAATAAGGCTACCACCACACAAGTGGCCTTGGGTGTTTGCAGCTGTGGCTGTCCTTGGGCAGTGTCAATCTTACTGGTGGGTAGTGTTCTGCAACTGCCCAACATTACTACTTTGGAAGGAAGGGTGCAAAGGAGGGGGAGAGGATAAGAAGAGAAAGGAGGAAACCATGAGAAAACAGAATGCTCAAGAAGGGAAAGAACCCAGATGGAAAACAGCAAAAGAGATATCTTGATTGAGGGAACTATTCAAGCTCTAGCAAGAAACTTGGCACTAGGGAAAATCCCAGGATTCTACTAAGATGACTCCACAAAGGACTCTAAGCAACAGTGGAGAGGACACCTAAACTGGCCTTTCCCCTCTTAGCAGAGTGATGACTACCTTAATTGTCCATTCAGCAACTGATGAAAACAAATAAAGATATCTACATCAAAGCACTAGGCCAAGCTACCTGAGACCAATCCAAGAGATGAAGGAGTGATGAAATGAGTACACAGGTCAAAACCATGATAGTGATACCCACAGAAACAGCTGACCTGAATTACTCACCCTGGACTGATAAGTGGGGGAATCTGCATAGGATCAAGCTTGGACCACTAAATGCGGAGGACAGTTACCGGGCTGGGAAGTCTATAGGGCCACTTTCAGTGGGACCTGGAGTAGTTATTCCTAGTGTTTGAAATGGCATCATGGAGCACACTCTGGCTGGAGGGATAACCTGCTCAACCTAGATACAGCTGGGTGGACTTTGGTCTTGCATTGAAGTTAAGTGTCAGCCTTTTTGACCCCCCATGAGATATGTTACTCCCTCTGAGGAGTGTATGGTGGGTGGGATAAAAAGTGCAGGGGAAGGGGAAAGGAAATAGTGGAAATGGAAATAGCTTTGCAAAATGAGAAAAGTTTGTATTAAAATTGCTAATAAAAAGAAATGTATACATATATACATATAAAATTACACATATATATATATGTATACACACACACACACACACACACACACACACATATATATATATATAAATTATTAGGTATTTAACAGAAATGTGTAGAGGCTTCTTTGCCACTGCTGGTGGTTGAAATTCAAAACATAACTGTATTGTGTGCATTCTCTTCTTTTACCTCTTCTTAGATTCTGCAGAATACATTTGGATTCCAGGACTAAATTGATTTCACATTTGGGAGAGTGAAGTGCCATTCTCTACCCTTCCATTTTGCAGACCTTGGCCTCATGTTCTAATGAAACAATACTTATTCTTTCATTTTTAATGGTTATTCAGATTTATATTTGCTATTATTTTTATAATAATGACCAATATGATGGAAGTTCCTAATTTTCAACTGAACAACATACTGAAGTAATGACAACTGAAGTGGTTGTGTACACCTGTGACAAACTTTTCTTAATATCATTTGAATTGGGAAGACTTACTCTAAATCCAGAGCTATTGAGATGGGAACATACACCTTATTTCTAAGACACATCTTTTGGTGGCTGTCTCTGTGAAGTAAATGGAAGACACTCTTGTCCCATTTATATGTAGAAAGTCATTGTGACTAATACACACAATAAAGCATTTTTAAAAAAATTCCTGTGTTATTATAGTATGAAATAAAATTACAACTCAAGTGATGAAGTACATGAGGCAATTCACCTTATTTGGAATAAAAATTATTTTGTTCAGCTATAATTCATCACAATATTCTAGAAAAAATGCTAAATGTTGATTTTTGAAGCCTTGGCTAACACAAATGTGTTGACACCAAGGAATTTGCCTGGAAAGGATAAAGAGTAATTGGAGGATTTGATAATAAGTGATTTCTGTTTTGTGTTTTAACTTATATTTTGTACAATGGCTTGAAAGATCATTTGGTGAATGGAATGCACTGCCAAAGCTTGAGAATCAGAGTTAAGATCCCTATCCAAGTAAAATCTAGATATGGTGACAAACACATATGTATTCTCAGGGCTGAGACAAAAATGTGCAGACTATTATATTCTGGAGTTCGCTGGCCAGTAAGCCAGACAGCCTAAATGAATCAGTGAGCTCCAGATTCAGTGAACGATTTCTGTCTCAACTTGAGGTAGATTACCATAGAGGAAGACATCATTTGCCAATATCTAGCCCCTTATTGTGCTTCTACAGTTACACATGTGCATGTGCACATGTACACACATAGACACACATGCACATACTACACATAAATCAATTTTAAATTCTTTACAAGTAGCTGGAGTTTAAAGTTTATCTGTGAAGAACCATTTGGTGTATGGTAAACCTAGAAGTAAGGAGAATGGAAAACTCTTGCAGTAATGGAGATGATGAGTTACATCAGAGTGAATTATGTTTGATGATAAGCTACATATATGTTTGTGCTTGAAGTTATAGGAGAGTCATGAATAACGCCCAACTTTGCTAAGCAGAACATAACCATACAAAAGTGTAGGTCCCTTTAGAGGTCACAAATGAATCAAATTTTCTAAGACATTCTCATTAAAGCATTTTGGAAAATTTTTGGGTATATGTTTGGTTGTGTGTGTCCATGTGCATGCGGACACATCAGCACATGTGCACACATGCACATACATGCTTTTGTTTGTGTGCTTGTGTGTGTATGTGATTGTGTTTTATAGTGCATGTTGTGTATGTACTGAATACAAAGAGTCTGTCATGATTTTAGCTAGAAAATACTCAAATAGGCAATCCATAAGATATAAAATATGTAGTGTAATAAATGATTCTTTGCGTTGTTCATTACATTCATAGAAATGTATCTAAGGTTACTTTTCTCTGTCTTGAGGAAGGTTGTTTCCTAATTTTCTGAGCTATCACCATACTGGTATCTGAAAGGGCTGTACCAGTTTGCACATTCGCCAACAATGCAGGAGTTTTAAATTTACCCACATCCTCTTCAGCATAGGTTACCATCATTGTTTTTGATCTTGGCCATTCTTACAGGTGTAGGAATGAAATCTCGGAATTGTTTTGATTTACCTTTCTTTTATGACTAAGGATGTTGAGCATTTCCTTAATTGTCTTTCAACCATTTTAGATTTCTCTGTTGAGAGTTCTCTGTTTATATCTGTACTCAAATTTGGGGGTATTATAGAGTCTAAAAATTTATGTTGACTGTATGTAGATAACTTATTCCCTTTTAAAGATAAGGAAGTATCTTTATAGTCTAGTTTATGAGGCTTTTCTAGTTATTCATAATTGAGACTGTATTCAATGATATGGTTTTTTTTTTTTTTTTTGGTTTTTCGAGACAGGGTTTCTCTGTGGCTTTGGAGCCTGTCCTGGAACTAGCTCGTGTAGACCAGGCTTGCCTCGAACTCACAGAGATCCGCCTGCCTCTGCCTCCCGAGTGCTGGGATTAAAGGCGTGCGCCACCATCGCCCGGCTCAATGATATGTTTTTTATTTGCACACTTTGTTTAAGAATGTTTTATAGTTTTGTCAATGTGTTCATTCATATTCACATATTTAATTGGTAATCTCTCTTTGCATTCATATTATAAAGTATCTCTTATATTAATGGTTGTTTTCAAAACCACATCTTCTTTAGTAAATTCTTTTTCTGATTATAATATTTATATGCCCTCAAAACATAAATTGCTCTGCTTTATTGATCTTACTTCACATAGCAGGCACCTGTTGGGAGACATATCTCTGTGCTGCTGCTGACATGAGACTATGAGACTATGAATCCCAATGAGGCTATGTTTCTGAGTGTTTAGAACTTTTTAAATTTTTTCCTGGCCCTTTAGAAATTTGAGAGCCTCACCCAACTGTTCACGAATAACCACTCTGAGGCTTAATATTAATTATTAATTATAAACTTCTTAAAATAGCCTTAATATTGCCTACATTTTACAACTTAAATTAATAAATTTTTATTATTCCATGAGGCTTATGGCTTGCTACCTCATATTTTGCTTCTCTGATGGCTGCTGGCATCTCCCAGACTCTGCCTTCTTTTTCCCTTTATCTTTGCTTGGATTTCCTGCCTGACACTATTCTGCCTGGATATTGGTCAAATCAGATTCTTTATTAATCATAGGTAATAAAAGATACAGCATACAAAAATATATCTAACATAAATTTTGTGCCTTATTTTATATTCTCTTGAGAAATAAGGCCTATTAAAAGAATGGCACTGTGTTTAAAAGAAGCAGTTACTCTTCTTGTAGAGGACCTGAGTTTGATGCCCAGCATCCACTCTGTTGAGCTAGTAACTGCCTATATCTTCAGGTACCAGAGAGAGCTGATGTCTAGTTGGACCTGAGGATCTGAGCTTTACCTCTGGAATGGATGTAAGAAAGCCAATCATGATAATATGTGCTTGTCCTAGTATTGAGAGATGGTGACAGGGTCTTAGTTTACTGGTTAGATGAACTAGCCTATTCATTGATCTTCAAATAAATGAAGGCTTCTGTCTCAACAAACATGATGGAATAATAGATAGTTTTTGCCCCCCTAGCTTCCACATTTTGTGCACACATGTGTATGTGAGCACACACATACACACACACACACACACACACACACACAATAAAAGAGAAGATCTTCTTCTCTGGCAGCCTAAAGAAACCAAGATACAAACCAACGCCTTTGGCAAAAAAAAAAAAATAGCACTGTCTTTTTTCCTTGCCTGTTGCTTCAGCAAAATTCCATGGAGGAAATATTTTATTTGTTGTACAGCTTTCAGTCCATTGTAAAGGAAAATAAGGAGAGGAGCCTAAGGCAGGAAGCTGGAGGTAAGAACTGAAGAACAGGCCAGGGAGAAACACTGCTTTATAGCTTCCCTCCAGTCTCCTGTTTAGCTACCTTTCTTATACTGAATTTTAAGAAATTATAATTATTATCTACAGAATCTTGTGCTGTGATAGAAATTATTGGAGACCATGGAACAGATTTAAAGTTTCTACCATTTTTTGGCATGCTGGCTATATACCTGAGACATTGGTGTAGATGATGAATATGTTACTGTACTCTGTGCAGAAGTGAACTGTGATAATGTATGTTGTGTATGTGAGGAAGTTAATGAGAGTTCATAAGTATGTAAAGGATGACCTCGACTCCTTTGTGCAGATGTGGACAGACCATTGTGTAAATAGACAGGCACCTACAATTTCTTTAGCACATTGAAAAGTTGCTTAACTCCCCTGGCAAAAGGAGTAAAGTCCCAGAGTCTCCTGAGGACAAGGTTCATAATATACTGATCTTCCTACATGAGATGGAAAAGTTTACAATATCTCTCTTATATGTGACATTGCCCATGACAACTATGTGTATTTTGGACATTTCCTTGGATGTCTGCAGAAGATAACAAAGGCCCCAGAGTTCCTTTTGAAGATGCTGATGGACTCAGTGATCAGATACATTAACTTCTAGAGGCACATGAGCAGAGATTAGAAATGCTGGATTATTTGGGACATGTGATGAAAGTCTTCTAGGCACTTTATTAAATGGTGAAGACTATCTAGGAGATGGGACAGATAGAGAGTTTACCACAAGCTCTCTGACAGAAGACAAATGGCTGAGATTCATTTGGGCAGGTTAAGATGATTCTAGCTTACCAGAGAAACAATGTAAAGGATAAAGTTCTTCTTGAGAAAATGAAAAAAATTCACAGAGTTCCTTGTGCACACAAAGAAATTTTCAGAGATTATCCAAAATATAGAAAATGTTCAGGATATCCTGAAATTGCAGAAATTTGGAACATTTCCTGAGAACCAGGGGCAGATATTCCAGTACCTCAAGGAGAGGACAAAGATCGTAGTGTGCTCTTTTCAGATTGGGAAGGATTCAGAAATCCTGGGGCAGATGGATGATACTGTAGAGAATTTTGCACAGACTGAGAAATTTTCTGAGGGTTTGGAATGAAGCAGGATGTTTCCTAGTTCCTTGATTATATAGAAATATCACTATCTTTGCATATTCAGTCATAGATATGTCCAAACACCCTTGGGGAAATGAAGAAGGGTTCACTGGCCCTTCTGCAGCATGACACTCACAAAAACCTCTGACTGGATTGCAAGGATTCTAACAGTGTCTGGGTATTTGAATAAACCTCAGAGGTCCTGTCCTTGATGCAAGGGGTCCTACAGTATGTTTTATAAATGTCAAATTTCCAGTTTTGCCTTTGACAGGTAAGAGAATCTCCTCAGTGCCCTGGGAAGCAGAAGAATTTTCTTAGAGTCCCTTGTGCAGAATTGGACATTTTCTTAGTTCCTAGTGATGGTGGTCATGTTCGCATAGTCATTTCATCAGAACAAGAAGATGGTAGAGTTGTTTATTTTGATGAAAAAACATCCAGATGCCCTTGTACAGATGGAATGTTCCTCTATTCACTTGGGTAGATAGAGAATTTAAATATGGCCCTGGAACTGCTTTGAAAAGTGCAGAAAGTTGTAGAGTCTCTTCAGGAAATCATGATAGATTCAGCATTTCCTCAGATGACATAACATGTTTCAGAGGCCCGTGGGCAGGTTTCAAAGGACTTAGATTCCCTTGGCCAAAAGGGAAAAAAATTCTGCAGATCCTTGGACAGAAGTAAAAAATCATCTAGGCACTGGAGTTGGCGACAAAGCTCCTATAATGCTTGTAGCCGACTGAGATGTTTCCACAATCTCTCTCACACATAAATCATGTCCCAAGGATCGGGGAATATTGCTGTTGTCTCAAAATTTTTGAAGAATATACTAAATGTTTTGAAGACCTTTGCATAAATGACAAAGAACGTGGGACAGGTAAAGTTACCTCTGTAGCTGTGGAGAGTACCTTAGGCAATTTAGAAGGTAGCAAAGTTCCTAGAGACCATGGGTTAGATAAAGGATTTTCCTGAGCACCTAGAGAAGATGATAAATGTTTTATGTGTTCTATTGAAGAAAAAAAAATTCCCTGAGGTTTCTGGCTAGACTTGTAATGTGCAGTAGTCCTTTAAGTATGTTGTGTAGATGAAGAAAATTATTTAGACTATTGTAAAGAAACTGGATGTTTCAAAGCCATATTAGAAGGTGCCAGAGTCCCTACAGTTTATTGTGTTAATACAGATAGTTTTAGAGACACTTGTTAAGATAGTGAAGATCCTAGATTCTCGTGCAGATGCCCAAAATCCAACAGTTCCTTGTGTATGTAAAGAAATTATCAGTAGCCTTTGAGCAGGTGGAGAAACACTGACTTCCTTATGGGCACTTTGATTACTCCCTAACTTAGAAAGTGGATGTCCTTCAGTGCTCTGTGCCTGTGTGGGCTTTGCCAAAGTGGGTTCTGTATAAGGAAAATGTTTTTCAGGAATTTGAGTAGTAGGAGAAGGTTTCAGCATCACCTGCCCTGATGTGTTCACTTCAAGAGTTTCTTATGAAGATAATCAAAATTCATCATCTTTTTGCAAAGATGGAGAAGGTACTATACCCGCTTGTGTTAGAGAGGAAAGTTCTTGAGTCATTGGTGTTGGTGGCAATGTGCCTGTAATCATTCGGACAAATTGAGACATTCCAAAATCATCTGGTATAGAAGACAGATGGCTATGTGTGCACTGTTCAAATTTGTACAGTCCCAACTATTCATGGGAAGATGCTGACTGTTGTAGTGATTGTTGGTGATATGGTGAAGAAGATAGAGTTCCCTGAGTAGATATGTAAAGTTGGTCATGTAGAAAATGTGCTAGATCTTTGGATGTTGATAAAGAAGATTCATGAGATCTAGTGCATTGTTGAAAATGGGCTGTATTCCAGAAGGAAATCACTAAGACCCTGTAGGCCCTTTGAAAAAGGGTGATAAAGCTGTGCAAAACAAGTGTTAATAGCTTACTTTGGAAAGATGCTGGTGGACTCAGAATTAACGGGGAAGATGCTGAATGTTCTACAGTCCCTGAGCTGGATGAGAAACAACCTAGCATACCTTGGAGAGACATAGAATTTTCCCTATGCCATTGATTAGACAAGCATTTGGTTGATTTCTTAGAGTAGTTTGGAGAGGTTTATGAGCATCGGGTGAGTTCATTTAAACATCTTCCCTGCCATATCTGGAAAACACTGTTCCCTTCTCATTGATCATGTTCTGAGGGACTTGGGCTATAAAACTCATGAACAGACTCACCCACACACAGACTAAATATGTACATATTGATGCACAATGGTATGTGACATGCACACCTATGGTGAATGCACCGAACTTCATAAAATCAGTTAACTAGGGAATCCGTAATGCTAGGTTGAGTGTGGCAAAGACACCACAAACCCATCAGACAGCAAAATACCAGTATGATATTGTTGTCTGACTCCCATCAGCCAAGGATCCTGTCCACCTGTATTGGGACAATTTTTTGGTTCCTTTGGTAATTACAATATTACAATCCATCTGTTTTTATTGTTAAATAAACACACACATACACAAAATTTAATGCACACACACTGATGATGCTAAGAATCCCCTTCAGTTAAATCTGTTCTGTTTTGGCACACGGGCTCTGGCTTCAAAGGTGCTTTGGAGTTTTCAGGCCATCGGTGGTGTTCTGGTTTCATTGGTGTGCCTAATTAGCCTAGCTCCAATTTTATCCTTGCTGATTTTTTCTCAAGGGGAAATATATCCCTATATGTTTATGGAAACACCTGGAAGGTGTCAGACAGGTAGGCCATACCACATTACTGTGCTGATCCTTCATGTTTCAGAGAAGGAGCCAGTAGCCTAGTGCTGGGCCTTTGTGATATTCACCCAAGTCTATGTTTCAAAGCATGTCTGAGGTCTCCCATCACTCAGTACCTGGAAAAGATGATTGTAAAAACACCATTGGGTATCTGTTCTCTTCCTCTTGCCTCTGTTTATCTCTCCTTTCAAATTTAACTGTACAAAAGAAGAATCCGAGGCACACATTTAACACTTTGCCTGGAAATCTCAGCTACAGAGCTATCTTTATTATTTTTTCCATGTAACTACAGGGCATGACACACTGGAATTCTGTAGCTGCCAAAAGAGGATCTATGTTCCCCCACATCCTCTGCACACTCATCAGAGTTGTTTTCTAAGCTCTATCTTGTTCAGGATTATTTCTATTTCCAACTGGATGGTGGGAGATTTCCCACAATGCTCCATGCAATCAAACTCATTGTCACCACCTTCACCACCTATGACTCTATGAAGAGTCTGCCAAAGGCTATGTGTTTCTCCAGCTTCTTGTACCATGTGCCCACTGTCTGCTTCAAAGACTGTCTGTGAGTTGTTACAGCTGCACTTGAAAGTGGGTAACAATATATGGGTTACTTTATTCTTTGTGGTGTGACAGAATGTCCACAAACCTCAGAGTATCAAAGCACCATCCATTTGCTTACTTGGGGATATGTGAATCACAGTCCAAACAGGTTCAAATGGGGAGTTTTTTGCACACTTGAAAATTGAAGCTGATGGGGAAGAGTTCACATCTAGGCAGCCAGGTTATTTAAGGTGTTACATTTAGTAATCAGTTTCTAAACTTAGAAAATTGTATTCAATGGGCTGTGCTCAACATGAAGAGTTCTGGATCCTATAGGCCCCATACACTTCACGTGGTGCAATATTTTCTCCATTTTCAAGGCCAGCCATCACTCTGTCAAATGGTTCCCAACCATTCAGAACTCTCCAATTCCCTTCTTCCACCAGCTGGAGGGGTGGCTCTGCTTTAAGGGTCTCATCTGATGTTTCTGGCCTTCCAGAATCATCACCACATTCTACGATAGATTGGTAGCTGGCTGTAATTGCATCTGTAAAGACTCCTTGGCACAGCACCAGATTTAACACATGACTGAATTCTTAATTTTATTTCAATTGCTGCCATAAAATACCCAAAGGATAAGCAAATCAGGGCAGAATGGGTTGATTTTTGTTTCACAGTTCCAAAGAAATATAGTCGATCTTGGTGAGGAAGGCATGGCCAAAAGGGCTAAAAAGAAAATGACTGATTAAATTGTACACATATCAGGAAGCAGAGTAGAGTATGAGCAGGAAGTGAGGTACATTCTCAGAGTACCCCTTGGGGATATAATTCCCCCAGACCCACTCTGCCCCCTGAAGGTTCCATAAAATTCCCAAAGAGTTGAATGAGCAGGAGATGGGGAGTTTGATATTAGCCCTCCCACGTACATCATTTATCTGCACTCTTCATACTTCTTGTAACACTGTTGCTCCAAATTAATATTTGAGGGAAATAGAGAACAAACAGGTAGAGTCACTATGTAAGGGTAGTACACTTTAGAATCTAAAAATAACTTCCAGGCAATCTCATTTCCAACCATATGGTCTTGTCCACATGATACCTCACTCCTTGAATGATGACTGCCAGTGAGGAAAGAGAAATAAAAGACAAACAAAGGGACAGTTGTTTGATGAACATTGGGAAATAGTTATGTTCTGATATGAAATATGAAATGTCAGGACTTGTGTAGATACTTTGTAGATCTCACATCACCCTCCTGCATCCCAAAAACTGCTCTGTGATTCTACCAGTATCACCACTGCTATTGCTACTATTATCTTTGATGTTATTTCCTCATGTCCAATTGCTAGTAATTACCCAAATAAGATCCAAAGTGGCCTGAGTCAATGGCACTGCCATACACTGCTGGAAACCAAACCCAGTCCATGGCAGCACACCTCAGATGTTGCCTCCCACAGACACATTGGATCCAGTAGCTTCTAACTCACCTTCTCTTGGAGGCCACTGGGATCCTCCAGGACTTGATCTTGCTCAGCTCTGTGTCTGAGCTCTGTATCTGCAGCAGCAGGTCGGGCACCCTAACAGTTACCACTCCCTGGGTGTTTGAAGAGCTGGTGGATGTAGTTCACTATGGTGCTCACTTTGATTTTTATCTTTTTCCCATTCACAAAAATGGTCTCATTGGTCTTGGAGACTGTGGGGAAGAAGGCAAGAACATGGGGACACTTCAGCAAGAGACACACCATACACAGACCTTGACACCAGTGGATGTTAACAAGCCTTTAATAGCTCTCATTTATGAAGCACGAGAAGAGCAGAATGGGGACAAAGAGAAATTTGTTAGCACTCATTGGTGACAAACAACTGATAGAACAGCTCCAGGAAAGCCACTTGGTGTCACAAAATACTGACAAGTAAAACTATAAACATAATTTAAAGGAGTTTTGTAACCTCAGCTGCCTTTTGGGAGAGCGCTATTTTCCTTAAATTACCTTTACTTATGTGCTCAAATCACCACTATTGGAACCCCAGGTGTATCTTATTCCTCTCCTGTACCACAAGCATCAAGCATAAAACCTGTTTTTTTTTTTTTTTTAGATCTAAATGCTGAGGACTAAACTCAACAATTGAAGGTCTTGTCCTTCATTGGGAATTGTCATCGTGTGAAGTTCAAGAGAGGGG
Organism: Microtus oregoni; assembly: GCF_018167655.1. Taxonomy (NCBI): domain Eukaryota; kingdom Metazoa; phylum Chordata; class Mammalia; order Rodentia; family Cricetidae; genus Microtus; species Microtus oregoni. The sequence continues at coordinate 2,095,793 of NW_024544742.1, read as the reverse complement.
CTGAAGAGTCACAGTGAATCACAGATAATGAAGACCAGTGGTTTCATTGTAGACATGAGAAGCCTGAGAACAAATATGGCATGGCTGGTTGGAGATGCTAACTATGTGTGTTTGTTTGTGTGCGAGCGTGTGTGCCTGCATGAATGTGTGTCTGTGTGTGTATATGTGTGTTTGTCTAGTGGCCAGGAGTCAACATCAAGAGGCATCGAATCCCCCAGGATCCATTTAATTTGTGTTTTGTGACAGGGTGTGTTATTACATTGAAGAGCTCACTGATTGGACAAGAATATCTAGCCATTTTCTCCTGGTATCCTCCAGTTACTGCCTCCCCAGAGTTTAGATCACAAGCAAAAAACCTGTTCTTTCTATCTGGATTCTTATGACTGAACTCAGGTCCTGTGCTTATGGATTAAGCACTTCATCAACTCAATCAGCTTCCTGGTCCCTATTTGCAAATCATTGCTCTGTTAAAAGAATGATATCTAGAATAAATAGGGATTTACAAACCCAACTCTAATGAAATACCTCCAAATGGTCCCAACATTGATATAAGACATATATGCTGTTTGGTGTATGGAGATCAAAGAGAGTAGGCTACCTTAAGTGGCTAAACTCTAACCCAGCACTAAAAGGCCTCAAACATGGCTACAGCTGCTCAGAGACACGGATGATGGGAAGTTAGACACTTTGTGCCAGAACTGCTGAAGAACTGTAGTTCAAATAAACTATTATATATTTTACCAGTATCCAAAATAGGGGAACTTACAGGCTGCAACCACATTGTAATGATAAGAAGACAAAAATTGGGTTATCAGATTTATATTGGGGTGTCCTACCCCAAGCCCATACAAACACACACTACCATTCTGTGTGAATTTATTTATTTACTTATTTATTTATTGTTGGCTTTTCTGAGGCAGGGTATCTCAGTGTAGCGTTGGCTGACCTAGAACTCTCTCTGTAGACCAGGCTGGCCTCAAACTCAAACAGATCCTGCACTGCTTCCTCAGTGCTGGGATTAAAGACATGAGTCAGCACTGCCTTGCATGAATTAAGTTTTCAAATGTTTGAAGAGTTCAATATACTGAAAGCCTTCACTTGACCATTACACACTGCACGCAAGTATAGAATTATCATACACATACACACAATTCTGTACAACAAAAAGAACAGTATTAAAAGGCAACAATGCCACAAGTGTCTCATGTCTCACTTGAAATTATCATTCCAGTGAGGGCTCCAGAAAGGGCCATTTCTCTTAACTTCTCAACTTTAGTAAAAAAAATGCTCTGTTTGAGACTTCACTTTGCTTTTTTTGCAGGTGAGAAATATGGCAATGAGCCCCAAAAGTTGGCTGTCTCTCAGGAACTATGCTGTTGAGCCTACAATCATGACGAGAACAATCGAAACAAGGTTTCCATTTAGAGCAGGACACAGGAGAAAGAGATCCAGATTCTAAAATTCTGCAGAGCCCATGGTGCAGATTCTGATTCATTATATTCTCAGGGAGGGGTGGAAGATGGTCACAAAAAGCCCTCCATTTCTGCATGAGCAATGAGCTGGGGGAAATAGAGTTTCATTAGGTCATTGCCTTCCCTGGACTTTGTTCACTCTATGGAGAACATTGTGTCCTGCCTGCAGTCAAGGCAATCTAGACACCGGACACATTCTTTCTCCCTCAAAAGTTGGTCACACATCCCTAGAACTTTCCCAATACACTTTTCCAAAATTCAGATGTCCCATTTTCTGTGTTTATGAGTTATCCCCAATGCTTATGGGTCAGCGGGCTAAGACACACAGGAAATTCCACCTCAGCTCACTCTGACTGTAACCATCAGGTACATATTGGCTCTAGTACCTTTTGTCTTAAGAACACAAATCACTATTTTGAGAAAATGGGTCAGTTAGGAAAGCACCTGTCTTACAAGGATGAAGACCCCAGATCTATTTACAGAATTTACCATTTACAACAAGAAAAGGAAGATGGGGATAATGTGGTGGATCTATGGTTATTGTGGGAGCTGCAGGTGGCATTCCTGCTGCTCTGCTCCCAGCCGTCTGGCTAGTTATGCCCGAAATAACAACACACAAATTGTATTCTCTTAATCACTGCTTGGCCCATTATATCTAGCCTCTTGGCTAGCTCTCACACCTGGACTAGCCCATTTCTAATAATGTGTGTAGCACCTCAAGGTGCGCTTACTGGGAAGATTCTAGCCTGTGTCTATCCTGGGTCGGAGCTTCATCGTGACTGCCCCAGAGAAGAGAGGAAATGGCGTCTGTCTGAGGCATCTTACCTCACTTCCTCCTCCTTCCAACATTCTGTTCTGTTTACTCCATCCAGGTATGTTCTAACCTATGAGGGCCAAGCAGTTTCTTTATTTTTTAACCAATGACTTTTCTCCATCATTTCCCCTTTTTCTGTTTAAACAAATAAAAAAGGAAGGCTTTAACATTAACATGGCAAAATTACATATAACAAAACAGTTAACAAGTAAGAATTACAATATTTATATCTATTTTATCTTTATCATAACTAAGGAAAACTATAACTATCTATGTTTCAACTCCATCAAAGACCTAAGTAAATGAGAAGTAAGCAACTTACAAAACTTTAGAAATCACAGAGACATCTCGCTGCCTGAACAGTCACCCAAAGTTCCTCTGTACCGTTGGGGCATCCATCTTCGAGCTACAGGCCCATAGTTTCCAGCAGACATTTCAAGGAAGCAGGAAATTTCAAAGGTCATTCAGTTACTATCTGCTGTGTCCTGCAGAAAGTCTTGCAGACTATTTCATGAATCAGGAACCCCGACAGATCATCTCACCTTTAGGCAAGTTAAGCAGTCCTCTCTCTGCGGGTCTTTGTGTCCAGTTTATGCAAAAGTCCAGGCAAGAGAAGTTTCTTGCCCAAATGTCTATCAAACTCCTTAAGGATTCTCTTTGATGCCCATCTTCTTCCTGAAGTAGATTGGTGCTGCCAGGAGCCGAATGTCTCATTGTCATGAAAAACCCTAAGTTATGAAAACATTTAAAATGCCATATTCTTTAATCTTTGAGAGATATAAAGAATGCATATCTAAAATATATCTATGTACATCTAGAAAATCTTAACTAACATGACTACAAACTAAACTATTATGATTATCTATTAACAACCTATATGCATTATATTTTTAAGTGAACTACAAAATCACAATACATTAATCAAGATCAGAAATACATATACATAAAACAAGATTGACCTTAAGTTTATATCAATAAAGTCAAATCCATATCAATGCAAACTATTCTTATCTCTATCATATCCCACTTTAAATGTAAAAGAATATTTATAAAAAATATTTGGGAATATGGGCATAGATTTTTCTCTCTAAACTGCTTCCTGCTAAATGGGGGCACTGTTATTCAAGTCTTTCATGGTATAACGTGTGTGCTAGATTCATCTAGGTCAGCAGTCGAGCGAAATAATTTTTTGAAGGTGTTCACAGCAACCTTTTGGGAGGACATGGTCTATCATACCATATTGGGATAGAAGCAATCCACAGGGTTTCATCCTCTGTGAAAACAAAATAAGAAACTCTTTTCCAAAGTATCATGTTCTTAAATCCAAATTTTAAAGTCAAGGTATTATCAAAATATCTATGTTGGATTAGTTCAGCAGTATTTATAAACAAATATCTTTAAGTAGTTGTTGCTCCTTCCTCAGCATTCAAACAATTCAACGTGAGCATAATAGCATATAGTATCAAGATTCTCTGTGTATTTTCCATCTTTGTGTAGCTTTATTTTAACCTCTATTTCATTTATTTTTACTTTCAACATTTTTTTTTCTTTTTGAGACAGTTTCTCTGTATATCTTTGACATGGAATAACTCTGTGGACCAGGCTGTCCTTGAACTCGAAGAGATCCAACTAACTCTGCCTCCCAGGCATTTGGATTAAAGGTGTGTTCTGTCATACCTTGACATCACAGAGGTCAATCTCTCGCTGCCTCCCAAGTGTTGATATTAAAGGTGTGTATTACCACACCCAACTACTCTCTTTCTTCCCTTTAAGAACTTTAACATTTAGCCTGCATATCTTTTTAACACACTGTAAATCATTTAAAGTTTTTTTAAATCTCTCTTACTGCATCTCTCTCTCTCTCTCTCTCTCTCTCTCTCTCTCTCTCTCTCTCTCTCTCTCTCTCTCTCTTTCTGACCACATGAGCCTTTAAATTACTGAGCAATATGAGTAAGATTAAAGCCGTGGCTTGATGGATGAATCTAGCCCATTCGTTAGCTTTATACCATTCCAACATTGTGGCTGAGGTACCGGACAGAGCTGTGCTCAGTGCCACAAGTCTACAGTGTTTCAAGGTCCTTGCCAGCAAACAAGCTACAACACTCAAATGCTCTCTCTGTAGCTTACCTAGTGCCTCAAAGAGTGAGAGTTTGCTCTGGCAGGACAGATCAGAACACCAGCATTTTAAAACAGCACAACTTTTTCCTGCTACAGCTGAAAACAAACAAGCATGCAATCAGCTAGTCAATACCATTTAAGTGTTTCGTGGCAGGTGATGTGGGAGTGATTTCTTATTAATAAAGAAACTGCCTAGACCCATTTGATAGGCCAACCCTTAGGTAGGCGGAGTAAACAGAACGGAATGCTGGGAGAAAGAAGCTGAGTCAGGGAGTCGCCATGATTCTCCCACTCCAGACAGATGCAGGTTAAGATCATTCCTGGTAAGCCAGCTCGTGGGCTACACAGATTAATAGAAATGGGTTAGATCAATATGTAAAAGCTAGCCAATAAGAAACTAAAACTAATGGGTCAGGCAGTGTTTAAAAGAATACAGTTTCCGTGTAATTATTTTGGGTAAAGCTAGCCGGGTGGCGGGACACAGCCCCCCACTCCGTACTTCAACAGAGTGGTACCCAAAGGGCTGGAGATAACTCAGTGGTGATAGGCTGGAGGAGTGGGAGGACCTCCCACAACAGGCAGGACATCTTAATGAGCTGCAGGGTTTTGCAGCTAAAGCTGAGTCAGGAAGCCTCTCTTAGATGAGAGGGCTTGCTTGCCTCTAGCAAGCAGAGTAGACCCGAGAAGTTGTTGCTACCAGGAAAACATGCTTTACTCTTTCCCAAAATTTCCCAGGCTTACAATGGATTCAGTTGTTCACACGTCTGGGCGCCATTTGATTTTGGGAGCTGCGGGTTGCATTCCTGTTGCTCTGGTCCCAGCCTTCTGGCTAGCTTATGCCTGAAATAACAACACACAAACTGTATTGGCCCATTATATCTAGCCTCTTCTTGGCTAACTCTCGAACCTGGACTAGCCCATTTCTAATAATGTGTGTAGCACCCCAAGGTGTGCTTAGTGGGAAGATTCTGGCCTACATCTATCCTGGGTCGGAGCTTCATCATGTCTGTCCCAGAGAGGAGAGGAAATGGCATCTGTCTGAGGCATCTTACCTCACTTCCTCCTCCTTCCAGCATTCTGTTCTGTTTACTCCACCCACATATGTTCTAACCTATGAGGGCCAAGCAGTTTCTTTATTTTTAACCAATGACCTTCCTCCATCATATGGTTAAGAGATCTGAGTGATCTTGTATGACACCCAGATTAAGCTCCTAGCATCCATAATCCAAGTCCAGGGAATCTGACATCCATGGGTATTGCAAGCAATATTGCACAAATATACAACTGGGCAAAATATACATGCACAGAAAATTAAATATAAATTAATAAATTTTATTTATTTTTAATATCAGTTTTTTTATTAATAATTCCTGGCTCCTCCCCAAACTGGCTAGGCAAACACAAAGCCAGTACATGCAGTAGGGTCAAAACTCAATGCCATTGTCCTTGGCTTTTCAGCAGCCCCCATTGTCCACCATATTCAGAGAGTCTGGTTTTACCCCATGCATTTTCAGTCCCAGACCAGCTGGCCTTGGTGATCTCCTACTAGTTGAACCCCACTGTCTCATTGGGTGGGTGGCCCACTCGCGGTCTTGACTTCCTTGCTCATGTTCTCGCTCCTTCTGTTCCTCATTTGGACCTTGGGATATCAGTCCATTGCTCCAATGTGGGTCTCTGTCTCTTTCTCCCTCCATCGCCAGATGAAGGTTCTAAGGTGATATGCAAGATATTTGTTAGGAAGGCTATAAGACCTGGCCATTTCAGGCTCTCTCTCCTCAGCTGCCCAAGGACCTACCTGATTACATCTCTCTGAAACCCTGGGAACCGTTCTAGAGTCAAGGCTCTTGCCAACCCTAAAATGGCTCCCTTAATTAAAATATATACTCCCCTGCTCCCATATTCATCCTTCCATTATCCCAACCATTCCATTCCCTCAAGTCTCCCTCTCCTCCCGGTCACACTTTTCTCTCCCCATCTCTCCTTTCCCCCATCCCACCCCACCCCCAGTTCCCAAATTTTTGCCCAGCAATCTTGACTACTTCCAATATCCAGGAGGCTAACTCTATGTTTTTCTTTGGGTTCACATTCTTATTTAGCTTCTCTAAGATCACAAATTATCAGCTCAATTTACTATATTTATGGCTAAAAACCAATTATGAGTGATTACATCCATGTTCATCTTTCTGTGTCTGGGCTACCTCACTCAGGATAGCGTTTTCTATTTCCATCCATTTGTTTGCAGATTCAAGAAGTCATTGATTTTTACTGCTGATTAGTACTGTAATATGTATATATTCCACACTTTTTTCATCCATTCTTCCGTGGAAGGGCATCTAGGTTCCCGGGTTCTGGCCATTACAAATAATGCTGCTATGAATATAGTTGAGCAAATACTTTTGTCGTATGATAGGGCATCTCTTGGGTATATTCCCAAGAGTGGTATTGCTGGGTCCTGGGGTAGGTTGATCCCAAATTTCCTGGGAAACCATCACACTGCTTTCCATAGTGGTTGCACAAGTTTGCATTCCCACCAGCAATGGATGAGTGTTCCCCTTACTCCACATTCTCTCCAGCAAAGGCTATCATTGGTGTTTTTTATTTTAGCCATTCTGAAATGGGTAAGATGGTATCTAAATGTTGTTTTAATTTGCATTCCCTGATCACTAAGGAGGTTGAGCATGACCTTAATTGTCTTTTGGTCATTTGAACTTCTTCCGTTGAGAATTCTCTGTTCAGTTCAGTGCCCCATTTTTTTAAATTATTTTAATTAGCATTTTAATGTCTAGTTTCTTGAGTTCTTTATATATTTTGGAGATCAGACCTTTGTCTCTTGTGGGGTTGGTGAAGATATTCTCCCAGTCAGTAGGTTGCCTTTTTGTCTTAGTGCCAGTGTCCTTTGCTTTAGAGAAGCTTCTCAGTTTTAGTAGGTCCCATTTATTCAATGTTGCCCTTACTGTCTGTGCTTCTGGGGTTATACATAGGAAGCGATCTCCTGTGTGTTGTAGTTTCCACTTTCTCTTCTGTCAGGTTCAGTGTGTTCAGACTGATATTGAGGTCTTTATTCCATTTGGATTTGAGTTTTGTACATGGTTATAGATATGTATCTATTTTCATTCTTCTACAGGTTGACATCCAGTACTGCCAGCACCATTTGTTAAAGATGCTCTCTTTCTTCCATTGTATACTTTTACTTCCTTTATCAAAATCAGATGTTCATTGGTTTGTGGGTTATGATCCCGGTCTTCTACTCGATTCTATTGATTGCCTTCTCTGTTTTTATGCCAATACCAAACTGTTTTCAATACTGAAGCTCTGTATTAAAGACTGAAATCAGGTATGGTAATGCCTCCATATGTTCCTTTATTGTATAAGTTTGTTTTGGCTATCCTGGGTTTTTTGTTTTCCCATATAAACTTGATTATTGTCCTCTCAAGGTCTGTGAAGAATTTTGATCGGATTTTTATGGGGATTGCATTGAATCTATAGATTTCTTTTGGTATAATTGTCATTTTTACTATGTTGATCCTCCCAATCCAAGAGCAAGGGAGATCCTTCCATTATCTGGTATCCTCTTCAATTTCTTTCTTCAAGTACTTAAAGTTCTTGTTAAATAGATCTTTCACTTCCTTAGTCAGAGTTACTCCCAGATATTTTATTATATTTGTGGCTATCCTGAAATTTGATGCTTTTCTGAATTCCCTCTCTGCATCCTTACCCTTAGTGTATAGGCAGGCAACTGATTTTAAGAGGAAATCAAGATGAAATTATATTGCATGAGGAAACATTTTGATGTACAAAGTGAAATAGATTAAGTATTAATTTAAAACACACACATGATAGGGGCATTAACCATCCTGATACTTTAAGACAATATGTCAATCAGCAAACTAGTTATATGCTAATTATATATTCTTCTCTGGAAACCATGGAAGCTTAAATTTTTTTAACATCAGTCTCTTATACTGGGCAGACCCTAACATCTGGGCTTGATTGAAGAAACATAGATTCAAGTATTTCATATATTCTAAATAAGTTTTATTAACAACTTTCAATTTCAGAATATGCAGGGTGCCATAAAAACTATCGGTTATCCACCGGTGTGTTGACATCATTTCCATGTGAGAAAATCCTACTGAATATTATTAGTCCTGGGAGTACCTGAGTGTCTATGAGGGTTATGGAGCTTGTGCTGTTCATTACACCTGTGTGAATTCCTGAAGGTGAGTATGCGAAACAGAATATCTGTTTTGTTTTTCTCTGAAATAAATTAGGATAATGACTGTGTGGATCTCATTGGAGGGATGGGAATATCAGGTGTGCTGATAACCCTGAAGTGTATAAATGAGGCTCTAAATAAGCAAGGCAAAGGAGAGGAATGGGTAGGTTGTGTGAGCCATGGCTTGGTTATGAGACACTGTTTTGGGATGAAATGATTTTCTAAAAGAACTTCTTTTGCTGAAGGTGATTCACCTTCTGTGTGACTACTTGTTTGTTCAACATTTCCTGTTACTTAGAAGATATTTATGATCTCAACATCTTTCAAATTGATCTTGTCACCCTGATAAAGGAAGGTTAAAACTTAAGTTGTGTCACATGAAGGATTCCAAACTGGATCTTTCTGAAATACCTGCAACTTCTTTGTGGGATGTGGATACTACAAAACCATATGCTGCCAGCCTAGCTCATTTGTCTTATTTAACAGACAATTCAAAATGTATTGTAAAACACAATGATCCTGATATCAACTGGGTCATATTTGCTTTGGCAAGAAAGAGTGTGTGAACAAGGTTGTACTCAAACAACCATAAATTCCAAACCAATCTTGCTTATATAACTTCCCAATTCCTACAGCAATTGCACTCTAATGCTTAGGAAGCACTTTCCAGAGAAACTCTGGAGAGGTGTGTAATTAGGAAGATGATGCAGCTTGTTTGCTATTAAGACCTTCTGCTTGAGAGGTGTCAGTGTCATATACATTTATGTGCCTGCTACTTTTCTGTTCAAGAACACAATGACATCCCCCAGGACCAGCTCCTGGTGCTACACAGAATATTATAAATGGGTCAGATAAATATATAAGAGCTATCAGTTAAGAGGTTAAAACTAATGGGACAATCAGTGTTTAAAAGAATCTGTATTTCCATGTAATTATTTTCGGGCATAAGCTAGCTGGCAGCCAGGAGCCAGGCAGCAGGAACACGGCCCCCCACTCCTATTTCAACAGCACATTCATATTTAAAAGAAATACTTCTAAAAATTAAATCATACATCAAACCCCACACACTAATAGTGGGATACTTCAAAACTTTTCTCTCACCACTTGACAGGACAGTCAGACAAAAAAAAATGAACAGAGAAATAAGAAAAGTAACAGAGGTTATGACTCAAATGGACTTAACAAACATCTATAGAATATTCCATCCAAACATAAAAGAATATACCTCCTACTCTGCACCTCATGGAACATTCTCAAAAACTGACCACATAATCAGTAACAAATCAAACCTCAAAAATTACAAAAAATATAATAACCCAATATACCTTATTAGATCACCATGGTTTAAAACTAGAAATCAATAGCAATACTAATTCCAGAAATCTCACAAATGCAAGGGAATTTAACAGTGCTCACCTGAGTCATCAATGGGTCAAGGAAGAAATAAAGAGAGAAATTAAAGACTTTCTAAAATTCAGTGAAAATGACTTCAAAACAAACCCAAATTTATGGGACACAATGAAAGCAGTTTTAAGAGGAAAGCTCATAGCACTAAATGCCTATTTTAAAAGATGGAAAATCCCAAAATAGTAAATAAATGGAACATTTGAAAACTTTACAGCAAAAAGCACCTAAGAGATTCAGACAGCAAGAAATAATAAAATTGAGAACTGAAATCAAAAAAGAAAAAAGGAAAAACAAAGAAAACAATACAAAGAAATGAAGCAAAGAGTTTGTTTTTTTGAGAAAATCAACTAAATAAAAAACATTTGTAGAAACTAACCATAAGGCAGAAATAAAATACCCAAATTAACTCAAGCAGCATGAAAAGGGGGACATAAAAACAGACATGAAGGAAATATAGAGAATCATCAGGTCTTATTTTGAAAGTGTGTCAATGGATTTTTCCTATGACTAATACATAATGACTTTTTATTTCTTTTGATTGATTCTTAGCTATAAGTCTATGTTGTTCGATATTAGGATAGCTACACCCAGTGATTCTTAGATCTAATGGATTGGAATTTTTTTCACAACCCTTTACTCCTAGACAAGGTCTGTCTCTGAGGTTGAGATGTGTTTCTTGTATGCAGAAAAAGGATGGATTCTGTTTTGTTATCCAATCTGTGCCTTTTAATATGTGAGTTGAGTTTATTTATAATAATGGATATTAATGACTAGTGATTGCTTTCTTTTGTTAATTAAGTTGTCATTGATGATGATGTGAATTTGTGCATTTTCCCTTATTTGAGATTTCCTGCTATGAGATTATCATTTTTTCCTCTGTTTTTGTTGTTGGTACCAATTTCCTTTGCTTGGAGTTCTCCATTTCTTATTTTGTGCAGGGCTGGGATTTTAGCTAGGTATTGGTGAAATCTAGTTATTTCACTGAATATATTCTTTTGTACTTCTATGATGATTGAAAGTTTTGCTGGATATAATTAAAAGTTTTGCTGGGTATATTAGTCCGAGTTGTCATCCATAGTCTCTTAATTTCTGCATTACCCTTGAAAATGATCTTCTGGCTTTCATTGTCGCCAATGAGAATACATTCATTTGTAATTCTGATAGGTGTACCTTTATATTTTACCTGCCCTTTTTCCTTTGCAGATCTTAATATTCTTTCTTTATTCTGGATGTTTAGTGGGGGATTTCATTTTCTCAAAGAACTAGATGTCCTTTCTTCTTGTGAATTCTACAATGCTTTAAAATCTTTGGATCACAAGGAACTGTAATGTTTCCAGTACAGTTATGCAGACCTCTATGTATTAATCATTATTCCTAATTAAAGAATACTGTCTTAGTTTCAGGCCCCTACCACTTGGGAACTTCTTGGCTTCTTCTTTCTTAATTTACTGTCACGTCCCAACTTCTCATGTTTCATCTTCTACTATTCCCTCCCATTCATTTTCAAGATTAATCAAGTATTTTGTTAAGTATCTTTTCTTACTTTCTGACTTTGATTTCTATTCCTGCCTTACATTTTTTTTTCTTTTTTTCTTTGTTAATGTATGCCTTAAAGAGATCTGAAGTATCTCTTTCATGAAGCAAGGACATGTCACACAGTATATCTTCATGCACATAGCATACCCATTATTGATATAATGTGACTAGAGCTCTTTAGTAAAAATTACAAATTAAGATATTGATTTTGCTTGTGAATGGTTAACATCAATTTACAAAATAATGTATATAATAATCTCATAGGATGAATAGAAGGAGCTGAACTTCCATGTTAGTGTGCAATGTTGTTAATTCATGGAATAGGAAGAATTTCATGTGTCAATATTTCAATTACTCTGTGGCAATGTTATACTCTGAAGTTCCCGATTCATATATTAATTTGTGGCATTTTATCTGTTCAAAATCTCATAGAGAATTCTAAGGTTTATATTTAGAAAGTTTTCTATCCATGGTTTTATATCTAGATAGTCTTCTTTGTGATTGTACTGGGAATCACAGGAAGAATATTATCTGGCATATGACTTACATAAAATCTATCATAGCATGTATCTTCAAAAATTATGCAACATAGTAAGACAAAATATATTCTGTTTGTCCTTTAAAGAGGATTCCAACATTCCATAATGGAGAAGTATCACACTCAGACTCTTGAAAGTAATAATTGTAGGATTCTATGTCAAGACTTACAACTTTTCCATGTTTTAAGAAGGTTGAATTCTGTATTATTTGGAAAATAAACATAAACACATAAACATAAATAAACTTGGGTTTTAATCCTCAATCAGTATGGATACATATTAACACTTCTCAGTGTCATTATACATTCATCTTTAATTTCTAATTATTTTTACTTGTTTTATGTATAAAAATTTTCCCCTAATCCTCCCATTTGATATCCTCCACCCACATACTGAATATTGCCAAGCCCAATACGCTCTTCTTCATCTCAGAAAGAACCGGGGCTCCCATGTGAGTCTTCAAAGTATGGCATATTAAGTTGAGATAAGGACTAAGATCCTTCTCCATGCTTAAAGCTTTGTACTGTTATCCCATGTTTGGTTTTAATTTCCACAGTGTCATCTCATGTACCAGGATTGATTCTGTTCTCAATCCCAGAGGTTTCAGTAACAAAAAACTATACATAACTATAAACCACCTGGAGAGGTTCTATTTTAATCAATAATCAATAATCTCCTCGTTTGTGAAAACAGGAATGGCTATTGGCTCAAAATATAGAAATAAATTTTTCAAGGAATGAATTCAGAGAAACTACTCTTTGAGACTTCACAGCTAGTCTTTATGTGAAAACAGCACTTGATTGCAACAAATGGTGTTCATTGACTTGGGTTGTTTAAGAGGGAGAATACCATGCCTTTAGTGACAGATGTCAGTCTTTTTCCATGGATCTTACCAAAGTTTTCAACAGTGTTCAGCTTTCATGTATGGGCTCATGAGTTAGAGAGGAGGCTTCCTCTTGGGATATAAAATACATTTCTTAAAGAAAAAAAGGCAAATTACAAAATCTAGAGAAACCTGTCATTTCTGCTTACATTTGGCAAGGAATATATGTCATCATATGTATTGTGAGCATCACAGTCATTTTTGGTGCCTTGCATTTGTGCTTGTGTGGGTGTTTGTGTTCATCTGTGAAATGAATTTGTGGATTTTCTCTCCTTCAGTTTGTGACTTTGTGTTTATACTGGAACACACAGCTTTTATCCATTCATTTTTTTTTCCATTCATATGTGGTCTAGTTTCCCAAAAGAAAACTGCATGAAGTATATATGTCTTCACTTGAGTGAGATAGGGTTGAAAAAATAAGAAGTATAAGAGTCATAATGTTGTTTCCATTCTGTAGATATGAGAACTGCAAATTATATAGACTAGATCTGAATGTTCAATATAAATATCCTAGATTTGTATAATGATAGCTTCACTGACAAATATGCTGGACCACATTTCTTGTTGGTAGCTGTGGTGTAAGAGAAGTTAAAAATAGTTAAAAGAGAGAGGGGAACTTGTGTCTTTTGGATAAAGTAAAAGTGGATATAATGTGAGGACATGAGTGGGTGTGGTTGATTTAAAATTTGGAGGTAGATTATATAGTTACATGCAAATTGTTGCCTGGTAACAATGGCAGAATTCTCTCTGCCCTTACATGACTCAGAGAAGCACAGAAGAAGTCAAGATTCAGTGTCATTTATGTATTCTATTCTCCACAGGCATGTGGCATTTTACAACCTTTAATATCAACATGCATTGGAAGTGAATCTCCTAATCAACCCAAAAACAAAACCTTGGACATTGGTTAACTGAAAGTGTTATCCAAGGAGAGGAAACCTAATCTCAGTGATTATAGTCTGTGAAGAAGCTATTCAATGCCTTTAGCTGGTGTATGTTCTTCATCTGAATTAAATTTTTTGAGTAAGATACATATGTAATCCACATTATCTCCCATAGGGTAAGTTTTCCATTTTTACCTGTGTTCCACAAAGTTTTAAACCATTTCTTAGACTAGAGTGAGGCTGTTTTAGGGTTTGTTTTTCTCTAATATGGCAAATGCAAAACATACTCTATCTGAAGGTATTTAAAAGCTTGGATCCAGAATGTCAGTACCTTACAAGAAATTTTAAGTTATTATATATTGTGTTGATTATGGGTTCCTGATATAGCTGAGGTTCTTCTTAGCTCAGGTCCTGGAGTGCTATACATCACAGTGTGTTACTGGTGCAGTATGAGACCTGTCGCTGTATCTTGTTCCACTGTTAATGGATTTCTTTCTGAGACTACTGTAGTTTTTGCAAATTAAGAATTTATTTTTCTTTATATATTTTTGTATATATTGTGTCAAGATTTGTGTGGTACCATTTCACTAGAGGCAAGATTGAATTAATTGATAATTATATTGCTGCAGTTTTTAAACTGAACAAACTTCCATTGACTCGTGCTGTGAGAAACACCCATGTCTAGATTTGTCTATGGAAGCGGGCTTGTTTGGTAGCCAGGTCAAGGGGACAATTATTTTTCAAAATGAACCAAATGAGTAAAACCAAGTCATAACAGCTTGACTTCTTAGTGACATGTTACCCTGAAGCAGAATTGTTTAACTAATATATGCAGTACTTTCCTTTGTTCCCTTTTCAGTGTTTCAATTGAAATAAATCTTTGTTTTCTAGGAGAAGGTAAAGTTCATTCTGTGAAGTTTTAAGTATTTAAATGTCAATAGACCCCATTTTAATGTCTAGTTTTTAGTTCAGTTATGCAGACTTCTAGAGTTCTAGACCAGGATGAGACAGAAATCATATTCTCTGTGTTGTTTTTTTTTGTGACCCACTATAGATGGAAAGCAACATCATACAAATCCAGGAAACTATATATGGATATTGTGAAAGAGCGATGTTACCTGAACTCTTATCCTGGCTTCTTGGCAGTGAAAAAAGTCACCCTAACTATTCAAGCACCATAGCATGTCCCTGGTTATTTATGGCCTCTCTAAACACTCCATTTTTTATTTCTTTGGGTCTCAATGTATTCTGGTTATTCTAGACTCTATCTTTGGAGTTGAATGCAAACCACTGTTTTGTGTAAAGTGAGTTTTGTATAATTTGAAGATTATATTGTGATTATGTTCTTTCTCCCTGTGGAAGAAGTCTGTTCCCCGCAAAGCTTCCAAGCCCAAGGCTCAGTAAACTTTGCAGAAAGCAGAGGGAAAGGAGAGCTTGCTGCAATACATTTGCTAAAAAATATTCACACAAGTCAATGTGTATGCCCATCCTCGACTGCACCGGGAAGCACAAACGCTCAACTGTATGCACAATGGCACGAAAACAATGGGAATATAAAATTTTCGTAATACAGGGCCATCTGTTCAAGTCCACCTTGGAAACCTGTAAGATATATGTAAATGCCACTGAAAATGCATCTTTAATAGACTTTTTGAAAACATCTGAAGTTTTTAGGTAAGAGTAAGCGTGTTTAAAAAAAATCATTTCAGTTTGAGGGCACTTTTCCTTTGAAGAAGAAGGCAGGGTGGTAGGGAAACAGGGATGCCACATGGTTAATGCTTCAGCCAAGGATAAGCCTCAATGGAGGCCTTGCTGCGGTCACCATAGTCGAACAGGATCTCTTCCCCAGCTGCAATGTCGCGGGAGGCGATGAGGATGAGGTGAGGCACACCATCGATGTCATGCAGTTTGGTCTTGCAATTCCCATACCTACTATGATTGATCAGCCTTCCGAGGCGATTAGTTTCTCGAGTGGCATCCATGCAGTAGGTTTTGCTCCGATACTGAAAATAGTACATGTAGCAGCCTATGGAGGGGTCTTGAGCATACAGAGCCTCCCTCTTCTTGGCATCGGAGATCTCAAGGAGGTCCCCATGGTATTATACCACAAAGTCTCCCTGGGAGAACTGCTTCATAGCAATTACACCCCGGCCTTTTCCATCAATGAGTTCAACCTTCAAGCCTTCTTCCTTCCCGCTCTCAATCAGTTCATCAATTTTTTTCTTTTCTTCGGACTGTAGCTCAGCTTTGCTCTTCCTGGAGCTCCTTCGCACTGGGTGGAAATCTGTCAGTTTTCTCTTCTGCTGTGTTTTCCCTTGAGATTTTTTCTGAGGGGCCTGCTTGCCCTTGAGATGTTTTTTCAGGGTCTTCTTGGCAGCTACTGTATTGATAGAATCACATGATGATGGTGGAGTTAGGGGGGGATCTGCTGCTTCAGTTTTTTGGTTTGGAAAAGATGCCATGGGACCTCTCCTGGCATCTTCTATCTTCCGTTCATCAGACTTCACGGAACTTTGGATCACATTTCCTGCATTTCCTTCCTCTTTTGGCTTCCTGGAGATTCCAGATAATGGTTTCCGCTGGCATTTGACCTCGTAATGTACAACTGAGTTCTCTTCCAGAAAAGGGTAGCACATTCCGAAGCACTTGTTTGGCTTCATGTAGGCATAGATCTTTGACTGCCCAGCAAACACTTTCTCCTGAACCCCAGATAGCCCCATGGCAGTGCAGCCAGAGCCATTGTCTTTGTGGCGGCCTGGCCACCAGTACTGCTGCTTCCTCAGCTGCTGTTGCTGCCGCTGCCACCAGCGCTGCCATCGCACACCAGGGAAGGCCCTGCAGTGCCTCCTGGCAACTGCTTTGCTCATGGCCTGCAGTAGAACCGGTAACCAGTTGCGCTTCCGCCAGACTACCATCCCTTTCATTTTTCGTAAACCTTTCATTACTTTCTTTCGTTCTTTCTCTTTTTTCTCTCTTTTTTCCTTTTTCTTCCTTTCGTTCATCTTTTCTCTTTTCTTTTGTAAATGTTTACCTTTATGACAGCCGAAGACTGATTTCACAGACCAATTACATGACAGATACTTTTTCTGCAAACAAAAAACATCACCATTAATAATATAATGTAAAAAATAAAAAAAATAATATAATGTGAAGGTATTCTTATAGGTTTGATATCAGATGGAGCTTTTGGTTTTACTACTGCATTTGTAGTATCAATAGCAAAAACACTCTGCTAACTTTCAGGGTGAACCTAAATGAAAACAGAGTCTTCCATGCTGTGGTGGAGTGTTTTTATAGCTGTGGAGTAGGAAGTGTTCCATGTGTTCAGATTTAAATGATTCTGTTGCTTATCCATCATATTTAAATGCTGAAATATCTGATCTACTTTTAATTATGTGGCAATTCAGCCCCACAACCTATCATAGAATTGCAAGGTTCAAATCTACAAAGCCTTCAATTTATGATTTTCCATATCTAGTGAGCCTTCCTGGTGAAGATACTGCCTGATTCCAAGTACAGTAATGCATAGCAAATGGTATACTTATTACATATGTTTAGTTTTACCAAGTCCATATAATAGCAAGCAAGAAAGCATTGCTTGTCTGTCCTCAAGAGAGAAAGAAAATGCTCAAAATTTAGAAGTCATAACACATGGATTCTTTTTTAGATTAGATTTAGGGTGACACATATACTATTAGCACTATTCAAGTTTTAATAAGAAGCAAACCGCACACATGATAGAAGCAATACACAGAAAAAACCCTTGGGTCATCAAGGAAGAACATACATGGGAGCCTGTCCATACGAGTGATCTAAAAGAAATTAAACAAGCTATTGTGAATTACAAACTATATTTGTCCTTTGTTAGAGAGATACTCAAAACGTGGGACCTTAGTAACAAGGCCATGTCTCACGACTGGGCTCAATTAACTTCAGCGGTACTAGAGAGTGTGGCTCTGTTGCATTTCAGATGCCTTTGCAAGGAAGAGGCCAGACTTTTAGAAAAGCAGGAAACAGCAGAAGGAATTGAGATTTCCCTAGATCAAATTCTAGCTGAAGGAGTTTTCTTTGGTCCTCAAGAACAGCTCTGTATGATGATCACAGTTTATCCATATGTGCCACAGCAACTTTAAGGGCTTGGGATAAGACTCGGGACCCAGGAAAGAGAGTGGAATCTTATATCAGGGTAAAACAGGGTGATAGAGAACGCTTTAGTGACTTTATACAAAGACGAACTAAGGCTGTACAAATAGGGATACCTAACCAAGAAGCAAGACATATAGTAAATGTTTCTTTGGCTTATGAGAATGCCAATGTAGAGTCCAAAAGGATCCTGGAACCTTTAAATATCAGATCAGTGCCCTTGCACAAATGGGTCTTGCATACAATGAATGTTGATACATTTGACTATGGTACTGAAACATGGGTAGAAAAAGCAATTTCCAATGGTAAAAGAAGGCATCAAGATACCAAATGTTTTAATTTTGGTAAAATGGGACATATGAAAAGGAATTGCAGACAACCAAGTTCCAGAAATAATAATAATAATGCCTCTTCTAGAAATAATAGCACTCAGCCTTCAGGTTTATGTAGGAGATGTGGAAAAGGCAGGCATTGGACAAATGAGTGTAGATTAACAGGAGGTAGACAAGGCAATCTGTTACCATTGGGAAACACAATGAGGGGCCTCTCGCAGGCCCCCATGGTGAATGTGGTCCAGTTATTTCTGGTTATTGTAGAGAACGAACATGCCTCATCAGGAAAATTAGAAAGCCCCATGCCTGCTGTTCAAAGCAATAATGGCCTGAAGGATGAGTTACATGTATTTTGGCAGACTTATATAAATAAACAAAGACCAAAGCTAAGAGGCTGTGTAAATGGCATTTTTATTACTGATTTACTGGACACAGGTGAGGATGTAAGCATCATTACTCTGAAATCTTGGCATCCGAATTGACTTCTTCAGGAAGTGGATGTTCAGCTCCTGGGAATTGGAACCCTCTCTCAAGTAAGAAAAAGCACAAAATGGGTTGAATGCATAGGGCCAGAAAGGGCAAATAGGAAAACTAAGGCCATATGTAGCCAATATTGCAATAAATTTATGGGGCCATGATCTATTGCAGCAACGGAATACCCAAATTAACATCCCTGCTGCTTCGAGAACCTATATTTCTGAGGAAAATATTAAAAGATATTTCAGACAGCAGATACTGGTTGTTCGGGCTGTACAAGAACACTGTGAGTTCGAGACCAGCCTGGTCTACAAAGAGCTAGTTCCAGGACAGGCTCCAAAATCACAGAGAAACTCTGTCTTGAAAAACCAAAAAAGAAAAGAAAAGAACACAAAGCAATTGATGATCCTTTTGAGGTACCAACAGCCCTGCCTCTAAAATGGTTGAGCAAGAAACCAATATGGACCAGGCAATAGCCTTTAGCTGAGGAAAAGTTGTTGCAGGTTTAGAACAGCTGGTACAAGAGCAATTAGAAGGTTGACATATAGAAGAATCTACCAGCCCTTGGAATTCTCCTGTATTTGTTGTTAAGAAAAAAATCTGGCAAATGGAGAATGGTGACAGATCTCAGGGCTACCAAAAAGGTTATTCAACCTATGTGCCCTCTGCAATCTGGAATTCCATTGCCCTCTCTATTACCAAAGGGATGGCATCTCATAGTTATTGATTTAAAAAATTGTTTCTTCACTATACCTTTACAAGAAAAAGACAGAGAAAAGTTTGCCTTCAAAGTGCCCACTTATAATGACTCTCAGCCTATGAGGAGGTAGCAGTGGAATCTCCTCCCATCGGACATGTTGAACAGTCCGACCTTGTGCCAATATTTTGAAAGTCAACCATTGAAAATAATATGCAAGCAATTTTCTAAGTCTATCATATAACATTACCTGGATGATAATCTGTTGTCAGATTCAAGCATACATACCTTAGAAAGACTGTTTGAAGAAGTAAATGGGGCTTGCAGATTTCTCCTGAAAAAATACCGAGAGGAGATTCTGTTAATTATCTAGGTTATAAAATATGTTAACAAAAATTTAAGACACAAAAGGCACAAATTAGGAGACATCAGTTATGGACTCTTAATGACTTTCAAAGATTGCTAGGTGATATTTCCAGCCTATGACTGGCTGTTGGGGAAACACCTGATCTAATAATTCATTTAAACAAATCCTTGGATGGTGATAAAGACTTGGGCAGTCACAGAGAATTAACAGCCAAAGCAGAAAAGGAACAAACAATGATTGAGGAAAAGCTCCAGGAGGCAGATGTGGATAGGGTAAATCCAGAGCTTAGTTGTATTCTTGTCATATTGCCTTCCAAAATCTCTCCAACAGGTATCTTAATGCAGAGAGATGATATTATCTTAGAATGGATCTTTTTACCACATAAAGCAAGTAAAAACTTAAAAACTTATGAGGAAAAATTCTCTGAATTAATTATAAAAGATAAATTGAGACTTTGTCAATTATCAGGCATACACCCAGCAGATATTATAGTGCCTTTCACTGCTGATGAGATAAAAAAAAGTTTTTGGAAGACAAGGAACCATGCAAAGAGCTTGTGCTAATTTTGTGGGAGAATAGTTGATCCCAACAGAAATAGGCTTAACTTTATAAAGAGAACTTCTTGGATTTTTCCTCAAATCACCCATGATGCTCCAATAAACAAAGTCTGTACATTTTATACTGATGCTAATAAATCAGGGAAGGTGGGTTAGAAATCAGAAGAATTGAGTAAGGTGGAACCAAGTCCTTTTGATTCTGTCCAGAAGGCAGAAGTATATGTCATTATTATGGTGCTAAGAGACTTTAAAGACCCTCTTAATGTAGTTACTGACTCGCAATATGCAGAAAGAATTATCTTGCATATTGAAACTGCTGAATTTATACCAGATGATACAGAACTGACGGATAATGGTCCAGTTTATGTCTCTAGGAAAGTGAAACGGTTTTTTTGATTATGACAATACTAAGCATGTTACAGATATACCATACAACCCTACAAGTCAAGGAGTCATAGAATGATCAAACTGAACTATAAAGGATACATTGAACAAACAGAAAGAGGTGGATTATAACCCCAGAAATAGATTACCTAATGCTTTATTAACTTTGAATTTTCTTAATGCTAATGAGAAGAAAACAACCCCTGCAGAAAGACATTTGATAATGTAAAAGTTTGGCGAATTAAATCAACAAGAATATTTCAAAGATGTACTGACTTCTCAATGGAAGCCAGGAGATGTGCTGTGTTGGGGCAGGGGTTTTGCTCTTGTCTCCACAGGAGAGGAAAAATTGTGGACACCATCAAAATTAATAAAGGTTCAGTTTGAAGAAGAGAAGCCTCTTGGAAAAGGTAAATAAAAACTCATTCACATGGATAATAATCATAACATATAGGTTGGGGGCAGGGTTCTCTTCTTATCTCCACAGTAAAACACTCATCTTCAAAAACTTTAAGGGACCCCGGGTCTTTAAATACTGATGGATGAAAACTAGTTATGATCCTTTATGGATCAACAGGAAACCCGAATTTGTTTAGTAAGTATAAACATTTCTATATGTATTAATATACATTATTTATAAATATATAAAGCTGGTTTTGGTGTAGGAATCTTGATCAGTCCCTCTAAAATTCCAAGCCTGTTCATAAAAGATATCTCAGAGTTTCTGTCACATGATATGGGACAGAATAATAAGAATAAGAATAAGCATACTTGATAAAATTTCTTTATAGGAAATTTATCAAAAAAGCTGTCCATTTCTTTTAGATTTTCAAGTGTTGTGGAGCTTAGTTTTTTGAAATATGACCTGAAGTTTTTCTGTATTTCCTCAATAACTGTTATTATGTCCTATTTTAAATTTTCTTAATTTGGGGATTCTCTCTCTCTGCTTTTTTGTTAGTATTTTTTGGTTTGTCTATCATGTTGATTTTCTCAAAGGACTAAATTTTCATTTTATTGATTCTTTGTATTTATCTCTTTGTTTAAATTCTATTACGTTTAGCCATTATCTTAATGATTTTTTGCTGTCTATTTCTCTAAGGTAATTTGCTGATTATTGCTCTAATTCCTTTAGGTGTGCTGTTCAGTTGCTCATGTGACATTTCTTCTAGTTCTTTATGTATGATTTTAGTGATATAGACTTTCTCCTTATAACTTTTTTCATCTTGTTCATAAGTTGTGATATATTGTTGATTAAACATCTTTAAATTTCCAGGAAGTCTTTAACTTTTATGTCTTCCTTAAACTATTTGTGGAACAGTTGAGAACTGGTCATGTTTTATAATTTTGTGGCCATTCTGTAGTTTATTATACTGTTGAACTATAGCTTGTAATCTAATATTATACAAAGGTTATTTCAATTTTTTGTTTCTTTTAAGATTTGTTTATGATCAAGTATTTGGTAAATTTAAAAAAAATTTCCATGAGGTTTTGAGATGAAAGTATATTCTTTGGTATTTGTTGAAATGTTTACACATATCTGTAAGAATGTCTGGATCCAGAGTGTCAGGACAACCAAGAATGGCATAAACTATTTTGGCCTTCTTTGAACGTGGCATTCAGATGACAGATAACAGCACTGTACCATGTTCCATGTCAAGATTCTGCTGTTCCATAGTGAGATGTCTTGAAATCTGACATTGAGTATAGAGTCATGTGTTCTGTTTCTGAAGTTTATGGACTATCTGCTACCAAAAATAGATTGCTTAGGAATATAATAGAAAAGAAATCCATTATGTCTCCATTTCCTGAGGTTGCAACATATCCTGATTATCCTCGCTTCTGCCAGTGTAGTTGATCATTCATGGCACTTCTTCAGAATGTACGATTTGATTTTTTTCAGATAAATATTATATGATTTCTCCGTTTTTGAAGTCTCAAAAATTTGCTATCAGCATCTTCTATTGCTCTCAAATTTCATAAAATCTGACCAGTATAGCAGCCCAAACATGTTCTCAGTTATTCCACAATACATGTGCCAAAATATGTGTAAAACAACAGTGTCATGAACCCTCTTCACATATAGAAGGAAATCAGAAATTCTGAGCCAAGAAGAAACTGTCTTTACAAGATAAGAAAATATTTTTTTTCAGCACTGAACAGTTTTTTTTTAATCCAACATAATTCACTAGTAAATTTCTGTGTTAATTTTCACCTTTATATATGTAGCCCTGTCCTATAAGAGACTTACAACTAGTAGAAAGTTTATAATTTTCAGAACTTCATTTCAACTACAAATTAAATATCTGAAGAAAAACAAAATTAAAAAAAATTAGTGTCAATTTATGATATCTTCTTTCATATAAAATTAGTACTGGATAATCAATAAATAAATCTTTTAAGCTCAAATCTCAATAAGCTCTGTGGAACACATCCTGCACCAAAACTGAGTAGACCTAAGAATTGAGACAGTAGTGGCACTGTGTCCCCAGTCACCCCACTCCCTATGACCTCAATGTGCATGAAAAACAAGGTGTTGTGTTGGTAGTCCTTCTGTTTGTGTGTTGCTTTCATTGGTTAATGAATAAAGACATCACTTTGACCTGATTGGCTAGAATTTATGTAGGCAGAGAAGGCAGAACTGAATTCTGGCAGGAAGAAAACAGAGTCAGGCAGAACTGACATAGAGCCGCCATAAACAGACATGCCAAATCTTTCCTGGTAGGCCACTGCCACATGGTGATACACAGATTAATAGAAATGGGTTCAATTGAGATGTGGGAGTTAGCCAATATGAAGTTAGAACGAATGGGAAAAGCTATAATTTAATTAATGCAGTTGATGTGTGGTTATGTTGGGTATAAGCTAGCCCGGCCACGAGCACAAATACAAAGCCCTTTCCTTGCAACACAAGGGTCTCTCCCAAATCCATCCATATTTCCAACTGCCAGCAGGGAGTTTTCCTGATAGCTTTTAATCCACCTAGCACCCATCCCACCATTACTTGCAAGATCCCTCGAACCCTACTACACAACCTCTGCGAATACTGAGTGTAGATAAGAATTGAGTCAGCAGTGTACCTGTGGCCCAAGATACCCCACTCCCTAGGATATCTGCAAGGGAGGAATACCAGGGGCCACTCTCCAGCTCCTTAGGAATTTCTAGCAGCCAGCGGTGAGATTTTCTGATAGCCCTCAATCCACCCTGCCCCAAACCACCATTCTTTGTGAGCTCTGTGGAACACTGCCATACAGCCTGCACCAAAACTGAGTGGATTAAGAGCCTGCTCCAAAACTGCTTTTTTCCTAAGAGACAGCACAGCAAGGATTGGATCAAGAAGACAAGACACTACCAGTGTCATTTGAAGGGTAAGGTGTGTATTCACCACAGCAAGAATTTCTCCAACATCCTCAAAAGCAACATGGTAACACCAGAATCAAGCAGAACAAAACAAGAAGACTTGATCAAGCTAACCAAGAAGTTGTAGAAGAAACAAAGTTTAAACATAACTTTATGAGCATGATGGAAAACTTTAAAAAGAAGTGAAAAACTCTCTTATAGAAATGGAGGGGAAGACAAACAAAAATCTGAAATTAGTAAATCCCTCAGAAAGTATCTACATTTGAATCAGATAGCAGAGTGTCTACCATGTAATCGTATAGAATTAGAAATCTGTTGATATTTTATTTTAATGACTGACTTGCAATGTATTGTCACAGGGTGGGGCTATTTAGGTTTCTCTTTGGGAGGACAGTACATTTACATCTCCTACTATGCAGAGAAGTTTTAGAAGCAGGCATTGTGAAGGTAAAATTTTCTCTCTACTATTTTTTTTGTAAAGGTATAGTGAAGAGACAATATTTTAAATAAATAAATGTAAGAGGTCATACTTTAGGTAATAGGGAAGGCAAAAGAATTCCAGTTTTAGAGGGAACATGGCTTCAATTACCTTGCTGGAAGCTCCTAAATCTGTAATCATTCTTCATATTTTAGATTTTTTTAACAACAAATAAGAGAGAATTCCAACTATGGCTTGATTCTTCAAAATGCTGAGTATCTATTTGCTCCTTAACAAGCTGTTCTAAAACCCACAGTTTCTCTTTTATTAAATTATATTGTTTAACCAATATTGATTTCTCAGTTAACCATTTTTACTCTTCATATTAAGCTATATAATTCTCTCCATTGCCCTCCGATCTTCAAATCTTCTCTGGTCCATATGCTTCCAATTTTCTTAGGAGATCTTGTACTTTCTATCTCCCATGTAAGTGTACATTAGACCCATATATGCCACTATTTCTTATCTATGTTTTCTGGAATTGTGAGGCAGTTTTTTTTTAATTTTCTGACAAGTCACCACACTGAAATCCAAAGCAGCTGTATCCTCTTGCACTCCCACAAGCAGTGCATTGGCGTTCCTTTTACCCCACATCCTCTACAGCATAATTTGTTAACTGTGTCTTTTGTCTTGGATTGAATTTCAGCCCTGTTTTGATTTGTATTCATCTGATGCATAAGGATGTTGAGCATTTAATTGACTTTCAGCCATTTTAGATTCCTCTTTTGAGAGTTCTCTATTTAGGGCTGTATCCCATTTTTGATTAGATAACTTGTTCACTTGATGAACAATTTCTTGATTTTTATTATGCACTTTGAAGATGATCTTTCTATTTCATATGGGCTTGGTAAAGATATTTTCATATTCTGTAGGGTGCTGTTTTATCTTGTTTTCTGTGTGCTTTGCTTTACAGAAGTTTCTCGGTTTTAGAAGGTCCTATTAATTAATTGTTTCTCTCGGTGTCTCTAATACATGGGTTCTTATTTAGGAAGAGGTCTCCTATGCCAATCATTCAAGTGTACTTTTCATTTTTTCTTCTATGAGTTTCAGCTTGGTTGATTTTATGTTGAATTTTTTTGATCCATTGGAATTGAGTTGTGTGCAAGGTGATAAACATGGATCTATTTTCATTCTTCTACATGTTGATATCCAATTACACCAGCACCATTTTTTAAATAGGCTGGCTCTTTTTCATTTTACATTCATCACTTTTTGTCAAAAATGAGGTGTTTGTAGGTATGTCCATTAATATCTGGACCTTTGATTTGATCCCACTAGTCATTCTGTTCGTTTTTATGCCAATGCCAGATTATTTTAAGTGCTGCAACCACTTTGGAAATCAGTGGGCCCATTTCTCAGGAAATTCGGCATCAACCTACCCCAAGATCCAGTAATACCACTCTTGGGAATATACCCAAGAGATGCCCTATCATATGAAAAAAGCATTTATTCAACTATGTTCATGGCAGCATTATTTGTAATAGTCAGAACCTGGAAACAACCTAGATGCCCTTCAAAGGAAGAATAGATGAAGAAAGTTGGAATATATACATATTAGAGCACTACTCACCGGAAAAAAAAAAAACAATGACTTCGCGAACTTTGCATGCAAATGGATGGAAATAGAAAACACTATCCCGAGTGAGGTATCCCAGACCCAAAAGATGAACATGGGATGTACTCACTCATAATGGTTTCTAGCCATATATAAAGGACATTGAGCATATAATTTGTCATCCTAGAGAAGCTAAATAAGAAGGTCAACCCAAAGAAATGATATAGTCATCTGCCTGGATATGGCAAGTAGACAAGATTGCTGGGCAAAAACTGGGAACTTGGGGGTGAGGTGGCATGGGGTTAAGGGGAATTGTGGTGAGAAAAGTGAGAAGGGGAGAATTGGGGGATCTTGGGGGAATGGAATGGGATGGGGGAATGGGATGTTTGGGACAAGGGAGCAGAGCAATATAGTATCCTAATAAAGGGAGCCACCTTAGGGTTGGCAAGAGACTTGACTCTAGAGGAGTCGCAGGTGTCCAGGGAGATGTCCCCAGATAGTACCTTGGGCAACTGAGGAGAGGAAACCTGAAATGACCATATCCTATAGCCATACTGATGAATATCTTGCATATCACCTTAGAACCTTCATCTGGCGATGGATCGAGATAGAGACAGAGACCCAAATAGGAGCATTGGACTGAGCTCTTAAGATCCAAATGAAGAGCAGAAGGAAGGAGAACATGAGCAAGGAAGTCAGGACTACGAGGAATGCACCCACCACTGTGACAGTGGAACTGATCTATTGGGAGCTCACCATGGCCAGCGAACTTTCGAACTTTCTGAATATGGCGGACAATGAAGGCTGATGAGAAGCCAAGGACAATGGCACTAGGTTTTGATCCTAATACATGAACTGGCTTTGTGGGAGCCTAGCCTGTTTGGATGCTCACTCTCCTGGACCTGGATAGAAGTGGGAGGACCTTGGACTTCCCTCAGGGCTTGGAATCTGGACTGCTCTTCATTCTTGAGAGAGAGTGGGATTAGAGTGGGTAGGGAGATGGGGAGGGGAGTGAAGAGAGGGGGCAATATGGGTGAGGGGGGGAATAGGGAATGGGGAGTAGGCAGAAATTTTGTTTTTCAATAACTAAAAAAATTAAAGAATTTGAAGTCAGGGATTGTGATGCCTCCAGAAGTTCCCTTAATGTGGAGGATTGTGTAAGCTATCCTGGGATATTTTTCAATCATATAAAGTTGAGTAATGATAGTCACATTCACACCTCTGTCTAGCAATACCACAATGTTATTTATATGCATGCTTAATTTTCGTCTTTGCTTATTGATAGAAGTTTATAAAAATATGTTTGCTATTTCCTACTGGAGTTTTGATTTATCTTCCATGTCTATTCCAGAGTCCAAAAAAGTATGATTTTTTACAGGAGGCACTGGATTTTTTAATTTTTCTCGTGGCACATATCCTACACAGTGACTGAGAATTATTGGAAGATGTTTGTCATGGGGCCCGAAAAAGGCACCCAAAGAGTTTCCTGGTGTTATCAGGTTGCTCTGTCTGTTCTTTGTTAATCTACATTTATGGGTACAGTGTCAGACTCTACCACATAGAAAGATTGAGCTTTTTTAATATTGCCATTTACAAAGGAGATATTATTGCTGGGCCTTCATTGACTACATTACCTTCTCTGATGTGTTATTGTACCACAATTAATACATTTGACATTTTAGAGTCCCTTCCTAACATTGGAATTTGCTTATCCTACCCAAACCTCAGTAATATATTTAAGTGTCTCAACACTTCTTGTTGGCAAAAATCCATTCATGCATTTGTTGCTGATCTGATATTTTCATGCCCAAGAATCTTTTTGCATTTTATATTGTCATTTTCAAAAGCAGGAGTTTTATTGAATACTGATCTAGCTTCTGGGTGTCTTATACTTACTTGTAAAATCTTAGTTAATATTTGATAAAACTCTCTAAGGGGTTCTCTCTTGCCCTGTTTAATGCTGGTATATGGTTGAATTATTTCTCTTGATTTTTGAATACTGTCCCATGCATTTAATGCTGCTTTTAGGCTTAGGGAAAAGGTAAAACTTATGTTAATCATGTTGAGCCTGGTCCTGTAGATACATATAAGAGACCTTGACAAGATTTAATCTTGGAGAGTCTCAAATTCTCTTATTTTTTCCTGTTATTTTAAAATGTTTGCCTCTTTTCACTTATAGCACTACCATAGCATCTGTTCTCTGTCTTAGAGGAATGCTGGGACAAATTGAAACCAACAGAATGGGTAGCCTTAATGCTTGACTCCATATTCTTACCATTTCCCTAAAAATGGTGAAGGTGAGCCATAAGGTATTACTGTTTGCTTAACTTTTCTTTGATCATTCACACCTAAACATTCTTAGAATCCTTTAGAGTATTTATTAATGGATGGCTTGTCAGACGAGATTCTGTGATAAGAAGCTAGAACTCTGGATAAGTAATCCCTGACTCTGACACATACTGCAAGGTTAAATCTAGTTATAGACCCTTCTCTCCCTGTTAAGCAATATATAGCTTATTGTGAACTAGCTTGCAGTAATAATACTAATAGTGAGTTATAGTGTGAATACTTGTGAGTTATCATTTATAGATAATTTGCATTTGTATATATCCTTGTACAGTGATACAAATTCAAATTATATTTGTTATATTGAGTATTGTCCCATTCTGTTTATTATACTGTATATGCCATGTAAAGTTTTTTTTATTATATCCTAAGCATTCATATTTCTACCTCTGTTAATGACATTTTTCTATGGATACATGTTTAGGATATATTTATCATTTTGCATTACATATTCTACCTCTGATCAAGATTTTTTTTTAAATTTATTTATTTATTAAGGATTTCTGCCTCGTCCCCACAACCGCTTCCCATTTCCCTCCCCCTCCCCCGATTAAGTCCCCCCCCCCTCATCTGCTCGAAGAGCAATCAGGGTTCCCTGACCTGTGGGAAGCCCCAGGACTGCCCACCTCTATCCAGGTCTCGTAAGGTGAGCATTCAACCTGCCTAGGCTCCCACAAAGCCAGTACGTGCAGTAGGATCAAAAACCCACTGCAATTGATCAGATTTTTATACTTTGTACACATTTTGAGATCATTGTCCTATTTGCTGCAGAGTTGTTTAAAGATTGTTGAATATTCTCATATGAAGTCTTAGTATTTGAACTATATATTATTAAGAATTTTGGGTAAAAAATGATCCATATTTGTCACTGTTATCTTTAGACTAATCAGGTTGATTAGATATGTAGAGTTTTATTCTGCATAAGTAGACAATCTTCAACCACATCAAAGAAGTTTAGAATATAGCATTTAAATAACTTAGTGTTCTGTTTATGTGAGACACAATTTTCCCTGGCAGCACTGATGTATTCCAAAAAGAATGTTGCATACCAAAGACATCCCACTTGCAGCTTGTTTTCATCTTAGCAAAACTGGCCTTTGGGCAAAGAATTTCCCATGCCTAAACCACTGATAAAATGTATGATGATCAGGCAGGACAAACAGGATATAAATAATAAGATGGCCAAATCTTGACAAGATAGGTTAAGATGATCCTGATTTTTTTCTTCTTCAGAAAATGGTCAGTTGCTCTCGTCCTTAGCCAATGTTGATTGCTTCAACATTGCAAATGATAATTTGCATGATTGCTTTGGTAGCCAGTTGTCTCTGTCATCTACTGCACATTTTGGAAGCTGCTTGATTGTACTGCCTGTATATTCAAGTAATATTATCTCCCTTCTCAGACCTTGGTGCTGAAGATTAGAGAGTCATAGTTACTTTCCTTCTATGATTTAGACAAGCTATTTCTAATATAAGATTTAGACAGCACAGGATAGAATGATTATTGAAACATTTAGCATATGTTCTTCACTTAATATTGCTTATGTTGGTTATAATTCAAATTTTCATTTATATTTATTGCATATAATTTTATTTTAGACTTAAAACTCTTTTACTTAAAGCAAAGGGGAGGTGCAATAGGAACTCTAATGGCTAGTAGCTCTTAAGATACAAGCCCATCGTAGGCATGGCCTTGTATGCTATAAATACCACTATAAAGCATATGTACTCTCTTTCTTCTGGTTTCTGGATTCAAGTCCTGTTCCCCATTTGTGCAGAACATTGTGATGACTGAGTGTACTCGTAAATAAATAATTCTTTATTATACTCAATACTGAGCTTGTTTTTGGTTATTTTATAACTTCCATATTCAGTATATATCCATGTAAAGTCTAAGGAAGCTTAAAAATATACTTCTTGAAAAAAATAGCCAGTGTTAGTTTAAACGTCTTGGTAACCACATTTTTTTTTAGAAAGACTATGTTTGCTGGCCAAAAAGATGTATGCTTTCAGTAAAGGCACCTTTCTAGTTCATAGTTGTGGTAGGGATATTTCTGGCCCTTTCATGAGGTCCTGCTACAGAGCACTTAAATGGGGTTCGTGAGCAGAGTGCCATAAGTTGCTTAATGGCAACATAGACCCACTGCATCACTGGATCTGGAGCCATTAGGATTGCTCACAGTGTTTGGGTAAACAAGCCCATGCAATGTTGGATATGGCAGAGCCAAACAGCAAAGCAGCAATATTAGACTTAGCTTTGCTGCTTATCAAAAGTGCTCCTGTTCAAAAAAAATTATAGATATACACTAAAGACAGATTCACACAGAAAAAAAGAGTGAATGGGCAACAGTATATTTGATGAATGTGCATAGGCCTGGCAGAGAAATAAAACAAAGCATAGAAACATTCATAGGTTAAAATAATGCTTTATATACTTTTTTTTAATACACAGAGGGTCTAGAACGTATGTTAGTTTATCTTCTTTGCATTTTTTTTAATTTTTTTTATTGCAAAAAGAAGAAAAAAAAACATAAACAAAATAAAAAAGTTTCAACCTCCTCCCAGCCTCCCATTTCCCTTCCCCTCCTCCCACCCTTCTCCCCCTCCTCCCACCCTTCTCCCCCTCCTCCCACCCTTCTCCCCCTCCTCCCACCCTTCTCCCCCTCCCCCCACTCCTCTCCCCCCCTCCCTCTCCAGTCCACAGAGCAGTCCGGGTTCCCTGCCCTGTGGTAAGTCCTAGGTCCTCCCCCCTCCGTCCATATCTAGGAAGGTGAACATCCAAACTGGCTACGCTCCGACAAAGCCAGCACATTAAGTAGGATCAAAACCCCCTGCCATTGTCCTTGGTGTCTCATCAGCCCTCATTGTTCGCCATGTTCAGAGAGTCCGGTTTTATCCCATGCTTTTTCGGCCACAGTCCAGCTGGCCTTGGTGAGCTCCCAATAGATCAGCTCCACTGTCTCAGTGGGTGGATGCACACCTCGTGGTCCCGAATTCTTTGCTCATGTTCTCCCTCCTTCTGCTCCTCCTTGGGACCTTGGGAGCTCAGTCCAGTGCTCCTGTGTGGGTCTCTGTCTCTATCTCTATCCATCACCAGATGAAGATTATATGATGATATGCAAGATATTCGTCAGTATTGCTCTAGGATAGGGTCATTTCAGGTTCCCAATCCTCAGCTGCCCAAGGAACTAACTGGGAACCTCATCTTGGGCACTAGGGAGCCCCTCTAGGGTCAAGTCACTTGCCCACCCTAAACTGGCTCCCTTAACTAAGAATTGTGGTTCCGTGCTCCCCTATCCACCTTTCCTTTATCCCAATTCTCCTGTTTCCCAAGTCCCCCCCTCCTTCCTTTCTACCTTTTCTCTCCCCATCTCCCTTTACTCCCATCCCACCCCCCCCAAGATCCCATTTCCTCCCCGGAAATTTGGTCTACTTCCCTTAGCCAAGAGGACAACTATATGTTTTTCCTTGGGTTCACCTTCTTACTTAGCTTCTTTAGGTTCACCTCTTGTAGACTCCGTGACCCTTATTTATGGCTAGAAACCAATTATGAGTGAGTACATCCCATATTCATCTTTTTGGGTCTGGGACACCTCACTCAGGATAGTGTTTTCTATTTCCATCCATTTGCATGCAAAATTCGAGAAGTCATTGTTTTTTACCGCAGCGTAGTACTCTAGCGTGTATATATTCCATACTTTCTTCATCCATTCTTCCATTGAAGGGCATCTAGGTTGTTTCCAGGTTCTGGCTATTACAAATAATACTGCTATGAACATAGTTGAACAAATGCTTTTGTCATATGATAGAGCATCTCTTGGGTATATTCCCAAGAGTGGTATTGCTGGGTCCAGGGGTAAGTTGATCCCGAATTTCCTGAGAAACCGAAACACTGACTTCCACAGTGGTTGCACAAGATTGCATTCCCACCAGCAATGGATGAGGGTACCCGTTCCTCCACAGCCTCTCCAGCAAAGGTTATCCTTGGTGTTTTTGACTTTAGCCATTCTGACAGGTGTAAGATGATATCTCAAAGTTGTTTTGATTTGCATTTCCCTGATTGCTAAGGAAGTTGAACACGACCTTAAGTGTCTTTTGGCCATTTGAACTTCTTCTGTTGAGAATTCTCTGTTCAGTTCAGTGCCCCATTTTTTAATTGGGTTAATTAGCATTTTAAAGTCTAGTTTCTTGAGTTTTCTCTATATTTTGGAGATCAGACCTTTGTCTGTTGTGGGGTTGGTGAAAATCTTCTCCCAGTCAGTAGGTTGCCTTTGTGTCTTAGTGACCAAGTCCTTTGCTTTACAGAAGCTTCTCAGTTTAAGTAGGTCCCATTTATTCAATGTTGCCCTTAATGTCTGTGCTTCTGGGGTTATACATAGGAAGCGATCTCCTGTGCCCATCTGTTGTAGGGTATTTCCCACTTTCTCTTCTATCAGGTTCAGTGTGTTAGGGCTGATATTGAGGTCTTTAATCCATTTGGACTTGAGTTTTGTGCACGGTGATAGATATGGGTCTATTTTCATTCTTCTACAGGTTGACATCCAGTTGTGCCAGCACCATTTGTTGAAGATGCTTTCTTTCTTCCATTGTATACTTTTAGCTCCTTTATCGAAAATGAGGTGTTCATAGGTTTGTGGGATAAAATCCGGGTCTTCTATACGATTCCATTGGTCGACTTCTCTGTTTTTATGCCAGTACCACACTGTTTTCATTACTGTAGCTCTGTAATAGAGTTTGATGGTCAGGGATGGTAATGCCTCCAGAAGATCCTTTATTGTATAGGATTGTTTTGGCTATCCTGGGTTTTTTGTTTTTCCATATAAAGTTGATTATTGTCCTCTCCAGATCTGTGAAGAATTTTGATGGGATCTTGATGGGGATTGCATTGAATCTATAAATTGCCTTAGGTAGAATTGCCATTTTTACTATGTTGATCCTCCCAATCCATGAGCAAGGGATGTCCATCCATTTTTTGGTATCCTCTTCAATTTCTTTCTTCAATGCCTTAAAGTTCTTGTCTAATAGATCTTTCACTTCCTTGGTTAGATTTACCCCAAGATATTTTATGTTGTTTGTGGCTATCGTGAATGGTGAAGCTTCTCTGATTTCCTTCTCTGATTCTATATCCTTTGTGTATAAGAGGGCGACTGATTTTTTGGAGTTGATCTTGTATCCTGCCACATTACTAAAGCTGTTTATCAGCTGTATAAGTTCTTTGGTGGAGTTTTGGGGGTCGCTTATGTACACTATCATATCATCTGCAAATAACGAAAGTTTAACTTCTTCCTTCCCAATCGATTCCCCTTGATCCCATTATGTTGTATTATTGCTATTGCTAGAACTTCAAGCACTATATTGAAGAGGTATGGCGAGAGTGGACAGCCTTGCCGTGTTCCTGAGTTAAGTGGGATGGCTTTGAGTTTCTCTCCGTTTAATTTGATGTTAGCTGTCGGCTTGCTGTATATAGCTTTTATTATATTTAGGTATGACCCTTGTATCCCTAATCTCTCCAAGACTTTTAACATAAATGGATGTTGAATTTTGTCAAATGCTTTTTCAGCATCTAATGAAATGATCATATGGTTTTTTTCTTTCAGTTTATTTATATGCTGGATTACATTGATAGATTTTCGTATGTTGAACCAGCCCTGCATCTGAGGCATGAACTCTACTTGATCATAATGGATAATTTTTCAGATGTGTTCTTGGATTCGATTTGCCAGTATTTTGTTGAGGATTTTTGCGTCGATATTCATGAGTGAGATTGGCCTGTAGTTCTCTTTCCTGGTTGAGTCTTTGAGTGGTTTTGGTATCAGAGTAATTGTGGCTTCATAAAAGGAATTTGGTAATGACCCTTCTGTTTCTATATTGTGGAATACATTAAGGAGTATAGGTGTTAGGTCTTCTTGGAAGTTCTGGTAGAATTCTGCATTGAAACCATCTGGTCCTGGGCTTTTTTTTTGGTAGGGAGGTTTTTGATAACAGCTTCTAATTCTTCGCGACTTACTGGTCTGTTTAGATTGTTCACCTGGTCCTGGTTTAGTTTTGGTAAATTGTATTTATCTAAAAAAGCGTCCATTTCCTTTACATTTTCCAGTTTTGTGGCATACAGGCTTTTGTAGTAAGATCTAATGACTCTCTGAATTTCCTCTGTCTGTGGTTTTGTCCCCCTTTTCATTTCTGATCTTATTAATTTGCGTGTTCTCTCTCTTTCGTTTGATTAGTTTGGATAGGGGTTTATCAATCTTTTTGATTTTCTCCAGGAACCAGCTTTTTGTTTCATTGATTCTTTGGATTGTTTTCTGTGTTTCTATTTTGTTGATTTCAGCCCTCAATTTGATTATTTCCAGTCTTCTACTCCTCCTAGGTGAGTCTGCTTCTTTTTTTTTTGCTTTCAAGTGGGCTGTTAAGTCTCCAATATGTGCTTTCTCTGTTTTCTTTAGGTGGGCACTTAGTGCTAAGAACTTTCCTCTCAGGACTGCTTTCATAGTGTCCCATAAGTTCGAGTATGTTGTTTCTTTATTTTCATTGAATTCAAGGAAGACTTTAATTTCTTTTTTTGTTTCTTCCTTAATCCAGGTATGGTTCAGTAGTTGACTGTTCAGTTTCCATGAGTTTGTAGGCTTTCTGGGGGTAGCATTGTTGTTGAATTCTAACTTTAATCCATGGTGATCTGATAAGACACAGGGGGTTACTAATATTTTTTTGTAACTGTGTAAGTTTGCTTTGTTACCAAGTATGTGGTCAATTTTCGAGAAGGTTCCATGAGCTGCAGAGAAGAAGGTATATCCTTTCCTCTTTGGGTGTAATAATCTATAGATGTCTGTTAAGTCCATTTGCTTCATTACCTCCATTAATTCTCTAATTTCTCTGTTAGGTTTCTGTCTGATTGACCTGTCTATTGGTGAGAGAGGAGTGTTGAAGTCTCCTACTATTAGTGTGTGCGGTTTGATGTCTGCCTTGAGTTTTAGTAATGTTTCTTTTACGTACGTGGGAGCTTTTATATTAGGGGCATAGATATTCAGGACTGAGACTTAATCGTGATGAATTGTTCCTGTTATGAGTATAAAATGTCCCTCTCCATCTCTTCTGATTGATTTAAGTTTGAAGTCAACTTTGTTAGAAATTAGTATGGCCACACCTGCTTGTTTCTTAGGTCCATTTGCTTGATAAGCCTTTTCCCTGCCCTTTACTCTGAGTAGGTGCCTGTCTTTGTGGTTGAGTTGTGTTTCTTGTAGACAGAAGAATGTTGGATCCTGTTTTCTTATCCAATCTCTTAGCCTGTGCCTTTTTATAGGTGAGTTGGGCCCATTGATATTAAGTGATATTAATGACCAGTGGTTGTTAACTCCGGTCACTTTTTTAGTAGTAGGGTTTGTGTGTTTTCCTTCTTTGATTTGCGCTGGTGAAGAGTATCTAGATGTCTGAGTTATTGTGGTCATTGTTGGACTCCTTGGTTAGTGATTTTCCTTCTATTATTTTCTGTAAGGCTGGATTTGTGGCTACGTATTGTTTAAATTTGTTTTTATCCTGGAAAATTTTGTTTTCTCCATTTATAGTGAATGAAAGTTTGGCTGGATATAGTAGTCTGGGCTTGCATCCGTGGTCTCTTAGTTTTTGGAGAACATCTATCCAGGACCTTCTGTGTTTCATGGTTTCCATAGAGAAGTCAGGTGTAAGTCTGATAGGTTTACCTTTATAAGTAACTTGGCCTTTTTCCTTTGCGGCTCTTAATATTCTTTCTTTATTCTGTATATTTTGTGTTTTGATTATTATATGGCGAGGGGATGTTTTCTTTTGATCCAGCCTATTTGGTGTTCTGTATGCTTCTTGAACCTTCATAGGTACATCTGTCTTCAGTTTGGGAAAGTTTTCTTCTATAATTTTATTAAGTATATTTTCTGTACCGTTGAGCTGCACTTCTTCTCCTTCTTCTACTCCAATTATTCTTAGGTTTGGTCTTTTTATTGTGTCCCATATTTCCTGAATGTTTTGTGATGAGAGTTTGTTGGACTTGCTGTTTTCTTTGATCAGAGTGTTTATTTTCTCTATGTTATCCTCAGAATCTGAGATTCTTTCTTCTGTCTCTTGTATTCTGCTGGTTATACTTGATTCTGTAGTCTCTATTCGTTTACCTAGATTTTCCATGTCCAGCCGGCCCTCTGTTTGTGTTTTCTTCTTTGCCTCCATTTCAGTTTTCAAGTCATGAACTGTTTCCTTTATCTGCTTGATTGTTTTTCCTTGGTTTCCTAGGGTATCATTCACTGATTTACTCAATTCCTCGAACTTTCTATTATACTTCTCATCCATTTCCATAAGGGCGTTTTTTATATGCTGTTTAAGGGTGTCAATCACTTTCATGAAGTCAGTTTTTTCTTCTTCTTCTTGATTAAGGTGTTCATGTCCTCCTGTTGTGGGGTCACTGGCTTCTGGTGGTTTCGTGTTGTTTTTCAGATTGTTGGGAGAATTCCTGCATTGGCGTCTGCCCATCTCTTCCTCCCAATACTCCCTTTTGGATCTTCTTTTACAGGATCAGGTCTTCTTGCCCACTGATGTATCTTCCCAGTGATGTCACTCCCCAGAGATGTTTCTCCACAATGATGTTTCACTTGGTGCCCAGATCGAAATTCGGCGCTGCTTGGTTAGCTCGCGAACAAAGGGCCCACCCCACTCGCTGCGGGCAGGCTATGGGAACAAAGGAGCTACCGGCCACCCCTTTGTCCTCCCGGTTCGGTCCCAGAGTCCTAGCAGGCTGGGCAGGGAGGCGCTATGCCCCAAAGGAGGGAGAGAGGGAGGGAAACAGGGGGTGTGGGGATCTGGATGTAAGCTGAATGGGATAGAAATAGAGAGGCGGTTTGGGCAGTATAGCCCCTGTAGGATGGCCTGGAAGTGTGGGCGGGCTGAGGTATGTTCCCAGCTGCCGCAGCACTCACTCACCACAATGATGTTTCACTCGGTGCCCAGATCGAAACTCAGAGCTGCCTGGTTAGCTCGCGAACAAAGGGCCCACCCCGCTCGCTGCGGGCAGGCTATGGGAACAAAGGAGCTACTGGCCACCCCTTTGTCCTCCCGGTTCGGTCCCAGCGTCCTAGCATGCTGGGCAGGTAGGCGCTATGCCCCAAAGGAGGGAGAGAGGGAGGGAAACAGGGGGTGTGGGGATCTGGTTGTAAGCTAAATGGGATAGAAATAGAGAGGCGGTTTGGGCAGTATAGCCCCTGTAGGATGGCCTGGAAGTGTGGGCGGGCTGAGGTATGTTCCCAGCTGCCCCTTCTTTGCATTTTTTGACAGGAGAAAAATACCTGATTCCTGGGACTGCTAAACTAAACAAACACATTTATTTTAACAATAGTTTAAGTTCCACATTTGAGGCAAAAGATAATTTACAGTGGAAAAGAACTGGCTTTGATTTCACAGATTATGGAATCCTGTGGATTTATATTAGGTTCATGTGGCTTGATGGAAGAAGACTGCCCTAGCAGGTGACATCAAATCCTAAAAATATTTGCTCATCAAACAGCCAAAACAAATTTGGATAAAACTATGCACACATTCCCCAAATTATTGTATATAAATGTTTACTTTCATTGTAAAAAGATTGATAATAAATGGTTAAGAATGATGAAGGTAAATATAGTCATCTCTAATAGTCCAAATTTTAGTCATTCTAGTTATGTCTTCTAGATATGCAAAGATACATATCACTTAAAAAAGCAAGATGTTAGGTGACAAACCACATGCATCATGGTAAAATATAAAATAATGGAAATGGGAAATTTTAAGATGTAAGAATTAGTTAATAAAAGCATGAGCTAATGGGCTACAGAGTCAGGAATAATTATTAAGACACAGATTGGATATTAATATTTTTAACATGAGCCTTATTATTTGGTCCAAACATTATTTTATTATATATTATTATTATATTATTATTATTATTATTATTATTATTATTATTATTATTTGGTCCATAGTCTCCAGCTCCTAGTACAAAGAATTTTGTATTGAGTCTGTATACTACCAACCATCTAACAATGCCATGCTAACTTCTATTTTTATTTTAAGAGAGTTTCTGGGCCTTGAAAAGTGACACAGACTTAAACTGCCAGCACATGATAGGAAGATGCACACTAATTTCCATGTTCAAGTCCATCCCTGTAAACAAATTGAGATCCAGCAAAGCCAGGGAATACACAATCAAACACAATCTCAAAACAAAGCAAAAACAAAACCTTAGATTCACTATCCTATTACACATTCCACCTTCTAATTCTGCCTTTTTTCAGGTTATGTCAGTTCTTTCTTACTTATTCCTTCCTACCCAAATATTCCTTGTACCGATATTACAAGCATGTATGCCAAAAGAACTGCCTTACAAAAAGTCAGTTATCTTGACAGTATGCTGTCTCTTGTCCTTTTACAACTCCATTTCTTTCCTTTCTACCCTTTATCCCTGCCCCATCTTCTCTCTTTCCCCCAGTTTTCTTCCTCACGTCCTTCTTCTCTCTTCTCACTCTCACCATTTCCTTTTCTCTTATTCCTTTTTTTTTCAAACCATCATAACACAGGCTGTTAAACATATACACTCTGATTTCCATATTCCAAATTTGGGTTTACGTGACTGTGAAACCAAATGAATTACTGCAAAATCTGCCCTTGTGGAAGTGTTTGACAAGTTTAGTCTATAATGCATAAATTACAGTTCTATAACCACCACATATGTTCCCATCACATCACTGTGCCTCTTTTAGCTTTTGATAATTTTTGAGTCAAGCACTACCTATAAACCTAAAGAAAAGCTCAAACTCACAATTCTTGTCTTCTTGGGCCTATACTTTACATTGCTAGATTTACAGAAATGTCCTCACAGTCACTTAATTCTGGCATCCAGTGAATTTTCTCATAAGTGAGACAGACTCTCTTATAGTAGACCAGGAGGAGCTATACTCATTCTTGAAAATATGTACTCTACTCTGTCAATCATCAGTTGTACACTAATAATGTACTATCCCTTTTTCTCCATACCAGCACTAGGATCACATGTTTACATTCTTACAGGAAATGTTTTTCTATCTATCAACGATAGAGTCAAATCACAGGACTCTGTTACCTCTTCCTATTTCCATCTCTCCAAGGTAGGATTAATGTCCTGTGTCAATACAGTGTCCACCAAATCTTCCCACCAGTATTTTAAAGGAAGACTACTATACAGATCATAGGCCATGCTTAGGCTATCCCTTAGACCATTCCTCTATGAACC
Organism: Microtus oregoni; assembly: GCF_018167655.1. Classification (NCBI taxonomy): domain Eukaryota; kingdom Metazoa; phylum Chordata; class Mammalia; order Rodentia; family Cricetidae; genus Microtus; species Microtus oregoni. The sequence continues at coordinate 2,055,975 of NW_024544742.1, read as the reverse complement.
TCAGAATGATGATATTGTGCATGTATAATAATAATTGTGCATGGATTATAATCACTAAATCACTAAAATGTGCAACACTCTGCAGCATATACATCATTGAAACAAGACAGCATTTCTTTTTGGTGAATGCTAGGAATGAACAGATAATTATCATGTCCTGTCAACACTATACCCCAGTGGCATCTTACAGACTTAAATCTAGGGACCTCAGCATCATGCCTATTTTGGTTTTAGTGCCTTTTGTTGATATATATATATATATATATATATATATATATATATATTTTACTTTTTCTCTCACTGGGTTTCCATGTATAGCTGAGAAAGCAAATTATAGTCCTCACTTCTTAATACATTTAACTGTAAAATGGTCTACCATTCCAGGGTAAAAAGCAAAAATATCTATATTTGATGGAAAATTTTAAAATTTGCAAAGTACAATTGTTTATGCTCAATATCTGTTCATGAACAACTTAATATTTAGGTGGTAATATTGCGTGAAATATTGGGGAGAATATCAAAAAGTATTTATAGGAAATTTGGATATTGAGTTACATAGAATTAGAAATTCTGTTGGTGAGACCGCTGCAACTTCAAAAAATTAGAATATAAAACACATAAAATTGAAAAATATTTGAAAATACTTGTTACAATTATAAAACTAAATAGGTAGACCATTGAGTCTTCTCATTTCCACTTCCCAAAACAATGTTCTTTCAGTCAGGGACACCTTCCTGTCTGAAACACTGAAGTCTCTTTTCTACATGATTGTGAATCAAGTAAATTCTTCAAGATATACTTTATACAACAGTGTCATATAGGAGTCTTAAGATCAATTCCCCAGAATGAACAGCTACTACTATGACTCATGGTCTCCTCAGGAAAACCAATTTTCATCTTGACAGTGAGGCATCATGTTTCCCTCAGGATTAAAGTTCATTGTCCTATACTTAGAGGAAGAGCTATGTACTCTCACCTACTCCTATGAGGGAGCAGTCTTTTAATTATTAATACCACAGAAATGTAACAAATAAATCATGTAAATTGCTTATATTTTCTCTCCTCCTATGATGACAGAATAAAGACAGGATATGGAAATGTGTACATCAAAAATTGTGGAGGGGAATTTTGTAGACAATCCTTTTAGAAATAATTTGAATATGTATCCAAGGGCAAAAACATATATATGAAAATTTTACTATTACATAATCTATCGTCTTTGAACTATGTAGTAGCATAGACCTTATATAGCATAATAATATTCAGATATTATCAAGAATATATAGATATTTATTTGTGTGAAGATTTGCACCAAATCACATATCTATATTTTTATGGATAATGCACTTTTACATAAAAAATTATAACATAAAAATATAAATATAAATATTTGGCCAGTGGTGGTATGTTACTTTTATGCAAGCACTCAGGAGGAGAGGCATGTGGATTTCTGTGTGTTTGAGGCCAATCTGTTCTACAAGAGCTTGTCCCATGTCAGGCTCCACACTACACAGAGAACCTGTCTTGAAAAAGAAATAAAATTTAAAAAGTAAAGCAAAACTAACCTATCAAAATTGAACAGAATAAACAGAAGTAAAATAGCCTAAGGGAAGACATTGACAAAACAGAGAATTTGATTATACTGATGGATTAAAGCTGGGTTGGTAAGCCTGCCAGTTTTTCCTCATCCTCAACATCAGCATGAATTCTCCACACCTCCCTAGATAGTTTATGCTATGTAGTAAGCAGGAAGTGGTAGAGGACTAATGGTGTTAGCTCTCTGAAAGTGGCAAAGTTTGTGAGCAATAATGGCTAAACTGTGGATTTATGAGGTAATATTTATAATACATAATGTTTGGGAACTATGTAACCATTATTCTACCATTAATAATAGTGTCATCTCTTTCTGGGAGTTCGAGGCCTGCCTGGTCTACAAGAGCTAGCTCTGGGGCAGGCACCAAAGCAACAGAGAAATCCTGTCTCGAAAAACCACAAAAAAAAAATAGTGTCATCTTATGTAATGCTGGCTTGTTTGAAATTGAATGTCTGGAAGGTTTTATGAATTTTGACCCCGATTTTTCTCCAGTGATTTTTTTTTGCATTGAACTTAACTGTCACAAAAGTAAAAGTGAGACAGGAAAATGAATGCTTGTTTGTAATCCAGAAACACAGTAGAAAAAATTTCAGAAAAACTCTTTCTATGTTGATGGAGGTGGGACTTGTATCTTATCTTTTGCTTTCATTGGTTAACTAATAAAGAAATCTGCTTGGCCTGATAGGACAGAAAATTAGGTAGGCTGAGTAAACAAAACAGAATACAGGGAGAAAGAAAGCTGAGTCAGGCAGTCGCCATGATTCTCCCACTCCAGACAGATGCAGGTTAAGATCTTTCTTGGTAAGCCAGCTCGTGTGCAACACAGAATATTAAAAATGGGTTAGATTAATATGTAAGAGCTAGTCAGTAAGATGCTAGAGCTAATGGGCAAAGCAGTGTTTAAAAGAATACAGTTTCCATGTAATTATTTCAGGGCATAAGCAAGCTGGCTGCCAGGAGCCAAGTGGCGGTAAGTGGCCCACTGCTCATATTACAACAGAGTGGTACCCAACTTGATGGACGAAATCCACTTAAAAACCTGAGAGGGCTTTAAAAATAAAGGAGAGAGAAAAAATTTAACACAGCTTTTTGCTGTTTGTGGGATGTGTGCCGCAAAGAAATTGTCCTGACTCGGCAGCAGGAAAAACCTGGCTGTTTTAAAATGCTGGCTTTCTGGGCTGTGCTGCCATTACAATCTCTGTGTGGCTCCTGTGGGAGAAAGAGTCTTTGAATGGAGCATTTGAAGTAAAGTGCTACAATTTGTTTGATGGCAACTAGACTCTCTGTGTGCCTAAAAGGAAGTCATTGCGTGCTGTGGCTCAGAGACACAAGCAGCTCCACCATGCTACTGGTACAATGTGCAAGGATCAGAGGCTCTGCCATGTTGGACCAGGCAGAGCAAACAGGCAGTACCTGTTTTTGACCTATCAATGTCACAGCTTTGATTCTTAAGAGCTTAGTCATTTAAAGGTGCAAAAAAAAGTGCTCCTGGATAGCAAAAAAAATTACAGATTCACAATCGGACATATTCAGACCACTAAATGGATCACGATGTTGGATGAGTGTACGTAGCCTTGAGAGGGAGAGAGAGAGAGAGAGAGAGAGAGAGAGAGAGAGAGAGAGAGAGAGAGAGAGAGAGAAAGAGAGAGAGAGAGAGAAGTTAATGGCCTTAAAGAAGTCTTTAAAGAGACAGAGTACAGATAGTAATAGATTAAAAGAAATAAATATAAGCCATGTAAAAATGGAAAATTCACAGAGAGTCTGGATTATGTACATTGTGTTCTCTTTAAAATTTTTGACTGTGAAGGAGCTAAGTACAGAGAGACATAGCATTACATGGGCTGAGAAGCTAAAAGAGAATGGATATGAGGGTATTATGATTTCAGAATTTGGGTCTAAGGATATGATGCTTTGGAGAGGGTCTTCTTTTGTTTTCACAGAGGATGAGACTCTGTGGAATGCTTCTATCCCAATATGGTATGATAGACCACGCCCTTCTGAAAGGTTGCTGTGAACGCACTCAAAAAAAATTACTTCACTCAACTGCCAACTGAGATGACCCTGACACACATGTTATATCATGAAAAACCTAAATAACGATGCCGCCATTCAGCAGGAAGCAGTTTGGAGAGAAAAAACTGCACCCATATTCCCAAGTATTGTTTATAAATGTGCTTTTACATTTAAAGGGGGATATGACATAGACATAAATAATTTGCATGGGTATGGATTTTAAGGTCAATTTGTTATATGTATATGTATATTTCTAATATTTATTAAGGTATTGTGCTACACAGAATATTAAAAATAGGTTAGATCAATATGTAAATGCTAGCCAGTAAGAGGCTAGAGCTAATAGGCCAAGCAGTGTTTAAAAGAATACAGTTTCCATGTAATTATTTCGGGGCTTAAGCTGGTGGCCAGGAGCCAGGTGGCGGGACGCAGCCCACCACTCATAACACTATGTCACTGGATTTAAACACCATTACATCCCATCATGACAGTCACTAGTTCTGCTAATTTTCACCCTGAGATAAAAGCAGTCTTCTTGTTTTTAATGCTTTTCAACCACTTGCAAAAGAAGTTGTCTAATATATAACACAACAGAGTATTAAAAATAAGCATATTGGTTGCTTGTGGATGCATTTGAGATGAAGCTGATCAAAGACACCAAACTTGAGCTCTATTACTGGAGGACAATTAAAAGTAAACAAAAAATGGAAAGAGAAATAGGATAAGGAATACTTAAGAAGCTGGGGAAGGTAGAGAAGTAGAAAACAAGAAGAAGATTAAAAGGTCCAAGGACAGGCAACCAAGAAAGTGGAGTTTACTTACATTGAAATGTATACCGAAGCACCTTAACTATATGCAGATACATATACATAGTTATACACACAAACACATATAGATACACATTGTTCTCTACCTGTGGGAGAATTATTCGCACATTGTAGCAACACAGAGTATCTTCAACTTTTTGTACTGTGCAAGCCTCATGCTATTTCTCATATATATTTGGGAACCTCCATTCTTTATCATGTCATGCTATTGTTTAGGCAATCATAATTATATTTTTATTGTTGTACTGGTAAAATTTAATTCAAAGAACAGTAAAAAATTGAGGGACTGGCCAAGAAATGGGGAAATCAATAATTACATTTGTACCTCAAAGATTAAAAAAAGTAAATATTTGGGGGAATATTTACATGAATAGAGTGAGAACATGAGTATTATATGTTTCTAGATGTCCTCAGATTAATTACGTTGTATAGAAGTTCCTTATAGGAAAAGTGCTCAAACATATTTTTCTGTCTAAGAAAAGAAGTGTTTTAAAACCTCTTGGTGTCTGCAATGTGCTACTGGACAGGATAGTGACCCTAAGTACCTCCGATTGCCAGGTTTTAACCATATAATAATCTAAATATTTCAAAAGCAGCAAGTAGCCTATATTCCAGCCCGTGGCCTACTGAGTAAAAACCCACAGTTCTCGACTAGATATCTCAATAATCCCTACACTGGAAAGTTATAGACTGAAAGGTTCAACCCATTTCAAAGAAACCCTTTGGATTTCTTTTCTTCTTTTTAGTTATATGCTGTTTCTTAGCCTTGAAAATACTGTTATCATCCTGGTTTTAACCTCCCAATAAATCTCCTGGTTAGTAGTAAGGAGGAAAAATATGGTATTATTTGAATTCAATTTACAGGATACCTTTTCATTTGAATAGTATCACTTAAAAAAAACTTAGATGAAGAGAGATAAAAATAAAAAACTGATCATTTCCTGGATACCTCTGAGGCATTTTATTTCCTTGTTCAGAGTTTTAATTCTCCATAAAGTTGACATCTAACCACAACAGTCTTTGAAAGGAATTTCCACAGATTATATTCAATGAGATTAAATACACATGACTTGGAGAAAATTGTAAGAAGAAAGGCCATTACCCATTGATTTGGCTGTAGCCTAATTTGATGACTCATTTCTTACCTATGCTGATATAAAATCTGTATAGGATACTTATACCTACTATAGAAACCTCCAAGGAAAAGAGTACATCTCAGCTGTTTCTTGTTTCATTTCTTGATATGAGCAGTGAGATTCCTACTTGGGTTGACAGGCAACAGTTATGATCCTGGTGTTTGTGAAAATCTCATAATCTTCATATTCTAGAAGAAATATCACTTACTGTTGAAAACACATTTTATGACAATTTAATTTTTTCTAAAGACAACAATCGGTGTGTCATAAATATTTTTATTTTTACACCCATGTGTACCAACTACATCTCTTCAGTAAAGTTCACTTGAAAAATGAATTCAATACTCTGACATTATAATAGATTGATGAACATTTAGTTGCACTTCATTTACTTGATATGCCTTTTTCTTTCCAAAAGAAGACAACACCACCCCTCTTCCTATCCCTTACTCAGTATACTTTCAGTCAAACAGATACAAAATCATTAATACCTATGTTTCAGTCTTTTCTGTAATCTCAACAACAGCAGCCTATGGATTTAAAATGTGTTGTATGTTTCTGTGTACACCATTGCTAGTTAATAGTATAATCTACTCTCAAGGAAAGTAGACAATTCTGTTGACAAGAGTAGGTATCATTTCAATGTGATATATGTATTATAACCTGGGATATTCTGGACTTCTTGTTAGTATTTTGTCTCTTAAAGGCTTCCACTGTAGACCTGTCTTTATTCTTTCCTAGCAGCAGATATGGTGATCTACATTTTCTAATCACAAGAGTCACTCTGTAATGTATCTGGGAATATTTCACACTTGGCTTCTTCTATACAAAAGAAATAACAATAAATGATCTCTAGTTTTTTATGGTATTTTCCAAACAGATGTGTTATACATAGCATTAAGGTTTATGCTATACATTATTCCACTTGTAATTCCTGTATGCCTTCACAAGGAATTCTGGAATTCTATGCAATGTGATGGTTAGAAGATTTTATGAATTTTGACTCTGATATATCTCCAGATGGTTTTGAACAAATAGAAGGAACTGTGACTAAACCAAAAGTTACTCAGCTATTTCATGATGAATGTTTATTACTCAGTCTACGCAGGCAATGAAACCTGGAATAGGAAATCATTTTTTTTGTTTCACTGTGTTTAAATACAAGTAGATCACAGCATGAATATTTCTGATTCTGCTAATAATTATTATGATTATAGAACAGATTATTTGTTCTTTTATGACATCTAATGTCAAAATTATTTGCCTAATATCCATACCTATCTACGGGGATCATAGACCAACTATTACTATTTTGGATGTTGTTTGTATGAAAAAAATTGTTTGCAATACAGTTGGACCGGAAGAGAGCACAAACCCCCTCCCCCAGCTCCTACTGCAGGGCTGTCTTTCTTTCGCACGACCCAGCACCCCCAGCACCCCTCCCCAACCCTGCCCTGCTGTATGCTAGGACCAGTGCTCAACTTTTGTTTTAAGCTCCTAAACTAAGGCGACCCACCAAGAGAGGTGAGTGCCTGCCTGCCGGGCAGGCCTCAGGGTCCACTGTAAGGGAGCCAGGCACCTTCAGCTCCGGCGCCAGGCTTCCTGCATGCTCCTGGATACCACCCCCCACCCCCCAATTGCTCCATTCATCCTGTTGGCCCTGGATCATTGGGCTACCAGCAGCCCTGTTTAGTTGCTGAGGAATCCCATCAGGACGGTTGAGGAGGAATCCCATCTGGACGGGAACGGTTCCTGCTTCTACACTGAAGAGATATAAGCTGAGAGTCAATCACAGCAAAGACTGGACCAAGAGACCAGGCCTCTCCTGGCTCCATTTGAAGGAAGAGACGGGAAGGCGCCAATACAAGAATTCCTAAAACAATCTGAAAGGCAACATGACACCACCAGAAACCAGGGATCCCGAAATAAGAAGAATTGTACACCCTACTCCTGAAGAAATAGAAGAAATCGACTCAAAAGTGAACTATATGAAAATAATAGAGGACCTTAAACAGGAGGGGAAAAACTGCCATAAACAATTAGAGAATACAAACAAAAGGTAGAAGAAATGAATAAATCGCTCAAAGACACGCAAGAAAACCAAGAGAAACAAGAAAAAGCAATCAAACAGGTTAGGGAAGTGGTTCAAGACATGAAGAATGAAATGGAAGCAATGAAGAAAGCACAAACCGAGGGAAGAATGGAGATGGAAAATCTGGGTAAACGAACAGGAATGACAGAAACAAGTACTAACAACAGATTACAAGAGATAGAAGAGAGACTATCAGACACTGAAGATACCATAGAGAAAATAAACACACTGATCAAAGAAAACAGCAAAACCAACAAATTCTCATCACAAAACATTCAGGAAATTTGGGACACAATAAAAAGACCAAACCTAAGAATAATTGGAGTAGAAGAAGGAGAAGAAGTGCAGCTCAACGGTACAGAAAATATACTTAATAAAATTATAGAAGAAAACTTTCCCAACCTGAAGAAAGAGGTACCTATGAAGGTTCAAGAAGCATACAGAACACCAAATAGGCTGGATCAAAAAAAAAATCGCCTCGCCATATAATAATCAAAACACAAAATATACAGAATAAAGAAAGAATATTAAAGCCGCAAAGGAAAAAGGCCAAGTTACTTATAAAGGTAAACCTATCAGACTTACACCTGACTTCTCTATGGAAACCATGAAAGCCAGAAGGTCCTGGATAGATGTACTGCAAAAAATAAGAGATCATGGATGCAAGCCCAGACTACTATATCCAGCCAAGCTTTTGTTCACTATAAATGGAGAAAACAAAATTTTCCAGGATAAAAACAAATTTAAACAATACGTAGCCACAAATCCAGCCTTACAGAAAATTATAGAAGGAAAATCACTAACCAAGGAGTCCAACAATGCCCACAATAACTCAGTCATCTAGAGACCTTTCACCAGCGCAACTCAAAGAAGGGAAACACACAAACCCCACTTCTAAATAAGTGTCCGGAGTTAACAACCACTGGTCATTAATATCACTTAATGTCAATGGGCTCAACTCACCTATAAAAAGGCACAGGCTAAGGGATTGGATACAAAAACAGGATCCAACGTTCTGCTGTCTACAAGAAACACACCTCAACCACAAAGACAGGCACCTACTCAGAGTAAAGGCCTGGGAAAAGGCTTATCAAGCAAATGGACCTAAGAAACAAGCAGGTGTGGCCATACTAATTTCTAACAAAGTTGAATTCAAACTTAAATCAATCAGAAGAGATGGAGAGGGACATTTTATACTCATAACAGGAACAATTCATCAGGATGCAGTCTCAATCCTGAATATCTATGCCCCGAATATAAAAGCGCCCATGTATGTAAAAGAAACATTACTAAAACTCAAGGCAGCCATCAAACCACACACTCTAATAGTAGGAGACTTCAACACTCCTCTCTCACCAATGGACAGGTCAATCAAACAGAAACCTAACAGAGAAATTAGAGAATTAATGGAGGTAATGAAGCAAATGGACTTAACAGACATCTATAGATTATTCCACCCGAAGAGGAAAGAATATACCTTCTTCTCTGCAGCTCATGGAACCTTCTCGAAAATTGACCACATACTTGGTAACAAAGCTAACTTCCACAGTTACAAAAAAATATTAGTAACCACCTGTGTCTTATCAGATCACCATGGATTAAAGTTAGAATTCAACAACAATGCTACCCCCAGAAAGCCTACAAACTCATGGAAACTGAACAGTCATCTACTGAAATTAAAGTTTTCCTTGAATTCAATGAAAATAAACAAACAACATACTCGAACTTATGTGACACTATGAAAGCAGTCCAGAGAGGAAAGTTCATAGCACTAAGTGCCCACCTAAAGAAAACAGAGTAAGCACACATTGGAGACTTAATAGCCCACTTGAAAGTTCTATAAAAAAAAAGAAGCAGACTCACCTAGGAGGAGTAGAAGACTGGAAATAATCAAATTGAGGGCTGAAATCAACAAAATAGAAACACAGAAAACAATCCAAAGAATCAATGAAACAAAAAGCTGGTTCCTGGAGAAAATCAACAAGATTGATAAACCCCTATCCAAACTAATCAAACGAAAGAGAGAGAACACGCAAATTAATAAGATCAGAAATGAAAAGGGGGACATAACCACAGACACAGAGGAAATTCAGAGAGTCATTAGATCTTACTACAAAAGCCTGTATGCCACAAAACTGGAAAATGTAAAGGAAATGGACGCTTTTTTAGATAAATACCATTTACCAAAACTAAACCAGGACCAGGTGAACAATCTAAACAGACCTGTAAGTCGCGAAGAATTAGAAGCTGTTATCAAAAACCTCCCTACCAAAAAAAAAAAAGCCCAGGACCAGATGGTTTCAATGCAGAATTCTACCAGAACTTCCAAGAAGACCTAATACCTATACTCCTTAATGTATTCCACAATATAGAAACAGAAGGGTCATTACCAAATTCCTTTTATGAAGCCACAATTACTCTGATACCAAAACCACTCAAAGACTCAACCAGGAAAGAGAACTACAGGCCAATCTCACTCATGAATATCGACGCAAAAATCCTCAACAAAATACTGGCAAATCGAATCCAAGAACACATCTGAAAAATTATCCATTATGATCAAGTAGAGTTCATGCCTCAGATACAGGGCTGGTTCAAACATACGAAAATCTATCAATGTAATCCAGCATATAAATAAACTGAAAGAAAAAAACCATATGATCATTTCATTAGATGCTGAAAAAGCATTTGACAAAATTCAACATCCATTTATGTTAAAAGTCTTGGAGACATTAGGGATACAAGGGTCATACCTAAATATAATAAAAGCTATATACAGCAAGCCAACAGCTAACATCAAATTAAACGGAGAGAAACTCAAAGCCATCCCACTTAACTCAGGAACACGGCAAGGCTGTCCACTCTCGCCATATCTCTTCAATATAGTGCTTGAAGTTCTAGCAATAGCAATAAGACAACATAATGGGATCAAGGGGATTCGAATTGGAAAGGAAAAAGTTAAACTTTCGTTACTTGCAGATGATATGATAGTGTACATAAGCGACCCCCAAAACTCCACCAAAGAACTTATACAGCTGATAAACACCTTTAGTAATGTGGCAGGATACAAGATCAACTCCAAAAAATCAGTCACTCTCTTATACACAAAGGATATGGAAGCAGAGAGGGAAATCAGAGAAGCTTCACCATTCAGGATAGCCACAAACAGCATAAAATATCTTGGGATAAATCTAACCAAGGAAGTGAAAGATCTATTTGACAAGAACTTTAAGGCATTGAAGAAAGAAATTGAAGAGGATACCAAAAAATGGATGGACCTCCCTTGCTCTTGGATTGGGAGGATCAACATAGGAAAAATGGCAATTCTACCAAAGGCAATTTATAGATTCAATGCAATCCCCATCAAGATCCCATCAAAATTCTTCACAGATCTGGAGAAGACAATAATCAACTTTATGTGGAAAAACAAAAAACCCATGATAGCCAAAACAATCCTATACAATAAAGGAACTTCTGGAGGCATTACCATCCCTGACTTCAAACTCTATTACAGAGCTACAGTAATGAAAACAGTGTGGTACTGGCATAAAAACAGAGAAGTCGACCAATGGAATCGTAGAGAAGACCCGGATTTTATCACACAAACATATGAACAACTCATTTTTGATAAAGGAGCTAAAAGTATACAATGGAAGAAAGAAAGCATCTTCAACAAATGCTGCTGGCAGAACTGGTTGTCAACCTGTAGAAGAATGAAAATAGACCCATATCTCTCACCGTGCACAAAACTCAAGTCCAAATGGATTAAAGACCTCAATATCAGTCCGAACACACTGAACCTGATTGAAGAGAAAGTGGGAAATACCCTACAACAGATGGGCACAGGAGATCGCTTCCTTTGTATAACCCCAGAAGCACAGACATTAAGAGCAACATTGAATAAATGGGACCTACTTAAACTTAGAAGCTTCTGTAAAGCAAAGGACATGGTCACTAAGACACAAAGGCAACCTACTGACTGGGAGAAGATCTTCACCAACCCTGCAACAGACAAAGGTCTGATCTCCAAAATTTATAGAGAACTCAAGAAATTAGACTTTAAAATGCTAATTAACCCAATTAAATAATGGGGCACTGAACTGAACAGAGAATTCTCAACAGAAGAAGTTCAAATGGCCAAAAGACACTTAAGGTCGTGCTCAACTTCCTTAGCAATCTGGGAAATGCAAATCAAAACAACTTTGAGATATCATCTTACACCTGTCAGAATGGCTAAAGTCAAAAACACCAAGGATAACCTTTGCTGGAGAGGCTGTGGAAGAACGGGTACCCTCATCCATTGCTGGTGGGAATGCAATCTTGTGCAACCACTGTGGAAGTCAGTGTTTCGGTTTCTCAGGAAATTCGGGATCAACTTACCCCTGGACCCAGCAATACCACTCTTGGGAATATACCCAAGAGATGCTCTATCAAATGACAAAAGCATTTGTTCAACTATGTTCATAGCAGTATTATTTGTAATAGCCAGAACCTGGAAACAACCTAGATGCCCTTCAATGGAAGAATGGATGAAGAAAGTAAGGAATATATACACGCTAGAGTACTACGCTGCGGTAAAAAACAATGACTTCTCGAATTTCGCATGCAAATGGATGGAAATAGAAAACACTATCCTGAGTGAGGTGTCCCAGACCCAAAAAGATGAATACGGTATGTACTCACTCATAATTGGTTTCTAGCCATAAATAAGGACCACGGAGTCTACAATAGGTGAACCTAAAGAAGCTAATGAAGAAGGTGAACCCAAGGAAAAACATATAGTTGTCCTCTTCGCTAAGGGAAGTAGACCAAATTTCTGGCGAGGAAATGGGATCTTGGGGATGGGGTGGGATGGGGGTAAGGGGAGATGGGGAGAGAAAAGGTAGAAGGGAAGAAGGGGGGACCTGGGAAACAGGAGAACTGGGATAAAGGAAAGGTGGATAGGGGAGCACGGAACCACAATTCTTAGTTAAGGGAGCCAGTTTAGGGTGGGCAAGAGACTTGACCCTAGAGGGGCTCCCTAGTGCCCAAGATGAGGTTCCCAGTTAGTTCCTTGGGCAGCTGAGGATTGGGAACCTGAAATGACCCTATCCTAGAGCAATACTGACGAATATCTTGCATATCATCATAGAATCTTCATCTGGTGATGGATAGAGATAGAGACAGAGACCCACACAGGAGCACTGGACTGAGCTCCCAAGGTCCCAAGGAGGAGCAGAAGGAGGGAGAACATGAGCAAAGAATTCGGGACCACGAGGCATGCATACACCCACTGAGACAGTGGAGCTGATCTACGGGGAGCTCACCAAGGCCAGCTGGACTGTGACCGAAAAAGCATGGGATAAAACCGGACTCTCTGAACATGGCGAACAATGAGGGCTGATGAGACACCAAGGACAATGGCAGGGGGTTTTGATCCTACTTAATGTGCTGGCGTTGTGGGAGCCTAGCCAGTTAGGATGTTCACCTTCCTAGATATGGACGGAGGGGGGAGGAACTAGGACTTAACACAGGGCAGGGAACCGGGACTGCTCTGTGGACTGGAGAGGGAGGGGGAGAGGAGTGGGAGGAGGGGAAGAAGGGAGGGAGGAGGGGGAGAAGGGTGGGAGGAGAAGGAGAAGGGTGGGAGGAGGGGATGGGAAATGGGAGGCTGGGAGGAGGTGGAAACTTGTTTTTTGTTTATGTTTTTTTTCTTCTTTTCGCAATAAAAAAATAAATAAATTTTAACCAAAAAAAAAAAAGAAACATTACTAAAACTCAAGGCAGCCATCAAACCACACACTCTAATAGTAGGAGACATCAACACTCCTCTCTCACCAATGGACAGGTCAATCAAACAGAAACCTAACAGAGAAATTAGAGAATTAAAGGAGGTAATGAAGCAAATGGACTTAACAGACATCTATAGATTATTCCACCCGAAGAGGAAAGAATATACCTTCTTCTCTGCAGCTCATGGAACCTTCTCGAAAATTGACCACATACTTGGTAACAAAGCTAACTTACACAGTTACAAAAAAATATTAGTAACCCCCTGTGTCTTATCAGATCACCATGGATTAAATTTAGAATTCAACAACAATGCTACCCCCAGAAAGCCTACAAACTCATGGAAACTGAACAGTCAACTTCTGAACCATACCTGGATTAAGGAAGAAATAAAGAAAGAAATTAAAGTTTTCCTTGAATTCAATGAAAATAAAGAAACAACATACTCAAACTTATGGGACACTATGAAAGCAGTGCTAAGAGTAAAGTTCATAGCACTAAGTGCCCACTTAAAGAAAACAGAGAAAGCACATATTGAAGACTTAACAGCCCACCTGAAAGCTCTAGAAAAAAAAAGAAGCAGACTCACCTAGGAGGAGTAGAAGATTTGAAATAATCAAACTGAGGGCTGAAATCAACAAAATAGAAAAACAGAAAACAATCCAAAGAATCAATGAAACAAAAAGCTGGTTCCTGGAGAAAATCAACAAGATTGATAAACCCCTATCCAAACTAATCAAACGACAGAGTGAGAATGCGCAAATTAATAAGATCAGAAATGAAAAGGGGAACATAACCACAGACACAGAGGAAATTCAGAGAATCATCAGATCATATTACAAAAGCCTGTATAACACAAAACTGGAAAATGTAAAAGAAATGGACACTTTTTTAGATAAATACCATATACCAAAGTTACACCAGGGTCAGGTGAACAATCTAAACAGACCTGTTGGTCGCGAAGAATTAGAAGCTGTTATCAAAAACCTCCCTACCAAAAAAAGCCCAGGACCAGATGGTTTCAATGCGGAATTCTACCAGAAATTCCAAGAAGAGCTAATACCCATACTCCTTAATGTATTCCACAATATAGAAACAGAAGGGTCATTACCTAATTCCTTTTATGAAGCTACAGTTACTCTGATACCAAAACCACACAAAGACTCAACCAAGAAAGAGAATTACAGGCCAATCTCACTCATGAACATCGACGCAAAAATCCTCAACAAAATACTGGCAAACCGAATCCAAGAACACATGAGGAAAATTATCCATTATGATCAAGTAGGCTTCATTCCTGAGATGCAGGGCTGGTTCAACATACGACAATCTATCAATGTAATCCAGCATATAAATAAACTGAAAGAAAATAACCATATGATCATCTCATTAGATGCTGAAAAAGCATTCAACAAAATTCAACATCCATTTATGTTAAAAGTCTTGGAGACATTAGGGATACAAGGGTCATACCTAAATATAATAAAAGCTATATACAGCAAGCCGACAGCTAACATCAAATTAAAGGGAGAGAAACTCAAAGCCATCCCGCTTAACTCAGGAACACGACAAGGATGTCTACTCTCTCCATACCTCTGCAATATAGTACTTGAAGTTCTAGCAATAGCAATAAGACAACATAATGGGATCAAGGGGATTCGAATTGGAAAGGAAGAACTTAAACTTTCGTTATTCGCAGATGATATGATAGAGTACATAAGCGACCCCCAAAACTCCACCAAAGAACTTTTACAGCTGATAAACACCTTTAGTAATGTGGCAGGATACAAGTTCAACTCCAAAAAATCAGTCGCCCTCTTATACACAAAGGATAGGGAAGCAGAGAGGAAAATCTGAGAAGCTTCACCATTCACGATAGCCACAAACAGCATTAAATATCTTGGGGTAAATCTAACCAAGGAAGTGAAAGATCTATTTGACAAGAACTTTAAGGCATTGAAGAAAGAAATTGAAGAGGATATCAAAAAATGGATGGATCTACCTTGCTCTTGGATTGGGAGGATCAACATAGTAAAAATGGCAATTCTACCAAAGGCAATTTATAGATTCAATGCAATCCCCATCAAGATCCCATCAAAATTCTTCACAGATCTGGAGAGGACAATCATCAACTTTATATGGAAAAATAAAAAACCCAGGATAGCCAAAACAATCCTATACAATAAAGGATCTTCTGGAGGTATTACCATCCCTGACTTCAAACTCTATTACAGAGCTACAGTAATGAAAACAGTGTGGTACTGGCATAAAAACAGAGAAGTCGACCAATGGAATCGTAGAGAAGACCCGGATCTTAACCCACAAACCTATGAACACCTCATTTTTGATAAAGGAGCTAAAAGTATACAATGGAAGAAAGAAAGCATCTTCAACAAATGGTGCTGGCACAACCGGATGTCAACCTGTAGAAGAATGAAAATAGACCCACATCTTTCACCGTGCACAAAACTCAAGTCCAAATGGATTAAAGACCTCAATATCAGCCCGAACACACTGAACCTGATAGAAGAGAAAGTGGGAAATACCCTACAACAGATGGGCACAGGAGATCGCTTCCTATGTATAACCCCAGAAGCACAGACATTAAGAGCAACATTGAATGAATGGGACCTACTAAAATTGAGAAGCTTCTGCAAAGCAAAGGACACTGTCACTAAGACACAAAGGCAACCTACTGACTGGGAGAAGATCTTCACCAAAACTGCAACAGACAAAGGTCTGATCTCCAAAATATATAGAGAACTCAAGAAACTAGACTTTAAAATGCTAATTAACCCAATTAAAAAATGGGGCACTGAACTGAACAGAGAATTCTCAACAGAAGAAGTTCAAATGGCCAAAAGACACTTAAGGTCATGCTCAACTTCCTTAGCAATCAGGGATATGCACATCAAAACAACTTTGAGATATCATCTTACACCTGTCAGAATGGCTAAAGTCAAAAACACCAACGATAACCTTTGCTGGAGAGGTTGTGGAGGAAGGGGTACCCTCCTCCATTGCTGGTGGGAATGCAATCTTGTGCAACCACTATGGAAGTCAGTGTTTCGGTTTCTTAGGAATTTCAGGATCAACCTACCCCTGGACCAGCAATATTACTCTTGGGAATATACCCAAGAGATGCCCTATCATATGACAAAAGCATTTGTTCAACTATGTTCATAGCAGTATTATTTGTAATAGCCAGAACCTGGAAACAACTTAGATGCCCTTCAATGGAAGAATGGATGAAGAAAGTATGGAATATATACACGCTAGGGTACTACGCTGTGGTAAAAAACAATGACTTCTCGAATTTTGCATGCAAATGGATGGAAATAGAAAACACTATCCTGAGTGAGGTGTCCCAGACCCAAAAATATGAACATGGGATGTACTCACTCATAATTGGTTTCTAACCATAAATAAGGGTCACGGAGTCTACAATAGGTGAATCTAAAGAAGCTAAGTAAGAAGGGGAACCCAAGGAAAAACATATAGTTATCCTCTTGGCCAAGGGAAGTAGACAAAATTGCCGGGGAGAAAATTTGGATATTGGGGTGCGGTGGGTTGGGGGTAAGGGGAGATGGGGAGAGAAATGTTAGAAGGGAAGGAGGTCGGGCCTTGGGAAAGCAGGAGGATTGGGATAAAGGAAGGTTGGACAGGGGAGCACGGAACCACAATTCTTTGTTAAGGGAACCACTTTAGGGTTGGCAGGAGACCTGACCCTAGAGGGGCTCCCAGGTGCTCAAGCTGTGGTCCCCAGTTAGTTCCTTGGGCAGTTGAGAATAGGGAACCTGAAATGACCCTATCCTTGAGCAATACTGACAAATATCTTGCATATCATCATAGAACCTTCATCTGGTGATGGATGGAGATAGAGACAGAGACCCACACAGGAGCACTGGACTGAGCTCCCAAAGTCCCAATGAGGAGCAGAAGGAGGGAGAACATGAGCAAAGAAGTCGGGACCACGAGGGATGCACCCACCCACTGAGACAGTGGAGCTGATCTATTGAGAGCTCACCAAGACCGGCTGGACTGTGACTGAAAAAGCATGGGATAAAACTGGACTCTCTGAACATGGCGAACTATGAGGGCTGATGAGACGCAAAGGACAATGGCACGGGGGTTTGATCCTAAGTAATGTGATGGCTTTGTGGGAGCCCAGCCAGTTTGGATGTTCACCTTCCTAGATATGGACGGAGGTGGGAGGTCCTAGGTCTTACCACAGGGCAGAAAACCCTGACTGCTCTTTGGACTGGAGAGGGAGGGGGAAAGGAGTGGGGGGAGGGGGAGAAGGGTGGGAGGAGGGGGCGTAGGAGGGGAGGAGGGGGAGGGAAATGGGAGGCTGGGAGGAGGTGGAAACTTGTTTTTTTTTCTCCTTTTCTCAATAAAAAAAGAAAAAAAATGATACTGACATGACAGAGTAGAAGTGTAAATTATTGAATCTACTCTTAAAAGTAAAAAGGAAGGATTAGTTATGGTAAGATAAATGGGTAAAGAATTGAATCTACTTTTAAAAAGTAACTACTAGTTTAATTGTTTAACATTGGATTTGATTTCTGTATATTATCAACAAATTTTCATATTGATGTAAGTTTGAGGTTCATTTTGTTAGAACATGCTTTACATTCATTTGTACTATTTTTAAAGGTATATCTATACAACTATACCTATACAATTCATTTAAGAATGCATAGCAACGGTTTGAGATAGTAAGGAAATATTGGTTAGTAGTTAATCACCTATTATAATAGAATTTGTAGTCAAATTAGGTAGGTTTCGGGGGTCAAACATAGGTAAATTTTAGATAGAAAGGTCATGTTCCTATACTTCAGAGCTTAGAGAATATAGCATTAAAGGTGTTTTAATAATATAGGTTTTTGTTTATGACAATGAGACATATCTGCTCCTGGGATCACAAATCTACATCCAAGAAGATGACTGACATTGAATCAGCTTTACACAGATATTATTTGATTTATGACAAATATAAGTCACTGGGCAAGAAATTGCTCTTTCCTTGACTGTTGACAGTATGATGTTCTAATCAGACTAGGAAGACACAAAATATGTGTCAAAGACTGCCAAGGTGCGGGACAGACCTTGAGAATATCTTGCTTCACAGAAAAGCCTTTTGGATATGTTAGGACTTTGGGTTGAAGCATGATGACCCAATGATGCAGGGATATCTTAGTGACTTAGTCAGACAGCCAGTTTTTTTTGTCATTTCTAACATTTTCTTGGAAGTTGTTTCTTCACAATTTTAACTTACTTAGTTAATATTATTTCTTATTGGGTTTTTAGGTGTTTTAAGATTAGATAGTTATATTTATAGTTTTACTTATTATGAGACTCAGGTCCTTGGGCTTCCCACAGGTCAGGGAACCGTGATTGCTCTTCAAGCAGATGAGGGAGGGTGACTTGATCAAGGGAGGGGGAGGGAAATGGGAAGCGGTTTAAAAAAATGAAAAAATTCACTAAAGAAATGTAAAGTGCATAAGGTTGAAAGATATTCAAAGATAGTTTTTGATGGTAAGGCATATTATGATCTAAAACAAATTATACATCTTTGGGCTCACCAACATAGGATAGAAAATGGAATATTTTCTCTGAATTTTTCAAATGCAAATGTATCAGAAGTTGTTGATGTATTTATTTTCTGCATATATTTTATACAGTGATTGTAATTATTGCATATAATTTTCTTATTTTAGGTATAACTTTCTTTCTATTTTAAACAAAAATGGAAAATATAGTGACATTTTATTTGTAATTAAAAAAATTAAAGCCTGCCCTAAGATAGGAGTACAATGCTAAAACTTTAAAGGGCAAGGATAGGATCACAACTCTAATCCCAGGACTCAAGAGACAGGCAGACAAACAAATCTCTTTGAGGTCAAGCCTATCCAGGACTACACAAGATTGATCCCAAAACAGATCCAGGTGGTGGTGGCTCGTGACTTTAATCTCAGTGTTTAGAAGTGATACACATAGCCGGGCGGTGGTGGCGCACGCCTTTAATCCCAGCACTCGGGAGGCAGAGGCAGGAGGATCTCTGTGAGTTCGAGGCCAGCCTGGTCTACAGAGCTAGTTCCAGGACAGGAACCAAAAAGCTATAGAGAAACCCTGTCTCGAAAAATCAAAAAAAAAAAAAAAAAAAAAGAAGTGATACACATTTAATCTCAGCAGTAGGGAGGTGGAGACAGGGGTGATATGGCTGAGCAGGGAGAAGAATATAAAAGTAAAGAGAAAGGAACTCACTGCAGTGTGGAGTCTGAGTATTTATGAAAACAGGAGCTCACTTTTTCAGTCAGAAGTTTTGGTGGAGGTAAAAAGTCTCTCCACTGGTTCACAGCTTTGCTTTTATGATTCAGCTTGAACCCCAATATCTGCCTCTGGATTTTCACCTTTCATGTTACATTTCTTTTGAATGATCTTTCTCTCTGTGTGTCATCCCTGTTTCTCCCTCAAAAGTCATTATTCCATATGCATATTCATTCCAAATAGAAAAGATAATTATCAGAAATAATGATCACCGCTATACAGAAGACTCTCCAGGTTGATCACAATTACAGCCTAGTTTACCATGAAGTTGAGTCATTTCATGTTTACTTCTTGTTAACTTGACAACAAACTCCTTGGTTTCATCTTTATATAGTTCACACATGGTCTTTAAAGGATCTTACATCTTGCAATTCAAAATTCTCTTATTCATTACTTAGATACCTCAAAATTTTAACAGTTATTTTCATATGTGTGCATGTGCATTTCTTTGTGTATGTGCACATGAGTACAGGTGGTTGTGTAGGAAAGAAGAGGCTGTCAGATCACATGGAACAGTAGTTATATATACTTATGAACTGTTATCTTGGGTGCTTGTAATCAAATAAGATCCTCTTCAATAATTGCCTTTACCAATTGGTCACTGTCTCCAGCATCTAGAATACTCCAAATATTAACTGCATTAATATTTTTGTGAATACCATAGATGAAATGTTAAGAGTAATCAGCAAATTTGAATTCAATTTAAATAAATAATTAAATAAACAAGGAAAGGATACATTGCCACACAGTAAACACTCCCTTCAAAATGATCAACACAATTTATAACATGTAATATTTGTTCTACATTAGTACCTATGTGCCTTAGGTAATCATCATGTCACATGCAATCTTTAATGGTATTCTTTTATCATTTATGTTTTTTTCTTTCCTGTGCATAGATTAGGGAATATACAGATTAATTAATTTGGGATAGGCAATATTCCCATTTTTATTCTTCTACTGATTGCTGACATGCAGCCCACTAACACTTTCCATCTATGTTAAATGTGAATTTTCCTTTCTCTATTACACTTCTGTGAAAACATTCTTACATCCGTTGAGAAAGAGACATATGTGATCTCAAATTAAGTCAAGCTATCTAGTAATATTAAACCTGACAACTTCAGCTGTGTTACAATAGCATCTAATACATTCAGTTGTGAAGAAAAGGATGGAAAACTGATTTGTACAAAGTTACCGAAAACATTAAAATAAACAAAAGCTAATTTGAAAAAAAAAGTTTTTTAACTCAGTTATGAATACACATATACATCCAAACACATAAAAACCCTTTAAATTTTTGTGAGTGTACATATAATTTTACAAATATATGTAAGTATAAATTGGATTGGAAAAAGCACGACTGATGAAAGAGGTGAGAAAGTATACTATAGGAATATACAGAATTATGTTGACATATTAAGTTTAATTTTATTATTCTTTTATCTAAAGAAAAATATATTGTCGTAAGTAGCAATTGAAAATATGTACCTAACCTACCTCCGTATCCAGCAATAGGACTTTTGAGTATCTTTTCTTTGGGATATATATATATATATATATATACTCAATTATACTACAAATTCATTTGTACAACTATGTTCATAGCTTCATTATTTTTAGCCAGAACTTGAAAAAAGAGCCTAGATGCTCCCCAACCAAGGAATGGATAAAGAAAATGTGGCACATTTACTCAAGAGATTAGTACTCAGTTTAAAAATAATGACATCTTGAATTTTGCATGCCAATGTGTGGAATTAAAAATCACAATCCTGAGTGAGGCAACCCAGACCTAAAAATATGAAAATAGTATGTACTCACCCATAAGTGGATACAGGTTGTTATCAAAGGATATTGAGCATATATTTCATGTTCGTAGAGAAGCCACATAATAGTGTAAACCCAAAGAAAAATATATATCGTGCAATGTGAAAAATCAAACCATACAAGGTTGCCTGCAATATTGTGAACATTAAGGTTTAAAGAGAAGAGAGTGTAGAAGGGAAGAGAAATGATGAAGGGGAGAAGCAAAAATAAAAAAGAAACATATAAGGGAAATAATATGAAATCCATGCTGAAAAGTGATTAAACACGCATGGGTACAAAAAAGAAGTAAGCAAGAAAGGACAAAAGGCAACAAAAATAGCTAACAGTGAAGTTATGTGTATTCACTAAGGGATGGGTACACACATATATAAACATTTGTTGTTGTGAGAAGAATTACAAAAGAAAGTGTTCGATAAAATAAGTAATGCAATGTTTATGTTTATGAGGTAATAGCTGTGACATTTTTTATTTCAGTATTGTTTGTTTAAACAAAATAATTATATTGAGTTACAAATATTTCTCTGATTATGGAAATATTTTTCACACACACAGTACACCTGAGTTTCTTCAGGATGTTTATGTAGTGATGAGTCCTTCTGCTATTTCCTCTAGAAATATTGGAACAGCTATTCTCAGATTTGCAAGCTCATGTTAAGGCTATCATATTCAAGTTGATTCTGGTTTAATTTTAACAGGTGGTAGAGAAAAACGGGCTAATTGGGAAGTATTCTTTACTGCAAAGCAAATGAAAATATCAATCTTTTTCTAAACTTAAAACACATGTAGAATTATTATATCTCCTTCGGTAGAGCCCAGAATAGAAGGGAAATTGTATACTTTCAGTGGATGTCAAAATGAATAATATAGGTAGCAGCCTCAGTAGAGGACAATACTTCAAACTTCAATCTCCATCCAATCTAAGTATTGGCTAACAAAATGGAGGTTTCTGAACATTCTCTAGTCCAAGGTTGTCCTCTGTGGTAATTCTCCTAATCTGCACCCAGTAAAATACTCTTACTAACTAAGAAGAAGCTAGCTTCTATAATAGCCCCTGTCTTATTGTATAAATAGCTGAAGCTCACGGCTATAAATCCCACCAATTGATACCATGGAAAGCTTTACCTAAAAAGTTTCATTATTCTTAAATAAAATCAAAGTAAATCCTGTATTCTGTTCAGACATTTTCTGTTCTTAATCTTGACCTAGAAGAAACAGGAAACTTCCTGGTTTTATCTGTCCCAATTGAATTTTTGTGTGTTTCTTAAATTTAGGTTTTGTGATGTATGACTTTGTGGTACTCTTTTACTACCTCCTGCCAGGAAACCATTTGTCTGAGCTCTAACACTTCGTAAAGCTTATATGAAAGAAAGTAACATTGAAAAACTTGCCACTGGCTAGATGCAACTGAGGTCAATATTTTTTTAATTCAGAGTTTTACTTCTCAGTGAAGATGACATCTAACAATTAAAGATATGAAAACTTTATATACAGACTGTATTTAGTGAGATTAGGTTTTGGTGACTTGGAAATAACTGAAATGCCATTTTTTTTTATGGATTTGGCAGTAGCCTATTTGGTTTTTCCACTCCCTTCTCTGATGCCTTTAAATATGATATAGGATACTCATGTGTGATATACTAAGACATCCAATGGAAAGAGAACATATCATCTGATCCCTGTTTTGGGTTCTTTTATATAAGTGAAGAGAATACTTGTGGATTTGCCAGGCAAGAGTCATTCTAGTCATTCTAGTACAAGAATTCTAGCATATCTCCATAGTATAAACAAATTGCACCCACCATTCACAAACAAAATATATAGCCTTATTTAACTCTTACTAAAGTAAACCTGTGTGATTTAATTCTTTTTATTTCAGCTACCACAGACCTTTCTTATCATGTCTGCTGTAAACTACATATGCGAGTGAAGGAGTCATTGTTACATTGCAATAGATTGATGACCTCATAGATATCGCTCATATAATCCAAATGCCATATTTTCACAGTGCAGACAAAATAAGCAATGTTATGTTGTGTTATACTTCACACTTTCGGTTAAATGAAAAAAATGCCTTATTTCTTGTGTATCTTTCTCCTATGGATCTCATCAACATCTCAGTATCGAATTCAAATATCTTAAAAATTACTATGTATAGGGTTTCCAGTAAATGTTCTTATCTGCTCTCACAAAAAAATTAGACAACCCTTTGAATAAGAATATATGTACTTCTATGTGATAAATGAATTATAACCTGTGTTAATTTGAGCTCATTGTAAGGTTTTTGTTCTTAAATAGCTCCACTGTAGATCTAGCTTTGGTAAATCTTTATATTTAGAAATTGCTAAATAGATTTGCAATCCAACATTTACTCACTGCAAGAATAATTCTAAGATATCTGTTCCAATTTTCCATTCTTGGAATTCTCAGTAGGGAATCAACAAAAAATGTATTATCTTTTGGTATTTTGTGGGTTTCTCACATCATACTTAAGATTGAAAATGCTTAGACATCCTGCTAACCATAAATCCCCCTGAAATTACATTCTTTATGCCCAAAATGATAGAATTTCTATGAAATATGATGGATGGAAATTTTATAAAATTCAACACTGATATTTCTCCAGGGAATTTTGACCAATTTCGAAGAACTACCACCAATTTTTAATAAGTAAGTTATTTCAAACTTTACTTTTTGGGTTAACCACAGAAGAAATGTAAACTGGACACAGGAATCTCTTCTCAATTTCACAGTATTAAATGGAAAATAAAAACGTCATGGAAATCTCTGTTCTGCTACTTTTCTTCCAAGAAAATAAACAGTTTTCTGCTCTTTCATGTGTCATACGCAATGTCAAAGCCAATAACTACAATGCATACCAGGCTTCTGATAGCCCACCACCAAGTATTAATAATTGGTATGATTAATGCTTGCAAAAACATTGTTAGACAGATTATTTATCTGGAGTAAGTACAAAAAATATATTTATAGTCATGATGTCTTCTTTTGGGCTTTTTATAGCAATATTATTTCAACTAAAAAGAGAATAATTATATTGAGTAACAAATAGTTCTGTGTATTTGGAAAGTTTTTCTCCCAATCTGATTCTCTCTAAGCTTCTACCAGATCTTTTTGTACTTCAGACTCATCCTTTCATCTTTGATACTAATTTTAGAGTATCCATAGAAAGATATTTAAACTCTTGCTTAAGAAATAATGCTCAAGTTTGTACTATCATAACGATAATATTTTATCAGAGAATAGAGCAGAAGCAATGGTGATTGAAAGGTAATGGAGATGAAAAAGCAACGGGGAAATAACAATCTTATTCTCACAGAAAATTTTTATAAAAAAAGAACATACTTGGGTAGACACTAATTCCATGGGCAGGGACCAGAAATTTAAGAACATGTTGTTCTTTTTAGAGAATGACACATAGAAGTTGGTAGCTGCCTCCTCACACAAATACCTCAATCTAAGCAATTTCTATTCAATGAAACTGTTAAAAATGGAGGCCCCTTAATGCACACTAGGCAACAGGCCCACCCCCTGAGAATTTTACCTGATATTTTCCACAAATAGAACAATGATGGGAACTGTTATAAAAATTCACCTAGCCCACATCTTAATCTCTGCCCTCTTGGGTATAAGTAAGAATCTCAGGATAGTAAATCACCCAAATCCATAACCTGGAACCCGCACCCTGAAAAGGTCCACCATCTCAGAGTGCCTATATAAATCTATCATTTTGTTCAGTTCCTTACTGAATCTTTCCTATATGACACCCCCATTATAGTATTCATCCCAGTATTTATCTCTTGTAACTCTCAATATGAGGTATATAACTTTTTGGTATTCATTGACGATCTCGTGCCCAGACACTTTTTTCCTTCTGAGTTGTAATACTAAATAAAACACATATGAATGAATGTAGTGATGGAAAACTCACCATTTTGAAGACTTCTGAGACTAAAATTCTTAATTCAGGGATTTATTTCTTAGTGAAGAGGGCCTCCTCCCATAAAAGTTTCTGTAATGATTTTTTGATGATGGTACTCTGTGAGATTATGTACTCAGGACTTGTGAAATATTGCCAGCTAAATATCCAAACGGAAAAGAGTTGGCCATAGCCTTGTTTAAAGAATCACCTTCCAGAAACGATGCCCCCAAAATGTAGAATTAACTTGTTAATGCTCCAATGTAAACATTACATCTCAGCAGCTTCCTACATCTTTGGCCCTAGAAATGAGCAGATAGAATCCCACATTGTTTGCCTA
The DNA here is from genome assembly GCF_018167655.1 of Microtus oregoni. Taxonomy (NCBI): domain Eukaryota; kingdom Metazoa; phylum Chordata; class Mammalia; order Rodentia; family Cricetidae; genus Microtus; species Microtus oregoni. The sequence goes on along the minus strand of NW_024544742.1, from coordinate 2,030,113 downwards.
ACAACAATTATGATCTCACAGTCTGTCAGGTTCTTTATTCTTTCTTTCTCTTTTTTTTGAGACTGGTTTCTCTCTGATTTTGGAATCTGTCCTGGAATGAACTCTTGTAGACAAGGTGGACCTCAATCTCAAAACGATTCACCTGCCTCTGCCTTTTGATTGGTTAGATTTAAGGTATCTTCTACTACCCAACAACCTCTTTCTTTCCCTATTTTAATACATATCCATATGCTAATGAACTCCACACATCTATGACTCACGTTGTATCCTTATTTGTTATACTAAGTATACAAATCTGTTTTATAATGTTTTCTCATACCCAACAGCTTCATGCTACGACTGCTGTAAAGCACACATGTATGTGACTATATTAGACTGATGAGCAATTCTTTGCATCACATATACTCCAGATGTCATATATTTAAAATAGAGAAAAACACACCTTGTTCCTTTGACCTAGTCGGTACACTCCCATTAAAATGAAATCCAGCTTCTTTGTTCAAAAGATTTATTTACTGTACAATATTCTGCCTGCATGTATGTATCCCTGTGGGCCAGTAGAGGGCATCAGATCTCATTATAGATGGTTATGAGCCACAGTGTGGTTATTGCAAATTGAAATCTGGACATCTGGATGAGCAGCTCTTATCCTCTGAGCTCTCTCTCCAGCCCAAAATCCAGCTTCTTAATCCCTGTCCATATCCGATGAGCTCTAAACAAGGGCAGTCAATGAAATTCATTTGTCTTATAGACAAGGCTGGTCTTGAATCTCAAGTCCAAGAAGACCCAACACCTCAACATAAAGCCAGCCATACTAAACATTATAGAAGAGAAAGTGGCCAAATACACTTGAATACATTGGCACAGAAAACCTAAATGTAATGCCAGCAACTCAAAAACTAAGAGAAACAATTAATAAATGGGATATCCTGAAACTGAAAATCTTCTGTAAAGCAAAGGATATGGTCAACAAGAAAAAACAACAGCCTACAGAATGGGAAAAGAATTTCACTGAAACTACATCACACAGAGGTCTGATCTTTAAAACATTCAAAGAACTCTAGAAATTGGTTATGAAAAGAACTAATAATCTAATAAAATAAGGAAAACAGACCTAAACAGAGAACTCTAAACAGAGGTATCTAAAATATCTGAAAGACACTTAAGGAAATGTACAAAACCTTTAGTCATCAGAGAAATGCAAATCAAAACAACTCTGAGATTCCATCTTACACCTATAAAATGACCAAGACCAAAAACACTGATGGCACCTTATGCTGGAGAGGTTGTTTGGAAAAGAAAACAGTTCTGCATTGATGGTAGAAATGCAAGCTGGTACAGCCCCTTTGGATGTCAGTGTGATGATTTCTAAGAAAAAAGGGAAACAAGCTTCCTCAAGACCCAGGAAAACCTCTTTTGCATATATATCTAAAGGGTGGTCAATCACGCCACAAGTTTTGTGCTCAGCTGTCTTCATAGTCATTGATAATCAAAGCCAGAACCTGGAAACAATCTAAGTTCCCCTTGAAGGAAGAATTGTTAAGGAATATGTGGGACATATACACAATGAAGTAACATACAGCAAAAAAACAAAAAAAAATAATGATATCTTGAACTTTGCACGGAAATGGATGATGAAGAAAAGCATTCTTTTGAGTTAGGTAACCCAGACCTAGAAAAATAATTATCATATGTACTCACTCAAAGGAGGTTATTAAATATAAAGCACCAAAAAACAGCTGACAAACCATAATACAAAGAACTTAGACAATAATAAGGACACAAAGAAAGACCTATATTGATCTAATATACATGGGAAATAGAAAAAGACAAGTTCTCCTGAGTAAATTGGGAGTATTGGGAACTTGGGTGAGGGTTGAAGTCAGGAGGGGAGAGGAAGGGAGAGGAGCAATGACAAAATTTAGAGTTCAGTAAAAATCAATAAAAATAAATAAAAGAAAAATGTAATTCAATTGTTTTATGATGCTTTGCACATAGTTGAGAGTCAATTTGATTACCTATTATCACAGAAAAATAAACTACTAATGAGACGAAAAGTTGTCTCACTTATGGGCTGCATAAATTTTGTATGCATTAGGAATTTGCTTTAAGGTTGTATCTACACATGGCTTTCACTGGAGACCTCCCTTGGTTTGTGTTAATTATTGGTGAGGGCTGGTGGCAAATATGGTGTCCTACATTTACTAATGAAAGGAGGCACTCTCACATGTCTCTTGTAACTTCCCCTGCTTAAACTCCTCTCTGTGGAATAAACAAATAATGTAAGATTACTAGTTATTTTATGGGGTTTCAGAAGCCAGCGTTTTTAAACATCATATTTAGACATTATGTTCTCCATTACCTGTGAGTTCTCAGTGTCTTTCCAGTGAAGAATGCCTCAACATGGAGTAGACTGTATTGAAATAATATGAATTTTATCTGTGATATATCTCCAGGGGTTTATTTGACCAACTTGCAAGAATTTTTATAAAATTAAGAGTGCATCAATATGTATCTTTGGAACATAGTTAACATAGGTTGTCAAAAATGGAAGCAAGAAACTCTTCCATTACAGGGGTAATAAAACCTTTAAAATGCGTATGGAAATCTCTGGTAATACTAATGTTCACACTAAGAAAAAGAACAGTTTATTGCCCTTTGATGCTAAACTCCCCTTGCCAAAAGTAGAGTCCTAATATATACCAATCTACACTGTCTCCATAGCTGAGTTTCATTGAAGGGAATGAGTTTAACTTCCACAAACATATTCTACCAATTTAAGACATTTTAAAATGAGAAAAGGAAAAGAAAAGAAAAAAAAATTGAACAAAAACAGAACTAAGGAAAAAGCTGTATAAGAAAATAAGATTACAAATTAAAATATGTTTGATTTACAAAAATGATAAAGGATAGAAAATGGTTAGGAATACATGAGGATACAAAAGGAGAAGTATGGAAAGTTTAACAAAATGTATAAAGGACATGGCATTCTAAGCAATTTCTTTTCAAAGTGGTCATAGTTTATGCAAATAAGTCTTCTCAAACACAAGATAACTGAAATAACTTTTATTATCAAATCACAGTATAAAATTGTACAATCCATAACAAAAACTATAGAAAATATACAAGTTCATGATGAATATAAAGTTAAACATTTTAGTAAACCATGATTTCCTAAAGAAATTGGGAATGGTTTTGTAAATTCTTAAACCCAAACAGTGATTGGAAAGGGATATACCACTCTTATAATGTACAAAAGTAATAGAACCATGGGAAATTGTATGTGTTTGAGTACACACAAAAATAAATAAATGTTGAAACTAAAAATGAAAACCTAAATATCATCACACAGATAAAAAATAGCAAAGATCGTAATCAGGAAACATTGAGATAATACAAAAAACATCTAACCTAAGCAGAAAAAATAAACAATCCAACAAACACTTAAATCTATAGAAGGACAAATATTCAATTCAAGCAAAGCAGTTAGAGAAGGCAAACTAACATAATGATTGTACAAGATTAAACTGAGATACTGAAGAAAAGGTGAAGGAAGAAGAAATAAAAAATTAAAGAAGAGAAAGGGGAGAGGGAGAATTAAGGAAAGGGAAAGAGAGAGAGAGAGAGCAGAGAGAGAGAGAGAGAGAGAGAGAGAGAGAGAGAGAGAGAGAGAGAGAGAGAGAGAGAGAGAGAGAGAGAAGATCCAGGGAAGGTAACAACTTTGGATAAGCCCCAATTTAGACTTCTGGGTCACTCCTGTTTTGTATTCCTCCTAAAAATGGCTTGGAATTATCCTTGAAATCTGTCTTCAATCTTTTTAAGGGAAAAACTCTACAACACTGTGTATCTAATGATATGGCACCAGCCATTAGTGACAATACACCTAAATCACCTCTGACTACCAAGCAGAAGGGGCCCTGGCACTGTCATGTTAAAAGCAGAATTCTGCCAATTCAAGTCATAGAATACTAAAGTCAATTAATGTGAACATTAGCAAGACAGTTGAATTTCAGTTGTTTTTTAATTAGAAAATTAACTGATAATTTAGTAGGTTCACATAATGGACACTCTGTTAAGCAAATGTTCCCAAAGAGAGCCCTATCAAAAACTCCCTTTTATCCATGTACTTTCTTATGCAATTTTGACCAGAAATGTCTCACGGAACTTGAGTGAGTGGTTTCTTGTTTGGGCTGAAGATTGTATAGGATTCTCATCCCCTATGAACTGACTCATTCCATTAGGGAAAAATGACATCACTTCAATGTCAAGAGACAATGAAATTGGGGGGGATTAATGGAACCTGACAATTATCTGAAAAAGTTTCCAGAAGTTAAGGAACAAATTAATTGACCCTGGGACAAGAGGCCCAGGATATCTCAGTATGCATCAACAACATACTGACATGGAAAGTTGTAGTAGGAAGGCTGCATGTTAGTAATGGGCTGCTCAGACCCAAAAGAACTACAGAGATACTGTATTAATTAAATCACTGCTTTTCCTATTTGCAATATCTTATTATTGGCTAACTCTCACATATTTACATAACCCATTTCTATCAATTTATGTACTGCCACAGGCTGTGCTGTCCCTACTCAAGTTATGGCATTTGTCTCCAACAGGGTGACATGGCTTCTTTTGACTCTGCCTTCTTTTCAAAGCATTCTTTGCTTAAGTCTGTTTTGCCTCTCCACACAGACCAAGCTATCTTTTTATTTATTAACCATAGACTGAAGGCCCTCCCACATCAGACACTTATATGTAACATGAAGTTGCCATTTTTCACATGAGGGTCTGGCTTGTTGGGGTTTCTGTCCTGCCCGGTAACCCACAGTCAGCAAGCCTCAAAGAAAATCATGCATAGGTCTCCATAAATTATAAGTTGATTGGCTCATTAGCTCTAGCATCTCACTGGCTCTCGTATCCTGATTAACCCATTTTTCTGATCTACGTCAGGCATGTGGCTCCTTACCTTTTTCAGAGGGGCAGATCACATCCTGCTGTTTTGGTGGTTTAGGCAGGAGTGGGAGGAATCAACTTCCTCCTTCCTTGAATTCTCCTGTTCTTGTTGCATCATTTCTACTTCCTGTCTTGTTTTTTAACTTATACTTCCTGCCTGGCCTATCAGTGTTTATTAAAAACATGATTATCAGAATACAGATAATTCTCCAACACTCCTTGCACCTCTAAAAAAAACAAGAAAAAAAAAACAAATGATAATATCCACAGTCCATATTTTGGGGATGTGGGCATAATATTCCAGGCTGCTTCAGCTTGTTTGGGACACTGATAATCTTATGGGGACATAAAGAATATTTAGAATTATGATCAAGTCCTGACTGAAGTATCCTTTGAGTCTTGATCACCTCAGGCAGCAGTCTTGAACATGTTCTGGATGAAGAACTCAGACATCTGGGCCATCTATTCCTGCCAGAGATTTCTTAGGTGGTCTTCCTTGATCAAAGCTAATATTTCCTAAATCTGAATAAAATACACAGCCTCTCATTTTCTGTGGAAACAAAAGTAAAATCTCTTCTCCAAAGTAACATACTTTTTGACTTCAATTTTGAATCCAAGATATTTTCAAAATACCTATCTTGGATTAATTCTGCAGCACTTATAAGGAAATATCTTTTAGAAGTACTTGTTCCTTTCTCGGAATTCAAACAATTTAAAGAGAACATATTAGTACACAGTATCAAGATTCTCTGTGTATTTTTCATTTTTACTGGATTTTTTAACCTCTACTTCTTTTATTTTTACTTTTAACTTTTGGCTTTTTGAGACAGATTCTCTGTGTATTTTTGTCCTGAATCTTCCTCTGTAAACCAGGCTATCCTTTAACTCACAGAGATCCATCTGTCTTTGCCTGCCAGGCAAATCCTACCAGCATGTGCCACCACAACTTGCTACTCTCTTTCTTTCCTTTTTTATTTACTCTGAGAACTTTAACATTTAGCCAGTATATATTTTTAACACACTGTAAACCAAACATGTAACATATAATAGAAAACTAAACATGTAACATATAAATCTCAAATTTTAAGTTTATCTATCTAGAGTTAATTTCTTAGTACAGAGGACATTCACCACAATAATAATCATTGAGCAGCTTCTAGAGAAGGAGGTTTTCTTCCTCTGTGAATCTCTCTTTACTGTATATCTGTCTTTTTGTGAATACATGAGCCTTTAATTCAGTAAGCAATTATGGCTGAGGTACTTGCTTGAGCCATGTTTATTGACACAACTTGGCATTTCAAGGTCCTTTCCAGGAAGCAAGCTCCAAAAGAACAGTGTGTTCTTAATCAACACTCAGAAGCCCCTTTGACATTTCAACATCCTTACCAGTAGGCAAGCTATAAGAGTGTGTCCATAGCTCCATAGTTGGGACTGCCTTCTTGAGAGTCAGGGTTTTCCCTGGCAGGATGGATCAGAAAGCCAGCATTTTAAAACAGTACAGCTTTTTTCTTGCTACTGCTGAAAACCAAAATGCTTTATTCTAGTCTTTCACAAGCTTTCTCAGGCTTTCTGTGGATGCAGTTATCCACATGAGTGTCATTCTGTAACATGAATGTGCCATTTGTAACATGAGGGGCTAGCATGTTGGGATTTCTGTCCTGCCCAGTAAGCACAGTCAGCAAGCCCCAAAGAAAATCATACATATGTCTCCATAAATTATAAGCTTATTGGCCCATTAGCTCTAGCCTCTCACTGGTTCTCTCATCTTGATTAACCCATTTTTCTGATCTATGTAAAGCATGAGGTTCCATAACCTTTTTCAGAGGGGCAGATCACATCCTGCTGTTTTTGTGGTTTAGGCAGGAGTGGAATGAATCAACTTCCTCCTGCCCAGAATTCTTCTGTTCTCATTGCATCATTTCTACTTCCTATCTGCTGTTTCTACCTATACTTCCTTCCTGTCCCTTCAGCATTTATTTAAAACATGATTGAGAGGATACAGAAACTTGTCCTGCACCACTTATGCAGGATCATCAGCTGTGATATGGACACCTGGTTCAATGCCAACACACAAGGTATTTAGTCTTCCCAAGTTTTATTGACACTGTGTATTTATCTTAGGGAGCACGAGATGTTGTATTTGTTCAGCTTCTACAAGAAAGAAAAAAGGAAAAATAAACTATTGAACACAAATCCCAAACACCACATTTCTTTGCATAGGACTATCTATAAAATGCAGTAAAAATCTTATTGAAGACAGGTACAGAGTAGAAAACTCAACATGTAACATGTAATTCTCACATTCTAAGTTTATTTTTCACCGGGCTGTGGTGGCGCACGCCTTAAGTCCTAGCACTCGGGAGGCAGAGGCCAGCAGATCTCTGTGAGTTCGAGGCCAGCCTGGTCTACAAGAGCTAGTGCCAAAACCACAGAGAAACCCTATCTCTAAAAAACTAAAGAAAAAAAAAGAAGTTTTCTAAGTTTATTTTTCTAGAGTTAATTTATTAATACAGAGGACATACACCACAAAAAGTCATTGAGCAGCTTTTAGAGAAAGAGTAACCAGTGCCAATACTCTTTGGTTCTAATACCAGTTAATATCCAACTCTTAAAGATTTGGCCATTTGACTCACTGGGAGAATCAAAATTTTTATATTCTGAAATGAATGAATGTAGAAGAAACTTAACTTTGGATAGTAAAATATCCAAAAGAAAATCCTGATACTCGTCTGCTTCCTGCATGCAGAGACCACATATAGGTTCAGAAGATTCTCCTTAATATTCCCAAGTAACAATTATCTCATAAATGTAATTGGAACAGCAGCAAACTGAACATCAGTGAATGAAGGATGTATATCAATATTTGATTAAGCTCAGCAACATACACCTACACACGAGCACACTTACATTATGCATACTTTGATAGCAATTCTTAAAACACCAATTGCCAAAGAGATTCCATGACATTTATCACCGGTACAGAAAATTATCTCTGGATTACAGTGAAGTGACAATTTTCACTTGAGAAATGCTTTCCCTAAGTCAACAGAAATTCTCTCACACATTCAGGTTGAATGTGCATTGGCTATCTCCTCAATGTTTAGAATTTTTGTTGATGCAAAAGAGAAAACACATTCCTCAGGTTAGACATGTCCTATTTTCACACTCTACCACCTAGAATAAAGTAAATACCTTTATGCTGACAAGTGATCTCTCTGTGTTGTTATCCTGTTCTGAGTTGTCTACCTGGTAGTCATATCAAGTAATTTATCAGCTGTTGTCATACTATGCCATTACAATATTTAAAATAGTTGTCTCTGGAGCACAAACCCCCCTTTCCCAGCTCCTTCTGCAGGGCTGTCTTTCTTATGCAAGACCCAGCCACCCGGCACCCCTCTAACTCTGCCCTGCTGTATGTTATGACCAGCACTCAAGAACAGTTTTAAGCTCCAACACTAAGGCTACCCACCCAGAGTGGTGAGTGCCTGTCTAACGGGTAGGCCTCAAGGTCCCCTGTAAGGGAGCCAGGGCACTTCAGTTTGTGCTCCATGGTCTCCTGTGACCTCCTGGACTCCACCCTGCCTGTCACGTTCTTCATTTTGTCCCCGGCTCATTGGGCTACCAGACAGCACTCTTTAGGTGCTGAGGAGTTCTATCTGGATGGTAGAGTGTGTGCTATCCAGGGGCGGATTTTTCTGGAAGAGAGCACAAACCCCCCTCACCCAGGTCCTTCTGCAGGGCTGTCTTTCTTACACACAACCCCCCCCCCCAAGCCTGCGTTTTCTGCAAGGTCCTTTACTCAGGAACAGTTTTCTGCTTCTACACCAACCCAGAGCAGTGAGTACCTGCCTACTGGGCAGGCCTCAAAGACCCCCGAAAGGGAGCACGAGAACCTTCAGCTTGTGCGGGAGGGTGTCCTGTGTTCTACTAGTCCTGCCCTGCCCCCCAAGTTCCCCCTTTTGTCCACGGGACATTGGACTACCGGGTGTCCATGATTTGGTGCTGAGGTGTTCCATCAGGACGGGACGGTTCCTGTTTCAACACTGAAGAGATAAACCCAGAGAGTCAGTGACAGCAAAGACTGGACCAAGACACCAGGACTCCCCTGGCTCCATTTGAAGGCAGAGATGGGAAAGTGCCAATGCAAGAATTCCTCCAACAACCTGAAAGACAACATAACAACAAAAGAATCCAGGGATCCCAAAATAAGAAGAATTGTACACCCTACTCCAGAAGAATTAGAAGAAATCGACTCAAAAGTGAATTATATGAAAATAATAGAGGACCTTAAACAGGAGGTGAAAAACTGCCATAAACAATTAGAGATTACAAACAAAAAGGTAGAGGAAATGAATAAATCACTCAAAGATACCCAAGAAAACCAAGAGAAACAAGAAAAAGTAATCAAAAATGTAAGGGAAGCGGTTCAAGACTTGAAGAATGAAATGGAAGTAATGAAAAAAACACAAACGGAGGGAAGGATGGAGATGGAAAATCTAGGAAAACGAACAGGAACAACAGAGACAAGTACTACCAACAGATTACAAGATTAGAAAAAAGAATGTAAGACACTGAAGATACAATAGAGAAAATAAACAAACTGATCAAAGAAAACAGCAAAACCAAGAAATTCTCATCACAAAACATTCAGGAAATCTGGGACACAATAAAAGGACCATACCTAAGAATAATTGGGATAGAAGGAGAAGAAGTACAGCTCAATGGATCAGAAAATATATTTAATAAAATTATAGAAGAAAACTTTCACAACCTAAAAAACAAACAAACAAACAAAAAAAAAAACAAAAGATCTCCTCACCATATAACAATCAAAACACAAAACATACAGAACATAGAAAGAATATTAAGAGCTGCAAAGGAAAAAGGTCAAGTTACTTATTAAGGTAAACCTGTCAGACTTACACCTGACTTCTCCATGGAAAACATGTAAGGCATATGGTCCTGGATAGATGTACTGCAGAAACTAAGAGACCATGAATGCAAGCCCAGACTACTATACCCAGCCAAGCTTTCATTCACTATAAATGGAAAAACAAAACTTTTCAGGATAAAAACAAATTTAAAGAATACATTGCCACAAATCCAGCCTTATAGAAAGTAATAGAAGGGAAATCACAAACCAAGGAGTCCACCAATGACCACAATAACTCAAACATCTAGAGACCCATCAGCAGCACAACTCAAAGAAGGGAAACACACAAACTCTACTACTAAAAAAGTGACCGGAGTTAACAACCACTGGTCATTAATAACACTTAATATCAATGGACTCAATTCACCTATAAAAAGGCACAGGCTAAGATATTGGATACGAAAACAGGATCCAACATTCTGCTGTTTACAAGAAACACACCTCAACCACAAAGACAGGCACCTACTCAGAGTAAAGGGATGGGAAAAGGTTTATCAAGCAAATGGACCTAAGAAACAAGCAGGTGTGGCCATACTAATTTCTAACAAAGTTGACATCAAACTTAAATCAATCAAAGAGATGGAGAGGGACTTTTTATACTCATAACAGGAACAATTCATCACGATTAAGTCTCAATCCTGAATATCTATGCCCCTAATATAAAAGCACCCACGTACGTAAAAGAAGCATTACTAAAACTCAAGGCAGCAATCAAACCGCACGCACTATTAGTAGGAGACTTCAACACTCCTATCTTCCCAATGGACAGATCATTCAGACAGAAACCTAACAGAGAAATTAGAGAACTAATGGAGGTAATGCAGCAAATGGACTTAAAACACATCTATAGAACATTCCACCCAAATAGGAAAGAATATACCTTCTTCTCTGAAGCTCATGGAACCTTCTCGAAAATTGACAACATACTAGGTAAAAAAGCACACTTCCACAGCTGCAAAAAAATATTCGTAACCCCCTGTGTCTTATCAGATCACCATGGATTAAAGTTAAAATTCAACAACAATGCTACCCCCAGAAAGCCTACAAACTCATGGAAACTGAACACTCAACTACTGAACCACACATGGATAAAGGAAGAAATAAGAAAGAAATTAAAGTCTTCCTTGAATTCAATGAAAATAAGAAACAACCTGCTCAAACTTATGGAACACTATGAAAGCAGTCCTAAGAGGAAAGTTCAGAGAACTATGTGCCCACTTAAAGAAAACAGAGAAAGCACATATAGGAGACTTAACAGCCCACCGGAAAGCTCTAGAAAATAAAGAAGCAGACTCACAAAGGAGGAGTAGAAGACTGGGAATAATCAAACTGAGGGCTGAAATCAACAAAATAAAACACAGAAAACAATCCAAAGAATCAATGAAACAAAAGGTAGTTCCTGGAGAAAATTAAAAAGATTGATAAACCACTATCCAAACTAATCAAACGGCAGAGAGAGAATATGCAAATTAATAAGATCAGAAATGAAAAGGGGGACATAACCACAGACACAGTGGAAATTCAGAGAATCATCAGATCATATTACAAAAGCCTGTATGCCACAAAACTGGAAAATGTAAAAGAAATGGACACTTTTTTAGATAAATACTATATACCAAAGTTAAACCAGGACCAGGTGAACAATCTAAATAGACCTGTTAGTCACAAAAAATTAGAAGCTGTTATCAAAAACTTCCCTACCAAAAAAAGCCCAGGACCAGATGGTTTCAATGTGGAATTCTATCAGAACTTCCAAGAAGAGCAAATACCTATACTCCTTAAGGTACTTCACAATATGGAAACAGAAGCTTCATTACCAAATTCCTTTTTTGAAGCTACAGTTACTCTGATACCAAAACCACACAAAGACTCAAACAAGAAAGAGAATTACAGGCCAATCGCACTCATGAACATTGATGCAAAAATCCTCAACAAGTCTTTCTTTCGCACGACCCAGCACCCCTCCCCAACCCTGCCCTGCTGTATGCTAGGACCAGTGCTCAACTACAGTCTTAAGCTCCTAAACTCAGGCGACCCACCCAGAGAGGTGAGTGCCTGCCAGCTGGGCAGGCCTCAGGGTCCCATGTAAGGGAGCCAGGCACCTTCAGCTCTGGCGCCAGGCTTCCTGCTCGCTCCTGGTTACCACCCCTCCCCCTCCTGCTCCATTCATCCTGTTGGCCCTGGATCATTGGGCTACCAGTGGCCCTGTTTAGTTGCTGAGGAATCCCATCAGGACAGGTGAGTGTGTGCTACCCAGGGCTGGACTGTCCCAGAAGAGAGCACAAACCCCCTCCCCCAGCTCCTTCTGCAGGGCTGTCTTTCTTTCGCACGACCCAGCACCCCCAGCACCCCTCCCCAACCCTGCCCCGCTGTATGCTAGGACCAGTGCTCAACTACAGACTTAAGCTCCTAAACTAAGGCGACCCACCCAGAGCGGTGAGTGCCTGCCAGCTGGGTCCCCTGTAAGGGAGCCAGGCACCTCCAGCTCTGGCGCCAGGCTTCCTGCGCGCTCCTGGATACCCCCCCCACCCCCCCCCCACTTGCTCCATTCATCCTGTTGGCCCTGGATCATTGGGCTACCGGCGGCCCTGTTTAGTTGCTGAGGAATCCCATCAGGACGGTTGAGGAGGAATCCCATCTGGACGGGAATGGTTCCTGCTTCTACACTGAAGAGATATACCCTGAGAGTCAATCACAGCAAAGTCTGGACCAAGAGACCAGGCCTCTCCTGGCTCCATTTGAAGGAAGAGATGGGAAGGCGCCAATACAAGAATTCCTCCAACAATCTGAAAGGCAACATGACACCACCAGAAACCAGGGATCCCGAAATAAGAAGAATTGTATACCCTACTCCTGAAGAAATAGAAGAAATCGACTCAAAAGTGAACTATATGAAAATAATAGAGGACCTTAAACAGGAGGTGAAAAACTGCCATAAACAATTAGAGATTACAAACAAAAAGGTAGAGGAAATGAATAAATCGCTCAAAGACACGCAAGAAAACCAAGAGAAACAAGAAAAAGCAATCAAACAGGTTAGGGAAGCAGTTCAAGACATGAAGAATGAAATGGAAGCAATGAAGAAAGCACAAACTGAGGGAAGAATGGAGATGGAAAATCTGGGTAAACGAACAGGAATGACAGAAACAAGTACTAACAACAGATTACAAGAGATAGAAGAGAGAATATCAGACACTGAAGATACCATAGAAAAAATAAATACACTGATCAAAGAAAACAGCAAAATCAACAAATTCTCATCAAAAAACATTCAGGAAATTTGGGACACAATAAAAAGACCAAACCTAAGAATAATTGGAGTAGAAGAAGGAGAAGAAGTGCAGCTCAACGGTACAGAAAATATACTTAATAAAATTATAGAAGAAAACTTTCCCACCCTGAAGAAAGAGGTACCTATGAAGGTTCAAGAAGCATACAGAACACCAAATAGGCTGGATCAAAAAAAAACATCCCCTCGCCATATAATAATCAAAACACAAAATACACAGAAAAAAGAAAGAATATTAAGAGCCGCAAAGGAAAAAGGCCAAGTTACTTATAAAGGTAAACCTATCAGACTTACACCTGACTTCTCTATGGAAACCATGAAAGCCAGAAGGTCCTGGATAGATGTACTGCAAAAACTAAGAGATCATGGATGCAAGCCCAGACTACTATATCCAGCCAAGCTTTCATTCACTATAAATGGAGAAAACAAAATTTTCCAGGATAAAAACAAATTTAAACAATACGTAGCCACAAATCCAGCCTTACAGAAAATTATAGAAGAAAAATCACTAACCAAGGAGTCCAACAATGCCCACAATATCTCAGTCATCTAGAGACCTTTCACCAGTGCAACTCAAAGAAGGGAAACACACAAACCCTACTACTAAAAAAGTGACCGGAGTTAACAACCACTAGTCATTAATATCACTTAATGTCAATGGGCTCAACTCACCTATAAAAAGGCACAGGCTAAGGGATTGGATACAAAAACAGGATCCAACGTTCTGCTGTCTACAAGAAACACACCTCAACCACAAAGACAGGCACCTACTCAGAGTAAAGGGCTGGGAAAAGGCTTATCAAGCAAATGGACCTAAGAAACAAGCAGGTGTGGCCATACTAATTTCTAACAAAGTTGACTTCAAACTTAAATCAATCAGAAGAGATGGAGAGGGACATTTTATACTCATAACAGGAACAATTCATCAGGATGAAGTCTCAATCCTGAATATCTATGCCCCGAATATAAAAGCGCCCACGTATGTAAAAGAAACATTACTAAAACTCAAGGCAGCCATCAAACCACACACACTAATAGTAGGAGACTTCAACACTCCTCTCTCACCAATGGACACGTCAATCAAACAGAAACCTAACAGAGAAATTAGAGAATTAATGGAGGTAATGAAGCAAATGGACTTAACAGATATCTATAGATTATTCCACCCGAAGAGGAAAGAATATACCTTCTTCTCTGCAGCTCATGGAATCTTCTCGAAAATTGACCACATACTCGGTAACAAAGCTAACTTACACAGTTACAAAAAAATATTAGTAACCACCTGTGTCTTATCAGATCACCATGGATTAAAGTTAGAATTCAACAACAATGCTACTCCCAGAAAGCCTACAAACTCATGGAAACTGAACAGTCAACTTCTGAACCATACCTGGATTAAGGAAGAAATAAAGAAAGAAATTAAAGTCTTCCTTGAATTCAATGAAAATAAAGAAACAACATACTCGAACTTGTGGGACACTATGAAAGCCGTGCTAAGAGGAAAGTTCATCGCACTAAGTGCCCACTTAAAGAAAACAGAGAAAGCACATATTGAAGACTTAACAGCCCACCTGAAAGCTCTAGAAAAAAAAGAAGCAGACTCACCTAGGAGGAGTAGAAGACTGGAAATAATCAAACTGAGGGCTAAAATCAACAAAATAGAAACACAGAAAACAATCCAAAGAATCAATGAAACAAAAAGCTGGTACCTGGAGAAAATCAACAAGATTGATAAACCCCTATCCAAACTAATCAAACGACAGAGAGAGAATATGCAAATTAATAAGATCAGAAACGAAAAGGGGGACATAACCACAGACACAGAGGAAATTCAGAGAGTCATTAGATCTTACTACAAAAGCCTGTATGCCACAAAACTGGAAAATGTAAAAGAAATGGACGCTTTTTTAGATAAATACCATCTACCAAAACTAAACCAGGACCAGGTGAACAATCTAAACAGACCTGTAAGTCGCGAAGAATTAGAAGTTGTTATCAAAAACCTCCCTACCAAAAAAAGCCCAGGACAAGATGGTTTCAATGCAGAATTCTACCAGAACTTCCAAGAAGACCTAATACCTATACTCCTTAATGTATTCCACAATATAGAAACAGAAGGGTCATTACCAAATTCCTTTTATGAAGCCACAATTATTACTCTGATACCAAAACCACTCAAAGACTCAACCAGGAAAGAGAACTATAGGCCAATCTCACTCATGAATATCGACGCAAAAATCCTCAACAAAATACTGGCAAATCGAATCCAAGAACACATTAGGAAAATTATCCATTATGATCAAGTAGGCTTCATTCCTGAGATGCAGGGCTGGTTCAACATACAAAAATCTATCAATGTAATCCAGCATATAAATAAACTGAAAGAAAAAAAAAACATATGATCATTTCATTAGATGCTGAAAAAGCATTTGACAAAATTCAACATCCATTTATGTTAAAAGTCTTGGAGAGATTAGGGATACAAGGGTCATACCTAAATATAATAAAAGCTATATACAGTAAGCCGACAGCTAACATCAAATTAAACGGAGAGAAACTCAAAGCCATCCAACTTAACTCAGGAACACGGCAAGGCTGTCCACTTTCGCCATACCTCTTCAATATAGTGCTTGAAGTTCTAGCAATAGCAATAAGACAACATAATGGGATCAAGGGGATTCGAATTGGAAAGGAAGAAGTTAAACTTTCGTTATTTGCAGATGATATGATAGTGTACATAAGCGACCCCCAAAACTCCACCAAAGAACTTATACAGCTGATAATCAGCTTTAGTAATGTGGCAGGATACAAGATAAACTCCAAAAAATCAGTCGCCCTCTTATACACAAAGGATATGGAAGCAGAGAGGGAAATCAGAGAAGCTTCACCATTCACCATAGCCAGAAACAGCATAAAATATCTTGGGGTAAATCTAACCAAGGAAGTGAAAGACTTATTTGACAAGAACTTTAAGGCATTGAAGAAAGAAAATGAAGAGGATACCAAAAAATGGATGGACCTCCCTTGCTCTTGAATTGGGAGGATCAACATAGTAAAAATGGCAATTCTACCTAAGGCAATTTATAGATTCAATGCAATCCCCATCAAGATCCCATCAAAATTCTTCACAGATCTGGAGAAGACAATAATCAACTTTATATGGAAAAACAAAAAACCCAGGATAGCCAAAACAATCCTATACTATAAAGGATCTTCTGGAGGCATTACCATCCCTGACTTCAAACTCTATTACAGAGCTACAGTAATGAAAACAGTGTGGTACTGGCATAAAAACAGAGAAGTCGACCAATGGAATCGTATAGAAGACCCGGATTTTATCCCACAAACCTATGAACACCTCATTTTCGATAAAGGAGCCAAAAGTATACAATGGAAGAAAGAAAGCATCTTCAACAAATGGTGCTGGCACAACTGGATGTCAACCTGTAGAAGAATGAAAATAGACCCATATCTCTCACCGTGCACAAAACTCAAGACCAAATGGATTAAAGACCTCAATATCAGCCCGAACACACTGAACCTCACAGAAGAGAAAGTGGGAAATACCCTACAACAGATGGGCACAGGAGATCGCTTCCTATGTATAACCCCAGAAGCACAGACATTAAGGGCAACATTGAATAAATGGGACCTACTTAAAGTGAGAAGCTTCTGTAAAGCAAAGGACATGGTCACTAAGACACAAAGGCAACCTACTGACTGGGAGAAGATTTTCACCAACCCCACAACAGACAAAGGTCTGATCTCCAAAATATAGAGAGAACTCAAGAAACTAGACTTTAAAATGCTAATTAACCCAATTAAAAAATGGGGCACTGAACTGAACAGAGAATTCTCAACAGAAGAAGTTCAAATGGCCAAAAGACTCTTAAGGTCGTGTTCAACATCCTTAGCAATCAGGGAAATGCAAATCAAAACAACTTTGAGATATCATCTTACACCTGTCAGAATGGCTAAAGTCAAAAACACCAAGGATAACCTTTGCTGGAGAGGCTGTGGAGGAACGGGTACACTCATCCATTGCTGGTGGGAATGCAATCTTGTGCAACCACTGTGGAAGTCAGTGTTTCGGTTTCTCAGGAAATTCGGGATCAACTTACCCCTGGACCCAGCAATACCACTCTTGGGAATATACCCAAGAGATGCTTTATCAAATGACAAAAGCATTTGTTCAACTATGTTCATAGCAGTATTATTTGTAATAGCCAGAACCTGGAAACAACCTAGATGCCCTTCAATGGAAGAATGGATGAAGAAAGTATGGAATATATACACGCTAGAGTACTACGCTGCGGTAAAAAACAATGACTTCTCGAATTTTGCATGCAAATGGATGGAAATAGAAAACACTATCCTGAGTGAGGTGTCCCAGACCCAAAAAGATGAATATGGGATGTACTCACTCATAATTGGTTTCTAGCCACAAATAAGGACCACGGAGTCTACAAGAGGTGAACCTAAAGAAGCTAAGTAAGAAGGTGAACCCAAGGAAAAACATATAGTTGTCCTCTTGGCTAAGGGAAGTAGACCAAATTTCCGGGGAGAAAATGGGATCTTGGGGATGGGGTGGGATGGGGGTAAAGGGAGATGGGGAGAGAAAAGGTAGAAGGGAAGGAGGGGGGACTTGGGAAACAGGAGAATTGGGATAAAGGAAAGGTGGATAGGGGAGCACGGAACCACAATTCTTAGTTAAGGGAGCCAGTTTAGGGTGGGCAAGAGACTTGACCCTAGAGGTGCTCCCTAGTGCCCAAGATGAGGTTCCCAGTTAGTTCCTTGGGCAGCTGAGGATTGGGAACCTGAAATGACCCTATCCTAGAGCAATACTGACGAATATCTTGCATATCATCATAGAATCTTCATCTGGTGATGGATAGAGATAGAGACAGACACCCACACAGGAGCACTTGACTGAGCTCCCAAGGTCCCAAGGAGGAGCAGAAGGAGGGAGAACATGAGCAAAGAATTCGGGACCACGAGGCGTGCATCCACCCACTGAGACAATGGAGCTGATCTTCGGGGAGCTCACCAAGGCCAGCTGGACTGTGACCGAAAAAGCATGGGATAAAACCGGACTCTCTGAACATGTCGAACAATGAGGGCTGATGAGACACCAAGGACAATGGCAGGGGGTTTTGATCCTACTTAATGTGCTGGCTTTGTGGGAGCCTAGCCAGTTTGGATGTTCACCTTCCTAGATATGGACGGAGGGGGGAGGACCTAGGACTTACCACAGGGCAGTGAACCCGGACTGTTCTGTGGACTGGAGAGGGAGGGGGGGGAGAGGAGTGGGGGGAGGGGGAGAAGGGTGGAGGAGGGGGAGAAGGGTGGGAGGAGGGGAAGGGAAATGGGAGGCTGGGAGGAGGTGGAAACTTGTTTTTTTGTTTATGTTTTTTTTTCTTCTTTTCGCAATAAAAAAAAAGACAAATGAATTTCATTGACTGCCCTTGTTTAGAGCTCATAGGATGTGGACAGGGATTAAGAAGCTGGATTTTGGGCTGGAGAGAGAGCTCAGAGGATAAGAGCTGCTCTTCCAGAGGTCCAGATTTCAATTTGCAATAACCACACTGTGGCTCATAACCATCTATAATGAGATCTGATGCCCTCTTCTGGCCCACAGGGATAAATACATGCAGGCAGAATATTGTACAGTAAATAAATCTTTTGAAAAAAGAAGCTGGATTTCATTTTAATGGGAGTGTACCGACTAGGTCAAAGGAACAAGGTGTGTTTTTCTCTATTTTAAATATATGACATCTGGAGTATATGTGATGCAAAGAATTGCTCATCAGTCTAATATAGTCACATACACCTGTGCTTTACAGCATTCTTAGTATGAAGCTGTTTGGGTATGAGAAAAAATTATAAAACAGATTTGTATAGTTAGTATAACAAATAAGGATACAACGTGAGTCATAGATGTGTGGAGTTCATTAGCATATGGATATGTATTAAAATAGGGAAAGAAAGAGGTTGCTGGGTAGTAGAAGAAACCTTAAATCTCACCAATCAAAAGGCAGAGGCAGGTGAATCATTGTGAGATTGAGGTCCGCCTTGTCTACAAGAGTTCATTCCAGGACAGGTTCCAAAATCAGAGAGAAACCACTCTCAAAAAAAAGAGAAAGAAAGAATAAAGAACCTGACAGACTGTGAGATCATAATTGTTGTTAGGCAAACAATGTGGGATTCTATCTGCTCATTTCTAGGGCCAAAGATGTAGGAAGCTGCTGAGATGTAATGTTTACATTGGATCATTAACAAGTTAATTCTACATTTTGGGGGCATCGTTTCTGGAAGGTGATTCTTTAAACAAGGCTATGGCCAACTCTTTTCCATTTGGATATTTAGCTGGCAATATTTCACAAGTCTTGAGTACATAATCTCACAGAGTACCATCTCTCAAAAAATCTTTACAGGAACTTTTATGGGAGGAAGCCCTCTTCACTAAGAAATAAATCCCTGAATTAAGAATTTTAGTCTCAGAAGTCTTCAAAATGGTGAGTTTTCCATCACTACATTCATTCATATGTGTTTTATTTAGTATTACAACTCAGAAGGAAAAAAGTGTCTGGGCACGAGATCGTCAATGAATACCAAAAAGTTATATACCTCATATTGAGAGTTACAAGAGATAAATACTGGGATGAATACTATAATGGGAGTGTCATATAGGAAAGATTCAGTAAGGAACTGAACAAAATGATAGATTTATTTAGGCACTCTGAGATGGTGGACCTTTTCAGGGTGCGGGTTCCAGGTTATGGATTGGGGTGATTTACTATCCTGAGATTCTTACTTATACCCAAGAGGGCAGAGATTAAGATGTGGGCTAGGTGAATTTTTATAACAGTTCCCATCATTGTTCTATTTGTGGAAAATATCAGGTAAAATTCTCAGGGGGTGGGCCTGTTGCCTAGTGTGCATTAAGGGGCCTCCATTTTTAACAGTTTCATTGAATAGAAATTGCTTAGATTGAGGTATTTGTGTGAGGAGGCAGCTACCAACTTCTATGTGTCATTCTCTAAAAAGAACAACATGTTCTTAAATTTCTGGTCCCTGCCCATGGAATTAGTGTCTACCCAAGTATGTTCTTTTTTTATAAAAATTTTCTGTAAGAAAAAGATTGTTATTTCCCCGTTGCTTTTTCATCTCCATTACCTTTCAATCACCATTGCTTCTGCTCTATACTCTGATAAAATATTATCATTATGATAGTACAAACATGAGCATTGTTTCTTAAGCAAGAGTTTAAATATCTCTCTATGGATACTCTAAAATTAGTATCAAAGATGAAAGGATGAGTCTGAAGTACAAAAAGATCTGGTAGAAGCTTAGAGAGAATCAGATTGGGAGAAAAACTTTTCCAAATACACAGAACTATTTGTTACTCAATATAATTATTCTCTTTTTAGATGAAATAATATTGTTAAATAAACCCAAAAGAAGACATCATAACTATAAATATAATTTTTGTACTTACTCCAGATAAATAATCTGTCTAACAATATTTTTCAAGCATTCATCATACCAATTATGAATACTTGGTGGTGGGCTATCAGAAGCCTGGTATGCATTGTAGTTATTGGCTTTGACATTGCGTATGACACATGAAATAGCAGAAAACTGTTTATTTTCTTTTAAGAAAAGTAGCAGAACAGAGATTTCCATGACATTTTTATTTTCCATTTAATACTGTGAAATTGAGAAGAGATTCCTGTGTCTAGTTTACATTTCTTTTATGGTTAACCCAAAAAGTGAATTTTGAAATAACTTACTCAGTAAAAAATTGGTGGTAGTTCTTCGAAATTGGTCAAAATTCCCTGGAGAAATATCAGCGTTGAATTTTATAAAAATTCCATCCATCATATTTCATAGAAATTCTATCATTTTGGGAATACAGAATGTAATTTCAGTGGGATTTATGGTTAGCAGGATGTCTAAGCATTTTCTATCTTAAGAATGATGTGAGAAACCCACAAAATACCAAAAGATAATACATTTTTTGTTGATTCCCTGCTGAGAATTCCAAGAAAGGAAAATTGGAACAGATATCTTAGAATTATTCTTGCAGTGAGTAAATGTTGGATTGCAAATCTATTTAGCAATTTCTAAATATAAAGATTTACCAAAGCTAGATCTACAGGGGAGCTATTTAAGAAAAAAACCTTACAATGAGCTCAAATTAACACAGGTTATAATTCATTTATCACATAGAAGTACATATATTCTTATTCAAAGGGTTGTCTATTTTTTTTGTGAGAGCAGATAAGAACATTTACTGGAAACCCTATACATAGTAATTTTTAAGATATTTGAATTCGATACTGAGATGTTGATGAGATCCATAGGAGAAAGATACACAAGAAATAAGGCATTTTTTTCATTTAACCGAAAGTGTGAAGAATAACACAATATAACATTGCTTATTTTGTCTGCATTGTGAAAATATGGCATTTGGATTATATGAACGATATCTATGAGGTCATCAATCTATTGCAATGTAACAATGACTCCTTCACTCGCATATGTAGTTTACAGCAGACATGGTAAGAAAGGTCTGTGGTAGCTGAAATAAAAAGAATTAAATCACACAGGTTTACTTTAGTAAGAGTTAAATAAGGCTATATATTTTGTTTGTGAATGGTGGGTGAAATTTGTTTATACTATGGAGATATACTAGAATTCTTGTACTTGAATGACTAGAATGACTCTTGCCTGGCAAATCCACAAGTATTCTCTTCACTTATATAAAAGAACCCAAAACAGGGATCAGATGATATGTTCTCTTTCCATTGGATGTCTTAGTGTATCACACATGAGTATCCCATATCACATTTAAAGGCATCATAGAAGGGAGTGGAATAACCAAATAGGCTACTGCCAAATCCATAAAAAAATGGCATTTCAGTTATCTCACTAAATACAGTCTGTATATAAAGTTTTCATATCTTTAATTGTTAGATGTCATCTTCACTGAGAAGTAAAACTCTGAATTAAAAAATTATTGACCTCAGTTGCATCTAGCTAGTGGCAAGTTTTTCAATGTTACTTTCTTTCATATAAGCTTTACGAAGTGTTAGAGCTCAGACAAATGGTTTCCTGGCAGGAGGTAGTAAAAGAGTACCACAAAGTCACACATCACAAAACCTAAATTTAAGAAACACACAAAAATTCAATTGGGACAGATAAAACCAGGTAGTTTCCTGTTTCTTCTAGGGCAAGATTAAGAACAGAAAATTTCTGAACAGAATTCAGGATTTACTTTGATTTTATTTAAGAATAATGAAACTTTTTAGGTAAAGCGGTATCAATTGGTGGGATTTCTAGCCATGAGCTACAGCTATTTACAATAAGACAGGGGCTATGATAGAAGCCAGCTTCTTCTTAGTTAGAGTAAGAGTATTTTACTGGGTGCAAATTAGGAGAATTACCACAGAGGACAACCTTGGACTAGAGAATGTTCAGAAACCTCCATTTTGTTAGCCAATACTTAGATTGGATGGAGATTGAAGTTTGAAGTATTGTCCTCTACTGAGGCTGCTACCCATATTATTCATTTTGACATCCACTGAAAGTATACAATTTCCCTTCTATTATGGGCTCTACAAAAGGAGTTATAATAATTCTACAAGTGTTTTAAGTTTAGAAAAAGATTGATATTTTCATTTGCTTTGCAGTAAAGAATACTTCCCAATTAGCCCGTTTTTCTCTACCACCTGTTACAAATAAACCAGAATCAACATGAATATGATAGCCTTAACATGAGCTTGCAAATCTGAGAATAGCTGTTCCAATATTTCTAGAGGAAATAGCAGAAGGACTCAACACTACATAAACATCCTGAAGAAACTCAGGTGTACTGTGTGTGTGAAAAATATTTCCATAATCAGAAAATTTTTGTAACTCAATATAATTATTTTGTTTAAACAAACAATACTGAAATAAAAAATGTCACAGCTATTACCTCATAAACATAAACATTGTATTACTTATTTTATCGAACGCTTTCTTTAGTAATTTTTCTCACAATAACAAATGTTTATATATGTGTGTACCCATCCCTTAGTGAATACACATAACTTCACTGTTAGCTATTTTTTTGCCTTTTGTCCTTTCTTGCTTACTTCTTTTTTGTGCCCATGCGTGTCTAATCACTTTTCAGCATGGATTTCATATTATTTCCCTTATATGTTTCTTTTTTTATTTTTGCTTCTCTTTGATTTTTTTGGAGACTGATGTTCTGGAATTGGCTCTGTAGACCAAACTGGCATCAAATTCATAATAATGTTCATATTTCTGCCTCCTGAGTACTGGTATTAAAGGCATTCACCAACACTGCCCAGCTACAAATGATTCTGTCATAAAAATTTCTGCTAATGTTTTTTACCTGCTTTTAATTTAAATTTATTTTAATGTTATGCATTTATTCATTTTAAATAATATTTTTATTTTATATAACTATTCCAGATCCCTCTCTGTATGCTCCTTCCACTTCCCCATCTTAATCCTTACTTCTACTCCCTCAAAAACCACTCATAGAAGGAAAGTTCTCCCATGGGAGTCAATAGTCTGTGAAATCACCTGAGTAAGTGTCACTGCCTTCCCTCATTGTATCCAGGCTGAGCATCATATTCCTCAAATGGGACCAGGATCCAAAAGGAGAGCTTAAATTGAATATAATAGATGAAGTATATTTCAAAGAATGTTTCTGAAAGAAAACTAGATGCCCAGTATTACTTCTTGCTTGTAAAAATCCTAATGTGCATATTAAGCACCTAGTTCTGGCAGTCAATATGTGGCAGCAAAAAGAATACTGGGCTTTTTCTGTATAGATGATTATATGAAGGAGAGACTTTCAAGTTTTCATCAATTGGTGTTTAAAGTAGTAAGATAGGAAGAGATTCCTGTTTCCAGCTTTTGTTAATTTTGTGGAAAACCTAAACAACATGTGTCTTGAAATACTTGACACATTAAATATTGTGAAAACCCATACAGAAACTTCTGGGTCAAAATTCATAAAAGTTTCAGCCATAATGTTCTAAAGCAAGTGAGTACTCCTTGGAAAGGTATAGTACAATGAAGGTGGAATAATTGATAGCACAGTGTCTAAATACATGGTAGGAAAAATCTGACTTAAAAAAATCCCATAAAATGACAATGTATTCTGTTTTTGCATCATCGAAATGAAACCAAGCAGGGAATGTTGAAGCAGAAAACTCAGAATAATGTTTAAAATTAGTAAATGTAGAACACTACATCTACTACCGTGCCTTTCCAAGTATTACGACAGAATAAACACATCTGTAAAGCAGAGGCAATGTGTGGATGCATGGAGCCTTTATTAACACATGCTATAATTAAATAGAACAGATAGGAGAGACTTCTTTTCTTGTCAGCAGTGTTTTCTATTTTTCTGTGAGCATAGATAACACCATTTACTGGTAACATATACAGAGCAACTTATAAGACAAATGAAGAACATAGGTTAATCTGTGTGAGAATTCTGAAACGGTGGACACACAGGAATGAACAAACATTTAAGTGAAAGTAAGTGGAATAAAGCAAAAGAAAATGAATGGTGCTTTTTTTCATTTTGAGAATATAAAATCTAGAGAATAAGAACTGTGTCTTATGTTCCTTTTTCTATTATAATGATATTGTGACTAATTCACTTGCATGGGTGCTCTCCCGTAGCATATTAGGTAGTTTTGGGTAGAAGAAATTATGATACTTATAAATCTAACAAATTTGTGTCCTTAGTAAATTAGGATGAATGGTAGGAATTGTAGGTGCTTGGAGTCTCTTTAGAATTTTGAGATATATTAGTACAGAATATGAGATCTTAAGTTTTGCCTCCAAACACCAAAACACATTGTTTTTAAAGTTTTTCTTTATTTATTCATTTCTGTGCACATCAC
Source organism: Microtus oregoni (assembly GCF_018167655.1). NCBI lineage: Eukaryota > Metazoa > Chordata > Mammalia > Rodentia > Cricetidae > Microtus > Microtus oregoni. The sequence continues at coordinate 2,004,999 of NW_024544742.1, read as the reverse complement.
ATGATGTGATAAACCATAGAGGTCAGAGGAAAACTTAGAGGAGTCAGTTCTCTCCTTCTATCATCTGGGTTCTGGGGAAGGAACTCAAGTGGGCAGGCTTGGCAGCAGGTGCTTTCACAATTTTTAGTGAGGAGCAGCGGGCCTGCTTGTCATCACCCAGCTCTGGTATAGCTATCTTTATACCCAAAATAAAAACACACAAATTGTATTGTTTTAAATACTGCTTGGCCCATTAGTTTCACCCTCTTAGTGGCTAATTCTCTCATTTTGATTAACCCATTTCTAAAAATTTTTGTATCACCACGAGTGGTGGCTTATCAGAAAAGATTCAGTATGTCTGACCTGGTGGCTGGCTCTATTGTGTCTGACCAACTATGCTTTCTTTCTCCAGCATTCTGTTCTGTCTGCTCCACCTATCTAAATCCTGCCCTATCAAGAAGCCAAGGCAGTTCCTTTATTAACCAATGATGGTACCACATAGACAGATGACCCTCCTTCATCATTTCCCCTCTCTCTGTTTAAACAAAAAAGAAAAGCTTCTACTTTAACATAGTAAAATTAGATATAACAGAACAGTTATCAAGCATGAGTTAGAGTTACATATTTTAATCTACTTTATCTTTTATCAAAACTAAGGAAAACAATAACTCTCTATCTATTCTTCAACTCCATCAAAGACTCCTGAAGGATTTACTTCTTAAGTAAACAAGAAGAAAGAAACCTTGAAAACTCTAGAAGTGACAGAGACTTTTCGCTGCCTGGACAGTCACTGAAAGATCTTTTGTATCACTGGGGCATCCATCTTCAACCTTCAGGCCCATAGTATCCAGAGACATTTCTATGAATCACGAAATTTCAAGGGCAGTTCTGTCACTATCTGTTGTGTCCTGAAGAATGCACACAGAAACTTTCATGAATCAGGAACCCTGAAAGATCATGTCACCTTTAGGCAAGTTCAGCACTCCTCTCTCTGCGTGTTCTCTGTGTCCAGTTTATGCAACAGTCCAGGCATGAGCAGTTTCTTTCCAAAATGGCTAATAAACTCCCTAAAGAGCCTCTTCAATGCCCCTCTTCCTCTTGAAGAAGATTGGTGCTGCCAGGAGCAGACGTGTCTCATTGTCATGATAAGATTTAAGGTATTAAAACATTTAAAATTCCATATTCCATGGTCTTTGAAATATATGAAGAATGCCTATTTAACTGGAATATATCTCTATATATCTAGAAAATCTAACTTACATAACGACAAGCCTGATTATTATTGATGATTATCCATTAACAACCTATATTTCGTAATTATACATTACACTTTTAAATGAACTACACAATCACAATACCTTAATCAAGATCAGAAATATATATGTACATATAACAAAATTGACCTAAATTTAAATCACTAAAGCAAAATCCATAACATTGCAAAATATTCATATCTATATCATATCCCCTTTTAAATGTAAAAGAACATTCATAAACAATATTTGGGAACATGGGCAGTTTTTTCTCTCCAAACTGCTTCCTGATGTATGGGAGTGCTGTTATTCAGGTGTTTGATGGTGTAACCTGTGTGCCAGGTTCATCTTAGTCAGCAGTTGAGTGAAGTAATTTTTTTGAGGGTGTTCACAACCATTCAGGAGGGCGTGGTCTATCATACCATATTGGGATAGAAGCAATCCACAGAGTCTCATCATCTGTGACAATCAAAGAAGAACTTTTCCAAAGCATCATAACCTTAGATCCAAATTTTGAAGTCAAGATATTTTCAAAATATTCAGCAACATTCATAAAGAAATATCTTCAGCAGTTGTTGCTCCTTCCTCAGGATTCAAACAATTCTAAGAGAGCATAATAGCATACAGTATCAAGATTCACTGTATATTTTCCATCTTTTTGCAGCTTTATTTTAACATCTATTTTGTATACTTTTACTTTTTTGAGAAAGGTTCTCTGTAAATGTTTGTCCAGGAATTACTTGGAAGAACATGGTGTCCTTGAACTCACAGAGATCCACTGGTCTCTGCCTCCAAGGCATTGGGATTAAAGGTGTGTGCTACCATTCCTTGAAGTCACAGAGGTCAATCTACCTCTGCTTCTTGTAGTCACAGAGGTCAATCTACCACTGCCTAAAGAGTGTTGGGATTAAAGGTATATACCACCACACTCAACTACTCTCTTTCTTTTTTTTTTTACCTTGAGAAATTTAACATTTTGCCTTCATATATTTTTAACACACTGTATACCATTTAGAGCTTTTCTTGTCCTTGAATCTCTCTTCACCATATATCTCTTTTTCTGACTACATGGATCTTTAAGAGGAGGGTGAAAGACATGGTTTTGATGGCTGGATCCAGACAATTACTTAGTTTTCCAGCCTCATGGCAGAGGTACCACGGGAGCCATTTTTATTGCTACAACTCTGTGGTGTTTCAAGTCCCTGCCAACATGCAAGCTGTGGCATTCTGCTCACACACCACACTCAGTCCAACTGCCTGCCTGAAAGAGTCAGAATTTGCCCTGGCAGGAGGACCCAGAAAGCCAGCATTTTAAAATGGCATAGGTTTTTCCTGCTACAGCTGAAAACTGAAAAACATGCAGTTAGCTGTTTATCAACACAATGTACGTGTTTTGTGGCTGGACTCTTAAAGAGAGCTGCAACGTTTTGCAGCTAAAGCTGAGTCAGGAAGCCTCTCTTAAATGAGAGTGGTTGCTTGCCTCTAGCAAGCAGAGCAGACCCGAGAATTTGCTGCTACCAAGAAATCATGCTTTAATCTATATTTTCCCAAGCTTTCTCAGACTTTCTGTGGATTCATTTATCCATGTCTGGGAACCATTTGTAGATGTAGCTGTGGGCTGACTTCCTGTTCTGTGACACTGGGCCACCTGGCTAGCTTATGCTCTGATATTACAACACACAAATTGTATTCTTTTAAATACTGCTTGACCCATTAGTTTCAGCCTCTTATTGGATAATTCTCACATCTTGATTAACCCATTTCTAATAATTTGTGTAACACCACACCCCACCCTCCACAATCCTCAGAGAGGGTAAGGCACATTGCTTTGGGGAAGGTTCAAGTCTCTCCCTACTATATCTAGGTTAAGCAAGGTATTCATCCAAATAGAATAGTTTCTTATAAAGCAAGAATTTGCAGTAAGGATATATTCTTGTGGTACTGCCTGTGGCCCCTTAGTTTACCCTATCCATGCAATTATCGGCCACATTCAAAGTGACTAGTTTGGTTCCATGCTTTTCATTTCCAGTACACCTGGGTCTTTTGAGATACCATTAGTTCAGGTAGTGGTTCAGTGAGTGTATCCATCATGGTACTGAACTCTTTGCTCATATTCTCATTTCTCCAGATCTTCAACTGTATTTTGAGAGCTCAGTCCAATTTTCTGATTCAGGTCTCTACCTTTAGTACCATCAGTTGTTGGATAAAGGTTCTATGGAGATATTTAAGATATTCATCAGTCTCAGTACAGGGCAAGTTCATTTGGGTACCATCTTTTCTCTTACTTAGAGTATCAGCTGGGATCATCCTTGTGGATTAACGAGAATTTATCTTGGAACAGGCTTCTTGCTGACCCTATAATGGCTCCCTCAACTAAATTATCTTTTCTTTGCTCTCATCTCTGGCATTTCTCCATCTTCACTACCAGTTTTCCTCAAGTTCTCCCCAACTCTCCCCTTCATCATTTCTCTTCCCTTCTATACTCTCTTCTCCTTAAACCTCAATGTTCACAATATTGCAGGCAACCTTGTCTGATTTGATTTTTCCACATGGCACGATATATATTTTTCTTTGAGTTTACACTATTATGTGGCTTCTCTATGAACATGAAATATAGTCTCAATATCCTTCCATAACAACTAGTATCCACTGATGGTTGAGAACATACTATTTACATGTTTTTGGGTCTGGGTTCCCTCACTCAGGATTGTGATTTTTAATTCCACACATTGGCATGCAAAATTCAAGATGTCATTATTTTTAAACTGAGTACTACTCTAATGTGTAAATGTGCCACATTTTCTTTATCCCTCCCTTGGTTGGGGCAGCATCTAGGCTTTTTTTTCAGGTTCTGGCTAAAAATAATGAAGCTATGAACATAGTTGAATAAATGAATTGGTAGTATAATTGAGTATCATTTGGATAAATATATATCCCAAAGAAAAGATACTCAAAAGTCCTATTGCTGGATACGGAAGTAGGATGGGTCAATATTTTTCAATTGCTACTTAGGACAATATATTTTTCTTTAGATAAAAGAATAAGACAATTAAAACTCATTATGTCAACATATTTCTCTATATTCCTATAGTATACTTTCCTCACCTCTTTCATCAGTCGTGCTTTTTCCAATCCAATTTATACTTACACATATTTGTAAAATTATATGGACACTCACAAAAATTTAAAAGGTTTTTATGTGTTTGGATGTATCTGTGTATACATAACTGAGTGAAAAACTTTTACATTCTTAATTCTCAGCCCTTATGGAATTGTGTGCTCATTACCTTGTTTGTTATTTATGGACATGCATTCCTAGCTACTTTTCAAACTTTATCTTTTATTGTTTTGTCAAATATGTTTTTATTTTTAAATTTATTTTCATATTTGTTTTTATCTCTTCCTTTTTCTGTTCTTTTTGCTAGTTCAATTATTTCTTCATTTCTAATTTTTTTTTCATTTTAAATTGCCATCCATAAGAGCACTGAAAATGGTCAACATGGTACAACTGCATTGCAAACATTTTTTTTCATACAAACAACATTAAAAATAATAATAGTTGGTCTATTTTCCCTGTAGATAATTATGAATATTAGACAAATAATTTTGACATTAGATGGCATAAAATAACAAAGATTCTGTTCTATAATCATAATAATTATTAGCAGAATCAGAAATATTCATGCTGTGATCTACTTGTATTTAAACACAGTGAAACAAAAAAAAATGATTTCCTATTTCCATGTTTCATTGCCTGTGTAGTCTGAGTAATAAACATTCAACATGAAATAGCTGAGTAACTTTTGGTTTAGTCACAGTTCAAAGCCATCTGGAGACATATCAGAGTCAAAATTCATAAAATCTTCTAACCATCACATTGCATAGAATTCCAGAATTCCTTGTGAAGGTGTACAGGAATTACAAATGGAATAATGTATAGCATAAACATTAATGCTATGTATGGCACACCTGTTTGGAAAATACCATAAAAGAACTAGAGATCATTTATTGTTATTTCTTTTGGATAGAAGAAGCCAAGTGTGAAACATTCCCAGATACATTACAGAGTGACTCTTGTGATTAGAAAATGTAGATCACCATATCTACTGGTAGGAAAGAATAAAGACAGGTCTACAGTGGAAGCCTTTTAGAGACAAAATACGAACAAGAAGTCCAGAATATCCCAGGTTATAATACATAGATCACTTAGAAAAAATACCTACTCTTGTCAACAGAATTGTCTAATTTCCTTGAGAGTAGATTATACTATTAACTAGCAATGGTGTACACAGAAACATACAACACATTTTAAATCCATAGGCTGCTGTTGGTGAGAAGACAGAAAAGACTGAAACATAGGTATTAATGATTTTGTATCTGTTTGACTGAAAGTATACTGAGTGAAGGATAGGAAGAGGGGTGGTATTGTCTCCTTTTGGAAAGAAAAAGGCATATCAAGTAAATGAAGTGCAACTAAATGTTCATCAATCTATTATAATGTCAGAGTAAAGAATTCATTTTTCAAGTGAACTTTACTGAAGAGATGTAGTTACATGGGTACACATGGTACACATGGGTGTAAAAATAAGATTTATGACACACCGATTTTTGTATTTAGAAAAAATTAAATTGCCATAAAATGTGTTTTCAACAGTAAGTGATATTTCTTCTAGAATATGAAGATTATGAGATTTTCACAAACACTAGGATCATAACTGTTGCCTGGCAACCCAAGTAGGAATCTCACTGCTCATATCAAGAAATGAAACAACAAGAAACAACTGAGATGTACTCTTTTCCTTGGAGGTTTCTATAGTAGGTATAAGTATCCTATACAGATTTTATGTCAGCATAGGTAAGAAATGATTCAACAAATTAGGCTACAGCCAAATCCATGGGTAATGGCCTTTCATCTTACAATTTTCTCCAAGTCATGTGTATTTAATCTCATTGAATATAATCTGTGGAAATTCCTTTCAAAGACTGTTGTGGTTAGATGTCAACTTTATGGAGAATTAAAACTCTGAACAAGGAAATAAAATCCTCAGAGGTATCCAGGAAATGATCAATTTTTTATTTTTATCTCTCTTCATCTAAGTTTTTTTTTTAAGTGACACTCTTCAAATGAAAAAGTATCCTGTAAATTGAATTCAAATAATACCATATTTTCCCTCCTTACTACTAACCAGGAGATTTATTGGGAGTTTAAAACCAGGATGATAACAGTATTTTCTAGGCTAAGAAACAGCAGATAACTAAAGAGACGAAAGGAAATCCAAAGGGTTTCTTTGAAATGGGTTGAACCTTTCAGTCTATAACTTTCCAGTGTAAGGATTATTGAGATATCTAGTCGAGGACTGTGGGTTTTTACTCAGTAGGCCACGGGCTGGAATATAATCTACTTGCTACTTTTGAAATATTTAGATTATTATTTGGAAAAAAAACTGGCAATCAGAGGTACTTATGGTCACTATCCTGTCCAGTAGGACATCGCAGACACCAGGAAGTTTTTTTTTCTTTTTTTATTGAGAAAAGGAGAAAAAAAATCAAGTTTCCACCTCCTCCCAGCCTCCCATTTCCCTCCCCCTCCTCCCACCCTTCTCCCCCTCCCCCCACTACTTTCCCCCTCCCTCTCCAGTCCAAAGAGCAGTCAGGGTCCCTGTGGTAAGACCTAGGACCTCCCACCTGCGTCCATATCTTGGAAGGTGAACATCCAAACTGGCTGGGCTCCCACAAAGCCATCACATTACGTAGGATCAAACCCCCGTGCCATTGTCCTTTGCGTCTCATCAGCCCTCATTGTTCGCCATGTTCAGAGAGTCCAGTTTTATCCCATGCTTTTTCAGTCACAGTCCAGCTGGTCTTGGTGAGCTCGCAATAGATCAGCTCCACTGTCTCAGTGGGTGGGTGCATCCCTCGTGGTCCCGAATTCTTTGCTCATGTTCTCCCTCCTTCTGCTCCTCATTGGGACTTTGAGAGCTGAGTCCAGTGCTCCAGTGTGGGTCTCTGTCTCTATTTCCATCCATCAACAGATGAAGGTTCTATGATGATAAGCAAGATATTCATCAGTATTGCTCTAGGATAGGGTCATTTCAGGTTCCCTATTCTCAACTGCCCAAGGAACTAACTGGGGACCTCAGCTTGGGCACCTGGGAGCCCCTCTAGGGTCAGGTCTCTTGCCAACCCTAAAGTGGTTCCCTTAACTAAGAATTGTGGTTCGGTGCTCCCCTGTCCAACCTTCTTTTATCCCAATCCTCCTGCTTTCCCAAGGCCCGACCTCCTTCCTTTCTAACTTTTCTCTCCCCATCTCCCCTTACCCCAAACCCACCCCACCCAAAGATCCCAATTTTATCCCCGGCAATTTTGTCTACTTCCCTTAGCCAAGAGGATAACTATATGTTTTTCCTTGGGTTCCCCTTCTTACTTAGCTTCTTTAGATTCACCTATTGTAGACTCCCTGACCCTTATTTATGGCTAGAAACCAATTATGAGTGAGTACATCCCATGTTCATCTTTTTGGGTCTGGGATACCTCACTCAGGATAGTGTTTTCTATTTCCATCCATTTGCATGCAAAATTCGAGAAGTCATTGTTTTTTACCGCTGAGTAGTACACTAATGTGTAGATATTCCATACTTTCTTCTTCCATTCTTCCATTGAAGGGCATCTAGGTTGTTTCCAGGTTCTGGCTATTACAAATAATACTGCTATGAACATAGTTGAACAAATGCTTTTGTCATATGCTAGGGCATCTCTTGGGTATATTCCCAAGAGTGGTATTGCTGGGTCCAGGGGTAGGTTGATCCCGAATTTCCTGAGAAACCGAAACACTGACTTCCATAGTGGTTGCACAAGATTGCATTCCCACCAGCAATGGATGAGGGTACCCCTTCCTCCACAGCCTCTCCAGCAAAGGCTATCGTTGGTGTTTTTGACTGTAGCCATTCTCACAGGTGTAAGATGATATCTCAAAGTTGTTTTGATTTGCATTTCCCTGATTGCTAAGGAAGTTGACCATGACCTTAAGTGTCTTTTGGCCATTTGAACTTCTTCTGTTGAGAATTCTCTGTTCAGATCAGTGCCCCATTTTTTAATTGGGTTAATTAGCATTTTAAAGTCTAGTTTCTTGAGTTCTCTATATATTTTGGAGATCAGACCTTTGTCTGTTGTGGGGTTGGTGAAGATCTTCTCCCAGTCAGTAGGTTGCCTTTGTGTCTTAGTGACAGTGTGATTTGCTTTGCAGAAGCTTCTCAGTTTTAGTAGGTCCCATTTATTCAATGATGCTCTTAATGTCTGTGCTTCTGGGGTTATACATAGGAAGCGATCTCCTGTGCCCATCTGTTGTAGGCTATTTCCCACTTTCTCTTATATCAGGTTCAGTGTGTTCGGACTGATATTGAGGTCTTTAATCCATTTGGACTTGAGTTTTGTGCACGGTGAAAGATGTGGGTCTGTTTTCATTCTTCTACAGGTTGACATCCAGTTGTGCCAGCACCATTTGTTGAAGATGCTTTCTTTCTTCCATTGTATACTTTTAGCTACTTTATCAAAAATGAGGTGTTCATAGGTTTGTGGTTTAAAATCCGGGTCTTCTATATGATTCCATTGGTCGACTTCTCTGTTTTTATGCCAGTACCACCCTGTTTTCATTACTGTAGCTCTGTAATAGAGTTTGAAGTCAGGGATGGTAATGCCTCCAGAAGATCCTTTATTGTATAGGATTGTTTTGGCTATCCTGGGTTTTTTGTTTTTCCATATAAAGTTGATTATTGTCCTCTCCAGATCTGTGAAGAATTTTGATGGGATCTTGATGGGGATTGCATTGATTCTATAAATTGCCTTTGGTAGAATTGCCAATTTTACTATGTTGATCCTCCCAATCCAAGAGCAAGGTAGATCCATCCATTTTTTGGTATCCTCTTCAATTTCTTTCTTCAATATCATAAAGTTCTTGTCAAATAGATCTTTCACTTCCTTGGTTAGATGTACCCCAAGATATTTTATGCTGTTTGTGGCTATCGTGAATGGTGAAGCTTCTCTTATTTCCCTCTCTGCTTCCATATCCTTTGTGTATAAGAGGGCGACTGATTTTTTGGAGTTGATCTTGTATCCTGCCACATTACTAAAGCTGTTTATCAGCTGTAAAAGTTCTTTGGTGGAGTTTTGGGGGTCGCTTAAGTACACTATCATATCATCTGCGAATAACGAAAGTTTAACTTCTTCCTTTCCAATTCAAATCCCCTTGATCCCATTATGTTGTCTTATTGCTATTGCTAGAAGTTCAGGTACTATATTAAAGAGGTATGGAGAGAGTGGACATCCTTGTTGTGTTCCTGAGTTAAGCGGGTTGGCTTTGAGTTTCTCTCTGTTTAATTTGATGTTAGCTGTCGGCTTGCTGTATATAGCTTTTATTATATTTAGGTATGACCCTTGTACCCCTAATCTCTCCAAGACTTTTAACATAAATGGATGTTGAATTTTGTCGAATGCTTTTTCAGCATCTAATGAGATGATCCTATGGTTATTTTCTTTCAGTTTATTTATATGCTGGATTACATTGATAGATTTTCGTATGTTGAACCAGCCCTGCATCTCAGGAATGAAGCCTACTTGATCATAATGGATAATTTTCCTAATGTGTTCTTGGATTCGGTTTGCCAGTATTTTGTTGAGGATTTTTGCGTCGATGTTCATGAGTGAGATTGGCCTGTAATTCTCTTTCCTGGTTGAGTCTTTGTGTGGTTTTGGTATCAGAGTAACTGTAGCTTCATCAAAGGAATTAGGTAATGACCCATCTGTTTCTATATTGTGGAATACATTAAGGAGTATGGGTATTAGCTCTTCTTGGAAGTTCTGGTAGAATTCCGCATTGAAACCATCTGGTCCTGGGCTTTTTTTGGTAGGGAGGTTTTTGATAACAGCTTCTAATTCTAAACAGGTCTATTTAGATTGTACACCTGGTCCTGGTGTAACTTTGGTATATGGTATTTATCTAAAAAATTGTCCATTTCTTTTACATTTTCCAGTTTTGTGTTATACAGGCTTTTGTAATAAGATCTGATGATTCTCTGAATTTCCTCTGTGTCTGTGGTTATGTCCCCCTTTTCATTTCTGATCTTATTAATTTGCATATTCTCTCTGCCATTTGATTAGTTTTGATAGGTGTTTATCAATCTTGTTGATTTTCTCCAGGAACCAGCTTTTTGTTTCATTGATTCTTTGGATTGTTTTCTGTGTTTCTATTTTGTTGATTTCAGCCCTCAGTTTGATTATTTCCAATCTTCTACTCCTCCTAGGTGAGTCTGCTTCTTTTTTTCTAGAGCTTTCATTTGGGCTGTTAAGTCTTCAATATGTGCTTTCTCTGTTTTCTTTAAGTGGGCACTTAGTGCGATGAACTTTCCTCTTAGCTCTGCTTTCATAGTGTCCCATAAGTTCGAGTATGTTGCTTCTTTATTTTCATTGAATTCAAGGAAGACTTTAATTTCTTTCTTTATTTCTTCCTTAATCCAGGTATGGTTCAGTAGTTGACTGTTCAGTTTCCATGAGTTTGTAGGCTTTCTGGGGGTAGCATTGTTGTTGAATTCTAACTTTAATCCATGGTGATCTGATAAGACACAGGTGGTTACTAATATTTTTTTCTAATATTTTTTTGTAACTGTGTAAGTTAGCTTTGTTACTCAGTATGTGGTCAATTTTCGAGAAGGTTCCATGAGCTGCAGAGAAGAAGGTATATTCTTTCCTCTTTGGGTGGAATAATCTAGAGATGTCTGTTAAGTCCATTTGCTTCATTACCCCCATTAATTCTCTAATTTCTCTGTTAGGTTTCTGTCTGATTGACCTGTCCATTGGTGAGAGAGGAGTGTTGAAGTCTCCTACAATTAGTGTGTGCGGTTTGATGGCTGCCTTGAGTTTTAGTAATGTTTCTTTTACATACGTGGGTGCTTTCATATTAGGGGCATAGATATTCAGGATTGAGACTTCATCCTGATGAATTGTTCCTGTTATGAGTATAAAATGTCCCTCCCCATCTCTTCTGATTGATTTAAGTTTGAAGTCAACTTTGTTAGAAATTAGTATGGCCACACCTGCTTGTTTCTTAGGTCCATTTGCTTGATAAGCCTTTTCCCAGCCCTTTACTCTGAGTAGGTGCCTGTCTTTGTGGTTGAGGTGTGTTTCTTGTAGACAGCAGAATGTTGGATCCTGTTTTCTTATCCAATCTCTTAGCCTGTGCCTTTTTATAAGTGAGTTGAGCCCATTGATATTAAGTGATATTAATGACCAGTGGTTGTTAACTCCGGTCACTTTTTTAGTACTAGGGTTTGTGTGTTTCCCTTCTTTGATTTGCGGTGGTGAAGGGTCTCTAGATGTCTGAATTATTTTGGTCATTGTTGGACTCATTGGTTAGTGATTTTCCTTCTATTATTTTCTGTAAGGCTGGATTTCTGGCTACATATTGATTAAATTTGTTTTTATCCTGGAAAATTTTGTTTTCTCCATTTATAGTGAATGAAATTTTGGCTAGATATAGTAGTCTGGGCTTGCATCCGTGGTCTCTTAATTTTTGGAGTACATCTAACCAGGCTTTCATTTTTTCCATAGAGAAATCAGGTGTAAGTCTGATAGGTTTACCTTTATAAGTAACTTGGCCTTTTTCCTTTGCGGCTCTTAATATTCTTTCTTTATTCTATATATTTTGTGTTTTGATTATTAAATGGCTAGGGGATGTTTTCTTTTGATCCAGCCTATTTGGTGTTCTGTATGCTTCTTGAACCTTCATAGGTACCTCTTTCTTCAGGTTGGGAAAGTTTTCTTCTATAATTTTATTAAGTATATTTTCTGTACCATTGAGCTGCACTTCTTCTCCTTCTTCTACTCCAATTATTCTTAGGTTTGGTCTTTTTATTGTGTCCCAGATTTCCTGAATGTTTTGTGATGAGAGTTTGTTGGACTTGCTGTTTTCTTTGATCAGAGCATTTATTTTCTCTATGTTATCCTCAGAATCTGAGATTCTTTCTTCTATCTCTTGTATTCTGCTGGATATGCTTGATTCTGTAGTGTCTATTCATTTACCTAGATTTTCCATGTCCAGCCGGCCCTCTGTTTGTGTTTTCTTCTTTGCCTCCATTTCAGTTTTCAAGTCATGAACTGTTTCCATTATCTGCTTGATTGTTTTTCCTTGGTTTCCTAGGGTATCATTCACTGATTTCCTCAATTCCTTGAACTTTCTGTTATACTTCTCATCCATTTCTATAAGGGCATTTTTTATATGCTGTTTAAGGGTGTCAATCACTTTCATGAAGTCAGTTTTTTCTACTTCTTCTTGATTAAGCTGTTCATATTTTCCTGTTGTGAGGTCACTGGCTTCTGGTGGTTTTGTATTGTTTTTCAGATTGTTGGGAGAATTCCTGCATTGGCGTCTGCCCATCTCTTCCTCCCAATACTCCCCTTTGGATCTTCTTTTACAGGATCAGGTCTTCTTGCCCACTGATGTACCTTCCCAGTGATGTCACTCCCCAGAGATGTTTCTCCACAATGATATTTCACTTGGGGCCCAGATCGAAACTCTGTGCTGCTTGGTTAGCTCACGAACAAAGGGCCCACCCTGATCGTTGCGGGCAGGCTATGGTAACAAAGGAGCTGCAGGCCACCCCTTTGTCCTCCCGGTTCGGGTTCGGTCTCAGCGCCCTAGCAGGTTGCTATGCGGCCAAAGAAGGGAGGGAGGGAGGGAGACAGGGGGTGGGGGGATCTGGATGTAGGCTGTATGGAATAGGAAGAGAGAGGAGGTGTGGGCAGTATAGCCCCTGTAGGATGGCCAGGAATTGTGGGCAGGCTGAGGTATGTTCCCAGCTGCCGCAGCACTCACTCACCACAATGATGTTTCACTCGGTGCCCAGATCGAAACTCCTCGCTGCTTGGTTAGCTCGCTGACAAAGGGCCCACCCTGCTTGCTGCGGGCAGGCTATGGGAACAAAGGAGCTACCGGCCACCCCTTTGTCCTCCGGGTTCGGTTTGGGTCCCAGCGCCTCATTTATATTTTTTATTGAAAAAAAAAAATGTCCGCCTCCTCTCAGCCTCCCATTTCCCTCCCCCTTCTCTCCCTCCTCTCCCCCTCCCCCCCACTCATCTCCCCCTCCCTCTCCAGGCTGAAGAGCAATCAGGGTTTCCTGCACTGTGGAAAGTCCAAAGTCCTCCCCCCCTCTATCCTTGTCTAGGAAGGTGAACATCCAAACTGGCTAGGCTCCCACAAAGCCAGGACATTAATTAGGATCAAAACCCAGTGCCATTGACCTTGGCTTCTCAGCAGCTCTCATTGTCCACGATATTCAGAGAGTCCAGTTTTATCCCATGCTTTTTCAGTCACAGTCCAGCTGGCCTTGGTGAGCTCCCAGTAGATCAGCCCCATTGTATCAGTGGGTGGGTGCACCCCTCATGGTCCTGACTTCCTTGCTCATCTTCTCCCTCCTTCTGCTCCTCATTGGGACCTTGGGAGCTCAGTCCAGAATTCCAATGTGGGTCTCTGTCTCTATCTCCATCCATTGCAAGATGAAGGTTCTATGACAAGATATTCATCAGTATTGCTATAGGATAGTGTCATTTCAGGTTCCCTATCCTCAGCTGCCCCAGAAACTCACTGAAGATATCGCCCTGGGCACCTTGGAGCACCTGTAGGTCCATGTCTCTTGCCAACCCTAAGATTTCTCCCTTAATTAAGATATTTGCTTCCCTGCTCCCCTATGCAACCTTACTTTATCCCAATCATCCCATTTCCACATGCTCCCCCCATCCTCCCCTTCTCACTTTTCTCTCCCCATCTCCCCTTACCCCCCTCCCATCCCACCCCCAAGGTCCCAATTTTTTGCCCGGCAATCTTGTCTACTTCCCTTAACCAGGAGGATAGCGATATGTTTTTCTTTGGGTTCACCTTCTTATTTAGCTTCTTTAGGATATCAAATTATAGACTCACTGACCTTTATTTATGGCTAGAAATCAATTATGAGTGAGTACATCCCATGTTCATCTTTTTGGGTCTGGGTTACCTCACTCAGGATAGTGTTTTCTATTTCCATCCATTTGCATGCAAAATTCAAGAAGTCATTGTTTTTTTACCGCAGCATAGTACTCTAATGTGTATATATTCCACACTTTCTTCATCCATTCTTCCACTGAATGACACCCTTCCTATTTCTTAAGTTTTCTCTTTTATAAAAAAAAATTCTTAGAATACACTATTTGGGATTATTTGACTCTCATTCAACATCATAGTAGATTCATCAAAGAAAATGATAAATCTATCAAATTCTTAAAACATTTATGAAATCTCAGACACCATGAAAAGAGAAGAATGAGGTCAAGACCATGATGGGGACACCCACTGTAACACCTTATCTGAGCTAATAGAAGTCTTCCAACTCCATCTTGACAGTGAGGAAACCTGCATAGGACCAAACTAGGAATATAGGTGAGAGTTGTATGCCTGCGTCAGACTGTGGGGCCACTGGATTTGTCCCTACTGCTTTTTCTGTGTTTTTAGTACCCATTTTCCCTAGAGAGATACGTTGCTCAGCCTAGATATAGTGGGTGGGGCAGTGGTCTTGCATCAGAGCAATGATTTAGACTTGTTGACTACCTATGGCAATCCTTACCTTCTCAGAGGAATGGATGCGGATAGGATAGGTTGGAAGGGGGAAGGTGAAGGGAGCAGGAGAATAGGAAGTAGTGGGAAATTGATTTTGCATGTGAAAAGAGAAAATTGTTTTAAAATTAATTTTAAAATATGACTGTAGATTTTTTTAGTTTTTATTGGGCTCTACATTTTTCTCTGCTGCCCTCACTGCCTCTCTCCTCCACTTCGACCCTCTCCCAAAGTCCCCGTGCACTCTAATTTCTCAGAACTTCTTCTCTTTTTCTACTTCCCATGTAGATTAGATCTATGTATGTCTCTCTTAGTGTCTTTATTGTTGTCTAAGTTCTTTGGGATTGTGATTTGTAGATATTCCAACAGTTTAATAGAAGTGTTTTCTGCATGTAGTTGCCCCTAATATTTTGATTTCATTTTGAGTCCATTCTTTCTTTCTCGTGGTTAGGTGACTCTTACAATATTGCCTGCTGTCTCAAAGAACTAGCAATGGAATTAGTTGGTTCTGTGTATTCATTTCTATCCAAGATCTGCTGTGATTTTTATTATTTCTCTCTGTCCACTGCAATTGGCTTTAAATGGTTGTTTTCTTGTGATTTTTGAGTTATATCTTTTAGCCATACATTTGTTCTCTGTTGATATTTTACTGTAGGCACTTTTAGTTATAAATTTCTCTCATATGATAGTTTTTAGTATGTTCAAGAAGTTTTACTCTTTTATGTTTGCTTTTTCATTCCATTCCATGAAGCTTTTTTTTCCTACTTATTCTCTTTAACTGTTCCTTATTCAGTAACAATTTGTTTAAACTCCATGAGTTTTCATTTACTAGCAAGGTTTTCCTTGCTGTTAATATAAGTTTTCCTTTTCATTGTCATCAAAGGGGATACATTCAGTTAAATAAATCTTTTGAATTAAAAAAATCAGTGTTTTTATTTTTACTTAGTTCTTTGAGAATTTGGTCACATGTGTTTTGGTCATTCATTTTCCTCCCCATCTCTCTCAGATCCATCCCATTTTCTACCCACCCAGTTCTTATTTTCTGCCATAATCAATGACCACTCTGCAGTCGCTCACTTTATTGCCCTTAACTAGCTTTGGGTCTTTCTATTCACTGCCATCTACTGCAAAGAAAAACTTTTGTGCTGAGAGTTGACCAATTTACTAATCTGTGGGGGTAACAATTAGCATTTACTTTAGGCCTATCTAAAAGATTGAGAATCAATATCAATGAACTTTGTTCTGTTGGTCAGAAATTCTGTCATTGAGAGAAATCTTTCAGGTTAGCCCACAAAGTGATGGGCTGATTCACTGCCCCTCTTGCTTTAAGAATTTCATATGTGGAACTGTTTTGCATGATTTACACTCACACTCCACAACAACCCCTTCTGTTCCCACCTTCTCAAATTCAAGGACAGTCACAAAGTCTTCTAAGTGCTCAAGAGGTGTGCATTAACTACAGTAGGCGAGAAGTTGTTAGGATTTCTAAGAAGACAGCT
The DNA here is from genome assembly GCF_018167655.1 of Microtus oregoni. Lineage (NCBI taxonomy): Eukaryota > Metazoa > Chordata > Mammalia > Rodentia > Cricetidae > Microtus > Microtus oregoni. The sequence continues at coordinate 1,988,635 of NW_024544742.1, read as the reverse complement.
CCCTTCCCTTAGGCCATAAACACTAGGTTTTTGTAGTAAGACCTAATGATTCTCTGAATTTCCTCAATGTCTGTTATTATGTCCCCATTTTCATTTCTGATCTTGTTAATTTGCATGTTCTCTCTCTGCCTTTTGATTAGTTTGGATAAGGGTTTGTCAATCTTGTTGATTTTCTCAAAAAAAACAGCGCTTTGATACATTGATTCTTTGGATTGTTATGTGTTTCTATTTGTTAATTTCAGTGCTCAGTTTTTTTTCAAGCCTTGTACTTCTCCTGGGTGAGTCTGCTTCTTTTTTCCAGAGCTTTCAGGTGTTATATTAAGTCTCTAATGTGTGCTTTCTCTGTTTTCTTAATGTGGGCACTTAGTGCTATAAACTTCCCTATTAGCACTGCTTTTATAAGGTCCCATAGGTTTGGGTATGTTCTATCTTTATTTTTGTTGAATTCAAGAAAGACTAAAATTTCTTTCTTATTTCTTCCCTGACCCAGGGGTGGTTCATTAGTTGACTGTTCAGCTTCCATGAATTTCTAAGCTTTCAGAGGATAGAATTGTTGTTAATTAACTTTACTCCATGGTGATCCAATAAGACACAGGTGGTATTCCAATTTTTTGTATCTGTAAATGTTTGCTTTGTTACTGTGTATGGGATCAATTTTTGAAAAGGTCCCATGAGGTGCTGAGAAGAAGGTATATTCTTTCTATTTGAGTGGAATGTTCTATAGATGTCTGTTAAGTCCACTTGATTCATTACCTCCATTAATTCTCTTATTTCTCTGTTAGGTTTCTGTCTGATTGACCTATCCATTGGTGAGAGAGGAGTGTTGAAGTCTCCTACTATTAGTGTGTGCAGTTTGATGGCAGCCTTGAGTTTTAGTAATGTTTCTTTTATGTACATGGGTGCTTTTATATTAGGGGCATAGATATTCAGGATTGAGACTTCATCCTGATGAAATGTTCCTGTTAGGAGTATAAAATGTCCCTTTCCATTTCTTCTGATTGATTTTAGTTTGAAATCAACTTTGTTAGCAATTAGTATGGCCACACCTGCTTCTTTCTTAGGTCCATTAGCTTGATAAGCCTTTTCCCAGCCCTTTACTCTGAGTAGGTGCCTGTCTTTGTGGTTCAGGTGTGTTTCTTGTAAAGAGGAGAATGTTGGATCCTGTTTTCTTATGCAATCTCTTAGCCTGTGCCTTTTTATAGGTGAGTTGAGCCCATTGACATTAAGTGATATTAATGACCTGTGGATCTTAACTCTGTTCAATTTCTTAGTAGTAGGTTTTGTGTGTTTCCCTTCTTTGAGTTGTGTTGGTGAAGGTTCTCTAGATGTCTGAGTTATTGTGGTCATTGTTGGACTCCTTGGTTAGTGATTTTCCTTCTATTATTTTCTGTAAGGCTGGATTTGTGGCTATGCATTGCTTAAATTTGTTTTTATCCTGGAAAATTTTGTTTTCTCCATTTATAGTGAACGAAAGCTTGGCTGGGTATAGTAGTCTGGGCTTGCATCCATGGTCTCTTATTTTTTGCAGTACATCTATCCAGGATCTTCTGGCTTTCATGGTTTCCATAGAGAAGTCAGGTGTAAGTCTGATAGGTTTACCTTTATAAGTAACTTGGCCCTTTTCCTTTGCAGCTCTTAATATTCTTTCTTTATTCTGTATGCTTTGTGTTTTGATTATTATATGGCAAGGGGATTTTTTTTTTGATCCAGCCTATTCAGTGTTCTGTATGCTTCTTGATCCTTCATAGGTACATCTTTCTTTAGGTTGGGAAAGTTTTCTTCTATAATTTTATTAAGTATATTTTCTGGACAGTTGAGCTGCACTTCTTCTCATTCTTATACTCCAATTATTCTTAAATTTGGTCATTTAGTGTGTCCCATATTTCCTGAATGTTTTATGATGAGAGTTTGTTGGACTTGTTGTTTTCTTTGATCCGTGTGTTTATTTTCTCTATGTTATCTTCAGAATCCGAGATTCTTTCTTCTATATCTTGTATTCTGCAGGTTATGCTTGTTTCTGTAGTCTCTATTTGTTTACCCAGACTTTTCATGTCCAGTCGGCCTTCTGTGTTTTCTTCTTTGCCTCCATTTCAGTTTTCAAGTCTTGAACTGTTTCCATTATCTGTTTGATTGTTTTTCCTTGGTTTCCTAGGATTTATTCAATTCTTCAAACTTTCTGTTATACTTCTCATCCATTTCTATAAGGGCATTTTTTACATGCTGATTAAGGGCATCAATCACTTTCATAAAGTCAATTTTTTCTACTTCTTCTTGATTAAGGTGTTCCTGTCCTTCTGTTGTGATTTCGTTGGGTTCTGATCGTTTCGTGCTGTTTTTCAGATTGTTGGGTGAATTCTTGCATTGGCGCCTACCCATCTCTTCCTCCAATTACTCCCCTATGGATCTTCTTTTACAGGATCAGGTCTCCTTGCCTACTGATGTATCTTCCTAGTGATGGCACTCCCCATTGATGGCTCTCCTGGTGCTCGAGTGATGTCTCTCCTGGTGCCAAGATCAGATCTCCATGCTGGTTGGGTAGCCCAATGATGGATCTCCTGGTGCCAAGATCAGATCTCCGTGCTGGATGAGTAGCTCGTAAACAAAGCAGCTACCTTGCCTGCTGCAGGCAGGCTATTGAAACAAAGGAGCTCCCGCCAGCTAGGTTGCCCTCGGGATTCAGCCCCAGCGCCATGAAGAGGGAAGGAAGGCTGAAGGGGGAGGGTTCAGGATGCAAGCTGGGTGGCATAGGAAGAGAGAGGCAGTATGCTGGGAGTATAGGCCCAGCAGGAAGCCCAGGAAGTATAGGGAGGATGAGGAAAGTCTGAGTTCCCTGTCCCGGGCTGCTGCCACGGGTCTAAAACTCACCCCAATGATGGCTCTCCTGGTGTAGAGATCAGATGTCCGTGCTGATTGGGTAGCTCATAAACAAATCGCCTACCATGCTTGCTGCAGGCAGGCTATTGAAATAAATGAGCTCCCGTCTGCTAGATTGCCCTCGGGGCTCTTCTATCTCTTGTATTCTGTTGGTTATGCTTGCTCATCTCTGTAGTCTCTGTTTATTTACCTAGATTTTCCATATCCAGATGGCCCTAGGTTTTTGTTTTCTTCATTAACTTCCTTTCAGTTTTTAAGTCTTGAACTGTCTCCATTATCTATTTGATTGTTTTTTTTTTCTTGTTTCCCAGGGTATCTTAGGAATATATTCATTTCTTCAATCCTTTTGATATTCTTCCATTCATATATTTTGTTTTTTTTTTATTGAGAAAAGGAAAAAAAAAGTATCCGCCTCCACCCAGCCTCCCATTTTCTTCCCCCTCCTCAAACCCTTCTCGCACTCTTTCAAACACCGTTCCCCCTCCCTGTCCAGTCCAAAGAGCAGTCAGGGTTCCCTGCACTGTGGAAAGTCCAAGGTCCGCCCACATCTATCCAAGTCTAGGAAAGTGAACATCCAAACTGGCTAGGCTCCCACAAAGCCAGAACATGAAGTAGGGTCAAAACCCCGTGCCATTGTCCTTGGCTTCTCATCAGTCCTCATTTTTCACCATGTTTAGAGAGTCCGGTTTTATCCCATGCTTTTTCAGTCACAATCCAGCTGGCCTTGGTGAGCTCCCAGTAGATCAGCCCCATTGTATCACTGGGTGGGTGCACACCTCGTGGTCCTGACTTACTTGCTCATCTTCTCCCTCCTTCTGCTCCTCATTGGGACCTTGGGAGCTCAGTCCAGTGCTTCAGTGTGGGTCTCTGTCTATATCTCCATCCATCACCAGATGAAGGTTCTATGGCAAGACATTCATCAGTATTGCTATAGGATAGGGGCAGTTCAGGTTCCCTATCCTCAGCTGCCCAAGAGAATAACAGGGGACATCACCATGGGCTCCTGGGAGCCAACCTAGGGTCAAGTCTCTTGCCAACCCTAAACTGGATCTCTTAACTAAGAATTGTGCTTCCATGCTCCCCATCCAAACTTCCTTTATCTTAATCCTCCTGTTTCCCCAAGTTCACCCCCTCCTTCCCTTCTCACTTTTCTCTCCCAATCTCCCCTTAGCCCCATCACACCCAACCCCAAGGTTCCCAATTTTCTCCCCGGCAATTTTGTCTACTTGCCATAGCCAAGAGGAAAACTATATGTTTTTCCTTGGGTTCCCCTTCTTATTTAGCTTCTTTAAGTTCACCAATTGTACTCTCCATGACACATATTTATGGCTAGAAATGAAATATGAGTGAATACATCCTATGTTCATATTTTTGGGTCTGGGATACCTCACTCAGGATAGTGTTTTCTATTTCCATCCATTGCATGCAAAATTTGAGAAGTCATTGTTTTTAACCGCAGCGTAGTACTCTAGCGTGTATATATTCCATACTTTCTTCATCCATTCTTCCATTGAAGGACATCTAGGTTGTTTCCAGGTCCTGGCTATTACAAATAATACTGCTATGAACATAGATGAACAAATGCTTTTGTCATATGATAGGGCATCTCTTGGGTATATTCCCAAGAGTGATATTGCTGGGTCCAGGGGTAGGTTGATCCCGAATTTCCTGAGAAACCGAAACACTGATTTCCACAATGGTTGCACAAGATTGCATTCCCTCCAGTAATGAATGAGGGTACCCTTCATCCAAAGCCTCTCCAGCAATGGCTATCCTAGGTGTTTTTGACTTTAGCCATTCTGACAGGTATAAGATGATATCTCAAAGTTGTTTTGATTTGCATTTCCCTGATTGCTAAGGAAGTTGAGCATGACCTTAAGTGTCTTTTGGCCATTTGAACTTCTTCTGTTGAGAATTATCTGTTCAGTTTAGTGCCCCATTTTTAATTGGGTTACTTAGCATTTTAAAGTCTAGTTTCTTGAGTTCTCTATATATTTTTGAGATCAGACCTTTGCCTTATGCGGGGTTGGTGAAGATCTTCTCCCAGTCAGTAGGCTGCCTTGTTGTCTTAGTGTCCTTTGCTTTAGAGAAGCTTCTCAGTTTTAGTAGGTCCCATTTATTCAATGTTGCCCTTAATGTCTGTGCTGCTAGGGACATACATAGGAGGCAATCTCCTGTGCCCATCTGTTGTAGGGTACGTCCCACTTTTTCTTCTATCAGGTTCAGTGTGTTCGGCTGATATTGAGGTCTTTATTCCATTTGGACTTGAGTTTTGTTCATGGTGATAGATATGGGTCTATATTCATTCTTCTACAGGTTGACATCCAGTTGTGCCAGGACCATTTGTTGAAGATGTTTTCTTTCTTCCATTGTATACTTTTAGCTCCATTATCTACAATGAGGTGTTCAAAGGTTTGTGGGATAAAATCTGGGTCTTCTATACGATTCCATTGGTCGACTTCTCTGTTTTTATGCCAGTACCACACTGTTTTCAATACTGTAGCTCTGTAATAGAGTTTGAAGTCAGGAATGGTAATGCCTCCAGACAATCCTTTATTACATAGGATTGTTTTGGCTATCCTGGGTTTTTTGTTTTTTCATATAAAGTTGATTATTGTTCTCTCAATTTCTGTGAAGAATTTTCATCGGACCCTGATGGGGATTGCATTGAATCTATAAATTGCCTTTGGTAGAATTGCCATTTTTACTATGTTGATCCTCCCAATGCAAGAGCAAGGGAGGTCCTTCCATTTTCTGGTATCCTCTTCAATTTCTTTCTTTAATGCCTTAAAGTTCTTGTCAAATAGATCTTTCACTTACTTGGTTAGAGTTACCCCAAGATATTTCTTACTGTTTGTGGCTATCATGAATGGTGAAGCTTCTCTGATTTCCCTCTCTGCTTCAATATCCTTTGTGAATAAGAGGGCAACTGATTTTTTGGAGTTCATCTTGTATCCTGACACATTACTAAAGGTGTTTATCAGCTGTAGGAGTTCTTTGGTGGAGTTTTTGGGGTCACTTATGTACACTATCATATCATCCACAAATAACGAAAGTTTAATGTCTTCCTTTCCAATCTGAATCCCCTTGATGCCATTATTTTGTCTGATTGCTATTGCTAGAACTTCAAGCACTATATTGAAGAGGTATGACGAGAGTGGAGAGCCTTGTCGTGTTCCTGAGTTTATCGGGATGGCTTTGAGTTTCTCTCCATTGAATTTGATGACAGCTGTCGGCTTGCTGTATATAGCTTTTATTATATTTAGGTATGACCCTTGTATCCCTAATTTCTCCAATACTTTTATCATAAAGGGGTGTTGAATCTTGTCAAATGCTTTTTCAGCATCTAATGAAATGATCATATGGGTCTTTTTTCTTTCAGTTTATCTATATGATGGATTACATTGATAGATTTTCGTAGTTGAACCAGCCCTGCATCTCTGGGATGAAGCCTACTTGATCATAATGGATAATTTTTCAAATGTGTTCTTGGAAATGGTTTGCCAGTATTTTGTTTAGGATTTTTGCGTTGATGCTCATGAGTGAGATTGTCCTGTAATTCTCTTTCCTGGTTGAGTCTTTGTGTGGTTTTGGTATCAGAGTAACTGTAGCTTCATAAAAGGAATTTGATAATGATCCTTCTCTTTCTATATTATAGAAAACATTAAAAAGTATAGGTATTAGCTCTTCTTGAAAGTTCTGGTAGAATTCTGCATTGAAACCATCTGGTCCTGGGCTTTTTTTATAGGGAGGTTTTTGATAACAGCTTCTAATTCTTCGCGACCAACAGGTCTGTTTAGATTGTTCACCTGGTCCAGGTTTAACTTTGGTATATGGTATTTATCTAAAAAAGTGTCCATTTCTTTTACATTTTCCAGTTCTGTGGTACACAGGATTTTGTAGTAAGATCTAATGATTCTCTGAATTTCCTCTGTGTCTGTGGTTATGTCCCCCTTTTCATTTCTGAACTTATTAATTTGCATATTCTCTCTCTGCCGTTTGATTAGTTTGGATAGCGGTTTATCAATCTTGTTGATTTTCTCCAGGAACCAGCTTTTTGTTTCATTGATTCTTTGGATTGTTTTCTGTGTTTCTATTTTGTTGATTTCAGCCCTCACTTTGATGATTTCCACTCTTCTACTCCTCCTATGTGAGTCTGCTTCTTTTTTTCCAGAGCTTTCAAATGGGCTGAAAATTCTCCAATATGTGCTTTCTCTGTTTTCTTTAAGTGGGCACTTAGAGCTCTGAACTTTCCTCTCAGGACTGCTTTCATAGTGTCCTAAAAGTCTGAGTATGTTGAGTCCTTATTTTCATTGAGTTCAAGAAAGACTTTAATTTCTTTCTTTATTTCTTCCTTAATCCGGGTATGATTCAGTAGTTGACTGTCCAGTTTCCATGAGTTTGTAGGCTTTCTGGGGGTAGCATTGTTGTTGAATTCTAACTTTAATCCATGGTGACCTGATAAGACACATGTGGTTACTAATATTTTTTTGTAATTGTGTAAGTTAGCTTTGTTACCGAGTATGTGGTCAATTTTCGAGAAGGTTCCATGAGCTGCAGAGAAGAAGGTATATTCTTTCCTCTTCGGGTGGAATAATCTATAGATGTCTGTTAAGTCCATTTGCTTCATTACCTCCTTTAATTCTCTAATTTCTCTGTTAGTTTTCTGTTTGATTGACCTGTCCATTGGTGAGAGAGGAGTGTTGAAGTCTCCTACTATTAGTGTGTGTGGTTTGATGGCTGCCTTGAGTTTTAGCAATGTTTCTTTTACATACGTGGGTGCTTTATATTATGGGCATAGATATTCACGATTGAGACTTTGTCCTCATGAATTGTTTCTGTTAAGAGAAAAATGTCCATCTCCATCTACTCTGATTGATTTTAGTTTCAAGTTGACCTTTTTGTTTGTAATCTCTAATTGTTTATGGCAGTTTTTACCTCCTTTTTAATGTCCTCTATTATTTTCATATATTTCATTTTGAGTCGATTTCTTCTAATTCTTCTGGAGTAGGCTGTACAATTCTTCTTATTTCAGACATTGCAGACACCAAGAAGTTTTAAAACCCTTCTTTTCTTAGACAGAAATTTATCTTTGAGCACTTTTCCTATAGGGAACTTCTATACAACGTAATTAATCTGATGACATCTAGAAACATATAATACTCATGTTCTCACTCATGAGTACTCATGTTCATGGAGTCTTCCCCCAAATATTTACTTTTTTTTATTTTTGAGATCCAATGTAATTATTGATTTCCTCATTTCTTAGTTAGTCCCTCACTTTTTTACTGTTCTTTGAATTAATTTTTACCAGTACAACAATAAAAATATAATTATGACTGCCTAAACAACAGCATGACATGATAATTATCTGTTCATTCCTAGCATTCACCAAAAAGAAATGCTGTCTTGTTTCAATGATGTATATGCTGCAGAGTGTTACACATTTTAGTGATTTAGTGATTATTTTCCATGCACAATTATTATTATACATGCAAAATATCATCATTCTAAGGTTCATAGAGGAATGGTCTAAGGGATAGCCTAAGCATGGCCTATATACTATCTGTATAGTAGTCTTCCTTTAAAATACTGGTGGGGAGATTTGGTGGACACTGTATTGACACAGGACATTAATCCTTCCTTGGAGAGATGGAAATAGGAAGAGGTAACAAGAGTCCTGTGATTTGACTCTATCTTTGATAGATAGAAAAACATTTCCTCTAAGAATGTAAACATGTGATCCTAGTGCTGGTATGGAGAAAAAGGGATAGTACATTATTAGTGTACAACTGATGATTGACAGAGTAGAGTACATATTTTCAAGAATGAGTATAGCTCCTCCTGGTCTACTATAAGAGAGTTTGTCTCACTTATGAGAAAATTCACTGGATGCCAGATTTAAGTGACTGTGAGGACATTTCTGTAAATCTAGCAATGAAAAGTATAGGCCGAAGAAGACAAGAATTGTGAGTTTGAGCTTTTCTTTAGATTTATAGGTAGTGCTTGACTCAAAAATTATCAAAAGCTAAAAGAGGCACAGTGATGTGATGGGAACATATGTGGTGGTTATATAACTGTAATTTATGCATTATAGACTAAACTTGTCAAACACTTCCACAAGGGCAGGTTTTGCAGTAATTCATTTGGTTTCACAGTCATGTAAACCCAAATTTGGAATATGGAAATCAGAGTGTATATGTTTTAACACCCTGTGTTATGATGGTTTGAAAAAGAAAGGAATAAGAGAAAAGGAAATGGTGAGAGTGAGAAGAGAGAAGAAGGACGTGAGGAAGAAAACTGGGGGGAAGATAGAAGATGGGGCAGGGATAAAGGGTAGAAAGGAAAGAAATGGAGTTGTAAAAGGACAAGAGACAGCATACTGTCAAGATGACTGACTTTTTGTAAGACAGTTCTTTTGGCATACATGCTTGTAATATCAGTACAAGGAATATTTGGGCAGGAAGGAATAAGAAAGAAAGAACTGACATAACCTGGAAAAAGGCAGAATTAGAAGGTGGAATGTGAAATAGGATAGTGCATCTAAGGTTTTGTTTTTGCTTTGTTTTGAGATTGGGTTTGATTGTGTATTCCCTGGCTTTGCTGGATCTCAATTTGTTTACAGGGATGGACTTGAACATGGAAATTAGTGTGCATCTTCCTATCATGTGCTGGCAGTTAAAGTCTGTGTCACTTTTCAAGGCCCAGAAACTCTCTTAAAATAAAAATAGAAGTTAGCATGGCATTGTTAGATGGTTGGTAGTATACAGACTCAATTCAAAATTCTCTGTACTAGGAGCTGGAGACTATGGACCAAATAATAATAATAATAATAATAATAATAATAATAATAATAATAATATAAAATAATGTTTGGACCAAATAATAAGACTCATGTTAAAAATATTAATATACAATCTGTGGCTTAATAATTATTCCTGACTCTGTAGCCCATTAGCTCATGCTTTTATTAACTAATTCTTACATCTTAAAATTTCCCATTTCCATTATTTTATATTTTACCATGATGCATGTGATTTGTCACCTAACATCTTGCTTTTTTAAGTGATATGTATCTTTGCATATCTAGAAGACATAACTAGAATGACTAAAATTTGGACTATTAGAGATGACTATATTTACCTTCATCATTCTTAACCATTTATTATCAATCTTTTTACAATGAAAGTAAACATTTATATACAATAATTTGGGGAATGTGTGCATGGTTTTATCCAAATTTGTTTTGGCTGTTTGATGAGCAAATATTTTTAGGATTTGTTGTCACCTGCTAGGGCAGTCTTCTTCCATCAAGCCCCATGAACCTAATATACATCCACAGGATTCCATAATCTGTGAATACAAAGCCAGAAGTTCTTTTCCACTGCAAATTATCTTTTGCCTCAAATGTGGAACTTAAACTATTGTTAAAATAAATGCGTTTGTTTAGTTTAGCAGTCCCAGGAATCAGATATTTTTCTCCTGTCAAAAAATGCAAAGAAAATAAAATAACATATGTTCTAGACCCTCTGTGTATTAAAAAAGTATTTAAGGCATTATTTTAACCTATGAATGTTTCTATGCTTTGTTTTATTTCTCTGCCAGGCCTATGCATATTCATCAAATATACTGTTGCCCATTCACTGTTTTCTTTTCTGTGTGAATCTGTCTTTACTGTATATCTATAATTGTTTTTTGAACAGGAGCACTTTTGATAAGCAGCAAAGCTAAGTCCTAATATTGCTGCTTTGCTGTTTGGCTCTGCCATATCCAACATTGCATGGGTTTGTTTACCCAAACACTGTGAGCAATCCTAATGGCTCCAGATCCAGTGATGCAGTGGGTCTATGTTGCCATTAAGCAACTTATGGCACTCTGCTCACAAACCCCATTTAAGTGCTCTGTAGCAGGACCTCATGAAAGAGCCAGAAATATCCCTACCACAAGTATGAACTAGAAAGGTGCCTTTAATGAAACCATACATCTGTTTGCCCAGCAAACATAGTCTTTCTAAAAAAAATGTGGTTACCAAGAAGCTAAAGCTAACACTGGCTATTTTTTTTTCAAGAAGTATATTTTTAAGCTTCCTTAGACTTTACATGGATATATACTGAATATGGAAGTTATAAAATAACCAAAAACAAGCTCAGTATTGAGTATAATAAAGAATTATTTATTTACGAGTTCACTCAGTGATCACAATGTTCTGCACAAATGGGGAACAGGACTTTGATGGAGGAACGTCATTGGCTAATAAAGGAACTGCCTTGGCCCATTTTATTGGTTAGAGGATAGGTGGGAGGAGTAGACAGAACAGGACTCTGGGAGGAAGAGGAAGTGAGCTCAGTCTCGACAGTTCTCCTCTCGGGAGCAGACGCCCGAGAGAGACGCCATGCCCCACTCCTGGGATGAAGCTCCGACCCAGGATGGACATAGGCTAGAATCTTCCTGGGGTGCCATACACAGATGATTAGAAATGGACTAAATTAATATGTGAGAATTAGCCTAGAAGAGAATGGGCCAAGCAGTGTTTAAATGAATACAGTTTGTGTTTTGTTATTTCGGGCATAAGCTAGCAGTGCAGGCGGCTGGGGTGCTGGAGACGCAGCCCCGCCGCCCTTATTACTACAGGACTTGAATCCAGAAACCAGAAGACAGAGAGTACATATGCTTTATAGTGGTATTTATAGCATACAAGGCCATACCTACGATGGGCTTGAATCTTAACAGCTACTAGCCATTAGAGTTCCTATTGCACCTCCCCCTTTGGTTTAAGTAAAAGTGTTTTAAGCCTAAAATAAAATTATATGCAATAAATATAAGTGAAAATTAGAATTATAACCAACATAAGCAATATTAAGTGAAGAACATATGCTAAATGTTTCAATAATCATTCTATCCTGTGCTGTCTAAATCTTATATTAGAAATAGCTTGTCTAAATCATAGAAGGAAAGTAACTATGACTCTCTAATCTTCAGCACCAAGGTCTGAGAAGGGAGATAATATTACTTGAATATACAGGCAGTACAAACATGCAGCTTCCAAAATGTGCAGTAGATGACAGAGACAACTGGCTACCAAAGCAATCATGCAAATTATCATTTGCAATGTTGAAGCAATCAACATTGGCTAAGGATGAGAGCAACTGACCATTTTCTGAAGAAGAAAAAATTCAGGATCATCTTACCCTATCTTGTCAAGATTTGGCCATCTTATTACTTATATCCTGTTTGTCCTGCCTGATCATCATACATATTATCAGTGGTTTAGGCATGTGAAATTCTTTGCCCAAAGGCCAGTTTTGCTAAGATAAAAACAAGCTGCAAGTGGGATGTCTTTGGTATGCAACATTCTTTTTGGAATACATCAGTGCTGCCAGGGACAATTTTGTCTCACATTAACAGAATGAGATTTAAATGGTATATTCTAAACTTCTTTGATGTGGTTGAAGATTGCCTACTTATGCAGAATAAAACTCTACATATCTAATCAACCTGATTAGTCTAAAGATAACAGTGACAAATGTGGATGATTTTTTACCCAAAATTCTTAATAATACTAATTCAATAATACTAATTAGTTCAAATACTAAGACTTCATATGAGAATATTCAACAATCTTTAAACAACTCTACAGCAAATAAGACAATGATCTCAAAATGTGTACAAAGTATAAAAATCTTGATCAGAGGTAGAATATGTAATGCAAAATGATAAATATATCCTAAACATGTATCCATATAAAAATGTAGAAAAACAGAGGTAGAAATATGAATGCTTAGGATATAATAAAAAAAACTTTACATAGCATATACAGTATAATAAACAGAATGGGACAATACTCAATATAACAAATATAATTTGAATTTGTATCACTGTACAAGGATATATACAAATGCAAATTATCTATAAATGATAACTCACAAGTATTCACACTATAACTCACTATTAGTATTATTACTGCAAGCTAGTTCACAATAAGCTAGATATTGCTTAACAGGGAGAGAAGGGTCTATAACTAGATTTAACCTTGTAGTATGTGTCAGAGTCAGGGATTACTTATCCAGAGTTCAAGCTTCTTATCACAGAATCTCGTCTGACAAGCCATCCATTAATAAATACTCTAAAGGATTCTAAGAATGTTTAGGTGTGAATGATCAAAGAAAAGTTAAGCAAACTGTAATACCTTATGGCTCACCTTCACCATTTTTAGGGAAATGGTGAGAATGTGGAGTCAAGCATTAAGGCTACCCATTCTGTTGGTTTCAATTTGTCCCAGCATTCCTCTAAGACAGAGAACAGATGCTATGGTAGTGCTATAAGTGAAAAGAGGCAAACATTTTAAAATAACAGGAAAAAATAAGAGAATTTGAGACTCTCCAAGATTAAATCTTGTCAAGGTCTCTTATATGTATCTACAGGACCAGGCTCAACATGATTAACATAAGTTTTACCTTTTCCCTAAGCCTAAAAGCAGCATTAAATGCATGGGACAGTATTCAAAAATCAAGAGAAATAATTCAACCATATACCAGCATTAAACAGGGCAAGAGAGAACCCCTTAGAGAGTTTTATCAAATATTAACTAAGATTTTACAAGGAAGTATAAGACACCCAGAAGCTAGATCAGTATTCAATAAAACTCCTGCTTTTGAAAATGACAATATAAAATGCAAAAAGATTCTTGGGCATGAAAATATCAGATCAGCAACAAATGCATGGAAGGATTTTTGCCAACAAGAAGTGTTGAGACACTTAAATATATTACTGAGGTTTGGGTAGGATAAGCAAATTCCAATGTTAGGAAGGGACTCTAAAATGTCAAATGTATTAATTGTGGTACAATAACACATCAGAGAAGGTAATGTAGTCAATGAAGGCCCAGCAATAATATCTCCTTTGTAAATGGCAATATTAAAAAAGCTCAATCTTTCTATGTGGTAGAGTCTGACACTGTACCCATAAATGTAGATTAACAAAGAACAGACAGAGCAACCTGATAACACCAGGAAACTCTTTGGGTGCCTTTTTCGGGCCCCATGACAAACATCTTCCAATAATTCTCAGTCACTGTGTAGGATATGTGCCACAAGAAAAATTAAAAAATCCAGTGCCTCCTGTAAAAAAATCATACTTTTTTGGACTCTGGAATAGACATGGAAGATAAATCAAAACTCCAGTAGGAAATAGCAAACATATTTTTATAAACTTCTATCAATAAGCAAAGACCAAAATTAAGCATGCATATAAATAACATTGTGGTATTGCTAGACAGAGGTGTGAATGTGACTATCATTACTCAACTTTATATGATTGAAAAATATCCCAGGATAGCTTACACAATCCTCCACATTAAGGGAACTTCTGGAGGCATCACAATCCCTGACTTCAAATTCTTTAATTTTTTTAGTTATTGAAAAACAAAATTTCTGCCTACTCCCCATTCCCTATCCCCCCCTCACCCATATTGCCCCCTCTCTTCACTCCCCTCCCCATCTCCCTACCCACTCTAATCCCACTCTCTCTCAAGAATGAAGAGCAGTTCAGATTCCAAGCCCTGAGGGAAGTCCAAGGTCCTCCCACTTCTATCCAGGTCCAGGAGAGTGAGCATCCAAACAGGCTAGGCTCCCACAAAGGCAGTTCATGTATTAGGATCAAAACCTAGTGCCATTGTCCTTGGCTTCTCATCAGCCTTCATTGTCCGCCATATTCAGAAAGTTCGAAAGTTCGCTGGCCATGGTGAGCTCCCAATAGATCAGTTCCACTGTCACAGTGGTGGGTGCATTCCTCGTAGTCCTGACTTCCTTGCTCATGTTCTCCTTCCTTCTGCTCTTCATTTGGATCTTAAGAGCTCAGTCCGATGCTCCTATTTGGGTCTCTGTCTCTATCTCGATCCATCGCCAGATGAAGGTTCTAAGGTGATATGCAAGATATTCATCAGTATGGCTATAGGATATGGTCATTTCAGGTTTCCTCTCCTCAGTTGCCCAAGGTACTATCTGGGGACATCTCCCTGGACACCTGCGACTCCTCTAGAGTCAAGTCTCTTGCCAACCCTAAGGTGGCTCCCTTTATTAGGATACTATATTGCTCTGCTCCCTTGTCCCAAACATCCCATTCCCCCATCCCATTCCATTCCCCCAAGATCCCCCAATTCTCCCCTTCTCACTTTTCTCACCACAATTCCCCTTAACCCCATGCCACCTCACCCCCAACTTCCCAGTTTTTGCCCAGCAATCTTGTCTACTTCCCATATCCAGGCAGATGACTATATCATTTCTTTGGGTTGACCTTCTTATTTAGCTTCTCTAGGAAGACAAATTATATGCTCAATGTCCTTTATATATGGCTAGAAACCATTATGAGTGAGTACATCCCATGTTCATCTTTTGGGTCTGGGATACCTCACTCGGGATAGTGTTTTCTATTTCCATCCATTTGCATGCAAAGTTCGCGAAGTCATTGTTTTTTTTTTCCGGTGAGTAGTGCTCTAATATGTATATATTCCAACTTTCTTCATCTATTCTTCCTTTGAAGGGCATCTAGGTTGTTTCCAGGTTCTGACTATTACAAATAATGCTGCCATGAACATAGTTGAATAAATGCTTTTTTCATATGATAGGGCATCTCTTGGGTATATTCCCAAGAGTGGTATTACTGGATCTTGGGGTAGGTTGATCCCGAATTTATGAGAAATGGGCCCACCGATTTCCAAAGTGGTTGCAGCACTTAAAATAATCTGGCATTGGCATAAAAACGAACAGAATGACTAGTGGGATCAAATCAAAGGTCCAGATATTAATGGACATACCTACAAACACCTCATTTTTGACAAAAAGTGATGAATGTAAAATGAAAAAGAGCAAGCCTATTTAAAAAATGGTGCTGGTGTAATTGGATATCAACATGTAGAAGAATGAAAATAGATCCATGTTTATCACCTTGCACACAACTCAACTCCAATGGATCAAAAAAATTCAACATAAAATCAACCAAGCTAAAACTCATAGAAGAAAAAATGAAAAGTACACTTGAATGTATTGGCATAGGAGACCTCTTCCTAAATAAGAACCCATGTATTAGAGACACTGAGAGAAACAATTAATTAATAAGACCTTCTAAAACTGAGAAACTTCTGTAAAGCAAAGCACACAGAAAACAAGATAAAATAGCACCCTACAGAATATGAAAATATCTTTACCAAGCCCATATCAAATAGAAAGATCATCTTCAAAGTGCATAATAAAAATCAAGAAATTGTTCATCAAGTGAACAAGTTATCTAATCAAAAATGGGATACAGACCTAAACAGAGAACTCTCAAAAGAGGAATCTAAAATGGCTGAAAGTCAATTAAATGCTCAACATCCTTATGCATCAGATGAATACAAATCAAAACAGCCCTGAAATTCAATCCAAGACAAAAGACACAGTTAACAAATTATGCTGTAGAGGATGTGGGGTAAAAGGAACGCTAATGCACTGCTTGTGGGAGTGCAAGAGGATACAGCTGCTTAGGATTTCAGTGTGGTGACTTGTCAGAAAATTAAAAAAAAACTGCCTCACAATTCCAGAAAACATAGATAACAAATAGTGGCATATATGGGTCTAACGTACACTTACATGGGAGAAAGAAAGTACAAGATCTCCTAAGAAAATTGGAAGCATATGGACCAGAGAAGATTTGAAGATCGGAGGGCAATGGAGAGAATTATATAGCTTAATATGAAGAGTAAAAATGGTTAACTGAGAAATCAATATTGGTTAAACAATATAATTTAACAAAAGAGAAACTGTGGGTTTTAGAACAGCTTGTTAAGGAGCAAATAGATACTCAGCATTTGGAAGAATCAAGCCATAGTTGGAATTCTCTCTTATTTGTTGTTAAAAAAAATCTAAAATATGAAGAATGATTACAGATTTAAGAGCTTCAAGCAAGGTAATTGAAGCCATGTTCCCTCTAAAACTGGAATTCTTTTGCCTTCCCTATTACCTAAAGTATGACCTCTTACATTTATTTATTTAAAATATTGTCTCTTCACTATACCTTTACAAAAAAAAGTACAGAGAAAATTTTACCTTCACAATGCCTGCTTCTAAAACTTCTCTGCATAGAAGGAGATGTAAATGTACTGTCCTCCCAAAGAGAAAGCTAAATAGCCCCACCCTGTGACAATATATTGCAAGTCAGTCATTAAAATAAAATATCAACAGATTTCTAATTCTATACGATTACATGGTAGACACTCTGCTATCTGATTCAAATGTAGATACTTTTTGAGGGATTTACTAATTTCTTCCAGATTTTTGTTTGTCTTCCCCTCCATTTCTATAAGAGAGTTTTTCACTTCTTTTTAAAGTTTTCCATCATGCTCATAAAGTTATGTTTAAACTTTGTTTCTTCTACAACTTCTTGGTTAGCATGATCAAGTCTTCTTGTTTTGTTCTGCTTGATTCTGGTGTTACCATGTTGCTTTTGAGGATGTTGGAGAAATTCTTGCTGTGGTGAATACACATCTTACCCTTCAAATGACACTGGTAGTGTCTTGTCTTCTTGATCCAATCCTTGCTGTGCTGTCTCTTAGGAAAAAAGCAGTTTTGGAGCAGGCTCTTAATCCACTCAGTTTTGGTGCAGGCTGTATGGCAGTGTTCCACAGAGCTCACAAAGAATGGTGGTTTGGGGCAGGGTGGATTGAGGGCTATCAGAAAATCTCACCGCTGGCTACTAGAAATTCCTAAGGAGCTGGAGAGTGGCCCCTGGTATTCCTCCCTTGCAGATATCCTAGGGAGTGGGGTATCTTGGGCCACAGGTACACTGCTGACTCAATTCTTAGCTACACTCAGTATTCACAGAGGTTGTGTAGTAGGGTTCGAGGGATCTTGCAGGTAATGGTGGGATGGGTGCTAGGTGGATTAAAAGCTATGAGGAAAACTACCTGCTGGCAGTTGGAAATATGGATGGATTTGGGAGGGACCCTTGTGTTGCAAGGAAAGGGCTTTGTATTTGTGCTCGTGGCCGGGCTAGCTTATACCCAACATAACCACACATCAACTGCATTAATTAAATTATAGCTTTTCCCATTCGCTTTAACTTCATATTGGCTAACTCCCACATCTCAATTGAACCCATTTGTATTAATCGGTGTATCACCATGTGGCAGTGGCCTACCAGGAACGACTTGGCATGTCTGTTTATGGCGGCTCTATCTCAGTTCTCCCTGACTCTGTTTTCTTCCTGCCAGAATTCAGTTCTGCCTTCTCTGCCTACATAAATTCTAGCCAATCAGGTCAAAGTGATGTCTTTATTCATTAACCAATGAAAGAAACACACAAACAGAAGGACTACCAACACAACCCCTTGTTTTTCATGCACATTGAGGTCATAGGGAGTGGGGTGACTGGGGACACAGTGCCACTACTGTCTCAATTCTTAGGTCTACTCAGTTTTGGTGCAGGATGTGTTCCACAGAGCTTATTGAGATTTGAGCTTAAAATATTTATTTATTGATTATCCAGAACTAATTTTATATGAAAAAAGATACCATAAATTGACACTAATTTTTTTTCATTTTGTTTTTCTTCAGGTATTTAATTTGTAGTTGAAATGAAGTTCTGAAAATTAGAAACTTTCTACTAGTTGTAAGTCTCTTATAGGACAGGGCTACATATATAAAGGTGAAAATTAACACAGAAATTTACTAGTGAATTATGTTGGATTAACAAAAAAACTGTTCAGTGCTGAAAAACAATATTTTCTTATCTTGGAAAGACAGTTTCTTCTAGGCTCAGAATTTCTGATTTCCTTCTATATGTGAAGAGGGTTCATGACACTGTTGTTTTACACATATTTTGGCACATGTATTGTGGGATAACTGAGAACATGTTTGGGCTGCAATACTGGTCAGATTTTATGAAATTTGAGAGCAATAGAAGATGCTGATAGAAAATTTTTGAGATTTCAAAAAGGGAGAAATCATATAATAATATTTATCTGAAAAAAAATCAAATCGTACATTCTGAAGAAGTGCCATGTATGATCAACTACACTGGCAGAAGCAAGGATAATCAGGATATGTTGCAACCTCAGGAAATGGAGACATAATGGATTTATTTACCATTATATCCCTAAGCAATCCATTTTTGGTAGCAGATAGTCCATAAACTTCAGAAACAGAACACATGACTCTATACTCAATGTCAGATTTCAAGACATCTCACTATGGAACAGCAGAATCTTGACATGGAACATGGTACAGTGCTGTTATCTGTCATCTGATTGCCACGTTCAAAGAAGGCCAAAATAGTTTATGCCATTCTTGGTTGTCCTGACACTCTGGATCCAGGCATTCTTACAGATATGTGTAAACATTTCAACAAATACCAAAGAATATACTTTCATCTCAAAACCTCATGGAATTTTTTTTAAAACGTACCAAATACTTGATCATAAACAAATCTTAAAAGAAACAAAAAATTGAAATAACCTTTTTATAATATTAGATTACAAGCTATAGTTCAACAGTATCATAAACTACAGAAAGGCCACAAAATTATAAAACATGACCAGTTCTCAACTGTTCCACAAATAGTTTAAGGAAGACATAAAAAGTTAAAGACTTCCTAGAAATTTAAAGATGTTTAATCAACAATATATCACAACTTATGAACAAGATGAAAAAAGTTATAAGGAGAAAGTCTATATCACTAAAATCATACATAAAGAACTAGAAGAAATGTCACATGAGCAACTTAACAGCACACCTAAAGGAATTAGAGCAAAAATCAGCAAATTACCTTAGAGAAATAGACAGCAAAAAATCATTAAGATAATGGCTAAACGTAATAGAATTGAAACAAAGAGATAAATACAAAGAATCAATAAAATGAAAATATAGTCCTTTGAGAAAATCAACATGATAGACAAACCAAAAAATACTAACAAAAAAGCAGAGAGAGAGAATCCCCAAATTAAGAAAATTTAAAATAGGACATAATAACAGTTATTGAGGAAATACAGAAAAACTTCAGGTCATATTTCAAAAAACTAAGCTCCACAACACTTGAAAATCTAAAAGAAATGGACAGCTTTTTTGATAAATTTCCTATAAAGAAATTTTATCAAGTATGCTTATTCTTATTCTTATTATTCTGTCCCATATCATGTGACAGAAACTCTGAGATATCTTTTATGAACAGGCTTGAAATTTTAGAGGGACTGATCAAGATTCCTACACCAAAACCAGCTTTATATATTTATAAATAATGCATATTAATACATATAGAAATGTTTATACTTACTAAACAAATTCGGGTTTCCTGTTGATCCATAAAGGATCATAACTAGTTTTCATCCATCAGTATTTAAAGACCCGGGGTCCCTTAAAGTTTTTGAAGATGAGTGTTTTACTGTGGAGATAAGAAGAGAACCCTGCCCCCAACCTATATGTTATGATTATTATCCATGTGAATGAGTTTTTATTTACCTTTTCCAAGAGGCTTCTCTTCTTCAAACTGAACCTTTATTAATTTTGATGGTGTCCACAATTTTTCCTCTCCTGTGGAGACAAGAGCAAAACACCTGCCCCAACACAGCACATCTCCTGGCTTCCATTGAGAAGTCAGCACATCTTTGAAATATTCTTGTTGATTTAATTCGCCAAACTTTTACATTATCAAATGTCTTTCTGCAGGGGTTGTTTTCTTCTCATTAGCATTAAGAAAATTCAAAGTTAATAAAACATTAGGTAATCTATTTCTGGGGTTATAATCCACCTCTTTCTGTTTGTTTAATGTATCCTTTATAGTTCAGTTTGATCATTCTATGACTCCTTGACTTGTAGGGTTGTATGGTATATCTGTAACATGCTTAGTATTGTCATAATCAAAAAAACTGTTTCATTTTCCTAGAGACATAAACTGGACCATTATCCGTCAGTTCTGTATGATCTGGTATAAATTCAGCAGTTTCAATATGCAAGATAATTCTTTCTGCATATTGCGAGTCAGTAACTACATTAAGAGGGTCTTTAAAGTCTCTTAGCACCATAATAATGACATATACTTCTGCCTTCTGGACAGAATCAAAAGGACTTGGTTCCACCTTACTCAATTCTTCTGATTTCTAACACACCTTCCCTGATTTATTAGCATCAGTATAAAATGTACAGACTTTGTTTATTGGAGCATCATGGGTGATTTGAGGAAAAATCCAAGAAGTTCTCTTTATAAAGTTAAGCCTATTTCTGTTGGGATCAACTATTCTCCCACAAAATTAGCACAAGCTCTTTGCATGGTTCCTTGTCTTCCAGTAACTTTTTTTTATCTCATCAGCAGTGAAAGGCACTATATTATCTGCTGGGTGTATGCCCGATAATTGACAAAGTCTCAATTTATCTTTTATAATTAATTCAGAGAATTTTTCCTCATAAGTTTTTAAGTTTTTACTTGATTTATGTGGTAAAAAGATCCATTCTAAGATAATATCATCTCTCTGCATTAAGATACCTGTTGGAGAGATTTTGGAAGGCAATATGACAAGAATACAACTAAGCTCTGGATTTACCCTATCCACATCTGCCTCCTGGAGCTTTTCCTCAATCATTGTTTGTTCCTTTTCTGCTTTGGCTGTTAATTCTCTGTGACTGTCCAAGTCTTTATCACCATCCAAGGATTTGTTTAAATGAATTATTAGATCAGGTGTTTCCCCAACAGCCAGTCATAGGCTGGAAATATCACCTAGCAATCTTTGAAAGTCATTAAGAGTCCATAACTGATGTCTCCTAATTTGTGCCTTTTGTGTCTTAAATTTTTGTTAACATATTTTATAACCTAGATAATTAACAGAATCTCCTCTCGGTATTTTTTCAGGAGAAATCTGCAAGCCCCATTTACTTCTTCAAACAGTCTTTCTAAGGTATGTATGCTTGAATCTGACAACAGATTATCATCCAGGTAATGTAATATGATAGACTTAGAAAATTGCTTGCATATTATTTCCAATGGTTGACTTTCAAAATATTGGCACAAGGTGGGACTGTTCAACATGTCCGATGGGAGGAGATTCCACTGCTACCTCCTCATAGGCTGAGAGTCATTATAAGTAGGCACTGTGAAGGCAAACTTTTCTCTGTCTTTTTCTTGTAAAGGTATAGTGAAGAAACAATTTTTTAAATCAATAACTATGAGATGCCATCCCTTTGGTAATAGAGAGGGCAAAGGAATTCCAGATTGCAGAGGGCACATAGGTTGAATAACCTTTTTGGTAGCCCTGAGATCTGTCACCATTCTCCATTTGCCAGATTTTTTTCTTAACAACAAATACAGGAGAATTCCAAGGGCTGGTAGATTCTTCTATATGTCAACCTTCTAATTGCTCTTGTACCAGCTGTTCTAAACCTGCAACAACTTTTCCTCAGCTAAAGGCTATTGCCTGGTCCATATTGGTTTCTTGCTCAACCATTTTAGAGGCAGGGCTGTTGGTACCTCAAAAGGATCATCAATTGCTTTGTGTTCTTTTCTTTTCTTTTTTGGTTTTTCAAGACAGAGTTTCTCTGTGATTTTGGAGCCTGTCCTGGAACTAGCTCTTTGTAGACCAGGCTGGTCTCGAACTCACAGTGTTCTTGTACAGCCCGAACAACCAGTATCTGCTGTCTGAAATATCTTTTAATATTTTCCTCAGAAATATAGGTTCTCGAAGCAGCAGGGATGTTAATTTGGGTATTCCGTTGCTGCAATAGATCATGGCCCCATAAATTTATTGCAATATTGGCTACATATGGCCTTAGTTTTCCTATTTGCCCTTTCTGGCCCTATGCATTCAACCCATTTTGTGCTTTTTCTTACTTGAGAGAGGGTTCCAATTCCCAGGAGCTGAACATCCACTTCCTGAAGAAGTCAATTCGGATGCCAAGATTTCAGAGTAATGATGCTTACATCCTCACCTGTGTCCAGTAAATCAGTAATAAAAATGCCATTTACACAGCCTCTTAGCTTTGGTCTTTGTTTATTTATATAAGTCTGCCAAAATACATGTAACTCATCCTTCAGGCCATTATTGCTTTGAACAGCAGGCATGGGGCTTTCTAATTTTCCTGATGAGGCATGTTCGTTCTCTACAATAACCAGAAATAACTGGACCACATTCACCATGGGGGCCTGCAAGAGGCCCCTCATTGTGTTTCCCAATGGTAACAGATTGCCTTGTCTACCTCCTGTTAATCTACACTCATTTGTCCAATGCCTGCCTTTTCCACATCTCCTACATAAACCTGAAGGCTGAGTGCTATTATTTCTAGAAGAGGCATTATTATTATTATTTCTGGAACTTGGTTGTCTGCAATTCCTTTTCATATGTCCCATTTTACCAAAATTAAAACATTTGGTATCTTGATGCCTTCTTTTACCATTGGAAATTGCTTTTTCTACCCATGTTTCAGTACCATAGTCAAATGTATCAACATTCATTGTATGCAAGACCCATTTGTGCAAGGGCACTGATCTGATATTTAAAGGTTCCAGGATCCTTTTGGACTCTACATTGGCATTCTCATAAGCCAAAGAAACATTTACTATATGTCTTGCTTCTTGGTTAGGTATCCCTATTTGTACAGCCTTAGTTCGTCTTTGTATAAAGTCACTAAAGCGTTCTCTATCACCCTGTTTTACCCTGATATAAGATTCCACTCTCTTTCCTGGGTCCCGAGTCTTATCCCAAGCCCTTAAAGTTGCTGTGGCACATATGGATAAACTGTGATCATCATACAGAGCTGTTCTTGAGGACCAAAGAAAACTCCTTCAGCTAGAATTTGATCTAGGGAAATCTCAATTCCTTCTGCTGTTTCCTGCTTTTCTAAAAGTCTGGCCTCTTCCTTGCAAAGGCATCTGAAATGCAACAGAGCCACACTCTCTAGTACCGCTGAAGTTAATTGAGCCCAGTCGTGAGACATGGCCTTGTTACTAAGGTCCCACGTTTTGAGTATCTCTCTAACAAAGGACAAATATAGTTTGTAATTCACAATAGCTTGTTTAATTTCTTTTAGATCACTCGTATGGACAGGCTCCCATGTATGTTCTTCCTTGATGACCCAAGGGTTTTTTCTGTGTATTGCTTCTATCATGTGTGCGGTTTGCTTCTTATTAAAACTTGAATAGTGCTAATAGTATATGTGTCACCCTAAATCTAATCTAAAAAAGAATCCATGTGTTATGACTTCTAAATTTTGAGCATTTTCTTTCTCTCTTGAGGACAGACAAGCAATGCTTTCTTGCTTGCTATTTTATGGACTTGGTAAAACTAAACATATGTAATAAGTATACCATTTGCTATGCATTACTGTACTTGGAATCAGGCAGTATCTTCACCAGGAAGGCTCACTAGATATGGAAAATCATAAATTGAAGGCTTTGTAGATTTGAACCTTGCAATTCTATGATAGGTTGTGGGGCTGAAATGCCACATAATTAAAAGTAGATCAGATATTTCAGCATTTAAATATGATGGATAAGCAACAGAATCATTTAAATCTGAACACATGGAACACTTCCTACTCCACAGCTATAAAAACACTCCACCACAGCATGGAAGACTCTGTTTTCATTTAGGTTCACCCTGAAAGTTAGCAGAGTGTTTTTGCTATTGATACTACAAATGCAGTAGTAAAACCAAAAGCTCCATCTGATATCAAACCTATAAGAATACCTTCACATTATATTATTTTTTTTATTTTTTACATTATATTATTAATGGTGATGTTTTTTGTTTGCAGAAAAAGTATCTGTCATGTAATTGGTCTGTGAAATCAGTCTTCGGCTGTCATAAAGGTAAACATTTACAAAAGAAAAGAGAAAAGATGAACGAAAGGAAGAAAAAGGAAAAAAGAGAGAAAAAAGAGAAAGAACGAAAGAAAGTAATGAAAGGTTTACGAAAAATGAAAGGGATGGTAGTCTGGCGGAAGCGCAACTGGTTACCGGTTCTACTGCAGGCCATGAGCAAAGCAGTTGCCAGGAGGCACTGCAGGGCCTTCCCTGGTGTGCGATGGCAGCGCTGGTGGCAGCGGCAGCAACAGCAGCTGAGGAAGCGGCAGTACTGGTGGCCAGGCCGCCACAAAGACAATGGCTCTGGCTGCACTGCCATGGGGCTATCTGGGGTTCAGGAGAAAGTGTTTGCTGGGCAGTCAAAGATCTATGCCTACATGAAGCCAAACAAGTGCTTCGGAATGTGCTACCCTTTTCAGGAAGAGAACTCAGTTGTACATTACGAGGTCAAATGCCAGCGGAAACCATTATCTGGAATCTCCAGGAAGCCAAAAGAGGAAGGAAATGCAGGAAATGTGATCCAAAGTTCCGTGAAGTCTGATGAACGGAAGATAGAAGATGCCAGGAGAGGTCCCATGGCATCTTTTCCAAACCAAAAAAACTGAAGCAGCAGATCCCCCCCTAACTCCACCTTCATCATGTGATTCTATCAATACAGTAGCTGCCAAGAAGACCCTGAAAAAACATCTCAAGGGCAAGCAGGCCCCTCAGAAAAAATCTCAAGGGAAAACACAGCAGAAGAGAAAACTGACAGATTTCCACCCAGTGCGAAGGAGCTCCAGGAAGAGCAAAGCTGAGCTACAGTCCGAAGAAAAGAAAAAAATTGATGAACTGATTGAGAGCGGGAAGGAAGAAGGCTTGAAGGTTGAACTCACTGATGGAAAAGGCCGGGGTGTAATTGCTATGAAGCAGTTCTCCCAGGGAGACTTTGTGGTAGAATACCATGGGGACCTCCTTGAGATCTCCGATGCCAAGAAGAGGGAGGCTCTGTATGCTCAAGACCCCTCCATAGGCTGCTACATGTACTATTTTCAGTATCGGAGCAAAACCTACTGCATGGATGCCACTCGAGAAACTAATCGCCTCGGAAGGCTGATCAATCATAGTAGGTATGGGAATTGCAAGACCAAACTGCATGACATCGATGGTGTGCCTCACCTCATCCTCATCGCCTCCCGCGACATTGCAGCTGGGGAAGAGATCCTGTTCGACTATGGTGACCGCAGCAAGGCCTCCATTGAGGCTTATCCTTGGCTGAAGCATTAACCATGTGGCATCCCTGTTTCCCTACCACCCTGCCTTCTTCTTCAAAGGAAAAGTGCCCTCAAACTGAAATGATTTTTTTTAAACACGCTTACTCTTACCTAAAAACTTCAGATGTTTTCAAAAAGTCTATTAAAGATGCATTTTCAGTGGCATTTACATATATCTTACAGGTTTCCAAGGTGGACTTGAACAGATGGCCCTGTATTACGAAAACTTTTATATTCCCATTGTTTTGGTGCCATTGTGCATACAGTTGAGTGTTTGTGCTTCCCGGTGCAGTCGAGGATGGGCATACACATTGACTTGTGTGAATATTTTTTAGCAAATGTATTGCAGCAAGCTCTCCTTTCCCTCTGCTTTCTGCAAAGGTTACTGAGCCTTGGGCTTGGAAGCTTTGCGGGGAACAGACTTCTTCCACAGGGAGAAAGAACATAATCACAATATAATCTTCAAATTATACAAAACTCACTTTACACAAAACAATGGTTTGCATTCAACTCCAAAGATAGAGTCTAGAATAACCAGAATACATTGAGACCCAAAGAAATAAAAAATGGAGTGTTTAGAGAGGCCATAAATAACCAGGGACATGCTATGGTGCTTGAATAGTTAAGGTGACTTTTTTCACTGCCAAGAAGCCAGGATAAGAGTTCAGGTAACATCGCTCTTTCACAATATCCATATATAGTTTCCTGGATTTGTATGATGTTGCTTTCCATCTATAGTGGGTCACAAAAAAAACAACACAGAGAATATGATTTCTGTCTCATCCTGGTCTAGAACTCTAGAAGTCTGCATAACTGAACTAAAAACTAGACATTAAAATGGGGTCTATTGACATTTAAATACTTAAAACTTCACAGAATGAACTTTACCTTCTCCTAGAAAACAAAGATTTATTTCAATTGAAACACTGAAAAGGGAACAAAGGAAAGTACTGCATATATTAGTTAAACAATTCTGCTTCAGGGTAACATGTCACTAAGAAGTCAAGCTGTTATGACTTGGTTTTACTCATTTGGTTCATTTTGAAAAATAATTGTCCCCTTGACCTGGCTACCAAACAAGCCCGCTTCCATAGACAAATCTAGACATGGGTGTTTCTCACAGCACGAGTCAATGGAAGTTTGTTCAGTTTAAAAACTGCAGCAATATAATTATCAATTAATTCAATCTTGCCTCTAGTGAAATGGTACCACACAAATCTTGACACAATATATACAAAAATATATAAAGAAAAATAAATTCTTAATTTGCAAAAACTACAGTAGTCTCAGAAAGAAATCCATTAACAGTGGAACAAGATACAGCGACAGGTCTCATACTGCACCAGTAACACACTGTGATGTATAGCACTCCAGGACCTGAGCTAAGAAGAACCTCAGCTATATCAGGAACCCATAATCAACATAATATATAATAACTTAAAATTTCTTGTAAGGTACTGACATTCTGGATCCAAGCTTTTAAATACCTTCAGATAGAGTATGTTTTGCATTTGCCATATTAGAGAAAAACAAACCCTAAAACAGCCTCACTCTAGTCTAAGAAATGGTTTAAAACTTTGTGGAACACAGGTAAAAATGGAAAACTTACCCTATGGGAGATAATGTGGATTACATATGTATCTTACTCAAAAAATTTAATTCAGATGAAGAACATACACCAGCTAAAGGCATTGAATAGCTTCTTCACAGACTATAATCACTGAGATTAGGTTTCCTCTCCTTGGATAACACTTTCAGTTAACCAATGTCCAAGGTTTTGTTTTTGGGTTGATTAGGAGATTCACTTCCAATGCATGTTGATATTAAAGGTTGTAAAATGCCACATGCCTGTGGAGAATAGAATACATAAATGACACTGAATCTTGACTTCTTCTGTGCTTCTCTGAGTCATGTAAGGGCAGAGAGAATTCTGCCATTGTTACCAGGCAACAATTTGCATGTAACTATATAATCTACCTCCAAATTTTAAATCAACCACACCCACTCATGTCCTCACATTATATCCACTTTTACTTTATCCAAAAGACACAAGTTCCCCTCTCTCTTTTAACTATTTTTAACTTCTCTTACACCACAGCTACCAACAAGAAATGTGGTCCAGCATATTTGTCAGTGAAGCTATCATTATACAAATCTAGGATATTTATATTGAACATTCAGATCTAGTCTATATAATTTGCAGTTCTCATATCTACAGAATGGAAACAACATTATGACTCTTATACTTCTTATTTTTTCAACCCTATCTCACTCAAGTGAAGACATATATACTTCATGCAGTTTTCTTTTGGGAAACTAGACCACATATGAATGGAAAAAAAATGAATGGATAAAAGCTGTGTGTTCCAGTATAAACACAAAGTCACAAACTGAAGGAGAGAAAATCCACACATTCATTTCACAGATGAACACAAACACCCACACAAGCACAAATGCAAGGCACCAAAAATGACTGTGATGCTCACAATACATATGATGACATATATTCCTTGCCAAATGTAAGCAGAAATGACAGGTTTCTCTAGATTTTGTAATTTGCCTTTTTTTCTTTAAGAAATGTATTTTATATCCCAAGAGGAAGCCTCCTCTCTAACTCATGAGCCCATACATGAAAGCTGAACACTGTTGAAAACTTTGGTAAGATCCATGGAAAAAGACTGACATCTGTCACTAAAGGCATGGTATTCTCCCTCTTAAACAACCCAAGTCAATGAACACCATTTGTTGCAATCAAGTGCTGTTTTCACATAAAGACTAGCTGTGAAGTCTCAAAGAGTAGTTTATCTGAATTCATTCCTTGAAAAATTTATTTCTATATTTTGAGCCAATAGCCATTCCTGTTTTCACAAACGAGGAGATTATTGATTATTGATTAAAATAGAACCTCTCCAGGTGGTTTATAGTTATGTATAGTTTTTTGTTACTGAAACCTCTGGGATTGAGAACAGAATCAATCCTGGTACATGAGATGACACTGTGGAAATTAAAACCAAACATGGGATAACAGTACAAAGCTTTAAGCATGGAGAAGGATCTTAGTCCTTATCTCAACTTAATATGCCATACTTTGAAGACTCACATGGGAGCCCCGGTTCTTTCTGAGATGAAGAAGAGCGTATTGGGCTTGGCAATATTCAGTATGTGGGTGGAGGATATCAAATGGGAGGATTAGGGGAAAATTTTTATACATAAAACAAGTAAAAATAATTAGAAATTAAAGATGAATGTATAATGACACTGAGAAGTGTTAATATGTATCCATACTGATTGAGGATTAAAACCCAAGTTTATTTATGTTTATGTGTTTATGTTTATTTTCCAAATAATACAGAATTCAACCTTCTTAAAACATGGAAAAGTTGTAAGTCTTGACATAGAATCCTACAATTATTACTTTCAAGAGTCTGAGTGTGATACTTCTCCATTATGGAATGTTGGAATCCTCTTTAAAGGACAAACAGAATATATTTTGTCTTACTATGTTGCATAATTTTTGAAGATACATGCTATGATAGATTTTATGTAAGTCATATGCCAGATAATATTCTTCCTGTGATTCCCAGTACAATCACAAAGAAGACTATCTAGATATAAAACCATGGATAGAAAACTTTCTAAATATAAACCTTAGAATTCTCTATGAGATTTTGAACAGATAAAATGCCACAAATTAATATATGAATCGGGAACTTCAGAGTATAACATTGCCACAGAGTAATTGAAATATTGACACATGAAATTCTTCCTATTCCATGAATTAACAACATTGCACACTAACATGGAAGTTCAGCTCCTTCTGTTCATCCTATGAGATTATTATATACATTATTTTGTAAATTGATGTTAACCATTCACAAGCAAAATCAATATATTAATTTGTAATTTTTACTAAAGAGCTCTAGTCACATTATATCAATAATGGGTATGCTATGTGCATGAAGATATACTGTGTGACATGTCCTTGCTTCATGAATTGATACTTCAGATCTCTTTAAGGCATACATTAACAAAGAAAAAAAAGAAAAAAAATGTAAGGCAGGAATAGAAATCAAAGTCAGAAAGTAAGAAAAGATACTTAACAAAATACTTGATTAATCTTGAAAATGAATGGGAGGGAATAGTAGAAGATGAAACATGAGAAGTTGGGACGTGACAGTAAATTAAGAAAGAAGAAGCCAAGAAGTTCCCAAGTGGTAGGGGCCTGAAACTAAGACAGTATTCTTCAATTAGGAATAATGATTAATACATAGAGGTCTGCATAACTGTACTGGAAACATTACAGTTCCTTGTGATCCAAAGATTTTAAAGCATTGTAGAATTCACAAGAAGAAAGGACATCTAGTTCTTTGAGAAAATGAAATCCCCCACTAAACATCCAGAATAAAGAAAGAATATTAAGATCTGCAAAGGAAAAAGGGCAGGTAAAATATAAAGGTACACCTATCAGAATTACAAATGAATGTATTCTCATTGGCGACAATGAAAGCCAGAAGATCATTTTCAAGGGTAATGCAGAAATTAAGAGACTATGGATGACAACTCGGACTAATATACCCAGCAAAACTTTTAATTATATCCAGCAAAACTTTCAATCATCATAGAAGTACAAAAGAATATATTCAGTGAAATAACTAGATTTCACCAATACCTAGCTAAAATCCCAGCCCTGCACAAAATAAGAAATGGAGAACTCCAAGCAAAGGAAATTGGTACCAACAACAAAAACAGAGGAAAAAATGATAATCTCATAGCAGGAAATCTCAAATAAGGGAAAATGCACAAATTCACATCATCATCAATGACAACTTAATTAACAAAAGAAAGCAATCACTAGTCATTAATATCCATTATTATAAATAAACTCAACTCACATATTAAAAGGCACAGATTGGATAACAAAACAGAATCCATCCTTTTTCTGCATACAAGAAACACATCTCAACCTCAGAGACAGACCTTGTCTAGGAGTAAAGGGTTGTGAAAAAAATTCCAATCCATTAGATCTAAGAATCACTGGGTGTAGCTATCCTAATATCGAACAACATAGACTTATAGCTAAGAATCAATCAAAAGAAATAAAAAGTCATTATGTATTAGTCATAGGAAAAATCCATTGACACACTTTCAAAATAAGACCTGATGATTCTCTATATTTCCTTCATGTCTGTTTTTATGTCCCCCTTTTCATGCTGCTTGTGTTAATTTGGGTATTTTATTTCTGCCTTATGGTTAGTTTCTATAAATGTTTTTTATTTAGTTGATTTTCTCAAAAAAACAAACTCTTTGCTTCATTTCTTTGTATTGTTTTCTTTGTTTTTCCTTTTTTCTTTTTTGATTTCAGTTCTCAATTTTATTATTTCTTGCTGTCTGAATCTCTTAGGTGCTTTTTGCTGTAAAGTTTTCAAATGTTCCATTTATTTACTATTTTGGGATTTTCCATCTTTTTAAATAGGCATTTAGTGCTATGAGCTTTCCTCTTAAAACTGCTTTCATTGTGTCCCATAAATTTGGGTTTGTTTTGAAGTCATTTTCACTGAATTTTAGAAAGTCTTTAATTTCTCTCTTTATTTCTTCCTTGACCCATTGATGACTCAGGTGAGCACTGTAAAATTCCCTTGCATTTGTGAGATTTCTGGAATTAGTATTGCTATTGATTTCTAGTTTTAAACCATGGTGATCTAATAAGGTATATTGGGTTATTATATTTTTTGTAATTTTTGAGGTTTGATTTGTTACTGATTATGTGGTCAGTTTTTGAGAATGTTCCATGAGGTGCAGAGTAGGAGGTATATTCTTTTATGTTTGGATGGAATATTCTATAGATGTTTGTTAAGTCCATTTGAGTCATAACCTCTGTTACTTTTCTTATTTCTCTGTTCATTTTTTTTTGTCTGACTGTCCTGTCAAGTGGTGAGAGAAAAGTTTTGAAGTATCCCACTATTAGTGTGTGGGGTTTGATGTATGATTTAATTTTTAGAAGTATTTCTTTTAAATATGAATGTGCTGTTGAAATAGGAGTGGGGGGCCGTGTTCCTGCTGCCTGGCTCTTGGCTGCCAGCTAGCTTATGCCCGAAAATAATTACATGGAAATACAGATTCTTTTAAACACTGATTGTCCCATTAGTTTTAACCTCTTAATTGATAGCTCTTATATATTTATCTGACCCATTTATAATATTCTGTGTAGCACCAGGAGCTGGTCCTGGGGGATGTCATTGTGTTCTTGAACAGAAAAGTAGCAGGCACATAAATGTATATGACACTGACACCTCTCAAGCAGAAGGTCTTAATAGCAAACAAGCTGCATCATCTTCCTAATTACACACCTCTCCAGAGTTTCTCTGGAAAGTGCTTCCTAAGCATTAGAGTGCAATTGCTGTAGGAATTGGGAAGTTATATAAGCAAGATTGGTTTGGAATTTATGGTTGTTTGAGTACAACCTTGTTCACACACTCTTTCTTGCCAAAGCAAATATGACCCAGTTGATATCAGGATCATTGTGTTTTACAATACATTTTGAAATGGCATGGAGATTACTGTTAAATAAGACAAATGAGCTAGGCTGGCAGCATATGGTTTTGTAGTATCCACATCCCACAAAGAAGTTGCAGGTATTTCAGAAAGATCCAGTTTGGAATCCTTCATGTGACACAACTTAAGTTTTAACCTTCCTTTATCAGGGTGACAAGATCAATTTGAAAGATGTTGAGATCATAAATATCTTCTAAGTAACAGGAAATGTTGAACAAACAAGTAGTCACACAGAAGGTGAATCACCTTCAGCAAAAGAAGTTCTTTTAGAAAATCATTTCATCCCAAAACAGTGTCTCATAACCAAGCCATGGCTCACACAACCTACCCATTCCTCTCCTTTGCCTTGCTTATTTAGAGCCTCATTTATACACTTCAGGGTTATCAGCACACCTGATATTCCCATCCCTCCAATGAGATCCACACAGTCATTATCCTAATTTATTTCAGAGAAAAACAAAACAGATATTCTGTTTCGCATACTCACCTTCAGGAATTCACACAGGTGTAATGAACAGCACAAGCTCCATAACCCTCATAGACACTCAGGTACTCCCAGGACTAATAATATTCAGTAGGATTTTCTCACATGGAAATGATGTCAATACACAGGTGAATAACCGATAGTTTTTATGGCACCCTGCATATTCTGAAATTGAAAGTTGTTAATAAAACTTATTTAGAATATATGAAATACTTGAATCTATGTTTCTTCAATCAAGCCCAGATGTTAGGGTCTGCCCAGTATAAGAGACTGATGTTAAAAAAATTTAAGCTTCCATGGTTTCCAGAGAAGAATATATAATTAGCATATAACTAGTTTGCTGATTGACATATTGTCTTAAAGTATCAGGATGGTTAATGCCCCTATCATGTGTGTGTTTTAAATTAATACTTAATCTATTTCACTTTGTACATCAAAATGTTTCCTCATGCAATATAATTTCATCTTGATTTCCTCTTAAAATCAGTTGCCTGCCTATACACTAAGGGTAAGGATGCAGAGAGGGAATTCAGAAAAGCATCAAATTTCAGGATAGCCACAAATATAATAAAATATCTGGGAGTAACTCTGACTAAGGAAGTGAAAGATCTATTTAACAAGAACTTTAAGTACTTGAAGAAAGAAATTGAAGAGGATACCAGATAATGGAAGGATCTCCCTTGCTCTTGGATTGGGAGGATCAACATAGTAAAAATGACAATTATACCAAAAGAAATCTATAGATTCAATGCAATCCCCATAAAAATCCGATCAAAATTCTTCACAGACCTTGAGAGGACAATAATCAAGTTTATATGGAAAAACAAAAAACCCAGGATAGCCAAAACAAACTTATACAATAAAGGAACATATGGAGGCATTACCATACCTGATTTCAGTCTTTAATACAGAGCTTCAGTATTGAAAACAGTTTGGTATTGGCATAAAAACAGAGAAGGCAATCAATAGAATCGAGTAGAAGACCGGGATCATAACCCACAAACCAATGAACATCTGATTTTGATAAAGGAAGTAAAAGTAATGGAATGAAAGAGAGCATCTTTAACAAATGGTGCTGGCAGTACTGGATGTCAACCTGTAGAAGAATGAAAATAGATACATATCTATAACCATGTACAAAACTCAAATCCAAATGGAATAAAGACCTCAATATCAGTCTGAACACACTGAACCTGACAGAAGAGAAAGTGGAAACTACAACACACAGGAGATCGCTTCCTATGTATAACCCCAGAAGCACAGACAGTAAGGGCAACATTGAATAAATGGGACCTACTAAAACTGAGAAGCTTCTCTAAAGCAAAGGACACTGGCACTAAGACAAAAAGGCAACCTACTGACTGGAAGAAGATCTTCACCAACCCCACAAGAGACAAAGGTCTGATCTCCAAAATAAATAAAGAACTCAAGAAACTAGACATTAAAATGCTAATTAAAATAATTAAAAAAATGGGGCACTGAACTGAACAGAGAATTCTCAACAGAAGAAGTTCAAATGACCAAAAGACAATTAAGGTCATGCTCAACCTCCTTAGTGATCAGGGAATGCAAATTAAAACAACATTTAGATACCATCTTACCCATTTCAGAATGGCTAAAATCAAAAACACCAATGATAGCCTTTACTGGAGAGAATGTGGAGTAAGGGGAACACTCATCCATTGCTGGTGGGAATGCAAACTTGTGCAACCACTATGGAAAGCAGTGTGATGGTTTCCCAGGAAATTTGGGATCAACCTACCCCAGGACCCAGCAATACCACTCTTGGGAATATACCCAAGAGATGCCCTATCATACGACAAAAGTATTTGCTCAACTATATTCATAGCAGCATTATTTGTAATGGCCAGAACCCGGGAACCTAGATGCCCTTCCACGGAAGAATGGATGAAGAAAGTGTGGAATATATACATATTACAGTACTAATCAGCAGTAAAAATCAATGACTTCTTGAATCTGCAAACAAATGGATGGAAATAGAAAACACTATCCTGAGTGATGTAGCCCAGACACAGAAAGATGAACATGGATGTAATCACTCATAATTGGTTTTTAGCCATAAATATAGTAAATTGAGCTGATAATTTGTGATCTTAGAGAAGCTAAATAAGAATGTGAACCCAAAGAAAAACATAGAGTTAGCCTCCTGGATATTGGAAGTAGTCAAGATTGCTGGGCAAAAATTTGGGAACTGGGGGTGGGGTGGGATGGGGGAAAGGAGAGATGGGGAGAGAAAAGTGTGACCGGGTGGAGAGGGAGACTTGAGGGAATGGAATGGTTGGGATAATGAAAGGATGAATATGGGAGCAGGGGAGTATATATTTTAATTAAGGGAGCCATTTTAGGGTTGGCAAGAGCCTTGACTCTAGAACGGTTCCCAGGGTTTCAGAGAGATGTAATCAGGTAGGTCCTTGGGCAGCTGAGGAGAGAGAGCCTGAAATGGCCAGGTCTTATAGCCTTCCTAACAAATATCTTGCATATCACCTTAGAACCTTCATCTGGCAATGGAGGGAGAAAGAGACAGAGACCCACATTGGAGCCATGGACTGATATCCCAAGGTCCAAATGAGGAACAGAAGGAGCGAGAACATGAGCAAGGAAGTCAAGACCGCGAGGGGGCCACCCACCCAATGAGACAGTGGGGTTCAACTAGTAGGAGATCACCAAGGCCAGCTGGACTGGGACTGAAAATGCATGGGGTAAAACCAGACTCTCTGAATATGGTGGACAATGGGGGCTCCTGAAAAGCCAAGGACAATGGCATTGAGTTTTGACCCTACTGCATGTACTGGCTTTGTGTTTGCCTAGCCAGTTTGGGGAGGAGCCAGAAATTATTAATAAAAAAATTGATATTAAAAATAAATAAAATTTATTAATTTATATTTAATTTTCTGTGCATGTATATTTTGCCCAGTTGTATATTTGTGCAATATTGCTTGCAATACCCATGGATGTCAGATTCCCTGGACTTGGATTATGGATGCTAGGAGCTTAATCTGGGTGTCATACAAGATCACTCAGATCTCTTAACCATATGATGGAGGAAGGTCATTGGTTAAAAAATAAAGAAACTGCTTGGCCCTCATAGGTTAGAACATATGTGGGTGGAGTAAACAGAACAGAATGCTGGAAGGAGGAGGAAGTGAGGTAAGATGCCTCAGACTGATGCCATTTCCTCTCCTCTCTGGGACAGACATGATGAAGCTCCGACCCAGGATAGATGTAGGCTAGAATCTTCCCACTAAGCACACCTTGGTGTGCTACACACATTATTAGAAATGGGCTAGTCCAGGTTCGAGAGTTAGCCAAGAAGAGGCTAGATATAATGGGCCAATACAGTTTGTGTGTTGTTATTTCAGGCATAAGCTAGCCAGAAGGCTGGGACCAGAGCAACAGGAATGCAACCCGCAGCTCCCAAAATCAAATGGCGCCCAGACGTGTGAACAACTGAATCCATTGTAAGCCTGGGAAATTTTGGGAAAGAGTAAAGCATGTTTTCCTGGTAGCAACAACTTCTCGGGTCTACTCTGCTTGCTAGAGGCAAGCAAGCCCTCTCATCTAAGAGAGGCTTCCTGACTCAGCTTTAGCTGCAAAACCCTGCAGCTCATTAAGATGTCCTGCCACGAAACACTTAAATGGTATTGACTAGCTGATTGCATGCTTGTTTGTTTTCAGCTGTAGCAGGAAAAAGTTGTGCTGTTTTAAAATGCTGGTGTTCTGATCAGTCCTGCCAGAGCAAACTCTCACTCTTTGAGGCACTAGGTAAGCTACAGAGAGAGCATTTGAGTGTTGTAGCTTGTTTGCTGGCAAGGACCTTGAAACACTGTAGACTTGTGGCACTGAGCACAGCTCTGTCCGGTACCTCAGCCACAATGTTGGAATGGTATAAAGCTAACGAATGGGCTAGATTCATCCATCAAGCCACGGCTTTAATCTTACTCATATTGCTCAGTAATTTAAAGGCTCATGTGGTCAGAAAGAGAGAGAGAGAGAGAGAGAGAGAGAGAGAGAGAGAGAGACAGAGAGAGAGAGAGAGAGAGAGAGAGAGAGAGAGAGAGAGAGAGAGAGAGAGAGAGATGCAGTAAGAGAGATTTAAAAAAACTTTAAATGATTTACAGTGTATTAAAAAGATATGCAGGCTAAATGTTAGAGTTCTTAAAGGGAAGAAAGAGAGTAGTTGGGTGTGGTAATACACACCTTTAATATCAACACTTGGGAGGCAGCGAGAGATTGACCTCTGTGATGTCAAGGTATGACAGAACACACCTTTAATCCAAATGCCTGGGAGGCAGAGTTAGTTGGATCTCTTAGAGTTCAAGGACAGCCTGGTCCACAGAGTTATTCCATGTCAAAGATATACAGAGAAACTGTCTCAAAAAGAAAAAAAAATGTTGAAAGTAAAAATAAATGAAATAGAGGTTAAAATAAAGCTACACAAAGATGGAAAATACACAGAGAATCTGATACTATATGCTATTATGCTCACGTTGAATTGTTTGAATGCTGAGGAAGGAGCAACAACTACTTAAAGATATTTGTTTATAAATACTGCTGAACTAATCCAACATAGATATTTTGATAATACCTTGACTTTAAAATTTGGATTTAAGAACATGATACTTTGGAAAAGAGTTTCTTATTTTGTTTTCACAGAGGATGAAACCCTGTGGATTGCTTCTATCCCAATATGGTATGATAGACCATGTCCTCCCAAAAGGTTGCTGTGAACACCTTCAAAAAATTATTTCACTCGACTGCTGACCTAGATGAATCTAGCACACACGTTATACCATGAAAGACTTGAATAACAGTGCCCCCATTTAGCAGGAAGCAGTTTAGAGAGAAAAATCTATGCCCATATTCCCAAATATTTTTTATAAATATTCTTTTACATTTAAAGTGGGATATGATAGAGATAAGAATAGTTTGCATTGATATGGATTTGACTTTATTGATATAAACTTAAGGTCAATCTTGTTATATGTATATGTATTTCTGATCTTGATTAATGTATTGTGATTTTGTAGTTCACTTAAAAATAAAATGCATATATGTTGTTAATAGATAATCATGATAGTTTAGTTTGTAGTCATGTTAATTAAGATTTTCTAGATGTACATAGATATATTTTAGATATGCATTCTTTATATCTCTCAAAGATTAAAGAATATGGCATTTTAAATGTTTTCATAACTTAGGGTTTTTCATGACAATGAGACATTCGGCTCCTGGCAGCACCAATCTACTTCAGGAAGAAGATGGGCATCAAAGAGAATCCTTAAGGAGTTTGATAGACATTTGGGCAAGAAACTTCTCTTGCCTGGACTTTTGCATAAACTGGACACAAAGACCCGCAGAGAGAGGACTGCTTAACTTGCCTAAAGGTGAGATGATCTGTCGGGGTTCCTGATTCATGAAATAGTCTGCAAGACTTTCTGCAGGACACAGCAGATAGTAACTGAATGACCTTTGAAATTTCCTGCTTCCTTGAAATGTCTGCTGGAAACTATGGGCCTGTAGCTCGAAGATGGATGCCCCAACGGTACAGAGGAACTTTGGGTGACTGTTAAGGCAGCGA
Organism: Microtus oregoni; assembly: GCF_018167655.1. Lineage (NCBI taxonomy): Eukaryota > Metazoa > Chordata > Mammalia > Rodentia > Cricetidae > Microtus > Microtus oregoni. The sequence goes on along the minus strand of NW_024544742.1, from coordinate 1,950,061 downwards.
GATGTCTCTGTGATTTCTAAAGTTTTGTAAGTTGCTTACTTCTCATTTACTTAGGTCTTTGATGGAGTTGAAACATAGATAGTTATAGTTTTCCTTAGTTATGATAAAGATAAAATAGATATAAATATTGTAATTCTTACTTGTTAACTGTTTTGTTATATGTAATTTTGCCATGTTAATGTTAAAGCCTTCCTTTTTTATTTGTTTAAACAGAAAAAGGGGAAATGATGGAGAAAAGTCATTGGTTAAAAAATAAAGAAACTGCTTGGCCCTCATAGGTTAGAACATACCTGGATGGAGTAAACAGAACAGAATGTTGGAAGGAGGAGGAAGTGAGGTAAGATGCCTCAGACAGACGCCATTTCCTCTCTTCTCTGGGGCAGTCACAATGAAGCTCCGACCCAGGATAGACACAGGCTAGAATCTTCCCAGTAAGCGCACCTTGAGGTGCTACACACATTATTAGAAATGGGCTAGTCCAGGTGTGAGAGCTAGCCAAGAGGCTAGATATAATGGGCCAAGCAGTGATTAAGAGAATACAATTTGTGTGTTGTTATTTCGGGCATAACTAGCCAGATGGCTGGGAGCAGAGCAGCAGGAATGCCACCTGCAGCTCCCACAATAACCATAGATCCACCACATTATCCCCATCTTCCTTTTCTTGTTGTAAATGGTAAATTCTGTAAATAGATCTGGGGTCTTCATCCTTGTAAGACAGGTGCTTTCCTAACTGACCCATTTTCTCAAAATAGTGATTTGTATTCTTAAGACAAAAGGTACTAGAGCCAATATGTACCTGATGGTTACAGTCAGAGTGAGCTGAGGTGGAATTTCCTGTGTGTCTTAGCCCGCTGACCCGTAAGCATTGGGGATAACTCATAAACACAGAAAATGGGACATCTGAATTTTGGAAAAGTGTATTGGGAAAGTTCTAGGGATGTGTGACCAACTTTTGAGGGAGAAAGAATGTGTCCAGTGTCTAGATTGCCTTGACTGCAGGCAGGACACAATGTTCTCCATAGAGTGAACAAAGTCCAGGGAAGGTAATGACCTAATGAAACTCCATTTCCCCCAGCTCATTGCTCATGCAGAAATGGAGGGCTTTTTGTGACCATCTTCCACCCCTCCCTGAGAATATAATGAATCAGAATCTGCACCATGGGCTCTGCAGAATTTAAGAATGTGGATCTCTTTCTCCTGTGCCCTACTCTAAATGGAAACCTTGTTTCGATTGTTCCCTTCATGATTGTAGGCTCAACAGCATAGTCCCTGAGAGACAGCCAACTTTTGGGGCTCATTGCCATATTTCTCACCTGCAAAAAAAGCAAAGTGAAGTCTCAAACAGAGCATTTTTTTTTACTAAAGTTGAGAAGTTAAGAGAAATGGCCCTTTCTGGAGCCCTCACTGGAATGATAATTTCAAGTGAGACATGAGACACTTGTGGCATTGTTGCCTTTTAATACTGTTCTTTTTGTTGTACAGAATTGTGTGTATGTGTATGATAATTCTATACTTGCGTGCAGTGTGTAATGGTCAAGTGAAGGCTTTCAGTATATTGAACTCTTCAAACATTTGAAAACTTAATTCATGCAAGGCAGTGGTGGCTCATGTCTTTAATCCCAGCACTGAGGAAGCAGGGTTTGAGTTTGAGGCCAGCCTGGTCTACAGAGAGCGTTCTAGGTCAGCCAACGCTACACTGAGAGACCCTGCCTCAGAAAAACCAACAATAAATAAATAAGTAAATTAATAAATTCACACAGAATGGTAGTGTGTGTTTGTGTGGGCGGGGTTAGGACACCCCAATATAAATCTGATAACCCAATTTTTGCCTGTAAGTTCCCCTATTTTGGATACTGGTAAAATATATAATAGTTTATTTGAACTACAGTACTTCAGCAGTTCTGGCACAAAGTGTCTAACCTCCCATCATCCCTGTCTCTGAGCAGCTGTAGCCATGTTTGAGGCCTTTTAGTGCTGGGTCAGACTTTAGCCACTTAAGGTAGCCTACTCTCTTTGATCTCCATACACCAAACACATATATGTCCTAAATCGATGTGGGGGAGCATTTGAAGGGATTTCATTATAGTTGAGTTTGTGAGTTTCTATTTATTCTAGATATCATTCCTTTGACAGAGCAATGATTTGCAAATAGGGACCAGGGAGCTGATTGAGTTGATGAAGTGTTTAATCCATAAGCACAGGACCTGAGTTCAGTTCTCAGCATCCAGATAGAAAGAACAGGTTTTATGCTTGTGATCTAAACTCTGGGGAGACAGTAACTGGAGGATACCAGGAGAAAAATGGCTAGATATTCTTGTCCAATCAGCGAGCTCTTTGATGTAATAACACACCCTGTCACAAAACACAAATTAAATGGATCCTTGTGGATTCGGTGTCTCTTGATGTTGACCCCTGGCCACTACACAGACAAACACACATACACACATACACACACACACACACAAACACATTCATGCAGGCACACATGCTCACAGACACAAGCACACATAGTTTGCACCTCCAACCAGCCATGCCACATTTGTTCTCAGGCTTCTCATGTCTACAATGAAACCACTGGTCTTCATTATCTGTGATTCACTGTGACTCTTCAGCCCCTCTCTTGAACTTCACACAAAGACAATTCCCAATGAAGGACAAGACCTTCAATTGTTGAGTTAAGTCCTCAGCATTTAGATAAAAAAAACAGGTTTTATGCTTGTGGTAAAGGAGAGGAATAAGATACACCTGGGGTTCCAATAGTGGTGATTTGAGCACATAAGTAAAGGTAAGTTAAGGAAAACAGTGCTCTCCCAAAAGGCAGCTGAGGTTACAAAACTCATTTAAATTATGTTTATAGTTTTACTTGTCAGTAGTTGGTGACACCAAGTGGCTTTCCTGGAGCTGTTCTATCAGTTATTTGTCACCAATGAGTGCTAACAAATTTCTCTTTGTCCCCATTCTGCTCTTCTGGTGCTTCATAAATGAGAGCTATTAAAGGCTTGTTAACATCCACTGGTGTCAAGTTCTGTGTATGGTGTGTCTCTTGCTGAAATGTCCCCATGTTATTGCCTTCTCCCCGATAATCTCCAAAACCAATGAGACCATTTTTGTGAATGGGAAAAATATAAAAAAGCAAAGTGAGCACCATTGTGAACTACATCCACCAGCACTTCACCACCCAGGGAGTGGTAACTGTTCGGGTGCCTGACCTGCTGCTGCAGATACAGAGCTCAGACATAGAGCTGAGCAAGATCAAGGCCTGGAGGATCCCAGTGGACTCCAAGAGAAGGTGAGTTAGAGGTTGCTGGGACCAATGTGTCTGTGGGAGGCAACATCTGAGGTGTGTTGCCATGGACTGGGTTTGGTTTCCAGCAGTGTATGGCAATGCCATTGACTCAGGCCACTGTGGATCTTATTTGGGTAATTACTAGCAGTTGGACATGAGGAAATAACATCAAAGATAATAGTAGCAATAGCAGTGGTGATGCTGGTTTGTGGGATGCAGGAGGGTGATGTGAGATCTACAAAGTACCTACACAAAGCCTGACATTTCATATTTCATATCAGAACATAACAATTTCCCACTGTCCATCAAATGATTGTCCATTTGTTTGTTTTTTATTTCTCTTTCCTCACTGGCAGTCATCATTCAAGGAGTGAGGTAGCATGTGGACAAGACCATATGGTTGGAAATGAGACTGCCTGGAAACTATCCTTGGTTTCTCCAATATACTACCCTGAAATGGTGACTCTACCTGTTAGTTCTCTATTTCCCTCAACTATAAATTTGGAGCAACAGTGTTACAAGAAGTATGAAGAGTGTGGAGATATGATGTATGTAGAAGGTCTAATATCAAACACCCCATCTGCTGCTCATTCAACTCTTTGGGAATTTTATGGAACCTTCAGGGGGCAGAGTGGGTCTGGGGGAATTATATCCCCAAGGGGTACTCTGAGAATGTACCTCACTTCCTGCTCATAATCTACTCTGCTTCCTGATATGTGTACAATTTAATCAGTCATTTTCTTTTTAGCCCTTTTGGCCATGCCTTCCTCACCAAGATCGACTATATTTCTTTGGAACTGTGAAACAAAAATCAACCCATTCTGCCCTGATTTGCTTATCCTTCGGGTATTTTATGGCAGCAATTGAAATAAAATTAAGAATTCAGTCATGTGTTAAATCTGGTGCTGTGCCAAGGAGTCTTTACAGATGCAATTACAGCCAGCTACCAATCTATCGTAGAATGTGGTGATGATTCTGGAAGGCCAGAAACATCAGATGAGACCCTTAAAGCAGAGCCACCCCTCCAGCTGGTGGAAGAAGGGAATTGGAGAGTTCTGAATGGTTGGGAACCATTTGACAGAGTGATGGCTGGCCTTGAAAATGGAGAAAATATTGCACCATGTGAAGTGTATGGGGCCTATAGGATCCAGAACTCTTCATGTTGAGCACAGCCCATTGAATACAATTTTCTAAGTTTAGAAACTGATTACTAAATGTAACACCTTAAATAACCTGGCTGCCTAGATGTGAACTCTTCCCCATCAGCTTCAATTTTCAAGTGTGCAAAAAACTCCCCATTTGAACCTGTTTGGACTGTGATTCACATATCCCCAAGTAAGCAAATGGATGGTGCTTTGAAACTCTGAGGTTTGTGGACATTCTGTCACACCACAAAGAATAAAGTAACTCAGATATTGTTACCCACTTTCAAGTGCAGCTGTAACAACTCACAGACAGTCTTTGAAGCAGACAGTGGGCAGATGGTACAAGAAGCTGGAGAAACACATAGCCTTTGGCATACTCTTCATAGAGTCATGGGTGGTGAAGGAGGTGACAATGAGTTTGACTGCATGGAGCATTGTGGGAAATCTCCCATCATCCAGTTGGAAATAGAAACAATCATGAACAAGATTGAGCTTAGAAAAGAGCTCTGATGAGTGTGCAGAGGATGTGGGGGAACATAGATCCTCTTTTGGCAGCTACAGAATTCCAGTGTGCCATGCCCTGTAGTTACATGGAAAAAATAGTAAAGCTAGCTCTGCAGGTGAGATTTCCAGGCAAAGTGTTAAATGTGTGCCTCAGATTCTTCTTCTGTACAGTTAAATTTGAAAGGAGATATAAACAGAGGCAAGTGCTGTTAAACGGAAGAGAACAGGTACCCAATGGTGTTTTTACAATCAACTTTTCCAGGTAATGAGTGATGGGAGACCTCAGACATGCTTTGAAACATAGCCTTGGGAGAGTATCACAAAGGCCCAGCACTAGGCTACTGGCTCCTTCTTTGAAACATGAAGGGTCAGCACAGTAAAGTGGTTTGGCCTACATGACTGACACCTTCCAGCTGTTTCCATAAACATATAGGGACATAGTTCCCCTTGAGAAAAACAGGCTAGGATAAAATTGGAGCTAGGATAATTAGGCACACCAATGAAACCAGAACACCACCGATGGCCTGTAAACTCCAAAGCACCTTTGAAGCCAGAGCCTGTGTGCCAAACCGGAACAGATTTAACTCAAGTGGACTCTTAGCATCATCAGTGTGTGTGCAGTAACTTTTGTGTATGTGTGTGTGTGTGTGTGTTTATTTCACAATAAAAAACAGATGGATTGTAATATTGAAATTACTTCCTGAGAAAAATATTTGCTATAGAAACCCAGACACAGTAGTACTGAGAATGTAAGCTGTCTCAGCAAGGAGAAGTAATTGGAGGAAACCCACAGTTGTTAGGCTCTGTGCCCCAGGAAGGATGGCCAAGGAAAGCCAATGAACTCAGGGATGGAAGATAAACCTCAGCCTAAATAACACCCCAAATCCTCTTAATCAGAACATGAGACACTCGTGTAAACAGCCACAAGATGTTTAAAATGCCTGGAACTAGAATCTAAGTTGAGGACTATGATGAGGAACTGAGAGTGCATGGCAAAAACTGATTGGATTTGGCAAAAATCATGTAAGCATACCAGAGCAAACATCCAAGGAAACCACCAGTCGAGCAAAACCCTAAGAAATCTGCACAACAACATATCATGTTGACAATTCTGAGATTTATAGACAAGGGAAAGATCTTAAATATGTCACTGTCACACTGGTGATGATTAACCCATTCCATCATAGTGTGATTCCCTGATGTGTTTAAGATAACCTGTCAATTCTGTCTATTTAGTTACAGGGAAATTCACATTGCTTGCACAGATTAACTATCAGCACCATTTACTGACAAGCAGAGGAAAGGCAAAGCAATCATAGACATGTTGTTGAATGCTGATGATGTTATTGGGAGTTTTGTGGGGTTTTTCTTAAAGGGAAATCATCGGTGACTCTCATGCATGAAGCAGATCCTGTCTCTGTGATGTATCCAAGGACTAAAAATAATAAAGTAAAATGGGTTTTTCTCACATACTGGTAAACATTTTTGCTATGACCAAATATGAGTGTTGCAAGTGCTCTTTCTGCTCATTCACCTATTAGCCGCTGAGTTACCAGCCCATTTGGGTGTGGTCTCTATCTCTTTCAAAAAGCAGCAACTTCCTTCAGCTTGATCTCTTGCTTCCAGCTCCACTAGGCTCCTTTCCTGATCCTGCAGAGGGCTGCAGTCTGGGGTGGTGATCTTAAGTTTTTCTCCTTTAAAGAAATAACCATTCTATTAATCATAATTCTAAACTGTTGTGGGAGATTATTTGTGACTTACACCTTCATATGTGATGGAAGAAACTAGGGTGTGGAGAGGGTTCTCTCTGTTCATATTTGGGAAGGCATGGCAACACGTAGAGGAGGCTGCTTATTCTCTGTAAGAAAATCAGTAAAAAGAAGTGACCAAGTGAAAGGATGTCCTGAAACATCAAGTCTTGTCCTTTCAGAACCCAATTCCTCCAGCTAGGTTCTGGGTCTCCACAACCTCCAAAACCTGCTGAGTACCAAGTATTCAGAACCAGAAGCCTGTGTTGGCCATATCACATGCAATCATAGTGAGTATGCCAATATGTTTTTTTTTTAATGCTTCATCCTTTTGTCCCACCAGAACCATCTTTATTACCAATAAAGATAACTTGCTGCCTCTTTGGCATCCTAGAATTGCTATAAGGTGGTGCTGGGGAGTTCTTATGTACCTTCCTGTGTTGTTATGAGACCTGAAGGGGACAGTAATTGTTTCAGAAATCAAAGGCTGTTGGGTTCAAACCTGTGGTTAGCTGTTGGCTAGAAATTGGTTTGCCTATAGCTACTCTATGGAAGGATGGATTTGACTAAAAAAGGTTGACAGCACATATGGAGGCAGGTTGTTTAACCTTTGCAAATGACCCATTTTGAGGCCTGACTTCAGGCTTTTCTGTTCTCCTCATCTTGGTTTCTTTATCAGATAAGGACAAGAATTAAACCTCCACCTCCAGGATCTGTGAACACCAAATGAGTTCAGTATGTGTGACAACAGTGATAGTGCTCATTGGCATCTGACTCATTGCACAGGAATATCAACCATCAATCTGTAGTCCACCTAATGCTACTGCACAAGAGTTGTCATGGTTGCTCCTCTGCTATTCCTTATATGGTCTCCATCCACAGAGAAGTCAGAAAAATCCTCCCCTGAGAGGACAAGTTCTTTACAAATTAAAGTTTATAGAACAGAAGAGACATAGAAGATTTATCTGGGCAAGCTGTTGATAGAATACAGGTGGAAATGGAAGAAGGGAAGGAAGAAGAGAGTGAGAGGGAGACATGGAAAATGGATGAATTCAATCATTCATTGGATAAGTGAGTGAACCAATGGATGAGGATGCCTAGTAGGATAAAATGTGCTGCATTCCCTCTGACAGTAAGGCCAAATTGAGGGTAGATAAGGTTTTTCATGAAGGAGGAGGCTTAGTCCATTTTGCCTCCTTTGTTCTCTAGGCCCACCCAGGAGAGTGACAATGAGGAAGAGGAGAAGAAGGGGCGAGGGTATACCAGCAGACCTGGCACACATTTTCACCCACATTGTAGCCAAATCACCAGACCTGGGACAGATGATCTATATGCTGGATGCTGACTGGCAGTTTGACACCTCCAAATTTTAACCAAGTTTGTGAAGATGAAGGAACCAAAAAAATTGTCCCATTACAGGTGGACAGGATCCTTGCCTGATGGGAGTCAGGCATCAATATCATACTGATATTTTGGGGTCTGATGGGTTAGTGAGGTCTTTGCCACACTCAACCTAGCATCACGGATTCCCTAATTAACTGATTTTTTATGAAGTTCACTGCATTCACCATAGGTGTGCATGTCACACAACATTGTGCATCAATATGTACATATTTAGTCTGTGTGCGGGTGAGTCTGTTCATGAGTTTTATAGCCCAAGTCCCTCCGAACATGATCAATGACAAAGGAACAGTGTTTTCCAGATATGGCAGGGCAGATGTTTAAATGAACTCACTCGATGCTCATAAACCTCTCCAAACTACTCTAAGAAATCAACCAAATGCTTGTCTAATCAATGGCATTGGGAAAATTCTATGTCTCTCCAAGGTACGCTGGGGTGTTTCTCATCCAGATCAGGGTCTGTAGAACATTCAGCAATTTCCCCGTTAATTCTGAGTCCACCAGCGTCTTTCCAAAGTAAGCTATTAACACTTGTTTTGCACAGATTTATCACCCTTTTTCAAAGGGCCTACAGGGCCTTGGAGATTTCTTCTGGAATACAGGCCTTTTTCAACAATGCACTAGATCTCATGAATCTTCTTTATCAACATCCAAAGATCTAGCACATTTTCTATATGACCAACTTTACATATCTACTCAGGGAACTCTAGCTTCTTCACCATATAACCAACAATCACTACAAGAGTCAGCATCTTCCCAAGAATAGTTGGGACTATAGAAGTTTGACCAGTGCACACATAGCCATTTGTCTTCTATACCAGATGATTTTGGAATGTCTCAATTTGTCCAAATGATTACAGGCACATTGCCACCAACACCAATGACTCAAGGACTTTCCTCTCTAACACAAGCGGGTCTACTGTTTTCTCCATCTTTGCAAAAAGATGATGAATTTTGACTATCTTCATAAGAAACTCTTGAAGTGAACACATCAGGGCAGGTGATGCTGAATCCTTCACCTACTTCTCAAATTCCTGAAAACGCTTTTCCTTATACAGAACCCACTTTGGCAAAGCCCACACAGGCACAGAGCACTGAAGACATCCACTTTCTAAATTAGGGAGTAATTAAAGTGCCCATAAGGAACTCAGTGTTTCTCCACCTGCTCAAAGGCCACTGGTAATTTCTTTACCTACACAAGGAACTGTTGGATTTTGGGCATCTGCCCCAGAAACTAGGACTTCACTATCTGAACAAGTGTCTCTAAAACTATCTATATCAACACAATGAAATGTAGGGAATCTGGCACCTTCTAATAGGGCTTTGAAACATCCAATTTCTTTACAATAGTCTAAATAATTTTCTTCATCTACACAACATATTTCAAGGACTACAGGGCATTGCAAATCTAGCCAGAAACCTCAGGGAAATTTTTTTCTTCAATAGAGCACATAAAACATTTATCATCTTCTCTAGGTGGTCAGGAAAACCCTTTATCTATCCCGTGGTCTCTAGGAACTTTGCTACCTTCTAAATTGCCTAAGGTACTCTACACAGCTACAGAGGTAACTTTGCCTGTCCCAAGTTCTTTGTCATTTATGCAAAGGTCTTCAAAACATTCAGTATCTTCTTAAAAAATTTTGAGACAACGGCAATATTTGCGGAGTACCTTGGGACATGATTTATGTGTGAGAGAGTGTGTGGAAACTTCTCAGTCTGCTACAAGCATTATAGGAGATTTGTCACCAACTCTAGTGCCTAGATGATTTTTTACTTCTGTCAAGGGATCTGCAGAATTTTTTTTCCCTTCTGGCCAAGGGAATCTAAGTCCTTTGAAACCTGCCCATGGGCCTCCGAAACATGTTATGTCATCTGTGGAAATGCTGAAGATAGCATAATTTGCTGAAGAGACTCTACAACTTTTTGCATTTTTCAAAGAAGTTCCAGGGCCAAATTCAAATTCTCCATCTACCCAAGTGACTAGAAGAACATTACACCTGTACCAGGGCATTTGGATGTTTTTTTTTATCAAGATAAACAACTCCACCATCTTCTTGTTCTGATGAAATGACTGTGCAAACATGCCCACCAAAAGAAGAAACTCAGAAAATGTCCAAATCTGCACAAGGGACTCTTAGAGTCTTCTTCTGTTTCACCAGGCACTGTGGAGATTCTCTTACCTGTCAAAGGCACAATTGGAAATTTGACATCTATAAAACATACTGTAGGACCCTTTGCATCAAGGACAGGACCTCTGAGGTTTATTCAAAATACCCAGACACTGTTAGAATCTTTGAAATCCAGTTAGAGGTTTTTGTGATTTTCACACTGCAGAAGGGCCAGTGGACCCTTCTTTATTTCCCCAAGGGTCTTTGGACATATCTATGACTGAACATGGAAAGATAGTGATATTTCTATATAATCAAGGAACTAGGAAACATCCTGCTTCATCAAAAACCCTCAGAAAATTTCTCAGTCTGTGCAAAATTTTCTACAGCATCATCCATCTGCCCCAGGATTTCTGAATCCTTCCCAATCTGAAAAGAGCACACTACGATTTTTGTCCTCTCCTTGAGGTACAGGAATATCTGCCCCTGGTTCTCAGGAAATCTTCCAAATTTCTGCAATTTCAGGATATCCTGAATTTATCCTATATTTTGGATCACCTCTTTAAATTTCTTTGTGTGCACAAGAAACTCTGTGAATTTTTTTATTTTCTCAAGGAGAACTTTATCCTTTACATTGTTTCTCTTGTAATCTAGAATCATCTTAACCTGCCCAAATGAATCTCAACCATTTGTCTTCTGTCAGAGAACCTGTGGTAAACTCTCTATCTGTCCCATCTCCTACATAGTCTTCACCATTTAAAAAAGTGCCTAGAAGACTTTCATCACAAGTCCCAAATAATCCAGCATTTCTAATCTCTGCTCATCTGCCTCTAGAAGTTAATGTATCTGGTCACTGAGTCCATTAGCATTTTCAAAAGGAACTCTGGGGCCTTTGATATCTTCTGCAGACATCCAAGGAAATGTCCAAAATACACATAGTTATCATGGGCAATGTCACATAAAAGAGAGACATTGGAAACTTCCCCATCTCATATAGGAAATTCAGTATATTATGCTTGTCCTCAGGAGACTCTGGGACTTTACTCCTTTTGCCAGGTGAGTTAAGCAACTTCTCAATGTGCTCAAGAAACTATAGGTTCCTGTGTATTTACACAAGGGTCTGTCCACATCTGCACAAAGGAGTCTAGGACATCCTACATGCTTAAGGGCTCTCAGAAACTTCCTCTCATACACAACATACATTATCACAATTCACTTCTGCACAGAGTACAGTAACATATTCATCATCTACCCCAATGTCTCAGGGATATAGCCAGCATGCTAAAAAAATGGTAGAAACTTTGAAATCTGTTCCATGGTCTCCAATAATTTCTATCATAGCACAAGATTCTGTAGAACCTTTGCTAACTCCCTGGCACTCCCAACAATAATCATCATCTTTACCAGGTGTATGCAGAACTTTTACAGCTACGAGATGACATGTGGTATCTGACGGGCCTCTGGAACATTCTGTAAATGCTCAGGACAACTTGAGTTATTTTCATTCTTTCCAGTACATTTTGAATCCTTCCCTGTCTGAAGAAGGAACTTTTGGTTACTCTAAACCTATGAAACCCTTTCTAGGACCCTCTATTTCATTCTCTGTGATGACTTGGATATTGGAAGTCTGCCCAAAGGGTTCAACAAACAGATTCATCTGCTTCATATCCTTTAGGATATTTGCCTTCTTGAAAAGGGCAAATGGTGATTTCTTTATCTGGGCAAGAAATTCTATCATCTTCCATGGAGTCAGTGGAAATTGCCTTATCTGTTCAAGTGAGTTCCAGACATTCATTATCTTTATTAGAAGCTGTGTAATCTTGTCTTTCTTCAGGTGGAAAAATGACTCTGGAAGTTTCTACCTGTGCACATGGCAATCTAGTGTTATCCACTTCCTCAAGAGGGATTTGGGATCTTCATCATCTACTCCAGTGACTCTAGGATTTTCTCCACCTGACAAAGTGGATTTAGGAGTGTCTCCATCTGTTTCATGGACTCTGCGACTTCGTGTGTCTATCCAGGGTGTTCCCGGAACACCTACGTCTTCCCCAGAGGTGTAGGAAACCTTCTGTAATCAGAGAAGAACAGAAACTTTGCCATATGCTAATGATGATCTCTTTCCCTGGGAACTGAGGGAAATTCTTAATTTTCAAAGGGTGAATTAAAAGACTGGCCATCTGCACAAGGGGGGTTTCAAACTGCTCTGTCTACCCCAGGGCCTGTAGAAAAATTTCTATCTGCCTCAAGGACACAAAGACTTTACATTTACACACTCCAAGTTGCTGGGAGCTCTTATCTATCCTCCCAAAATAAATAAGAACTGTACACACCTTCATAGAAGCCTATAGCATCTTCACCAAATCTCCAAACTTCTCTGAAACATTCTCTATCTTCCCAAGAGTCTCCAGGACCTACCCCACCTGCACCAGGTACTCTGGTACATTCTCCACAAGACTAAGGGTGGTAGAAAGTGTCTGTATCCACAAAAGTGACTCTAGGATAAACACCACATCAGAAGGCATATGAAGGACGTTCATTATTTGTCCAAGGAACTGTGTGATTGTCTATATCAGGACAAGAGTCTCTAGGACATTGTGCATTTGTCCAAGGGTCTCCAGAATCATCCAGATCATCCCACAAAGTGCAAGATACATCTTATAATCAAGAGTCTGTGGCACAGTACCCATCTGTCCTACAAGAAACACATTTTTCCCTGCCCTGGGAATATTGCAAAATTTTTCATCTTCTCAAGTCACTCTAGAAATGACATCTTCTCTCCAGAAATATCTAGAAGGTTCTTTAAATGTGCATGGTGCTCAGCAACTTCAACCTGACTCTCAGGGTAGTTGGGACATCCCCAATGGATTTCTAAGTAATCAGAAACTTTGACATCTCCCCAAATGTTTTTTAAATATTAAGAATCTTTATCTGTGAATATAGACACTTTGACACCTTTCCCAGAAAGTCTGGGACATTCAATATCTGCCCAAAGTGCTCTGTTCCCTTGTGATTCTGACCAACAAATTCAGGAATCATCGTCTCTCAAAAAATCTGTTCAATCTTTTCCATCTTCTAATGTTCCGTGAGACCTACTCCATCTGTACTACGGACCTCCCAATATTTATTATCAGCTCAATTGTTCTCATTATTATTTATAGCTACCAAAGGGACTCTAGGATCATCACCACTTTAGTAAGGCTGTTTAGCAGAGTCATTATCCATGCAAAGGGTTCCTGGAACTTCAATATCAGCATAAGTGTTTATAGGACATTCAAAATCTGAACAAAAATCTCTAGAAATGTTCATATCTTCTCAAGAGGATCTAGACCCTTCTTTAGTCCAAGAGGCTTTTGTACATTCATCATCTATTCCAAAAGATTGTGGACTTTCTCAATCTTCAAAAGATCCTTTAGGAACATCACTATCTAAACAAGGTGCTAGGAAAACTCCATTATCTATCCAAAAGTCTATAGTAACAGCACCATTATTAGCTCAAAGTGTTTTAAAAATTCAGACTTCGTTGGAGTGGCCTCTGGGTACCTCCCAAATTTGCTTAAGAGACAACAGATCCTTTGCCATTTTATGAAGAGTTTTATAGTACTTTGAAATCTCTCTCAAGGTCTATAGAAACTCGGACATCTATTTTAGTGACACTGAGATTTTCAACATTTGCCAAAGGTGCACAGGCCCTTCTATAACTGAACAAGTGATACCAAGATCACCAATAATTTCCTACAGAGCTCTGGGATTTTCACCATCTGACCAACACTTTGTGAAAACTGCCTCATCTCAAATGGGGCCTGATAGAATTTCCTTAATAGACGTAGGTTTAAAAAAATGTCTTCATGTGAAAAGATGATTTTATGAAACCACTGCATCAAAACTCTCCAGAAAATATATTGTCTACACACGGGGCTCAAGGAATGTCCATATCAGCACAAGAGTCTTTTGGAAACTCACAATTTGTTCATGGTTCTCCAGATACTTCCTTGTCACTTGAAGGGTCTTCAGGCACTTGTTTTGAATAAGGACTTCCAAGGCAATCCTTTCCAAGACAAGCAATATCAGGAGATATTGTGCTATCTGAATATTCACAGGGGACACTAGAAACACCACCATCTACCCATAGAATTCTAGAAATACCATCTTCTACTTAAAGGATTATAGAAACCTTACCAGCTACCCAAAATTCTCTAGCACATCTGCCTCTTTCAGTGCAGATTCGAAAACAGGCTCCCCTTTTGCCAGAGACATCACAACTTTTGCAATCTACCAAAAAGGCTTGTAAGATATCAGACTCTTCCCCAAGAATGTCAGAAACTTTTCATCTACGTAACAATGTCTGAAATTTCATTCTTTGCCAAAGTACTCTGGGACCATTTGTATCTGAGAAAGAAATTTTAGGACCAGCGGTATCTCTGGAGGAATCCCTGGGACCTTCTCCTCCTGAACAAACATCTATGGGTTCCACTCCACCTGCATCTGGGAAAAGGTAACTCTCCCCCTCAGAACAAGGTTGTCAGGACATATCATTAGGTGTACAATGAGATTCACCATCTCATCAAACCTAAGCAAAATTTATTCAATTCACAAGAGGCTCTGAGATTGTCTATATCAGCAGATACATATTCAATAAATGCTTCTGGGTCTCCAGATACTTCCTTGTCACCTAAATATGCTTCAGGCACTTGTTTGGAACAAAGGCATTCAAGACAGTTATTATCATTATCATTATCATTATCATTATCATTATCATTATCATTATCCTATCTAGGAAATCTTGGACTATCTGAATAGTCTCACATGGCCATGAGAAACACCACCATCTACCCATAGTACTCCAGAAAAGACATCTTCTACCCAGGGGAATATAGAAATTTCAGCACATGCCCAAAATGCTCTAGCACATATGGCTCCTTCAGTACAGAGTCTAAAAGAGGCTCCCCTTATGCCAGAGACATCAGAACTTTGGCATCTGCCAAGAAGCTTGTAATATATCAGACTCTTACCCAGGAATTCAGAAACCTTTCCATCTATCCGAGAAACTCTCAAAATTTCATTCTGCCTCCAAAGTACTATAGGACCATCTGTATCTGAAAAAGAAAATTTTAGACCATCAGTGTCTCTGGAAGAATCTCTGGGACTTTCTCTTTCTGACCAAGGTTTTCTAAGACCCACTCAACCTGCATGTGGGAGTTGTTCATTCTCCTCCTCAGCAAAAAGATTTCAGGAAATAACTTCAGGTGTACAAGGAGATTCACCCAATCAGCAAAGATATACAGGAAATCCATTGCATTCACAAGAGGCTCTGGCAATGTCTATATCAGCATAGGAATCATTTGGATGTTCATCATATGCTCAAGAATCTCCAGATAATTCTTAGTCATCCAAGAGGCTTTAGGCCATTTTTTGAACCATAAGCCTTTAAGACAGTCATCATCTGATCCAGGAATGTTTGGACTTTCTCACTCTGATTAGGGGACAATAGAAACCCCACCATTTACCCAAAGTTTTCTAGAAACACCATCTTCTTGCAATGGGCTTATAGAAACTTCAACAATTTCCCAAGATTTCTTAGAATATCAACCACCTTCAGTAGAGACTCTGTAACTTTCCCTTACACCAGAGAACTCAGAAACTTTGCCAACAGCATAAGAGGTTTGTAAGACTTCAGAATCTGGTCAGGTGCTCTAGAAACTTTTCCACCCTTTTTAGGGGCTCTGAGACATTGGCATTCTGAAAAATTTACTTTGGGCCAGTCAGTATATGACCACAAGAATCTGGAGCCCTCAAAACCTCTTTATGATACCTTTGGAAATCCCACACAATCCCAAGGGCTTCTAGAGCCTATACCATCTACCCAAGAAGGTGTGGAAACTTTCTTTTCAATGGTGACTTTGGGAATGTCCACTTGTGCACATGACAGATTCATTCCTATTCCTTCTTATGGAGACTGCCTGAGATATTACTCTTATCCCAATAAAAGCCATAGATTTTCAAATTCTACCAAAAATAGTGAAGCATGCTCCATTTGTTAAATGAATTATCAGATATTTACTTTTAGAACTTGATGCCTTAAAATCATTCACTCTGCCAAAAGTAGGCTCACATCTTCCATATATAGCAGAAAGGACTCACATTCTACCTCTACTCCTCCAAGGAGTGCCTCACACTATGTATCATCAGAATTGAACTTCAGATCTAGTTCCCCTCCTAAAAAGTATCAAAGATGTTCTCCCTCTTAACAAGGTGGCTCCAAACATTTGAAATCGAAGAACACAAAATCAAAACTTGCTTCTAAAGAATCATGCCTCAAATATAACCTAACAGAAGATGAAGGCTTGAAATTTCAGCATTCTCCCAAAAACAGGGCAGAGATTTTGTTTCTAATAATTTTGCTGCAAGGCTTAAAACTGAACCCAAAGAGATCCTCACTACTACTTCTGCAAAGGGAGGTTGGAGACCAGCACAATCTTATGAGGAGGGCCTCAGATTTTCTCCTTCTTCCCAAGGACTTCCTAGATATTCCAAATCTACCAAAATCAATTAGGAACAGGTCCCCTCTAACAAAGCAGTTATTCATGTTTCCCATTCAGAACATGAGGGCTGCCTAATATGCTCCTTGTCCAAAATAGAGTCCAAGCATTCATGCTCCAAATATGACCAGAAACCAAAAGCTACTCCTCAAGAATGCATAGAAACTCCCATCTTTATGGGAGTCTACATAACCTCATGATCTCATGAGGATAGTGGGAGAAGTATTGCTTCTCCCCAAGGCAGCCATAAACATTCAAGATCTATCAAAACTATATTGGAACAGACTCTAACAAAGCAGATGTTCATGCTTCCCATAGAGAACATGGGAGCTGTAAGCATCTCTCTTTGTCACAAAGAGGATTTTGACATGCCTCATCTGCCAAAAGGGAAAAGAGAGCATAGAAGCATCCACTTCTACAGAAAAAGACATAGCAACTACTCCCTCTCATGAAGACATTCTTCATCTCCTCATGGGACTTCAGTGTTAGTTCTACTTCTACCAGAACAAGATTCAGTCATTCACCATATACCCAAGAAGTCATCACATCTTTCACTGAAGCACAAGAAAGCTTTAGTTCGTCTACAGATGGAGACATTCCAATTGATAGTGATGAGTCATGTCTTTCTCATTGCCCAAAAGCAATGCTGTCAGACATCCTGTTTCTACAAAGCAGGATTTTAAACACACAGTTTTTATCCAAGAGGGACAGAAACATTCCACTGGTGCCAGAGATGGGAGCAAGGCTTGGATTCCTGCACAGTGTGGACTAACATTCACCAATTCCAAAAGGGAGTGCCACATCATTCTCTGTTGTCCAAGGAAATTTCAGACATAGCTGAACTGAACTAGTGGACGTGAAATCCTCCATCACTTAACAAGGCAGATATACAGCCTTTCAATATGAACATGGGATCCCCATACATAACCCTTCTATCCTAGGGGGCCAAATATAATCATTCAGTCCCATAGAGTCTCCAAAAGATCAAACTGCAACAAAAAGTAGTATTATGCTTGCCTGCATGCCTTCATGCCTACAAGCCAGAAGAGAGCACCAGATCTCATTACAGATGGTTGTAAACCACCATGTGGTTGCTGGAAATTGAACTCAGGTCCTTTAGAAAAGCAGGCAGTGCTTATAACCACTGAGCCATCTCTCCAGCTTCGGAGAGCTGTTTTTTAAATCAGTGAAATATGTTCAACCAAATGAATTTCTCAGATGCCTGAATATTTTAGATTTTTGTTTCCGCACTTAGACCTGAGTTTGCTAAATGCTTATGATAAGGATCCTTTCAGAATAAAAGATAATGGGACTCACAAAAAAGCCTAAGTTCTTACCTCTCCCATCAAGAAGGCATCAGAACATATAAATGTCACCAAAGGGGCCTCGGATTTACTATGACCAAGGCAGCTTTAACATGTTTCAATCTGAAAGTGAGAGCCTTGAGAATTGCCTGTCTAAATTACTGAGCCTCAGATTTGCTCATTGTGGCCAAAGAGAATTCAGAAATGTACCCTCTAATGTAGACTGGGTTAGAACTTCTATTTCTGCCCCAGGAAGACACAAACATTATCCTTCTGCCCATGGAGGCTTCAAACCCTACAAGCCTATTATACTGAAGTTCTAAAGATGTGTATTTCAAGAGGGATTGTGGGTCCTGCTCTATCTTATCATGCCATATTTACATCTTCTTATTTACAGGCCAGCCTCATATTTTCCTTCTCTGTGGCCCACATGAACAACAGGAGTTTATAACTTTTCTTCCTCATCAAATGCCTGTTAAACATTTGATTTCCATTCCTGGCTATCTCAGATGCACATTAAGTCATCAGATTGGTTCATCTAAGTGTAAAAAAGGCAGATGTTTTGCATCTGATTATGAATAGGTAACAGTTTCTACACAGAACATGATATACACTCTATTACCCACTGAGAATAGCATGTGCTTCTTCTGACTAATATTGCCTTCGATTTAATAGTGGATGAAAGAACAATACCCTCTGTCTAAGAGGTTCAGAGTGTTTCTTTTTTTAATATTTTTTATTGAGAAAAGGAGAAAAAAAAACAAGTTTCCACCTCCTCCCAGCCTCCCATTTCCCTCCCCCTCCTCCCCCCCTACGCCCCCTCCTCCCACCCTTCTCCCCTTCCCCACACTCCTTTCCCCCTCCCTCTCCAGTCCAAAGAGCAGTCAGGGTTTTCTGCCCTGTGGTAAGACCTAGGACCTTCCACCTCCGTCCATATCTAGGAAGGTGAACATCCAAACTGGCTGGGCTCCCACAAAGCCATCACATTACGTAGGATCAAACCCCCGTGCCATTGTCCTTTGCGTCTCATCAGCCCTCATAGTTCGCCATGTTCAGAGAGTCCAGTTTTATCCCATGCTTTTTCAGTCACAGTCCAGCTGGTCTTGGTGAGCTCGCAATAGATCAGCTCCACGGTCTCAGTGGGTGGGTGCATCCCTCGTGGTCCCGACTTCTTTGCTCATGTTCTCACTCCTTCTGCTCCTCATTGGGACTTTGGGAGATCAGTCCAGTGCTCCAGTGTGGGTCTCTGTCTCTATCTCCATCCATCACCAGATGAAGGTTCTATGATGATATGCAAGATATTCGTCAGTATTGCTCAAGGATAGGGTCATTTCAGGTTCCCTATTCTCAACTGCCCAAGGAGCTAACTGGGGACCTCAGCTTGGGCACCTGGGAGCCCCTCTAGGGTCAGGTCTCTTGCCAACCCTAAAGTGGTTCCCTTAACTAAGAATTGTGGTTCTGTGCTCCCCTGTCCAACCTTCCTTTATCCCAATCCTCCTGCTTTCCCAAGGCCCGAACTCCTTCCCTTGTAACATTTCTCTCCCCATCTCCCCTTACCCCCAACCCACACCACCCCAAGATCCCAATTTTCTCCCCGGCAATTTTGTCTACTTCCCTTAGCCAAGAGGATAACTATATGTTTTTCCTTGGGTTCCCCTTCTTACTTAGCTTCTTTAGATTCACCTATTGTGAATCCATAAATAAGGGACTCTGTGACCCTTATTTATGGCTAGAAAACAATTATGAGTGAGTACATCCCATGTTCATCTTTTTGGGTCTGGGATACCTCACTCAGGATAGTGTTTTCTATTTCCATCCATTTGCATGCAAAATTCGAGAAGTCATTGTTTTTTACCGCTGAGTAGTACTCTAATATGTAGATATTCCATACTTTCTTCATCCATTCTTCCATTGAAGGGCATCTAGGTTGTTTCCAGGTTCTGGCTATTACAAATAATACTGCTATGAACATAGTTGAACAAATGCTTTTGTCATATGATAGGGCATCTCTTGGGTATATTCCCAAGAGTGGTATTGCTGGGTCCAGGGGTAGGTTGATCCCGAATTTCCTAAGAAACCGAAACAATGACTTCCATAGTGGTTGCACAAGATTGCATTCCCACCAGCAATGGATGAGGGTACCCCTTCCTCCACAACCTCTCCAGCAAAGGTTATCGTTGGTGTTTTTGACTTTATCCATTCTCACAGGTGTAAGATGATATCTCAAAGTTGTTTTGATTTGCATTTCCCTGATTGCTAAGGAAGTTGAGCATGACCTTAAGTGTCTTTTGGCCATTTGAACTTCTTCTGTTGAGAATTCTCTGTTCAGATCAGTGCCCCATTTTTTAATTGGGTTAATTAGCATTTTCAAGTCTAGTTTCTTGAGTTCTCTATATATTTTGGAGATCAGACCTTTGTCTGTTGCGGGGTTGGTGAAGATCTTCTCCCAGTCAGTAGGTTGCCTTTTTGTCTTAGTGATAGTGTCCTTTGCTTTGCAGAAGCTTCTCAGTTTTAGTAGTTCCCATTTATTCAATGTTACTCTTAATGTCTGTGCTTCTGGGGTTATACATAGGAAGCAATCTCCTGTGGCCATCTGTTGTAGGGTATTTCCCACTTTCTCTTCTATCCTTTTCAGTGTGTTCGGGCTGATATTGAGGTCTTTAATCCATTTGGACTTGAGTTTTGTGCACGGTGAAAGATGTGGGTCTATTTTCATTCTTCTACAGGTTGACATCCAGTTGTGCCAGCACCATTTGTTGAAGATGTTTTCTTTCTTCCATTGTATACTTTTAGCTCCTTTATCAAAAATGAGGTGTTCATAGGTTTGTGGGTTAAAATCCGGGTCTTCTATACTATTCCATTGGTCGACTTCTCTGTTTTTATGCCAGTACCACCCTGTTTTCATTACTGTAGCTCTGTAATAGAGTTTGAAGTCAGTGATGGTAATGCCTCCAGAAGATCCTTTATTGTATAGGATTGTTTTGGCTATCCTGGGTTTTTTGTTTTTCCATATAAAGTTGATTATTGTCCTCTCCGGATCTGTGAAGAATTTTGATGGGATCTTGATGGGGATTGCATTGAATCTATAAATTGCCTTAGGTAGAATTGCCATTTTTACTATGTTGATCCTCCCAATCCAAGAGCAAGGTAGATCCATCCAATTTTTGGTATCCTCTTCAATTTCTTTCTTCAATGCCTTAAAGTTCTTGTCAAATAGATCTTTCACTTCCTTGGTTAGATTTACCCCAAGATATTTAATGCTGTTTGTGGCTATCGTGAATGGTGAAGCTTCTCTGATTTCCCTCTCTGCTTCCCTATCCTTTGTGTATAAGAGGGCGACTGATTTTTTGAGTTGATCTTGTATCCTGCCACATTACTAAAGCTGTTTATCAGCTGTAAAAGTTCTTTGGTGGAGTTTTGGGGGTCGCTTATGTACACTATCATATCATCTGCGAATAACGAAAGTTTAACTTCTTCCTTTCCAATTCGAATCCCCTTGATCCCATTATGTTGTCTTATTGCTATTGCTAGAACTTCAAGTACTATATTGAAGAGGTATGGAGAGAGTGGACAGCCTTGTCGTGTTCCTGAGTTAAGCGGGATGGCTTTGAGTTTCTCTCCCTTTAATTTGATGTTAGCTGTCGGCTTGCTGTATATAGGTTTTATTATATTTAGGTATGACCCTTGTACCCCTAATCTCTCCAAGACTTTTAACATAAATGGATGTTGAATTTTGTCGAATGCTTTTTCAGCATCTAATGAGATGATCATATGGTTATTTTCCTTCAGTTTATTTATATGCTGGATTACATTGATAGATTTTCATATGTTGAACCAGCCCTGCATCTCAGGAATGAAGCCTACTTGATCATAATGGATAATTTTCCTAATGTGTTCTTGGATTCGGTTTGCCAGTATTTTGTTGAGGATTTTTGCGTCGATGTTCATGAGTGAGATTGGCCTGTAATTCTCTTTCCTGGTTGAGTCTTTGTGTGGTTTTGGTATCAGAGTAACTGTAGCTTCATAAAAGGAATTAGGTAATGACCCTTCTGATTCTATATTGTGGAATACATTAAGGAGTATGGGTATTAGCTCTTCTTGGAAGTTCTGGTAGAATTCCGCATTGAAACCATCTGGTCCTGGGCTTTTTTTGGTAGGGAATTTTTTGATAATAGCTTCTAATTCTTGGCGACCAACAGGTCTGTTTAGATTGTTCACCTGGTCCTGGTGTAACTTTGGTATATGGTATTTATCTAAAAAAGTGTCCATTTCTTTTACATTTTCCAGTTTTGTGTTATACAGGCTTTTGTAATATGATCTGATGATTCTCTGAATTTCCTCTGTGTCTGTGGTTATGTCCCCCTTTTCATTTCTGATCTTATTAATTTGTGTATTCTCTCTCTGCCGTTTGATTATTTTGGATAGGGGTTTATCAATCTTGTTGATTTTCTCCAGGAACCAGCTTTTTGTTTCATTGATTCTTTGGATTGTTTTCTGTGTTTCTATTTTGTTGTTTTCAGCCCTCAGTTTGATTATTTCCAATCTTCTACTCCTCCTAGGTGAGTCTGCTTCTTTTTTTTCTAGAGCTTTCAGGTGGGCTGTTAAGTCTTCAATATGTGCTTTCTCTGTTTTCTTTAAGTGGGCACTTAGTGCGATGAACTTTCCTCTTAGAACTGCTTTCATAGTGTCCCATAAGTTCGAGTATGTTGTTTCTTTATTTTCATTGAATTCAAGGAAGACTTTAATTTCTTTCTTTATTTCTTCCTTAATCCAGGTATGGTTCAGTAGTTGACTGTTCAGTTTCCATGAGTTTGTAGGCTTTTTGGGGGTAGCATTGTTGTTGAATTCTAACTTTAATCCATGGTGATCTGATAAGACACAGGTGGTTACTAATATTTTTTTGTAACTGTGGAAGTTAGCTTTGTTACCGAGTATGTGGTCAATTTTAGAGAAGGTTCCATGAGCTGCAGAGAAGAAGGTATATTCTTTCCTCTTCGGGTGGAATAATCTATAGATGTCTGTTAAGTCCATTTGCTTCATTACCTCCATTAATTCTCTAATTTCTCTGTTAGGTTTCTGTTTGATTGACCTGTCCATTGGTGAGAGAGGAGTGTTGAAGTCTCCTACTATTAGTGTGTGTGGTTTGATGGCTGCCTTGAGTTTTAGTAATGTTTCTTTTACATACGTGGGCGCTTTTATATTCGGGGCATAGATATTCAGGATTGAGACTTCATCCTGATGAATTGTTCCTGTTATGAGTATAAAATGTCCCTCTCCATCTCTTCTGATTGATTTAAGTTTGAAGTCAACTTTGTTAGAAATTAGTATGGCCACACCTGCTTGTTTCTTAGGACCATTTGCTTGATAAGCCTTTTCCCAGCCCTTTACTCTGAGTAGGTGCCTGTCTTTGTGGTTGAGGTGTGTTTCTTGTAGACAGCAGAACGTTGGATCCTGTTTTCATATCCAATCCCTTAGCCTGTGCCTTTTTATAGGTGAGTTGAGCCCATTGACATTAGGTGATATTAATGACCAGTGGTTGTTAACTCCGGTCACTTTTTTAGTAGTAGGGTTTGTGTGTTTCCCTTCTTTGAGTTGCGCTGGTGAAAGGTCTCTAGATGACTGAGTTATTGTGGGCATTGTTGGACTCCTTGGTTAGTGATTTTCCTTCTATAATTTTCTGTAAGGCTGAATTTGTGGCTACATATTGTTTGAATTTGTTTTTATCCTGGAAAATTTTGTTTTCTCCATTTATAGTGAACGAAAGCTTGGCTGGATATAGTAGTCTGGGCTTGCATCCATGATCTCTTAGTTTTTGCAGTACATCTATCCAGGACCTTCTGGCTTTCATGGTTTCCATAGAGAAGTCAGGTGTAAGTCTGATAGGTTTACCTTTATAAGTAACTTGGCCTTTTTCCTTTGCAGCTCTTAATATTCTTTCTTTATTCTGTGTATTTTGTGTTTTGATTATTATATGGCGAGGGGATGTTTTTTTTTTGATCCAGCCTATTTGGTGTTCTGTATGCTTCTTGAACCTTCATAGGTACCTCTTTCTTCAGGTTGGGAAAGTTTTCTTCTATAATTTTATTAAGTATATTTTCTGTACCGTTGAGCTGCCCTTCTTCTCCTTCTTCTACTCCAATTATTCTTAGGTTTGGTCTTTTTATTGTGTCCCAAATTTCCTGAATGTTTTTTGATGAGAATTTGTTGGTTTTGCTGTTTTCTTTGATCAGTGTGTTTATTTTTTCTATGGTATCTTCAGTGTCTGATATTCTCTCTTCTATCTCTTGTAATCTGTTGTTAGTACTTGTTTCTGTCATTCCTGTTCGTTTACCCAGATTTTCCATCTCCATTCTTCCCTCGGTTTGTGCTTTCTTCATTGCTTCCATTTCATTCTTCATGTCTTGAACCGCTTCCCTAACCTGTTTGATTGCTTTTTCTTGTTTCTCTTGGTTTTCTTGCGTGTCTTTGAGCGATTTATTCATTTCCTCTACCTTTTTGTTTGTAATCTCTAATTGTTTATGGCAGTTTTTCACCTCCTGTTTAAGGTCCTCTACTATTTTCATATAGTTCACTTTTGAGTCGATTTCTTCTATTTCTTCAGGAGTAGGGTGTACAATTCTTCTTATTTCGGGATCCCTGGTTTCTGGTGGTGTCATGTTGCCTTTCAGATTGTTGGAGGAATTCTTGTATTGGCGCCTTCCCATCTCTTCCTTCAAATAGAGCCAGGAGAGGCCTGGTCTCTTGGTCCAGACTTTGCTGTGATTGACTCTCAGGGTATATCTCTTCAGTGTAGAAGCAGGAACCGTTCCCGTCCAGATGGGATTCCTCCTCAACCGTCCTGATGGGATTCCTCAGCAACTAAACAGGGCCGCCGGTAGCCCAATGATCCAGGGCCAACAGGATGAATGGAGCAAGTGGGGGGGGTGGTATCCAGGAGCATGCAGGAAGCCTGGCGCCGGAGCTGGAGGTGCCTGGCTCCCTTACAGGGGACCCTGAGGCCTGCCCGGCTGGCAGGCACTCACCGCTCTGGGTGGGTCGCCTTAGTTTAGGAGCTTAAGACTGTAGTTGAGCACTGGTCTTAGCATACAGCAGGGCAGGGTTGGGGAGGGGTGCTGGGGGTGCTGGGTCGTGAGAAAGAAAGACAGCCCTGCAGAAGGAGCTGGGGGAGGGGGTTTGTGCTTTCTTCCGGGACAGTCTGCCCGCCCCTGGGTAGCACACACTCACCTGTCCTGATGGGATTCCTCAGCAACTAAACAGGGCCGCCGGTAGCCCAATGATCCAGGGCCAACAGGATGAATGGAGCGGGTGGGGGGGGGGGGGGTATCCAGGAGCGGGCAGGAAGCCTGGTACCGGAGCTGAAGGTCTGAAGGTGCCAGGCTCCCTTACAGGGGACCCTGAGGCCTGCCCGGCTGGCAGGCACTCACCGCTCTCTCAGAGTGTTTCTTAATCAAATCTTCTGACTTTAAAGTCTCCGTCCAAAAAATAAAGCAACTCTGGTGCCTAAAGTTTTAGATCATTATAACATTTAGCAATGCCCTAAACACAGTATATGTGCCTTAACTTGACCAGCAGAAATAAAGAAAATAAAGAAATAACATAATCAGAAGGAGTTAGCTGAATGGTCCAGAGACCTAGCTGAGAATTGTTTCCTATCATGTTTAGAGTTGATCACACTGCTTCCTGACCTGCACAACATTGATATTCTAAATTCCCATGAGGATTTGATGAGAGAATGTTCAGGCTTCTCTAATTTCTCAATTGACTCTTGATATCCCATGATTCCCACAAGAGTCATTGACCTTTCTGCATTCTGTCTTTGGAGACAGAAAATTTTGTACTGAAAATTCCCTATTTGTCTGTGAATGCTACATTCTCATTCTGTACAGTGTTCCCCATTTTTTTCTGACAAAGAGGCGTCAGACTTATTCCTTCAGGCCCAGAAGGACTCATCCTTTTCTCCAGTAACTAAAGTGGACCTCAAAATATTTTCATGGATTCACTGGGTGCTCAGGCACATCTCTTCTGAACCAGGATGCAGAATGAACTCCAGGAATTCTCAAGCAGGCTATAGTCCTACCATGAAATTATAAGACAATTTCAAGGAGATGTATGGATGAAGGGAGCTTCTGACGATGCCTTCAGAACTGGGGGATTTCAGATCTTTCCCAATGGCCCAGTTGGCCTCAATCTTTTCTGTCTAGAGCCAATGTAACTCATAGCTTTTACCAGTAAAGTCGACAACAAAAGCTTCAGCTATTACCCTGTGTTCAAAAGAAGATTGACACACCTTCCTTTGAGAACCAGGAGGAACCAGCCATTCTGTAATTGTCAAAATGGACCTCATACTTACAACTTCAGAGCAAGGGTGTCATGCATATCTTCAATGCTGAAGGGATTCTGAGACATAACTTAAGAAACAAAGAAGCCTCAGACTTCCCCAATGCTCCAAGAAGACCACAAATACATACCCTTTAAGTGAATGAGCCATAAAATTTCTGCTAATTTACACTGGGGATTCAGATTTATTCCAGAACCAGAACAGTTCAGGCCTTCAGCTAACAACTCTGTCATGTCTTAGATAGCCCCTTCTAAATTAAGTTAATTCACTCATTGAGAAAGCTTACACCTTTGAGCACTATCTTCTGAAGAGGGTTTTAAAGTTATTTCCTCCAATCACAGTAGCCCTTGATTTTCATACTTTGCCAGGGAGGGGTTTCTTTTATATGCTATCTTTAAACAAGGAAACACAGCTTCCATTGTCTCTACTGGGGGAGTCTGAGACATGCCCATTTGATGAAGTAAGCTGTGAAAAACTGGCCTTTTAACTGAAAAAAAGTCTCAAATATTAAGACCTGGCTGACAGATACTTGAGATTGAATCTGTATTACTAGCAAAACAAAGGAGCTTCTCTTTGTGCTCATGACTGATTCAGGTCTACCAAATAATAGAGACTAGAGCTTCTCCCTCAGAACTGAATGGCTAAGAATTATGCTTCTGGAACTCTAGATTGAAGTTACATGGCAGAAGAATAAAAAGTACCCTGGATCTAAGATCATCTGTTTTCACGCTGCACACCAGATATAGGCTTATCCTCAATGTCTACACCAGTGCAGCTTATCCACAGTTTAAGTTAGGGAACAGACCTAGGGACTATAATTCATCTCGTAAGAAGAACCCTCTGATTGCCATTAAGGTTCAAAAAGAGTCGTCAGAGATAAGAATTTTCTACAGTTCACTGAA
Source organism: Microtus oregoni (assembly GCF_018167655.1). Lineage (NCBI taxonomy): Eukaryota > Metazoa > Chordata > Mammalia > Rodentia > Cricetidae > Microtus > Microtus oregoni. Next base: position 1,922,789 of record NW_024544742.1, on the reverse strand, counting down.
GAGTTGGAGAAGGTCTAGGAGTACCTCTCTGGAAGGTATGCAGTTGCATTCCCATTTGCCCAAATAGGTCTAGGATCTGTCTCCTTTCCAAAACTTTATTATTTTTTTCTCTGATAACTTAGGCCTTATAATACCCCATTTGGCCCAAATGGCTTTCAGAAATTTCCCTCTGAGGAAGAGCATATGGAATACTTCACCATTGACCAAAGAACACTAGTCCCTGTGGTTAGTTCACAGAAATCAAGAATAGTAGACAAATCCCGGAACCCATTCCACTTCCTAAATTAAAGTAGCCATGGAATAGATTTCTCAATCACACCCAGTCCTGTTTGACTGCACAGAATTCTTAGGATTCAACCACACTCTGCCTCCTCCAGAGGATCCCATGTGATTAAGAGTATACTGACCAGGACAGTGACATGAAGACTCACTCAGATATTCATCTTTTTGTCATGTAAACTGCAAATAAGCACTCCCTCAACTTAGCTTCCTTCAAAAATCCAATTTTATCTGCAGAAACCTCAGCTCTATTTCTCTAACTGAGAAGATATTAATGTTTCCCTTCTTACCTGGGTGTCCAGGCATGCCAAATGACCAAAGGGATGTCAGCACACTCTGAACTAATATCCTGGGACAAAAATGTAAAAATCTGATCCCTGATTAGACCCTATTACCTCTTAGTGTCTCACCAGAAATGGAGTGGTCCCATTTTGTCTCCTATGCCTGTGCTTCTGATAAAAGGCTTGTGGAGGACACAAGGCTAGCAACTGCCAACCAAACAATAAGTGAAACACTCTGCTTCCAAGGGGATCTCCTGAGAAAATGGGGAGCATGAAGACACTTGGAAAATTTTTAAAGTGAGGGAAGATGCAGAAAGGAAAGCATAAAAATGTTCAATGAAAATCAATAAAAATGGGGAAAAAAACCCACTCTGATTGCTTTTAATGAAGCTTCATATCCCCCAAGCACATCGGTATTCCATAGTGTGATGACATTTGGACCTGATAAGATATTGGTTCCACCTTCTTTTAGTTCCCAAGGTAACCTGTAATCTTGATCTTCTACCTGAGAGTTCTGGACCTTTGAGCTATTTCCTACCTTCTCAAAACATTCTCCCTTTTAAAGATAGGGCCAGAAACCTTCCATGTATGGCCTAATAGGTCTTCCATTATGCTTTTCAGGTATATGTCCATGGGAGACTCTCTCTATGAACAGGGGACACTAGTCTACTCTGGTTTGAGGTCACATTGGCATGTTTAGCAATCAGAGCATAGAACCACATGACATCTGCATTCAAATCAGTCAATATAAATGGAATGATTTTAACATCTCTGCAGAGATCAGGACTGCTGAACATAAACTACAGGAAGTAACCTAGCCAGGAAAAATCATCCATGTCTTTGGAAGAAGGTCTAGATTGTTGCTGCCTTGTCTCTCCCAGATGGAACACAAACCAGGAATAAGATTTGAAAGGTTATAATCAGTGTTGGGAACTTTTTCCACTATATGAGGTGCCAATAATATTCCTTTTCAACAGAAATGTGTATGACACTTTCATCCTTTGTCCAAAAGCAATTCTGTTCTCATTTTTCAATGGGGTCTCAGAGGTTTCCTCTCTTACACTGGGCTCAGAATTTTCATTTTCCTATTATTATTATTATCATTATTATTATTATTATTATTTATTACTAATAGTCATCTATTCTTCCCCAGTACAAGGATCAGGATGTCAGTACTCTCTTAAGACTTAGATTTTCGCCGGGCGATGGTGGCGCACGCCTTTAATCCCAGCACTCGGGAGGCAGAGGTAGGCGGATCTCTGTGAGTTCGAGACCAGCCTGGTCTACAGAGCTAGTTCCAGGACAGGCTCCAAAGCCACAGAGAAACCCTGTCTCGAAAAACCAAAAAAAAAAAAAAAAAAAAAAGTCTTAGATTTTCCTAAACCAATTTTCCAATGAGCCATAAACTAAAACATTTGTTTGGTGTTACATGGTTCTTTTTTGTTTGTTTGTTTGTTTCTTTTTAGTTGTTGAAAAAAAATTTCTGCCTCCTCCCTTTTCCCATTTCCCAAACCCTCCTCCCACACATCGAACTCTCCCACCAATTTGCTCCCCCTCTTCCCATCCTCTCGCAAGTCCATTCCCCCTTCCTCTTAAGACTAAAGAGCTGTCCATATGCCCTGCTCTGTGGGAAGTTTAAGGTCCTCCCACTTCTATCCAGGTCCAGGAAGGTAAACATCCAAACAGGCTAGGCTCCCACAAAGCCAGTGCATGCATTAGGATGGAAACCTAGTGACATTGTCCTTTTCTTCTAAACAGCCTTCATTGTCCGCCATGTTCAGAAAGTCCAGTCTCATCCCATGCTTATTCAGTCCCAGTCCAGCTGGCGTTGGTCACAGTAGGTGGGTGCAACCCTCATGGTCCTGACTTCCTTGCACATGTTCTCCTCCTTCTGCTCCTCATTTGGACTTTAAAAGCTCAGTCTGGGGCTCCAATTTGGGTCTCTGTCTCTATCTCAATCCATTGTCAGATGAAAGTTCTAAGGTGATATGCAAGATAGTCATCAGTATGGCTATAGGATGGGGTCATTTCAGGTACCCTCTCCTCTGTTGCCCAAGGTACTAGCTGTGGACATCTCCCTGGACCCCTGCAAGCCCCTTTAGAGTCAAGTCTCTTGCCAAACCTAAGATGGCTCCCTTAATAATGATATATATTTCTCTGCTCCCCTATCCAACCTTCCTTTATCCCAACAATCCTCTTCACCCAAGCTCCCCCATCCACCCTTTCTCATGTTTCTCAACACATTTCCCCTTAGCTCCATGCCACCTCACCCCCAAGTTCCCAGTTTTTGCCCAGCAATCTTGTCTAATTCCAATATCCAGGTGGATGACTATATGTTTTTCTTTGGTTTCACCTTCTTATTTAGCTTCTCTAGTATCAGAAATTATATGCTAAATGACCTTTATTTATGTCTAGAAACCAATTATGAGTGAGTACATCCCATGTTCCTCTTTTTGGGTCTGGGTTACCTCACTCAGGATAGTGTTTTCTATTTCCATCCATTTGCATGAAAAATTCATGATGTCAATGTATTTTATCACTGAGTAGTACACAAATATGTATATATTCTACACTTCCTTCATCCATTCTGGCATTGAAGGGCATCTAGGTTGTTTCCAGGTTCTGACTATTACAAATAATGCTGCTATGAACATAGTTGAACAAATGCTTTTGTCATATGATAGGGTATCTCTTGGGTATATTCACAAGAGTGGTATTACTGGTTCTTGGGGTAAGTTGATCCCGAATTTCCTGAGAAATCTCCACAGTGATTTCCAACGTGGTTGCACAGGTTACATTCCCACCAGCAATGGATAAGTGTAGCCTTTACTCCACTACCTGTCCAGCAAAGGGTATCGTTGGTGTTTTTGATTTTAGGCATTCTGACATGTGTAAGATGGTATCTCAAAATTGTTTTAATTTGCATTTCCCTGATAGCTAAGGAGACTGAGCATGAACATAAGTGTCTTTTGGCCATTTGAAGTTCTTCTGTTGAGAATTATCTGTTCAGTTTAGTGCCCCATTTTAAAGTCTAATTTCTTCAGTTCTTTATATATTTTGGAGATCAAACCTTGTCAGTTGCAGGGTTGGTGAAGATCTTCTCCCAGTCAGTGGGTTGCCTTTTTGTCTTAGTGACAGTGTCCTTTGCTTTACAGAAGCTTCTCATTTTCAGGAGGTCCCATGTATTCAATGTTGTCCTTAATGTCTGTTCTGCTGGGGATATATGTAGGAAGTAATCACCTGTGCCCATATATTGTAGGGTACTTCCCACTTTCTCTTCTATCAGGTTCAGTGAGTTCAGCTTGATATTGAGTCTTTAATCCATTTGGCCTTGAGATTGGAGCATGGTGATAGATATGGATCTATTTTCATTCTTCTACAGGTTGACAACCAGTTCTGCCAGCACCATTTGTTGAAGATGATTTCTTTCTTCTATTGAATACTTCTAGCTCCTTTATCAGAAATGAGGTGTTCATAGGTTTGTGGGTTAAAATTCGGGTTTTCTACTCGATTTCATTGATTGACTTCTCTGTTTTTATGCCAATACCAAGCTGTCTTCAATACTGAAGCTCTGTAATAGAATTTGAAGTCAGGGATGGTAATGCCTCCAGAAGTTCATTTATTGTATAAGATTGTTTTGGCTATCCTGGGTTTTTTGTTTTTCCATATAAAGTTGATTACTGTCCTCTCATGATCTGTGAAGAATTTTGATGGGATTTATTGGGGATTGCAATGAATCTATAAATTGCCCTTCGTAGAATTGCCAATTTTACTATGTTGACTCTCAAAGATTTCACATTGGGTATGTATGTTTGTATTGTGAAAAGTAGCTGAATGCTAGTGCAGAGCCAGATTCTTAACCCATTACCCATGATGCCTTGGTACCTTCCAATTTTTTTTTATTTTTATTTTATTTATTGAAAGAAAAAAAAGAAATTTCCGCCTCCTCCCAGCCTCCCATTTCCGTCCACCTCCTCCCACTCTTCTTCTTTTCCCCCACTTTTCTCCCCCTCCCTCTCCAGTCCGAAGAGCAGTCAGGGTTCCCTGCCCTGTGGAAAATCCAAGGTCCTCCCCCCTCCATCCAGGTATAGGAAGGTGAACATCCATACTGGCTAGGCACCCACAAAGCCAGAACATAAAGTAGGATAAAAACCCAGTGCCATTGTCTTTGGTTTCTCATCAGCCCTCATTGTTTGCCATGTTCAGAGTGTCCGGTTTTATGCCATGCTTTTTCAGTCGCAGTCCAGCTGGGCTTGGTGAGCTCCCAAAAGATCAGCCCCACTGTTTCAGTCGGTGGCTGCACCCCTCATGGTCTTGACTTCCTTGCTCATGTTCTCCCTCTTTCTGCTCTTCATTGGGACCCTGGGAGCTCAGTTCGGTGCTCCAGTGTGGGTCTCTGTCTCTATCTCCATCCATCGCCAGATGAAGGTTCTATGGTGATATGCAAGATATTCATCAGTATTGCTATAGGATAGGGTCATTTCAGGCTCCCCATCCTCAGCTGCCCAAGGAACTAACTGGGGACATCGCCCTGGGCACCTGGGACCCCCTCTAGGTTCAAGTCCCTTGACAACCCTAAGATGGCTCCCTTAATTAAGTTGTGTGAACCCTGCTCCTCTATCCAACCTTCCTTTCTACCAATCATCCCGTTTCCCCAAGTTTCCACCATTCTCCCCTTTTCACTTTTCTCTCCCAATCTCCCCTTACCCCCATCTCAACCGGCTCCCACGTTCCCAATTTTTTGCCTGGCAATCTTATCTACTTCCCATACCCAGGATATCAACTATATGTTTTTTGGGGGTTTCACCTTCTTATTTAGCTTCTCTAGGATCACACATTATAGACTCAATGACCATTATTTGTGGCTAGAAACCAATTATGAGTGAGTACATACCATGTTTCTCTTTTTGGGTCTGGGATACCTCACTCAGAATAGTGCTTTCTATTTCCATCCATTTGCATGCAAATTTCACGAAGTCATTGTTTTTACCACTGAGTAGCACTCTAATGTGTATATATTCCACACTTTCTTCATCCATTCTTATATTGAAGGATATCTAGGATGTTTCCAGGTTGTGGCTATAACAAATAATGCTGCTATGAACATAGTTGAACAAATGCTTTTGTTATATGATAGGGTATCTCTTGGGTATATTCCCAAGAGTGGTATTGCTGGGTCCAGGGGTAGGTTGATCCCGAATTTCCTGAGAAACTGCCACAGTGCTTTCCAAAGTGGTTGCACAAGTTTGTATTGCCACCAGCAATGGATGAGGGTACCCCTTCCTCCACAACCTCTCCAGCAAAGGCTATCATTGGTGTTTTTCATTTTAGCTAATCTGACAGCTGTAAGATGATATCTCAAAGTTGTTTTGATTTGCATTTCCCTGAAAGCTAAGGAGGTTGAGCATGACCTTAAGTGTCTTTCGGCCATTTGAACTTCATCTGTTGAGAATTCTCTGTTCAGTTCAGTGCCTTATTTTATAATTGGGTTAATTAGCATTTTAAAGTCTAGTTTCTTGAGTTCTCTATATATTTTGGAGATCAGACCTTTGTCTGTTGCGGGGTTGGTGAAGATCTTCTCCCAGTCAGTAGGTTGCCTATTTGTCTTGGTGACAGTGTCCTTTGCTTTATAGAAGCTTCTCAGTTTCAGGAAGTCCCATTTATTCAATATTTCCCTTAATGTCTGTGATGCTGGGGTTATACATAGGAAGCAATCTCCTGTGCCCTTCTGTTGTAGTGCATTTCCCGCTTTCTCTTCTATCAGGTTCAGTGTGTTCACATTGATATTGACGTCTATGATCTGTTTGGACTTGAGTTCTGTGCATGGTGATAGATATGGGTCTATTTTCATTCTTCTACAAGTTGACATCCAGTTGTGCCAGCACCATTTGTTGAAGATGCTTTCTTTCGTCCATTGTATGCTTTTTGCTCCTTTATCAAAAATGAGGTCTTCATAGCGTTGTGGGTTAAAATCTGGATCTTCTACTCAATTCCATTGGTGGACTTCTCTGTTTTATGCCAATAGCATACTGTTTTTATTACTGTAGCTCTGTAATAGAGTTTGAAATCAGGGATGGTAATGCCTCCAGAAGTTCCTGTATTCGGGATGAATCTGCCCCTGGACCCAGCAATACCACTCTTGGGAATATACCAAAGAGATGCCCTATCATATGACAAAAGCATTTGTTCAACTCTGTTCATAGCAGTATTATTTGTAATAGCCAGAACCTGGATACAACCTAGATGTCCTTTAATGGAAAATGGATGAAGAAAGTGTGGAATATATACACATTAGAGTATTACTCAGTGGTAAAGAACAATGACTTCTCGAATGGATGGAAATAGAAAACACTATCCTGAGTGAGGTAACCCAGACCCAAAAATATGAACATGGGATGTACTCACTCATAATTGGTTTCTAGCCATAAATAAAAATCACAGAGTCTATAATTGGTGATCCTAAATGAGCTAAATTAGAAGGTGAACCCAAAGAAAAACATAAAGTTATCTTCCTGGCTATGGGATGTAGACAAAACTGCCGGGGAAAAAAATTCGGATTTTGGAGGTGGGGTGGGATGGGGTTAAGGGGAGATGGGGAGAGAAAAGTGAGAAGGGGAGGATGGGGGAACTTGAGGAAATAGGATGATTGGGATAAATAAGGTTGGATAGGGGAGCACAGAAGCACAAATCTTAGGTAAGAGAGCCACCTCAGGGTTGGCAAGAGACTTGAACTAGAGTGGCTCCCAGGAGCCCAAGATGATGTCACCAGTTAGTTCCTGGGGCAGCTGAGGATGGGGAACCTGAAATGACCCTATCCTATAGCAATACTGACAAATATCTTGGATATCAACATATAACCTTCATCTGGTGATGGATGGAGATAGAGACAGAGACCCAAAATGGAGCATCAGACTGAGCTCCCAAGGTCCCAATGAAGAGCAGAAGGAGTGAGAACATGAGCAAGGAAGTCAGGAAAACGAGGGGTGCAGCCACCCACTGAGACAGTGGGGCTGATCTATTGGAAGCTCACCAAGATCAGCTGGACTGTGACTGAAAATCATGGGATAAAACCGGACTCTGAACATGGTGGATAATGAGGGGTGATGAGAAGCCAAGGACAATGGCACTGGGTTTTTATCCTACTTCATGTTCTGGCTTTGTTGGAGCCTAGCCAGTTTGGATGTTCACCTTCCTAGACCTGGACTGAGGGGGAAGGACCTTAAACTTTCCACAGGGCAGGGAACCTTGACTGCTCTTTGGACTGGAGAGGGAGGGGAGAGGAGTGGAGGACGGGGAGAAGGATGGGAGGACAGGGAGGGAAATGGGAGGCTGGGGGAGGCAGAAACTTTTTTTTTCTTTTTCTCAATAAAAGATTTAAAAAAAGAAAAAAATACTCCCTTCCAATAAAAGCCCAGGACCAGATAGTTTCTATGCAGAATTATACCAGAACTTCCAAAAACAGCTAATACCTATACTCCTTAATGTATTTCACAATATAAAAACAGAAGAGTCATTGCCAAATTCCTTATATGAAGCTACATTTACCATGATACCAAACCATACAAAGACCCAACCAAGATAGTGAATTAAATTCCTATCTCACTCATGAACATCGATGCAAAAATTCTCAATAAAATACTGGCAAACCAAATCCAAGAACACATTAGAAAAAATATCCATAATGATCAAGTAGGCTTCATCCCAGAGATGCAGGACTGGTTCAACATACGCAAATCTATCAATGTAATCCAGCATATAAATAAACTGAAAGAAAAAAATCATATGATCATTTCATTAGATGCTGAAAAACCATAAGACAAAATTCAACATCCCTTTATGATTAAAGGTCTTGGAGAGATTAGGGATACAAGAGTCATAGGTAAATATAATAAAAAGCTATGTACAGCAAGCCAGAAGCTATCATCAAATAAAATGGAGAGAAACTGAAAGCCATCACACTAAAATCAGGAACACGACAAGGCTGTTCACTCTCTCCATACCTCCTCAATTTAGTGCTTGAACTTCTGGCAAAAGCAATAAGACAACATAAGGGGATCAAGGAGATCCAAATTGGAAAGGAAGAAGCTAAACTTTCGTTATTTACAGATGATATGATAGTATACATAAGCGACTCCCAAAACTCCACCAAAGTACTCCTACAACTGACAAACACCATTAGTGATGTGGCAGGATACAAAATCAACTCCAAAATCAGTTGCCCTTCTATACACCAAGGATAAGGATGCAAAGAAGGAAATAAGAGAAGCATCACCTTTCATAATAGCCACAAATAACATAAAATATCTTGGGGGTAACTCTAACCAAGGAAGTGAAAGATCTATTTGACAAGAACTTTAAGTCTTTGAAGAAAGAAATTGAAGAGTATACCATAAAAAGGAAGGATCTCCCTGGCTCCTGGATTGGAAGGATGAACATAGTAAAAATAAAAATTCTCCCAAAAGCAATTTATAGACTCAATTCAATCCCCATTAAAATCCCATCAAAATTCTTCACAGACCTTGAGAGGACAATAATCAACTTTATATGGAAAAACAAAAAAACCCAAGATAGCAAAAACAATCTTATACAATAAAACAATGTCAGGAGGCATTACCATCCCTAACTTCAGTCTCTATACAGAGCCACAGTATTGAAAACAACTTTGTACTGGCATAAAAGAAGAGAACTCAATCAATGGAATTACTCAATTACTACTCAGAAGACCCGGATTTTAAACCACAAACCTATGAACACCTGATTTTTGATAAAGGAACTAAAAGTATACAATGGAAGAAAGAGAGCATCTTCAACAAATGGTGCTGGCAGAACTGGTTGTCAAGCTGTAGAAGAATGAAAATAGATCCATATCTATCACTATCTACAAAACTCAATTCCAAATGGATTAAAACCTTAATATCAGTCTGGACACACTGAACCTGATAGAAGAGAAAGTGGGAAGTACTCTACAACATATGGGCACAGGAGACCACTTCCTACCTATAACCCCAGCAGCACAGACATTAAGAACAACATTGAATAAATGCGACCTCCTGAAACTGTGACACTGTGACACTGTCACTAAGACAAAAAGGCAACCCACTGCCTGGTAGAAGATCTTCACCAACCCCGCAACAGACAAAGTTCTGATCTCCAAAATATATAGAGAACTCAAGAAACTAGACTTTAAAATGCTAATTAACACAATTAAAAATGGGGCACTGAACTGAACAGAAAATTCTCAACAGAAGAAATTCAAATGGCCAAAGGACACTTAAGGTCATGCTCATCCTCCTTAGAGATCTGGGATATGCAAATCAAAACAACTTTGAGGTACCATCTTACCCCTGTCGGAATGGCTAAAATCAAAAACACCAATGATAGCTTTTGCTGAAGAGGATGTGGAGTAAGGGGTACACTCATCCATTGCTGGAATGCAAATGTGTGCAACCACTATGGAAAGCAGTGTGGCGGTTTCTCAGGAAATTTGGGATCAACCCACCCCAGGATCCAGCAATACCAGTCTTGAGAATATTCCCAAGAGATACCCTATCATACTACAAAAGTATTTGTTCAACTTGTTCATAGCAGCATTATTTGTAATAGGCAGAACCTGGAAACAACCCAGATGCCCTTCAATGGAAGAATGGATGAAGAAAGTGTGGAATATAAATATAAAGGTGGGGCTGATCTAAAGGGAGCTCACCAGGGCCAGCTGGATAATAGAGCATGTGATCAACAAAGACTCCCTGAATGTGGCTCACAAGGAGGGTTGACTGAGAAGCCAAAACAATGGCACTGGGTTTTTATCCTACTCCATGTAATCACTTTGTGGGAGCCTAGTCTGTTTGGATGCTCATCTTCCTAGTCCAGGATAGAGGTGGGAGGGCCTTGGACTTCCCACAGAGCAGGGAACCCTAACTACTCTTTGGACTGGAGAGGGAGGGGGAAGGGGGTTGCAGGAGGAAAATGGGAGGAAGGGATGAGGTGGAAATTTTAATTAAATAATAAAAAAATGAATAAACTAATAAATGTCACTTATGTGTGAATTCATGTGATATTTGTATTTCTGGGTTGGGGTTACCTCACTCAATATGATGTTTTCTAGATCTATCCATTTGCCATCAAAATTCAAGATGTCAATATTTTTTCCACTCCATAGTACTCCAATGTTTAAGTGTACCACATCTTTGTAACCATTCTTCAGTCTAAGAGCATTTAGGTTATTTTTAGGTTCTGGCTATGACAAATAATGCCACTATTAACATAGTTGAGGACCTGTCCATGTGGTATGACTGAGCATCCTTTGTGTTTATACCCAAAAGTAGCATGGTTGGGTGTTGAGGTAGGTTATTTCCTAATTTCCTGAGAAATTGTATACAGATTTCCGAAGTGACTCTACCAGCTTACACTCCCATCAGCATTGGTGGAATGTTCCCTTTATCCCATGACCTCACCAGCATAAGTTCTCCTCAGTATTTTTATCTTGACCATTCTGACAGGTTTAATATTGAATCTTATAGTTGTTGGAATTTCATTTCTCTGATGGCTAAGCATGTTGAGCATGTCCTTAAATGTCTCTCAGCCATTTGAGATTTATCTGTTAAGAGTTCTGTGTTTAGGTCTATACCCCAATTTTATTACATTATTGGTTCTTTTCATGACAAATTTCTTGAGTACTTTATATGTTTTTGAGTTCAGTCCCAGTCTGATATGGTTTGGGTGAAGATCTTTTTGCATTCTGTAGGCCACTGTTTTGTCTTTTGATTTACAGAAGCTTCTCCATCTCCCATGTTCTTGGGTAGGTAGAATAAACATAATAAAATGACAATATTACCAAAAGAAATCTACAGATTCAATGCAATGCCCATCAAAATCCCAGCAAAATTCTTCACTGACCATTAAAGAACAATACTCAACCTTCTATTGAAAAGCTAAAAGCCCAGGAAAGCCAAAACAATTCTGTACAATAAAGGAACTTCAGGAGGCAACACATTTCCTGACTTCAAACTCTACTACAGTGCTACAGTACTGAAAACAGACTGGTATTGCCATAAAAACAGACAGGAGGCCAATGGAATTGAATACAAATATGGATATCAATAAGCACACCTAACCTACCAACCCCTGAATTTTTACAAATAAGCAAAAATATAAAATGGAAAAAGAAAGTTTATTCAGAAAATGATGCTGGTATACTGAAAATTAACATATAAAAGAATGAAAATAGATCTATATCTACCACCATACAAAAACTCAACTTAAAATGGATCAAAGACCACAACATAACACCATCAATACTGAACCACATTGAAAAGAAAGTGGAAAGTACACTTGAGAACATTGGCACAGGAGACCTCTTCCTAAATATAAGCACAGTAGCACAGACTCTGAAAGCAATAATTAATAAATTGGATCTTCTGAAACAGAGAAAATTGCATTTTACTATTATTAAGGGTGATTAATAATATCTGGACATGGTTAGTCAGTTAGGTGCTATTGAACTGTTGGAAAACTAAGATATAACAAGGACAGACAGATGCAATACGATTCTAATTCATCATAAATCTTTGAAGGACTTAGATCTAGCAAGGCCAGACACCAGCAATTTCTCTTTGTGAAAGTTCATCCTATCATTCCACTAGGACTTCTGTCTGGCCAAATCCAATCATGCTGTCAGGTAGTTATTTAGAGAACAGGTTTCTAAGTCTTTCTATCTTTCTTTGTCTTTCTTTCTTTCATTCTTTTTCTCTTTCATTTTCTTTTTGCGGTTTAGGGCTAAATGTTTGGCTGTTTTATTTTATTTGCCAGGATGCACAGTTTGTGGGGGGGAAAGTTATTCAACTACTAGAATACAGGAAGACTGTGCATGCCCTATGAGGAATACAATGCTTAAGAGTTCCAAAGCTAAGTTAGAATGGAAATATTTTATCTATCACACAAGAGAATTTGTAGAGACTATTTTTCATGAGCCATGCCTACATGAATAAAACCTCCATCAGATATGTCAATCTCTGATGGATTGACTTCTAAATGCCAGCTGATCTACTGTGTAGCCATGTAGATCCCCTAAGAATGGCCTCTTTGAAACTTCAAAGCAAACCCCAAGGACACACTTCTCCAATAAATCTACAACTTATAATAATTTCAATGGTCTCATTCCCTGGTGACCAAAGATTCAGATCTATAAGCATATGGGGAACATTCTCATTCCAACCACCATTACCAGCATGTCTTCAACACCAAACTTGCAATCCTCTAACATGGTCTATGGCCTCCCTTTAACTGGAAAATTCTAATGCCTCAAATATAGGACCCAGGAGTCTACCCCTTCTCCTGGGGTTCATCATGAGGACAGTTTCCGGTAAGCCAGCTAAAACATCCTGTTTGTTTCTGTGTTTCCTCTGACCCACCTGATGATTAGCTATAGGGCATTGTTTACTCCATTGTGGATGTGGCATTTTCTCACCTGCCTGGCTTGCAAATTCCTTGTACATGAGCTAGGTATGTAAGGATTTTCCCAAGGTTGATTAAATGGAATTTTGCTGATCTCCTTTCTAATGACCCAGGTCTCTTCTGTCTTCTTTCAATCTTCAGGCCCTTACCAGGCTTAAGGTAACACAGAATAGGGTTACAACTCGAGTCACTGCTGGGATGATCTACCCCCACTTATGTTGCCCTGAGTGTTTGAAGCTGCAGGCTGTCCTTGGGCAGTGACAAACTTACTGGTGGGCCATCTTCTGCAACAGCCCAAAATTCGTACTTGGGAAGGAAGGATGCAAAGTAAGGGGAGGGAATAAGAAGAGAAAGGAAGAAAACAGAATGCTCAAAAAGGGCAAGGACCCAGATGGAGAACAAGGAAAGAGATATCTTAATTGAGGGAACTAACAAAGCTCTAGCAAGAAACTTGTTACTAGGGAAATTCCCAGGATTCTACAAAGATGACTCCAGACACTTCCTGGCCATCCTACAGGGACTATACTGCCCATACCTGCTCTCTCTTCCTATCCCATTCAGCTTACATCCAGATCCCCCCACCCCCTGTCTCCCTCCCTCCCTCCCTTCTTGGGCGGCATAGTGCCTCCCTGCTCAGCCTGCTAGGGCGCTGGGACCGAACCCGAACCGGGAGGACAAAGGGGAGGCCGGTAGCTCCTTTGTTCCCATAGCCTGCCCGCAGTGAGCAGGGTGGGCCCTTTGTTTGCGGGCTAACCAAGCAGCGCGGAGTTTCGATCTGGGCACCCAGTGAAACATCATTGTGGTGAGTGAGTGCTGCGGCAGCTGGGAACATACCTCAGCCCGCCCACACTTCCTGCCAATCCTACAGGGGCTATACTGCCCATACCTGCTCTCTCTTCCTATCCCATTCATAAACATATATTTTTCAGTAAATCTTCATTTCTAATCCTATTGCCCAAAGTTATAGCACTTTTTTATTTTGTGTAGCATCTGTATCTGTTTCCCCTTTAATTATGTTCTTATTCTTTAATAATGTTCACTCTTTTTGTTTTGACAAGTCTAGATGGATATGTGCATATGATACATTTACTGACTTTTTAAACAGAATTAAGATTACCTCAAAAGGATTTCTTTAGAATCCATTTTAATTTCATATTTTTTCCTATCAATTTTAGAAAATATTTCCTCGATTTTTTGGATTTTTTCTCTAGATCTGGATTCCCCTCCATTTATTTATCCTCCATCTTCTCTAATATTTAGCTTCTTCCAGATACTCTCTGATTTTCCTTGTGAATGATTAAAATTAATAAGTTGAAGGCAAGCGAAATGTATGTTATAGGGATTTTATCACCCAGAAAGGGTATATAAAACTAAGAAAAAATTGACTGCCAAAATGGCTTGGTGGGACTGGGCAGCGGAAGGCGGCCGGAACACCAGGCGGCCGGAGGACGCCCAGCACAGCCGGTGGGGACCGACTGGGACAGGCTGGAACCGGCTGGGACCGGAGCAGCAGCAGAGGACACAGGCTGCTGGTGGCGGGAACCATCCCAGCAGCAGAAGCAGGCAGCAGGGACCACGCGCAACACCAAGAACAGATCGCCCCACTACAATTAAACCAAAGAGGTTGGGGAGGTCCCTGGTAAAGGAGGAGCTGGGTCCTATTCCTGAAGGCCCTTCTGAGGGGTGAGAGGGATCTTGGCCCCAGGCAGGAACCAGGAAAACGAGCAAGGGCATTTTGTAAGAGGAGCCCCTGGCCAGCAGGGAAACCTGAACCAGTTTTAACAGACCCCTTAGATAGCATCAACAGGAGGAGATAAGCAGGCACCAAGGAAAGAATTCACCCAATAATCTGAAAAACAACATGAAAACACCAGAACCCAATGATATTACAACAGAAGGTCTCCAACACCCTAACACAGAAGAAGTGGAAAAAAATGACTTTATGAAAGCAGTAGAATCCATTAAACAACATGTGAAAAATGCCCTTATCGAAATGGATGAGAAGTATAACCAAAAATTTGAAGAAATGAGTAAATACGTACATAATACCCTGGGAAACCAAGAAAGAACGATCAAACAGGTAATGGAAACAGTTCAAGAATTGAAAACTGAAATGGAAGCAAGGAAGAAAACACAAACTGAGGACCAGCTGGATATGGAAAATCTAGGTCAATGATCAGAGCCTATAGAAAAAAGCATAATCAATAGAATACAAGAAATAGAAGAAAGAATCTCAGATTCTGAGGACACCATAGAGAAAATAAACGCACTGATCAAAGAAAACTGCAAAGCTAACAAATTCTCATCACAAAACATTCAGGAATTATGGGACACAATAAAAAGACCAAATATAAGAATAATAGGAATAGAAGAAGGAGAGGAGTCACAGCTCAAACACCCAGAAAATATTTTGAACAAAATTATGGAAGAAAACTTTCCCAACATAAAGAAAGATATTCCTTCGAATATTCAAGAAGCATACAGAACACCAAACAGACTGGATCAAAGGAAAACCTCCCCTCGCCATATAATAATCAAAACACAAAATATACAGGTTAAAGAAAGAATACTAAGAGCTGCAAAGGAAAAAGGCCAAGTAACTTACAAAGGTAAACTGGTCAGACTTACACCTGATTTCTCTATGGAAAAAATGAAAGCCAGAAGGTCCTGGATAGAAGTACTGCAGAAGCTAAGAGACCATGGATGCAAGCCCAGATTACTATACCCAGCCAAGCTTTCGTTCATGATAAATGAAGAAATCAAGACATTCCAAGATAAGAACAAATTGAAACAATACGTAGCCATGAACCCAGCCCTACAGAAAATAATAGAAGGAAAACCGCAACCCAAGGAATCCAACATTGCCAAGACTGCCTACAATAACTAAGGCATCTAGCGACCCTTCACTAGCACAACTCAAAGAAGGGAGACACACAAATTCTACTTCCAAAAACAATAAGAATATCCGAAATAAACAACCACTGATCATTAATATCACTTAATATTAATGGTCTCAATTCACCTATAAAAAGGCAAAGGCTAAGAGATTGGATACAAAAACAGGATCCAACATTCTGCTGTTTGCAAGAAACACATCTCAACCACAAAGACAGGCATCTACTCAGAGTAAAGGGTTGGGAAAAGGTCTTTCAAGCAAATGGTCCTAAGAAAAAAGCAGGTGTGGCTATATTAATTTCTAACAAAACTGACTTCAAACTAAAATCAATCAGAAGAGATCGAGATGGACACTGTATACTCATAACAGGAACAATTTGTCTGGATGATGTCTCAATCCTGAATATTTATGCCCCTAAAATAAAAGCACCCACAATGTAAAAGAAATACTACTAAACCCAAGGCAGACATCAAACCACACACACTAGTAGTAGGAGACTTCAATACACCTCTCTCAACAATGGACAGGTCAATCAGACAGAAACCTAATAGAGAAGTAAGAGAACTACTGGAGGTAATGAAGCAAATGGACTTAACAATCATCTATAGATCATTCCACCCAAATAGGAGAGAATATACCTTCTTCTCTGCAGCTCATGGAACCTTCTCGAAAATTGACCACATACTCAGAAACAAAGAAAATCTCCACAGATACAAAAAAAAATTTCAGTGTCCACATGTGTCATATCAGATCACCACGGATTAAAGTTAGAATTCAACAACAATCCTACCTCCAGAAAGCCGACAAACTCATGGAAACTGGACAGTCAACTACTGAACCACACCTGGGTCAAGGAAGAAATCAAGAAAGAAATTAAAGTCTTCCTTGAATTCAATGAAAATAAAGGGACAACATACTCAAACCTATGGGACACTATGAAAGCAGTGCTAAGAGGAAAGTTCATAGCACTAAGTGCCCACTTAAAGAAAACAGAGAAAGTGTACATTGGAGACTTAACAGCACACCTGAAAGCTCTAGAAAAAAAAAGAAGCAGACATGCCCAGGTGGAGTAAAAGACTGGAAATAATCAAACTGACGGCAGAAATCAACAAAATAGAAACACAGAAAACAGTCCAAAGAATCAATGAAACAAAAAGTTGGTTCTTGGAGAAAATCAACAAGATCGAAAAACCCCTATCCAAACTAATTAACGACAGAGAGAGAACACGCAAATTAATAAGATCAGAAATGAAAAGGGGGACATAACCACAGACACAGAGGAAATTCAGAGACTCATTAGATCTTACTACAAAAGCCTGTATGCCACAAAACTAGAAAATGCAAAAGAAATGGACATTTTTTTTAGATAAGTGCCACATACCAAAGCTAAACCAAAACCAGATGAACGATCTAAATAGACCTGTTAGTCGCAAAGAACTAGAAACCGTTATCAAAAATCTACCTTCCAAAAAAGCCCTGGACCAGATGGTTTCAATGCAGAATTCTACTAGAACTTCCAAGAAGACATAATACCTATACTCCTTAATATATTTCACAATATAAAAACAGAAGAGTCATTGCCACATTTCTTTTATGAAGCTACAGTTACCCTGATACCAACACCACACAAAGACCCAATCAAGAAAGAAAATTACAGGCCAATCTCACTCATGAATATCGACGCAAAAATTCTCAACAAAATACTGGCAAACCGAATCCATGAACACATTAGAAAAATTATCCATTATGATCAAGTAGGCTTCATCCCAGAGATGCAGGGCTGGTTCAATATACGAAAATCTATCAATGTAACCCAGCATATAAATAAACTGAAAGAAAAAAACCATATGATCATTTCATTAGATGCTGAAAAAGCATTTGACAAAATTCAACACCCTTCTATGATAAAAGTCTTGGAGAGATTAGGAATACAAGATATATTCCTAAATATAATAAAAGCTATTTACAGCAAGCCATCACCTAACATTAAATTAAACGGAGAAAAACTCAAAGCTATCCCACTAAAGTCAGGAACACGACAAGGCTGTCCACTCTCTCCATACCTCTTCAATATAGTGCTTGAAGTTCTAGCAATAGCAATAAGACAACATAAAGGGATCAAGGGGATTCATATCGGAAAAGAAGAAGTTAAGTTCTCGTTATTTGCAAATGATATGATAGTATACATAAGCGACCCCAAAAACTCTACAAAAGAACTCCTACAGCTGATAAACACCTTTAGTAATGTGGCAGGATACAAGATCAACTCCAAAAAATCAGTGCCCTTCCTATACACTAAGGATAAGAAAACAGAGAGGGAAATTAGAGAAGCATCACCTTTCATGATAGCCACAAACAGCATAAAATATCTTGCGGTAACTCTGACCAAGGATGTGAAAGATCTATTTGACAAGAACTTTAAGTCTTTGTAGAAATAAATTTAAGAGGACACCAGAAAATGAAAAGATCTTCCTTGCTCCTGGATTGGGAGGATCAACATAGTAAAAATGGCAATTCTACCAAAAGCAATCTATAGATTCAATGCAATCCCCATCAAAATCCCATCAAAATTCTTCACAGATCTGGAGAAGACAATAATCAACTTTATATGGAAAAACAAAAAACCCAGGATAGCCAAAACAATCTTATACAACAAAGGAGCGTCTAGAGGCATTACCATCCCTGACTTCAAACTCTACTACAGAGCTACAGTATTGAAAACAGCTTGGTTTTGGCACAAAAACAGAGAAGTCGACCAATGGAATTGAATAGAAGACCCTGAAATTAACCCACAAACCTATGAACACCTTATTTTCGATAAAGGAGCTTAAAGTATACAATGGAAAAAACAGAGCATCTTCAACAAATTGTGCTGTCAAAACTGGACAGCAACCTGTAGAAGAATGAAAATAGATCCATATCTATCACCATGCACAAAACTCAAGTCCAAATGGATTAAAGACCTCTATATCCGTCCGAACACACTGAACCTGAAAGAAGAGAAAGTGGGAAGTACTCTACAACACATGGGCACAGGAGACCACTTCTTACGTATAACCCCAGCAGCACAGACATTAAAGACCTCATTGAATAAATGGGACCTCCTGAGACTGAGATGCTTCTGTAAAGCAATGGACACTGTCGCTAAGACACAAAGGCAACCCACTAAATGGGAGAAGATCTTCACCAACCCCGCAACTGACAAAGGTCTGATCTCCAAAATATATAATGATCTCAAGAAACCAGACTGTAAAAGGCTAACCAACCCAATTATAAAATGGGGCATTGAGCTGAACAGAGAATTCTCAACAGAAGAACTTCAAATGGCCAAAAGACACTTAAGGTCATGCTCAACTTCCTTAGCAATCAGGGAAATGCAAATTTTTGTGGCAAAAAAATGGTTTGGTGGATAAGGGCACTTTCCAGAAAGCATTGTGACCTATCAAGTGCAATCTCCCAAACTTACATGGTAGAAAGGAGTCACCTCTCACAAGCATTGCTGCAATTCCTTATGCACACCATAGTGTATGTATATGTACATAATAACAATGAATAAACCAATGAATTTAATTTTTTTAAATGATCCAGGACAGCCAAACCTACATAATCAGACCAAATTCCCCTTAAAAACAACAAAATTTTAATGAGAAAAATAGTATAAGCAAGCAAATAATAATGGTGTTTTGTGGGATGATACATTGATGAGAGAATGGTTAAAAGGATGGGCGAAAAACAGGAAAAGCATTGTAGTAGAAAGGAACACCTTCAACTTTTGCATTATAAAGAAATTTATCAAGCATTGACATTATAGCGAGTCAAGCATAGTGGCTGGTGGTGGTGATAAAATGTAAAGATTTATTCGAGGTTTGTCCTGTATTATCTTGTGTTTAAAGAACTTTTCCTGTATTTCTTTGTTTGGTAGTCTACCAACATTTACAAAGCTATTTTTACATCAATTCTTAATATTTAATTTGAGGGAAGGCATATCAAGCAATTCTTTTCTTTGGTCATAATAAAAACATTATTGCAAAGATAATTAAAAATAATAAATAGAAAAGTAAGAGTGGAGATAATTGTGTGTACATAGTTACTTTTGTTAATATTTGACATGGAAGATCCTAATAAGGTTTCTAAAACAATATACAGAATTATGACATTTAGTTTATAGTGTTCTCATATTATTTAGAATGAGAGAGAACTTACAGATATTACAAATCTAGCTTGAATTTCAGGTAAGTGATAAAACTAAAATTACATAAGCAAGTTAGTCTTTGGTTCAGAAGAAGGACTTTGATGGAGAAGATGTTGATGAATCTGATTTGATGGTCTAGTTTGTGTAAGTCAAACATTCTGACTAGGACGAAGTATGTGGTCTAATAGGGCAGAGAGAAGAATTATGTTACCTAAGGATTCCAACGAACTGCTAATCTCATACTAAAAATTCCTGAAGACTGTGGTTATTTATAACAAGGACATTAACCAGTGTGCATTAGAATTCCTTTATTTGATTTTATTTTAAAATTCAGTTAGCCTTCATTTTCTATTTAATGTAAAGCTGACACATATCATGAATTTGAAGGAAATAACTCAGAAACTAGAAGAACTCTTACCATATTTAGTCATGTTTGTTGACCATGATGTTTCCAAGTTTGCTCCAATATAAACTGACAGGCTACCTTGCCCACTAAAACTTATTAGTAATTTTGGTATAATAGTGAAAACTGTTACAAAAATAATGACTCATAATAGAGACTCTAATGACAGGGTTGTGTGCACATAAAATGCATTGCAATTATATGAATTCATAATATATTGCTTCTTGGAACTATTTACACTAATGTATTTGAGGACTAAAGTACTTTAAAGTATGTAGGATTCTGATATTTTTCCCATCATTGTTACTGCATAATTGTGTCCAAACTGGGACACAGTCAATAATGAAAGTAATACTAACAAGTTATATGCTTACCCAACAACATCATCAGACATACACAATTATTCTTTCATTGTTTAGATGCTTAGAGTTTATTTTAAAAAGCTCAAGTCTGAAGTGGGAAGGTCATTTGTCATTGTTGTTTCATTGGTCAATCAATAAAGAAAACTGCTTGGCCTGACAGGTCAAAAATTAGGTAGGTTGAGTAGACAGAACAGAATGCCGGGAAGAAGGGAAGTGAGGTCAGATGCGATGAAGCTCTGGCCCAAGATGGACGTATGCTAGAATCTTCTCAGTAAGATACACCTCGTGGTGCTACACAGATTACTAAATATGGGTTAAGCAAGATATGAGAGTTAACCAAGAAGAGGCTAGATATTGGGCCAGGCAGTGTTTATATGAATACAGTTTGTGTGTTGTTATTTCCAGGCATAAGCTAGACAGGTGGCCAGGAGCTGGGTGGCAGGAACACAGCCCTCTGGTCCTTCAACAAATGGTGCCCAGATTTATCCCATGCTTTTTCAGACCTAGGCCAGCTGGCCTTGGTGAGATCCCAATAGAACACCCCCATTGTCTTAGTGTGTGGGTGCACCCCTCATGGTCCTGAGTTCCTTGCTCGTGCTCCGTTTCCTTCTGCTCTTGATTTGGACCTTGAGATTTCTGTCTGATTGCTCTTCGAGCAGATGAGGGAGGAGGACTTGATTGGGGGAGGGGGAGGGAAATGGGAAGTGGTTGCGGGGACGAGGCAGAAATCCTTAATAAATAAATAAATTTAAATTAAAAAAAAAAACAAATGGTGCCCAGACATGGATGACTGAATCCACAGAAAGCCTGAGAAAGCTTGGGTAAGAATAGAGTAAAGCATTTATTCTTGGTAGCAGCAATTTCTTGGGTCTGCTCTGCTTGCTAGAGGCAAGCAAGCGCTGTCATCTAAGGGAGGCTTCCGGACTCAGCTTTAGCTGCAAAACCCAGCAGCTCTTTTTAATTAATTAATTAATTAATTATTAAAGATTTCTACCTCCTCCCCACCACTGCCCCCATTTCCCTCCCCTTCCCTATCAAGTCCCCCTCCCTCATCAGCCCGAAGAGCAATCAAACCTGCAGCTCTTAAGAGGTCCTGCCAGAAGACACTTAAATTGTGTTGATAAAAGCTGACTGACTGCTTGTTTGTTTTCAGCCATAGCAGGAAAAAGGTTGTGCTGTTTTAAAATGCCAGCTTTCTGGGCTGTCCTACCAGTGACAACTCTGAATCTTGGAGGCAGGACGGCCTGCTACAGAGAGAGGACTTCAGTGTTGTCTGTGCACATACTGTTGCAGTTTGCTTGCTGGCAGGGACCTTGAAACACTGTAAAGTTGTGACGATGAGCAGGGCTCAGGTCGGAACCTCAGCCATAAGGCTGGAATTTTAGAAAGCTAAGGAATGGGCTGGATCCAGCTGGCAAAGCCACAGCTTTAATCCTACCCATATCGCTCAGTAATTTAAATGTTCGTGTGGTCAGAAAAAGAGAGAGAGACAGTAAAGAGAGATTCAATAATAAAGAAAATCTTTAAATGATTAACAGTGTGTTAAAATATATGCAGGCTAAAAGTTAAAGTTCTTAAAGTAAAAAACAAAAAAAGAAGAATGAGAGGTGTTGGGTGTGGTAGTACACCCCTTTAATCCCAATATTTAGGAGGCATAGGGAGATTGACCTCTGAGACTTCAAGGTGTGGTAGCACACGCCTTTAATCCCAAAGCCCGGGAGGCAGACACAGACAGATCTCACACAGGTTATACCATAAAAGACCTAAATTACAATGCCCCAATTCAGCAGGAAGCAGTTTGAGGAGAAAAAACTGCACCCATATTCCCAAATATTGTTTATAAATGTTCTTTTACATTTAAAGGGGGATATGATAAACATATGAATAATTTGCATTGGTATGGATATTAAGGTCAATATTGTTATATGTATATGTATCACTGATATTAATTAAGGTATTGTGATTTTATGGTTCATTTAAAAATGTAATGTATATAGGTTGTTAATGGATAATCATCAATAGTCAAGCTTGTAGTCATGTTAGTTAGATTTTCTAGATGTGCATAGATATATTTTAGATAGACATTATTCATATCTTTGAAAGGCTAAAGAATATCACATTTCTCGGCAGGGCCACCACTCCCTGCATACCTCCTCTTTCTTCCTAGCCCACCCAGCTCCCATCCAGAACCCTCCCCAATTTGCCCCACCGCCCTCTTTCTGCACATAACATCACCCTGCCCAGCCAGTCTGGGCACTGGGTCCGAATCCTTGGGGCACCCAAGCAGGCGGGAGTTCCTTTGTTTCTTTGGCCTGCCTGCACCAAGCAGGGTAGGCGCGTTGTTTGTCACCTGCCCATCAGCACGGAGGCCTGATCTCTCGGCGCCAGGAGACCCAGCCTTGGGGAGAACCAGCATTGGGGAGAGACAATGTTGGGGAGATCCAGCATTGGGTAGGCAAGGAGACCTGATCCGGTAAAGAAGATCCATAAGGGAGCATTTGGAAGAAGAGATGGGTAGACACCAAGGCAAGAATTCGCCCAACAAGCTGAAAAGCAACATGAAGCCATCAGAAACCAGCGACCTCACAACAGGAGGACATGAACACCTTAATCAAGAAGAAGTAGAAAAGGTTGACTTCATGAAAGTGATTGACGCCCTTAAACAGCATGTAAAAAATGCCCTTATAGAAATGGATGAGAAATATAACAGAAAGTTTGAAGAACTGAATAAATCAGTGAATGATACCCTAGAAAACCAAGGAAAAACAATCAAACAGATAATGGAAACGGTGCAAGACTTGAAAACTGAAATGGAGGCAAAGAAGAAAACACAAACAGAGGGCCAGCTGGACATGGAAAATTTAAGTAAACAAACAGAGTCTACAGAAACAAGCATAACCAACAGAATACAAGAGATAGAAGAAAGGATCTCAGATTCTGAAGATACCATAGAGAAAATAAACACTCTGATCAAAGAAAACAGCAAGTCAAACAAACTCTCATCACAAAATATTCAGAAAATATGGGACACAATAAAAAGACCAAACCTAAGAATAATAGGAGTAGAAGAGGGAGAAGAAGTGCAGCTCAATGGTCCAGAAAATATATTTAATAAAATTATAGAAGAAATTTTCCCAACCTAAAGAAAGATATACCTATGAAGGTTCAAGAAGCATACAGAACACCGAATAGGCTGGATCAAAAAAGAACATCCCCTCGCCATATAATTATCAAAACACAAAGCATACAGAATAAGGAAAGAATATTAAGAGCTGCAAAGGAAAAAGGCCAAATTACTTATAATGGTAAACCTATCAGACATACACCTGACTTCTCCATGGAAACCATGAAAGCCAGAAGGTCCTGGATAGATGTACTGCAGAAACTGAGAGACCATGGGTGCAAGCCCAGATTACTATACCCAGCCAAGCTTTCATTCACTATAAATGGAGAAAATAAAATTTTCCAGGATAAATACAAATTTAAACAATACGCAGCCACAAATCCAGCCTTACAGAAAGTAATAGAAGGAAAATCACTAACCAAGGAGTCCAACAATGACCACAATAACTCAGACATCTAGAGACCATTCACCAACACAAATCAAAGAAGGGAAACACACAAACTCTACAACTAAAAAAATGACCGGAGTTAACATCCACTGGTCATTAATATCACTTAATGTCAATGGACTCAACTCACCTATTAAAAGGCACAGGCTAAGAGATTGGATACGAAAACAGGATCCAACATTCTGCTGTTTACAAGAAACACACCTCAACCACAAAGACAGACACCTACTCAGAGTAAAGGGCTGGGAAAAGGCTTATCAAGCAAATGGACCTAAGAAACAAGCAGGTGTGGCCATACTAATCTCTAACAAAGTTGACTTCAAACTTAAATCAATCAGAAGAGATGGAGAGGGGCATTTTATACTCATAACAGGAACAGTTCAGCAGGATGAAGTCTCAATTCTGAACATCTATGCCCCTAATTTAAAAGCACCCACGTACATAAAAGAAACATTGCTAAAACTCAAGGCAGCCATCAAAAAGCACACACTAATAGTAGGAGACTTCAACACTCCTCTCTCACCAATGGACAGGTCAATCAAACAGAAACCTAACAGAGAAATAAGAGAATTAATGGAGGTAATGAATCAAATGGACTTAACAGACATCTATAGAACATTCCACTCAATATGAAACAATATAACTTCTTCTCTGCAGCTCATGGAACCTTCTCAAAAATCGACCACATAGTCGGTAACAAAGCAAACATCCACAGTTACAAAAAAATATTAGTAACCACCTGTGTCTTATCAGATCACCATGGATTAAAGTTAGAATTCAACAACAATGCTACCCCCAAAAAGCCTACAAACTCATGGAAACTGAACAGTCAACTACTGAACCATACCTGGATTAAGGAAGAAATAAAGAAAGAAATTAAAGTCTTCCTTGAATTCAATGAAAATAAAGAAACAACATACTCGAACTTATGGGACACTATGAAAGCAGTCCTAAGAGGAAAGTTCATAGCACTAAGTGCCCACTTAAAGAAAACAGAGAAAGCTCACATTGGAGACTTAACAGCCCAACTGAAAGCTCTAGAAAAAAAAGAAGCAGACTCACCTAGGAGGAGTAGAAGACTGCAAATAATCAAACTGAAGGCTGAAATCAACAAAATAGAAACACAGAAAACAATCCAAAGAATCAATTAAACAAAAAGCTGGTTTCTGGAGAAAATCAACAAGATTGACAAACCCTTATCCAAACTAAGCAAACGGCAGAGAGAGAATTTGCAAATTAATAAGATCAGAAATGAAAAGGGGGACATAACCACAGACACAGAGGAAATTAAGAGAATCATTAGATCTTACTACAAAAGCCTATATGCCACAAAACTGGAAAATGTAAAGGAAATGGACACTTTTTTAGATAAATACCATATACCAAAGTTAAACCAGGACCAGGTGAACAATCTAAATAAACCTGTTAGTCGCGAAGAATTAGAAGAGGTTATCAAAAACCTCCCTACCAAAAAAAGCCCAGGACCAGATGGTTTCAATGCGGAATTCTACCAGAACTTCCAAGAAGACTTAATACCTATACTCCTTAATGTATTTCACAATATAGAAACAGAAGAGTCATTGCCAAATTCCTTTTATGAAGCTACAGTTACTCTGATACCAAAACCGCACAAAGACTCAACCAAGAAAGAAAATAATAGACCAATCTCACTCATGAACATCGATGCAAAAATCCTCAACAAAATACTGGCAAACCGAATCCAAGAACACATTAGGAAAATTATCCATTATGATAAAGTAGGCTTCATCCCAGGGATGCAGGGCTGGTTCAACATACGAAAATCTATCAATGTCATCCAGCATATAAATAAACTGAAAGAAAAAAAAACATATGATCATTTCATTAGATGCTGAAAAAGCATTTGACAAAATTCAACACCCCTTTATAATAAAAGTATTGGAGAGATTAGGGATACAAGGGTCATACCTAAATATAATAAAAGCTATATACAGCAAACCGACAGCTAACATTAAATTAAATGGAGAGAAACTTAAAGCCACCCCACTAAACTCAGGAACACGACAAGGCTGTCCACTCTCGCCATACCTCTTCAATATAGTGCTTGAAGTTCTAGCAATAGCAATAAGACAACATAAGGGGATCAAAGGGATTCGAATTGGAAAGGAAGAATTTAAACTTTCATTATTTGCAGATGATATGATAGTGTACATAAGCGACCCCAAAAAGTCCACCAAAGAACTTTTACAGCTGATAAACACCTTTAGTAATGTGGCAGGATACAAGATAAACTCCAAAAAATCAGTCGCCCTCTTATACACAAAGGATATGGAAGCAGAGAGGGAAATCAGAGAAGCTTCACCTTTCGCAATAGCCACAAACAGCATAAAATATCTTGGGGTAACTCTAACCAAGGAAGTGAAAGATCTATTTGACAAGAACTTTAAGGCATTGAAGAAAGAAATTGAGGAGTATACCAGAAAATGGAAGGACCTTCCTTGCTCTTAGATTGGGAGGATCAACATAGGAAAAATGGCAATTCTACCAAAGGCAATTTATAGATTAAATGCAATCCCCATCAGGGTCCCATCAAAATTCTTCACAGATCTTGAGAGGACAATAATCAACTTTATATGGAAAAACAAAAAACCCAGGATAGCCAAAACAATCCTATACAATAAAGGATTGTCTGGAGGTATTACCATCCCTGACTTCAAACTCTATTACAGAGCTACAGTGATGAAAACAGTGTGGTACTGGCATAAAAACAGAGAAGTCGACCAATGGAATCGTATAGAAGACCCGAAATTTAACCCACAAACCTATGAACACCTCATTTTTGATAAAGGAGCCAAAAGAATACAATGGAAGAAAGAAAGCATTTTTAACAAATGGTGCTGGCATAACTGGATGTCAACCTGTAGAAGAATGAAAATAGACCCATATCTATCACCATGCACAAAACTCAAGTCCAAATGGATTAAAGACCTCACTATCAGTCAGAACACAGTGAACCTGATAGAAGAGAAAGTGGGACGTACCCTACAGGAGATGGGCACAGGAGATCGCTTCCTATGTGTAACCCCAACAGCACAGACTTTAAGGGCAACATTGAATAAATGGGACCAACTAAAACTGAGAAGCTTCTGTAAAGCAAAGGACACTGTAACCAGGACAAATAGGCAACCTACTGACTGGGAGAAGATCTTCACCAACCCTGCAACAGACAAAGGTCTGATCTCTAAAATATATAGAGAACTCAGGAAACTAGACTTTAAAATGCTAATTAACCCAATTAAAAAATGGGGCACTGAACTGAACAGAGAATTCTCAGCAGAGGAAGTTCAAATGGCCAAAAGACACTTAAGGTCATGCTCAACCTCCTTAGCAATCAGGGAAATGCAAACCAAAACAACTTTGAGATATCATCTTACACCTGTCAGAATGGCTAAAATAAAAAACTCCAATGATAGCCTTTGCTGGAGAGGCTGTGGAGGAAGGGGAACACTCATCCATTGCTGGTGGGAATGCAATCTTGTGCAACCACTTTGGAAATCTGTGTTTCGGTTTCTCAGGAAATTCGGGATCAACTTACCCCTGGACCCAGCAATACCACTCCTGGGAATATACCCAAGAGATGCCCTATCACATGACAAGAGCATTTGTTCAACTATGTGCATAGCAGTATTATTTGTAATAGCCAGAACCTGGAAACAACCTAGATGCCCTTCAATGGAAGAATGGATGAAGAAAGTGTGGAATATCTACACATTAGAGTACTATGCTGCGTTTAAAAACAATGACTTCTCAAATTTTGCATGCAAATGGATGGAAATAGAAAACACTATCCTGAGTGAGGTATCCCAGACCCAAAAAGATGAACATGGGATGTACTCACTCATAATTGGTTTCTAGCCATAAACAAGGGTCACGGAGTCTACACTTGGTGATCCCAAAGAAGCTAAGTAAGAAGATGAACCAAAGGAAAAGCATATAGTTGCCCTCTTGGCTATGGGAAGTAGACAAAATTGCCGGGGAGAAAATTGAGATCTTGGGTGTGGGGTGGGATGGCGGTAAGGGGAGATGGGGAGAGAGGGGGGAGAGGGGGAGAATGGGGGGAGCTTGGGGAAGGGGGAGGATTGGGATGAAGGAAGGTTGGATGGGGGAGCACGGAAGCACGGTTCTTAGTTAAGGGAGCCACCTTAGGGTTGGCAAGAGACCTGACCCTAGAGGGGCTCCCAGGTGCCCATGCTGAGGTCCCCAGTGAGCTCCTTGGGCAGCTGAGGATGGGGAACCTGAAATGACCCTATCCTAGAGAAATACTGATGAATATCTTGCATATCATCATAGAACCTTCATCTGGTGATGGATGGAGACAGAGACAGAGACCCACACTGGAGCACTGGACTGAGCTCCCAAGGTCCCGATTAGGAGCAGAAGGAGGGAGAATATGAGCAAAGAAGTCGGGACCACGAGGGGAGCACCC
Source organism: Microtus oregoni (assembly GCF_018167655.1). Taxonomy (NCBI): domain Eukaryota; kingdom Metazoa; phylum Chordata; class Mammalia; order Rodentia; family Cricetidae; genus Microtus; species Microtus oregoni. The sequence goes on along the minus strand of NW_024544742.1, from coordinate 1,893,886 downwards.
ACCCACTGAGGCAGTGGAGCTGATCTATTGGGAGCTCACCAAGGCCAGCTGAACTGTGACTGAAAAAGCATGGGATAAAACTGGACTCTCTGAGCATGGCGAACAATGAGGGCTGATGAGATCCCAAGGACAATGGCATGGGGTTTTGAACCTATGTAATGTGCTGGCTTTGTGGGAGCCTAGCCAGTTTGGATGTTCACCTTCCTAGAAATGCACGGAGGGGGGAGGACCTAGGTCTTACCACAGGGCAGGGAAATCTGACTGCTCTTTGGGCTGGAGAGGGAGGGGGAGAGGAGTGGGGGGAGGGGGAGAAGGGTGGGAGGAGGGGGAGGGAAATGAGAGGCTGGGAGGAGGAGGAGGAAATTTGTTTTTTTTTCTTTTCTCAATAAAAAAAAAGTTAAAAAAAACAAAAACAAAAAAAAATAAAAAAAAAAGAATATCACATTTCATTCATTAGGTCTCAGGACCAGGTTACCACTTAAAGACTCAGCCTCGAGGGCACTGGGACCGAACCCAAACCCGGAAGACAAAGGGGTGGCCGGTAGCTCCTTTGTTCCCATAGCCTGCCCTCAGCAAGCACGGTAGGCCCTTTGTTTGTGAGCTAACCAAGCAGCACAGAGTTTTGATCTGGGCACCGAGTGAAACATCATTGTGGTGAGTGAGTGCTGTGGCAGCCGGGAACATACCTCAGTCCGCCCACACTTCCTGACCATCCTACAGGGGCTATACTGCCCATACCTCCTCTCTCTTCCTATGTCAACCAGCTTACATCCAGATCCCCACCCCCTGTCTCCTAGCCTCCCTCCCTCCCTTCTTTCGTGGCATAGCGCCTCCCTGCTCAGCCTGCAAGGGTGCTGGGACCTAACCCAAACCGGGAAGACAAAGGGGTGGCCAGTAGCTCCTTTGTTCCCATAGCTGCCCGCAACGAGCAGGGTGGGCCCTTTGTTCGCGAGCTAACCAAGCAGCACGGAGTTTCGATCTGGTCACCGAGTGAAACATCATTGTGGTGAGCGAGTGCTGTGGCAGCCGGGAACATACCTCAGTCTGCCCACAATTCCTGGCCATCCTACAGGGTCTATACTGCCCATACCTCCTCTATCTTCCTATCTCATCCAGCTTACATCCAGATACCCCCACCCCCTGTCTCCTTCCCTCCCTCCCTTCTTTGGTGGCATAGCACCTCCCTGCTTAGCCTGCTAGGGCGCTGGGACCGAACCCGAACCGGGAGGACAAAGGGGGGGAGCGGTAGCTCCTTTGTTCCCATAGCCTGCCCGCAGCGAGCAGGATGGGCCCTTTGTTCGCTAGCTAACCAAGCACCACAGAGTTTCGATCTGCGCCCCAAGTGAAACATCATTGTGGAGAAACATCTCTGGGGAGTGACATCACTGGGAAGGTACATCAGTGGGCAAGAAGACCTGATCCTTTAAAAGAAGATCCAAAGGGGAGTATTGGGAGGAAGAGATGGGCAGACGCCAATGCAGGAATTCTCCCAACAATCTGAAAAACAACACCAAACCAACAGAAGCCAGTGACATCACAACATGAAGACATGAACACCTTAATCAAGAAGAACTAGAAAAAACTGACTTCATGAAAGTGATTGACACCCTTACACAGCAAATAAAAAACACCCTTATAGAAATGGATGAGAAGTATAACAGAAAGTTCGAGGAATTGAGTAAATCAGTGAATGATACCCTAGGAAACCAAGGAAAAACAATCAAGCAGATAATGGAAAGAGTTCATGACTTGAAAACTGAAATGGAGGCAAAGAAGAAAACACAAACAGAGGGCGGGCTGGACATGAAAAATCTAGGTAAACAAATAGAGACTACAGAATCAACCATAGTCAGCAGAATACAAGAGATAGAAGAAAGAATCTCAGATTCTGAGGATAACATAGAAAAAAATAAACGCTCTGATCAAAGGAAACAGCAAGTCCAACAAACTCTCATCACAAAACATTCAGGAAATATGGGACACAATAAAAAGACCAAACCTAAGAATAATTGGAGTAGAAGAAGGAGAAGAAGTGCAGCTCAACGGTACAGAAAATATACTTAATAAAATTATAGAAGAAAACTTTCCCAACCTGAACACAGATGTACCTATGAAGGTACAAGAAGCATACAGAACAACAAATAGGCTGGATCAAAAGAAAACATCCCCTCGCCATATAATAATCAAAACACAAAATATACAGAAAAGAAAGAATATTAAAAGCCGCAAAGGAAAAAGGCCAACTTACTTATAAAGGTAAACCTATCAGACTTACACCTGACTTCTCTATGGAAATCATAAAAGCTAGAAGGTCATGGATAGATGTACTACAAAAACTAAGAGACCATGGATGCAAGCCCAGACTACTAAATCCAGCCAAACTTTCGTTCACTATAAATGGAGAAAACAAAATTTTCCAGGATAAAAACAAATTTAAACAAAACGTAGCCACAAATCCAGCCTTACAGAAAATAATAGAAGGAAAATCACTAAACACGCAGTCCAATAATTCCCACAATAACACAGACATCTAGAGACCGTTCACCAGCACAAATCAATGAAGAAAAACACACAAACCCTACTACTAAAATAGTGACCAAAGTTACCAACCACTGGTCATTAATATCACTTAATATCAATGGGCTCAACTCACCTATAAAAAGGCACAGACTAAGAGATTGGATAAGAAAACAGGATCCAACATTCTGCTGTCTACAAGAAACACACCTCAACCACAAAGACAGGCACCTACTCAGAGTAAAGGGCTGGGAAAAGGCTTATCAAGCAAATGGACCTAAGAAACAAGCAGGTGTGGCCATACTAATGTCTAACAAAGTTGACTTCAAACTTAAATCAATCAGAAGAGATGGAGAGGGACATTTTATACTCATAACAGGAACAATTCATCAGGAAGAAGTCTCAATCCTGAATATCTATGCCCCTAATATAAAAGCACCCACGTACGTAAAAGAAACATTATTAAAACTCAAGGCAGCCATCAAACCGCATACACTAATAGTAGGAGACTTCAACACTCCTCCCTCACCAATGGACAGGTCAATCAGAAAGAAACCTAACAAAGAAATTAGAGAATTAATGGAGGTATTGAAGCAAATGGACTTAACAGACATCTATAGAACATTCCACCCAAAGAGGAAAGAATATACCTTCTTCTCTGCAGCTCATGGAACCTTCTCGAAAATTGACCACATACTCGGTAACAAAGCTAACTTACACAGTTACAAAAAATTATTAGTAAACACCTGTGTCTTATCAGATCACCATGGATTAAAGTTAGAATTCAACAACAATGCTACTCCCAGAAAGCCTACAAACTCATGGAAACTGAACACTCAACTACTGAACCATACCTGGATTAAGGAAGAAATAAAGAAAGAAATTGAAGTCTTCCTTGAATTCAATGAAAGTAAAGAAACAACATACTCGAACTTATGGGACACTATGAAAGCAGTCCTGAGAGAAAAGTTCATAGCACTAAGTGCCCACTTAAAGAAAACAGAGAAAGCACATATTGGAGACTTAACAGCCCACTTGAAAGCTGTAGAAAAAAAAAAGAAGCAGACTCACCTAGGAGGAGTAGAAGACTGGAAATAATCAAATTGAGGGCTGAAATCAACAAAATAGAAACACAGAAAACAATCCAAAGAATCAATGAAACAAAAAGCTGGGTCCTGGAGAAAATCAACAAGATTGATAAACCCCTATCCAAACTAATCAAACGACAGAGAGAGAACACGCATATTAATAAGATCAGAAATGAAAAGGGGGACATAACCACAGACACAGAAGTAATTCAGAGACTCATTAGATCTTACTACAAAAGCCTGTATGCCACAAAACTGGAAAATGTAAAAGAAATGGACACTTTTTTAGATAAATACCATTTACCAAAACTAAACCAGGACCAGAACAATCTAAACAGACCTGTCAGTCGCGAAGAATTAGAAGCTGTTATCAAAAACCTCCCTACCAAAAAAAGCCCAGGACCAGATGGTTTCAATGCAGAATTCTACCAGAACTTCCAAGAAGAACTAATACCTATACTCCTTAATGTATTCCACAATATAGAAATAGAAGGGTCATTACCAAATTCCTTTTATGAAGCCACAATTACTCTGATAGCAGACCACTCAAAGACTCAACCAGGAGAGAGAACTACAGGCCAATCTGACTCATGAATATCGACGCAAAAATCCTCAACAAAATACTGGCAAATTGAATCCAAGAACACATCCGAAAAATTACCCATTATGATCAAGTAGGCTTCATTCCTGAGATGCAGGTACATACGAAAATCTATCAATGTAATCCAGCATATAAATAAACTGAAAGAAAAAAAGCATATGATCATTTCATTAGATGCTGAAGAAGCATTTGACAAATTCAACATCCATTTATGTTAAAAGTCTTGGAGAGATTAGAGATACAAGCGTCATACTTAATATAATAAAAGCTATATACAGCAAGCTGACAGCTAACATCAAATTAAAAGGAGAGAAACTCAAAGCCATCCCACTTAACTCAGGAAAACGACAAGGCTGTCCACTCTCGCCATACCTCTTCAATATAGTGCTTGAAGTTCTAGCAATAGCAATAAGACAACATAATGGGATCAAGGGGATTCGAATTGGAAAGGAAGAAGTTAAACTTTCATTATTTGCAGATGATATGATAGTGTACATAAGTGATCCCCAAAACTCCACCAAAGAACTTTTACAGCAGATAAACAGCTTTAGTAATGTGGCAGGATACAAGATCAACTGCAAAAAATCAGTTGCCCTCTTATACACAAAGGATATAGAAGCAGAGAGCAAAATCAGAGAAGCTTAAACATTCACGATAGCCACAAACAGCATAAAATATCTTGGGGTAAATCTAACCAAGGAAGTGAAAGATCTATTTGACAAGAACTTTAAGGCATTGAAGAAAGAAATTGAAGAGGATACCAAAAAAATGGATAGACCTCCCTTGCTCTTGGATTGAAAAGATCAACATAGTAAAAATGGCAATTCTACCAAAGGCAATTTATAGATTCAATGCAATCCCTTCAAGATACCATCAAAATTCTTCACAGATCTGGAGAGGACAATAATCAACTTTATATGGAAAAACAAAAAAAAACCCAGGATAGCCAAAACAATCCTATACAATAAAGGATCTTCTGGAGGCATTACCATCCCTGACTTCAAACTCTATTACAGAGCTACAGTAATGAAAAGAGTGTGTTACTGGCATAAATACAGAGAAGTCGACCAATGGAATCGTATAGAAGACCCGAATTTTATCCCACAAACCTATGAACACCTCATTTTCGATAAAGGAGCTAAAAGTATTCAATGGAAGAAAGAAACGTCTTCAACAAATGGTGCTGGCACAACTGGATGTCAACCTGTAGAAGAATGAAAATAGACCCATATCTATCACCGTGCACAAAACTCAAGTCCAAAGGATTAAAGACCTCAATATCAGCCCGAACACACTGAACCTGATAGAAGAGAAAGTGGGAAATACCCTACAACAGATGGCCACAGGAGATCGCTTCCTATGTATAACCCCAGAAGCACGGACATAAAGGGCAACATTGAATAAATGAGAGCTACTTAAACTGAGAAGTTTCTTTAAAGCAAAGGACATTGTCACTAAGACACAAAGATAACCTACTGACTGGGAGAAGATCTTCACCAACCCCGCAACAGACAAAGGTCTGATCTCCAAAATATATAGAGAACTCAAGAAACTAGACTTTAAAATGCTAATTAACCCAATTAAAAATGGGGCAGTGAACTGAACAGAGAATTCTCAACAGAAGAAGTTCAAATGGACAAAAGACACTTAAGGTCATGCTCAACTTCCTTAGCAATCAGGGAAATGCAAATCAAAACAAGTTTGAGATATCATCTTACACCTGTGAGAATGGCTAAAGTCAAAAACACCAAGGATAACCTTTGCTGGGGAGGCTTTGGAGGAACAGGTACCCTCATCCATTCCTGGTGGGAATGCAATCTTGTGCAACCACTGTGGAAGTCAGTTTTTCGGTTTCTCAGGAAATTCGGGATCAACTTACCCCTGGACCCAGCAATACCACTCCTGGGAATATACCCAAGAGATGCTCTATCATATGACAAAAGCACTTGTTCAACTATGTTCATAGCAGTATTATTTGTAATAGCCAGAACCTGGAAACAACCTAGATGCCCTTCAATGGAAGAATGGATGAAGAAAGTATGGAATATATACACGCTAGTGTACTACGCTGCGGTAAAAAACAATGACTTCTCGAATTTTGCATGCAAATGGATGGAAATAGAAAACACTATCCTGAGTGAGGTGTCCCAGACCCAAAAAGATGAACATGGGATGTACTCACTCATAATTGGTTTCTAGCCATAAATAAGGGCCACAGAGTCTACAATAGGTGAACCTAACGAAGCTAAGAAGGTGAACCCAAGGAAAAACATATAGTTATCCTCTTGGCTAAGGGAAGTAGACAAAATTGCTGGGGAGAAAATTGGGATCTTGGGGGTGTGGTGGGATGGGGGTAAGGGGAGATGGGGAGAGTAAAGGTAGAAGGGAAGGAGGGGGGACTTGTGGAAACAGGAGATTGGGATAAAGGAAAGGTGGATTGGGGATCACGGAACCACAATTCTTAGTTAAGGGAGCCACTTTAGGGTGGGAAAGAGACTTGACACTAGAGGGGTTCCCAAGTGCCCAAGATGAGGTTCCCAGTTAGTTCCTTGGGCAGCTGAGGATTGGGAACCTGAAATGACCCTATCCTAGAGCAATACTGACGAATATCTTGCCTATCATCATAGAACCTTCATATAGTGATGGATAGAGATAGAGACAGAGACCCACACAGGAGCACTGGACTGAGCTCCCACGGTCCCAATGAGGAGCAGAATGAGGGAGAATGTGAGCAAAGAAGTCGGGACCACGAGGCGTGCACCCACCCACTGAGACAGTGGAGCTGATCTACGGGGAGCTCACCAAGGCCAGCTGGACTGTGACTGAAAAAGCATGGGATAAAACTGGACTCTCTGAACATGGTGAACAATGAGGGCTGATGAGACGCCAAGGACAATGGCACGGGGTTTTGATCCTACTTCATGTTTAGGCTTTGTGGGAGCCTAGCCAGTTTGGATGTTCACCTTCCTAGATATGGACGGAGGGGGGAGGACCTAGGACTTACCACAGGGCAGGGAACCCGAACTGCTCTGTGGACTGGAGAGGGAAGGGGAGAGGAGTGGGGGGAGGGGGAGAAGGGTGGGTGGAGTGGGAGGGAAATGGGAGGCTGGGAGGAGGAAACTTATTTTTTGTTTATGTTTTTTTTCTTCTTTTCTCAATAAAAAAAGAATATCACATTTAATGTTTTAATAACTTAGGGTTTTTCATGACAATGAAACACGTCAGCTCCTGGCAGCACCAATCTACTTCAAAAAAAAGATGAGCATCGAAAAGGCTCCTTATAGAATTTGATAGCCATTTGGGCAAGAAACTGCTCTTTCCTGGACTATTGCATAAACTGGACACAGAGAACCCTCAGAGAGAGGACTGCTGAACTTGCCTAAAGGTGAGATGATCTTTTGGGGTTCCTGATTCATGAAAGAGTCTGTGAGACATTCTGGAGGACACAGCAGATAGTGACTGAACTGCCTTTGAAAAATGTCTCTGGAGCAAAGAACTCAGGACTGCGAGGGGTGCACCCACACACTGAGACAATGGGGATGTTCTATTGGGAACTCACCAAGGCCAGCTGGCCTGGGTCTATAAAAGCATGGAATAAAACTGGACTCGCTGAACATAGTAGACAGTGAGGACTACTGAGAACTCAAGAAAAATGGCAATGGGTTTTTGTTTCTATTGCATGTACTGGCTTTGTGGGAGACTAGTCAGTTGGGAAGCTCACCTTACTAGATCTGGATTGAGGTGGGTGGTCCTTGGACTTCCCAAAGTGCAGGGAACCCTGATTGCTCTTTGTGCTGATGAGGGAGAGGGAGGGGGACTTGATTGGGGGAGGGGAAGGGAAATCTGAGGTGGTGGCAGGGAGGAGGAAGAAATCTTAAATAAATAAATAAATAAATAAATAAATAAATAAATAAACAAATTATAATTGAAAAGAAAAAAGAAAAATGTCTCTGGATACTATGGGCCTGAAGGCCAAAAATGGATGCCCCAATGGTCCAAAAGAACTTTGGGTGACTATCCATGCAGTGAGATGTCTCTGTCATTTCTAGAGTTTGGAAGTTTCTTACTTCTCATTTACTTAGGTAATATTATATCTTTCTGGAGTCTTTGATGGAGTTAAAAAATAGATAGATAGTTATAGTTGTTTTCCTTTGTTATGATAAAAGATAATATATATAAATATTGTAACTGTAATTCTTGCTTTATAACTGTTTGTTATATGTGATTTTACTATATTAAAGTGAAATCCTTTCTTATTATTTAAACAGAAAAAGGGAAAATGATGTGGAAAGGTCATTTGTCATTCTATTGTTTCCTTGGTCAATCAATAAATAAAACTGCTTAACCTGATAGGTCAAAAATTAGGTAGGTGGAGTAGACAACAGAATACTGGGAAGAAGGGAAGTGAGGTCAGATGCGACGAAGCTCCAGCCCAAGATGGACGCAGGTCAGACCTGCTGAATCTTTCCCAGTAAGAAACCACTTTGTGGTGCTACACAGATTACTAGATATGGTTTAGGCAAGATATGAGAGTTAGCCAGTAAGAGACTAGATATAATGGGTCAGGCAGTGTTTGAAAGAATACGGTTTACGTGTTGTTATTTCAGGGCATAAGCTAGCCAGGCGGCCTGGAGCTGGGTGGCAGGAATGCAGCCCAGAGCTCCTTCTGTACAAGTCCTTCCTAGGAAGTTCATCTGAAGTAACCGAAGTTATATTCAGCAGTTTAGGAAAGTATGAGAGCAATATTCAGAAAATATGGAAAGTGTGTCTGGGACACGCTGAAGGGAAATTTATTTTACTTTCCTTCTTCAGTTCAAGTTGAAACAGAGCATGCAAAGCTATTTAAATGCTTTTTCATCTCTACTTACCTCACCACCCTTTTCAGATCTCCTTTACCTCAAAATGTATATCCAGGACTTTCATACATTTATTGAATTCTTTGTAAATAAAATTGACATTTTTTGGGTCTGGATCATGTGAGTCATTTCACATTTCTGAACTTTGAGTAGCTCATGAAATAATCTGATTGGTCTCTGAGCTTCCCAGGAGCTCAACTATTGCTAGATGTTATGTTCTTTTTGTGTGCAAGAATGAGGAAAAATATATAATTGAGATTGATGTTTCCTATAATCAGAAAGCATATTATTCTCATTTTATTTCTTTTTTCATGAATTTATATACTCATGCACACACAAACTTACACAATTCATCAGATAGTGAAACAATATCAAGAAGATAAAAGAAGGCAGGAGAAAATGATGCAGGGTTGATGATGTTATAGAAAATTAGATGAATAGAAGGATGAAAGAGGGGACAGGGAGAGAGGACTGGAAGGGAAACAAAGTGGAAGTCAGAAGGAGAGCCAAATGAGGCAGTAAACAAGGCAGGCCATTGGGCAGCCAGCACTGACACATACTTATAATTGCTACTCTTAGCAAATTGACTGTGTGAAAGCAAAAAAAAAATGCCTTTTAAAGTCACTTCTATTTTACATTTTCAACCAATAAGTTTTATAATATGCAATCAATCAATAATTTGCAAGATCATTAAGCTCTTACAATAGAAGGAAAAAAGCCATTAGGTTAAAAAAAAGAAAAAAGAAAAGCAAAACAAAAAAACCATTAGGTCTCACGTATGTTCACAGTGGCAAGTCTCAGAAATAAATTATAACAAAAGCTCATTTCTACACACTGAGATACCTGAACTAGAGTCCAGAAACCAATTCTTACCAAGCCTCAAAAGATTACAGATGTGCTAGGGCAAGTTAAACCACTGTTTTGTTCAGTTCAAAATGATTTTTTTATTTATTAAAAATTTCCACATACTCCCATCCTCCCATTTGCCTCTACCTCCCCCCAGAGCCATTGTCCTTGGCTTCTCAGTCAGGCCTCATTGTCCGCCACATTCAGAGAGTGCGGTTTTATCCCATGCTTTTTCAGTCACAGTCCAGCTGGCCTTGGTGAGCTCCCATTAGATCAGCCCAACAGTCTCATTGGGGGGCACACCCCTCGCGGTTCTGACTTCCTTGCTCATGTTCTCCCTTCTTATACTCCTCATTTGGACATTGGGATCTCATTCCAGTGCTCCAATGTGGGTCTCTGTCTCTATCTCCATCCATTGCCAGATGAGGGTTCTATGGTGATATGCCAGATATTCATTAGTGTGGCTATAAGATAAGGCCAGTTCCGGAGGACTTTCCTCAGCTGTCCAAGAAAAAAATGGGGAAAACTCCTTGGACACCAGGGACCCCCTCTAGAGTCAAGTCTCTTTACAACCATAAAATGGCTCCCTTTTTTATCTACTTCCATGCTCCCATATCCTCCCTTCCTCCATACCAAACATCCCATTCCCCAAAGTTATCTCCAAACTTTCCTTCTCCCTTCTCTTTCCCCATGTCCCATTACCCCCAGCCAACAACTATCCCAAAGTTCCCAACTTTATCTCACAATGATGTCTACTTCCATACCCGGGAGGATAACTATATGTTTTTCTTTGGGTTCATCTTCTTATATAGCTTCTCTATGATCGATCTTAGATTACAGGCACAATATTTTTTTATGGCTAGAATTCACTTATGAGTTAGAAAATACCATATTAAACTTTTTGGGTCTGGGTTACCTAATTAGGATAGAGTTTTCTATTTCCATCCATTTGTATGCAAAATTAAAGATGTTGTTTTTTACCGCTGAGTAGTAATCTAATGTGTATATATTCCATACTTTCTTTATCCATTCTTCCATTGAGAGACATCTAGATTGTTTCAAATTACTGGCTATTACAAATAATGCTGCTATGAACATAGTTGAACAAATGCTCTTGTCATATGATCAGGCATCTCTTGGGTATATTCCCAGGAGTGGTATTGCTGGGTCCAGGGGTAAGTTGATCCCGTATTTCCTGAGAAACCGAAACACTGACTTCCACAGTGGTTGCACAAGATTGCATTCCCACCAGCCATGGATGAGGGTACCCGTTCTTCCACAGCCTCTCTGACGTGTTCTTGGATTTGGTTTGCCAGTATTTTGTTGAAGATTTTTGTGTCGATGTCCATGAGTGAGACTGGCCTATAATTCTCTTTTTTGGTTGAGTCTTTGTTCAGTATTGGTATCAGAGTAACTGTAGCATCAAAAAAGGTAATTTGGCAGTGCCTCTTCTGTTTTATATAGTGAAATACATTAAGGAGTATAGGTATTAGGTCTTCTGGGAGTTCTGGTAAAATTCCGTATTGAAATCATCTGGTCCAGGACTTCTTTTGCTAGGGAGGTTTTTGATATCCTCTTCTAATTTTTTGCAACTAAAAGGTCTATTTAGATTGTTCGCCTGGTCCTGGTGTAACTTTGGTATATGGTATTTATCTAAGAAAAGTGTTCATTTCCTTTACATTTTCCAGTTTTGTGTTATACAGGCTTTTGTAATAAGATCTGATGATTCTCTGAATTTCCTCTGTGTCTGTGGATATGTCCCCCTTTTCATTTCTGATCTGATTAATTTGCAAATTCTCTCTCTGCCCTTTGATTAGTTTGGATAGGGGTTTATCAATCTTGTTGATTTTCTCCAGGAACCAGCTTTTTGTTTCATTGATTCTTTGGATTGTTTTCTGTGTTTCTATTTTGTTGATTTCAGCCCTCAGTTTGATTATTTCCAGTCTTCTACTCCTCCTAGGTGAGTCTGCTTCTTTTTTTTTCTAGAGCTTTCAGGTGGGATGTTAGGTCTCCAATGTGAGCTTTCTCTATTTTTTTTTAAGTGGGCACTTAGTGCTAAGAACTTTTTTTTTAGGCCTGCTTTCATACTGTCCCATAAGTTTGTGTATATTGTTTCTTTATTTTCATTGAATTCCAGGAAGACTTTAATTTCTTTCTTTATTTCTTCCTTAATACAGGTGTGGTTCAGTAGTTGACTGGTCAGTTTCCATGAATTTGTAGGGTTTAAGGGGGTAGCATTGTTGTTGAATTCTAACTTTAATCCATGGTGATCCAATAAGACACAGGTGGTTACTAATATTTTTAGTAACTGTGGATGTTTGCTTTGTTACCGAGTATGTGGTCGATTTTGGAGAAGATTCCATGGGCTGTGGAGAAGAAGGTATATTCTTTCGTATTTGGGTGGAATGTTCTATAGATGTCTGTTAAGTCCATTTGCTTGATTACTTCCATTAATTCTCATATTTCTCTGTTAGGTTTCTGTCTGATTGACCTGTCCATTGGTGAGAAAGGAGTGTTGAAGTCTGCTACTATTAGTGTGTGTGGTTTGATGGCTGCCTTGAGTTTTAGTAATGTTTCTTTTACATATGTGGGCACGTTTATATTAAGGGAGTAGATATTAAGGATTGAGACTTCTTCCTGATGAATTGTTCCTGTTATGAGTATAAAATATCCCTCTCCATCTCTTCTGATTGATTTAAGTTTGACGTCAACTTTGTTACAAGTTAGTATGGCCACACCTGCTTGTTTCTTAGGTCCATTTGCTTGATAAGCCTTTTCCCAGCCCTTTACTCTGAGTAGGTGCCTTTTTTTATGATTAAGGTGTGTTTCTTGTAAACAACAGAATGTTGGATCCTGCTTTCTTATACAATCTCTTAGCCTGTGCCTTTTTATAAGTGAGTTGAGTCCATTGACATTATGTGATATTAATGACCAGTGGTTATTTACTCTGGTCACTTTTTTAGTCTTGGAGTTTGTGTGTTTCCCTTCTTTGAGTGGTGTTGGTGAAGGGTCTCTAGATGTCTGAGTTATTGTGGTCATTGTTGGACTCCTTGGTTAGTGATTTTCCTTCTATTACTTTCTGTAAGGCTGGATTTGTGGCTATTTATTGTTTAAATTTGTTTTCATCCTGGAAATTTTGTTTTCTCCATTTATAGTGAATGAAAGCTTGGCTGGGTATAGTAGTCTCGGCTTGCATTCATGGTCTCTCAATTTCTGTAGTACATCTATCCAGGATATTCTGGCTTTCATGGTTTTCATGGAGAAGTCAGGTGTAAGTCTGATAGGTTACCTTTATAAGTGCCTTGGTCTTGTCCTTTGCATCTCTTAAAATTCTTTCCTTATTCTGTATGCTTTGTGTCTTGATTATTATATGGGGAGGGCATGGTTTTTTTTCAGCCATGCTATTCTGTGTTCTGTATGCTTTTTGAACCTTGTAGGTATATCTTTTTTTAGGTTGGGAAAGATTTCTTCTATAATTTTATTAAATATATTTTCTGGACCATTGAGCTGCACTTCTTCTCCTTCTTCTACTCCTCTTATTCTTAGGTTTGGTCTTTTTATTGTGTCCCAGATTTCCTGAATGTTTTGTGATGAGACTTTTTTGGACTTGCTGTTTACTTTGATCAGTGTGATTATTTTTTCTATGGTATATTCAGAATCTGAGATTCTTTCTTCTAACTCTTGTATTCTGTTGGTTATGCTTGTTTCTGTAGACTCTGTTTGTTTACTTAAATTTTGCATGTCCAGTTGCTGAGGAATCCCATCTGGACGGGTGAGTGTGTGCTACACATGGGCAGACTGTCCCGGAAGAGAGCACAAACCCTGCTCCCCCAGCTCCTTCTGCAGGGCTGTCTTTCTTTCTCATGACCCATCCCCCCCAGAACCCCTCCCCAACCCTGCCCTGCTGTATGCTTGGACCAATGCTCAAGAACAGTTTTAAACTCTTACACTAAGGCTACCCACCCAGAGCGGTGAGTGCCTGCCTACCGGGCAGGCCTCAGGGTCCCCTGTAAGGAAGCCTGGGCAACTTCAGCTCTGGCGACAGGCTTCCTGTGAGCACCTGGATACCCCCTCCCCTTGCTCCATTCATCCATTTGGCCCTGGATCATTAGGCTACTGGCTGCCCTGTTTAGTTGCTGAGGAATCCCATCTGGACGGTGAGTGTGTGCTACCCAGGGGTGGACTGGCCCGGAAGAGAGCACAAACCACCCTCCCCCAGCTCCTTCTACAGGGCTGTCTTTCTTTTGCATGACCCAGCCCCCCAGCACCCCTCCCAAAACTGCCCTGCTGTATGCTAGGACCAGTGCTCAAGAACACTTTTAAGCTCCTACACTAAGAATACCCACCCAGAGTGGTGAGTGCCTGCCTACTGGGCAGGCCTCAGGTTCCGCTGTTAGGGAGCCTGGGCACCTTCACCTCCTGCGCCAGGCTTCCTGTGCTCTTCTGGATACCGCCCGCACCCCTTGCTCCATTCATCCTTTTGGCACTGGAGCATTGGGCTACCGGCAGCCCTGTTTAGTTGTGAGGAATCCCATCTGGACGGGAATGGTCCATGCTTCTACACTGAAGAGATATACTCAGAGAGTCAACCACAGCAAAGAATGCACCAAGACACCAGGCCTCGCCTGGCTCCATTTGAAGGAAGAGATGGGAAGGCGCCAATGCAAGAATTCCTCAAACAACCTGAAAGACAACATGACACCACCAGAATCCAGGGATCCCGAAATAAGAAGAATTGTACACCCTACTCCAGAAGAAATAGAAGATATCGATTCAAAAGTGAACTATATGAAAATAATAGAGGACCTTAAACAGGAGGTGAAAAACTGCCATAAACAAATAGAGATTACAAACAAAAAGGTTGAGGAAATGAATAAATCGCTCAAAGACACAAAAGAAAACGAAGAGAAACAAGAAAAAACAATCAAGCAGGTTAGGGAAGCGGTTCAAGACTTGAAGAATGAAATGGAAGCAATGAAGAAAGCACAAATTGAGGGAAGAATGGAGATAGGAAAATCTGGGTAAATGAACAGGAACTACAGAGACAAGTACTACCAACAGATTACAAGAGATAGAAGAGAGAATATCAGACACTGAAGATAACATAGAGAAAATAAACACACTGATCAAAGAAAACAGCAAAACCAACAAATTCTCATCACAAAACATTCAGGAAATCTGGGACACAATAAAAAGACCAAACCTAAGAATAATTGGAGTAGAAGAAGGAGAAGAAGGGCAGCTCAACAGACCAGAAAATATACTTAATAAAATTATAGAAGAAACTTTCCCAACCTGAAGAAAGAGGGACCTATGAAGGTTCAAGAAGCATACAGAACACCAAATAGGCTGGATCAAAAAAAAAAAAAAACATCCCCTCGACATATAATAATCAAAACACAAAATATACAGAATAAAGAAAGAATATTAAGAGCCGCAAAGGAAAAAGGCCAACTTACTTATAAAGGTAAACCTATCAGACTTACACCTGACTTCTATATGGAAACCATGAAAGCCAGAAGGTACTGGATAGATATACTGCAAAAACAAAGAGATCATGGATGCAAGGCCAGACTACTATATCCAGCCAAGCTTTCATTCACTATAAATGGAGAAAACAAAATTTTCCAGGATAAAAACAAATTTAAACAATATGTAGCGACAAATCCAGACTTACAGAAAATAATAGAAGGAAAATCACTAACCAAGGAGTCCAACAAGGCCCACAATAACTCAGTCATCTAGAGACCTTTCACCAGCGCAACTCGAAGAAGGGAAACACACAAACCCTACTACTAAAAAAGTGACCAGAGTTAACAACCACTGGTCATTAATATCACTTAATGTCAATGGGCTCAACTCACCTATAAAAAGGCACAGGCTAAGAGATTGTATAAGAAAGCAGGATCCAACATTCTGTTGTTTACAAGAAACACACCTTAATCATAAAAAAAGGCACCTACTCAGAGTAAAGGGCTGGGAAAAGGCTTATCAAGCAAATGGACCTAAGAAACAAGCAGGTGTGGCCATACTAACTTGTAACAAAGTTGACGTCAAACTTAAATCAATCAGAAGAGATGGAGAGGGATATTTTATACTCATAACAGGAACAATTCATCAGGAAGAAGTCTCAATCCTGAATATCTACTCCCCTAATATAAAAGTGCCCACATATGTAAAAGAAACATTACTAAAACTCAAGGCAGCCATCAAACCACACACACTAATAGTAGCAGACTTCAACACTCCTCTCTCACCAATGGACAGGTCAATCAAACAGAACCCTAACAGAGAAATATGAGAATTAATGGAGGTAATGAAGCAAATGGACTTAACAGACATCTATAGAACGTTCCACCCAAAGAGGAAAGAATATACCTTCTTCTCTGCAGCTCATGGAACCTTCTCGAAAATAGACCACATACTCGGTAACAAAGCTAACTTACACAGTTACAAAAAATTATTAGTAACCACCTGTGTCTTATCAGATCACCATGGATTAAAGTTAGAATTCAACAACAATGCTACCCCCAGAAAGCCTACAAACTCATGGAAACTGACCAGTCAACTACTGAACCATACCTGGATTAAGGAAGAAATTAAGAAAGAAATTAAAGTCTTCCAGGAATTCAATGAAAATAAAGAAACAACATACTCGAACTTATGGGACACTATGAAAGCAGTGCTAAGAGGAAAGTTCATAGCACTAAGTGCCCACTTAAAGAAAACAGAGAAAGCACATATTGAAGACTGAACAGCCCATCTGAAAGCTCTTAAAAAAAAGAAGCAGACTCACCTAGTAGGAGTAGAAGACTGCAAATAATCAAACTGAGGGCTGACATCAGCAAAATAGAAACACAGAAAACAATCCAAAGAATCAATGAAACAAAAAGCTGGTTCCTGGAGAAAATCAACAAGATTAATAAACCCCTATCCAAACTAATTAAACGACAGAGAGAGAATTTGCAAATTAATAAGATCAGAAATGAAAAGATGGGGGTGAGTTTCTGGCCCCGGGGCGCCAGCCTCCTAAGGGGAGCTCAGAGGTTCCTTGGGCCCCTATCCTTCTTGGGCTCTCTGCACGGCCTCCACTACCTGCATACCACCTCTTTCTTCCTAGCCCACCCAGCTCCCATCCAGAACCCTCCCCACTTCGGCCCCACTGCCCTCTTTCTGCTCATAACATCACCCAGCCCAGCCTGTCTGGGCACTAGGTCCGAATCCTTGGGGCACTCAAGCGGGCGGTACTCCCTTTGTTTCTATCGCCTGCCTGCACCAAGCAGGGTAGGTGCTTTGTTTGCGACCTGCCCACCAGCACGGAGGCCTGATCTCTCGGCGCCAGGAGAGACAGCATTGGGGGTAGGCTTTTTGTCTGCAAGCTGCCCAACCAGCACGGAGACCTGATCTCTTGGTGCCAGGAGAGCCAACGTTGGGGAGAGCCAGCGTTGGGTAGGCAAGGAGACCTGATCTGGAAAAAGAAGATTCATAAGGGAGCAATTGGAAGAAGAGATGGGCAGACGCCAAGGCAAGAATTCGCCCAACAAGCTGAAAAGCAACATGAAGCCACCAGAAACCAGCGACCTCACAACGGGAGGACATGAACACCTTAATCAAGAAGAAGTAGAAAAGGTTGACTTCATGAAAGTGATTGACACCCTTAAACAGCATGTAAGGAATGCCCTTATAGAAATGGATGAGAAATATAACAGAAAGTTTGAAGAATTGAATAAATCAGTGAATGATACCCAAGAAAACCAAGGAAAAACAATCAAACAGATAATGGAAACAGGTCAAGACTTGAAAACTGAACTGGAAGGAAAGAAAAAAACACAAACAGAGGGCCGGCTGGACATGGAAAATTTAAGTAAACAAACAGAGTCTACAGAAACAAGCATAACCAACAGAATACAAGAGTTAGAAGAAAGAATCTCAGATTCTGAATATACCATAGAGAAAATAAACACACTGATCAAAGAAAACAGCAAGTCCAACAAACTCTCATCACAAAACATTCAGGAAATATGGGACACAATAAAAAGACCAAACCTAAGAATAATAGGAGTAGAAGAAGGAGAAGAAGTGCAGCTCAATGGTTCAGAAAATGTATTTAATAAAATTATAGAAGAAAACTTTCCCAACCTAAAGAAAGATATACCTATGAAGGTGCAAGAAGCATACAGAACAAAGAATAGGCTGGATAAAAAAAAAAAAAACATCCCCTCACCATATAATTATCAAAACACAATGCATACAGAATAAGGAAAGAATATTAAGAGCTGCAAAGGAAAAAGGCCAAATTACCTATAAAGGTAAACCTATCAGATTTACACCTGTCTTCTCCATGGAAACCATGAAAGCCAGAAATTCCTGGATAGATGTACTACAGAAACTAAGAGAACATGGATGAGAGCCCAGATTACTATACTCAGCCAAGCTTTCATTCACTATAAATGGAGAAAATAAAATTTTCCACGATAAAAACAAATTTAAAAAATACACAGCCAGCGTACCGGGAGGACAAAGTGGTGGCCTGTAGCTCCTTTGTTCCCATAGCCTGCCCTCAGCGAGCACGGTGGGCCCTTTGTTCGCGAGCTAACCAAGCAGCACGGAGTTTTGATCTGGGCACCGAGTGAAACATCATTGTGGTGAGTGAGTGCTGCGGCAGCTGGGAACATACCTCAGCCCGCCCACACTTCCTGGCCATCCTACAGGGCCTATACTGCCCAAACCGCCTCTCTCTTCCTATCCCATTCAGCTTACATCCAGATCCCCACAACCCCTGTCTCCCTCCCTCCGTCCCTTCTTTGGGGCATAGCACCTCCCTGCTCAGCCTGCTAGGGTGCTGGGACCGAACCCGAACCGGGAGGACAAAGGGGTGGCCAGTAGCTCCTTTGTTCACATAGCCTGCCCGCAGCGAGCGGGGTGGGCCCTTTGTTCGCGAGTTAACCAAGCAGCGCTGAGTTTCGATCTGGGCAACGAGTGAAACATCATTGTGGAGAAACATCTCTGGGGAGTGACATCATTGGGAAGGTACATCAGTGGGCAAGAAGACCTGATCCTGTAAAAGAAGATCCAAAGGGGAGTATTGGGAGGAAGAGATGGACAGACGCCAATGCAGGAATTCTCCCAACAATCTGAAAAACAACACGAAACCACCAGAAGCCAGTGACACCACAACAGGAGGACATGAACACCTTAATCAGGAAGAAGTAGAAAAAACTGACTTCATGAAAGTGATTGACACCCTTAAACAGCATATAAAAAATGCCCTTATGGAAATGGATGAGAAGTATAATAGAAAGTTCGAGGAATTGAGTAAATCAGTGAATGATACCCTAGGAAACCAAGGAAAAACAATCAAGCAGATAAAGGAAACAGTTCATGACTTGAAAACTGAAAGGGAGGCAAAGAAGAAAACACAGACAGAGGGCCGGCTGGACATGAAAAATCTAGGTAAACGAATAGAGACTACAGAATCAAGTATAACCAGCAGAATAAAAGAGATAGAAGAAAGAATCTCAGATTCTGAGGATAACATAGAGAAAATAAACACTCTGATCAAAGAAAACAGCAAGTCCAACAAACTCTCATCACAAAACATTCAGGAAATATGGGACACAATAAAAAGACCAAACCTAAGAATAATTGGAGTAGAAGAAGGAGAAGAAGTGCAGCTCAACGGTACAGAAAATATACTTAATAAAATTATAGAAGAAAACTTTCCCAACCTGAAGAAGGATGTACCTATGAACGTTCAAGAAGCATACAGAACACCAAATAGGCTGGATCAAAAGAAAACATCCCCTCGATATATAATATCAAAACACAAAATATACAGAATAAAGAAAGAATATTAAGAGCCGCAAAGGAAAAAGGCCAAGTTACTAATAAAGGTAAACCTATCAGACTTACACCTGACTTCTCTATGGAAACCATGAAAGCCAGAAGGTCCTGGATAGATGTTCTCCAAAAACTAAGAGACCACGGATGCAAGCCCAGACTACTATATCCAGCCAAACTTTCATTCACTATAAATGGAGAAAACAAAATTTTCCAGGATAAAAAAAAATTTAAACAATATGTAGGGACAAATCCAGCCTTACAGAAAATAATAGAAGGAAAATCACTAACCAAGGAGTCCAAAAATGACCACAATAACTCAGACATCTAGAGACTCTTCACCAGTGCAAATCAAAGAAGGAAAACACACAAAACCTATTACTAAAAAAGTGACCGGAGTTAACAACCACTGTTCATTAATATCACTTAATATCAATGGGCTCAACTCACCTATAAAAAGGCACAGGCTAAGAGATTGGATAAGAGAACAGGATCCAACATTCTGCTGTCTACAAGAAACACACCTCAACCACAAAGACAGACACCTACTCAGAGTAAAGGGCTGGGGAAAGGCTTATCAAGCAAATGGACCTAAGAAACAAGCAGGTGTGGCCATAGTAATTTCTAACAAAGTTGACTTCAAACTTAAATCAATCAGAAGAGATGGAGAGGGACATTTTATACTCATAACAGGAACAATTCATCAGGAAGAAGTCTCAATCCTGAATATCTATGCCCCTAATATAAAAGAACCCACGTACGTAAAAGAAACATTACTAAAACTCAAGGCAGCCATCAAACTGCATACACTAAAAGTAGGAGACTTCAACACTTCTCTCTCAGAAATGGACAGGTCAATCAGAAAGAAACCTAACAGAGAAATTAGAGAATTAATGGAGGTAATGAAGCAAATGGACTTAACAGACATCTATAGATTATTCCACCCAAAGAGGAAAGAATATACCTTCTTCTCTGCAGCTCATGGAACCTTCTCGAAAATAGACCACATACTTGGTAACAAAGCTAACTTACACAGTTACAAAAAATTATTGGTAACCACCTGTGTCTTATCAGATCACCATGGATTAAAGTTATAATTCAACAACAATGCTACCCCCAGAAAGCCTACAAATTCATGGAAACTGAACAGTCAACTTGTGAACCATACCTGGATTAAGGAAGAAATTAAGAAAGAAATTAAAGTCTCCCTTGAATTCAATGAAAATAAAGAAACAACATACTCGAACTTATGGGACACTATGAAAGCAGTCCTGAGAGGAAAGTTCATAGCACTAAGTGCCCACCTAAAGAAAACAGAGAAAGCACATATTGGAGACCTAACAGCCCACTTGAAAGCTCTAGAAAAAAAAGAAGCAGACTCACCTAGGAGGAGTAGAAGACTGGAAATAATCAAATTGAGGGCTGAAATCAACAAAATAGAAACACAGAAAACAATCCAAAGAATCAATGAAACAAAAAGCTGGTTCCTGGAGAAAATCAACAAGATTGATAAACCACTATCCAAACTAATCAAACGACAGAGAGAGAACACGCAAATTAATAAGATCAGAAATGAAAAGGGGGACATAACCACAGACACAGAGGAAATTCAGAGAGTCATTAGATCTTACTACAAAAGGCTGTATGCCACAAAACTGGAAAATGTAAAAGAAATGGACGCTTTTTTAGATAAATACCATTTACCAAAACTAAACCAGGACAAGGTGAACAATCTAAACAGACCTGTCAGTCGCAAAGAATTAGAAGCTGTTATCAAAAACCTCCCTACCAAAAAAAGCCCAGGACCAGATGGTTTCAATGCAGAATTATACCAGAACTTCCAAGAAGAACTAATACCTATACTCCTTAATGTATTCCACAATATAGAAACAGAAGGGTCATTACCAAATTCCTTTTATGAAGCCACAATTACTCTGATAACAAAACCACTCAAAGACTCAACCAGGAAAGAGAACTACAAGCCAATCTCACTCATGAATATCGACGCAAAATTCCTCAACAAATTACTGGCAAATTGAATCCAAGAACACATCCGAAAAATTATCCCTTATGATCAAGTAGGCTTCATTCCTGAGATGCAGGGCTGGTTCAACATATGAAAATCTATCAATGTAATCCAGCATATAAATAAACTGAAAGAAAAAAAAGTATGATCATTTCATTAGATTCTGAAAAAGCATTTGACAAAATTCAATATCCATTTATGTTAAAAGTCTTGGAGAGATTAGGGATACAAGGGTCATACCTAAATATAATAAAAGCTATATACAGCAAGCCGACAGCTAACATCAAATTAAACGGAGAGAAACTCAAAGCCATCCCACTTAACTCAGGAACATGGCAAGGCTGTCCACTCTCGCCACACCTCTTCAATATAGTGCTTGAAGTTCTAGCAATAGCAATAAGAAAACCTATTGGGATCAAGGGGATTCGAATTGGAAAGGAAGAAGTTAAACTTTCGTTATTTGCAGATGATATGATAGTGTACATAAGCGACCCCCAAAACTCCACCAAAGAACTTATACAGGTGATAAACAGCTTTGGTAATGTGGCAGGATACAGGATCAACTCCAAAAAATCAGTCACCATCTTATACACAAAAAATATGGAAACAGAGGAGGAAATCAGAGAAGTTTCAGCATTCACGATAGCCACAAACAGCACAAAATATCTTGGGGTAAATCTAACCAAGGAAGTGAAAGATCTATTTGACAAGAACTTTAAGGCATTGAAGAAGGAAATTGAAGAGGATACCAAAAAATGAATGGACCTCCCTTGCTCTTGGATTGGGAGGATCAACATAGTAAAAATGGCAATTCTACCAAAGGCAATTTATAGATTCAATGCAATCCCCATCGAGATACCATCAAAATTCTTCACAGATCTGGAGAAGACAATAATCAACTTTATATGGAAAAACAAAAAACCCAGGATAGCCAAAACAATCCTATACAATAAAGGATCTTCTAGAGGCATTACCATCCCTGACTTCAAACTCTATTACAGAGCTACAGTAATGAAAACAGTGTGGTACTGGCATAAAAACAGAGAAGTCGACCAATGGAATCGTATAGAAGACCCGAATTTTATCCCACAAACCTATGAACACCTCATTTTCGATAAAGGAGCTAAAAGTATACAATGGAAGAAAGAAAGCATCTTCAACAAATGGTGCTGGCACAACTGGATGTCAACCTGTAGAAGAATGAAAATAGACCCATATCTATCACCGTGCACAAAACTCAAGTCCAAATGGATTAAAGACCTCAATATCAGCCCGAACACACTGAACCTGATAGAAGAGAAAGTGGGAAATACCCTACAACAGATGGGCACAGGAGATTGCTTCCTCTGTATAACCCCAGACGCACAGACATTAAGGGCAACATTGAATAAATGGGACCTACTTAAACTGAGAAGCTTCTGTAAAGCAAAGGACATGGTCACTAAGACACAAAGGCAACCTACTTACTGGGAGAAGATCTTCACCAACCCCGCAACAGACAAAGGTCTGATCTTCAAAATATATAGAGAACTCAAGAAACTAGACTTGAAAATGCTAATTAACCCAATTGAAAAATGGGGAAGTGAACTGAACAGAGAATTCTGAACAGAAGAAGTTCAAATGGCCAAAAGACACTTAAGGTCGTGCTCAACTTCCTTAGCAATCAGGGAAATGCAAATCAAAACAACTTTGAGATATCATCTTACACCTGTCAGAATGGCTAAAGTCAAAAACACCAAGGATAACCTTTGCTGGAGAGGCTGTGGAGGAAGGGGTACCCTCATCCATTGCTGGTGGGAATGCAATCTTGTGCAACCACTGTGGAAGTCAGTGTTTCGGTTTCTCAGGAAATTCGGGATCAACTTACCCCTGGACCCAGCAATACCACTCTTGGGAATATACCCAAGAGATGCTCTATCAAATGACAAAAGCATTTGTTCAACTATGTTCATAGCAGTATTATTTGTAATAGCCAGAACCTGGAAACAACCTAGATGCCCTTCAATGGAAGAATGGATGAAGAAAGTATGGAATATATACACGCTAGAGTACTACGCTGTGGTAAAAAACAATGACTTCTCGAATTTTGCATGCAAACGGATGGAAATAGAAAACACTATCCTGAGTGAGGTGTCCCAGACCCAAAAAGATGAATATGGGATGTACTCACTCATTATTGGTTTCTAGCCATTAATAAGGACCACGGAGTCTACAATAGGTGATCCTAAAGAAGCAAAGTAAGAAGGTGAACCCAAGGAAAAACATATAGTTATCCTCTTGGCTAAGGGAAGTAGACCAAATTTCCGGGGAGAAAATGGGATCTTGGGGGTGGGGTGGGATCGGGGTAAGGGGAGATTGGGAGAGAAAAGGTAGAAGGGAAGGAGGGGGGACCTGGGGAAACAGGAGAATTGGGATAAAGGAAAGGTGGATAGGGGAGCACAGAACCACAATTCTTAGTTAAGGGAGCCAGTTTAGGGTGGGCAAGAGACTTGACCCTAGTGGGGCTCCCTAGTGCCCAAGATGAGGTTCCCAGTTAGTTCCTTGGGCAGCTGAGGATTGGGAACCTGAAATGACCCTATCCTAGAGCAATACTGACGAATATCTTGCATATCATCATAGAATCTTCATCTGGTGATGGATAGAGATAGAGACAGAGACCCACACAGGAGCACTGGACTGAGCTCCCAAGGTCCCAAGGAGGAGCAGAAGGAGGGAGAACATGAGCAAAGAATTCGGGACCACGAGGCTTGCATCCACCCACTGAGACAGTGCAGCTGATCTACGGGGAGCTCACCAAGGCCAGCTGGACTGTGACTGAAAAAGCATGGGATAAAACTGGACTCTCTGAACATGGCGAACAATGAGGGCTGATGAGACACCAAGGACAATGGCAGGGGGTTTTGATCCTACTTAATGTGCTGGCTTTGTGGGAGCCTAGCCAGTTTGGATGTTCACCTTCCTAGATATGGACGGAGAGGGGAGGACCTAGGTCTTACCAGAGGGCAGAAAACCCTGACTGCTCTTTGGACTGTAGGGGGGGGGAAGTAGTGTCGGGAGGGGGAGAATGGTGGGAGGAGAGGGAGAAGAGTGGGTGGAGGGGGAGGGAAATGGGAGGCTGGGAGGAGGTGGAAACTTTTTTTTCTCCTTTTCTCAATAATAAAAAAAAAATTCATGTTCAGCCGGCCCTCTGTTTGTGTTTGCTTCTTTGCCTCCATTTCAGTTTTCAAGTCTTGACCTGTTTCCATTATCTGTTTGATTGTTTTTCCTTGGTTTTCTTGGGTATCATTCACTGATTTATTCAATTCTTCAAACTTTCTGTTATATTTCTCATCCATTTCTATAAGGGCATTCCTTACATGCTGTTTAAGGGTGTCAATCACTTTCATGAAGTCAATCTTTTCTACTTCTTCTTGATTAAGGTGTTCATGTCCTCCCGTTGTGTGGTCGCTGGTTTCTGGTGGCCTCATATTGCTTTTCAGATTGTTGGGTGAATTCTTGCATTGGCGTCTGCTCATCTCTTCTTCCAAATGCTCCCCTATGGATCTTCTTTTACCGGATCAGGTCTCCTTGCCTACTGATGTACCTTCCCAGTGATGGCTCTCCCCAGTGATGGCTCTCCTGGTGCCGAGATCAGATCTCCGTGCCCAATGATGGCTCTCCCCCATGGTGGCTCTCCTGGCACCCAGTTCAAGTCTCTGTGCTGGTTGGTTAGCTCATAAACAAAGCACCTACCTTGCTTGGTACAGGCAGTCTATAGAAACAAAGGAACTCCCACCCATTTGGGTGCCCTGAGGATTCAGACCCAGTGCCCAGACAGTCTGGGCTGGGTGATGTTATGTGCTGAAAGAGGGCAGGGGGGCTGAAGTGGGCAGGGTTCTGGATGCAACCTGGGTGGGATAGGAAGAAAGAGGCAATATGCAGGGAGTAGAGGCCCGGCAGAGAGCCCAAGAAGGATAGGGGGTTGAGAAACTTCTGTGTTCCCTGTCCCGGGCTGGTGCCGTGGGGTCAGAAACTCACCCCAATGGTGGCTCTCCTGGCGCTGAGAGATCAGGTCTCCATGCTGGTTGGGTAGTTCATAAACAAAGCACCTACCTTGCTTGGTGCAGGCAGGCTATAGAAACAAAGGAACTCCCACCCACTTGGGTGCCCTGAGGATTCAGACCCAGTGCCCAGACAGTCTGGGCTGGGTGATGTTATGTGCCAAAAGAGGGCAGGCAATAATGCAAGTCTTTAACCACTCCTACAGTCAAATACAATTACCTCTATTTCAATTATCCACTGTCAAATAAAATTTTCTTTTTCTAGTTCCTGAGATAGGTTTTCTTTGTAGCTTTGGAACCTCTCCTGAAAGTAGCTCTTATAAACCAGGCTGGCCTTGAACTCAGTAAGATCTCTCTGCCTCTGCCTTCTGGGTGCTAGGATTAAAGCCATTTGTCACCACCACCCTGCTCAACTAAGCTCTTTTAAAAGTCATTTTAAATGTGTGCAATTCTCCCTATAGCACTAGTACAGCCTATAAAAGGGGACCACTCTTTATTAATTATCCCATTTTATTTTTAAATGAGTGTCTTTATTGCTTATACTATACAAATATGAGGAGTAAGAAAAGCCAGTACGGATTGGAGAGAACTATCAGATAACACACATAAAAACGAAAAAGCAGACGATCCCATACCATCATTACACACCCCCACCCTACTGTTTTTTTTAATTCCTTCTCTTATGGGTGTAGTGGGAGAGTAAAACAAGGAAAACTCATTTCCAAATACCCAGAGATATTCAGGATGGGGAAGCTTGGCCACAGCAGCTGGTGGACACCCTCCTCCACTGTACCCCATGGGATCAAACACTCAGGCTGGTGTTGTGAACTGAGCTCACTCACACATGTGCTGCATACAGCTGTGGGCACCTGTATCCCATGAACCTAGATGTTCAATGCTAGGGCAGGGTGCTCACTGGCACCTATCACACTGACACAGATTCTGACTTGCACATTCAACTTAATGCTCCAGAACGGGGGACTGAATGAGGTGGCACTCATCCCAATGTGTACCAGAGACATCTATCCTCATCTCTCTCCCCTTTCAGACTGCAGTCAAGTACAAGGGGCTTATTACTGTCTTGTTGTGAAAATGTAACACTCAAGGTTGGATGGGATCCAGCAGGAGACAGGGCTGGCTAGAAGGAATCCCTGGTAAGATATACAGCTGTGGAAAGGAAGGCTGGCTCCCAAATGTTCATCCTGCCCTGTGCAAATCAAGAGAGCAGCTTGGGAAAAAGTGGCAGGTTCAAAAGGCAGCTCCTCATTCCCCCATCAAGACCCAAGTGCTTGTCTCCAGTTTCTAAGGTGCCAAATCCAGATGCCTGGACTTCCAAAGGCCTCTGTCTATCCCTGGACATTATGGTTTATCTGCCTCAGATGAGGTAGTGGCAGATAGGTTGCCCAGATGACAGCATACAAGGACTCTGGTGGTATAGGGGGCAGGTTTCATCCAGATGTGGCTTTCCCTGGCTTGCCTCCAAACCCAGGTGACCACGTGGCTCCCCACATTACCCACTAGAGGCTGTGGTGATATAAATTTCCTCCATCCTCTCATCTGGGAACAGGGAGGCGACTGGAAAAGAGAGTTGCCAGGACCGCTACGGCTGGGCAAGAGCTGAAGAAGAAACCAGATATGGAAGTGAAAGGGACATGGAAGGGAACACAAACCAAAAGGAAAAAGAATTTTTTTCTCTAAAAGACACCCAGGCAGTGGATGGCAGCCACGCTTCAGTCCTGTGGTGCCAGAGGGCTGCTCAGTCTCTGATGCTGGCGGAGGAGAACTGCGAAAGTGCATCTGCTGCTCCAGTTCCAGCAAGCCCAGGCTGTCATAGTGTTCCAAAAGTGTGACTGTGATTAACTGGGTGGTAAACTAATCATCAAAATACCTTGTGTCCATGTCAGACATCACCTGAGGTTTAAAAGGTGGTATGAGCTTTCTCTGTACCACATCCTGCCTGTTGATGCCGATGAAGAAGCTGTCCTCCATGACCTCCTTTACATCACTGAGACCCCCACCAAGCCTCTGCTTAGGGTCCTTCTTCAATCCAGCCAACAAGGACTTGCCCTCTATCCAAGCATTTCTGGGAAGTAGATCTCTTCCATGAAAATGGCCTCAATGAGGTGCTCAAGATCCTGGTTGTAAAGGACAGGCGGCTACACATCACCTCCTACATGACCGCACTCCAGCCCCTCCAGTCCACTGCACAACTGTAATCATTGTCTTCCTGCTCCTCAGGTGCCTGGAACTTGGGGTACCACAGAAGGTTTTCATGGTGGCCCCATCACTGCACAAGTCAAAGTCAGTGATCTTGATGTGTTGAAATATGAGCCGCGGGATGTGTCCTGCCACCAGCTAGCTTTACCCAAAATAATTACACGGAAACTGTATTCTTTTAAACACCACTTGGCTCATTATAACTAGCCTTTTCTTGGCTAACTCTCACACCTGGACTAGCCCATTTTTAATAATGTGTATAGCCCACGAGGTGGCTTACCAGAGAAGATCTTAACCTGTGTCTGTCTGGAGTGGGAGAATCATGGTGACTCCCTGACTCAGCTTCTTTTTTCCAGAATTTTGTTCTTTTTACTCCACTCACCTAAGGGTTGGTCTATCAAATAGGCCTAGGCAGTTTCTTTATTAATTAACCAACGAAAGCAACAGATTAGAAAGAAATCACTTTAAGAGGCTGAAACTAATGGGCCAGGCAGTGTTTAAATGCATACAGTTTCCATGTAATTATTTCAGGTAAAAAGCTAGCCGTGCGGGCCGGCAGGGTGCTGGGGATGCAGCCCCGCAGCTTTTATTACAACATTGATGTGCCCAACTTTTTCCAGAGTAAGGTTTTCCAGCTTGATGTCAGAGTATACCACATTCCTGGAGTTCAAATACTCAAGAGCTGACAGGATCTTTACACCATAATATTGAGACTGATACTCTGTGAAGACTCAAGAGAGGTGGAAGGATAGTTCACTGATGTGGGAGTCCCCTCTGTGTGTTGCTTGTATTGGTTAATGAATAAAGAAACTGCCTTGGCCTGATAGGGCAAAACTTAGGTAGGTGGAGAAGACAGAACTGAATTCCGGAGTGAAGAAAATGGAGTCAGAGAGACACCATGGTCCTACCAGAGATAGATGTTCTGACAATTTCTTGGTAGGCCAAAAACTCATGGTGATATATAGATTAATAGAAATGGGTTAAACTAATATGTAAGAGTTAGCCATTAAGAAGTTAGAGCTAATGGGTCAAGGAGTGATTTAATGAATACAGTGTCTGTGTGGTTATTTTGAGGCTAAGCTAGCCAGTCAGCTGGGATGAACAAGCCGACCCTCCTCCTACAATTGATGCTCCATTGTGGTCGACTATATCCACGCAAAACATGAGAATGCTTGAAAAAAATTCTAGACACAAAAATACAGAGTTTAGCATAGCTTTTTGTTTTTTGATGGTGACATGCCACAGCTTCTTTGAGAGAGATTTTTCCTGACTCAGCAACAGCAGCAGGAAAAAAAGCCAGGCCATTTTGAAATGCAGGCTTTCTGGGCTATGCTACCAGCATGACCTCTGGAGGTCTTCAGGAGGTCTGGCTACAGAGCATTTAAATTGGTTTTGTGAGCAGAGTGCTGTGCCTTTCTTGATGGCAATGTGGACTCACTGTGTGCGTAATAGTGGGAGAGTACATGTAACTCAGAGGCACAAGCAGATCTGTCATGCTGGAGTGTGCAGATTTAACAGGAACTACTTTATTTATCATACTAATAGTGCAGCTTAAGTTTTAAGCTGGACAGGCAAACAGGTGGTACCATATTACTCCTGCTAATAGTGCAGTTGAAGTTTATAACAAGTGCTTAGCATTTTAAAAATTGCTCCTGGACAGTAAAGAATTACAGATTTACAGTAGGACAGATTCAAACATAAAAGACACCTAAATGGGTCACAATGTTGAATAAGTGCATGAAGGCTTGGGAGAGAAGAAAAAGAATATAGACAGCCATAAAATAAAATTAATGCTGGAAATAAACTTAAAGTCTTTTATTTTTTTATTCAAAAATTTACACTTCCTCCCTTCCTCCCATTCCACTCCTGCTCCCCCACTTGCCCTCCTCCCACTGCCTCCCTCCTTAAAAGAGGGCAGGGTACCCTGCCCTGTAGGAGGGCCAAGG
Source organism: Microtus oregoni (assembly GCF_018167655.1). Lineage (NCBI taxonomy): Eukaryota > Metazoa > Chordata > Mammalia > Rodentia > Cricetidae > Microtus > Microtus oregoni. The sequence continues at coordinate 1,863,909 of NW_024544742.1, read as the reverse complement.
CCCTCCCCCTCCATCCAGGCCTAAGAAGGTGTGCATCCAATCTGACTAGGGTCCTAAAAAGCCAGTATATGCAGTTGAAAAAGGTCCCAGTGACATTATTGATGATTCTCAGTCCGCCCATTGACAGCCACATTCAGAGTCCAGTTTGATCACATGCTCTATCAGTTCCAGTCCAGCTGGATTTGGTGAGCTCCCATTAGATCAGTCCCACTGTCTCAGAGGGATGACCAACCCCTTGCAGTCCTGACTTCTTTGCTCATCATCTTCCTCCTTCTGTTCTTCAACTAATCCTTGGGAACTCAGTCCATTGCTCTGATGTGGGTCTCTGTCTCTATTTCCATCTGTTGCCAGACAAAGATTCTATGATGATATTCCAATAATGATCACTGTGATAGTGGGGCAAGGACAGTTCAGGCACCCTCTCCTCTGCTGTCCAAGGACCTAGCTGGGGACATCCCCATGGACACCTGGGATCCCCTCTAGAGCCAAGCCTCTTGCCAACCCTAAAATGGATCTCTTAATGTAGATATCTTCTTCCCTGCTCCTATACCAGGCTTCCTCTATCTTCACCCTCCCACACCCCCAAGCTCTCCTAGTCTTTCCCTTCTCCCCTTCCCCCAAGTCCACCCTCCACTACCTCCACATGCTCCCAACATTTGCCTGGCAAACTTGTTTGCACCCAATTTACATATTTATATTCCCCTTTGATTTCATCTTGTTAATTAGCTTCTCTAGGCTTGCTAATTTGTTTATGGCTAGAGTCCACTAATGAGTGAGTACATACCATATTCATCTTTTTGGGTCTGGGTTATTTCAGGATATTGTTTTTTTATTTCCATACATTTGCATGCAAAATTCAAGATATCATATATTGCCACTGAGTAGTACTCTAATGTGTATATATTCCACACTTTATTTATTCTTCCATTGATGGGCATTTAGGTTGTTTCCAGGTTCTGGCATTTACAAATAATGCTGCAATGAACATAGTCAAACAAATGCTTTTGTAGTCAGATTGGGCATCTCTTGGGTATATTCCCAAGAGTGGTATTACTGGATTCTGAGGTAAGTTAATTAACAGTTTTCTGAGAAACCACCACATTGACATTTAAAGTGGTTGCACAAGTACGGATTCCCACCAGCAATGGATGAGTGTTCCAATACTCCACATCCTCTCCAGCATAGGTCATCATTGGTGTTTTTTGATCTTAGCCATTCTGACAGGTGTAAGATGGTTTGTTTTGATTTTGCATTTCCCTGATCGCTAAGGATATTGAACATGACCTTAAGTGTCCTTTGGATATTTGAACTTCTATTGAGAATTCCCTGTTCAGTTCAGTACCCCATTATTAAATTGGGTTAAATAGAATTTTACAGACTAGTTTCTTGAGTTCTTTATATAATTTGGAGATTAGACCTCTGTCTGATATGTGGTTGATTAAGATCTCCCATTCAGGAAAATTTCTTTTTTGTCTTAATGAGAGTGTCCTTTGCTTTACATAAGCTTCTCAGTTTCAGGAGGTCCCATTTAGTCATTGTTGTTTTTGTTGTCTGTGCTACTGGGGTTCTACATAGGAAGTGGTCTCCTGTTACTATGTGTTGCAGTCTACTTCACACTTTCTCTTCTATCAAGTTCAGTGTGTTTGGGTTTATATTGAGGTCTTTAATCCATTTGGGCTTGAGTTTTGTGCATGGTGATAGATATGGATCTATTTTCATTCTTTTATAGGTTGTCATCCAATTATGCAAGCACCATTTGGTAAAGATCCTTTCTTTTTTTAAAAAAAAAAAAGTTGTTTTCTTTTACTGTATACTTTTAGCTCCTTTGTTGAAAATCAGGTGTTCATCGGTTTGTGGGTTAATGTCTAGGTCTTCATTTCAATTCCATTGGTTGACATCTCTTTTTTTTATGCCACTACCAAGCTCTTTTTATTACTGTAGCTCTGTAATAGAGTTTGAAGTCAGAGATAATAATATCTCTGGAAGTTTCTTTATTGTATAGGATTGTTTTGGATATCCTGGGGTTTTTGTTTTTCCATATAAACTTGATTATCGTTCTCTCAAGATCTGTGAAGAATTTTGTTGGGATTTTGATTGGGATTGCATTGAATCTATTATTCCCTTTGGTAGAATTGCCATGTTTACTATGTTGATCCTACCCATCCAAGAGTTTGGGAGATCCATCCATTTTCTGGTATCCTCTTCAATTTCTTTCTGTAAAGCTTTAAGGTTCTTGTCAAATAGATCTTTCACTTCCTTCCTTAGAGTTACCCCAAGATACTTTAACTTTCATGATAAAGTTTCTCTGATTTCCCTCTCTGCCTCTCTATCCTTTGTGGATAGGAGGGCTACTGATTTTTTAATTGATCTTGTAACCTGCCACATCACTGTAGGTATTTATCATCTGTAGGATTTCTTTGGTAGAGCTTTTGGGGTCACTGATATACACAATCATATCATCTTCAAATAACAAAAGTTTGACTTCTTCCTTTCCAATTCGAATCCCCTTGATCTCCTTATGTTGTCATATTACTATTGCTAGTACTTCAAGCACTATGTTGGAGTGATATAATGAGAGTGGACAGCCTTGTCTTGTTCCTGATTTTAGTGGAATGGCTTTGAGTTTCTCTCCATTTAATTTGATATTAGCTATTTTCTTGCTGTATATTGCTTTTATTATATTTAGATATGACACTTGTATCTCCAACCTCTCTAAGACCTTTATCATAAGGTGGAGCTGAATTTTGTCATGCTTTTTCAGCATCTAATGAAGTGATCATATGAAATTTTCTTTCAGTTTATTTATATGAAGGATAACATTTTTCGATTTTCATATGTTGAAACAGCCCTGCATTTCTGGGATGAAGCCTACTTGATTGTAATGGATAATTTTTTTTTTTGGATATTTTTTTGATGTGTACTTGGATTCAGTTTGCCAGTATTTTATTGAGAATTTTTGCATCGATATTCATTAGAAAGATTGGTCTGTCATTCTTTTTCTTGGTTGAGTCCTGTGTAGTTTTGGAATCATGGTAACTGTAGCTTCACAAAGGGAGTTTGGCGATGACTCTTCTGTTTCTATTATGTGAAATACATTAAGGAGTATTGGTATCAGCTCTTTCTTGAAAGTTCTGGTAAAATTCTGCAATAAAACCTTCTGGTTCTTGCTTTATTTGGTAGTGAGGATTTTTATGACAACTTCTATTTCCTCATGACTTACAGGTGTATTTAAATTGTTTACCTGGCCTTGATTCAATTTTGATATATGGTATTAATCTAAAAACGTGTCCATTTCTTTTACATTTTCCAACTTTGTGGCATATAGGCTTTTGTAGTAAGACCTAATGGTTCTTTGAATTCCCTGTGTCTGTTGTTATGCCCTCCTTTTCATTTCTGATATTGTTAATTTGTGTATTCTCTCTCTGCCTTTTGATTAGTTTGGATAGGGGTTTGTCAATCTTGTTGATTTTCTCAAAGAACCAGCTCTTTGTTTCATTGATTCTTTGGAGTGTTTTCTGTGTTTCTATTTTGTTTATTTCAGCCCTCAATTTGACTATTTCCAATCTTCTACTCCTCCTATGTGTGTCTGCTTCTTTTTTTTCTAGAGCTTTCAGGTGTGCTGTTAAGTCTATAATATGTGTTTTCTCTGTTTTCTTTATGTGGGCACTTAGTGCTATGAACTTTCCTCTTAGCACTGCTTTCATTGTGTCCTATAGGTTTGTGTATGTTGTGATTTTTATATTCATTGAATTCATGAAAGACTTTAATTTCTTTATTTCTTCCCTGAACCAGATATGGTTCAGTAATTGACTGTTCAATTTCCATAAGCTTGTAGGCTTTCTGGGGGTTGAATTTTTAAATTCTAACTTTATTCCATAGTGATCTGATAAGACACAGGTATTTACTAATTTTTTTGTATCTGTGGATGTTTTCTTTGTTACTGAGAATGTGATAAATTTTCAAAGGGTTCCATAAGATGCTGAGAAGAAGGTATATTTTTCCTATTTGGGTGGAATGTTCTATAGAAAATCCATACAGAGGGGTATGTGTATGCACACCCAGTCAGCCAGATGCAGTGGGAAGGGAACACAGGCATCATCCAACCCCCTAAACTTTCTGGCCATTCAGTGGGACTTTTCCCCAGCTACTGCCTTTCTCTGCTTATCCCATCCCATCTTGCCCCCAAGCACCCCTTTTCCATCTACTTGGTCATAGGATTCCCCAATTCAGCCTGTTTCGGTGCTGAGGGTCTGGGGACAAAGTGGTGATTGCTTTGCTGCAGTAGTTCCTTTGTTCCACTGAGCCTGCTCCTAGCAAGTGCACCCTTTTGTCTGAGAGGTCCCTGGCCAGCAAGTTGTCCTGGTCCTGTACCAGAATATCAATTTCAGAAAGATAAGTGTGTGCCCAACCAGTTGGCTGGAGGCCCCAGGAACAGAGCAGAGGCACACTCCAATCCCTTAAAGTTTCTGGCCATTCAGTGGGGCTTCTCCTAGGCTACTGATTTTCTCTACTTATCCCATCACAGCTTTCCCACCATGCACTTCTTTCCATCTGCAGAGTTTTTAGATCCACCACCAGAGCCTTCTTTAGGGTGGAGAAAATCTGAGAGACAACTCCAGAGCTGAGGGGACCTAAGAGAGGGCTGGCCAAGAAAATCCTTCAAGAAAACAGTTAGCCACAACAACGATCAGACCAAGCGGACAAGACTCTCCTAACAGCATTTGAAGGAAGAGATGGGCAGGTGCCAATGCAAAAATTCCTCCAACAACCTGAAAAGCAACATGATAATGCTAGAATCCAGCAGACGTACAGCAGGAAGGATTGAACACCCTAATCCTGAAGAAGTAGAAGGAATAGACTTTAAACATAACATTATGAAAGTGTTAGAGACCATTAAACAGGATGTGAAAATTTTCTTTACAGAAATGGATGAGAAGACTAACAAAAAGTTACAAGAAATGAATAAATCCCTCAAAGATACCCAAGAAAAACAAGAAAAAAGCACTCAAACAGGTAATAAAAATAGTCCAAGACTTGAAAACTGAAATGGAGGCAATGAGGAAAACACAAACCGAGAGATGGCAGAATATGGAAAATCTGGGTAAATGAACAGAAACTACAGAGACACCTATAATCAACAGAATACAAGAGACAGAAGAATCTCAGATGCTGTAACCATGATAGAGGAAATAAATGTATGATCAAAGAAAACAGCAAATCCGACAAATTCTCATCACAAAACATCCAGGAAATCTAGGACAACATAAAAAAGATCAAACCTAAGAATAATAGGAGTAGAAGGAGAAGAATCACAGATCAAAGGCCCAGAAAATATATTCAACAAAATTATAGAAGAAAACTTTTCCAACCTAAAGAAGGATATTTCTTTGAATGTACAAGAAGTATCCAGAACACCAAAGAGACTGGAATAAAACGCAAAACATACAGAATAAAGAAAGAATATTGCCGGGCGGTGGTGGCGCACGCCTTTAATCCCAGCACTCGGGAGGCAGAGGCAGGCGGATCTCTGTGAGTTCGAGGCCAGCCTGGTCTACAACAGCTAGCTCCAGGACAGGAACCAAAAGCTACGGAGAAACCCTGTCTCAAAAAATCAAAAAAAAAAAGAAAGAAAGAAAGAATATTAAGAGGTGCAAAGAAAAAGGTCAAATAACTTATAAAGGTAAACCAATCAGAATTACATCAGACTTCTCTATGGAAACCATGAAAGCATGAACGTCTTGGATAGACATGCTACAGAAACAAAGAGATGAATGCAAGCCCAGACAAACTTTCTTTCACCATCAACGGAGAAAACAAGATATTCCAATATTAAAAACAAACTTAAACAATACATAGCCTCAAACCCATCCCTCCAGAAAGTAATAGAAGGAAAATCACAACCCAAAAAGCCAACAACACCCACAATAACTCAGATATCTAACAACACTACACCAGCACAATTCAAAGAAGGGAAACTCATGAACTCTACTACCAAAATGATAACCAGAGTTAGCAACCAATTGTCATTATTATCATTAATATCAATGGACTCAAATCATCTATAAAAAATAAAGGCTAAGAGATTGAATACAAAAACAGGCTCCAGATTTCTATTATTTCCAAGAAACACACCTCAACCTCAAAGACAGATATTACCTCAGAGTTAAATGTTGGGAAACAAGTGAGTATGGCTATAATAATATCTCACAAAATTGAATTCAAACTAAATTAATCAGAAGAGATGGAGATGGATACTTTATACTCCTAACAGGAACAACTCATCAGGAGGAAGTCTCTATCCTGAATATCTATGCCCCTAATATAAAAGCACCCACTTATGTAAAAGAAACATTACTGGAACTCAAAGCACACATCAAACCCCACACACTAATAGTAGGAGACTTCAACACTCCTCTCACACCAATGGACAGGTGAATCAGATAGAAACCTAACAGAAAAATAAGAGAACTAACAGATGTTATGAACCAAATGGACTTAACAGATCTATAGAAAATTGAACCCAAATAGGAAAGAATATACCTTATTCTCAGCATCTCATGGAACCTTCTAAAAATTGATCACATTCTTGGTAACAAAGCAAAGAAATTGTTGTAACCACCTGTGTACTATCAGATCACCATGAAATAAAGTTAAAATTCACCAATTCTACACCCAGAAGGCCTACAAACTAATGGAAACTGAACAGTCAACTACTGAACCACCCTTGAGTCAGGGAAGAAATAAAGAAATTAGTAAAGTCTTTAAAGAGTCAGAGTACAGACAGTTATATATTAATAAGAGTAAAGAAAAATAAACAATGCATAGATGATGAGTACACAGAGTCTAGTATGTATATTATTGTGTTTTCTTGTATTTTTTACTGCTACAAACAATTTAACAAAACCCAGTCAACTGAGGTGATTTTACAAATCTTCTTGATTTGTAAATGGGTAACTTCTTGAAAAGGATGTTGGGAATCTGATCGAGGATACAAACAATTTCAGGAGTAAAATTTGGTCAACTGAGTTTTTTTTGGAAATGGTACAGACTGATAGTGATTTATTTAAACTAAATTTAAGCACTTAGAGAAGGAAACAGCTGATGACAGTGGGGGCTGAAACATTATTTGAGAGAATTAACACTATTGAATATGTTAATTGGACTCTGTCAAAGGTGTATGACAGATTTACTGATAGAATGTCTCTCCAGGAAGGTAATATGCATGCTATAAAGATTATGTCCAAGGATAGGACATTATCTCTACTGGACAGACTTCATACCTTGGAATACTCAATGAGAGCATTAGAGTATCACTGGGCAGGAAATCCAGACATCACAAAAGGCAATGGTAAACAGACTTGAAAAATTTGTGGAAATTATCAAACTTGATGACGAGGAAAAAAAAGGCAAAAAGGCCAAATTTAACCTCTTTAGTACGTAAAAATCTCGAAGATATCTTCCCCAGAATTCTGCCTGCCTTTCCAATATTAATAACCGAACAAGTATCTTGCCCCAAGTACCCAAAAGTTATCAATGAATATACATGGGAGCCCATACATATGACTGATCTAAAGGAAATTAAACAATCAATTGTAGCTTATGGAATACATTTGTCCATTGTTAGGGAAATGGTCAAAATCTAGTCTTTCAATAGCAAAGCGATGCTTCAAGATTGGGCTCAGTTAATCTCAGGTTTTAAAATAGACCACAATTACATTAGAGGTGCTTTGTTAAAGATGGAGTGAGAATTTTAGAGCAACAAGAGAAAGTAAAAGGATTTGAGATTTACCTAGATCAAATTCTATGTGAAGGACTTTGTTCCTCAGTATCAAGCTTTTTATTATGAGCACAGGAGATTTAAAGGTCTGGAACAGGATCCAGAAACTAGAAAAGAGAGTTAAATAATATCTGTGGTTAAACAGGGTAAAAAAGAAACTTTCAGTGGCTTTTTGCAAAGACTAACTATGGCTGTACAAATAGAAGTAACTGACCCAGTATCTAGACATATAATAATTAAGTCTTTGGCTTTTGAAAATGCCAACACAGAGTGCAAAGAGATCCTTTGGCCTTTAGAGATTAGATCAGCACCCATGGATGAATGGGTCTTGCATACAGTAAATGCCAGGACACTTGACTATGGTACTGAGGCATGAGTAGGAGAAGCAATTTCCAATGGCAAGAGAAAATATCAAAATGCCAAATGTTTTAATTGTGGTTGAATGGGACATACAAGAAAGCATTGTAGATAATGGATTTCTATGAATAATGTCTCCACTGGGAATGGCAGAAATAAGAGGACTCTGCCTTCAGGTATATGTAGGAGATGTGGCAAAGGCCAACATTGGACCAATAAATGTAGGTCAATGAAAGATAGACACGGCAACCTGATAACATCAGAAAATGTCATAGGCGGCCTCTCACAGGCTTCATGACAAATGTAGTCCTGTCATTCCCAGTTGCTGTGGAGAACATGTCTCCACAGGAAAACTAAAAATTCTAAAGCCAGAGGTGCTTTGTTTATGAGCTGCCCAAGCAGCATGGAGATCTGATCTCGGCATCAGGAGAGCCATCATTGGGGTAAGTTTCTGACCCATGGCAGCAGCCCAGGACACAGAACTCAGAAGTTCCTCATCCCTCCTAGACTTCCTGGGCTTCCTGCGGGGCCTATACTCCCTGCATACTGCCTATCTCTTCCTATCCCACCCAGCTTGCATCCAGAACCCTCCCCCCTTCTGCCCTCCTTCCCATTTCAGGAACATAACTTCACCCAGCTCAGCCTGTCTGGGCACTGGGGCCAAATGCTGAGGGCAACCGGATGGGCGGAAGTTCCTTTGTTTCAAATCCTGCCAGCACCAAGCAAGGTAGGTGCTTTGTTTACGAGCTACCCAAGAAGCACAGACATCACTGGAGCACCAGAATAGCCATCACTGGGAAGGTACATCAGTAGGCAACGAAACCTGATCCTGTAAAACAAGATACATAGGGAAGCATTCAGAGGAAGAGATGGGCAGGAGCCAATGCAAGAATTCACCCAACAATCTGAAAAACAGCATGAAACCACCAGAACACAGCGATATCACAAAAAGAGGAAATGAACAACTTAATAAACAAGAAGTAGAAAAAATTGACTTTATGGAAGTCATTGACACCCTTAAACAGCATGTAAAAAAACGCCCTTATAGAAATGGATGAGAAATATAACAGAAAGTTTGAAGAATTGAATAAGTCAGTGAATTATACCCTAGAAAACCAAGGAAAAACAATCAAACAGATAATGGAAACAGGTCAAGACTTGAAAACTGAAATGGAGGCAAAGAAGAAAACACAAACAGAGGGCTAGCTGGACATGGAAAATTTAAGTAAACAAACAGAGTCTACAGAAACAAGCATAAACAACAGAATAGAAGAGATAGAAGAAAGAATCTCATATTCTAAAGATACCATAGAGAAAATAAACACGCTGATCAAAGAAAACAGCAAGACCAAAAACTCTCATCAAAAAACATTCAGGAAATATGGGACACAATAAAAAGAACAAACCTAAGAATTATAGGGATAGAAGAAGGAGAAGAAGTGCAGCTCAACGGTCCAGAAAATAGATTTAATACTATTATAGAAGAAAACTTTCCCAACCTAAAGAAAGATATACCTATGAAGGTTCAAGAAGAATACAGAACACCGAATAGGCTGAATCAAAAAAAAATCCCCTCGCCATATAATAATCAAAATGAAAAGCATACAGAATAAAGAAAGAATATTAAGAGCCACAAAGGCAAAAGGCCAAGTTACTTATAAGGGAAAACCTATCAGGCTTACACCTGACTTCTCAATGGAAACCATGAAAGCCAGAAGATCCTGGATAGATGTACTTCAGAAACTAAGATACCATGGATGCAAGCCCAGACAACTATACCCAGCCAAGCTATTGTTCACTATCAATGGAGAAAACAATAATTCCAGGATAAGAACAAATTTAAACAATAAATAGCCACAAATCCAGCCCTACAGAAAGTAAAAGAAGGAAAATCACAACCCAAGGAATCCAACATTGCCCACAATAACTCAGGCATCTAGAGATCCTTCACCAGCACAACTCAAAGAAGGGAGACACACAAACTCTACTACCCAAAACAATAAAAATAACCAGAGTAAACAACCACTGATGATTAATATCACTAAAAATTAATGGTCTCAATTCACCTATAAAAAGGCACAGGCTAAAATATTGGATAAGAAACAGGCTCCAACATTCTGCTGTTTCCAAGAAACACATCTCAACCACAAAGACAGGGTTGGGAAAAATTTTTCAAGCAAATGGTCCTAAGAAAAAAGCAGGTGTGGCCATACTAATTTCTAACAAAACTGACTTCAAACTAAAATCAACCAGAAGAGATCGAGATAGACACTTTATACTCATAACCGGAACAATTCATAAGGATGAAGTCTCAATCCTGAATATCTACACCCCTAAAAGAGCACCCACTTATGTAAAAGAAATATTACTAGAACTCAAGGCAGACTTCAAACCACACACTAGTAGTAGGAGACTTCAACACACCTCTCTATCCAATGGACAGGTCAATCAGACAGAAACCGAATAGAAAATTAAGAGAATTATTGGAGGTAATGAAGAAAATGGACTTAATACACATCTATAGAAAACTCCACCCAAATAGGAAAGAGTATACCTTCTTCTCTGCAGCTCATGGAACCTACTCGAAAATTGACCACATACACAGAAACAAAGGAAATGTCCACAGACACAAAAAATATCAGTGTCCACCTGTGCCTTATTACATCACAACAGACTAATGTTAGAAGACAACAATAATGCTACCCTCAGAAAGCTGACAAACTCATGAAAACTGAACAGTAAACTACTGAACCACACCTGGGTCAAAAAAGAAGTAAGGAAAGAAATTATAGTTTCCTTGAATTTAATGTAAATAAAGAGAAAACATACTCAAACATATGGGACATGACGAAAGCAGTGCTAAGAGGAAAGTTCATAGCACTAAATGCCCACTTAAAGAAAACTGAAAAAGCATACATTGGCGACTTAACAGCACACCTGAAAGCTCTAGAAAAAAAGAAGCAGACACCCACAGGAGGAGTAGAAGACTGGAAATAATCAAACCGAGGACATAAATTAAAAAATAGAAACACAGAAAAGAATCCAAAGAATCAATGAAACAAAAAGTTGGTTCTTGAAGAAAATCAACAAGATCGACTAACCCCTATCCAAACTATTTAAATGACAGAGAGAACACGTAAATAAATAAGATCAGAAATAAAAAGGGGGACATAACCACAGACACATAGGATATTAAGAGAATCATTACATCCTACTACAAAAGCTTGTATGCCACAAAACTGGAAATTGCAAAAGAAATGGACATTTATTTAGATAAGTACCATGTACCAAATTTAAACAAAGACCAGGTGAATGATCTAAATAGACCTGTTAGTTGCAAAGAACTAGAAACTGTAATCAAAAGTCTACCTTCCAAATAAAGCCAATGACAGGATGGTTTCAATGCAATATTCTACCAGAACTTTCAAGAAGAGCTAATATCTATACTCCTTAATGTATTTCACAATATAGAAACAGAAGAGTCATTACCAAATTCCTTTTATGAAGCTACAGTTACCCTGATACCAAAACCAAACAAAGACTCAACCAAGAATGAGAATTACAGGCCTATCATACTCATGAATATTGATGCAAAAATACTCAATAAAATAATGGAAAACCGAATCTAAGAACACATTAGAAAAATTATCCATTATGATCAAGTAGGCTTCATCCCAGGGATGCAAGGCTGGTTCAACATACAAAAATCTATCAATGTAATCCATCATATAAATAAACTGAAAGAAAAAAACCACATGACCTTTTCATTAGATGCTGAAGAAGCATTTAACAAAATTCAACATCCCATTATGATAAAAGTCTTGGAGAAATTAGGGATACAAGGGACATAATTAAATATAATAAAAGCTATTTACAGCAAGCCAACAGCTAACATCAAATTAAATGGAAAGAAACTCTAAGCCATCCCACTAAAATCAGGAACACAACAAGGATTTCCACTCTCTACATACCTCTTCAATATAGTGCTTGAAGTTCTAGGAATAGCAATAAGACAACATAAGGGGATCAAGGGGATTTGAATTGGAAAAGAAGTTAAGCTTTCGTTATTTGCAGAAGATATGATAGTATACATAAGCAACCCCAAAAACTCTACCATACAACTCCTAGAGCTGATAAACACCTTTAGTAAAGTGGCAGGATACAAAATCAACTTCAAAAAATCAGTTGCCTTTTTATACACTAAGTATAAGGAAACAGAGAGGAAAATCAGAGATGCATCACCTTTCACGATAGCCACAAATAGCATAAAATATCTTGGGGTAACTAACTCTAACCAAGGAAGTGAAAGATCTATTTGACAAAATCCTTAACATTGAAGAAAAAATTGAAGAAGACACGAGAAAAAGGAAGGATTTTTCTTGCTCTTGGATTGGGAAGATCAACATAGTAAAAATGTCAATTATCCTAAAAGCAATCTTTAGATTCAAAGCAATCCCCATCAAGGTCCTATTATAATTCTTCACAAATCTGGAGAATACAATAATCAACTTTATATGGAAAAACAAAAAAACCCAGGATAGCCAAAACAATCTCATACACAAAAGGATCTTCTGGAGGCATTATCATCCCTGACTTCAGACTTTATTAAAAACTATAATATTGAAAACAGCTTGGTATTGGCATAAAAACAGAAAAGTCGACCAATGGAATCCAATAGAAGACCCCAAATTTAACCCACAAACCTATGAACACCTGATTTTCAATAAAGGAGCTAAAAATATACAATAGAAAAAAGAGAGCATCTTCAAAAATTATCCTGGCAAAACAGGATGTCAATGTGTAGAAGAATGAAAATAGATCTATATCTATCGCCATGCACAAAACTCAAGTCCAAATGGATTAAAGACCTCAAAATCAGTCTGAACACACTGAACCTGATAGAAGAGAAAGTGGGAAGTACTCTACAACATAGGGACAGGAGACCACTTCCTAGGTATAACCCCAGCAGCACAAACATTAAGGGCCTCATTGAATAAATGGGACCTCCTGATCCTGAGAAGCTTCTGTAAAGCAAAGGACACTGTCACTAAGACAAAAAGGCAACCTACTAAATGTGAGAAGATCTTAACCAACCCCGCAACTGACAAAGGTCTGATCTCCAAAATATATAAAGAACTCAAGAAACTAGACTTTAAAATTCTAATCAACCCAATTATAAAATGGGGCACTGAGATGAACAGAGAATTCTCAAGAGAAAAAAAAATTCAAATAGCCAAAAGACACTTAAGGTCATGCTCAACTTCATTAGCAATCATGTAAATGCAATCAAGACAACTTTAAGATACCATGTTACACCTGTCAGAATGGCTAAAATAAATAACACCAATGATAGCCATTGCTGGAGATGTTGCGGAGAAAGGGGTAGCCTCATCCATTGCCGGTGGGAATGCAAACTTGGGCAACCATTGGAAAACAGTGTAGTGGTTTCTCAGGAAATTCGGGGTCAACCTACCCCTAGACCCATCAATACCACTCTTGCGAATATACCCAAGAGATGCCCTATCATATGACAAAAGTAACTGCTCAACTATGTTCATAGCAGCATTGCGTGTAATAGCCAGAACCTGGAAACAACCTAGAGATCCTTCAATGGAAGAATGGATGAAGAAAGTATGGAATATATACATATTAGAGTATACTCAGCAGTAAAAAACAATGACTTCCTGAATTTTGCATGCAAATTGATGGAAACAGAAAACACTATCGTGAGTGAGGTAAGCCAGACCCAAAAAGAGGAACATGGGATGTACTCACACATAATTGGGTTCTAGTCATAAATAAAGGACATTGAGCCTATTATTCGTGATCCTAGAGGAGCTAAATAAGAAGGTAAACCCAAAGAAAAGCATATAGGCGTCCTCCTGGATATTAACCTTCATCAGGTGATGAAGGAGACAGAGACAGAGACCCCACATTGGAGCACTGGACTGAAAACCCAAGGTCCAAATCAGGAGCAAATGGAGAGAGAGCATGAGCAAGGAACTCAGGACCGCAAGGGGTCCACAGACACACTGAGACAATAGGTGTGTTCTATTGAAAACTCACCAAGTCCAAATGGCCTGGGTCTGAAAAAGCATGGGATAAAACGAGACTCACTGAACATAGTGGACAATGAGGACTGCTGAGAACTCAAGAACATTGGCAATGGGTTTTTGATCCTACTGCACATACTGGCTTTCTGGGAGCCTAGGCAGTTTGGATGCTCACCTTATTAGACCTGGATGGAGGTGCATAGTCCTTGGACTTCCCACAGGGCAGGGAAACCTGATTGCTGTTTGGGCTGACGAGGAAGGTGGGCTTAATTGGGAGTGGGGGAGGGAAACAAGAGGTGGTGGCAGGGAAAAGGCAGAAATATTTAATAAATTAATAAACAAATAAAAAAAATTAGTAACTACTTGTGTCTCTTCAGATGACCATGGTTTAAAGTATTCAACAACAACGCCACCCCCAGAAAGCCTATACTCATGGAAACTGAACAGTCAACTACCGAACCATACATGGATTAAGGAAGAAATAAAGAAAGAAATTAAAGTCTTCCTGGAATTCAATGAAAATAAAGAAACAACATACTCAAACTTATGGGACACTATGAAAGCCGTGCTAAGAGGAAAGTTCATAGCACTAAGTTCCCACTTAAAGAAAACAGAGAAAGAACACATTGAAGACCTAACAGCCCACCTGAAAGCTCTAGAAAAAAAGGAATCAAACTTATCTAGGAAAAGTGGAAGATTGGAAATAATCAAACTGGGGGCTGAAATCAATAAAATGAAAACATATAAAACAATACAAAGATCAATGAAACAAAAAGCTGGTTCCTGGAAAAAATCAACAAGATTGATAAACACCAATACAAACTAATCAAACGGCAGAGATAATTTGCAAATTAATAAGATCAGAAATGAAAAGAGGGACATAACCAGAGACACAGAGAAAATTTAGAGAATCATTACATCTTACTACAAAAGCCTGTATGCCACAAAACTGGAAAATGTAAAAGAAATGGACATTTTTTTAGATAAGTACCATATACCAAACTGAAAGCAGGACCAGGTGAACAATCTAAATAGACCTATTAGGCACAAAGAATTGGAAGCTGTTATCAAAAACCTCCCTACCAAAAAAAGCCCAGGACCAGATGGTTTCAATGCAAAATTCTACCAAAACTTCGAAGAAGAGCTAATACCTATACTCTGTAATGAATTTCACAACATAGAAAGAGAAGAGTCATTGCCAAATTCCTTTTGAAGCTATAGTCACACGGATACAAAAACCACACAAAGACTCAATCAAGAAAGAGAATTACAGACCAATCTCACTCATGAACATCGACGCAGAATTCCACAATAAAACACTGGCAAACTGAATCCAAGAACACAATAAAAAAATTATCCATTATGATCAAGTAGGCTTCAACCCAGAGATGCAGGGCAGGTTCAACATACAAAAATCTAACAATGTAATCCAGCATATAAATAACCTGAAAGAAAAACACCGTATGATCATTTCATTAGATGCTGAAAAAGCATTTGACAAAATTCAACATCCGTTTATGATAAAGGTATTGGATAGATAAGGGATACAAAGGTAATACTTAAATATAATTAAAGCTATTTAGAGCAAGCCAACAGCTAACATCAAATTAAATGGAAAGAAACTCAAAGCCATTCCACTAAAATCAGGAACACGACAAGGTTGTCCACTCTCGCCATACCTCTTCAATATAGTGCTTGAATTTTTCAAAATAGCAATAATATTACATAATGGGATCAAGGGGATTCACATTGGAAAGGAAGAAGTTAAGGTTTCGTTATTTGCAGATGATATGATAGTGTACATAAGCAACCCCAAAAACTCCAACAAAGAACTTCTACAGCTGATAAACACCTTTAGTAATGTGGCCGGATACAAGATCAACTCCAAAAAATCAGTCACTCTATTATACACAAAGGATATGGAAGTAGAGAAGGAAATTAGAGAAGCATCAACTTTCACGATAGACACAAACAGCATAAACAATCTTGGGGTAACTCAAAACAAGGAAGTGAAAGATCTATTTGACAAGAACTTTAAGGCATTGAAGAAAAAAATTGAAGGAGATACCAGAAAATGAAAGGATCTCCCATGATCATGGAATTGGAGGATCCACAGAGCAAAAATGGCAATTCTACCTAAGGCAATTTATAGATTCAATGCAATACCAATCAAGGTCCCATTAAAATTCTTCACAGATCTTGAGAGGACAATAATCAACTTTATATGGAAAAACAAAAAACCCAGGATAGTCAAAACAATCTGCTACAATAATGGAACTTCTGGAGGCGTTACCATCCCTGATTTCAAACACTATTACAGAGCAACAGTAAGGAAAACAGCGTGGTAATGGCATAAAAACAGAGAAGTCAAACAATGGAATCATAGAGAACACACGGATTTTAACCCACAAACCAATGAACACCTGGATTTTCTATAAAGGAGCTAAAAGTATACAATGGAAGAGAGAAAGCATCTTCAACAAATGGTGCTGGAACAACTGGATGTCAACCTGTAGAAGAATGAAAATAGACCCATATCTCTCACCGTGCACAAAACTCAAGTCCAAATGGATTAAAGACCTCAATATCAGTCAGAACACATTGAACCTGATAGAAGAGAAAGTGGGAAGTACCCTACAGGAGATGGGCACAGGAGATCGCTTCCTATGTGTAACCCCAACAGCACAGACTTTAAGGGCAACATTGAATAAATGGGACCTACTAAAACTGAGAAGCTTCTGTAAAGCAAAGGACACTGTCACCAAGACAAATAGGCAACCTACTGACTGGGAGAAGATCTTCACCAACCCCGCAACAGACAAAGGTCTGATCTCCAAAATATATAGAGAACTCAGGAAAATAGACTTTAAAATGCTAATTAACCCAATTAAAAAATGGGGCACTGAACTGAACAGAGAATTCTCAGAAGAAGAAGTTCAAATGGCCAAAAGACACTTAAGGCCATGCTCAACTTCCTTAGCAATCAGGGAAATGCAAATCAAAACAACTTTGAGATATCATCTTACACCTGTCAGAATGGCTAAAATAAAAAACTCCAATGATAGCCTTTGCTGGAGAGGCTGTGGAGGAAGGGAAACACTCATCCATTGCTGGTGGGAATGCAATCTTGTGCAACCACTTTGGAAATTGGTGTTTCGGTTTCTCAGGAAATTCGGGATCAACTTACCCCTGGACCCAGCAATACCACTCCTGGGAATATACCCAAGGGATGCCCTATCACATGACAAGAGCATTTGTGCAACTATGTTCATAGCAGTATTATTTGTAATAGCCAGAACCTGGAAACAACCTAGATGCCCTTCAATGGAAGGTTGGATGAAGAAAGTATGGAATATCTACACATTAGAGTACTATGCTGCGGTAAAAAACAATGACTTCTCGAATTTTGCATGCAAATGGATGGAAATAGAAAACACTATCCTGAGTGAGGTATCCCAGACCCAAAAAGATGAACATGGGATGTACTCACTCATAATTGGTTTCTAGCCATAAACAAGGGTCACGGAGTCTACACTTGGTGATCCCAGAGAAGCTAAGTAAGAAGGTGAACCACAGGAAAAGCATATAGTTGTCCTCTTGGCTATGGGAAGTAGAAAAAATTGCTGGGGAGAAAATTGAGATCTTGGGGGTGGGGTGGGATGGGGGTAAGGGGAGATGGGGAGAGAGGGGTGAGAGGGGGAGAATGGGGGGGAGCTTTGGAAAGGGGGAGGATTGGGATGAAGGAAGGTTGGATGGGGGAGCACGGAAGCACGGTTCTTAGTTAAGGGAGCCACCTTAGGGTTGGCAAGAGACTTGAACCTAGAGTGGCTCCCAGATACCCAAGCCGAGGTCCCCATTTAGTTCCTTGGGCAGCTGAGGATGGGGAACATGAAATGACCCTATCCTAGAGCAATACTAACGAATATCTTGCATATCATCATAGAACCTTCATCTGGTGATGGATGGAGACAGAGTCAGAGACCCACACTGGAGGACTGGACTGAGCTCCCAAGGTCCCGATGAGGAGCAGAAGGAGGGAGAACATGAGCAAAGAAGTCGGGACCACGAGGGGAGCACCCACCCACTGAGACAGTGGAGCTGATCTATTGGGAGCTCACCAAGGCCAGCTGGACTGTGACTGAAAAAGCATGGGATAAAACTGGACTCTCTGAGCATGGCCAACAATGAGGGCTGATGAGAACCCAAGGACAATGGCACGGGGTTTTGAACCTACGTAATGTGCTGGCTTTGTGGGAGCCTGGCCAGTTTGGATGTTCACCTTCCTAGAAATGCACGGAGGGGGGAGGACCTAGGACTTACCACAGGGCAGGGAAATCTGACTGCTCTTTGAGCTGGAGAGGGAGGGGGAGAGGAGTGGGGGGAGGGGGAGAAGTGTGGGAGGAGGGGGAGGGAAATGGGAGGCTGGGAGGAGGAGGAAATTTGTTTTTTTTCTCTTTGCTCAATAAAAAAAAAGTTAAAAAAAATAAAGACCACAATATCAGCCCGAACACACTGAACCTGACAGAAGAGAAAGTGGGAAATACCCTACAACAGATGGGCACAGGAGATCGCTTCCTATGTATAACCCCAGAATCACAGACATTAAGGGCAACATTGAATAAATGGGACATACTAAAACTGAGAAGCTTCTGTAAAGCAAAGGACACTGTCACTAAGACAAAAAGACAACCTAATGACTGGGAGATGATCTTCTTCACCAACCCCACAACAGACAAAGGTCTGATCTCCAAAATATATAGAGAACTCAAGAAACTAGACTTTAAAATGCTAATTAACCCAATTATAAAATGGGGTATGGAACTGAAAAGAGAATTCTCAACAGAAAATGTTCAAATGGCCAAAAGACACTTAAGGTCATGCTCAACTTCCTTAGCAATCAGGAAAATGCAAATCAAAACAACTTTGAGTTATCATCTTACACCTGTCAGAATGGCTAAAATTAAAAAACTCCAATGATAGCTTTTGCTGGAGAGGCTGTGGAGGAAGGGGTACCCTCATCCATTGCTGGTGGGAATGCAATCTTGTGCAACCACTTTGGAAAGCAGTGTGGCAGTTTCTCAGGAAATTTGGAATCACCGTACCCCTGGACCCAGCAATACCACTCCTGGGAATATACCCAAGAGATGCCCTATCATATGACAAGAGCATTTGTTCAACTATGTTCATAGCAGTATTATTTGTAATAGCCAGAACCTGGAAACAACCTAGATGCCCTTCAATGGAAGAATGGATGAAGAAAGTGTGTAATATATACATATTAGAGTACTACGCTGTGGTTAAAGAAACAATGACTTCTCGAATTTTGCATGCAAATGGATGGAAATAGAAAGCACTATCCTGAGTGAGGGATCCCAGAACCCAAAAAAATGAACATGGGATGTACTCACTCATAATTGGTTTCTAGCCATAAATAAGGGTCACGGAGTCTACAATTGGTGATCCTAAAGAAGCTAAGTAAGAAGTTGAACCTAAGGAAAAACATATAGTTATCCTCTTCACTATGGGAAGTAGACAAAATTGCCGGGGAGAAATTTGGGATCTTGGGGGTGGGGTGGGATGGGGGTTAGGGGAGATGCGGAGAGAAAAGTGAGAAGGGAAGGAGGGGGTAACTTGGGGAAACAGGAGGATTAGGATAAAGGAAGGTTGGACAGGGAAGCACAGAAGCACAATTCTTAATTAAGTGATCCACCTTAGGGTTGGCAAGAGACTTGACCCTAGAGTGGCTTCCAGGAGCCCATGGTGATGTTCCCCGTTAGTCCCATGGGCAGCCAAGGATAGGGAACCTGAAATGCCCCTATCCTATAGCAAAACTGACGAATATCTTGCATATCACCATAGAACCTTCATCTGGTGATGGATGGAGATAGATAGAGAGAACCACACTGGAGCACTGGACTGAGCTCCCAAGGTCCCAATGAGGAGCAGAAGGAGGGAGAACATGAACAAAGAAGTCGGGACCACGAGGGGTGCACCCACCCTCTGAGACAATGGGGCTTATCTATTGGGAGCTCAACAAGGCCAGCTGCACTGTGACTAAAAAGCATGGGAAAAACTGGACTCTCTGAACATGGCAAACAATGAGAACTGAAGAGAAGCCAAGGTCAATGGCATGGGGTTTTGATCCTACTTCATGTTCTTGCTTTGTGGGAGCCTAGCCAGTTTGGATGTTCACCTTCCTCGACCAGGATGGAGGGGGGCGGACCATGGACTTTCCTCAGGGCAGGGAACCCTGACTCTCCTTTGGACTGGATGGGGAGGGGGAGAGGTGTTTGGGGGAGGTGGAGAAGGGTGGGAGGAGGGGGAGAAAGGTGGGAGGAGGGGGAGAAAGGTGGGAGGAGGGGGAGGGAAATGGGAGGCTGGGAGGAGGTGGAAACTTGTTTTTTGTTTTTGTTTTTTTTTCTTCTTTTCTTAATAAAAAAAAAACCAAATCTCTTGTCCAAAAGGATCAAAGACCTCAACATAAACCAGCTACACTGACCCTCGCAAAAGGAAAGTGGGAAGTACATTTAAGTGTACTTGTACAGGAGACTACTTCCTAAATATAAATGCAACAGCACAGACACTGAAAAAGGCAATGAATAAATGAAACCTCCTGGAACAGAAAAGCTTCTGTAAAGCAAATGATATGGTCAACAAGACAAAACAAAAGCCTACAGAATAGGAAAAGATCTTCACTAAACTCACATCAGACAGTGGTTTGATCTCCAAAATAAACAAAGAACTCAAGAAATTGGTCATCAAAAGAACACATAATCCAATTTAACAAATAGAGTACAGACCTAAACAGAGAACTCTCAACAGAGGAATCTAAAATGGCTAAAAGACACTTAAGGAAATGTTCAGAGAAATGCAAATTAAAACAACTTGAGATTACATTGTACAGTGTAAGAATGACCAAGATCAAAAACACTAATTACAACTTATGCTAAAAAGGTTGTCAGGCAAAGGGACCACTCCTGCATTGTTGTTGAGAATTCAAGCTGCTAAAGCCACTTGGATGTCAGTGTGGCAATTTCTCAGAAAATTAGAAACAACCTTTCTCAAGGCCCAGCAATAGCATTTATGGGTATATATCCAAAGGAAGCTCAATCATGCATGTCATCTGCTCAATCAAGTATGTTTCTAATTGCATTGTTTGTCATAGCCAGAACCTGGAAAAAAATGCACCTTGAAAGAAGAATGGATAAGGAAAATGTGGTACATTTACACAGTGGAGTACTATGCAGCAGAAAAAAATGCAGGCAAATGGATGGTGATAGAAAACACCATTTTGATTGAGGTAACCCTTACACAGAAAGACTATTATTATATGGACTCAATCATAAGTGGAGGTGTGCACCACCTTGAACGTTTAGGGACTAAACATTTTAAAAAGATTTAAGTTAAAAAAAAGAGTTAACTATAAAGTGAGTCACACATCCTCACCTGAATTTTCAAGAGTAATGATAGGAAGAACTGAATATTACAGCTGAAGGCCAAAAATAAACTGTATGTCTTATTCAGCTGTCATATTCTGGATTTGATGATGAAGAAATGAGTAGAGAGATACAACTGGCAAAATCTGAAGAAGGCATATAGCTTGCTTAATGTTATTGTGTTAATTGACTTTTTTTATTTTTTTGATTGAAAGAAAAAAAATTCCACCTCCTCCGAGCCTCCCATTTCCCTCCTCCTCATCCCACTACACTTTCCCTCCACCCACTCCTCTCCCCCTCCCTCTTCCGTCTGAAGAGCAGTCAGGGTTCCCAGCCCTGTGGAATGTCCAATGTCCTCCCCCTTCAAAAAATGTCTATAGAGATGAACATTCAAACTGCTTAGGCTCCCACAAAGGCAGAAAATTAAGTAGGATAAAAACCCCGTGCCATTGTCCTTGGCTTCTCATCAGCCCTCATTCTTCGCCATGTTCAGAGAGTCCGGTTTTATCCCATGCTTTTTCAGGCACAGTACAGCTGGCCTTGGTGAGCTCCCAATAGATCAGCCCCACTGTCTCAGTGAGTGGGTGTACCCCTCGTGGTCCTGACTTCCTTACTCATGTTCTCCCTCCTTCTGCTCCTCATTGGGACCTTGGAAGCTCAGTCCAGTGCTCCAGTATGGGTCTCTCTCTCTATCTCCATCCATCACCAGATGAAGGTTCGATGATGATATGCAAGATATTCGTCAGTATTGCTCTAGGATAGGGTCATTTCAGGTTCCCCATCCTCAGCTGCCCAAGGAACTAACTGGGGACCTCGGCTTGGGCATCTGGGAGCCACTCTAGGTTCAAGTCTCTTGCCAACCCTAAGGTGGCTCCCTTAACTAAGAACCATGCTTCCGTGCTCCCCCATCCAACCTTCCTTCATCCCAATCCTCCCCCTTCCCCAAGCTCCCCCCATTCTCCCCCTATCCCCCTCTCCCCATCTCCCCTTACCCCCATACCACCGCACCCACAAGATCTCAATTTTCTCCCCGACAATTTTGTCTACTTCCCATAGCCAAGAGGATAAGTGTATGTTTTTCCTTAGGTTCACATTCTTTTATTATGTTTAGGTATGACCCTTGTATCCCTAATCTCTCCAAGACTTTTATCATAAAGGATGTTGAATTTTGTCAAAAGCTTTTTTAGCATCTAATGAAATGATCATAAGGTTTTTTTCTTTCAGTTTATTTATATGATGAAATACATTGATAGATTTTCGTATGTTGAATCAGCCCTGCATCTCTGGGATGAAGCCTAATGGATCATAATGGATAATTTATTAATGTGTTCCTGGATACGGTTTGCCAGTATTTTGTTGGGGATTTTTGTGTCGATGTTCATGAGTGAGATTGGCCTGTAATTCTCTTTCTTGCTTGAGTCTTTGTGTGGTTTTGGTATCAGAGTGACTGTAGCTTCATAAAAGGAATTTGGGAATGACTCGTCTATTTCTATATTGTGAAATACATTAAGGAGTACAGGTATTAGTTCTTCTTGGAAGTTCTGGTAGAATTCCGCATTGAAACCATCTGGTGCTGGGCTTTTTTTGGTAGGGAGGTTTTTGATAACAGTTTCTAATTTTTCGTGACTAACAGGTCTATTTAGATTGTTCACCAGGTCCTGGTTTCAGTTTGGTATATGGTATTTATCTAAAATCTGTCCATTTCTTTTACATTTTCCAATTTTGTAGCATTCAGGCTTTTGTAGTAAGATCTAATGATTCTCTGAATTTCCTCTGTGTCTGTGGTTATGTCCCCCTTTTCATTTCTGATCTTATTAATCTGCATATTCTCTCTCTGCTGTTTGATTAGTTTGGATAGGGGTTTTTCAATCTTGTTGATTTTCTCCAGGAACCACCTCAATGTTTCATTGATTCTTTTTTATTATTTTTTATTTTCATTGATTCTTTGTATTGTTTTCTGTGTTTCTATTTTGTTGATTTCAGCCCTCAGTTTGATTATTTCCACTCTTCTACTCCTCCTTGATGAGTCTGCTTCTTTTTTTTTTCTAGAGCTTTCAGGTGGGCTGTTAAGTCTCCAATATGTGCTTTCTCTGTTTTCTTTAAGTGGGCACTTAGTGCTATGAACTTTCCTCTTTGGTCTTCATTCATAGTGTCCCATAAATTTAAGTAGGTTGTTTCTTTATTTTCATTGAATTCAAGGAACAATTTAATTTTTTTCTTTATTTCTTCCTTGATCCAGCTGTGGTTCAGTAGCTTCCATGAGTTTGTAGGCTTCTGGGGGTAGGAATGTTGTTGAATTCTACCTTTAATCCATGGTGCTCTGATAAGACACAGGTGGTTACTAATATTTTTTGTAACTGTGGATGTTTGCTTTGTTACTGACTATGTGGTCCATGTTTGAGAAGGTTCCATGAGCTGCAGAGAAGAAGGTATATTCTTTCCTATTTGGGTGGAATAATCTATAGATGTCTGTTAAGTCAATTTGATTCATTACCTCCATTAATTCTCTTATTTCTCTGTTAGGTTTCTGTCTGATTGACCTGTCCATTCGTGAGAGAAGAGTGTTGAAGTCTCCTACTATTAGTCTGTGCGGTTTGATGGCAGCCTTGAGTTTTAGTAATGTTTCTTTTACGTACGTGGGTGCTTTTATATTAGGGGCATAGATATTCAGGATTGAGACTTCATCCTGATGAATTGTTCCTGTTATGAGTATAAAATGTCCCTCTCCATCTCTTCTGATTGATTTAAGTTTGAAGTCATCTTTGTTAGATATTAGTATGACCACACCTGCTTGCTTCTTAAGTCCATTCGTTTGATAAACCTTTTCCCCGCCCTTAACTCTGAGTAGGTGCCTGTCTATGTGGTTGAGGTGTGTTTCTTGTAAACAGCAGCATGTTGGATCCTGTTTTCATATCCAGTCTCTTAGCCTGTGCCTTTTTATAGGTGAGTTGAGTCCACTGACATTAAGTGATATTAATGACCAGTGGTTGTTAACTCCGGTCACTTTTTTAGTAGTAGGGTTTGTGTGTTTCCCTTTTTTGCATTGTGCTGGTGTATGGTCTCTAGATGTTTGAGTTATTGTGGTTACTGTTCAACTCCTTGGTTTGTGATTTTCCTTCTAATACTCTCTGTAAGGCTGGATTTGAGGCTATGTATTGTTTAAATTTGTTTTTATCTTGGAAAATTTTGTTTTCTCCATTTATAGTGAATGAAAGCTTGGCTGGATATAGTAGTCTGGCCTTGCATCCATGTTCTCTTAGTTACTGCAGTACATCTATCCAGGACCTTCTGGCTTTCATTGTTTCCATAGAGAAATCAGGTGTAAGTCTGATAGGTTTACCTTTATAAGTACCTTGACCTTTTTCCTTTGCAGCCCTTAATATTCTTTTTTTTATTCTGTATGTTTTGTGTTTTGATTATTATATGGCGAGCGGATGTTTTTTTTTGATCCAGCCTATTTGGTGTTCTGTATGCTTCTTGACCATTCATAGGTACATCTTTCTTTAGGTTGGGAAAGTTTTCTTCTATTATTTTATTAAGTATATTTTCTGGACCGTTGAGCTATACTTCTTCTTTTTCTTCTATTCCAATTATTCTTTGGTTTGGCCTTTTAATTGTGTTTCAGATTTCCTGAATATTTTGTGATGAAAATTTGCTGGGTTTTCTGTTTTCTTTGATCAGTGTGTTTATTTTCTCTATGGTATCATCAATGTCTGGCATTCTTTCTTCTATCTCTTATAATCTTTTGGTAGTACTTGTCTCTGTAGTTCCTGTTCATTTACACAGATTTTCCATCTCCATCCTTCCCTCGGTTTGTGTTTTCTTCATTACTTCCATTTCATTCTTCAAGTCTTGCACTGCTTCCCTTACCTGTTTGATTGCTTTTTCTTCTTTCTCTTGGTTTTCTTGGGTATCTTTGAGCGATTTATTCATTTCCTCTACCTTTTTGTCTGTAATCTCTAATTAGTTATGGCAGTTTTTCACCTCCTGTTTAAGGTCTATTATTTTCATATAATTCACTTTTGAGTTGATTTCTTCTAATTCTTCTGGAGTAGGGTGTACAATTCTTCTTATTTCGGGATCCCTGGTTTCTGGTGATGTCATGTTGCCTTCAGGTTGTTGGAGAAGTTCTTGCATTGACGCCTTCCCATCTCTTCCTTCAATTGGAGCCTGAGAGGCCTGGTGTCTTGGTCCAGTGTTTGTAATTACTGACTCTCTTGGTGTATCTCTTCAGTGTAGAAGCAGGAACCGTCCCATCCAGATGTAACTCCTCAGCACCAAAACATGGATGCCTGGTATTCCAATGACCTACGAACAAAATGGGGAACTTCAGAGGCAGGGCGTAGACGAGTAGAACACAGAACACCCTGCTGCACAAGCTGAAGTTACGCATGCTCCCTTTCAGGAGTCCTTGAGGCCTGCTGGTAGGCAGGCACTCACCACTCTGGGTCGGTAGCCTTAGTGTAGGAGCAGAACACTGTTCCTGAGCAAAGGACTTTGTAAAAAAAGCAGGCTTGGGAGGGTTCATGTGTAAGAAAGACAGCCCTGCAGAAGGAGCTGGGGGAGGGGACTTTGTACTCTCTTCCAGGACAATCCGCCCCTGGATAGTACACAATCACCTTCCAGATGGAACTGCTCAGCACCTAAACAGGGCCGCCTGGTAGCCCAATGATCTGGGGACAGAAGGAGGAACGTGGCACTCAGGGCGGGGTCCAGGAGAGCACAGGAGACCATGGAGCACAAGCTGAAGGTACCCGGGCTCCCTTACAGGGGACCTTGAGGCCTGCCCAGTAGGCAGGCACTCACCGCTCTGGGTGGGTAGCCTTAGTCCCATTTGTGTTTTCTTCATTACCTCCATTTCAGTTTTCAAGTCGTGAACTGTTTCCATTTCCTGTTTGATTGCTTTATCATGGTTTTATTGGGTATCTTTGAGAGATTTTTTTCATTTCTTCTATCTTTCCATTTGTCTTCTCCACTTCTTTACTGAAGTTTTTCACATCCTGTATAAGGTCCTCTATCATTTTCATAATGTTACAATGAAAGTCCATTTCTTCTACTTCTATGGAATAGGGTGTTCAGGTCTTCTTGTTGCGTGATCCCTAGAATCTGGTGTTGTCATGTTGCCTTTCAGGTTGTTGGAGGAATTCTTGCATTGATGCCTCCACCTCTTCCTTCAAATTCAGCCAGAAGAGTCTTGGTCCAATTTATGCTGTGATTGAATCTGGGTGGATCTCCTCAGTGCAGGAGCAGGAACTGTTCCCCTTTGGGTAGATAGCGTCAGTGCAGGAGAAAGCACTGTTCCTGAGCCAAGGACCTTGCAGCCAATAGGGCAGGCTGGTGGGAAGGGGTGGAAAGGGATGTGTGGAACAAAGAAGTCCCAGTCTGTAAGGTTGTCCTCAGCACAGGGACAGGACTCTTGGACATCAAAGGACCCTGCAGACAAAAGGGTGAACTCAGGCGGGGGGGGGGGAGTTGTGCAGAGCCAAGAAGCCCCTGCAGCAGGAGCTGGAGGTGCCATGCACTCCCCTCTGGCCAGGCAGGTGCAAGGCACTGCTCTGGGTGGGTAGCCTCAGTGCAGGAGCAGGAACTGTTCCTGGGCCAAGGACCTTGCAGACAATAGGGCAAGCTTGGGGAGGTCAGGGATGTGTGGAACAAAGAAGCCCCTGCAGCAGGAGCTGAAAGGGCCCAGTTCTCCTTTCCCAGATATTCCGCCTCACCCCAGGATGGCACCCACTCACCGGTCTGAAAGATTGTCCTCCCTACTCTGGTATTTTTAAATATTACAAATATATACACAAATACAGCCTGTTCAGTCTGTGGCCATTACTTGCATTCCATAATTTCTGGGCTAACAACTCTGTATTGTTCAAACAATTAGAAGGCTGGAGAAGAGTATTTTTCCTTCTCTCAAACTTCCTCACATGCCTGTCGTTATTTGCTTACAGGCATGTGTTGTGATCCAGCAGCCCTCACTCCCCTTGTCTGACAGTGGAACTTCCTTGTGTGGTCTGTAACTGACAAGGATGTTTGTGTTCTTCTGGCCGGTGGGTCTCCACAGAAGGAGTAGAGGTATAAAAGTTTGTTGGGCAAAATAAAGAAAAGAAGCCTCCGTGTGTCAATCCTGGCACTCCCTGCCAGTCTTGGCTATCCATGCTGCGCTGGCTGCAGCAGGCAGGACCTTACCAGATGGCCCCCGCCCACATCCTGCATCTATTGGGACATAGTGAGAACTCACAGACCACTCCTGCCCTGCAGGGAAGCAGGTAGTAGGTAGGCTAACTGTGGACCTTCCCCTCTCCTCCTGCTCCTCTGAATCCAATGCTCCCACCCCTGTCCTCCATCACCCCCAGATCTACAGAATACCTGAAGAAGGCTTCCAACACCAATCTCATTTCTAATGGATCTCCCATATCTTTCCTTCTTAACCTCTCTCTCTCCCACAATCTTTGCTTTGTTCTAGTCATGAACTCAAACCCACGCTGGTCCAGGAAACATGTAAGCTAAATTAAGCCAGATCATCCTCTCTCAGAATTTTTCCAAGTCCAACCCCCCAATCTCCCTCAGATCTTCCTGAACAAATCTGCTAGCCTGACCCCTAGGTCTGCAGCAAATCACTCGTGGCAGGCTCTCACCCCATTTTGTGTCTAGTAGATCCCACAGTTCCTCCGTCCCACTAGATGCCTTTTCCAATCTCCCAATTCCAGCAGGCAACACCTGGGAACCAACTGGCCAGGCTAGGCAGGGAGACATGTAAGGTAACTCGAAATCATCACTTGGCTCTCAACTTCTCCAAGTCAAATCAATCCCCCCATCTCATCTCCTGCTCTTTAGTAGATCTTCTGCTGTGGCCTCTCCTTGATCTCTGCCCCCATAATCAGGATTACTTCCCCATAATCAGATCCTGGTGACACACCCTCCTTTCTCACACCCCTCACCTCTTGTGAAGCTCTGCTACCACAAGAGGCTTCTCTAACTCCTTGGTTTCAGTTCCCAAAACCAGAAAACACATTTTACCTGGACCTCCCTGCTTGGTTTCGACACCTACCAGGACCGCAGAGATTCACAGCTACCACACCTTCCTAAGGAACAAAGAGAAAACACAAACCTAGAATTAAAACACCAATACAACAATGACAAGAGCAGTTCTAGGCACCTAGAATAATAATCCAACCCCAGATGTCTAGATGGTCAAGCCTAAAACACAGTAACATCCAGGACAATATGTCTCCAATGCAGCCCATCAACCTTACCACAGCAGGCCCAACATAACTGAAGCAAAGTAAAAGACCTTAAGACAGCCTTGACAAACATGACAGACATCCCGAAAGAGAAAATTAGTAGTTCCTATGGGAACAGAGACAACTCATGGAAGGAAATCATTAAAACAGTCCAGGACCAGAAAGCAGAAACAATCAATAAAGAAAACCCAAAGTGAGGGAAATCTGGAAAGGAAAACTCTAGGACCTTGAAGAGGAACTGCAGAGACAAGCTTCACTGTCTAGAAGACAGGAGATGGATGTGAGACTCTGAAGTGCTAAAGATTCCAGAGAAGAAATGGATACAGTGTGTCAAAGAAAATGTTAAATCTAAAAAACTCCTGACACAGAACATCCAGAAACTCTAGGAAAGTATGAAGAGCCCAAACCTAAGAGTAATAGGCTAGAGGAAGGAGAAGAAACACAGGTCAAATGCACAGAAAAGAAAATCTTGCCAACAAAATCACAGAAGAAACTTTTCCTAACCTAAAGAAGGAGATGCTTATAAATGTACAAGAAGGAAACAGTTACACCAGAAAGAATGAACCCCCTTGCCACATAACAATTAAAATACTAAATTTATAGAACAGAGACAGACTAGTAAAAGTTCCAAGGGGAAAAGACCAAGTGAAAAATAAAGGCCAAACTGTCAGACTTACTTCTACTTCTTAATGGATACCCTAAAAGTCAAGGGCATGGACAGATGATGTTCTTTATAGACTTCTAGGAGACTACAGATAACAGCCCAGATTAATACACCCAAAAAAACTTTTGACCACCATGGATGGAGAAAATAAGGCACTCCATGTTAAAAAACAAACTGAAGCAACACCTATCTACCAATTGAACTCTACAAAAATTGATGGAAGGACAACTCCAACCTAAAGAGATTAACCACCACCATGAGAACTCAAAAGATAAATAATCCCAGACCAGCAAACCAGCAGACCAAAGAAGGGAATGTCACAGGCATGGGACACTCAGGCACACCACCACAACAAATGAACAGGAACCAACAATTAGTGGTCATAGGTACTGCTCAAAACCAACATTCTCAAATCTTTAAATAAAAGACTCTCACTAACACTTGATGCCTAACAGCATCCATCATCAGGTTCCATCCAAGAAACACACACCAAGGATACACATTGCCTCAGGGTGAAAAGGTGGATATTCCAAAAAGATATTCCAAGCAATGGAGCAAAGAAACGAGCTACTGGAGCCATCTGAATGTCTGACCAATTAGACTTCAAGGCAAAATTAATCAGAAGACGTGGAATTATACTATGTAGGCATCAAAGAAAAACCCAACAGGACTTTTCAAGTCTTTATTTCTATGACCCAAATTTGAGGCACCCAAATGAATAAAAGACAGTACTACAGTTTAAATCACAATTTGTCCCACACAAGCTGTTAATTGGAGACTTCATCACCACAGTTTCTACAACAGAGAAATCATCTAGACAAATAACTAAACAGAAAAATGGTGGTACTGAGGTTATAAAACACAAGAATCTAACATATTTACAGAACATTTAACCCAAACAGAAAAGAACTTATATTCTTCTCAGCCCATCGTACCCGAACTGACCATGTACTCAGACAGGAAAGGTTTCAGCAGCTATAAGATGTAAAATGGCACCCTGCCAGTGCCACAGTTTAAAGCTTCAGATCAGCAACAGAAACCTTACTAACTCAAGGAAACTGAACAACTCTCTACGTGCAAGAAAAATAAGTCAAGACAGACATGAGAAATAAAACGCTTCCTAGAACTGAATGAAAATGAATCTACAGCATACCCAAATGCAGGGAAGAAAACTAACAAGCAAAAATGAAAATGGGATAAGACAGCAGACATAAAGGAAAGCCAGAGAATCATTTTATATTTAAAGAAAACAAAAGAAAACAAAAGAAATACCCGCCTCCTCCCACTTCCCATTTCCCTCCCCCTCCTCCCACTCTCCTCCTTCTCCCCCCACTCCTCTCCCTCTCCCTCTCCAGTCCAAAGAGCAGTCAGAGTTCCCTGCCCTCTGGAAAGTCCAATGTCCTCCCCCCTCCATCCAGGTCTAGGAAGGTAAAAATCCATACTGGCTAGGCTCCCACAAAGCCAGAACATGAAGTAGGAGCAAAACCCAATGCCTTTGTCTTTGGCTTCTCATCAGCCCTCATTGTTCGCCATGAGGGATGGGAGGAGCGGGAGAAGGGTGGGAGGAAGGGGAGGGAAATAGGAGGCTCGAGGAGGTGGAAACTTGTTTTTTTTCTCCTTTTCTCAATAAAAAAAAGTTAAAAAAATTATGTCCCTCTCCATCTCTTCTTATTGATTTAAGTTTGAATTCAACTTTATTAGAAATTTGTATGACCACACCTGCTTGTTTCTTAGATCCATTTGCTTGATAAGCCTTTTCCCAGCCCTTTACTCTGAGTAGGTGCCTATCTTTGTGGTTGAGGTGTGTTTCTTGTAAGCATCAGAATGTTGGATCCTGTTTTTGTATCCAATCTCTTAGCCTGTGCTTTTTTATAGGTGAGTTGAGCCCATTAACATGAAGTGATATTAATGACCAGTTGTTGTTAACTCCGGTCACTTTTTTAGTAGTAGGTTTTGTGTGTTTCCCTTCTTTGAGTTGAGCTGGTGAAGGGTCTCTAGATGTCTGAGATATTGTGGTCAATGTTGGGCTCCTTAGTTAGTGATTTTCCTTCTATTATTTTCTGTAAGGCTGGATTTGTGGCTATGCATTGCTTAAATTTGTTTTTATCCTGGAAAATTTTGTTTTCTCCATTTATAGTGAACGAAAGCTTGGCTGAATATTGTAGTCTGGGCTTGCATCCATGGTCTCTTATTTTTTGCAGTACATCTATCCAGAACCTTCTGGCTTCCATGGTTTCCATAGAGAAGTCAGATGTATGTCTGAAACGTTTTCCCTTATAAGTAACTTGGCCTTTTTCCTTTGCGGCTCTTAATATTCTTTCTTTATTCTGTATATTTTGTGTTTTGATCATTATATGGTGAGGGGATGTTTTTTATTTTTTTGATCCAGCCTATTTGGTGCTCTGTATGCTTCTTTAACCTTCATAGGTACATCCTTCTTCAGGTTGGGAAAGTTTTCTTCTATAATTTTTTTACATAAATTTTCTGGACCATTGAGCTGCACTTCCTCTCCTTCTTCTACTCCAATTATTCTTAGGTTTGGTCTTTTTATTGTTTCCCATATTTTCTGAATGTTTTGTGATGAGAGTTTGTTGGACTTGCTGTTTTCTTTGATCAGTGCATTTATTTTCTATACGTTATCCTCAGAATTGGAGATTCTTTCTTCTATCTCTTGTATTCTGCCTGTTATCCTTGTTTCTGTAGTCTCTATTCGTTTACCTAGATTTTCCATGTCCAGCCGGCCCTCTGTTTGTGTTTTCTTCTTTGCCTCCATTTCAGTTTTCAAGTCATGAACTGTTTCCATTATCTGCTTGATTGTTTTTCCTTGGTTTCCTAGGGTATCATTCACTGATTTCCTCAATTCCTCGAACTTTCTGTTATACTTCTCATCCATTTCTATAATGGCGTTTTTTATATGCTGTTTAAGGGCCTCTATCACTTTCATTAAGTTAGTTTTTTTCCACTTCTTCTTGATTAAGGTGTTCATGTCCTCCTGTTGTGAGGTCGCTGGCTTCTGGTGGTTTGGTGTTGTTTTTCAGATTGTTGGGTGAATTCTTGCATTGGAGTCTGCCCATCTCTTCCTACCAATACTCCCCTAAGGATCTTCCTTTACAGGATCAGGTCTTCTTGCCCACTGATGTACCTTCCCAGTGATGTCACTCCCCAGTGATGTTTCTCCTGTTGTTCAGAACGGATCTCTGTGCTGCTTGGGTGGCTCGCAAACAAAGTGCCCACGTTGCTTGCTGCAGGCAGGCTATGGAGACAAAGGGGCTACCGACCTCCTTTATGCCCTCCCGATTCGGGTTCGGTCCTAGAGTCCAAGCAGGCTGAGCTGGGAGGTGTTATGCCACCAAAGAAGGGAGGGAGGGAGATAGGGGGTGGGGTGATCTGGATGTAAGCTGGATGGGATAGGAAGAGAGAGGAGGTATCGGGCAGTATAGCCCCTGTAGGATGACCAGGAAGTGTAGGCGGGCTGAGGAACTTCTGAGTTCCCCGTTCCCTGATGCCGCAGCACTCACCTCAATGATGTTTCTCCTAGTGCCCAGATCGAAACTCTGTGCTCCTTGTGTAGCTCGCAAACAAAGTGCCCACCATGCTTGCTGCAGGCAGGCTATGGAGACAAAGGAGCTACCGCCCTCCTCTTTGCCCTCCCGATTCGGGTTCGGTCCCAGCGCCCGTGCAGGTTGTGCAGAGAGGTGCTGTGCCGCCAAAGATGGGATTGAGTGAGGGAGACTGTGGGTGGGGGGATCTGGATGTAAGCTGGATGGGATAGGAAGAGAGAGGAGGTATAGGGCAGTATAGCCCCTCCCAAATGACTCTTGACGAGATGGAAACTGTAAATTTTTTAGAACAACATGCTTGTATTTAGAGGCCAGAGCCATTGTCAAACTCCAAAGCCAGATATGTGTGTGTTGCATATGTATGTAATATATATACATAATTTATACATATATAAAATGTTTTTACAATTAGATAACCTGTACTAATAAATCAAATTCCTTTAGGCTTGGTGATCCTTTCTGGATAATTATTTTTTCCTCTTTAGGCTTCCAAATATCCAGAGACTCTTAATTTTTTGGAAGTTGTGTATATTCTTGTAGAGTCAAGAACAGAACTCTGCCCTATTCTTATGAGGTTTCCTTACCATCTGTATGGTTGTCACCTTTGTGGATGAGCTATTATTTCTATGCCTTAAAAGGTTTCTCCTTTTTAAGTTGAATCTTTATGAAGGTTGATGGTATCCATAGGTTTTCTTCTCCTGTAGAAATAAGAGCAAAACACCTTGTCTCCTGGTTTCCCTTATGGGGTCAGCACATCCTTGAAATACACCAGCTGATTTAATTCATAAGATTTTTTTTATCATAAATTGTCTCTCAGCTGACAATGTTCCTTTCTCATTAACTTAAAAAAAATCAAGATTAATATGGCATTATGTAATCTATTTATTAGGGTATTTTCTTTTTTTTTCTTTTTTTATTGAGAAAAGGAGAAAAAAAACAAGTTTCCTCCTCCTCCCAGCCTCCCATTTCCCTCCACCTAAACCCCCCTACGTCCCCTCCTCCCACCCTTCTCCCCCTCCCCCCACTCCTTTCCCCCTCCCTCTCCAGTCCAAAGAGCAGTCAGGGTTTTCTGCCCTGTGGTAAGACCTAGGACCTCCCACCTCCGTCCATATCTAGGAAGGTGAACATCCAAACTGGCTGGGCTCCCACAAAGCCATCACATTACGTAGGATCAAACCCATGTGCCATGGTACTTTGAGTCTCATCAGCCCTCATTGTTCACCATGTTCAGAGAGTCCAGTTTTATCCCATGCTTTTTCAGTCACAGTCCAGCTGGTCATGGTGAGCTCTCAATAGATAAGCTCCACTGTCTCAGTGGGTGGGTGCATCCCTCGTGGTCCCGACTTCTTTGCTCATGTTCTCCCTCCTTCTGCTCCTCATTGGGACTTTGGGAGCTCAGTCCAGTGCTCCAGTGTGGGTCTCTGTCTCTATCTCCATCCATCACCAGATGAAGGTTCTATGATGATATGCAAGATATTTGTCAGTATTGCTCAAGGATAGGGTCATTTCAGGTTCCCTATTCTCAACTGCCCAAGGAACTAACTGGGGACCTCAGCTTGGGCACCTGGGAGCCCCTCCAGGGTCAGGTCTCTTGCCAACCCTAAAGTGGTTCCCTTAACTAAGAATTGTGGTTACGTGCTCCCCTGTCCAACCTTCCTTTATCCCAATCCTCCTGCTTTCCCAAGGCCCGACCACCTTCCCTTCTAACATTTCTCTCCCCATCTCCCCTTACCCCCAACCCACCCCACCCCAAGATCCCAATTTTCTCCCCGGCAATTTTGTCTACTTCCCTTAGCCAAGAGGATAACTATATGTTTTTCCTTGGGTTCCCCTTCTTACTTAGCTTCTTTAGATTCACCTATTGTAGACTCCGTGACCCTTATTTATGGCTAGAAAGCAATTATGAGTGAGTACATCCCATGTTCCTCTTTTTGGGTCTGGGATACCTCACTCGGGATAGTGTTTTCTATTTCCATCCATTTGCATGCAAAATTCGAGAAGTCATTATTTTTTACCGCTGAGTAGTACTCTAATGTGTAGATATTCCATACTTTCTTCATCCATTCTTCCATTGAAGGGCATCTAGGTTGTTTCCAGGTACTGGCTATTACAAATAATACTGCTATGAACAGAGTTGAACAAATGCTTTTGTCATATGGTAGGGCATCTCTTGGGTATATTCCCAAGAGTGGTATTGCTGGGTCCAGGGGTAGGTTGATCCCGAATTTCCTAAGAAACCGAAACACTGACTTCCATAGTGGTTGCACAAGATTGCATTCCCACCAGCAATGGATGAGGGTACCCCTTCCTCCACAACCTCTCCAGCAAAGGTTATCGTTGGTGTTTTTGACTTTAGCCATTCTCACAGGTGTAAGATGATATCTCAAAGTTGTTTTGATTTGCATTTCCCTGATTGCTAAGGAAGTTGACCATGACCTTAAGTGTCTTTTGGCCATTTGAACTTCTTCTGTTGAGAATTCTCTGTTCAGATGAGTGCCCCATTTTTTAATTGGGTTAATTAGCATTTTCAAGTCTGGTTTCTTGAGTTCTCTATATATTGTGGAGATCAGACCTTTGTCAGTTGAGGGGTTGGTGAAGATCTTCTCCCAGTCAGTAGGTTGCCTTTGTGTCTTAGTCACAGTGTCCTTTGCTTTGCAGAAGCTTCTCAGTTTTAGTAGGTCCCATTTATTCAATGTTGCTCTTAATGTCTGTGCTTCTGGGGTTATACATAGGAAGCGATCTCCGGTGCCCATCTGTTGTAGGGTATTTCCCACTTTCTCTTCTATCAGGTTCAGTGTGTTCGGGCTGATATTTAGGTCTTTAATCCATTTGGACTTGAGTTTTGTGCACGGTGAGAGATATGGGTCTATTTTCATTCTTCTACAGGTTGACATCCAGTTGTGCCAGCACCATTTGTTGAAGATGCTTTCTTTCTTCCATTGTATAATTTTAGCTCCTTTATCAAAAATAAGGTGTTCATAGGTTTGTGGGTTAAAATCTGGGTCTTCTATACGATTCCACTGGTTGACTTCTCTGTTTTTATGCCAGTACCACACTGTTTTCATTACTGTAGCTCTGTAATAGAGTTTGAAGTCAGGGATGGTAATGCTCCCAGAAGATCCTTTATTGTATAAAATTGTTTTGGCTATCCTGGGTTTTTTGTTTTTCCATATAAAGTTGATTATTGTCCTCTCCAGATCTGTGAAGAATTTTGATGGGATCTTGATGGGGATTGCATTGAATCTATAAATTGCCTCAGGTACAATTGCCATTTTTACTATGTTGATCCTCCCCATCCAAGAGCAAGGTAGATCCATCCATTTTGTGGTATCCTCTTCAATTTCTTTCTTCAATGCCTTAAAGTTCTTGTCAAATAGATCTTTCACTTCCTTGGTTAGATTTACCCCAAGATATTTAATGCTGAGGTGTTCATAGGTTTGTGGGTTAAAATTCGGGTCTTCTATAAGATTCCATTGGTCGAATTCTGTTTTTATGCCAGTACCACACTATTTTCATCACTGTAGCTCTGTAATAGAGTTTGAAGTCAGGGATGGTAATGCCTCCAGACAATCCTATGTTGTACAGGATTGCTTTGGCTATCCTGGGTTTTTTGTTTTTTCATATAAAGATGATTATTGTCCTCTCTAGGTCTGTGAAGAATTTTGATGGGACCTTGATTGGGATTGCATTGAATCTAAAAATTGCCTTTGGTAGAATTGCCATTTTTACTATGTTGATCCTCCCAAACAAAGAGCAAGGGAGATCCTTTCATTTTCTGGTATACTCCTCAGTTTCTTTCTTCAATGCCTTAAAGATCTTGTCAAATATTTGAAGATGATATGATAGTGTACATAAGCGACCCTCAAAACTCCACCAAAGAACTTTTACAGCTGATAAACAGCTTTAGTAATGTGGCAGGATACAAGATCAACTCCAAAAATGAGTCGCCCTCTTATACACAAAGGATATGGAAGTAGAGAGGGAAATCAGAGAAGCTTCACTATTCACGATAGCCACAAACAGCATAAAATATCTTGGGGTAACTATAACCAAGGAAGTGAAAGATCTATTAGACAAGAAAATTAAGGCATTGAAGAAAGAAACTGAGGAGTATACCAGAAAAAGGAAGGACCTCCGTTGCTCTTGGATTGGGAGGATCAACATAGTAAAAATGGCAATTCTACCAAAGGCAATTTATAGATTCAATGCAATCCCCATCAGGGTCCCATCAAAATTCTCCACAGATCTTGAAAATACCATAATCAACTTTATATGGAAAAACAAAAAAACCCAGGATAGTCAAAACAACCTGATACAATAAAGGATCTGCTGGAGGCAATACCATCCCTGACTTCAAACTCTATTACAGAGCTACAGTGATGAAAACAGTGTGGTACTGGCATAAAAACAGAGAAGTCGACCAATGGAATCGTATAGAAGACCCGAATGTTAACCCACAAACCTATGAACACCTCATTTTCGATAAAGGAGCTAAAGGTATACAATGGAAGAGAGAAAGCATCTTCAACAAATGGTGCTGGCATAACTGGATGTCAACCTGTAGAAGAATGAACATAGACCCATATCTATCACCGTGCACAAAACTCAAGTCTAAATGCATTACAGACCTCAAAATCAGCCCGAACACACTAAACCTGATAGAAGAGAAAGTGGGAAATACCCTACAACAGATGGGCACAGGAGATCGCTTCCTATGTATAACCCCAGAAGCACAGACATAAAGGGCAACATTGAA
This sequence comes from Microtus oregoni, assembly GCF_018167655.1. Taxonomy (NCBI): domain Eukaryota; kingdom Metazoa; phylum Chordata; class Mammalia; order Rodentia; family Cricetidae; genus Microtus; species Microtus oregoni. The sequence continues at coordinate 1,826,068 of NW_024544742.1, read as the reverse complement.
TAAATGGGACCTACTAAAACTGAGAAGCTTCTCTAAAGCATAGGGCACTGTCACTAAGACAAAAAGGAAACCTACTGACTGGGAGATGATCTTCACTAACCCCGCAACAGACAAATGTCTGATCTCCAAAATATATAGAGAACTCAAGAAACTAGACTTTAAAATGCTAATTAACCCAATTAAAAAATGGGGCACTAAACTGAACAGATAATTCTCAACAGAAGTTCAAATGGCCAAAAGACACTTAAGGTCGTGCTCAACTTCCTTAGCAATCAGGGAAATGCAAATCAAAACAACTTTGAGATATCATCTTACACCTGTGAGAATGGCTAAAGTCAAAAACACCAACGATAACCTTTGCTGGAGAGGTTGTGGAGGAAGGGGTACCCTCATCCATTGCTGGTGGGAATGCAACCTTGTGCAACCACTATGGAAGTCAGTATTTCGGTTTCTCAGGAAATTCGGGACCAACTTACCCCTGGACCCAGCAATACCACTCTTTGGAAAAACAGGAGATAGAGAAAGAGACACACACTGGAATTCTGGACTGAGCTCCCAAGGTCCCAATGAGGAGCAGAAGGAGGGAGAACATGAGCAAAGAAGTCGGGACCACGAGGGGTGCACCCACCCACTGAGACAGTGGAGCTGATCTACTGGGAGCTCACCAAGGCCAGCTGGACTGTGACTGAAGAAGCATTGGATGAAACTGGACTCTCTGAACATGGCGAACAATGAGGGCTGATGAGACGCTAAGGACAATGGCATGGGGTTTTGATCCTACTTAATGTTCTGGCTTTGTGGGAGCCTAGCCAGCTTGGATGTTCACCTTCCTAGATATGGACAGAGGCGGGAGGACCTAGGACTTACCACAGGGCAGGGAACCCTGACTGCTCTCTGGATTGGATTGGGAGGGGGAAAGGAGTTTTGGGGAGGGGGAGAAGGGTGGGAGGAGGGGGAGGGAAATGGGAGGCTGGGAGGAGGTGGAGACTTTTTTTCTCCTTTTCTCAATAAAAAAAGAGTCATTTGGTATGGGACAGAAGAAATGTTTTAAGATAATATTTACGTTTTTCCATGCCTATTTTGCCTATATTGTATTTTTCATTGAATATATGTTTATATGAATAATGTTTAAGTTTTGCACAATGAACAGTAGACTTTTCTACAGTAATCTTTGAAATTTCCAGGAAGAAGACAGGGCCCACAACAATTAGTCCACCTGGTTGATATAACATCATGACAATGATAGTGCTTCTATAACACCAGTTTTTGCTACAAACTTCTCAAAATGTTTTCAACTTCGTTAGCTGAAATGGTATACCTTCTTACAACATGCTGGCCAGAACTCCAATTAAGAACTTCAGAAAATCCCTATTGACTACTCAGAGAACTTTTGCAATTATACAAAACAGTAATCTTGGAACTTAAGTGACATTTTAGTTTTACAGGATCCCATAGAAAAACATTCCCCATGACTACTGGAAGCAATCCTAGAAGATGACATTCCATTTCCCAACAAAGTTTGTCCTCAGGGTTAGGAACATCATTTAGGGGTTTATTACAACTCATATAAGATTAGAGTTTGGGAAGGAAGTTATGTAGGCCCAGAGATCTCCTTGAAATAAAATAGTGGAAATTGAATGGAATAATAGCTTACTCACACTAATAACAATAGTAATAGTGCTATTATTTATAGACAATTTATATTGGTATAGATTCTTGTATATTGATACAATTTCTAATTTCTAATTTCTAATTCTATTTGTTATTTTGAATATGCTCCTATTTCTGTTTACAATGTGTGTATACCTATGCAAAGTTATGTTGTCAGATTGTATGCATGCATGCATCTACCTCAGTTTAAGGCATTTTGTATATTGACAAAACTTATGATATATTTATCATGTGGCATTATATATTTCTACCTCTGATCAAGATACTTATGCACTGCTTGTATTTCGAGGTCATTGTTCTCTTTTGCTGCACAGTTCTTTAAAGATTATTTAATATTCTGATATAAATCTTAATCTTTAAGATATATAGGTATTAAATATTATACGTCAACAGCCATTCATGCTTATAATAATTATAGTCAGAATAACTAGATTATTTAGATACACACAGATTGTATTCTGCATAGATAGATAATCATCAATCATTTCAAAGATCTGTAGAGCATGGCATTTAAATAAATTAGGACTCTGTTGATGTGAGGCACACTTGCTCCTGGCAGCACTGATCTATTCCCAAGAAAATGTTGAGCACCAAAGACACTTCCTTTGGATCTTGTTTTCTTCTTGGCACAACTGGCCTTTGGGCAAGAAACTGTATGATGTCCAGACTAGACAAGCATGATATAAAAAAAGACTCCCAAACCTTGACAAGACAGGGGAAGACAGTTTTGAAAATTTTTCCTGCCTCTGAATATGGTCAATCAGTTACCTAGGTCTTAGCCAAAGTTGGTTGCTTCAACACTGTAAATGAAACTTTTGGTGACTGCCCAGGTAGCCGGTTGTCTTTGTCATTTATGCACATTTTGGAAGCTGCTTGACTACACTTTCTGCATAATCAAGTAATACTTTCTCAGGCCTTCAATAGGACTAAAGATTAGATAACTCTAGTTTCCATCCTCTTATGATGTTACCAAATCATTTCTAATACAAGACTTAGATCCTTAGAATAGAATGATTATTAAAACACTTAGCATATGCTCCTTGCTTAATATTCTTTATGTTGATTGTAATTCTAATTTTATATTTGATGTCCTTCCTTAGTGTATATAATTATGTATTGGGATTGGAAATCTCTTATTTAGACAAAAGGGAGAGATGATGGGAAATCTTCTTCAGCCAATGTCCTCTAAAAGGCTGGACCAGGACGGAGCATGACTTTTGGGTACCTAAATAGCCACCATCCAACCCAGTTCACTCTCTACTTTCTGACTCCACACTTTGAGCTTAGACCTTCCCGTCCTATTTCTTTTTTTTTATTTTTATTATTTATTTATTTTTTGAAGAAATTTGTATTGATTTATTTTTTTTATTGAGAAAAGAAGAAAAAAGACATAAACAAAAATCAAGTTTCCGCCTCCTCCCAGCATCCCATTTCCCTCCCCCTCCTCCCACCCTTCTCCCCCTCGTCCCGCCCTTCTCCCCCTCGCCCACTCGTCTCCCCATCCCTCTCCAGTCCACAGAGCAGTCCCGGTTCCCTGCCCTGTGGTAAGTCCTAGGTCCCCCCTCTTTCCATATCTAGGAAGGTGAACATCCAAACTGGCTAGGCTCCCACAAAGCCAGCACATTAAGTAGGATCAAAACCCCGTGCCATTGTCCTTGGCATCTCATCAGGCCTCATTGTTCGCCATGTTCAGAGAGTCCGGTTTTATCCCAAGCTTTTTCAGTGACAGTCCAGCTGGCCTTGGTGAGCTCCCAGTAGATCAGCTCCACTGTCTCAGTGGGTGGGTGCATGCCTCATGTTCCCGACTTCTTTGCTCATGTTCTCCCTCCTTCTGCTCCTCATTGGTACCTTGGGAGTTCAGTCCAGTGCTCCTGTGTGGGTCTCTGGCTCTATCTCTATCCATCACCAGATGAAGGTTCTATGATGATATGCAAGATATTCATCAGTATTGCTCTAGGATAGGGTCATTTCAGATTCCCAATCCTCAGCAGCCCAAGGAACTAACTGGGAACCCAATCTTGGGCACTTGGGAGCCACTCTAGGGTCGAGTCTCTTGCCCACCCTAAAGTGGCTCCCTTTACCTAAGAATTGTGGTTCCGTGCTCTCCTATCCACCTTTCCTTTATCCCAATTCTCCTGTTTCCCAAAGTCCCCCCTCCTTCCCTTCTCACTTTTCTCTTCCCATCTCCCCTTACCCACATCCCACCCCACCCCCAAGATCCCAATATTCTCCCCGGCAATTTGGTCTACGTCCCTTAGCCAAGAGGATAACTATATGTTTTTCCTTGGGTTCATCTTCTTACTTAGCTTCTTTAGGTTCACCTATTGTAGACTCCGTGGCCCTTATTTATGGCTAGAAACCAATTATGAGTGAGTATATCCCATGTTCATATTTTTGGGTCTGGGACACCTCAATCAGGATAGTGTTTTCTATTTCCATCCATTTACATGCAAAATTCGAGAAGTCATTGTTTTTTACCGCAGCATAGTACTCTAGCGTGTATATATTCAATACTTTCTTCATGCATTCTTCCATTGAAGGGCATCTAGGTTGTTTCCAGGTTCTGGCTATTACAAATAGTACTGCTATGAACATAGTTGAACAAATGCTTTTGTCATATGATAGAGCATCTCTTGGGTGTATTCCCAGGAGTGATATTGCTGGGTCCAAGGGTAAGTTGATCCCGAATTTCCTGAGAAACCGAAACACTGACTTCCACAGTGGTTGCACAAGATTGCATTCACACCAGAAATGGATGAGGGTACCCCTTCCTCCACAGCCTCTCCGGCAAAGGTTATCTTTGGTGTTTTTGACTTTAGCAATTCTGACAGGTGTAAGATGATATCTCAAGGTTGTTTTGATTTGCATTTCCCTGATTGCTAAGGAAGTTGAGCATGACCTTAAGTGTCTTTTGGCCATTTGAACTTCTTCTGTTGAGAATTCTCTGTTCAGTTCAGTGCCCCATGTTTTAATTGGGTTAATTAGCATTTTAAAGTCTAGTTTCTTGAGTTCTCTATATATTTTTGAGATCAGACCTTTGTCTTATGCGGGGTTGGTGAAGATCTTCTCCCAGTCAGTAGGTTGCCTTTGTGTCTTAGTGACAATATCCTTTGTTTTACAGAAGCTTCTCAGTTTAAGTAGGTCCCATTTATTCAATGTTGCCCTTAATGTCTGTGCTTCTGGGGTTATACATAGGAAGCGATCTCCTGTGCCCATCTGTTGTAGGGTATTTCCCACTTTCTCTTCTATCAGGTTCAGTGTGTTCGGGCTGATATTGAGGTCTTTAATCCATTTGGACTTGAGTTTTGTGCACGGTGATGGATATGGGTCTATTTTCAATCTTCTAAAGGATGACATCCAGTTGTGCCAGCACCATTTGTTGAAGATGCTTTCTTTCTTCCATTGTATACTTTTAGCTCCTTTATTGAAAGTAGGTTTGTGGGTTAAAATCCAGGTCTTCTATACGATTCCATTGGTCGACTTCTCTGTTTTTATGCCAGTACCACACTGTTTTCATTACTGTTGCTCTGTAATAGAGTTTGAAGTCAGGGATAGTAATGCCTCCAGAAGATCCTTTATTGAATAGGAATTTTTTGGCTATCCTGGGTTTTTTTTTATTTTTCCATATAAAGTTGATTATTGTCCTCTCCAGATCTGTGACGAATTTTGATGGGATCTTGATGGGGATTGCTTTGAATCTATAAATTGCCTTTGGTAGAATTACCATTTTTACTATGTTGATCCTCGCAATCCAAGAGCAGGGGAGGTCCATCCATTTTTTGGTATCCTCTTCAATTTCTTTCTTCAATACCTTAAAGTTCTTGTCAAATAGATCTTTCACTTCCTTGGTTAGATTTACCCCAAGATATTTTATGCTGTTTGTGGCTATTGTGAATGGTGAAGCTTCTCTGATTTCCCTCTCTGCTAACATATCCTTTGTGTATAAGAAGGCGACTGATTTTTGGGAGTTGATCTTGTATCCTGCCACATTACTAAAGCTGTTTATCAGCTGTAAAAGTTCTTTGGTGGAGTTTTGGGGGTCGCTTAAGTACACTATCATATCATCTGCAAATAACGAAAGTTTAACTTCTTCCTTTCCAATTCGAATCCCCTTGATCCCATTATGTTGTCTTATTGCTATTGCTAGAATTTCAAGCATTATATTGAAGAGGTATGGCGAGAGTGGACAGCCTTGTCGTGTTCCTGAGTTAAGCGGGATGGCTTTGAGTTTTACTCCATTTAATTTGATGTTAGTTGTCGGCTTGCTGTATATAGCTTTTATTATATTTAGGTATGACCCTTGTATCCCTAATCTCTCCAAGACTTTTAACATAAATGGATGTTGAATTTTGTCAAATGCTTTTTCAGCATCTAATGAAATGATCATATGGTTTTTTTTCTTTCAGTTTATTTATATGCTGGATTACATTGATAGATTTTTGTAGTTGAACCAGCCCTGCATCTCAGGAATGAAGCCAACTTGATCATAAGGGATAATTTTTCAAATGTGTTCTTGGATTCAATTTGCCAGTATTTTGTTGAGGATTTTTGCGTCGATATTCATGAGTGAGATTGGCCTGTAGTTCTCTTTCCTGGTTGAGTCTTTGAGTGCTTTTGGTATCAGAGTAATTGTGGCTTCATAAAAGGAATTTGGTAATGACCCTTCTATTTCTATATTGTGGAATACATTAAGGAGTAAAGGTACTAGGACTTCTTGGAAGTTCTGGTAGAATTCTGCATTGTAACCATCTGGTCCTGGGCTTTTATTGGTAGGGAGGTTTTTGATAACAGCTTCTAATTCTTTGCGACTGACAGGTCTGTTTAGGTTGTTCACCTGGTCCTGGTTTTAGTATTGTAAATGGTATTTATCTAAAAACGAGTCCATTTCTTTTACATTTTCCAGTTTTGTGGCATACAGGCTTCTGTAGTAAGATCTAATGACTCTCTGATTTTCCTCTGTGTCTGTGGTTATGTCCCCCTTTTCATTTCTGATCTTATTAATTTGCATGTTCTCTCTCTGCCGTTTGATTAATTTGGATAGGGGTTTATCAATCCTGTTGATTTTCTCCAGGAACCAGCTTTTTGTTTCATTGATTCTTTGGATTGTTTTCTGTGTTTCTATTTTGTTGATTTCAGCCCTCAGTTTGATTATTTCCAGTTTTCTACTCCTCCTAGGTGAGTCTGCTTCTTTATATTCTAGAGCTTTCAAGTGGGCTGTTAAGTCTCCAATATGTGCTTTCTCTGTTTTCTTTAGGTGGGCACTTAGTGCTAAGTGCTATGAACTTTCCTCTTAGCACTGCTTTCATGGTGTCCCATAAGTTCGAGTATATTGTTTCTTTATTTTCATTGAATTCAAAGAAAACTTTAATTTCTTCCTTAATCCAGGTATGGTTCAGTAGTTGACTGTTCAGTTTCCTTGAGTTTGTAGGCTTTCTGGGGGTAGCATTGTTGTTGAATTATAACTTTAATCCATGGTGATCTGATAAGACACAGGTGGTTACTAATATTTTTTTGTAACTGTGTAAGTTAGCTTTGTTACTGAGTATGTGGTCAATTTTCGAGAAGGTTCCATGAGCTGCAGAGAAGAAGGTATATTCTTTCCTCTTTGGGTGGAATAATCTAGAGATGTCTGTTAAGTCCATTTGCTTCATTACCCCCATTAATTCTCTAATTTCTCTGTTAGGTTTCTGTCTGATTGACCTGTCCATTGGTGAGAGAGGAGTGTTGAAGTCTCCTACAATTAGTGTGTGCGGTTTGATGGCTGCCTTGAGTTTTAGTAATGTTTCTTTTACATACGTGGGTGCTTTCATATTAGGGGCATAGATATTCAGGATTGAGACTTCATCCTGATGAATTGTTCCTGTTATGAGTATAAAATGTCCCTCCCCATCTCTTCTGATTGATTTAAGTTTGAAGTCAACTTTGTTAGAAATTAGTATGGCCACACCTGCTTGTTTCTTAGGTCCATTTGCTTGATAAGCCTTTTCCCAGCCCTTTACTCTGAGTAGGTGCCTGTCTTTGTGGTTGAGGTGTGTTTCTTGTAGACAGCAGAATGTTGGATCCTGTTTTCTTATCCAATCTCTTAGCCTGTGCCTTTTTATAAGTGAGTTGAGCCCATTGATATTAAGTGATATTAATGACCAGTGGTTGTTAACTCCGGTCACTTTTTTAGTACTAGGGTTTGTGTGTTTCCCTTCTTTGATTTGCGGTGGTGAAGGGTCTCTAGATGTCTGAATTATTTTGGTCATTGTTGGACTCATTGGTTAGTGATTTTCCTTCTATTATTTTCTGTAAGGCTGGATTTCTGGCTACATATTGATTAAATTTGTTTTTATCCTGGAAAATTTTGTTTTCTCCATTTATAGTGAATGAAATTTTGGCTAGATATAGTAGTCTGGGCTTGCATCCGTGGTCTCTTAATTTTTGGAGTACATCTAACCAGGCTTTCATTTTTTCCATAGAGAAATCAGGTGTAAGTCTGATAGGTTTACCTTTATAAGTAACTTGGCCTTTTTCCTTTGCGGCTCTTAATATTCTTTCTTTATTCTATATATTTTGTGTTTTGATTATTATATGGCTAGGGGATGTTTTCTTTTGATCCAGCCTATTTGGTGTTCTGTATGCTTCTTGAACCTTCATAGGTACCTCTTTCTTCAGGTTGGGAAAGTTTTCTTCTATAATTTTATTAAGTATATTTTCTGTACCATTGAGCTGCACTTCTTCTCCTTCTTCTACTCCAATTATTCTTAGGTTTGGTCTTTTTATTGTGTCCCATATTTCCTGAATGTTTTGTGATGAGAGTTTGTTGGACTTGCTGTTTTCTTTGATCAGAGCATTTATTTTCTCTATGTTATCCTCAGAATCTGAGATTCTTTCTTCTATCTCTTGTATTCTGCTGGATATGCTTGATTCTGTAGTGTCTATTCGTTTACCTAGATTTTCCATGTCCAGCCGGCCCTCTGTTTGTGTTTTCTTCTTTGCCTCCATTTCAGTTTTCAAGTCATGAACTGTTTCCATTATCTGCTTGATTGTTTTTCCTTGGTTTCCTAGGGTATCATTCACTGATTTCCTCAATTCCTTGAACTTTCTGTTATACTTCTCATCCATTTCTATAAGGGCATTTTTTATATGCTGTTTAAGGGTGTCAATCACTTTCATGAAGTCAGTTTTTTCTACTTCTTCTTGATTAAGCTGTTCATATTTTCCTGTTGTGAGGTCACTGGCTTCTGGTGGTTTTGTATTGTTTTTCAGATTGTTGGGAGAATTCCTGCATTGGCGTCTGCCCATCTCTTCCTCCCAATACTCCCCTTTGGATCTTCTTTTACAGGATCAGGTCTTCTTGCCCACTGATGTACCTTCCCAGTGATGTCACTCCCCAGAGATGTTTCTCCACAATGATATTTCACTTGGGGCCCAGATCGAAACTCTGTGCTGCTTGGTTAGCTCACGAACAAAGGACCCACCCTGATCGCTGCGGGCAGGCTATGGTAACAAAGGAGCTGCAGGCCACCCCTTTGTCCTCCCGGTTCGGGTTCGGTCTCAGCGCCCTAGCAGGTTGCTATGCGGCCAAAGAAGGGAGGGAGGGAGGGAGACAGGGGGTGGGGGGATCTGGATGTAGGCTGTATGGAATAGGAAGAGAGAGGAGGTGTGGGCAGTATAGCCCCTGTAGGATGGCCAGGAATTGTGGGCAGGCTGAGGTATGTTCCCAGCTGCCGCAGCACTCACTCACCACAATGATGTTTCACTCGGTGCCCAGATCGAAACTCCTCGCTGCTTGGTTAGCTGGCTGACAAAGGGCCCACCCTGCTTGCTGCGGGCAGGCTATGGGAACAAAGGAGCTACCGGCCACCCCTTTGTCCTCCGGGTTCGGTTTGGGTCCCAGCGCCTTATTTATATTTTTTATTGAAAAAAAAAATGTCCGCCTCCTCTCAGCCTCCCATTTCCCTCCCCCTTCTCTCCCTCCTCTCCCCCTCCCCCCCACTCATCTCCCCCTCCCTCTCCAGGCTGAAGAGCAATCAGGGTTTCCTGCACTGTGGAAAGTCCAAAGTCCTCCCCCCCTCTATCCTTGTCTAGGAAGGTGAACATCCAAACTGGCTAGGCTCCCACAAAGCCAGGACATTAATTAGGATCAAAACCCAGTGCCATTGACCTTGGCTTCTCAGCAGCTCTCATTGTCCACGATATTCAGAGAGTCCAGTTTTATCCCATGCTTTTTCAGTCACAGTCCAGCTGGCCTTGGTGAGCTCCCAGTAGATCAGCCCCATTGTATCAGTGGGTGGGTGCACCCCTCATGGTCCTGACTTCCTTGCTCATCTTCTCCCTCCTTCTGCTCCTCATTGGGACCTTGGGAGCTCAGTCCAGAATTCCAATGTGGGTCTCTGTCTCTATCTCCATCCATTGCAAGATGAAGGTTCTATGACAAGATATTCATCAGTATTGCTATAGGATAGTGTCATTTCAGGTTCCCTATCCTCAGCTGCCCCAGAAACTCACTGAAGATATCGCCCTGGGCACCTTGGAGCACCTGTAGGTCCATGTCTCTTGCCAACCCTAAGATTTCTCCCTTAATTAAGATATTTGCTTCCCTGCTCCCCTATGCAACCTTACTTTATCCCAATCATCCCATTTCCACATGCTCCCCCCATCCTCCCCTTCTCACTTTTCTCTCCCCATCTCCCCTTACCCCCCTCCCATCCCACCCCCAAGGTCCCAATTTTTTGCCCGGCAATCTTGTCTACTTCCCTTAACCAGGAGGATAGCGATATGTTTTTCTTTGGGTTCACCTTCTTATTTAGCTTCTTTAGGATATCAAATTATAGACTCACTGACCTTTATTTATGGCTAGAAATCAATTATGAGTGAGTACATCCCATGTTCATCTTTTTGGGTCTGGGTTACCTCACTCAGGATAGTGTTTTCTATTTCCATCCATTTGCATGCAAAATTCAAGAAGTCATTGTTTTTTTACCGCAGCATAGTACTCTAATGTGTATATATTCCACACTTTCTTCATCCATTCTTCCACTGAATGACACCCTTCCTATTTCTTAAGTTTTCTCTTTTATAAAAAAAAATTCTTAGAATACACTATTTGGGATTATTTGACTCTCATTCAACATCATAGTAGATTCATCAAAGAAAATGATAAATCTATCAAATTCTTAAAACATTTATGAAATCTCAGACACCATGAAAAGAGAAGAATGAGGTCAAGACCATGATGGGGACACCCACTGTAACACCTTATCTGAGCTAATAGAAGTCTTCCAACTCCATCTTGACAGTGAGGAAACCTGCATAGGACCAAACTAGGAATATAGGTGAGAGTTGTATGCCTGCGTCAGACTGTGGGGCCACTGGATTTGTCCCTACTGCTTTTTCTGTGTTTTTAGTACCCATTTTCCCTAGAGAGATACGTTGCTCAGCCTAGATATAGTGGGTGGGGCAGTGGTCTTGCATCAGAGCAATGATTTAGACTTGTTGACTACCTATGGCAATCCTTACCTTCTCAGAGGAATGGATGCGGATAGGATAGGTTGGAAGGGGGAAGGTGAAGGGAGCAGGAGAATAGGAAGTAGTGGGAAATTGATTTTGCATGTGAAAAGAGAAAATTGTTTTAAAATTAATTTTAAAATATGACTGTAGATTTTTTTAGTTTTTATTGGGCTCTACATTTTTCTCTGCTGCCCTCACTGCCTCTCTCCTCCACTTCGACCCTCTCCCAAAGTCCCCGTGCACTCTAATTTCTCAGAACTTCTTCTCTTTTTCTACTTCCCATGTAGATTAGATCTATGTATGTCTCTCTTAGTGTCTTTATTGTTGTCTAAGTTCTTTGGGATTGTGATTTGTAGATATTCCAACAGTTTAATAGAAGTGTTTTCTGCATGTAGTTGCCCCTAATATTTTGATTTCATTTTGAGTCCATTCTTTCTTTCTCGTGGTTAGGTGACTCTTACAATATTGCCTGCTGTCTCAAAGAACTAGCAATGGAATTAGTTGGTTCTGTGTATTCATTTCTATCCAAGATCTGCTGTGATTTTTATTATTTCTCTCTGTCCACTGCAATTGGCTTTAAATGGTTGTTTTCTTGTGATTTTTGAGTTATATCTTTTAGCCATACATTTGTTCTCTGTTGATATTTTACTGTAGGCACTTTTAGTTATAAATTTCTCTCATATGATAGTTTTTAGTATGTTCAAGAAGTTTTACTCTTTTATGTTTGCTTTTTCATTCCATTCCATGAAGCTTTTTTTCCTACTTATTCTCTTTAACTGTTCCTTATTCAGTAACAATTTGTTTAAACTCCATGAGTTTTCATTTACTAGCAAGGTTTTCCTTGCTGTTAATATAAGTTTTCCTTTTCATTGTCATCAAAGGGGATACATTCAGTTAAATAAATCTTTTGAATTAAAAAAATCAGTGTTTTTATTTTTACTTAGTTCTTTGAGAATTTGGTCACATGTGTTTTGGTCATTCATTTTCCTCCCCATCTCTCTCAGATCCATCCCATTTTCTACCCACCCAGTTCTTATTTTCTGCCATAATCAATGACCACTCTGCAGTCGCTCACTTTATTGCCCTTAACTAGCTTTGGGTCTTTCTATTCACTGCCATCTACTGCAAAGAAAAACTTTTGTGCTGAGAGTTGACCAATTTACTAATCTGTGGGGGTAACAATTAGCATTTACTTTAGGCCTATCTAAAAGATTGAGAATCAATATCAATGAACTTTGTTCTGTTGGTCAGAAATTCTGTCATTGAGAGAAATCTTTCAGGTTAGCCCACAAAGTGATGGGCTGATTCACTGCCCCTCTTGCTTTAAGAATTTCATATGTGGAACTGTTTTGCATGATTTACACTCACACTCCACAACAACCCCTTCTGTTCCCACCTTCTCAAATTCAAGGACAGTCACAAAGTCTTCTAAGTGCTCAAGAGGTGTGCATTAACTACAGTAGGCGAGAAGTTGTTAGGATTTCTAAGAAGACAGCTCCCTTCCCTTAGGCCATAAACACTAGGTTTTTGTAGTAAGACCTAATGATTCTCTGAATTTCCTCAATGTCTGTTATTATGTCCCCATTTTCATTTCTGATCTTGTTAATTTGCATGTTCTCTCTCTGCCTTTTGATTAGTTTGGATAAGGGTTTGTCAATCTTGTTGATTTTCTCAAAAAAAACAGCGCTTTGATACATTGATTCTTTGGATTGTTATGTGTTTCTATTTGTTAATTTCAGTGCTCAGTTTTTTTTCAAGCCTTGTACTTCTCCTGGGTGAGTCTGCTTCTTTTTTCCAGAGCTTTCAGGTGTTATATTAAGTCTCTAATGTGTGCTTTCTCTGTTTTCTTAATGTGGGCACTTAGTGCTATAAACTTCCCTATTAGCACTGCTTTTATAAGGTCCCATAGGTTTGGGTATGTTCTATCTTTATTTTTGTTGAATTCAAGAAAGACTAAAATTTCTTTCTTATTTCTTCCCTGACCCAGGGGTGGTTCATTAGTTGACTGTTCAGCTTCCATGAATTTCTAAGCTTTCAGAGGATAGAATTGTTGTTAATTAACTTTACTCCATGGTGATCCAATAAGACACAGGTGGTATTCCAATTTTTTGTATCTTTACAGATACATGTTTGCTTTGTTACTGTGTATGGGATCAATTTTTGAAAAGGTCCCATGAGGTGCTGAGAAGAAGGTATATTCTTTCCTATTTGAGTGGAATGTTCTATAGATGTCTGTTAAGTCCACTTGATTCATTACCTCCATTAATTCTCTTATTTCTCTGTTAGGTTTCTGTCTGATTGACCTATCCATTGGTGAGAGAGGAGTGTTGAAGTCTCCTACTATTAGTGTGTGCAGTTTGATGGCAGCCTTGAGTTTTAGTAATGTTTCTTTTATGTACATGGGTGCTTTTATATTAGGGGCATAGATATTCAGGATTGAGACTTCATCCTGATGAAATGTTCCTGTTAGGAGTATAAAATGTCCCTTTCCATTTCTTCTGATTGATTTTAGTTTGAAATCAACTTTGTTAGCAATTAGTATGGCCACACCTGCTTCTTTCTTAGGTCCATTAGCTTGATAAGCCTTTTCCCAGCCCTTTACTCTGAGTAGGTGCCTGTCTTTGTGGTTCAGGTGTGTTTCTTGTAAAGAGGAGAATGTTGGATCCTGTTTTCTTATGCAATCTCTTAGCCTGTGCCTTTTTATAAGTGAGTTGAGCCCATTGACATTAAGTGATATTAATGACCTGTGGATCTTAACTCTGTTCAATTTCTTAGTAGTAGGTTTTGTGTGTTTCCCTTCTTTGAGTTGTGTTGGTGAAGGTTCTCTAGATGTCTGAGTTATTGTGGTCATTGTTGGACTCCTTGGTTAGTGATTTTCCTTCTATTATTTTCTGTAAGGCTGGATTTGTGGCTATGCATTGCTTAAATTTGTTTTTATCCTGGAAAATTTTGTTTTCTCCATTTATAGTGAACGAAAGCTTGGCTGGGTATAGTAGTCTGGGCTTGCATCCATGGTCTCTTATTTTTTGCAGTACATCTATCCAGGATCTTCTGGCTTTCATGGTTTCCATAGAGAAGTCAGGTGTAAGTCTGATAGGTTTACCTTTATAAGTAACTTGGCCCTTTTCCTTTGCAGCTCTTAATATTCTTTCTTTATTCTGTATGCATTGTGTTTTGATTATTATATGGCAAGGGGATTTTTTTTTGATCCAGCCTATTCAGTGTTCTGTATGCTTCTTGATCCTTCATAGGTACATCTTTCTTTAGGTTGGGAAAGTTTTCTTCTATAATTTTATTAAGTATATTTTCTGGACAGTTGAGCTGCACTTCTTCTCATTCTTATACTCCAATTATTCTTAAATTTGGTCATTTAGTGTGTCCCATATTTCCTGAATGTTTTATGATGAGAGTTTGTTGGACTTGTTGTTTTCTTTGATCCGTGTGTTTATTTTCTCTATGTTATCTTCAGAATCCGAGATTCTTTCTTCTATATCTTGTATTCTGCAGGTTATGCTTGTTTCTGTAGTCTCTATTTGTTTACCCAGACTTTTCATGTCCAGTCGGCCTTCTGTGTTTTCTTCTTTGCCTCCATTTCAGTTTTCAAGTCTTGAACTGTTTCCATTATCTGTTTGATTGTTTTTCCTTGGTTTCCTAGGATTTATTCAATTCTTCAAACTTTCTGTTATACTTCTCATCCATTTCTATAAGGGCATTTTTTACATGCTGATTAAGGGCATCAATCACTTTCATAAAGTCAATTTTTTCTACTTCTTCTTGATTAAGGTGTTCCTGTCCTTCTGTTGTGATTTCGTTGGGTTCTGATCGTTTCGTGCTGTTTTTCAGATTGTTGGGTGAATTCTTGCATTGGCGCCTACCCATCTCTTCCTCCAATTACTCCCCTATGGATCTTCTTTTACAGGATCAGGTCTCCTTGCCTACTGATGTATCTTCCTAGTGATGGCACTCCCCATTGATGGCTCTCCTGGTGCTCGAGTGATGTCTCTCCTGGTGCCAAGATCAGATCTCCATGCTGGTTGGGTAGCCCAATGATGGATCTCCTGGTGCCAAGATCAGATCTCCGTGCTGGATGAGTAGCTCGTAAACAAAGCAGCTACCTTGCCTGCTGCAGGCAGGCTATTGAAACAAAGGAGCTCCCGCCAGCTAGGTTGCCCTCGGGATTCAGCCCCAGCGCCATGAAGAGGGAAGGAAGGCTGAAGGGGGAGGGTTCAGGATGCAGGCTGGGTGGCATAGGAAGAGAGAGGCAGTATGCTGGGAGTATAGGCCCAGCAGGAAGCCCAGGAAGTATAGGGAGGATGAGGAAAGTCTGAGTTCCCTGTCCCGGGCTGCTGCCACGGGTCTAAAACTCACCCCAATGATGACTCTCCTGGTGCAGAGATCAGATGTCCGTGCTGATTGGGTAGCTCATAAACAAATCGCCTACCATGCTTGCTGCAGGCAGGCTATTGAAATAAATGAGCTCCCGTCTGCTAGATTGCCCTCGGGGCTCTTCTATCTCTTGTATTCTGTTGGTTATGCTTGCTCATCTCTGTAGTCTCTGTTTATTTACCTAGATTTTCCATATCCAGATGGCCCTAGGTTTTTGTTTTCTTCATTAACTTCCTTTCAGTTTTTAAGTCTTGAACTGTCTCCATTATCTATTTGATTGTTTTTTTTTCTTGTTTCCCAGGGTATCTTAGGAATATATTCATTTCTTCAATCCTTTTGATATTCTTCCATTCATATATTTTATTTTTTTTTATTGAGAAAAGGAAAAAAAAGTATCCGCCTCCACCCAGCCTCCCATTTTCTTCCCCCTCCTCAAACCCTTCTCGCACTCTTTCAAACACCGTTCCCCCTCCCTGTCCAGTCCAAAGAGCAGTCAGGGTTCCCTGCACTGTGGAAAGTCCAAGGTCCGCCCACATCTATCCAAGTCTAGGAAAGTGAACATCCAAACTGGCTAGGCTCCCACAAAGCCAGAACATGAAGTAGGGTCAAAACCCCGTGCCATTGTCCTTGGCTTCTCATCAGTCCTCATTTTTCACCATGTTTAGAGAGTCCGGTTTTATCCCATGCTTTTTCAGTCACAATCCAGCTGGCCTTGGTGAGCTCCCAGTAGATCAGCCCCATTGTATCACTGGGTGGGTGCACACCTCGTGGTCCTGACTTACTTGCTCATCTTCTCCCTCCTTCTGCTCCTCATTGGGACCTTGGGAGCTCAGTCCAGTGCTTCAGTGTGGGTCTCTGTCTATATCTCCATCCATCACCAGATGAAGGTTCTATGGCAAGACATTCATCAGTATTGCTATAGGATAGGGGCAGTTCAGGTTCCCTATCCTCAGCTGCCCAAGAGAATAACAGGGGACATCACCATGGGCTCCTGGGAGCCAACCTAGGGTCAAGTCTCTTGCCAACCCTAAACTGGATCTCTTAACTAAGAATTGTGCTTCCATGCTCCCCATCCAAACTTCCTTTATCTTAATCCTCCTGTTTCCCCAAGTTCACCCCCTCCTTCCCTTCTCACTTTTCTCTCCCAATCTCCCCTTAGCCCCATCACACCCAACCCCAAGGTTCCCAATTTTCTCCCCGGCAATTTTGTCTACTTGCCATAGCCAAGAGGAAAACTATATGTTTTTCCTTGGGTTCCCCTTCTTATTTAGCTTCTTTAAGTTCACCAATTGTACTCTCCATGACACATATTTATGGCTAGAAATGAAATATGAGTGAATACATCCTATGTTCATATTTTTGGGTCTGGGATACCTCACTCAGGATAGTGTTTTCTATTTCCATCCATTGCATGCAAAATTTGAGAAGTCATTGTTTTTTACCGCAGCGTAGTACTCTAGCGTGTATATATTCCATACTTTCTTCATCCATTCTTCCATTGAAGGACATCTAGGTTGTTTCCAGGTCCTGGCTATTACAAATAATACTGCTATGAACATAGATGAACAAATGCTTTTGTCATATGATAGGGCATCTCTTGGGTATATTCCCAAGAGTGATATTGCTGGGTCCAGGGGTAGGTTGATCCCGAATTTCCTGAGAAACCGAAACACTGATTTCCACAATGGTTGCACAAGATTGCATTCCCTCCAGTAATGAATGAGGGTACCCTTCATCCAAAGCCTCTCCAGCAATGGCTATCCTAGGTGTTTTTGACTTTAGCCATTCTGACAGGTATAAGATGATATCTCAAAGTTGTTTTGATTTGCATTTCCCTGATTGCTAAGGAAGTTGAGCATGACCTTAAGTGTCTTTTGGCCATTTGAACTTCTTCTGTTGAGAATTATCTGTTCAGTTTAGTGCCCCATTTTTAATTGGGTTACTTAGCATTTTAAAGTCTAGTTTCTTGAGTTCTCTATATATTTTTGAGATCAGACCTTTGCCTTATGCGGGGTTGGTGAAGATCTTCTCCCAGTCAGTAGGCTGCCTTGTTGTCTTAGTGTCCTTTGCTTTAGAGAAGCTTCTCAGTTTTAGTAGGTCCCATTTATTCAATGTTGCCCTTAATGTCTGTGCTGCTAGGGACATACATAGGAGGCAATCTCCTGTGCCCATCTGTTGTAGGGTACGTCCCACTTTTTCTTCTATCAGGTTCAGTGTGTTCGGCTGATATTGAGGTCTTTATTCCATTTGGACTTGAGTTTTGTTCATGGTGATAGATATGGGTCTATATTCATTCTTCTACAGGTTGACATCCAGTTGTGCCAGGACCATTTGTTGAAGATGTTTTCTTTCTTCCATTGTATACTTTTAGCTCCATTATCTACAATGAGGTGTTCAAAGGTTTGTGGGATAAAATCTGGGTCTTCTATACGATTCCATTGGTCGACTTCTCTGTTTTTATGCCAGTACCACACTGTTTTCATTACTGTAGCTCTGTAATAGAGTTTGAAGTCAGGAATGGTAATGCCTCCAGACAATCCTTTATTACATAGGATTGTTTTGGCTATCCTGGGTTTTTTGTTTTTTCATATAAAGTTGATTATTGTTCTCTCAATTTCTGTGAAGAATTTTCATCGGACCCTGATGGGGATTGCATTGAATCTATAAATTGCCTTTGGTAGAATTGCCATTTTTACTATGTTGATCCTCCCAATGCAAGAGCAAGGGAGGTCCTTCCATTTTCTGGTATCCTCTTCAATTTCTTTCGTTAATGCCTTAAAGTTCTTGTCAAATAGATCTTTCACTTACTTGGTTTGAGTTACCCCAAGATATTTCTTACTGTTTGTGGCTATCATGAATGGTGAAGCTTCTCTGATTTCCCTCTCTGCTTCAATATCCTTTGTGAATAAGAGGGCAACTGATTTTTTGGAGTTCATCTTGTATCCTGACACATTATTAAAGGTGTTTATCAGCTGTAGGAGTTCTTTGGTGGAGTTTTTGGGGTCACTTATGTACACTATCATATCATCCGCAAATAACGAAAGTTTAATGTCTTCCTTTCCAATCTGAATCCCCTTGATGCCATTATTTTGTCTGATTGCTATTGCTAGAACTTCAAGCACTATATTGAAGAGGTATGACGAGAGTGGAGAGCCTTGTCGTGTTCCTGAGTTTATCGGGATGGCTTTGAGTTTCTCTCCATTGAATTTGATGACAGCTGTCGGCTTGCTGTATATAGCTTTTATTATATTTAGGTATGACCCTTGTATCCCTAATTTCTCCAATACTTTTATCATAAAGGGGTGTTGAATCTTGTCAAATGCTTTTTCAGCATCTAATGAAATGATCATATGGGTCTTTTTTCTTTCAGTTTATCTATATGATGGATTACATTGATAGATTTTCGTAGTTGAACCAGCCCTGCATCTCTGGGATGAAGCCTACTTGATCATAATGGATAATTTTTCAAATGTGTTCTTGGAAATGGTTTGCCAGTATTTTGTTTAGGATTTTTGCGTTGATGCTCATGAGTGAGATTGTCCTGTAATTCTCTTTCCTGGTTGAGTCTTTGTGTGGTTTTGGTATCAGAGTAACTGTAGCTTCATAAAAGGAATTTGATAATGACCCTTCTCTTTCTATATTATAGAAAACATTAAAAAGTATAGGTATTAGCTCTTCTTGAAAGTTCTGGTAGAATTCTGCATTGAAACCATCTGGTCCTGGGCTTTTTTTGTAGGGAGGTTTTTGATAACAGCTTCTAATTCTTCGCGACCAACAGGTCTGTTTAGATTGTTCACCTGGTCCAGGTTTAACTTTGGTATATGGTATTTATCTAAAAAAGTGTCCATTTCTTTTACATTTTCCAGTTCTGTGGTACACAGGATTTTGTAGTAAGATCTAATGATTCTCTGAATTTCCTCTGTGTCTGTGGTTATGTCCCCCTTTTCATTTCTGAACTTATTAATTTGCATATTCTCTCTCTGCCGTTTGATTAGTTTGGATAGCGGTTTATCAATCTTGTTAATTTTCTCCAGGAACAAGCTTTTTGTTTCATTGATTCTTTGGATTGTTTTCTGTGTTTCTATTTTGTTGATTTCAGCCCTCACTTTGATGATTTCCACTCTTCTACTCCTCCTATGTGAGTCTGCTTCTTTTTTTTCCAGAGCTTTCAAATGGGCTGAAAATTCTCCAATATGTGCTTTCTCTGTTTTCTTTAAGTGGGCACTTAGAGCTCTGAACTTTCCTCTCAGGACTGCTTTCATAGTGTCCTAAAAGTCTGAGTATGTTGAGTCCTTATTTTCATTGAGTTCAAGAAAGACTTTAATTTCTTTCTTTATTTCTTCCTTAATCCGGGTATGATTCAGTAGTTGACTGTCCAGTTTCCATGAGTTTGTAGGCTTTCTGGGGGTAGCATTGTTGTTGAATTCTAACTTTAATCCATGGTGATCTGATAAGACACATGTGGTTACTAATATTTTTTTGTAATTGTGTAAGTTAGCTTTGTTACCGAGTATGTGGTCAATATTCGAGAAGGTTCCATGAGCTGCAGAGAAGAAGGTATATTGTTTCCTCTTTGGGTGGAATAATTTATAGATCACTGTTAAGTCCACTGGATTCATTACCTCCATTAATTCTCTTATTTCTCTGTTAGGTTTCTGTCTGATGGACCTGTCCATTGGTGAGAGAGGAATGTTGAAGTCTCCTACTATTAGTGTGTGCAGTTTGATGACTGCCTTGAGTTTTAGTGATATTTCTTTTATGTATGTGGGTGCTTTTATATTAGGGGCATAGATATTCAAGATTGAGACTTCATCGTGATGAAATGTTCCTGTTAGGAGTATAAAATGTCCTTCCCCATCTCTTCTGATTGATTTAAGTTTGAAGGCAACTTTGTTAGAAATTAGTATGGCCACACCTGCTTCTTTCTTAGGTCCATTTGCTTGACATGCCTTTTCCCAGCCCTTTACTCTGAGTAGGTGCCTGTCTTTGTGGTTCAGGTGTGTTTCTTGTAAACAGCAGATTGTTGGATCCTGTTTTCATTTTCAATCTCTTAGCCTGTGCCTTTTTATAGGTGAGTTGAGCCCATTGACATTAAGTGATATTAATGACCTGTTGTTTTTAACTCTGTTCACTTTCTTAGAAGTAGGTTTTGTGTGTTTCCCTTCTTTGAGTTGTGTTGGTGAAGGTTCTCTAGATGTCTGAGTTATTGTCGTCATTGTTGGACTCCTTGGATAGTGATTTTCCTTCTATTATTTTCTGTAAGGCTGGATTTGTGGCTATGTATTGCTTAAATTTGTTTTTATCTTGGAAAATTTTGTTTTCTCCATTTACAGTGAATGAAAGCTTGGCTGAATATCAGTCTGGGCTTGCATCAATGCTCTCGTATTTTTTGCAGTACATCTATCCAGGATCTTCTGGCTTTCATGGTTTCCATAGAGAAGTCAGGTGTATGTCTGATAGGTTTTCCCTTATAAGTAACTTGGCCTTTTTCCTTTGCGGCTCTTAATATTCTTTCTTTATTCTGTATGCTTTGTGTTTTGATTATTATATGGCTAGGGGATTTTTTTTATCCAGCCTATTTGGTGTTTTGTATGCTTCTTGAACCTTCATAGGTACATCTTTCTTCAGGTTCTAAAGTTTTTTTCTATAATTTTATTAAGTATATTTTCTGGACAGTTGAGCTGCGCTTCTCTTTTTTCTACTCCAATTATTCTTAGGTTTGGTCTTTTTCTTGTGTCCCATATTTCCTGAATGTTTTGTGATGAGAGTTTGTTGGACTTGTTTTTTTCTTTGATCAGTGCGTTTATTTTCTCTATGTTATCTTCAGAATCTGAGATTCTTTCTTCTATCTCTTGTATTCTTCTCATTATGTTTGTTTCTGTAGTCTCTATTCGTTTACTCAGATTTTCCATGTCGAGCCAGCCATCTGTTTATGTTTTCTTCTTTGCCTCAATTTCAGTTTTCAAGTCATGAACTGTTTCCATTATCTGCTTGATTGTTTTTCCTTGGTTTCCTAAGGTATCATTCACTGATTTATTCAAATCCTCAAACTTTCTGTTTTACTTCTCATCCATTTCTATAATGGCGTTTTTTTTTTATATGCTGTTTAAGGGCCTCTATCACTTTCATAAAGTCAGTTTTTTTCTACTTCTTCTTGATTAAAGTGTTCATGTCCTCCTGTTGTGAGTTCGCTGGGTTCTGGTGGTTTCATGTTGTTTTTCAGATTGTTGGGTGAATTCTTGCATTGGCACCTACCCATCTCTTCCTGCAATTACTCTCCTATGGATCTTCTTTTACAGGATCAGGTCTTCTTGCCCACTGATGTACCTTCCCAGTGATGTCACTCCCCAGTGATGGTTCTCCTGGTGTCCAGAAAGGATCTCCCTGCTGCTTGGGTAGCTCACAAACAAATGGCCCACCCTGCTTGCTGCAGGCAGGCTATGGAGACCAAGGAACTACCACCATCTCTTTTGCCCTTCTGATTCGGGTTCAGTTCCAGTGCCCGAGCAGGCTGAGCTAGGAGGTGCTATGCCACCCAGAGGGGAGAAAGGGAGGGAGGGAGGGAGGGAGGGAGGGAGGGAGGGAGGGAGGGAGGAAGGAAGGGAGAAAAGTGGTATGGGTTCTGGATGCAAGCTGGATGGGATAGGAAGAGAAAGGAGGTATCGGGCAGTATAGCCCCTGCAGGATGACCAGGAAGTGGAGGAGGGATGAGGAACTTCTGAGTTCCCTGATCCCCGCTGCTGCCGCACTCACTCACCCCAATGATGGCTCTCCGGGTGCCCAGATCGAAACTCCCTGCTGCTTGGGTTGCTCGCAAACAAAGGGCCCACCCTGCTTGCTGCAGGCAGGCTATGGGGACAAAGGAGCTACCGCCCCGCCCCCTTTGCCCTCCCGGTTCGGGTTCGGTCCCAGCGCCCCAGCAGGCTGAGCTGGGAGGTGTTATGCCGCCAAAGAGTTTAGGGAGGTAGGGAGGGAGACAGGGGGTAGGGGGTTCTGTATGAAAGCTGGGTGGGATAGGAAGAGAGAGGAGGTATCGGGTAGTGTAACGCCTGCAGGATGACCAGGAAGTCCTTCCATTCATTTCTTTAAGGGATTTTTTCACATCCTGTTTAAGGGACTCTATCATTTTCATAATGTCTATTTTTTTATTTCCTCTGGATTAGGGTATTCAAGTCTTCCTGTTGTACAATCATTGGGTTCTGGTGTTATCATGTTGTTTTTCAGGTTGTTGGAAGAAATTGTCCTCTCATCTCTTCCTTCAATTGCTCTCTGATGTATCTTCTGGTACAGGATCAGGGCCACTTGCTGGCCAGGGACCTCCCAGACAAAAGGACTATCTTGCTGTTTGAAAGCTCAGTGAAACAAAGAAAATCCTTCCCAGTTGCACTCACCACCCCATCCCAGAGCCTCAGCCACAAAACTGGCTGAGCTGGGGGATCTTATGGCCCCAAAGAAGGGAACTGGTGCCTGGGAGCAAGCTGGGATAGAATCGGAAAAGAGAGGCAGTAGCTGGTGAGAGAAGCTCCTGCAGGATGACCACAAAGTTTAGGAGGTTTGGGAGTGTCTGTGCTCCATTTCTGTGACATTTGCTGGCCAGTCAGAAAGACACTCACCTCTCCGTTGGATCTAGTGGTACAGGATCAGGGACACTTTCTGGCCAGGGACCTCACAAATAAAAGGACTAGCTTGCTGCTTGCAGCTCAGTGAAACAAAGGAAATCCTGCCTTGTTGCACTCACCACCTGATTTTATTTCTTTTCCTATCTAAAGCAAAAGGCATTAGAAAGAATATACAATAATTTGACTTGCTACAATAGGTAAGGGTCTTTCAGTACTTGAATTCACAATTGTTCTCTATTGTCATTTGATTGGAACAAATCGATGCACTTTAGTGAGCCTTGAATTGACAACTCAAAGGCAGAGAAGCATTTCTATGTTGAAGCATACTCAATACAAAGCATGAAATTATGGATAGTGCAGGGTGGGAGGCAGGGAAATGTAATCTTAACTCTGGAGCACCTAACTGTGAAAGAAGATTATAGGAAAATACTTTAAACTAAGTTTCAAGATCACTAAAATTTGTACCCAATTTGTTCATTTTTGTGTACGTACACTACTCAAAAAGAGCACAGCATTTGCCAGACATAGATCTCATGCTAGGGAAAAACAACTTTTTAATTCATTTATTACATTAAAACAATCTATTTTATATACTAGTCCCAGTTCTTACTCCCTATGTTTTTTCCACTCCCCCCAACTTCTACCCACCCAAATTTTCATCCACTCCTCAGAGAGGGTAAGCCTTCTCATGGAAAGTCAGCAAAGTCTGATACACCACTTTGAGCAAGATCAATTCCCTTTCCCTGTATCTAGTGTGAGCAACATATCCATCCCTCCAAAGAAAATGGGGTTGCAAAAACTATTTCATGAAATAAGGTTACATACCAGTCTTATTGCCTATGGACCCACAGTCTGCCCAAGCCATATACCTGTCAGTCACATTCATATGACCTAGTTTGGTCCAATGTCGGTACTCTCAGCTGTCATCCTGGAGTCAGTGAGCTCCCACTAGCTCAGGTAAGCTGTCTCTGTGGGTTTCCCCACCATGGTCTTGAGTCCATTGTCTGTATACTCTTCTGCCTCTCTTCTACTGGACTTCAGGAGCTTGGCACACTGTTTAGCTATGGATCTTAGCATATTTTCCCATCAGTGGTTGAATAAAAATTCTATGATGATAATTAGAGTGGTCAAGAATGTGATTACAGATGCAGGCCAGTTCAGACACCCTTTCCACTAGTACTAGGAGTCTTTGCTGGGGCTGTTTTATGGCTTACTGAGAATTTTTCTGACAGCAGATTTCTCTCTAACCACAGTATTGTTCCCTATATCAAGATATTTCCTTCATTGTTCTCCCTCTGTCTTTACTGCATCTCGACTATCCCCTTCCTTCATTTCTCCTTGCCCTCCCCTTCTTCATTCTCCTTCCTCCTCCTCCCACCTTTCTTCCCCCACTGCTCCAAATTTTCTCAGGACCTCTTTTCTGTTTCCCCTTCCCAGGGGTATCCATGCATGCATCACTTAAGATCCTCCTAGTTACCTTCTGGTTGACAGATGAGTCTATCCTGACTAGTCCCACAGTAATTCACTTCCAAAGAGCACACAGAGGCTCTTATTAATTAAGAACTGTTTGGCCTATTAGCTTACACATATTATTAACTAGCTCTTACATCTTATATTAACCCTTAATTCTTATCTATGTTTAGCCACATGGCTTGGTACCTTTTCTCAATAAGTCATTCTCATATTTTTCTTATCTGCCTCTAGCTGATAAGTCACTCTGCATTCCCCTTCGCATATTTCCCTTAGTCAACCATATTTCCTGCATAGCTACAGGAAAGTCTGTAGCTTACCTCTGGCAAATCTTTATAGTCTACAAGAACATTATCCCATGGCATTCCACCTTTTTTCTTTTTAAAAAAAAGTGCTCTGAATTTTATCTAATTTGTTTAGCATATATATATATATATATATATATATATATATATATATATATATATATACAAAGAGAGAAAGTGTTTAACACATCTTTTAGCTGTTTGTTGGCAGCATGCCACAAATCCTTTAGGAGGGATTTTCCTGTCTCAGCAGCCACAGCTTTAAAAAAAGTGGCAGTTTTAAAATGCTGGCTTTCTTGGCCTCTGCAGGTTTGAGTTCTGACTCTTTCAGGAAGGAAGTCTGGCTACAGAGTATCTGAATTGGGTTTGTGAGCAGAGTGCTGTGGCTTGCTTGATGGCAATGTGAACTCTCTGTGTGCCTGGAAGTGGAGCAGTGCATGTGGCTCAAAGGCACAATTGGCTCAAAGGCGCAAGGGGTTCTGCCATTTGACCTATGATTTTGACCTAGCAATGAGGCAGCTTAAGTTTTTAAGAAGATATTATCACTTGAAAAAGCAATCCTGGACAGTAAAGAATTACAGATTCACAATAGGACAGATTCAGACATAAAAGATTTCAAAAGGGTTTACTCTGTACATAGGCTTGGGAGAGAGAAGAAATAGAGTGTAGAGAGTTGGAAAAGAGGTAAATTGTTTAAAAATAAGTCTTTAAAGAGACAGAGTACAGACAGTTATAGATTAAAAGGTGTAAATAAAAATAAACATGTAGAGATGGTGAATTCACACAGTCTGAATTTTGTATATCACTGTGTTATATTTGAACTTTTTGACTGTGAAGGAGGTAAGTAGAGAGAGACATTTAATTGTATGAGATGTGAAGCTAAACTAGCATGTATATTACAAAGGTATCTTGACTTCAGAATTTGGGTCTAAGGACATGTTGCTTGGGAAAAGAAGTTCTTTTGTTATCAGAGAAGATGAGAACCTGTGGGTTGCATCCAGGCACATATGGTTTCATGGACCAAGACCCCCTGAAAGGTCACCCTGAACAGCCTCAAAATTTACTTCACCCAACTGCTGACTGAGATGAACTTAGCACACAGGATACACCATGAAAGATCTGATTAACAGCACTCCAAACATCAGGAAGCAGTATGGACAAAGCTCCACCCATATTCCCAAATATTGTCTATAAATGTTTGTTTACATTTAAAGGGAGATATGATATAGATATAAATAATGTGCACTGATATGAATCTTGCTTTATTGATACAAATTTTGTTATATGTATATTTATTTCTGATCTTGATTAAGGTATTGTGTTTGTGTAGTTCATTTAAGAATATAATGTATAATTCAGAAATATAAGTTAATAATCATTTAAATAATGAAGCTTGTAGTCATGTTAAATTTTATAGGTGTATAAAGACATATTTCAGTTAGGTATTCTTCAAGTCCTTCAGAGACCTTCAGAACATGGCATTTAAAATGTTTTAGAACTTAAGACTTTTCATGACAATGAGACACATCTGCTCCTGGCAGCACCAATCTACTTCAAGAAAAAGATGGTCATTGAAGAGGCTCCTTCAGGAGTTGGTTAGCCATTTGGGAAAGAAACTGCTCTTGCCTGGACAGTATGAAGTGGACATGCAGGACCCTCAGAGAAATGAATACTGAACATGCCTAAATGTTCTTGCTTCATGAAAAAGTCTATGAGACACTCTGCAGGATACAGAAAAAGTGACTGGCTATCTGCCAATATAGGTGAAACTTTCTTTGAAATTTTGGTAAAAAAACAATGACATCGTGAATTTTGCATGCAAATGGATGGAAATAAAAAACACTATCTTGAGTGGGGTATCCCAGACCCCAAAAGATGAACATGGGATGTACTCACTCATAATTGGTTTCTAGTCATAAATAAAGGACATTGAGCATATAATTTGTGATCACAGAGAAGCTAAATAAGAAGGTGAACCCAAAGAAAAACATATAGCTATCCTCCTGGTTATGGGAAGTAGACAAGATTGCCGGGCAAAAACTGGGAACTTGGGGGTGAGGTGGCATGGGGCTAAGGGGAAAAGGGGTGAGAAAAGTGAGAAGGGGAGGATGGGAGGAGCTTCGGGGAATGGGATGGTTGGGATAAAGGAAGGGTGGATATGGGAGCAGAGAAATATATATCCTAATTAAGGGAGCCATCTTAGGCTTGGCAAGAGACTTGACTCTAGAGGGGCTCGCAGGTGTCCAGGGAGATGTCCCCAGATAGTACCTTTAGCAACTGAGGCAAGGGAACCTGAAATGACCCTATCCTATAGCCATACTGATGAATATCTTGCATATCACCTTAGAACCTTCATCTGGCGATGGATCAAGATAGAGACAGAGACCCTAACTGGAGCACCAGACTGAGCTCCAAAGGTCCAAATGAGGAGCACAAGGAGGGAGAACATGAGCAAGGAAGGCAGGACCACGAGGGGTGCACCCACCCACTGTGACAGTGGAACTGATCTACTCAGAGCTCAACAAGGCCAGCTGGACTGGGACTGAATAAGCATGGGATGAGACCAGGCTCTCTAAACATGGTGGACAATGAAGGCTGATGAAAATCCAAGGACAATGTCACTAGGTTTCGATCCTAATGCATGAACTGGCTTTATGGGAGCCTAGCCTGTTTGGATGCTCACCTTCCTGGACCTGGATAGAAGTGGGAGCATCTTGGACTTCCCACAGGGCAGGGAATCTGGACTGCCCTTCATTCTCGAGAGGGAGGGGGAATGGAGTGGGGGGAAGGAGACAGGAGTGGGGAGAGGGGGAGGGCAGTGGGGGGAGGGGCGATGTGTAGGAGGAGGGGGAGGGAAATTGGAAACAGGGAGGAGGCAGAAATTTTTTCAACAATTAAAAAGAAAATAAACAAAAAAGAGAAAGAAGAAGAAGAAGAAGAAGAAGAAGAAGAAGAAGAAAGAAAGAAAGAAAGAAAGAAAGAAAGAAAGAAAGAAAGAAAGAAAGAAAGAAAGAAAGAAATTTCATTTTCATAAAAAGTGTGCTGTCTACTAAGGGCCTGTGGACTGAAGATGTGTGCCCCAATGGTACAGAATAACTTTGGGTCATGAGACATCTCTGTTAATTAATTTTAGAATTTTGGAAGTTGCTTACAATGCACTTCCTGTTCACTTAGGTAATATTATATTTTTCTGACGTTTTTGGTGGTGTTGAAGAATTTATACTTATAATTATAGTTTTCCCTACTTATGATAAAAGACAAAGTAGATATAAACATTGTAACTGTGGTTCTTGCTTGATAAATTTTGTTATATGTAATTTTACTATGCTAAAGCCTTCATTTGTGTTTAATCAGTAAAGGGGAAATGGTGTAGGAGGGCCTGTTTATGTGTTGCTTTCATTGGTTAATGAATGAAGAAACTGCCTGGGGCTCTTTTAGGGCAGAACTTAGTGAGGCAGGGAAAACAGAACTGAATCCTGGGAGGAAAAAGGGCAGAGTCAGAGAAACCATGGCTCCTCCACGTGAGATGAACGCTGGTTAGAATCTTGCTGGTAAGACACATGTAAGATGTAAAAATTAGCCAATAGAGTGCTGAGGAGTTCCATCTGGATAGGTAAGTGTGTGCTATCCTGGTGTGGATTGTCCTGAAAGAGAGCAACTGTTCCTGCTGCTGGGGCATCTTCGTTACATAGGACCCAGCCTCCCCAAGCCTGCCCTGTTGTCTGCAAGGTCCTTGGCTCAGGAACAGCTTCCTGCTCCTGCTCTAAGTCTACCCACCCAGACAGAGGAGTGAGTGCCTGCCTGCTGGGCAGGCCTGAAGGTCCCCACAAGGGAGTGCAGGCATGATCAGCTTATGTTGCAGGGTCTCCTGTGTTCTACTCGACCCTGCCCTGCTCCCAACATTAGCCCTTTTGTCCACAGTGTCCTTGGGCTATCAGGCATTCCTGTTTCAGTGCTGAGGAGTTCCACCTGGACAGATGAGTGTGTGCTATCCCTGGGCAGCCTGTCCCAGAAGATAGTACAACCCACTGTCCCCCAGCTTCTGCGGCAGGGGTGTCTTCATTACACACTACCCAGCCCCCCTCAGCCTGCCCTGTTGTCTGCAAGGTCCTTAGCTCAGGAACAGTTTTCTGCTCCTGCACTAAGGTTAGCCACCCAGAGGGGTGAGTGACTGCCTGCCGGGCAGGCCTGAAGGTTCCCGCTATCAGGCATCCCTGTTTCAGTGCGGAGGAGTTCCATCTGGACAGAGAAAAATACCAGGCATCTCTGTTTCAGTGCTGAGGAGATCCATTCAGACAGAAATATTTCCTGCTTCTACACTGAGGAGATCCACCCAGAGAGTCAGTCACAGCAAAGACTGGACCAAGATACCAGGCCTCTCCTGGATCAATTTGAAGGAAGAGACAGGCAGGTGCCAATGCAAGAATTCCTCCAACAACCTGAAAGGCAACATGACATCACCAGAATCCAGGGATCTCAAAACAAGAATTGAACACCCTACTACAGAAGAAATAGATTTATTGCCTTTAAACATAACTATATAAAAATAATAGAGGACGTTAAACAGAAGGTGAAAAACTGCCATAAAGAAATAGAGATGACAAACAAAAAGTTAGAGGAAATGAAAAAATCTCTTAAAGATACCCAAGAAAAACAAGAGAAAAAAGAAAATACAATCAAACAGGTAAGGGAAATGGTTCAAGACTTGAAGAATAAAATGGAGGTAATGAAGAAAACACAAACAGAGGGAAGACTGGAGATGAAAAATCTGGGTAAATGAACAGGAACTACGGAGACAAGTATTACCAACAGAATACAAGAGATAGATAAAAGAATGTCAGACACTGAAGATACCATAGAGAGAATAAACGCACTGATCAAAGAAAACAGCAAATCCAACATCACAAAACATTCAGGAAATCTGGGACACAATAAAAGACAAAACCTAAGAATAAATAGGGGTAGAGAAGGAGGAGAAGTACAGATCAATGGGTCAGAAAGTATATTTAATAAAATTATAAAAGAAAAATTTCCCAACCTAAAGAAAGATATTCCTATGAAGGTTCAAGAAGCATGCAGGACACCAAATTGACTGGACCAAAAAAAAAAAATAACATCCCCTCACTATATAATAATTAAAATAAAACATACAGAATAAAGAAAGATTATTAAGAGCTGCAAAGGGAAAAGATCAAGTTACTTATAAGAGTAAACCTATCAAACTTACACCTGACTTCTCTATGGAAACCATGAAATCCTAAAGGTCCTGGATAGATGTACTGCAGAAACTAAGAGACCACTGTCTCAGTGGGTGGGTGCACGCCTCGTGGTCCCGACTTCTTTGCTCATGTTCTCCCTCCTTCTGCTCCTCATTGGGACCTTGGGAGCTCAGTCCAGTGCTCCAGTGTGGGCTCTGTCTCTGTCTCCATCCATCACCAGATGAAGGTTCTATGATGATATGCAAGATATTCGTCAGTATTGCTCTCGGATAGGGTCATTTCAGGTTCCCAATCCTCAGCTACCCAAGGAACTAACTGGGAACCTCATGTTGGGCACTTGGGAGCCCCTCTAGGGTCAAATCTCTTGCTCACCCTAAAGTGGTTCCCTTAACTAAGAATTGTGGTTCCGTGCTCCCCTATCCACCTTTCCTTTATCCCAATTCTCCTGATTCCCCAAGTCCCCCCTCCTTCCCTTCTACCTTTTCTCTCCCCATCTCCCCTTACTGGGAGCTCACCAAGGCCAGCTGGACTGTGACCGAAAAAGCATGGGATAAAACCGGACTCTCTGAACATGGCGAACAATGAGGGCTGATGAGACGCCAAGGACAATGGCACGGGGTTCTGATCCTACTTAATGTGCTGGCTTTGTGGAAGCCTAGCCAGTTTGGATGTTCACCTTCCTAGATATGGACGGAGGGGGGAGGACCTAGGACTTACCACAGGGCAGGGAACCTGGACTGCTCTGTGGACTGGAGAGGGAGGGGGAGAGGAGTGGGGGGAGGGGTAGAAGGGTGGGAGGAGGGGGAGAAGGGTGGTAGGAGGGGGAGGGAAATGGGAGGCTGGGAGGAGGTGGAAACTTGTTTTTTGTTTATGATTTTTTTCTTCTTTTCTTAATAAAAAAAATTATTAATAAAAAAAGAAAAAAGAAAAAAAGAAACTAAGAGACCATGGATGCAAGCTCAGACTACTATACCCAGCCAAGCTTTCGTTCACTATAAATGGAGAAAATAAAATTTTCCAGGATGAAAACAAATTTAAACAATATATAGCCACAAATGCAGCCTTACAGAAAGTAATAGAAGGAAAATTACAAACCAAGGAGTCCAACAATGCCCACAATAACCCAGACATCTAGAGACCCTTCACCAACACAAAACAAAGAAGGAAAACACACAAACTCTACAAAAAAAAAGAATGGAGTTAACAACCACGGGCCATTAATAATACTTAATATCAGTGGACTTCACTCACCTATAAAAGGGCACAGGCTAAGATTGGATATGAAAACAGAATCCAACATTCAGCTGCTTACAAGAAACACATGTCAACCACAAAGACAGACATCTACTCAGAGTAAAAGGCTGAGAAAACGTTTATCAAGCAAATGGACCCAAGAAACAAGCAGGTGTGGCCATACTAATTCCTAACAAAGTTGACTTGAAACTAAAATCAATCAAAAGAGATAGGGAGGGATATTTTATACTCATAACAGAAACAATACATCAGGATGAAGTCTCGATCCTGAATATCTATGCCCCTAATATAAAAGCACCCACGTATGTAAAGGAAACATTACTAAAACTCAAGGCAGACATAAAACCACACATACTAATAGTAGGAGACTTAAACACTCCTCTCTCACTAATGGACAGGTCCATCAGACAGAAATCTAAAACAGAGAAATAAGAGAATTAATGGAGGTAATGAACCAAATGGACTTAACAGACATCTATAGATTATTCCACCCGAAGAGGAAAGAATATCCCTTCTTCTCTGCAGCTCATGGAACCTTCTCGAAAATTGACCACATACTCGGTAACAAAGCAAACTTCCACAGTTACAAAAAATATTAGTAACAACCTGTGTCTTATTAGATTACCATGGATTTAAGTTAGAATTCAACAACAATACTACCCCCAGAAAGCCTAAAAACTCATGGAAACAGGACAGTCAACTACGGAACCACACCTGGATCAAGGAAGAAACACACTCAAACCTATGGGACACTATGAAAGCAGTGCTAAGAGGAAACTTCATAGCACTAAGTGTTGACTTAAAGAAAACGGAGAAAGCACACATTGGAGACTTAACAGCTCACCTGAAAGCTCTAGAAAAAAAAGAAACAGACTCACCTAGGAGGAGTAGAAGACTGAAAATAATCAAACTAAGGGCTGAAATCAACAAAATAGAAACACAGAAAACAATCCAATGAAATAAAAACCTGGTTCTTGGAGAAAAATCAACAAGATTGATAAACCCCTATCCAAACTAATCAAATGGCAGGGAGAGAATATGCAAATTAATAAGAACATAAATGAAAAGGGGTCATAACCACAGACACATAGGAAATTCAGAGAATCATTAGGTCTTACTACAAAAGTTTATATGCCTCAAAGTTGGAAAATGTAAAAGAAATAGACTTGTTTTTAGATAAATTCCATTTACCAAAATTAAATCAAGACCAGGTCAACAATTTAAATATACCTATAAATCATGAGGACATGGAAGCTGTCATAAAAAAAAACCTCTCAATCCAAAAAAGCCCAGCACCAAATGATTTTAATGCAGAATTTTATCAGAACTTCCAAGAAGAGCTGATACCTGTACTCCTTAATGTGTTTCACATAATAGAAACAGAAGAGTCATTGCCAAACTCTTTTTATGAAGCTACAGTAACCCTGATTCCAAAACCACACAATGTACCAACAAAGAAAGAGAATTACAGACCAATGACACTCATGAACATCGATGCATAAATTCTCAATAAAATTCTGGCATACAGAATCCAAGAACACATCAAAAAATTACCCATTATGATCAAGGAGGCTTCATCCCAGAGATGCAGAGCTGGTTTTACATACAAAAATCTATCAATGTAATCCATCATATAAATAAACTGAAAGAAGAAAACCATATAATCATTTTATTAGATACTGAAGCAGCATTTGACAAATTTCAATGGGCCTTTATGATAAAGGTTTTGGAGAGGTTAGGGATACATAGTAAAAATGGGAATTCTACCAAAGGCAATCTATAAATTCAATGCAATCCCCATTAAAATTCAAAAAAAAATCTTCACTGATATTGAGAGAACAATAATCAACTTAAATGAAAAAACAAAACTCAGGATAGCCAAAACAATCCTATCAAATAAAAGTGTATCTCTGACTTCAAACTCTATTACAGAGCTACAGTAATAAAAACATCTTGGTATTGGCATAAAAACAGAGAAGTTGACCAATGGAATCAAATAGATGATCCAAATATTAACCCACAAACCTATTAAGCACCTGATTTTTGAAAAATGAGCTAAAAGTATACAATGGAATAAAGAAAGCATCTTCAACCAATGGCTCTGACATAACTGGATATCAACCTGTAGAAGAATGAAAATAGATACATATCTATCACCATGCACAAAACTCAAGTCCAAATGAATAAAGACTTCAATATAAATCTGACCACATTGAACCTGATAGAAGAGAAAGTGGGAAGTAGACTGCAACACATGGGCACAGGAGACCACTTCCTACATATAACCCCAGTAGCATGGATAATATGGGATTGAATAACAGGATCTCCTGAAATTGAGAAGCTTCTGAAAAGCTAAGGACACTATCTTTAACACAAAAAGGCGTTGTACTGAAAGGGAGAAGATCTTCACCAACCCTGTATCAGACAAATGTCTTATCTCCAAAATATATAAAAAAAAATTCAAGAAACTGGACTTTAAAATGAAAATTAACCCAATTAAAAAAATGGGGCAATTAACTGAAAAGAGAATTCTCAATAGAAAAAGGGCAAATTGCCAAGAGACACTTAAGGTCATGTTCAACATCATTAGCAATCAAGGAAATGCAAATCAAAACAAATTTGAGATACCATTTTACATCTGTCAGAAGGACTAAAATCTAAAACACCAATGATAGTCTTTTCTGGAAAGGATGTGGAGTAAGGGAGACACTCATTCATTACTGGTGGGAATGCAAATTTGTGCAACCACTTTGGAAATCAGTGTGGTGGCTTCTCAGGAAATTGGGAATCAACCTACCCCAGCATCCAGCAATACTACCCTTGGGAATATACCCAAGAGATGCCCAATCATACTACAAAAGCATTTGTTCAACTTTGTTCATAGGAGCATTATTTGTTTAGCAAGAACCTGGAAACAACCTAGATTCCTCTCAATGGAAGAATGGATAAAGAAATGGATATACTCATTGTAGTAATAAGGGCAGCGGGGCTGCGTCCCCAGCACCCCAGCCGCCCGCACGGCTAGCTTATGCCCGAAATAACAACACACAAACTGTATTCATTTAAACACTGCTTGGCCCATTCTATTCTAGGCTAATTCTCACATATTAATTTAGCCCATTTCTAATCATCTGTGTATGGCAACCCAAGGTGTGCTTATCAGGAAGATTCTAGCCTATGTCCATCCTGGGTCGGAGCTTCATCCCGGGAGCGGGGCATGGCGTCTCTCTCAGGCGTCTGCTCCCGAGAGGAGGGCTGTCGAGACTGAGCTCACTTCCTCTTCCTCCCAGCGTTCTGTTCTGTTTTCTCCTCCCACCTATCCTCTAACCAATAAAATGGGCCAAGGCAGGTCCTTTATTAGCCAATGACCTTCCTCCATCAACTCATAAAGAATGGATATATGTTTTACAATACTACTCAGGGGTAAAAAGCAATGACCTCTTGAATTTTTCATGCAAATAAATAGAAATAGAAAACACTACCCTGAGTGTGGTAATCCAGACCCAAAAAGATGAATATGTTATGTACCCACTCATTTGTGGACTCTAGCCATAATCCAAGATGATTAAGCCTATAGGTCATAAGCCCAGAGAAGCCAAATAACAAGATGAGCCCAAAGACAAACACTTATAGATCCTCCTGGAAATTGGAAGCAAACAAGATTACAGGGCAAAAGTTGTGAGCATGGGGGTGGGAGCAGTGGTGGGGTAAAGTTGGGAGAAAGGGGAGAGAGGGAGAGGGAAGGAAGAAGGGTAGAACTGGCAACAGCTTGGGTGAGTGTGAGGGTGGAGATGAAGGAAGGGCAGATATAGGAGCAGGAAATAAGATACCTACAATAAGGGATCCATTTTAGGGTTGGCAAGAGACTTGGCTCTAGAGGGCATCCCAGGTGGCCATGGGGATGTCCCCAGATAGGTCCTTGGACAGCAGAGGAGAGGGGACCTGAAAGGTTCTTGCCTCACTATCACACTGAAGATTATCTCAAATATCACCATAGAATCTTCATCCAGCAACTGATGAAGATAGAGACAGAGACCCTCATCAGAGGAACAGACTACTGATCTCTAGGTCCAATTGAAAGACAAAAGAATAGAGAAGATGAGCAAAGAAGTCAGGACCACGAAGGAATGGTCCACCAACTGAGGCAGTGTACTTGTTCTAATGGGAGCTAACCAAATCCAGCTGAACCAGGTCAGAATGAGCATTTGATAAAACTGAACTCTCTCA
Source organism: Microtus oregoni (assembly GCF_018167655.1). Lineage (NCBI taxonomy): Eukaryota > Metazoa > Chordata > Mammalia > Rodentia > Cricetidae > Microtus > Microtus oregoni. The sequence goes on along the minus strand of NW_024544742.1, from coordinate 1,790,422 downwards.
TTGTAGCTGACAAGAGGGGCTGGTGGAGAAGCCATTGATAAAGGACTTGTATTTATGGCAGATTCTGGCTTTTGGGGACCCTAGTCTATATGGATGCAAACTCCCTAGGCCTGAATGTATGAGGGAGGGCCTTGGACTTCACACAGGGCAGGGTTCCCTGCCCTCTCTCAAGGAAGGTGGGAAAGGGAGGAGAGGGAGTGGAGTAGCAGGAGGAAATTGGGAGGAGAGGAGGAAGTATAAATAATTTAATGGAAAAATAAATAAATAAATAACAAAATAAAAGATAAGTACATTCTCTTGAAAGTGTATTTAGCTTCTGGAAAGAACCATATTTCCCTCATATAAACATACAAAGCTTTCTGAGAAAGGTTAATTTAAAGTCTCAATCCACAGTTAACAACTTTAAAAGCTTTTGTGAAAAACGAACACACATACCCACGGGGACCTGGGACCTCCGGGGTGAAAGATGTTGAGTCCTGCCAATGGGGAGTAGATCCACCTGGTGAACTATGTGGAGGATTACCTGGACTCCATCAAGTCACTGTCTTTCGCGCTGCTGAGGAAGGTCTCGCTGATGCGGGAGATTGATGTCAAATATCAAAAGATCCTGAAGGAGCTGGTTGACTACTATGAGAAGTTCAAGCGGGAGATGGACAGCACCCAGAAGAGAAGATGCTGCACTGCATCCAGAGGGCCTTGATCCACAGCCAGGAGCTGGTCGATGAGAAGACCCAGATCGTCAGTCAGATGGTGGAGCTGGTGGAGAACCGCACAAGGCAGGTGGACAGTCATGTGGAGCTCTTCAAAGCCCACCAGGACATCAGCGACAGCACTAGCAGCAGCGGCAAGGCCAGCCAGGACAAGTTAAAGAGTGAGACAATCGCTCAGGCAGACAAGCCGAATAACAAGCGGTCCCGGAGGGAGTGAAACAACGAGAATTGAGCGAATGCATCTAATAATCACCACAATGATGACATCACCTCAGAAACGCCCAAGGAGAAGAAAGCAAAAATCTCAAAGAAGAAGAAACACCCCAACGCCAAAGCAGAGAGGGAATCCTCTCCTGCAGACCTCCCCATCGACCCCAAGAAGCCCACGTACTGTCTGTGCAATCAGGTCTCCTATGGAGAGATGATCGGCTGTGACAACGACGAGTGCCCCATCGAGTGGTTCCACTTCTCCTGTGTGGGACTCAACCATAAACCAGAGGGCAAGTGGTAGTGCCCCAAATGTCGGGGGGGGAGGACAAGAAAACAATAGACAAAGCCCTGGAGAAGTCCAAGAAAGAAAGGGCTTACAACAGGTAGTTTGTGCACATTCACACATGAGAACAGACCCAACAGTGTATTTGTGTCCCTGCCTTTGCGGAAGTCCAAGTACTTTCATGGGTGTGTCTTCATGGTGTACACCTAACCAGACTGGGGTTGCAGATCAGCAGTTTAGAAACTACAAAATGGATACTGCCCAAGCTTTCATTCACTATAAATGGAGAAAACAAAATTTTCCAGGATAAAAACAAATTTAAACAATATATAGCCACAAATCCAGCCTTACAGAAAGTAATAGAAGGAAAATCACTAACCTAGGAGTCCAACAATGACCACAATATCTCAGATATCTAGAGACCCTACACCAGCGCAACTCAAAAACGGAAACACACAAACTCTACTACTAAAAATGTGACCGGAGTTAACAACCACTGGTCATTAATATCACATAATGTCAATGGGCTCAACTCACCTATAAGAAGGCACAGGCTAAGAGATTAGAAATGAAAACAGGATGCAACATTCTGCTGTTTACAAGAAACACACCTCAACCACAAAAACAGGCACCTACTCAGAGTAAAGATCTGGGAAAAGGCTTATCAGCAAATAGACTTAAGAAACAAGCAGGTGTGGCATTACTAACTCCTAACCAAGTTGACTTCAAACTAAAATCAATCAGAAGAGATGGAGAGGGATATTTTATACTCATAACAGGAACAATTCATCAGGATGAAGTCTCGATCCTGAATATCTAGGCCCCTAATATAAGAGCACACACGTACGTAAAAGAAACATTACTAAAACCCAATGAAGCCAACAAACCACACACACTCCTCTCTCAACAATGGACAGGTAAATCAGACAAACACCTAACAGTGAAATTAGAGAATTGATGGAGGTAATGAATCAATTGGACTTAACAGATATGTATAGAATATTTCACTCAAATATGCAGCTCATGGAACCTTCTCTAAAAATGACCACATACTCGGGATCAGAGCAAACTTCCACAGTAACAAAAAAATATTAGTAACCACCTGTGTCTTATCAGATCACCATGGATTAGAGTTAGAATTCAACAACAATGTTACCCCCAGAAAGCCTAAAAACTCATGGAAACTGAACAGGCAACTTCTGAACCATACCTGGATTAAGGAAGAAATAAAGAAAGAAATTAAAGTCTTCTTTGAATTCAATGAAAATAAAGAAACAACATACTCAAACTTATGGGACACTATGAAAGCAGTTCTAAGAGGAAAGTTCATATCTCTAAATGCCCACTTAAAGAAAACAGAGAAAACACATATTGGAGACTTAACAGCCCACTTGAAAGCTCTAGAAAAAAAGAAGCAGACTCACATAGGAGGAGTAGAAGATTGGAAATAATCAAAGCGAGGACTGAAATCAACAAAATAGAAACACAGAAAACAATCCAAAGAATCAATGAAACAAAAAGCTGGTTCCTTGAGAAAATCAAGAAAATTGATAAACCCCTATCCAAACTAATCAAAAGACAGAGAGAGAATATGCAAATTAATAAGAACAGACATAAAAAGGGGAACATAACCACAGACACAAAGGAAAATCAGAGAAGCATTAGATCTAACTAAAAAAGCCTGTATGCCACAAAACTGGAAAATGTAAAAGAAATGGACACTTTTTTAGATAAATACCATATACAAAAGTTACACCAGGACCAGGTGAACAATCTAAACAGACCTGTTAGTCGTGAAGAATTAGAAGCTGTTATCAAAAACCTCCCTACCAAAAAAAGCCCAGGACCAGATGGTTTCAATGCAGAATTCTACCAGAACTTCCAAGAAGAAATAACACCTATACTCCTTAATGTATTTCACAAGATAGAAACAGAAGAGTCATTGCCAAATTACTTTTATGAAGCTACAGTTACCCTGATTCCAAAACCACACAAAGACTCAACCAAAAAAGAGAATTACAGGACAATCTTGCTCATGAACATCGATGCAAAAATTCTCAACAAAATACTGACAAACCGAATCCAAGAACACATTAGAAAGATTATCCATTATGATCAAGTAGGCTTCATCCCAGAGATGCAGGGCTGGTTCAACATATGAAAATCTATCAATGTAATCCATCATATAAATAAACTGAAAGAAAAAAAAACCCATATGATCATTTCATTAGATGCTGAAAAAGCATTTGACAAAATTCAACATCCTTTTATGATAAAAGTATTGGAGAGATTAGGGATACAAGGGACATACCTAACTATAATAAAAGCTATATACAGCAAGCCAACAGCTAACATCAAATTCAACAGAGAGAAAATCAAAGCCATCACGCTAAATTCAGTAACACAACAAGGCTGTCCACCCTCGCCATACCTCTTCAATATAGTGCTTGAAGTTCTAGCAATAGAAATAAGACAACATAATGGGATCAAGGGGATTCGAATTGGAAAGAAAGAAGTTAAACTTTCGTTATTTCGTTATGATAGTGTACATAAGCGACCCCCAAAACTCCACCAAAGAATTCCTACAGCTGATAAACACCTTTAGTAATGTGTCAGGATACAAGATCAACTCCAAAAAATCAGTTGGCCTCTTATACACAAAGAATATGGAAGCAGAGAGTATATCAGAGAAGCTTCACCACTCACGATAGGCACAACCAGCATAAAATATCTTGGGGTAAATCTAACCAAGGAAGTGAAAGATCTATTTGACAAGAACTTTAAGACATTGAAGAAGGAAATTGAAGAGGATGCAAGAAAATGGAAGGACCTCCCTTGCTCTTGGATTGGGAGGATCAACATAGTAAAAATGGCAATTCTACCAAAGGCAATTTATAGATTCAATGCAATCCCCATCAAGATCCCATCAAAATTCTTCACAGATCTGGAGAGGACAATAATCAATTTTATATAAAATAACAAATAAGCCAGGATAGCCAAAACAATCCTATATAATAAAGGATCTTCTGGAGGCATTACCATGCCTGACTAAACTCTATTGCAGAGGTACAGTAATGAAAACAGTGTGGTACAGGTATAAAAACAGAGAAATCAACCAATGGAATCATATAAAAACCCAGATTTTAACCCACAAACCTATGAACACCTCATTTTAGATAAAGGAGCTAAAAGTATACAATGGAAGAAAGAAAGCATCTTCAACAAATGGTGCTGGCACAACTGGATGTCAACCTGTAGAAGAATGAAAATAGACCCATATCTATAACCGTGCACAAAACTCAAGTCCAAATGGATTACAGACCTCAATATCAGCCTGAACACACTGAACCTGATAGAAGTGAAAGTGGGAAGTACTCTACAGCACATGGGCACAGGAGACCACTTCCTACATATAACCCCAGGAGCACAGACATTAAGGGAAACATTGAATAAATGGGACCTACCAAAACTGAGAAGCTTCTATAAAGCAAAGGACACTCTCACCAAGACAAAAAGGCAACCTACTGACTGGGAGAAGATCTTCACCAACCCCGCAACAGACCAAGTTCTGATCTCCATAATATATAGAGAACTCAAGAAACTAGACTTTAAAATGCTAATTAACCCAATTAAAAAATGAGGCACTGAACTGAACAGAGAATTCTCAACAGGAGAAATTGAAATGGCCAAAAGACACTTAAAGTCATGCTCAACTTCCTTAGCGATCAGGGAAATGCAAATCAAAACAACTTTGAGATATCATCTTACACCTGTCAGAATGGCTAAAATAAAAATCACCAATGATAGCCTCTGCTGGAGAGGCTGTGGAGGAAGGGGTACCCTCATCCATTGTTGGTGGGAATGCAATCATGTGCAACCACTTTCCAAAGCAGTGTTTTGGTTTCTCAGGAAATTCAGAATCAACCTACCCCTGGACCCAGCAATACCACTCTTGGGAATATACCCAAGAGATGCCCAATCATATGACAAAAGCATTTGTTCAACTATGTTCATAGCAGTATTATTTGTACTAGCCAGATCCTGGAAACAACCTAGATGTCCTTCAATGGAAGAATGGATGAAGAAAGTGTGGAATATATACACATTAGTGTACTACGCTGTGGTAACAAAACAATGACTTCTCGAATTTTGCATGCAAATGGATGGAAATAGAAAACACTATACTGAGTGAGGTATCCCAGACCCAAAAAGATGAACATGGGATGTATTCACTCATAATTGGTTTATAGCCATAAATAAGGGTCATGGAGACTACAATTGGTGAATCTAAAGAACCAAAATAAAAGGTGAACCCAAGGGAAAACATATAGTTATCCTCTTGACTATGGGAAGTAGACAAAATTGACCAGGAGAAAATTGGGATCTTGGGGGTGGGGTGGAATTGGTGTAAAGGGAGATGGGGAGAGAAAAGTGAGAAGGGAAGGAGGGGGGAACTTGGGGAAACAGGAGGATTGGGAAAAAGGATGTTTCTACAGGGGAGCACGGAACCACAATTCTTAGTTAAGGGAGCGACCTTAGGGTTGGCAAGAGACTTGACCCTAGAGTTGATCCCAGGAGCCCATAGTGCTGTCCCCAGTTAGTTCCTTGGGCATCTGAGGATAGGGAACCTGAAATGACCCTATCCTATTGCAATACTGACGAATATCTTGCATACCACCATAATTAGAACCATCATCTGGTGATGGATGTAGATAGAGACAGAGACCCACACAGGAGCACTGGACTGAGCTCCCAAGGTCCCAATGAGGAGCAGAAGGAGGGAGAAGATGAGCAAGGAAGTCTGGACTACGAGGGGTGCACCCACCCACTGAGACAATTGTGCTGATCTATTGGGAGCTCATTAAGGCCAGCTGGACTGTGACTGAAAAAGCATGGGATAAAACTGTACTCTCTGAACATGGTGAACAATGAGGGCTGATGAGATGCCAAGGACAATGGCACCGGGTTTTGACCCTACTTCATGTTCTGGCTTTGTGGGAGCCTAGCCTGTTTTGTTGTTCTCCTTCCTGGACATGGACTGATGGGTCCGGACCTTGGACTTTCCCCAGGACAGGGAAACCTTACTGCTCTATGAACTGGAGAGGGAGGGGGAGGAGTTTTGGGGAGGGGGAGAAGGTGGGAGGAGGGGGAGGGAAATGGGAGGCTGGGAGGAGGTGGATACATTTTTTTCCTTTTCTCAATAAAAAAAGAAAGAAATAGAAATAAATGAAACTTCACTAGTTTGTTTCTTTAGCACTTAATTTTAACATATAAATAATTTTAAATTTTTTTGTTTTAAAAATTTATACACCAGCAGTTTAGACAAAGCCTTAAGCAAGTTGTATATTACTGATGTCACATAATAAGGAAGTAGACATTATGTCCATGGCAGCAAATCAATGTCAAAACTACTTAGAGCAGAGGTTAGGAAGTGACTGTGTACTAGAGGTCAGCCCCACCATCTGTTGTATATGGCCTGTGGGCTAAGAATGTGCTCTGTGTTTCTAAGTGCTTTGAGAAATATCATTTCACAATACATAAAAGTCCTATGAATTTAATTTTGAATGTCTATAAATAAAGACTCGTTGGAACACACACAAAACAAAGAATTAAAGGGAGTGTTCCCCTACACTCTCTTGCTGTACTATGAAAGATAAACACATTCTTTTGGAAGTGTATTTAGATTTTTTAAAGAATTGTGAGTTTCCCTCAAAAAAAGTCACAAAGATATCTGAGAATGACACACATTACTTTTCAGTTTTTGAGTCACAGATAACACTCTATAAGCCTATCTGACAAACGCATATGCATTTCTTTCTAAAGAACAGCACTTTCTTGAAACTGTTAAAGCATTGTTAGAAGTAAAGGAAGTTTTCTTCTAGACTCTATATACTGTAGTTTAAGATAAGCACATTCTCCTGAAAACATATTTAACTTCTTGCTAGAACATTAAGTTTCCCTCATAAAAACACAAGAAGCTTTCTGAGAAAGACACAGTTTACATTAAAGTCTCTTTCTACAGTTAACAACTTTAAAACTTTCATGTAAAATGAACACACATAATTTTCTCTAAAAAAACACACTTTATTCAAAAATTTCAAAGCATTTTTAGGAGTCAATAAAAGCATTCCCATACAGTTTATATGGTGTATTTGAACGATAAGTCCATTCCTTTGAACGTGTTATGAGCTTCTTCATAGAATTGTAAGTTTCCCCCAAAGAACAAAACAAAGCATACTGATAAAGACAGCCATTTCTTTTTGGTTTTCTGTTAGCACCTCTGTCAGCTTACATACATAAAAAGACGCACATAATATTGCTCTCTAAAGAAAAGCAAAATCTTTAAACTATTCAAAGCATTGAAGGACATATGCTGTACAATAAAAAGAAGCACATTCTTTTGATAGTGTATTTACCCTCTTAATACAACTGTAAATATTCCTCAAAGAAGAAAAAAGATTTCTGAGAAAGATACATGTTACTTTACAGTTTTCTATTCACTTTTAACACTTTATAAGCTTATCTGAAAAATGCAGAATGCATTTCTATCTCAGCCGGAGCCCTTTCTTTAAACTGTTCAAAGCATTGTTAGACTTAAAGGTGAGTTCCCATACACTTAATATGCTGTACATTCAAAGATAAGAACAATCTCATGAAAGTGACTTAGCTTTTTCACAGAACCATCAGGAAACATATAAAAAGGATTTGTGAAGACACGTGGTAATTTTCAGTTTTCTCTTCACTATTAGCCCCTCTGTAAGCTTTCATGGAAAACGTACATACATATTTCTCTAAAGAAAAGCACTTTCTTTAAACTGTTCTAAACACTGTTACAAAAAATGAGTGTTCCTATGCATTCTATATACTGTACTATGAAAGATAAGCACTTTCTCATGAAAGTGTATTGGCTTCTGGCTAGAAACAGAAGTTCCATAAATTTCACAGCTTTGATACCTATAATGTGTACTGTGAAAGACAAGCACATTCCTTTGAACATGTATTTACCTTCTTCATAGAAACCTTCAAAGGTTTCTCTCAATGAAATACACTAATAATCCTGAAAAAGACACACAATTCTGTTTTCTCAGCTCTGTAAGTATATGAGAAAAAACACATATATATTGCACACTAAAGAAAAGTATTGTCTTTAACTATTCACAGCATTGTTGGAAGTGAAATGATCAATTCTTACACTACTTACTGTAAAAAAAAGACATTCTTTTGAAAGTCAATTGAGCTTCTTAATACAACCATGAATATCACTCAAAGAAACAAAAAAGCTTTCTGATAAAAACATATGTTACTTTAGAATTTTCTATTAACTTTTAACACTTTGTATAAGCTTAACTGAAATAAAGCAGTTCTTTCTCAAAAGAAGCCCTTTATTTAAAATGTAAGCATTGGTAGACATAAAAAAGAGTGTTCCCATACACTCGATATGCTGTACATTGAAAGATAAGCACAATCTGCTGAAAGTGTTTGTTCGCCATAGTTACCTTCTTGAGAAAGACACAGTAAACTTTAAAGTCACTCTTCGCCCCTATATAATCTTTGTGTAAAATGCACATGCAAATTTCTCAAAGAAAAGAACTTTCTTAAAATGATCAAAACACTGTTAAAAGAAAAGTTCATATACACTCAGTATGTTGTCATCAGAAGATAAGCACTTGCATCCAAAATCTATACAGCTTCATGCTAGAACCATAAGTTCTAATGCAACCCACAGAGCCTACTGAGAGAGACACTTTGTTTTCCCTTCTCTTTTTTTGCTACTCGATTCTATGTGGAAAACGCACATGATTATGTTAACAACACTCCATAGGCTTATATGAAAAACACATATGCGTTGCTGGGTAAAGAAGAGAACTTTCTAGAAACCGTAAAGCCTTGATAGAGGTAAAATTAGAGCGTTCTGCTCGACTCTGTGTTAGGTGAAGACAAACACATTCTCTTGAGAGTGGAATTAGCTTCCTGATTGCTTTCTGAGAATCACACAGGTTACTTGAAAGTCTCTCCCTAAAAGTTAACAACTCTAAAAGTGAAAAAAAAAGAGTTAGCACATAGATTTCTCCAAAGAGACACCCTCTCTTCAAAGCTTTCAAGGCATTGGTAGTAGTCAAAGGAGCGGTCTCCTAAACATTGTCGGCTGCCCTTTGAATGAAAATTCCATTCTAATGAACGTGGAATGAGCTTCTTCATAGAATTGTGTAGTTATCCCCCCCCAGAGCAATATAATGACTATAACACGCATGTCCTTTCTATTTTCCAGTCTCAGTTCTGTAAGCGCACATGCATATCGCTCTCTCTGAAGAAAAGCAAAGTCTCGAAACTAAGGAAAGCACTGCAAAGAAACAGGCAACGCTTTCTGAGAAAGACATGGTTGTAAAGTCTCTCTTCCCTCCTAGCCCATTCAGAAGCTTTCTTTTATGTCAAACGCACACACATAGTTCGGTTCTCCAAAGGAAAGGACTTCTTTAAAATGATCTAAGCACTGTTAGACCAAAACAAGTTGTACCTTCACACTCAACATGCTGTCTTCCGAAGAAAACCACTTTCTTGCCCAGGTGCTTATTTAGCGTCTTGTTAGAACCGCACGTGTCCCTCAATGCAACACACACAAAGCTTTATGAGAAAGACACACTTTACTTTTCCGTTTAATACCCTAGTCTTATATGGAAAACACACATACCTTATTTCTCTCTAAAGAAGGTCGCTTTTTTAAACCATTCAAAGCACTGTTAGACGTAAAGGGATTTCTCCTATCCACCCTCCAAGCTGGACGTCGAATGAAAAGCACATTTATTGTTCTCTAAGGGGAAGCATTTTCTTTGAAATGTTCAAAAGCATTGCTGGAAGCAGAGCGGAGTATTCCCTTTCCGCTCTCTTGCTGTACTTTGAAAGATAAGCCAATTCTTTGGAATGAGTGTATTCCTATTCATAAAAGACTTGTGAGTTTCCCTCCAAGACACATGCAGAGATTTCTGAGAAAGACACACGTTACTCTTCAGTGTTCGAGTCACAGTTAACAACACTCCATAGGCTTACCTGAAAAATGCATATGCATTGCTCGCTAAAGAAGACCACTTTCTCAAAACCGTTCAAAGCTTTGTTAGAGCTAAAAATGGAGAGTTCTGCTCGACTCTGTACACGGTAGTTGAAGACAAGCAAATCCTTTGGAGAGAGGAATTATCTTCCTGATAGCTTTCTGAAAACCATGCAGGTTACTTGAAAGTCTCTCTCCAACAGTTAACGACTTTAAAAAAAAAGAGTACTCACATAATTTTCTCCAAAGAGATGCCCTCTCTTCAAAGCTTTCAAAGCTTTGGTAGCAGTCAAAGGAGAGGTCCCCTATACTTTGTCGGCTGCGCTTTGAACGAGAACTCCATTGTGTTTGAATGTGGAACGAACTTCTTTATAGAATTGTGTAGGTTCCTCCCCCATAAAGAAATATCCTGACAATGACACGCATGTCGTTTCTGTTTTCGGGTCCCAGCTCTGTAAGCACACATACTTATTGCTCACTCTGAAGAAAAGCAAAGTGTGAAAAAACCCAAAGCTCACTCCACTTGAAGGGAAAGCACATTCTTTCGAATGTCGGTTACCCGTCCCAAAACAGATTTCTGAGAACGACACACATTACTGTAGAGTTGTCACTTCCTTCTTTTAACCCTGTTTTCCAATCTTACCTGCAAAAATGCAAATGCGTTTCTTTAGCCAGCAGAGCCCTTCCTCTAAACAGAGGGAAGCATTGGTAGGCATGAAAGGAGGATTCTGATACACTCGAAACATTGAAAAATAAGCCCAATCTCTTGAAAGTGGTTTCTTCCCTAAGTTTGCTGCAAAAAAAAAAAACAGGCAACGCTTTCTGAGAAAGACATGGTTGACTGTAAAGTCTCTCTTCCCTCTTAGACGCTCTAGAAGCTTTCTCTCCTGTAAAACGAACAGACATGGTTTGGTTTTCCAAAGGAAAGATCTTCCTTAAAATGATCTGAGCACTGTTAGACCAAAACGGGATGTTCCGTAACACTCGATATTCTGTCTTCTGAAGATAAGCACTTTCTTGCCCAAGTGTTTATTTAGCTTCTTGCTAGAACCGCATTGCTCCCTCAATGCAAAACACACGAAGCTTTCTGAGAAAGACACATTTTACTTTTCCATTTCCTACAGTAGTCTTCCACCCTCCAACCTGTACTTTGAATGAGAACCACATTTATTGATCACTAAGGAGAAGCACTTTCTTCAAAATGTTCAAAACCATTGCTGCAAACAGAGGTAAGCCCATTGCTTTTGGAAGTGAGTGTATTCCGATTCAGAAAAAGACTTGTGAGTTTCCCTCGATGACTTCTAAGAAAGACACAGGTTACTCTTCAGTTTTCAAGTCACAGTTAACAACACTCCATAGGCTTACCTGAAAAACGCATATGCATTGCTCGCTAAAGAAGAGCACTTTCTCGAAAGCATTCCGCTCCACCCTGTAAGGTGTAGTTGAAGACAAGCACATTCTCTTGAGAGTGAAATAGCTTCCTGATTGCTTTCTGAGAACCATGCAGGTTACGTGAAAGTGTCTCTCCAACAGTTAATGGCTCTAAAAGTGAAAAAAAAATAGTACGCACTTACTTTTCTCCAAAGAGATGCCCTCTCTTCAAAGCTTTCAAAGCATTGGTAGAAGTCAAAGGAGCGGTCCCCTATCCTTTGTCGGCTTTCCTATGAATGATAAGTCCATTCGTTTGAACATGGATTGAGCTTCTTTATAGAATTGTGTAGGTTCCCCCCGCCCCCAAGGAAACATCCTGACGACAACACACGTGTCGTTTCTGTTTTTGGGTAACAGCTCTGTAAGTGCACATACTTATTGCTCTCTAGAAAGAGAAGCAAAGTGTTGAAACTACCCAAAGGAACTGAAAAAGAGCTAGCGTCCCTCACACTCCACTTGAAGGGAAAGCACATTCTGTCGAATGTCGGTTGGCCTTCCCAAAACAGATTTCTGAAAATGACACACGTTACTCTAGAGTTGTGGCTTCCCTCTTAACCCTGTTTTCTAAGCTTACCTGCAAAAATGCAAATGCGTTTCTTTTGCCAGCAGAGCCCTTCCACTAAACAGTGGGAAGCCTTGGTAGGCATGAAAGGAGGGTTCCCATACACTCAAAACATTGAAAGATAAGCCCAATCTCTTGAAAGTGGTTTCTCGCCTAAATTTCCTTCAAAGAAACAGGCAACACTTTCTGAGAAAGACATGGTTGTCTGTAAAGTCTCTCTTCCTCTTAGCCCCATTAGAACCTTTCTTTCCTGTCAAATGCACAGACATAGTTCTGTTCTCCATAGGAAAGGACTTCCTTAAAATGATCTAAGCACTGTTAGACCAAAACAGGATGTTCCTTCACACTCGACGTGCTGTCTTCCGAAGATAAGCACTTTCTTGCACAAGTCCTTATTTAGCTTCTGGCCTGAACCGCACGTCTCCCTCAATGCCACACATGAAGCTTTATGAGAAAGACACACTTTACTTTTCCGTGTCCTACCCTAGTCTCATGTGGAAACGCACATACCCCATTTCTCTCGAAAGAGGGTCGCTTTCTTTAAACCATTCAAAGCACTGTTAGACATAAAGGGAGTTCTCCTATGCACCCTTAAAGCTGGAATTTGAATGAAATGAGAAGCACATTTATTGATCACTAAGGAGAAGCACTTCCTTTGATGTGTTCAAAAGCATTGCTGGAAGTGGAGCAGTGTGTTCCCCTCTGCTGTCTTGTTGTACTTTGAAAGGTAAGCCCATTCTTTTGGAAGTGATTGTATTCCAATTCGTTAAAGACTTGTGGGATTCCCTCCAAGATTTCTGAGAAAGACACAGGTTACTCTTCAGTTTTCGAGTCACAGTTAACAACACTCCATAGGCTTACCTGCAAATCACATATGCGTTGCTCGCTAAGAAGAGCACTTTCTCGAAAGCATTCCGCTCGACTCTGTATGCTGTAGTTGAAGACAAGCACATTCTCTTGAGAGTAAAATAGCTTCCTGATTGCTTTCTGAGAACCATGCAGTGATGGAGGAAGGTCATTGGCTAATAAAGGCACTGCCCTGGCCCATTTCATTGGTTAGAGGATAGGTGGGAGGAGTAAACAGAACAAAATGCTGGGAGGAAGAGGAAGTGAGCTCAGAGACGCGACAGCTCTCCTCTCAGGAGCAGAGATTGAGAGAGACGCCATGCCCCGCTCCCACCATGAAGCTCCGACCCAGGATGGACATAGGCTAGAATCTCCCCGGTAAGTGCACCCAGGGGCACAACACAGATGATTAGAAATGGGCTAAATTAATATGTGAGAATTAGCCTAGAAGAGAATGGGCCAAGCGGTGTTTAAATGAATACAGTTTGTGTGTTGTTATTTCGGACATAAGCTAGCTGGGCATGCTGCTGGGGTGTTGGGGATGCAGCCCCGCCGCCCCTCTTACTTCATATGGCGACCACGTGGACAACTGCTTCGACATAAAGCCTGAGACAGCTTGGGAAGTAATTCTAGAACAAAATGAAAGCATTGTGCCTGGTTTCTTGGTAGCAGCAATTTCTCGGTTCTACTCTGCTTGCTAGAGGCAAGCAAGCACCTCACCTAAGAGAGGCTTCCTGACTCAGCTTTAGCTGCAAAGCCTGCAGCTCATTAAGAGGTCCTGCCATGAAACACTTAAACGGTGTTGACGAAAAGCTGAACACATGCTTTTCGATTTTCAGCCATAGCAGGAAAAAAGCTGCACCGTTTAAAAATGCTGGCTTTCTGGGCTGTCCTGCCAGGGCAAACTCTGACTCTATGCAGGCGGTTTGTGCGGTTTGCAAGTACAGACTGCTGAAGCTCGCTTGCTGGCTACAGCCAGTACCTCAGCCATGAGGCTGGAAAGCTAAGGAATGGACTGGATCTAGCTGGCAAAGCCACGCCTTTAATCCTACTGATATTGCTTGGTAAATTAAAGACTCATGTGGTCAGAAAAAGAGAGATATACAGTAAAGAGTGATTCAGAGACAAAGAAAATTTTTAAATGGTTTACAGTGTGTTAAAAATATATGCAGACTAAAAGTTGAAGTTCTTAAAGTAAAAAACATAAAAAAAAAGGAAGAGAGTTGTTGTGTGTGGTAGCACACGCCTTTAATCCCAGTGCCTAGAAGTCAGAGACAAACAGATCTCTGTGAGTTCAAGGTGTAGTAGTGTACACCTTTAATCCCGAATGCCTGGGAGGCAGAGACAGGCGGATCTCTGAGAGTTCGAAGACAGCCTGGTCTACAGAGTTACTTCAGGTCAAAGATACAGAGAACTTATCTCAAAAAGCAAAAAGTTAAAAGTAAAAATAAACAAAATAGAGGTAAAATAAAACGAACAAAGATGGAAAATACACAGAGAATCTTGATACTGTATGCTATTATGTTCTCTTTGAATTGTTTGAATGCTGAGGAAGGAGCAACAGCTGCTAAAAGATATTTATTTATAAATGCTGCTGAACTAATCCAACATAGACACTTTGAAAATGCCTTAAATTTGAAATTTGGATCTAAGGACATGATACTTTGGAAAGGAGTTTCTTATTTTGTTTTCACAGAGGATGAGACGCTGTTCATTTCTTCTACTCCGATTTGGTATGATGGACCACGCCCTCCTGAAGGGTTGGTGTGAACACCTTCAGAAAATTGCTTCGCTCAACTGCCAACTGAGATGAAACTAGCACACAGGTTATACCATGAAAGACCTAATTAACGACGCCCCCATTCAGCAGGAAGCAGTTTGGAGAGAAATAACTGCGCCCATGTGCCCAAATATGGTTTATAAACGTTCTTTTACATTTAAAGGGGGATATGATATAGATATGAATAATTTGCATTAGTATAGATTTTGCTTTATTGATAGAGATTTAAGGTCAATTTTGTTATATGTATAAGTGTTTCTGATTTTGATTAAGGTATTGTGATTGTGTAGTTCATTTAAATATGTACTGTATAATGAAGAAATATAGGTTGTTAATGGATAATCATCGATAATAGTAAAGCTTGTAGTCATGTTAGTTAGATTTTCTAGATATATAGAGATGTATTTCAGTTAGATAGACATTCTTCATGTCTTTCAAAGATTACAGAATAGGACATTTAATGTTTTAATAACTGAGGACTTTTCATGACAATGAGACACTCTGCTCCTGGCAGCACCAATCTACTTCAAGAGGAAGATGGGCATCGAAGAGGCTCGTTATGGAGTTTGATAGCCATTTGGGCAAGAAACTGCTCTTGCCTGGACTATTGCATAAACTGGACACAGAGAACTCGCAGAGAGAGGACTACTGAACTTGCCTAAGGTGAGATGATCTTTCGGGGTTCCTGATTCATTTTGAAAGAGTCTGCGAGACATTCTGCAGGACACAACAGATAGTGACTGAACTGACTTTGAATTTTCCTGCTTTATGGAAATGTCTGCTGGATACCATGGGCCTGTCTGTGACTGTCCAGGCAGCGAGATGTCTTTGTCATTTCTAGAGTTTGAAGTTTCTTAGTTCTTGTTTACTTAGGTAATATATCTTTCTGGAGTCTTTGATGGAGTTAAGAATAGTTAGTTATAGTTATAGTTTTCCTTAGTTATGATACAGATTATTGTAACTTTTACTTGATAACTGTTTTGTTATATGTAATTTTGCTATGTTAAAGCCTTTTTTTTTGTTTAAACCAAAAAAGGGGAAATGATGGAGGAAGGTCATTGGCTAATAAAGGCACTGCCCTGGCCCATTTCATTGGTTAGAGGATAGGTGGGAGGTGTAAACAGAACAAAATGCTGGGAGGAAGAGGAAGTGAGCTCAGAGTCTCGACAGCTCTCCTCACGGGAGCAGACGCCTGAGGGAGACGCCATGCTCCTGGCTCCTGGGCAGACACACGCTATGAAGCTCCGACCCAGGATGGACATAGGCTAGAATCTTCCCGGTAAGACCGGTGCTACAGTTTATTAGAGATGGGTTGATCGGGATGTGAGAATTAGCCTGTAAGTGCTAGGGCTAAAGGGCCAAGCAGTGCTTAAAAGAATACAGTGTCTGTGTAATTATTTTGGGGCATAAGCTAGCCGAGCAGGTGGCCGGGGTGCTGGGAACGCAGCCCCGCCGCCCCTATTACCACAATGCAGGTTACGTGAAAGTGTCTCTCCAAGAGTTAACGGCTCTAAAAGTGAAAAAAAAATAGTACGCACTTACTTTTCTCCAAAGAGATGCCATCTCTTCAAAGCTTTCAAAGCATTGGTAGCAGTCCAAGGAGCGGTCACCTATCCTTTCTTGGCTTTCCTTTGAACGATAACTTTGTTCATTTGAACGTGGAACGAGCTTCATTATAGAATTGTGTAGGTTCCCCCCGCCCCGAAGGAAACATCCTGACGACGACAAGCATGTCGTTTCTGTTTTCGGGTCCAGATCTGTAAGCGCACATACTTATTGCTCTCTCTGAAGAAAAGCAAAGTCTTGAAATTACCCAAAGTAATTGAAAAAGAGCGCGCGTCCATCACACTCCACCTGAAGGGAAAGCACATTCTGTCGAATGTCAGTTGGCCTTCACAAAACAGATTTCTGAAAACGACACACGTTACTCTAGGTTTGTAGCTTCCCTCTTAACCCTGTTTTCTAAGCCTACCTGCAAAAATGCAAATGCGTTTCTTTAGCCAGCAGAGCCCTTCCTCTAAACAGTGGGAAGCCTTGGTAGGCATCAAAGGAGGGGTCCCATACACTGGAAACATTGAAAGATAAGCTCAATCTCTTGAAAGTGGTTTCTCGCCTAAGTTTCCTTCAAAGAAACAGGCAACGCTTTCTGAGAAAGACATGGTTGTCTGTAAAGTCTCTCTTCCCTCTTAGCCCCATTAGAACCTTTCTTTCGTGTCAAACGCACAGACATAGTTCTGTTCTCCATAGGAAAGGACTTCCTTAAAATGATCTAAGCACTGTTAGACCAAAACGGGACATTCCTTCACAGTCGACGTTCTGTCTTCCGAAGATAAGCACTTTCTTGCACAAGTGCTTATTTAGCTTCTTGCTAGAACCGCACGTCTCCCTCAATGCAACAACACACAAGCTTTATGAGAAAGACTCACTTTACTTTTCCTTGTCCTACTCTAGTCTGATGTGGAAAACGCACATACCCCATTTCTCTCGAAAGAGGATCGCTTTCATTAAACCATTCAAAGCACTGTTAGACGTAAAGGGAGTTCTCCTATCCACCCTCCAAGCTGTACTTTGAATGAGAAGCACATTTATTGATCACGAAAGAGAAGCACATTCTTCGAAATGTTCAAAACCATTGCTGCAAACAGAGGTAAGCCCATTCTTTTGGAAGTGATTGTATTACGATTCGTAAAAGACTTGTGAGATTCCCTCCAAGATTTCTGAGGAAGACACAGGTTCCTCTTCAGTTTTCGAGTCACAGTTAACAACACTCCATAGGCTTACCTGAAAAACGCATATGCGTTGCTCACTAAAGAAGAGCACTCTCTCGAAAGCATTCCGCTCGACTCTGTATGCTGTAGTTGAAGACAAGCACATTCTCTTGAGAATGAAATAGCTTCCTGATTGCTTTCTGAGAACCATGCAGGTTACGTGAAAGTGTCTCTCCAACAGTTATGGGGTCTAAAAGAGAAAAAAAATAGTATGCACTTACTTTTTCCAAAGAGATGCCCTCTCTTCAAAGATTTCAAAGCATTGGTAGCAGTTAAAGGAGCGGTCCCCTATCATTGTTGGATTTCTTTGAACGATAACTTTGTTCTATAAGAACAAACTTCTTTATAGAATTGTGTAGGTTCCCCCCGCCCCCAATTAAATATCCTGACTATGACAAGCCTGTCGTTTCTGTTTTCGAGTCCCAGCTCTGCAAGCGCACATATTTATTGCTCTCTCTGAAGAAAACCAAAGTCTCGAAACTACCCAAAGCACCATAGGAATTGAAAAAGAGCGAGCGTCCCTCACACTCCACTGGTAGGGAAAGCAAATTCTGTCAAATGTCAGTTGAGCATCCTAAAACAGATTTCTGAGAACCACACACGTTACTCTAGAGTTGTCGCTTCCCTCTTAAGCCTGTTTTCTAAGCTTACCTGCAAAAATGCAAATGCATTTCGTTCACCAGCCGAGCCCTTCCTCTAAACAGTGGGAAGCCTTGGTAGGCATGAAAGGAGGGTTCCCATACACTCGAAACATTGAAAGATAAGCCCAATCTCTTGAAAGTGGTTTCTCGCCGAAGTTCCCTTCAAAGAAACAGGCAATGCTTTCTGAGAAAGACATGGTTGTCTGTAAAGTCTCTCTTCCCTCTTAGCCCCATTAGATCCTTTCTTTCGTGTCAAACGCACAGACATAGTTCTGTTCTCCATAGGAAAGGACTTCCTTAAAATGATCTAAGCACTGTTAGACCAAAACGGGATGTTCCTTCACACTCGAAGTGCTGTCTTCCGAAGATAAGCACTTTCTTGCACAAGTGCTTATTTAGCTTCTTGCTAGAACCACACGTCTCCCTCAATGCAACACACGAAGCTTTATGAGAAAGACACAATTTACTTTTCCGTGTCCTACCCTAGTCTTATGTGGAAAACGCACATACCCCATTTCTCTCGAAAGAGGGTCGCTTTCTTTAAACCATTCAAAGCACTGTTAGACATAAAGGGAGTTCTCCTATGCACCCTTAAAGCTGGACTTTGAATGAAATGAGAAGCACATTTATTGATCTCTAAGGAGAAGCACTTTCTTCGGTGTGTTCAAAAGCATTGCTGGAAGTGGAGTGGTGTGTTCCCCTCTGCTGTTTTGTTGTACTTTGAAAGGTAAGCCAAATCTTTTGGAAGTGATTGTATTCCGATTCGTAAAAGACTTGTGAGATTCCCTCCACGATTTCTGAGAAAGACACGGGTTCCTCTTCAGTTTTTGAGTCACAGTTAACAACACTCCATAGGCTTACCTGAAAAACGCATATGCATTGCTCACTAAAGAAGAGCACTCTCTCGAAAGCATTCCGCTCGACTATGTATGCTGTAGTTGAAGACAAGCACATTCTCTTGAGAATGAAATAGCTTCCTGATTGCTTTCTGAGAACCATGCAGGTTACGTGAAAGTGTCTCTCCAACAGTTAAGGGCTCTAAAAGTGAAAAAAAAATAGTACGCACTTACTTTTCTCCAAAGAGATGCCATCTCTTCAAAGCTTTCAAAGCATTGGTAGCAGTCCAAGGAGCGGTCACCTATCCTTTCTTGGCTTTCCTTTGAACGATAACTTTGTTCATTTGAACGTGGAACGAGCTTCATTATAGAATTGTGTAGGTTCCCCCCGCCCCGAAGGAAACATCCTGATGATGACAAGCATGTCGTTTCTGTTTTCGGGTCCAGATCTGTAAGCGCACATACATATTGCTCTCTATGAAGAAAAGCAAAGTCTTGAAATTACCCAAAGTAAATGAAAAAGAGCACGCGTCTGTCACACTCCACCTGAAGGGAAAGCACATTCTGTCGAATGTCAGTTGGCCTTCACAAAACAGATTTCTGAAAACGACACACGTTACTCTAGGTTTGTAGCTTCCCTCTTAACCCTGTTTTCTAAGCTTACCTGCAAAAATGCAAATGCGTTTCTTTAGCCAGCAGAGCCCTTCCTCTAAACAGTGGGAAGCCTTGGTAGGCATGAAAGGAGGGTTCCCATACACTGGAAACATTGAAAGATAAGCCCAATCTCTTGAAAGTGGTTTCTCGCCTAAGTTTCCTTCAAAGAAACAGGCAACGCTTTCTGAGAAAGACATGGTTGTCTGTAAAGTCTCTCTTCCCTCTTAGCCCCATTAGAACCTTTCTTTCGTGTCAAACGCACAGACATAGTTCTGTTCTCCATAGGAAAGGACTTCCTTAAAATGATCTAAGCACTGTTAGACCAAAACGGGACGTTCCTTCACAGTCGACGGGCTGTCTTCAGATGATAAGCACTTTCTTGCACAAGTGCTTATTTAGCTTCTTGCTAGAACCGCATGTCTCCCTCAATGCAACACACAAAGCTTTATGAGAAAGACTCACATTACTTTTCCTTGTCCTAACCTAATCTGATGTGGAAAACGCACATACCCCATTTCTCTCGAAAGAGGGTTGCTTTCTTTAAACCATTCAAAGCACTGTTAGATGTAAAGGGAGTTCTCCTATCCAAACTCCAAGCTGTACTTTGAATGAGAAGCACATTTATTGATCACGAAAGAGAAGCACATTCTTCGAAATGTTCAAAACCATTGCTGCAAACAGAGGTAAGCCCATTCTTTTGGAAGTGATTGTATTACGATTCGTAAAAGACTTGTGAGATTCCCTCCAAGAATTCTGAGGAAGACACAGGCTCCTCTTCAGTTTTCGAGTAACAGTTAACAACACTCCATAGGCTTACCTGAAAAACGCATATGCATTGCTCACTAAAGAAGAGCACTCTCTCGAAAGCATTCCGCTCAACACTGTATGCTGTAGTTGAAGACAAGCACATTCTCTTGAGAATGAAATAGCTTCCTGATTGCTTTCTGAAAACCATGCAGGTTACGTGAAAGTGTATCTCCAACAGTTATGGGGTCTAAAAGAGAAAAAAAAATAGTATGCACTTACTTTTCTCCAAAGAGATGCCCTCTCTTCAAAGATTTCAAAGCATTGGTAGCAGTCAAAGGAGCGGTCCCCTATCCTTTGTTGGCTTTCTTTGAATGATAACTTTGTTCTATAAAGAACAAACTTCTTCATAGAATTGTGTAGGTTCCCCCCGCCCCGAAGGAAATATCCTGACGACGACACGCGTGTTGTTTCTGTTTTCGGGTCCCAGCTCTGTAAGCGCACATACTTATTGCTCTCTCTGAAGAAAAGCAAAGTCTCGAAACTACCCAAAGGACTTGAAAAAGAGCGAGCGTCCCTCACACTCCACTTGAAGTGAAAGCACATTCTGTCGATTGTAAGTTGGCCTTCCCAAAACAGATTTCTGAGAACAACACACGTTACTCTAGAGTTGTTGCTTCCCTCTTAACCCTGTTTTCTAAGCTTTCCTGCAGAAATGCAAATGCGTTTTTTTCGCCAGCAGAGCCCTTCCTCTAAACAGTGGGAAGCCTTGGTAGACCTGAAAAGAACGTTCCCATACAGTCGAAACTTTGAAATATAAGCCCAATCTCTTGAAAGTGGTTACTCGCCTAAGTTCCCTTCAAAGAAACAGGCAACGCTTTCTGAGAAAGACATGGTTGTCTGTAAAGTCTCTCTTCCCTCTTAGCCCCATTAGAACCTTTCTTTCGTGTCAAACGCACAGACATAGTTCTGTTCTCCATAGGAAAGGACTTCCTTAAAATGATCTAAGCACTGTTAGACCAAAACGGGACGTTCCTTCACACTCGACGTGCTGTCTTCCGAAGATAAGCACTTTCTTGCACAAGTGCTTATTTAGCTTCTTGCTAGAACCGCACATCTCCCTCAATGCAACCCACGAAGCTTTATGAGAAAGACACACTTTACTTTTCTGTGTCCTACCCTAGTCTTATGTGGAAAACTCACATACCCCATTTCTCTCAAAAGAGGGTCGCTTACTTTAAAACATTCAAAGCACTGTTAGATGTAAAGGGAGTTCTCCTATGCACCCTCCAAGCTGTACTTTGAATGAGAAGCACATTTATTGATCACAAAGTAGAAGCACTTTCTTCGAAATGTTCAAAACCATTGCTGCAAACAGAGGTAAGCCCATTCTTTTGGAAGTGATTGTATTACGATTCGTAAAAGACTTGTGAGATTCCCTCCAAGATTTCTGAGAAAGACACAGGTTACTCTTCAGTTTTCGAGTCACAGTTAACAACACTCCATAGGCTTACCTGAAAAACGCATATGCTTTGCTCGCTAAAGAAGAGCACTTTCTCGAAAGCATTCCGCTTGACTCTGTATGCTGTAGTTGAAGACTAAAACATTCTCTTGAGAGTGAAATAGCTTCCTGATTGCTTTCTGAGAACCATGCAGGTTACATGAGAGTGTCTCTCCAACAGTTAACAGCTCTAAAAGTGAAAAAAAATAGTACGCACTTACTTTTATCCAAATAGATGCCCTCTCTTCAAAGCATTCAAAGCATTGGTAGCAGTCAAAGGAGCGGTCCCCTATCCTTTGTTGGCTTTCCTTTGAACGATAACTTTGTTCGTTTGAACGTGGAACGAGCTTCATTATAGAATTGTGTAGGTTCCCCCCGCCCCCAAGGAAACAACCTGACGACGACACGCGTGTCATTTCTGTTATCCTGTCCCAGCTCTGTAACCGCACATACTTATTGCTCTCTCTGAAGAAAAGTCTTGAAACTACCCAAGGGAACTGAAAAAGAGCGCGTCAGTCACACTCCACTTGAAGGGAAAGCACATTCTGTCGAATGTCGATTGGCCTTCCCAAAACAGATTTCTGTGAACAACACACTTTACTCTAGAGTTGTCCCTTCCCTCTTAACCCTGTTTTCTAAGCTTTCCTGCAGAAATGCAAATGCATTTCTTTCGCCAGCAGAGCCCTTCCTCTAAACAGTGGGATGCCTTGGTAGGCGTGAAAGGAGGGTTCCCATACACTCGAAACATTGAAAGATAAGCCCAATCTCTTGAAGGTGGTTTCTCGCCTAAGTTTCCTTCAAAGAAACAGGCAACGCTTTCTGAGAAAGACACGGTTGTCTGTAAAGTCTCTCTTCCCTCTTAGCCCCATTAGAACCTTTCTTTCGTGTCAAATGCACAGACATAGTTCTGTTCTCCATAGGAAAGGACTTCCTTAAAATGATCTAAGCACTGTTAGACAAAACGGGACGTTGCTTCACACTCGACGAGCTGTCTTGCGAAGATAAGCACTTTCTTGCACAAGTACTTATTTAGCTTCTTGCTAGAACCACACGTCTCCCTCAATGCAACCCACGAAGCTTTATGAGAAAGACACACTTTACTTTTCCGTGTCCTACCCTAGTCTTATGTGGAAAACGCACATACCCGATTTCTCTCGAAAGAGGGTCGCTTTTTTTAAACCATTCAAAGAACTGTTAGACATAAAGGGAGTTCTCCTATGAACTCTTAAAGCTGGACATTGAATGAAATGAGAAGCATATTTATTGATCTCTATGGAGAATCGCTTTCTTCGATGTGTTCAAAAGCATTGCTGGAAGTGGAGAGGTGTGTTCCCCTCTGCTCTCTTGTTGTACTTTGAAAGGTAAGCCTATTCTTTTGGAAGTGATTGTATTCTGATTCATAAAAGACTTGTGAGATTCCCTCCCAGATTTCTGAGGAAGACACAGGTTCCTCTTCAGTTTTAGAGTCACAGTTAACAACACTCCATAGGCTTACCTGAAAACGCATATGCATTGCTCACTAAAGAAGAGCACTCTCTCGAAAGCATTCTGCTCGACTCTGTATGCTGTAGTTGAAGACAAGCACGTTCTCTTGAGAATGAAATAGCTACCTGATTGCTTTCTGAGAACCATGCAGGTTACGTGAAAGTGTCTCTCCAACAGTTAACGTCTCTAAAAGTGAAAAAAAAAATAGTACGCACTTACTTTTCTCCAAAGAGATGCCCTCTCTTCAAAGCTTTCAAAGCATTGGTAGCAGTCCAAGGAGCGGTCACCTATCCTTTGTTGGCTTTCCTTTGAACGATAACTTTGTTCGTTTGAACGTTCAACGAGCTTCTTTACAGAATTGTGTAGGTTTCCCCCGCCCCCAAGGAAACATTCTGATGACGACACGCGTGTCGTTTCTGTTTTCGGGTCCCAGCTCTGTAAGCGCACATACTTATTGCTCTCTCTGAAGAAAAGCAAAGTCTCGAAACTACAAAAGCACCATAGCAATTGAAAAAGAGCGAGCGTCCCTCACACTCCACTTGAATGGAAAGCACATTCTCTCCAATGTCCGTTGGCCTTCCCAAAACAGATTTCTGAGAACGACACATGTTACTCTAGAGTTGTCGCTTCCCTCTTAACCCTGTTTTCTAAGCTTTCCTGCAGAAATGCAAATGCGTTTCTTTCGCCAGCAGAGCCCTTCCTCTAAACAGTGGGAAGCCTTGGTAGGCATGAACGGAGGGTGCCCATACACTTGAAACATTGAAAGATAATCCCAATCTCTTGAAGGTGGTTTCTCGCCTAAGTTTCCTTCAAAGAAACAGGCAACGCTTTCTGAGAAAGACATGGTTGTCTGTAAAGTCTCTCTTCCCTCTTAGCCCCATTACAACCTTTCTTTCGTGTCAAACGCACAGACATAGTTCTGTTCTCCATAGGAAAGGACTTCCTTAAAATGATCTAAGCACTGTTAGACCAAAACGGGACGTTGTTTCACACTCGACGAGCTGTCTTGCGAAGATAAGCACTTTCTTGCACAAGTGCTTATTTAGCTTCTTGCTAGAACCGCACGTCTCCCTCAATGCAATGTTAACTGTGACTCGAAAACTGAAGAGTAACCCGTGTCTTTCTCAGAAATCTTGGAGGGAATCTCACAAGTCTTTTATGAATCGGAATACAATCACTTCCAAAAGAATGGGCTTACCTTTCAAAGTACAACAAGAGAGCTGAGGGGAACACACCGCTCCACTTCCAGCAATGCTTTTGAACACATCGAAGGAAGTGCTTCTCCTTAGTGATCAATAAATGTGCTTCTCATTTCATTCAAATTCCAGCTTTAAGGGTGCATAGGAGAACTCCCTTTACGTCTAACAGTGCTTTGAATGGTTTAAAGAAAGCGAACCTCTTTCGAGAGAAATGGGGTATGTGCGATTTCCACATAAGACTAGGGTAGGACACGGAAAAGTAAAGTGTGTCTTTCTCATAAAGCTTCCTGGGTTGCATTGAGGGAGACCTGCGGTTCTAGCAAGAAGCTAAATAAGCACTTGTGCAAGAAAGTGCTTATCTTCGCAAGACAGCTCGTCGAGTGTGAAGCAAAGTCCCGTTTTGGTCTAACAGTTCTTAGATCATTTTAAGGAAGTCCTTTCCTATGGAGAACAGAACTATGTCTGTGAGTTTGACACGAAAGAAAGGTTCTAATGGGGCTAAGAGGGAAGAGAGACTTTACAGACAACCATGTCTTTCTCAGAAAGCGTTGCCTGTTTCTTTGAAGGAAACTTAGGCGAGAAACCACCTTCAAGAGATTGGGCTTATCTTTCAATGTTTCAAGTGTATGGGCACCCTCCGTTCATGCCTACCAAGGCTTCACACTGTTTAGAGGAAGGGCTCTGCTGGCAAAAGAAACGCATTTGCATTTCTGCAGGAAAGCTTAGAAAACAGGGTTAAGAGGGAAGCAACAACTCTGTTTTGGGAAGGCCAACCGACATTGGACAGAATGTGCTTTCCCTTCAAGTGGAGTGTGAGGGACGCTCGCTCTTTTTCAATTCCTATGGTGCTTTGGGTAGTTTCGAGACTTTGCTTTTCTTCAGAGAGAGCAATAAGTATGTGCGCTTACAGAGCTGGGACCCGAAAACAGAAACAACACGCGTGTCGTCGTCAGAATGTTTCCTTGGGGGCGGGGGAAACCTACACAATTCTGTAAAGAAGCTCGTTCCACGTTCAAACGAACAAAGTTATCGCTCAAAGGAAAGCCAACAAAGGATAGGAGACCGCTCCTTGGTCTGCTACCAATGCTTTGAAATCTTTGAAGAGAGGTCATCTCTTTGGAGAAAAGTAAGTGCGTACTATTTTTTTTCACTTTTAGAGGCGTTAACTGTTGGAGAGACACTTTCACGTAACCTGCATGGTTCTCAGAAAGCAATCAGGATGCTATTTCACTCTCAAGAGAATGTGCTTGTCTTCAACTACAGCATACAGAGTCGAGCGGAACGCTTTCGAGAAAGTGCTCTTCTTTAGCGAGCAACGCATATGCGTTTTTCAGGTAAGCCTATGGAGTGTTGTTAACTGTGACTCGAAAACTGAAGAGTAACCCGTGTCTTTCTCAGAAATCTTGGAGGGAATCTCACAAGTCTTTTACGAATCGGAATAGAATCACTTCCAAAAGAATGGGCTTACCTTTCAAAGTACAACAAGAGAGCTGAGGGGAACACACCGCTCCACTTCCAGCAATGCTTTTGAACACATCGAAGGAAGTGCTTCTCCTTAGTGATCAATAAATGTGCTTCTCATTTCATTCAAATTCCAGCTTTAAGGGTGCATAGGAGAACTCCCTTTACGTCTAACAGTGCTTTGAATGGTTTAAAGAAAGCGACCCTCTTTCGAGAGAAATGGGGTATGTGCGTTTTCCACATAAGACTAGGGTAGGACACGGAAAAGTAAAGTGTGTCTTTCTCATAAAGCTTCGTGGGTTGCATTGAGGGAGACGTGCGGTTCTAGCAAGAAGCTAAATAAGCACTTGTGCAAGAAAGTGCTTATCTTCGCAAGACAGCTCGTCGAGTGTGAAGCAACGTCCCGTTTTGGTCTAACAGTGCTTAGATCATTTTAAGGAAGTCCTTTCCTATGGAGAACAGAACTATGTCTGTGCGTTTGACACGAAAGAAAGGTTCTAATGGGGCTAAGAGGGAAGAGAGACTTTACAGACAACCATGTCTTTCTCAGAAAGCGTTGCCTGTTTCTTTGAAGGAAACTTAGGCGAGAAACCACCTTCAAGAGATTGGGCTTATCTTTCAATGTTTCAAGTGTATGGGCACCCTCCGTTCAAGCCGACCAAGGCTTCCCACTGTTTAGAGGAAGGGCTCTGCTGGCGAAAAAAACGCATTTGCATTTCTGCAGGAAAGCTTAGAAAACAGGGTTAAGAGGGAAGCGACAACTCTAGAGTAACGTGTGTCGTTCTCAGAAATCTGTTTTGGGAAGGCCAACCGGCATTGGACAGAATGTGCTTTCCCTTCAAGTGGAGTGTGAGGGACGCTCGCTCTTTTTCAATTCCTATGGTGCTTTGGGTAGTTTCGAGACTTTGCTTTTCTTCAGAGAGAGCAATAAGTATGTGCGCTTACAGAGCTGGGACCTGAAAACAGAAACCACACGCGTGTCGTCGTCAGAATGTTTCCTTGGGGGCTGGGGAAACCTACAAAATTCTGTAAAGAAGCTCGTTCCACGTTCAAACGAACAAAGTTATCGTTCAAAGGAAAGCCAACAAAGGATAGGAGATCGCTCCTTGGTCTGCTACCAATGCTTTGAAATCTTTGAAGAGAGGGCATCTCTTTGGAGAAAAGTAAGTGCATACTATTTTTTTTTCACTTTTAGAGCCGTTAACTGTTGGAGAGACACTTTCACGTAACCTGCATGGTTCTCAGAAAGCAATCAGGATGCTATTTCACTCTCAAGAGAATGTGCTTGTCTTCAACTACAGCATACAGAGTCGAGCGGAACGCTTTTGAGAAAGTGTTCTTCTTTAGCGAGCAAAGCATATGCGTTTTTCAGGTAAGCCTATGGAGTGTTGTTAACTGTGACTCGAAAACTGAAGAGTAACCCGTGTCTTTCTCAGAAATCTTGGAGGGAATCTCACAAGTCTTTTACGAATCGGAATAGAATCACTTCCAAAAGAATGGGCTTACCTTTCAAAGTACAACAAGAGAGCTGAGGGGAACACACCGCTCCACTTCCAGCAATGCTTTTGAACACATCGAAGGAAGTGCTTCTCCTTAGTGATCAATAAATGTGCTTCTCATTTCATTCAAATTCCAGCTTTAAGGGTGCATAGGAGAACTCCCTTTACGTCTAACAGTGCTTTGAATGGTTTAAAGAAAGCGACCCTCTTTCGAGAGAAATGGGGTATGTGCGTTTTCCACATAAGACTAGGGTAGGACACGGAAAAGTAAAGTGTGTCTTTCTCATAAAGCTTCGTGGGTTGCATTGAGGGAGACGTGCGGTTCTAGCAAGAAGCTAAATAAGCACTTGTGCAAGAAAGTGCTTATCTTCGCAAGACAGCTCGTCGAGTGTGAAGCAACGTCCCGTTTTGGTCTAACAGTGCTTAGATCATTTTAAGGAAGTCCTTTCCTATGGAGAACAGAACTATGTCTGTGCGTTTGACACGAAAGAAAGGTTCTAATGGGGCTAAGAGGGAAGAGAGACTTTACAGACAACCATGTCTTTCTCAGAAAGCGTTGCCTGTTTCTTTGAAGGAAACTTAGGCGAGAAACCACCTTCAAGAGATTGGGCTTATCTTTCAATGTTTCAAGTGTATGGGCACCCTCCTTTCACGCCTACCAAGGCTTCCCACTGTTTAGAGGAAGGGCTCTGCTGGCGAAAAAAACGCATTTGCATTTCTGCAGGAAAGCTTAGAAAACAGGGTTAAGAGGGAAGCGACAACTCTAGAGTAACGTGTGTCGTTCTCAGAAATCTGTTTTGGGAAGGCCAACCGGCATTGGACAGAATGTGCTTTCCCTTCAAGTGGAGTGTGAGGGACGCTCGCTCTTTTTCAATTCCTATGGTGCTTTGGGTAGTTTCAAGACTTTGCTTTTCTTCAGAGAGAGCAATAAGTATGTGCGCTTACAGAGCTGGGACCTGAAAACAGAAACGACACGCGTGTCGTCGTCAGAATGTTTCCTTGGGGGCTGGGGAAACCTACAAAATTCTGTAAAGAAGCTCGTTCCACGTTCAAACGAACAAAGTTATCGTTCAAAGGAAAGCCAACAAAGGATAGGAGATCGCTCCTTGGTCTGCTACCAATGCTTTGAAATCTTTGAAGAGAGGGCATCTCTTTGGAGATAAGTAAGTGCATACTATTTTTTTTTCACTTTTAGAGGCGTTAACTGTTGGAGAGACACTTTCACGTAACCTGCATGGTTCTCAGAAAGCAATCAGGATGCTATTTCACTCTCAAGAGAATGTGCTTGTCTTCAACTACAGCATACAGAGTCGAGCGGAACGCTTTCGAGAAAGTGTTCTTCTTTAGCGAGCAAAGCATATGCGTTTTTCAGGTAAGCCTATGGAGTGTTGTTAACTGTGACTCGAAAACTGAAGAGTAACCCGTGTCTTTCTCAGAAATCTTGGAGGGAATCTCACAAGTCTTTTACGAATCGGAATAGAATCACTTCCAAAAGAATGGGCTTACCTTTCAAAGTACAACAAGAGAGCTGAGGGGAACACACCGCTCCACTTCCAGCAATGCTTTTGAACACATCGAAGGAAGTGCTTCTCCTTAGTGATCAATAAATGTGCTTCTCATTTCATTCAAATTCCAGCTTTCAGGGTGCATAGGAGAACTCCCTTTACGTCTAACAGTGCTTTGAATGGTTTAAAGAAAGCGACCCTCTTTCGAGAGAAATGGGGTATGTGCGTTTTCCACATAAGACTAGGGTAGGACACGGAAAAGTAAAGTGTGTCTTTCTCATAAAGCTTCGTGGGTTGCATTGAGGGAGACGTGAGGTTCTAGCAAGAAGCTAAATAAGCACTTGTGCAAGAAAGTGCTTATCTTCGCAAGACAGCTCGTCGAGTGTGAAGCAACGTCCCGTTTTGGTCTAACAGTGCTTAGATCATTTTAAGGAAGTCCTTTCCTATGGAGAACAGAACTATGTCTGTGCGTTTGACACGAAAGAAAGGTTCTAATGGGGCTAAGAGGGAAGAGAGACTTTACAGACAACCATGTCTTTCTCAGAAAGCGTTGCCTGTTTCTTTGAAGGAAACTTAGGCGAGAAACCACCTTCAAGAGATTGGGCTTATCTTTCAATGTTTCAAGTGTATGGGCACCCTCCTTTCACGCCTACCAAGGCTTCCCACTGTTTAGAGGAAGGGCTCTGCTGGCAAAAGAAACGCATTTGCATTTCTGCAGGAAAGCTTAGAAAACAGGGTTAAGAGGGAAGCGACAACTCTAGAGTAACGTGTGTCGTTCTCAGAAATCTGTTTTGGGAAGGCCAACCGGCATTGGACAGAATGTGCTTTCCCTTCAAGTGGAGTGTGAGGGACGCTCGCTCTTTTTCAATTCCTATGGTGCTTTGGGTAGTTTCAAGACTTTGCTTTTCTTCAGAGAGAGCAATAAGTATGTGCGCTTACAGAGCTGGGACCTGAAAACAGAAACGACACGCGTGTCGTCGTCAGAATGTTTCCTTGGGGGCTGGGGAAACCTACAAAATTCTGTAAAGAAGCTCGTTCCACGTTCAAACGAACAAAGTTATCGTTCAAAGGAAAGCCAACAAAGGATAGGAGATCGCTCCTTGGTCTGCTACCAATGCTTTGAAATCTTTGAAGAGAGGGCATCTCTTTGGAGAAAAGTAAGTGCATACTATTTTTTTTTCACTTTTAGAGGCGTTAACTGTTGGAGAGACACTTTCACGTAACCTGCATGGTTCTCAGAAAGCAATCAGGATGCTATTTCACTCTCAAGAGAATGTGCTTGTCTTCAACTACAGCATACAGAGTCGAGCGGAACGCTTTCGAGAAAGTGCTCTTCTTTAGCGAGCAACGCATATGCGTTTTTCAGGTAAGCCTATGGAGTGTTGTTAACTGTGACTCGAAAACTGAAGAGTAACCCGTGTCTTTCTCAGAAATCTTGGAGGGAATCTCACAAGTCTTTTACGAATCGGAATAGAATCACTTCCAAAAGAATGGGCTTACCTTTCAAAGTACAACAAGAGAGCTGAGGGGAACACACCGCTCCACTTCCAGCAATGCTTTTGAACACATCGAAGGAAGTGCTTCTCCTTAGTGATCAATAAATGTGCTTCTCATTTCATTCAAATTCCAGCTTTAAGGGTGCATAGGAGAACTCCCTTTACGTCTAACAGTGCTTTGAATGGTTTAAAGAAAGCGAACCTCTTTTGAGAGAAATGGGGTATGTGCGTTTTCCACATAAGACTAGGGTAGGACACGGAAAAGTAAAGTGTGTCTTTCTCATAAAGCTTCGTGGGTTGCATTGAGGGAGACGTGCGGTTCTAGCAAGAAGCTAAATAAGCACTTGTGCAAGAAAGTGCTTATCTTCGCAAGACAGCTCGTCGAGTGTGAAGCAACGTCCCATTTTGGTCTAACAGTGCTTAGATCATTTTAAGGAAGTCCTTTCCTATGGAGAACAGAACTATGTCTGTGCGTTTGACACGAAAGAAAGGTTCTAATGGGGCTAAGA
This sequence comes from Microtus oregoni, assembly GCF_018167655.1. Lineage (NCBI taxonomy): Eukaryota > Metazoa > Chordata > Mammalia > Rodentia > Cricetidae > Microtus > Microtus oregoni. The sequence goes on along the minus strand of NW_024544742.1, from coordinate 1,759,259 downwards.
GGGAAGAGAGACTTTACAGACAACCATGTCTTTCTCAGAAAGCGTTGCCTGTTTCTTTGAAGGAAACTTAGGCGAGAAACCACCTTCAAGAGATTGGGCTTATCTTTCAATGTTTCAAGTGTATGGGCACCCTCCATTCACGCCGACCAAGGCTTCCCACTGTTTAGAGGAAGGGCTCTGCTGGCAAAAGAAACGCATTTGCATTTCTGCAGGAAAGCTTAGAAAACAGGGTTAAGAGGGAAGCGACAACTCTAGAGTAACGTGTGTCGTTCTCAGAAATCTGTTTTGGGAAGGCCAACCGGCATTGGACAGAATGTGCTTTCCCTTCAAGTGGAGTGTGAGGGACGCTCGCTCTTTTTCAATTCCTATGGTGCTTTGGGTAGTTTCAAGACTTTGCTTTTCTTCAGAGAGAGCAATAAGTATGTGCGCTTACAGAGCTGGGACCTGAAAACAGAAACGACACGCGTGTCGTCGTCAGAATGTTTCCTTGGGGGCTGGGGAAACCTACAAAATTCTGTAAAGAAGCTCGTTCCACGTTCAAACGAACAAAGTTATCGTTCAAAGGAAAGCCAACAAAGGATAGGAGATCGCTCCTTGGTCTGCTACCAATGCTTTGAAATCTTTGAAGAGAGGGCATCTCTTTGGAGATAAGTAAGTGCATACTATTTTTTTTTTCACTTTTAGAGCCGTTAACTGTTGGAGAGACACTTTCACGTAACCTGCATGGTTCTCAGAAAGCAATCAGGATGCTATTTCACTCTCAAGAGATTGTGCTTGTCTTCAACTACAGCATACAGAGTCGAGCGGAACGCTTTCGAGAAAGTGCTCTTCTTTAGCGAGCAACGCATATGCGTTTTTCAGGTAAGCCTATGGAGTGTTGTTAACTGTGACTTGAAAACTGAAGAGTAACCCGTGTCTTTCTCAGAAATCTTGGAGGGAATCTCACAAGTCTTTTACGAATCGGAATAGAATCACTTCCAAAAGAATGGGCTTACCTTTCAAAGTACAACAAGAGAGCTGAGGGGAACACACCGCTCTACTTCCAGCAATGCTTTTGAACACATCGAAGGAAGTGCTTCTCCTTAGTGATCAATAAATGTGCTTCTCATTTCATTCAAATTCCAGCTTTAAGGGTGCATAGGAGAACTCCCTTTACGTCTAACAGTGCTTTGAATGGTTTAAAGAAAGCGACCCTCTTTCGAGAGAAATGGGGTATGTGCGTTTTCCACATAAGACTAGGGTAGGACACGGAAAAGTAAAGTGTGTCTTTCTCATAAAGCTTCGTGGGTTGCATTGAGGGAGACGTGCGGTTCTAGCAAGAAGCTAAATAAGCACTTGTGCAAGAAAGTGCTTATCTTCGCAAGACAGCTCGTCGAGTGTGAAGCAACGTCCCGTTTTGGTCTAACAGTGCTTAGATCATTTTAAGGAAGTCCTTTCCTATGGAGAACAGAACTATGTCTGTGCGTTTGACACGAAAGAAAGGTTCTAATGGGGCTAAGAGGGAAGAGAGACTTTACAGACAACCATGTCTTTCTCAGAAAGCGTTGCCTGTTTCTTTGAAGGAAACTTAGGCGAGAAACCACCTTCAAGAGATTGGGCTTATCTTTCAATGTTTCAAGTGTATGGGCACCCTCCTTTCACGCCTACCAAGGCTTCCCACTGTTTAGAGGAAGGGCTCTGCTGGCAAAAGAAACGCATTTGCATTTCTGCAGGAAAGCTTAGAAAACAGGGTTAAGAGGGAAGCGACAACTCTAGAGTAACGTGTGTCGTTCTCAGAAATCTGTTTTGGGAAGGCCAACCGGCATTGGACAGAATGTGCTTTCCCTTCAAGTGGAGTGTGAGGGACGCTCGCTCTTTTTCAATTCCTATGGTGCTTTGGGTAGTTTCAAGACTTTGCTTTTCTTCAGAGAGAGCAATAAGTATGTGCGCTTACAGAGCTGGGACCTGAAAACAGAAACGACACGCGTGTCGTCGTCAGAATGTTTCCTTGGGGGCTGGGGAAACCTACAAAATTCTGTAAAGAAGCTCGTTCCACGTTCAAACGAACAAAGTTATCGTTCAAAGGAAAGCCAACAAAGGATAGGAGATCGCTCCTTGGTCTGCTACCAATGCTTTGAAATCTTTGAAGAGAGGGCATCTCTTTGGAGAAAAGTAAGTGCATACTATTTTTTTTTCACTTTTAGAGGCGTTAACTGTTGGAGAGACACTTTCACGTAACCTGCATGGTTCTCAGAAAGCAATCAGGATGCTATTTCACTCTCAAGAGAATGTGCTTGTCTTCAACTACAGCATACAGAGTCGAGCGGAACGCTTTCGAGAAAGTGCTCTTCTTTAGCGAGCAACGCATATGCGTTTTTCAGGTAAGCCTATGGAGTGTTGTTAACTGTGACTCGAAAACTGAAGAGTAACCCGTGTCTTTCTCAGAAATCTTGGAGGGAATCTCACAAGTCTTTTACGAATCGGAATAGAATCACTTCCAAAAGAATGGGCTTACCTTTCAAAGTACAACAAGAGAGCTGAGGGGAACACACCGCTCCACTTCCAGCAATGCTTTTGAACACATCGAAGGAAGTGCTTCTCCTTAGTGATCAATAAATGTGCTTCTCATTTCATTCAAATTCCAGCTTTAAGGGTGCATAGGAGAACTCCCTTTACGTCTAACAGTGCTTTGAATGGTTTAAAGAAAGCGAACCTCTTTTGAGAGAAATGGGGTATGTGCGTTTTCCACATAAGACTAGGGTAGGACACGGAAAAGTAAAGTGTGTCTTTCTCATAAAGCTTCGTGGGTTGCATTGAGGGAGACGTGCGGTTCTAGCAAGAAGCTAAATAAGCACTTGTGCAAGAAAGTGCTTATCTTCGCAAGACAGCTCGTCGAGTGTGAAGCAACGTCCCATTTTGGTCTAACAGTGCTTAGATCATTTTAAGGAAGTCCTTTCCTATGGAGAACAGAACTATGTCTGTGCGTTTGACACGAAAGAAAGGTTCTAATGGGGCTAAGAGGGAAGAGAGACTTTACAGACAACCATGTCTTTCTCAGAAAGCGTTGCCTGTTTCTTTGAAGGAAACTTAGGCGAGAAACCACCTTCAAGAGATTGGGCTTATCTTTCAATGTTTCAAGTGTATGGGCACCCTCCATTCACGCCGACCAAGGCTTCCCACTGTTTAGAGGAAGGGCTCTGCTGGCAAAAGAAACGCATTTGCATTTCTGCAGGAAAGCTTAGAAAACAGGGTTAAGAGGGAAGCGACAACTCTAGAGTAACGTGTGTCGTTCTCAGAAATCTGTTTTGGGAAGGCCAACCGGCATTGGACAGAATGTGCTTTCCCTTCAAGTGGAGTGTGAGGGACGCTCGCTCTTTTTCAATTCCTATGGTGCTTTGGGTAGTTTCAAGACTTTGCTTTTCTTCAGAGAGAGCAATAAGTATGTGCGCTTACAGAGCTGGGACCTGAAAACAGAAACGACACGCGTGTCGTCGTCAGAATGTTTCCTTGGGGGCTGGGGAAACCTACAAAATTCTGTAAAGAAGCTCGTTCCACGTTCAAACGAACAAAGTTATCGTTCAAAGGAAAGCCAACAAAGGATAGGAGATCGCTCCTTGGTCTGCTACCAATGCTTTGAAATCTTTGAAGAGAGGGCATCTCTTTGGAGATAAGTAAGTGCATACTATTTTTTTTTTCACTTTTAGAGCCGTTAACTGTTGGAGAGACACTTTCACGTAACCTGCATGGTTCTCAGAAAGCAATCAGGATGCTATTTCACTCTCAAGAGATTGTGCTTGTCTTCAACTACAGCATACAGAGTCGAGCGGAACGCTTTCGAGAAAGTGCTCTTCTTTAGCGAGCAACGCATATGCGTTTTTCAGGTAAGCCTATGGAGTGTTGTTAACTGTGACTTGAAAACTGAAGAGTAACCCGTGTCTTTCTCAGAAATCTTGGAGGGAATCTCACAAGTCTTTTACGAATCGGAATAGAATCACTTCCAAAAGAATGGGCTTACCTTTCAAAGTACAACAAGAGAGCTGAGGGGAACACACCGCTCTACTTCCAGCAATGCTTTTGAACACATCGAAGGAAGTGCTTCTCCTTAGTGATCAATAAATGTGCTTCTCATTTCATTCAAATTCCAGCTTTAAGGGTGCATAGGAGAACTCCCTTTACGTCTAACAGTGCTTTGAATGGTTTAAAGAAAGCGACCCTCTTTCGAGAGAAATGGGGTATGTGCGTTTTCCACATAAGACTAGGGTAGGACACGGAAAAGTAAAGTGTGTCTTTCTCATAAAGCTTCGTGGGTTGCATTGAGGGAGACGTGCGGTTCTAGCAAGAAGCTAAATAAGCACTTGTGCAAGAAAGTGCTTATCTTCGCAAGACAGCTCGTCGAGTGTGAAGCAACGTCCCGTTTTGGTCTAACAGTGCTTAGATCATTTTAAGGAAGTCCTTTCCTATGGAGAACAGAACTATGTCTGTGCGTTTGACACGAAAGAAAGGTTCTAATGGGGCTAAGAGGGAAGAGAGACTTTACAGACAACCATGTCTTTCTCAGAAAGCGTTGCCTGTTTCTTTGAAGGAAACTTAGGCGAGAAACCACCTTCAAGAGATTGGGCTTATCTTTCAATGTTTCAAGTGTATGGGCACCCTCCGTTCACGCTGACCAAGGCTTCCCACTGTTTAGAGGAAGGGCTCTGCTGGCGAAAAAAACGCATTTGCATTTCTGCAGGAAAGCTTAGAAAACAGGGTTAAGAGGGAAGCGACAACTCTAGAGTAACGTGTGTCGTTCTCAGAAATCTGTTTTGGGAAGGCCAACCGGCATTGGACAGAATGTGCTTTCCCTTCAAGTGGAGTGTGAGGGACGCTCGCTCTTTTTCAATTCCTATGGTGCTTTGGGTAGTTTCGAGACTTTGCTTTTCTTCAGAGAGAGCAATAAGTATGTGCGCTTACAGAGCTGGGACCTGAAAACAGAAACCACACGCGTGTCGTCGTCAGAATGTTTCCTTGGGGGCTGGGGAAACCTACAAAATTCTGTAAAGAAGCTCGTTCCACGTTCAAACGAACAAAGTTATCGTTCAAAGGAAAGCCAACAAAGGATAGGAGATCGCTCCTTGGTCTGCTACCAATGCTTTGAAATCTTTGAAGAGAGGGCATCTCTTTGGAGATAAGTAAGTGCATACTATTTTTTTTTCACTTTTAGAGGCGTTAACTGTTGGAGAGACACTTTCACGTAACCTGCATGGTTCTCAGAAAGCAATCAGGATGCTATTTCACTCTCAAGAGAATGTGCTTGTCTTCAACTACAGCATACAGAGTCGAGCGGAACGCTTTCGAGAAAGTGCTCTTCTTTAGCGAGCAACGCATATGCGTTTTTCAGGTAAGCCTATGGAGTGTTGTTAACTGTGACTTGAAAACTGAAGAGTAACCCGTGTCTTTCTCAGAAATCTTGGAGGGAATCTCACAAGTCTTTTACGAATCGGAATAGAATCACTTCCAAAAGAATGGGCTTACCTTTCAAAGTACAACAAGAGAGCTGAGGGGAACACACCGCTCCACTTCCAGCAATGCTTTTGAACACATCGAAGGAAGTGCTTCTCCTTAGTGATCAATAAATGTGCTTCTCATTTCATTCAAATTCCAGCTTTAAGGGTGCATAGGAGAACTCCCTTTACGTCTAACAGTGCTTTGAATGGTTTAAAGAAAGCGACCCTCTTTCGAGAGAAATGGGGTATGTGCGTTTTCCACATAAGACTAGGGTAGGACACGGAAAAGTAAAGTGTGTCTTTCTCATAAAGCTTCGTGGGTTGCATTGAGGGAGACGTGCGGTTCTAGCAAGAAGCTAAATAAGCACTTGTGCAAGAAAGTGCTTATCTTCGCAAGACAGCTCGTCGAGTGTGAAGCAACGTCCCGTTTTGGTCTAACAGTGCTTAGATCATTTTAAGGAAGTCCTTTCCTATGGAGAACAGAACTATGTCTGTGCGTTTGACACGAAAGAAAGGTTCTAATGGGGCTAAGAGGGAAGAGAGACTTTACAGACAACCATGTCTTTCTCAGAAAGCGTTGCCTGTTTCTTTGAAGGAAACTTAGGCGAGAAACCACCTTCAAGAGATTGGGCTTATCTTTCAATGTTTCAAGTGTATGGGCACCCTCCTTTCACGCCTACCAAGGCTTCCCACTGTTTAGAGGAAGGGCTCTGCTGGCAAAAGAAACGCATTTGCATTTCTGCAGGAAAGCTTAGAAAACAGGGTTAAGAGGGAAGCGACAACTCTAGAGTAACGTGTGTCGTTCTCAGAAATCTGTTTTGGGAAGGCCAACCGGCATTGGACAGAATGTGCTTTCCCTTCAAGTGGAGTGTGAGGGACGCTCGCTCTTTTTCAATTCCTATGGTGCTTTGGGTAGTTTCAAGACTTTGCTTTTCTTCAGAGAGAGCAATAAGTATGTGCGCTTACAGAGCTGGGACCTGAAAACAGAAACGACACGCGTGTCGTCGTCAGAATGTTTCCTTGGGGGCTGGGGAAACCTACAAAATTCTGTAAAGAAGCTCGTTCCACGTTCAAACGAACAAAGTTATCGTTCAAAGGAAAGCCAACAAAGGATAGGAGATCGCTCCTTGGTCTGCTACCAATGCTTTGAAATCTTTGAAGAGAGGGCATCTCTTTGGAGATAAGTAAGTGCATACTATTTTTTTTTTCACTTTTAGAGGCGTTAACTGTTGGAGAGACACTTTCACGTAACCTGCATGGTTCTCAGAAAGCAATCAGGATGCTATTTCACTCTCAAGTGAATGTGCTTGTCTTCAACTACAGCATACAGAGTCGAGCGGAACGCTTTCGAGAAAGTGCTCTTCTTTAGCGAGCAACGCATATGCGTTTTTCAGGTAAGCCTATGGAGTGTTGTTAACTGTGACTTGAAAACTGAAGAGTAACCCGTGTCTTTCTCAGAAATCTTGGAGGGAATCTCACAAGTCTTTTACGAATCGGAATAGAATCACTTCCAAAAGAATGGGCTTACCTTTCAAAGTACAACAAGAGAGCTGAGGGGAACACACCGCTCTACTTCCAGCAATGCTTTTGAACACATCGAAGGAAGTGCTTCTCCTTAGTGATCAATAAATGTGCTTCTCATTTCATTCAAATTCCAGCTTTAAGGGTGCATAGGAGAACTCCCTTTACGTCTAACAGTGCTTTGAATGGTTTAAAGAAAGCGACCCTCTTTCGAGAGAAATGGGGTATGTGCGTTTTCCACATAAGACTAGGGTAGGACACGGAAAAGTAAAGTGTGTCTTTCTCATAAAGCTTCGTGGGTTGCATTGAGGGAGACGTGCGGTTCTAGCAAGAAGCTAAATAAGCACTTGTGCAAGAAAGTGCTTATCTTCGCAAGACAGCTCGTCGTCGAGTGTGAAGCAACGTCCCGTTTTGGTCTAACAGTGCTTAGATCATTTTAAGGAAGTCCTTTCCTATGGAGAACAGAACTATGTCTGTGCGTTTGACACGAAAGAAAGGTTCTAATGGGGCTAAGAGGGAAGAGAGACTTTACAGACAACCATGTCTTTCTCAGAAAGCGTTGCCTGTTTCTTTGAAGGAAACTTAGGCGAGAAACCACCTTCAAGAGATTGGGCTTATCTTTCAATGTTTCAAGTGTATGGGCACCCTCTGTTCACGCCGACCAAGGCTTCCCACTGTTTAGAGGAAGGGCTCTGCTGGCGAAAAAAACGCATTTGCATTTCTGCAGGAAAGCTTAGAAAACAGGGTTAAGAGGGAAGCGACAACTCTAGAGTAACGTGTGTCGTTCTCAGAAATCTGTTTTGGGAAGGCCAACCGGCATTGGACAGAATGTGCTTTCCCTTCAAGTGGAGTGTGAGGGACGCTCGCTCTTTTTCAATTCCTATGGTGCTTTGGGTAGTTTCAAGACTTTGCTTTTCTTCAGAGAGAGCAATAAGTATGTGCGCTTACAGAGCTGGGACCTGAAAACAGAAACGACACGCGTGTCGTCGTCAGAATGTTTCCTTGGGGGCTGGGGAAACCTACAAAATTCTGTAAAGAAGCTCGTTCCACGTTCAAACGAACAAAGTTATCGTTCAAAGGAAAGCCAACAAAGGATAGGAGATCGCTCCTTGGTCTGCTACCAATGCTTTGAAATCTTTGAAGAGAGGGCATCTCTTTGGAGATAAGTAAGTGCATACTATTTTTTTTTTCACTTTTAGAGGCGTTAACTGTTGGAGAGACACTTTCACGTAACCTGCATGGTTCTCAGAAAGCAATCAGGATGCTATTTCACTCTCAAGAGAATGTGCTTGTCTTCAACTACAGCATACAGAGTCGAGCGGAACGCTTTCGAGAAAGTGCTCTTCTTTAGCGAGCAACGCATATGCGTTTTTCAGGTAAGCCTATGGAGTGTTGTTAACTGTGACTTGAAAACTGAAGAGTAACCCGTGTCTTTTTCAGAAATCTTGGAGGGAATCTCACAAGTCTTTTACGAATCGGAATAGAATCACTTCCAAAAGAATGGGCTTACCTTTCAAAGTACAACAAGAGAGCTGAGGGGAACACACCGCTCTACTTCCAGCAATGCTTTTGAACACATCGAAGGAAGTGCTTCTCCTTAGTGATCAATAAATGTGCTTCTCATTTCATTCAAATTCCAGCTTTAAGGGTGCATAGGAGAACTCCCTTTACGTCTAACAGTGCTTTGAATGGTTTAAAGAAAGCGACCCTCTTTCGAGAGAAATGGGGTATGTGCGTTTTCCACATAAGACTAGGGTAGGACACGGAAAAGTAAAGTGTGTCTTTCTCATAAAGCTTCGTGGGTTGCATTGAGGGAGACGTGCGGTTCTAGCAAGAAGCTAAATAAGCACTTGTGCAAGAAAGTGCTTATCTTCGCAAGACAGCTCGTCGAGTGTGAAGCAACGTCCCGTTTTGGTCTAACAGTGCTTAGATCATTTTAAGGAAGTCCTTTCCTATGGAGAACAGAACTATGTCTGTGCGTTTGACACGAAAGAAAGGTTCTAATGGGGCTAAGAGGGAAGAGAGACTTTACAGACAACCATGTCTTTCTCAGAAAGCGTTGCCTGTTTCTTTGAAGGAAACTTAGGCGAGAAACCACCTTCAAGAGATTGGGCTTATCTTTCAATGTTTCAAGTGTATGGGCACCCTCCGTTCACGCTGACCAAGGCTTCCCACTGTTTAGAGGAAGGGCTCTGCTGGCGAAAAAAACGCATTTGCATTTCTGCAGGAAAGCTTAGAAAACAGGGTTAAGAGGGAAGCGACAACTCTAGAGTAACGTGTGTCGTTCTCAGAAATCTGTTTTGGGAAGGCCAACCGGCATTGGACAGAATGTGCTTTCCCTTCAAGTGGAGTGTGAGGGACGCTCGCTCTTTTTCAATTCCTATGGTGCTTTGGGTAGTTTCGAGACTTTGCTTTTCTTCAGAGAGAGCAATAAGTATGTGCGCTTACAGAGCTGGGACCTGAAAACAGAAACCACACGCGTGTCGTCGTCAGAATGTTTCCTTGGGGGCTGGGGAAACCTACAAAATTCTGTAAAGAAGCTCGTTCCACGTTCAAACGAACAAAGTTATCGTTCAAAGGAAAGCCAACAAAGGATAGGAGATCGCTCCTTGGTCTGCTACCAATGCTTTGAAATCTTTGAAGAGAGGGCATCTCTTTGGAGATAAGTAAGTGCATACTATTTTTTTTTCACTTTTAGAGGCGTTAACTGTTGGAGAGACACTTTCACGTAACCTGCATGGTTCTCAGAAAGCAATCAGGATGCTATTTCACTCTCAAGAGAATGTGCTTGTCTTCAACTACAGCATACAGAGTCGAGCGGAACGCTTTCGAGAAAGTGCTCTTCTTTAGCGAGCAACGCATATGCGTTTTTCAGGTAAGCCTATGGAGTGTTGTTAACTGTGACTTGAAAACTGAAGAGTAACCCGTGTCTTTCTCAGAAATCTTGGAGGGAATCTCACAAGTCTTTTACGAATCGGAATAGAATCACTTCCAAAAGAATGGGCTTACCTTTCAAAGTACAACAAGAGAGCTGAGGGGAACACACCGCTCCACTTCCAGCAATGCTTTTGAACACATCGAAGGAAGTGCTTCTCCTTAGTGATCAATAAATGTGCTTCTCATTTCATTCAAATTCCAGCTTTAAGGGTGCATAGGAGAACTCCCTTTACGTCTAACAGTGCTTTGAATGGTTTAAAGAAAGCGACCCTCTTTCGAGAGAAATGGGGTATGTGCGTTTTCCACATAAGACTAGGGTAGGACACGGAAAAGTAAAGTGTGTCTTTCTCATAAAGCTTCGTGGGTTGCATTGAGGGAGACGTGCGGTTCTAGCAAGAAGCTAAATAAGCACTTGTGCAAGAAAGTGCTTATCTTCGCAAGACAGCTCGTCGAGTGTGAAGCAACGTCCCGTTTTGGTCTAACAGTGCTTAGATCATTTTAAGGAAGTCCTTTCCTATGGAGAACAGAACTATGTCTGTGCGTTTGACACGAAAGAAAGGTTCTAATGGGGCTAAGAGGGAAGAGAGACTTTACAGACAACCATGTCTTTCTCAGAAAGCGTTGCCTGTTTCTTTGAAGGAAACTTAGGCGAGAAACCACCTTCAAGAGATTGGGCTTATCTTTCAATGTTTCAAGTGTATGGGCACCCTCCTTTCACGCCTACCAAGGCTTCCCACTGTTTAGAGGAAGGGCTCTGCTGGCAAAAGAAACGCATTTGCATTTCTGCAGGAAAGCTTAGAAAACAGGGTTAAGAGGGAAGCGACAACTCTAGAGTAACGTGTGTCGTTCTCAGAAATCTGTTTTGGGAAGGCCAACCGGCATTGGACAGAATGTGCTTTCCCTTCAAGTGGAGTGTGAGGGACGCTCGCTCTTTTTCAATTCCTATGGTGCTTTGGGTAGTTTCAAGACTTTGCTTTTCTTCAGAGAGAGCAATAAGTATGTGCGCTTACAGAGCTGGGACCTGAAAACAGAAACGACACGCGTGTCGTCGTCAGAATGTTTCCTTGGGGGCTGGGGAAACCTACAAAATTCTGTAAAGAAGCTCGTTCCACGTTCAAACGAACAAAGTTATCGTTCAAAGGAAAGCCAACAAAGGATAGGAGATCGCTCCTTGGTCTGCTACCAATGCTTTGAAATCTTTGAAGAGAGGGCATCTCTTTGGAGATAAGTAAGTGCATACTATTTTTTTTTTCACTTTTAGAGGCGTTAACTGTTGGAGAGACACTTTCACGTAACCTGCATGGTTCTCAGAAAGCAATCAGGATGCTATTTCACTCTCAAGTGAATGTGCTTGTCTTCAACTACAGCATACAGAGTCGAGCGGAACGCTTTCGAGAAAGTGCTCTTCTTTAGCGAGCAACGCATATGCGTTTTTCAGGTAAGCCTATGGAGTGTTGTTAACTGTGACTTGAAAACTGAAGAGTAACCCGTGTCTTTCTCAGAAATCTTGGAGGGAATCTCACAAGTCTTTTACGAATCGGAATAGAATCACTTCCAAAAGAATGGGCTTACCTTTCAAAGTACAACAAGAGAGCTGAGGGGAACACACCGCTCTACTTCCAGCAATGCTTTTGAACACATCGAAGGAAGTGCTTCTCCTTAGTGATCAATAAATGTGCTTCTCATTTCATTCAAATTCCAGCTTTAAGGGTGCATAGGAGAACTCCCTTTACGTCTAACAGTGCTTTGAATGGTTTAAAGAAAGCGACCCTCTTTCGAGAGAAATGGGGTATGTGCGTTTTCCACATAAGACTAGGGTAGGACACGGAAAAGTAAAGTGTGTCTTTCTCATAAAGCTTCGTGGGTTGCATTGAGGGAGACGTGCGGTTCTAGCAAGAAGCTAAATAAGCACTTGTGCAAGAAAGTGCTTATCTTCGCAAGACAGCTCGTCGTCGAGTGTGAAGCAACGTCCCGTTTTGGTCTAACAGTGCTTAGATCATTTTAAGGAAGTCCTTTCCTATGGAGAACAGAACTATGTCTGTGCGTTTGACACGAAAGAAAGGTTCTAATGGGGCTAAGAGGGAAGAGAGACTTTACAGACAACCATGTCTTTCTCAGAAAGCGTTGCCTGTTTCTTTGAAGGAAACTTAGGCGAGAAACCACCTTCAAGAGATTGGGCTTATCTTTCAATGTTTCAAGTGTATGGGCACCCTCTGTTCACGCCGACCAAGGCTTCCCACTGTTTAGAGGAAGGGCTCTGCTGGCGAAAAAAACGCATTTGCATTTCTGCAGGAAAGCTTAGAAAACAGGGTTAAGAGGGAAGCGACAACTCTAGAGTAACGTGTGTCGTTCTCAGAAATCTGTTTTGGGAAGGCCAACCGGCATTGGACAGAATGTGCTTTCCCTTCAAGTGGAGTGTGAGGGACGCTCGCTCTTTTTCAATTCCTATGGTGCTTTGGGTAGTTTCAAGACTTTGCTTTTCTTCAGAGAGAGCAATAAGTATGTGCGCTTACAGAGCTGGGACCTGAAAACAGAAACGACACGCGTGTCGTCGTCAGAATGTTTCCTTGGGGGCTGGGGAAACCTACAAAATTCTGTAAAGAAGCTCGTTCCACGTTCAAACGAACAAAGTTATCGTTCAAAGGAAAGCCAACAAAGGATAGGAGATCGCTCCTTGGTCTGCTACCAATGCTTTGAAATCTTTGAAGAGAGGGCATCTCTTTGGAGATAAGTAAGTGCATACTATTTTTTTTTTCACTTTTAGAGGCGTTAACTGTTGGAGAGACACTTTCACGTAACCTGCATGGTTCTCAGAAAGCAATCAGGATGCTATTTCACTCTCAAGAGAATGTGCTTGTCTTCAACTACAGCATACAGAGTCGAGCGGAACGCTTTCGAGAAAGTGCTCTTCTTTAGCGAGCAACGCATATGCGTTTTTCAGGTAAGCCTATGGAGTGTTGTTAACTGTGACTTGAAAACTGAAGAGTAACCCGTGTCTTTTTCAGAAATCTTGGAGGGAATCTCACAAGTCTTTTACGAATCGGAATAGAATCACTTCCAAAAGAATGGGCTTACCTTTCAAAGTACAACAAGAGAGCTGAGGGGAACACACCGCTCTACTTCCAGCAATGCTTTTGAACACATCGAAGGAAGTGCTTCTCCTTAGTGATCAATAAATGTGCTTCTCATTTCATTCAAATTCCAGCTTTAAGGGTGCATAGGAGAACTCCCTTTACGTCTAACAGTGCTTTGAATGGTTTAAAGAAAGCGACCCTCTTTCGAGAGAAATGGGGTATGTGCGTTTTCCACATAAGACTAGGGTAGGACACGGAAAAGTAAAGTGTGTCTTTCTCATAAAGCTTCGTGGGTTGCATTGAGGGAGACGTGCGGTTCTAGCAAGAAGCTAAATAAGCACTTGTGCAAGAAAGTGCTTATCTTCGCAAGACAGCTCGTCGAGTGTGAAGCAACGTCCCGTTTTGGTCTAACAGTGCTTAGATCATTTTAAGGAAGTCCTTTCCTATGGAGAACAGAACTATGTCTGTGCGTTTGACACGAAAGAAAGGTTCTAATGGGGCTAAGAGGGAAGAGAGACTTTACAGACAACCATGTCTTTCTCAGAAAGCGTTGCCTGTTTCTTTGAAGGAAACTTAGGCGAGAAACCACCTTCAAGAGATTGGGCTTATCTTTCAATGTTTCAAGTGTATGGGCACCCTCCGTTCACGCCGACCAAGGCTTCCCACTGTTTAGAGGAAGGGCTCTGCTGGCGAAAAAAACGCATTTGCAGTTCTGCAGGAAAGCTTAGAAAACAGGGTTAAGAGGGAAGCGACAACTCTAGAGTAACGTGTGTCGTTCTCAGAAATCTGTTTTGGGAAGGCCAACCGGCATTGGACAGAATGTGCTTTCCCTTCAAGTGGAGTGTGAGGGACGCTCGCTCTTTTTCAATTCCTATGGTGCTTTGGGTAGTTTCGAGACTTTGCTTTTCTTCAGAGAGAGCAATAAGTATGTGCGCTTACAGAGCTGGGACCTGAAAACAGAAACGACACGCGTGTCGTCGTCAGAATGTTTCCTTGGGGGCTGGGGAAACCTACAAAATTCTGTAAAGAAGCTCGTTCCACGTTCAAACGAACAAAGTTATCGTTCAAAGGAAAGCCAACAAAGGATAGGAGATCGCTCCTTGGTCTGCTACCAATGCTTTGAAATCTTTGAAGAGAGGGCATCTCTTTGGAGATAAGTAAGTGCATACTATTTTTTTTTCACTTTTAGAGGCGTTAACTGTTGGAGAGACACTTTCACGTAACCTGCATGGTTCTCAGAAAGCAATCAGGATGCTATTTCACTCTCAAGAGAATGTGCTTGTCTTCAACTACAGCATACAGAGTCGAGCGGAACGCTTTCGAGAAAGTGCTCTTCTTTAGCGAGCAACGCATATGCGTTTTTCAGGTAAGCCTATGGAGTGTTGTTAACTGTGACTTGAAAACTGAAGAGTAACCCGTGTCTTTCTCAGAAATCTTGGAGGGAATCTCACAAGTCTTTTACGAATCGGAATAGAATCACTTCCAAAAGAATGGGCTTACCTTTCAAAGTACAACAAGAGAGCTGAGGGGAACACACCGCTCCACTTCCAGCAATGCTTTTGAACACATCGAAGGAAGTGCTTCTCCTTAGTGATCAATAAATGTGCTTCTCATTTCATTCAAATTCCAGCTTTAAGGGTGCATAGGAGAACTCCCTTTACGTCTAACAGTGCTTTGAATGGTTTAAAGAAAGCGACCCTCTTTCGAGAGAAATGGGGTATGTGCGTTTTCCACATAAGACTAGGGTAGGACACGGAAAAGTAAAGTGTGTCTTTCTCATAAAGCTTCGTGGGTTGCATTGAGGGAGACGTGCGGTTCTAGCAAGAAGCTAAATAAGCACTTGTGCAAGAAAGTGCTTATCTTCGCAAGACAGCTCGTCGAGTGTGAAGCAACGTCCCGTTTTGGTCTAACAGTGCTTAGATCATTTTAAGGAAGTCCTTTCCTATGGAGAACAGAACTATGTCTGTGCGTTTGACACGAAAGAAAGGTTCTAATGGGGCTAAGAGGGAAGAGAGACTTTACAGACAACCATGTCTTTCTCAGAAAGCGTTGCCTGTTTCTTTGAAGGAAACTTAGGCGAGAAACCACCTTCAAGAGATTGGGCTTATCTTTCAATGTTTCAAGTGTATGGGCACCCTCCGTTCAAGCCGACCAAGGCTTCCCACTGTTTAGAGGAAGGGCTCTGCTGGCGAAAAAAACGCATTTGCATTTCTGCAGGAAAGCTTAGAAAACAGGGTTAAGAGGGAAGCGACAACTCTAGAGTAAGGTGTGTCGTTCTCAGAAATCTGTTTTGGGAAGGCCAACCGGCATTGGACAGAATGTGCTTTCCCTTCAAGTGGAGTGTGAGGGACGCTCGCTCTTTTTCAATTCCTATGGTGCTTTGGGTAGTTTCGAGACTTTGCTTTTCTTCAGAGAGAGCAATAAGTATGTGCGCTTACAGAGCTGGGACCTGAAAACAGAAACGACACGCGTGTCGTCGTCAGAATGTTTCCTTGGGGGCAGGGGAAACCTACAAAATTCTGTAAAGAAGCTCGTTCCACGTTCAAACGAACAAAGTTATCGTTCAAAGGAAAGCCAACAAAGGATAGGAGATCGCTCCTTGGTCTGCTACCAATGCTTTGAAATCTTTGAAGAGAGGGCATCTCTTTGGAGAAAAGTAAGTGCATACTATTTTTTTTTTCACTTTTAGAGCCGTTAACTGTTGGAGAGACACTTTCACGTAACCTGCATGGTTCTCAGAAAGCAATCAGGATGCTATTTCACTCTCAAGAGAATGTGCTTGTCTTCAACTACAGCATACAGAGTCGAGCGGAATGCTTTCGAGACAGTGCTCTTCTTTAGCGAGCAACGCATATGCGTTTTTCAGGTAAGCCTATGGAGTGTTGTTAACTGTGACTCGAAAACTGAAGAGTAACCCGTGTCTTTCTCAGAAATCTTGGAGGGAATCTCACAAGTCTTTTACGAATCTGAATAGAATCACTTCCAAAAGAATGGGCTTACCTTTCAAAGTACAACAAGAGAGCTGAGGGGAACACACCGCTCTACTTCCAGCAATGCTTTTGAACACATCGAAGGAAGTGCTTCTCCTTAGTGATCAATAAATGTGCTTCTCATTTCATTCAAATTCCAGCTTTAAGGGTGCATAGGAGAACTCCCTTTACGTCTAACAGTACTTTGAATGGTTTAAAGAAAGCGACCCTCTTTCGAGAGAAATGGGGTATGTGCGTTTTCCACATAAGACTAGGGTAGGACACGGAAAAGTAAAGTGTGTCTTTCTCATAAAGCTTCGTGGGTTGCATTGAGGGAGACGTGCGGTTCTAGCAAGAAGCTAAATAAGCACTTGTGCAAGAAAGTGCTTATCTTCGCAAGACAGCTCGTCGAGTGTGAAGCAACGTCCCGTTTTGGTCTAACAGTGCTTAGATCATTTTAAGGAAGTCCTTTCCTATGGAGAACAGAACTATGTCTGTGCGTTTGACACGAAAGAAAGGTTCTAATGGGGCTAAGAGGGAAGAGAGACTTTACAGACAACCATGTCTTTCTCAGAAAGCGTTGCCTGTTTCTTTGAAGGAAACTTAGGCGAGAAACCACCTTCAAGAGATTGGGCTTATCTTTCAATGTTTCAAGTGTATGGGCACCCTCCGTTCACGCCGACCAAGGCTTCCCACTGTTTAGAGGAAGGGCTCTGCTGGCGAAAAAAACGCATTTGCATTTCTGCAGGAAAGCTTAGAAAACAGGGTTAAGAGGGAAGCGACAACTCTAGAGTAAGGTGTGTCGTTCTCAGAAATCTGTTTTGGGAAGGCCAACCGGCATTGGACAGAATGTGCTTTCCCTTCAAGTGGAGTGTGAGGGACGCTCGCTCTTTTTCAATTCCTATGGTGCTTTGGGTAGTTTCGAGACTTTGCTTTTCTTCAGAGAGAGCAATAAGTATGTGCGCTTACAGAGCTGGGACCTGAAAACAGAAACGACACGCGTGTCGTCGTCAGAATGTTTCCTTGGGGGCTGGGGAAACCTACAAAATTCTGTAAAGAAGCTCGTTCCACGTTCAAACGAACAAAGTTATCGTTCAAAGGAAAGCCAACAAAGGATAGGAGACCGCTCCTTGGTCTGCTACCAATGCTTTGAAATCTTTGAAGAGAGGGCATCTCTTTGGAGAAAAGTAAGTGCATACTATTTTTTTTTCACTTTTGGAGCCGTTAACTGTTGGAGAGACACTTTCACGTAACCTGCATGGTTCTCAGAAAGCAATCAGGATGCTATTTCACTCTCAAGAGAATGTGCTTGTCTTCAACTACAGCATACAGAGTCGAGCGGAACGCTTTCGAGAAAGTGCTCTTCTTTAGCGAGCAACGCATATGCGTTTTTCAGGTAAGCCTATGGAGTGTTGTTAACTGTGACTCGAAAACTGAAGAGTAACCCGTGTCTTTCTCAGAAATCTTGGAGGGAATCTCACAAGTCTTTTATGAATCGGAATACAATCACTTCCAAAAGAATGGGCTTACCTTTCAAAGTACAACAAGAGAGCTGAGGGGAACACACCGCTCCACTTCCAGCAATGCTTTTGAACACATCGAAGGAAGTGCTTCTCCTTAGTGATCAATAAATGTGCTTCTCATTTCATTCAAATTCCAGCTTTAAGGGTGCATAGGAGAACTCCCTTTACGTCTAACAGTGCTTTGAATGGTTTAAAGAAAGCGACCCTCTTTCGAGAGAAATGGGGTATGTGCGTTTTCCACATAAGACTAGGGTAGGACACGGACAAGTAAAGTGTGTCTTTCTCATAAAGCTTCGTGGGTTGCATTGAGGGAGACGTGCGGTTCTAGCAAGAAGCTAAATAAGCACTTGTGCAAGAAAGTGCTTATCTTCGCAAGACAGCTCGTCGAGTGTGAAGCAACGTCCCGTTTTGGTCTAACAGTGCTTAGATCATTTTAAGGAAGTCCTTTCCTATGGAGAACAGAACTATGTCTGTGCGTTTGACACGAAAGAAAGGTTCTAATGGGGCTAAGAGGGAAGAGAGACTTTACAGACAACCATGTCTTTCTCAGAAAGCGTTGCCTGTTTCTTTGAAGGAAACTTAGGCGAGAAACCACCTTCAAGAGATTGGGCTTATCTTTCAATGTTTCAAGTGTATGGGCACCCTCCGTTCATGCCGACCAAGGCTTCCCACTGTTTAGAGGAAGGGCTCTGCTGGCGAAAAAAACGCATTTGCATTTCTGCAGGAAAGCTTAGAAAACAGGGTTAAGAGGGAAGCGACAACTCTAGAGTAACGTGTGTCGTTCTCAGAAATCTGTTTTGGGAAGGCCAACCGGCATTGGACAGAATGTGCTTTCCCTTCAAGTGGAGTGTGAGGGACGCTCGCTCTTTTTCAATTCCTATGGTGCTTTGGGTAGTTTCGAGACTTTGCTTTTCTTCAGAGAGAGCAATAAGTATGTGCGCTTACAGAGCTGGGACCCGAAAACAGAAACGACACGCGTGTCGTCGTCAGAATGTTTCCTTGGGGGCAGGGGAAACCTACAAAATTCTGTAAAGAAGCTCGTTCCACGTTCAAACGAACAAAGTTATCGTTCAAAGGAAAGCCAACAAAGGATAAGAGACCGCTCCTTGGTCTGCTACCAATGCTTTGAAATCTTTGAAGAGAGGGCATCTCTTTGGAGAAAAGTAAGTGCATACTATTTTTTTTTCACTTTTAGAGGCGTTAACTGTTGGAGAGACACTTTCACGTAACCTGCATGGTTCTCAGAAAGCAATCAGGATGCTATTTCACTCTCAAGAGAATGTGCTTGTCTTCAACTACAGCATACAGAGTCGAGCGGAACGCTTTCGAGAAAGTGCTCTTCTTTAGCGAGCAACGCATATGCGTTTTTCAGGTAAGCCTATGGAGTGTTGTTAACTGTGACTTGAAAACTGAAGAGTAACCCGTGTCTTTCTCAGAAATCTTGGAGGGAATCTCACAAGTCTTTTACGAATCTGAATAGAATCACTTCCAAAAGAATGGGCTTACCTTTCAAAGTACAACAAGAGAGCTGAGGGGAACACACCGCTCTACTTCCAGCAATGCTTTTGAACACATCGAAGGAAGTGCTTCTCCTTAGTGATCAATAAATGTGCTTCTCATTTCATTCAAATTCCAGCTTTAAGGGTGCATAGGAGAACTCCCTTTACGTCTAACACTGTTTTGGATGGTTTAAAGAAAGCGACCCTCTTTCGAGAGAAATGGGGTATGTGCGTTTTCCACATAAGACTAGGGTAGGACACGGAAAAGTAAAGTGTGTCTTTCTCATAAAGCTTCGTGGGTTGCATTGAGGGAGACGTGCGGTTCTAGCAAGAAGCTAAATAAGCACTTGTGCAAGAAAGTGCTTATCTTCGCAAGACAGCTCGTCGAGTGTGAAGCAACGTCCCGTTTTGGTCTAACAGTGCTTAGATCATTTTAAGGAAGTCCTTTCCTATGGAGAACAGAACTATGTCTGTGCGTTTGACACGAAAGAAAGGTTCTAATGGGGCTAAGAGGGAAGAGAGACTTTACAGACAACCATGTCTTTCTCAGAAAGCGTTGCCTGTTTCTTTGAAGGAAACTTAGGCGAGAAACCACCTTCAAGAGATTGGGCTTATCTTTCAATGTTTCAAGTGTATGGGCACCCTCCGTTCACGCCGACCAAGGCTTCCCACTGTTTAGAGGAAGGGCTCTGCTGGCGAAAAAAACGCATTTGCATTTCTGCAGGAAAGCTTAGAAAACAGGGTTAAGAGGGAAGCGACAACTCTAGAGTAACGTGTGTCGTTCTCAGAAATCTGTTTTGGGAAGGCCAACCGGCATTGGACAGAATGTGCTTTCCCTTCAAGTGGAGTGTGAGGGACGCTCGCTCTTTTTCAATTCCTATGGTGCTTTGGGTAGTTTCGAGACTTTGCTTTTCTTCAGAGAGAGCAATAAGTATGTGCGCTTACAGAGCTGGGACCTGAAAACAGAAACGACACGCGTGTCGTCGTCAGAATGTTTCCTTGGGGGCTGGGGAAACCTACAAAATTCTGTAAAGAAGCTCGTTCCACGTTCAAACGAACAAAGTTATCGTTCAAAGGAAAGCCAACAAAGGATAGGAGATCGCTCCTTGGTCTGCTACCAATGCTTTGAAATCTTTGAAGAGAGGGCATCTCTTTGGAGATAAGTAAGTGCATACTATTTTTTTTTTCACTTTTAGAGGCGTTAACTGTTGGAGAGACACTTTCACGTAACCTGCATGGTTCTCAGAAAGCAATCAGGATGCTATTTCACTCTCAAGAGAATGTGCTTGTCTTCAACTACAGCATACAGAGTCGAGCGGAATGCTTTCGAGAAAGTGCTCTTCTTTAGCGAGCAACGCATATGCGTTTTTCAGGTAAGCCTATGGAGTGTTGTTAACTGTGACTCGAAAACTGAAGAGTAACCCGTGTCTTTCTCAGAAATCTTGGAGGGAATCTCACAAGTCTTTTACGAATCGGAATAGAATCACTTCCAAAAGAATGGGCTTACCTTTCAAAGTACAACAAGAGAGCTGAGGGGAACACACCGCTCCACTTCCAGCAATGCTTTTGAACACATCGAAGGAAGTGCTTCTCCTTAGTGATCAATAAATGTGCTTCTCATTTCATTCAAATTCCAGCTTTAAGGGTGCATAGGAGAACTCCCTTTACGTCTAACAGTGCTTTGAATGGTTTAAAGAAAGCGACCCTCTTTCGAGAGAAATGGGGTATGTGCGTTTTCCAAATGGGGTATGTGCGTTTTCCACATAAGACTAGGGTAGGACACGGAAAAGTAAAGTGTGTCTTTCTCATAAAGCTTCGTGGGTTGCATTGAGGGAGACGTGCGGTTCTAGCAAGAAGCTAAATAAGCACTTGTGCAAGAAAGTGCTTATCTTCGCAAGACAGCTCGTCGAGTGTGAAGCAACGTCCCGTTTTGGTCTAACAGTGCTTAGATCATTTTAAGGAAGTCCTTTCCTATGGAGAACAGAACTATGTCTGTGCGTTTGACACGAAAGAAAGGTTCTAATGGGGCTAAGAGGGAAGAGAGACTTTACAGACAACCATGTCTTTCTCAGAAAGCGTTGCCTGTTTCTTTGAAGGAAACTTAGGCGAGAAACCACCTTCAAGAGATTGGGCTTATCTTTCAATGTTTCAAGTGTATGGGCACCCTCCGTTCAAGCAGACCAAGGCTTCCCACTGTTTAGAGGAAGGGCTCTGCTGGCGAAAAAAACGCATTTGCATTTCTGCAGGAAAGCTTAGAAAACAGGGTTAAGAGGGAAGCGACAACTCTAGAGTAAGGTGTGTCGTTCTCAGAAATCTGTTTTGGGAAGGCCAACCGACATTGGACAGAATGTGCTTTCCCTTCAAGTGGAGTGTGAGGGACGCTCGCTCTTTTTCAATTCCTATGGTGCTTTGGGTAGTTTCGAGACTTTGCTTTTCTTCAGAGAGAGCAATAAGTATGTGCGCTTACAGAGCTGGGACCCGAAAACAGGAACGACACGCGTGTCGTCGTCAGAATGTTTCCTTGGGGGCGGGGGAAACCTACAAAATTCTGTAAAGAAGCTCGTTCCACGTTCAAACGAACAAAGTTATCGTTCAAAGGAAAGCCAACAAAGGATGGGAGACCGCTCCTTGGTCTGCTACCAATGCTTTGAAATCTTTGAAGAGAGGGCATCTCTTTGGAGAAAAGTAAGTGCACACTATTTTTTTTCACTTTTAGAGCCGTTAACTGTTGGAGAGACACTTTCACGTAACCTGCATGGTTCTCAGAAAGCAATCAGGATGCTATTTCACTCTCAAGAGAATGTGCTTGTCTTCAACTACAGCATACAGAGTCGAGCGGAATGCTTTCGAGAAAGTGCTCTTCTTTAGCGAGCAACGCATATGCGTTTTTCAGGTAAGCCTATGGAGTGTTGTTAACTGTGACTCGAAAACTGAAGAGTAACCCGTGTCTTTCTCAGAAATCTTGGAGGGAATCTCACAAGTATTTTACGAATCGGAATACAATCACTTCCAAAAGAATGGGCTTACCTTTCAAAGTACAACAAGAGAGCTGAGGGGAACACACCGCTCCACTTCCAGCAATGCTTTTGAACACATCGAAGGAAGTGCTTCTCCTTAGTGATCAATAAATGTGCTTCTCATTTCATTCAAATTCCAGCTTTAAGGGTGCATAGGAGAACTCCCTTTACGTCTAACAGTGCTTTGAATGGTTTAAAGAAAGCGACCCTCTTTCGAGAGAAATGGGGTATGTGCGTTTTCCACATAAGACTAGGGTAGGACACGGAAAAGTAAAGTGTGTCTTTCTCATAAAGCTTCGTGGGTTGCATTGAGGGAGACGTGCGGTTCTAGCAAGAAGCTAAATAAGCACTTGTGCAAGAAAGTGCTTATCTTCGCAAGACAGCTCGTCGAGTGTGAAGCAACGTCCCGTTTTGGTCTAACAGTGCTTAGATCATTTTAAGGAAGTCCTTTCCTATGGAGAACAGAACTATGTCTGTGCGTTTGACACGAAAGAAAGGTTCTAATGGGGCTAAGAGGGAAGAGAGACTTTACAGACAACCATGTCTTTCTCAGAAAGCGTTGCCTGTTTCTTTGAAGGAAACTTAGGCGAGAAACCACCTTCAAGAGATTGGGCTTATCTTTCAATGTTTCAAGTGTATGGGCACCCTCCTTTCACGCCTACCAAGGCTTCCCACTGTTTAGAGGAAGGGCTCTGCTGGCAAAAGAAACGCATTTGCATTTCTGCAGGAAAGCTTAGAAAACAGTGTTAAGAGGGAAGCGACAACTCTAGAGTAACGTGTGTCGTTCTCAGAAATCTGTTTTGGGAAGGCCAACCGGCATTGGACAGAATGTGCTTTCCCTTCAAGTGGAGTGTGAGGGACGCTCGCTCTTTTTCAATTCCTATGGTGCTTTGGGTAGTTTCAAGACTTTGCTTTTCTTCAGAGAGAGCAATAAGTATGTGCGCTTACAGAGCTGGGACCTGAAAACAGAAACGACACGCGTGTCGTCGTCAGAATGTTTCCTTGGGGGCTGGGGAAACCTACAAAATTCTGTAAAGAAGCTCGTTCCACGTTCAAACGAACAAAGTTATCATTCAAAGGAAAGCCAACAAAGGATAGGAGATCGCTCCTTGGTCTGCTACCAATGCTTTGAAATCTTTGAAGAGAGGGCATCTCTTTGGAGATAAGTAAGTGCATACTATTTTTTTTTCACTTTTAGAGGCGTTAACTGTTGGAGAGACACTTTCACGTAACCTGCATGGTTCTCAGAAAGCAATCAGGATGCTATTTCACTCTCAAGAGAATGTGCTTGTCTTCAACTACAGCATACAGAGTCGAGCGGAACGCTTTCGAGAAAGTGCTCTTCTTTAGCGAGCAACGCATATGCGTTTTTCAGGTAAGCCTATGGAGTGTTGTTAACTGTGACTCGAAAACTGAAGAGTAACCCGTGTCTTTCTCAGAAATCTTGGAGGGAATCTCACAAGTCTTTTACGAATCGGAATAGAATCACTTCCAAAAGAATGGGCTTACCTTTCAAAGTACAACAAGAGAGCTGAGGGGAACACACCGCTCTACTTCCAGCAATGCTTTTGAACACATCGAAGGAAGTGCTTCTCCTTAGTGATCAATAAATGTGCTTCTCATTTCATTCAAATTCCAGCTTTAAGGGTGCATAGGAGAACTCCCTTTACGTCTAACAGTGCTTTGAATGGTTTAAAGAAAGCGACCCTCTTTCGAGAGAAATGGGGTATGTGCGTTTTCCACATAAGACTAGGGTAGGACACGGAAAAGTAAAGTGTGTCTTTCTCATAAAGCTTCGTGGGTTGCATTGAGGGAGACGTGCGGTTCTAGCAAGAAGCTAAATAAGCACTTGTGCAAGAAAGTGCTTATCTTCGCAAGACAGCTCGTCGAGTGTGAAGCAACGTCCCGTTTTGGTCTAACAGTGCTTAGATCATTTTAAGGAAGTCCTTTCCTATGGAGAACAGAACTATGTCTGTGCGTTTGACACGAAAGAAAGGTTCTAATGGGGCTAAGAGGGAAGAGAGACTTTACAGACAACCATGTCTTTCTCAGAAAGCGTTGCCTGTTTCTTTGAAGGAAACTTAGGCGAGAAACCACCTTCAAGAGATTGGGCTTATCTTTCAATGTTTCAAGTGTATGGGCACCCTCCGTTCACGCCGACCAAGGCTTCCCACTGTTTAGAGGAAGGGCTCTGCTGGCGAAAAAAACGCATTTGCATTTCTGCAGGAAAGCTTAGAAAACAGGGTTAAGAGGGAAGCGACAACTCTAGAGTAACGTGTGTCGTTCTCAGAAATCTGTTTTGGGAAGGCCAACCGGCATTGGACAGAATGTGCTTTCCCTTCAAGTGGAGTGTGAGGGACGCTCGCTCTTTTTCAATTCCTATGGTGCTTTGGGTAGTTTCGAGACTTTGCTTTTCTTCAGAGAGAGCAATAAGTATGTGCGCTTACAGAGCTGGGACCCGAAAACAGGAACGACACGCGTGTCGTCGTCAGAATGTTTCCTTGGGGGAGGGGGAAACCTACAAAATTCTGTAAAGAAGCTCGTTCCACGTTCAAACGAACAAAGTTATCGTTCAAAGGAAAGCCAACAAAGGATAGGAGACCGCTCCTTGGTCTGCTACCAATGCTTTGAAATCTTTGAAGAGAGGGCATCTCTTTGGAGAAAAGTAAGTGCGTACTATTTTTTTTCACTTTTAGAGCCGTTAACTGTTGGAGAGACACTTTCACGTAACCTGCATGGTTCTCATAAAGCAATCAGGATGCTATTTCACTCTCAAGAGAATGTGCTTGTCTTCAACTACAGCATACAGAGTCGAGCGGAACGCTTTCGAGAAAGTGCTCTTCTTTAGCGAGCAACGCATATGCGTTTTTCAGGTAAGCCTATGGAGTGTTGTTAACTGTGACTCGAAAACTGAAGAGTAACCCGTGTCTTTCTCAGAAATCTTGGAGGGAATCTCACAAGTCTTTTACGAATCGGAATAGAATCACTTCCAAAAGAATGGGCTTACCTTTCAAAGTACAACAAGAGAGCTGAGGGGAACACACCGCTCCACTTCCAGCAATGCTTTTGAACACATCGAAGGAAGTGCTTCTCCTTAGTGATCAATAAATGTGCTTCTCATTTCATTCAAATTCCAGCTTTAAGGGTGCATAGGAGAACTCCCTTTACGTCTAACAGTGCTTTGAATGGTTTAAAGAAAGCGACCCTCTTTCGAGAGAAATGGGGTATGTGCGTTTTCCACATAAGACTAGGGTAGGACACGGAAAAGTAAAGTGTGTCTTTCTCATAAAGCTTCGTGGGTTGCATTGAGGGAGACGTGCGGTTCTAGCAAGAAGCTAAATAAGCACTTGTGCAAGAAAGTGCTTATCTTCGCAAGACAGCTCGTCGAGTGTGAAGCAACGTCCCGTTTTGGTCTAACAGTGCTTAGATCATTTTAAGGAAGTCCTTTCCTATGGAGAACAGAACTATGTCTGTGCGTTTGACACGAAAGAAAGGTTCTAATGGGGCTAAGAGGGAAGAGAGACTTTACAGACAACCATGTCTTTCTCAGAAAGCGTTGCCTGTTTCTTTGAAGGAAACTTAGGCGAGAAACCACCTTCAAGAGATTGGGCTTATCTTTCAATGTTTCAAGTGTATGGGCACCCTCTGTTCATGCTGACCAAGGCTTCCCACTGTTTAGAGGAAGGGCTCTGCTGGTGAAAAAAACGCATTTGCATTTCTGCAGGAAAGCTTAGAAAACAGGGTTAAGAGGGAAGCGACAACTCTAGAGTAACATGTGTCATTCTCAGAAATCTGTTTTGGGAAGGCCAACCGACATTGGACAGAATGTGCTTTCCCTTCAAGTGGAGTGTGAAGGACGCTCGCTCTTTTTCAATTCCTATGGTGCTTTGGGTAGTTTCGAGACTTTGCTTTTCTTCAGAGAGAGCAATAAGTATGTGCGCTTACAGAGCTGGGACCCGAAAACAGGAACGACACGCGTGTCGTCGTCAGAATGTTTCCTTGGGGGCGGGGGAAACCTACAAAATTCTGTAAAGAAGCTCGTTCCACGTTCAAACGAACAAAGTTATCGTTCAAAGGAAAGCCAACAAAGGATAGGAGACCGCTCCTTTGTCTGCTACCAATGCTTTGAAATCTTTGAAGAGAGGGCATCTCTTTGGAGAAAAGTAAGTGCGTACTATTTTTTTTTTCACTTTTGGAGCCGTTAACTGTTGGAGAGACACTTTCACGTAACCTGCATGGTTCTCATAAAGCAATCAGGATGCTATTTCACTCTCAAGAGAATGTGCTTGTCTTCAACTACAGCATACAGAGTCGAGCGGAACGCTTTCGAGAAAGTGCTCTTCTTTAGCGAGCAACGCATATGCGTTTTTCAGGTAAGCCTATGGAGTGTTGTTAACTGTGACTCGAAAACTGAAGAGTAACCCGTGTCTTTCTCAGAAATCTTGGAGGGAATCTCACAAGTCTTTTACGAATCGGAATAGAATCACTTCCAAAAGAATGGGCTTACCTTTCAAAGTACAACAAGAGAGCTGAGGGGAACACACCGCTCCACTTCCAGCAATGCTTTTGAACACATCGAAGGAAGTGCTTCTCCTTAGTGATCAATAAATGTGCTTCTCATTTCATTCAAATTCCAGCTTTAAGGGTGCATAGGAGAACTCCCTTTACGTCTAACAGTGCTTTGAATGGTTTAAAGAAAGCGACCCTCTTTCGAGAGAAATGGGGTATGTGCGTTTTCCACATAAGACTAGGGTAGGACACGGAAAAGTAAAGTGTGTCTTTCTCATAAAGCTTCGTGGGTTGCATTGAGGGAGACGTGCGGTTCTAGCAAGAAGCTAAATAAGCACTTGTGCAAGAAAGTGCTTATCTTCGCAAGACAGCTCGTCGAGTGTGAAGCAACGTCCCGTTTTGGTCTAACAGTGCTTAGATCATTTTAAGGAAGTCCTTTCCTATGGAGAACAGAACTATGTCTGTGCGTTTGACACGAAAGAAAGGTTCTAATGGGGCTAAGAGGGAAGAGAGACTTTACAGACAACCATGTCTTTCTCAGAAAGCGTTGCCTGTTTCTTTGAAGGAAACTTAGGCGAGAAACCACCTTCAAGAGATTGGGCTTATCTTTCAATGTTTCAAGTGTATGGGCACCCTCCTTTCACGCCTACCAAGGCTTCCCACTGTTTAGAGGAAGGGCTCTGCTGGCAAAAGAAACGCATTTGCATTTCTGCAGGAAAGCTTAGAAAACAGGGTTAAGAGGGAAGCAACAACTCTAGAGTAACGTGTGTCGTTCTCAGAAATCTGTTTTGGGAAGGCCAACCGGCATTGGACAGAATGTGCTTTCCCTTCAAGTGGAGTGTGAGGGACGCTCGCTCTTTTTCAATTCCTATGGTGCTTTGGGTAGTTTCAAGACTTTGCTTTTCTTCAGAGAGAGCAATAAGTATGTGCGCTTACAGAGCTGGGACCTGAAAACAGAAACGACACGCGTGTCGTCGTCAGAATGTTTCCTTGGGGGCTGGGGAAACCTACAAAATTCTGTAAAGAAGCTCGTTCCACGTTCAAACGAACAAAGTTATCGTTCAAAGGAAAGCCAACAAAGGATAGGAGATCGCTCCTTGGTCTGCTACCAATGCTTTGAAATCTTTGAAGAGAGGGCATCTCTTTGGAGATAAGTAAGTGCATACTATTTTTTTTTCACTTTTAGAGGCGTTAACTGTTGGAGAGACACTTTCACGTAACCTGCATGGTTCTCAGAAAGCAATCAGGATGCTATTTCACTCTCAAGAGAATGTGCTTGTCTTCAACTACAGCATACAGAGTCGAGCGGAACGCTTTCGAGAAAGTGCTCTTCTTTAGCGAGCAACGCATATGCGTTTTTCAGGTAAGCCTATGGAGTGTTGTTAACTGTGACTTGAAAACTGAAGAGTAACCCGTGTCTTTCTCAGAAATCTTGGAGGGAATCTCACAAGTCTTTTACGAATCGGAATAGAATCACTTCCAAAAGAATGGGCTTACCTTTCAAAGTACAACAAGAGAGCTGAGGGGAACACACCGCTCCACTTCCAGCAATGCTTTTGAACACATCGAAGGAAGTGCTTCTCCTTAGTGATCAATAAATGTGCTTCTCATTTCATTCAAATTCCAGCTTTAAGGGTGCATAGGAGAACTCCCTTTACGTCTAACAGTGCTTTGAATGGTTTAAAGAAAGCGACCCTCTTTCGAGAGAAATGGGGTATGTGCGTTTTCCACATAAGACTAGGGTAGGACACGGAAAAGTAAAGTGTGTATTTCTCATAAAGCTTCGTGGGTTGCATTGAGGGAGACGTGCGGTTCTAGCAAGAAGCTAAATAAGCACTTGTGCAAGAAAGTGCTTATCTTCGCAAGACAGCTCGTCGAGTGTGAAGCAACGTCCCGTTTTGGTCTAACAGTGCTTAGATCATTTTAAGGAAGTCCTTTCCTATGGAGAACAGAACTATGTCTGTGCGTTTGACACGAAAGAAAGGTTCTAATGGGGCTAAGAGGGAAGAGAGACTTTACAGACAACCATGTCTTTCTCAGAAAGTGTTGCCTGTTTCTTTGAAGGAAACTTAGGCGAGAAACCACCTTCAAGAGATTGGGCTTATCTTTCAATGTTTCAAGTGTATGGGCACCCTCCGTTCACGCTGACCAAGGCTTCCCACTGTTTAGAGGAAGGGCTCTGCTGGCGAAAAAAACGCATTTGCATTTCTGCAGGAAAGCTTAGAAAACAGGGTTAAGAGGGAAGCGACAACTCTAGAGTAACATGTGTCATTCTCAGAAATCTGTTTTGGGAAGGCCATCCGACATTGGACAGAATGTGCTTTCCCTTCAAGTGGAGTGTGAGGGACGCTCGCTCTTTTTCAATTCCTATGGTGCTTTGGGTAGTTTCGAGACTTTGCTTATCTTCAGAGAGAGCAATAAGTATGTGCGCTTACAGAGCTGGGACCCGAAAACAGGAACGACACGCGTGTCGTCGTCAGAATGTTTCCTTGGGGGAGGGGGAAACCTACAAAATTCTGTAAAGAAGCTCGTTCCACGTTCAAACGAACAAAGTTATCGTTCAAAGGAAAGCCAACAAAGGATAGGAGACCGCTCCTTTGTCTGCTACCAATGCTTTGAAATCTTTGAAGAGAGGGCATCTCTTTGGAGAAAAGTAAGTGCGTACTATTTTTTTTTCACTTTTAGAGCCGTTAACTGTTGGAGAGACACTTTCACGTAACCTGCATGGTTCTCAGAAAGCAATCAGGATGCTATTTCACTCTCAAGAGAATGTGCTTGTCTTCAACTACAGCATACAGAGTCGAGCGGACCGCTTTCGAGAAAGTGCTCTTCTTTAGCGAGCAACGCATATGCGTTTTTCAGGTAAGCCTATGGAGTGTTGTTAACTGTGACTCGAAAACTGAAGAGTAACCCGTGTCTTTCTCAGAAATCTTGGAGGGAATCTCACAAGTCTTTTACGAATCGGAATAGAATCACTTCCAAAAGAATGGGCTTACCTTTCAAAGTACAACAAGAGAGCTGAGGGGAACACACCGCTCCACTTCCAGCAATGCTTTTGAACACATCGAAGGAAGTGCTTCTCCTTAGTGATCAATAAATGTGCTTCTCATTTCATTCAAATTCCAGCTTTAAGGGTGCATAGGAGAACTCCCTTTACGTCTAACAGTGCTTTGAATGGTTTAAAGAAAGCGACCCTCTTTCGAGAGAAATGGGGTATGTGCGTTTTCCACATAAGACTAGGGTAGGACACGGAAAAGTAAAGTGTGTCTTTCTCATAAAGCTTCGTGGGTTGCATTGAGGGAGACGTGCGGTTCTAGCAAGAAGCTAAATAAGCACTTGTGCAAGAAAGTGCTTATCTTCGCAAGACAGCTCGTCGAGTGTGAAGCAACGTCCCGTTTTGGTCTAACAGTGCTTAGATCATTTTAAGGAAGTCCTTTCCTATGGAGAACAGAACTATGTCTGTGCGTTTGACACGAAAGAAAGGTTCTAATGGGGCTAAGAGGGAAGAGAGACTTTACAGACAACCATGTCTTTCTCAGAAAGCGTTGCCTGTTTCTTTGAAGGAAACTTAGGCGAGAAACCACCTTCAAGAGATTGGGCTTATCTTTCAATGTTTCAAGTGTATGGGCACCCTCCTTTCACGCCTACCAAGGCTTCCCACTGTTTAGAGGAAGGGCTCTGCTGGCAAAAGAAACGCATTTGCATTTCTGCAGGAAAGCTTAGAAAACAGGGTTAAGAGGGAAGCGACAACTCTAGAGTAACGTGTGTCGTTCTCAGAAATCTGTTTTGGGAAGGCCAACCGGCATTGGACAGAATGTGCTTTCCCTTCAAGTGGAGTGTGAGGGACGCTCGCTCTTTTTCAATTCCTATGGTGCTTTGGGTAGTTTCGAGACTTTGCTTTTCTTCAGAGAGAGCAATAAGTATGTGCGCTTACAGAGCTGGGACCTGAAAACAGAAACGACAGGCGTGTCGTCGTCAGAATGTTTCCTTGGGGGCTGGGGAAACCTACAAAATTCTGTAAAGAAGCTCGTTCCACGTTCAAACGAACAAAGTTATCGTTCAAAGGAAAGCCAACAAAGGATAGGAGATCGCTCCTTGGTCTGCTACCAATGCTTTGAAATCTTTGAAGAGAGGGCATCTCTTTGGAGATAAGTAAGTGCATACTATTTTTTTTTCACTTTTAGAGGCGTTAACTGTTGGAGAGACACTTTCACGTAACCTGCATGGTTCTCAGAAAGCAATCAGGATGCTATTTCACTCTCAAGAGAATGTGCTTGTCTTCAACTACAGCATACAGAGTCGAGCGGAACGCTTTCGAGAAAGTGCTCTTCTTTAGCGAGCAACGCATATGCGTTTTTCAGGTAAGCCTATGGAGTGTTGTTAACTGTGACTTGAAAACTGAAGAGTAACCCGTGTCTTTCTCAGAAATCTTGGAGGGAATCTCACAAGTCTTTTACGAATCGGAATAGAATCACTTCCAAAAGAATGGGCTTACCTTTCAAAGTACAACAAGAGAGCTGAGGGGAACACACCGCTCCACTTCCAGCAATGCTTTTGAACACATCGAAGGAAGTGCTTCTCCTTAGTGATCAATAAATGTGCTTCTCATTTCATTCAAATTCCAGCTTTAAGGGTGCATAGGAGAACTCCCTTTACGTCTAACAGTGCTTTGAATTGTTTAAAGAAAGCGACCCTCTTTCGAGAGAAATGGGGTATGTGCGTTTTCCACATAAGACTAGGGTAGGACACGGAAAAGTAAAGTGTGTCTTTCTCATAAAGCTTCGTGGGTTGCATTGAGGGAGACGTGCGGTTCTAGCAAGAAGCTAAATAAGCACTTGTGCAAGAAAGTGCTTATCTTCGCAAGACAGCTCGTCGAGTGTGAAGCAACGTCCCGTTTTGGTCTAACAGTGCTTAGATCATTTTAAGGAAGTCCTTTCCTATGGAGAACAGAACTATGTCTGTGCGTTTGACACGAAAGAAAGGTTCTAATGGGGCTAAGAGGGAAGAGAGACTTTACAGACAACCATGTCTTTCTCAGAAAGCGTTGCCTGTTTCTTTGAAGGAAACTTAGGCGAGAAACCACCTTCAAGAGATTGGGCTTATCTTTCAATGTTTCAAGTGTATGGGCACCCTCCGTTCACGCCGACCAAGGCTTCCCACTGTTTAGAGGAAGGGCTCTGCTGGCGAAAAAAACGCATTTGCATTTCTGCAGGAAAGCTTAGAAAACAGGGTTAAGAGGGAAGCGACAACTCTAGAGTAACGTGTGTCGTTCTCAGAAATCTGTTTTGGGAAGGCCAACCGGCATTGGACAGAATGTGCTTTCCCTTCAAGTGGAGTGTGAGGGACGCTCGCTCTTTTTCAATTCCTATGGTGCTTTGGGTAGTTTCGAGACTTTGCTTTTCTTCAGAGAGAGCAATAAGTATGTGCGCTTACAGAGCTGGGACCTGAAAACAGAAACGACACGCGTGTCGTCGTCAGAATGTTTCCTTGGGGGCTGGGGAAACCTACAAAATTCTGTAAAGAAGCTCGTTCCACGTTCAAACGAACAAAGTTATCATTCAAAGGAAAGCCAACAAAGGATAGGAGATCGCTCCTTGGTCTGCTACCAATGCTTTGAAATCTTTGAAGAGAGGGCATCTCTTTGGAGAAAAGTAAGTGCATACTATTTTTTTTTCACTTTTAGAGCCGTTAACTGTTGGAGAGACACTTTCACGTAACCTGCATGGTTCTCAGAAAGCAATCAGGATGCTATTTCACTCTCAAGAGAATGTGCTTGTCTTCAACTACAGCATACAGAGTCGAGCGGAACGCTTTCGAGAAAGTGTTCTTCTTTAGCGAGCAAAGCATATGCGTTTTTCAGGTAAGCCTATGGAGTGTTGTTAACTGTGACTCGAAAACTGAAGAGTAACCCGTGTCTTTCTCAGAAATCTTGGAGGGAATCTCACAAGTCTTTTACGAATCGGAATAGAATCACTTCCAAAAGAATGGGCTTACCTTTCAAAGTACAACAAGAGAGCTGAGGGGAACACACCGCTCCACTTCCAGCAATGCTTTTGAACACATCGAAGGAAGTGCTTCTCCTTAGTGATCAATAAATGTGCTTCTCATTTCATTCAAATTCCAGCTTTAAGGGTGCATAGGAGAACTCCCTTTACGTCTAACAGTGCTTTGAATGGTTTAAAGAAAGCGAACCTCTTTTGAGAGAAATGGGGTATGTGCGTTTTCCACATAAGACTAGGGTAGGACACGGAAAAGTAAAGTGTGTCTTTCTCATAAAGCTTCGTGGGTTGCATTGAGGGAGACGTGCGGTTCTAGCAAGAAGCTAAATAAGCACTTGTGCAAGAAAGTGCTTATCTTCGCAAGACAGCTCGTCGAGTGTGAAGCAACGTCCCATTTTGGTCTAACAGTGCTTAGATCATTTTAAGGAAGTCCTTTCCTATGGAGAACAGAACTATGTCTGTGCGTTTGACACGAAAGAAAGGTTCTAATGGGGCTAAGAGGGAAGAGAGACTTTACAGACAACCATGTCTTTCTCAGAAAGCGTTGCCTGTTTCTTTGAAGGAAACTTAGGCGAGAAACCACCTTCAAGAGATTGGGCTTATCTTTCAATGTTTCAAGTGTATGGGCACCCTCCTTTCACGCCTACCAAGGCTTCCCACTGTTTAGAGGAAGGGCTCTGCTGGCAAAAGAAACGCATTTGCATTTCTGCAGGAAAGCTTAGAAAACAGGGTTAAGAGGGAAGCGACAACTCTAGAGTAACGTGTGTCGTTCTCAGAAATCTGTTTTGGGAAGGCCAACCGGCATTGGACAGAATGTGCTTTCCCTTCAAGTGGAGTGTGAGGGACGCTCGCTCTTTTTCAATTCCTATGGTGCTTTGGGTAGTTTCGAGACTTTGCTTTTCTTCAGAGAGAGCAATAAGTATGTGCGCTTACAGAGCTGGGACCTGAAAACAGAAACGACAGGCGTGTCGTCGTCAGAATGTTTCCTTGGGGGCTGGGGAAACCTACAAAATTCTGTAAAGAAGCTCGTTCCACGTTCAAACGAACAAAGTTATCGTTCAAAGGAAAGCCAACAAAGGATAGGAGATCGCTCCTTGGTCTGCTACCAATGCTTTGAAATCTTTGAAGAGAGGGCATCTCTTTGGAGATAAGTAAGTGCATACTATTTTTTTTTCACTTTTAGAGGCGTTAACTGTTGGAGAGACACTTTCACGTAACCTGCATGGTTCTCAGAAAGCAATCAGGATGCTATTTCACTCTCAAGAGAATGTGCTTGTCTTCAACTACAGCATACAGAGTCGAGCGGAACGCTTTCGAGAAAGTGCTCTTCTTTAGCGAGCAACGCATATGCGTTTTTCAGGTAAGCCTATGGAGTGTTGTTAACTGTGACTTGAAAACTGAAGAGTAACCCGTGTCTTTCTCAGAAATCTTGGAGGGAATCTCACAAGTCTTTTACGAATCGGAATAGAATCACTTCCAAAAGAATGGGCTTACCTTTCAAAGTACAACAAGAGAGCTGAGGGGAACACACCGCTCCACTTCCAGCAATGCTTTTGAACACATCGAAGGAAGTGCTTCTCCTTAGTGATCAATAAATGTGCTTCTCATTTCATTCAAATTCCAGCTTTAAGGGTGCATAGGAGAACTCCCTTTACGTCTAACAGTGCTTTGAATGGTTTAAAGAAAGCGACCCTCTTTCGAGAGAAATGGGGTATGTGCGTTTTCCACATAAGACTAGGGTAGGACACGGAAAAGTAAAGTGTGTCTTTCTCATAAAGCTTCGTGGGTTGCATTGAGGGAGACGTGCGGTTCTAGCAAGAAGCTAAATAAGCACTTGTGCAAGAAAGTGCTTATCTTCGCAAGACAGCTCGTCGAGTGTGAAGCAACGTCCCGTTTTGGTCTAACAGTGCTTAGATCATTTTAAGGAAGTCCTTTCCTATGGAGAACAGAACTATGTCTGTGCGTTTGACACGAAAGAAAGGTTCTAATGGGGCTAAGAGGGAAGAGAGACTTTACAGACAACCATGTCTTTCTCAGAAAGCGTTGCCTGTTTCTTTGAAGGAAACTTAGGCGAGAAACCACCTTCAAGAGATTGGGCTTATCTTTCAATGTTTCAAGTGTATGGGCACCCTCCTTTCACGCCTACCAAGGCTTCCCACTGTTTAGAGGAAGGGCTCTGCTGGCAAAAGAAACGCATTTGCATTTCTGCAGGAAAGCTTAGAAAACAGGGTTAAGAGGGAAGCGACAACTCTAGAGTAACGTGTGTCGTTCTCAGAAATCTGTTTTGGGAAGGCCAACCGGCATTGGACAGAATGTGCTTTCCCTTCAAGTGGAGTGTGAGGGACGCTCGCTCTTTTTCAATTCCTATGGTGCTTTGGGTAGTTTCGAGACTTTGCTTTTCTTCAGAGAGAGCAATAAGTATGTGCGCTTACAGAGCTGGGACCTGAAAACAGAAACGACAGGCGTGTCGTCGTCAGAATGTTTCCTTGGGGGCTGGGGAAACCTACAAAATTCTGTAAAGAAGCTCGTTCCACGTTCAAACGAACAAAGTTATCGTTCAAAGGAAAGCCAACAAAGGATAGGAGATCGCTCCTTGGTCTGCTACCAATGCTTTGAAATCTTTGAAGAGAGGGCATCTCTTTGGAGATAAGTAAGTGCATACTATTTTTTTTTCACTTTTAGAGGCGTTAACTGTTGGAGAGACACTTTCACGTAACCTGCATGGTTCTCAGAAAGCAATCAGGATGCTATTTCACTCTCAAGAGAATGTGCTTGTCTTCAACTACAGCATACAGAGTCGAGCGGAACGCTTTCGAGAAAGTGCTCTTCTTTAGCGAGCAACGCATATGCGTTTTTCAGGTAAGCCTATGGAGTGTTGTTAACTGTGACTTGAAAACTGAAGAGTAACCCGTGTCTTTCTCAGAAATCTTGGAGGGAATCTCACAAGTCTTTTACGAATCGGAATAGAATCACTTCCAAAAGAATGGGCTTACCTTTCAAAGTACAACAAGAGAGCTGAGGGGAACACACCGCTCCACTTCCAGCAATGCTTTTGAACACATCGAAGGAAGTGCTTCTCCTTAGTGATCAATAAATGTGCTTCTCATTTCATTCAAATTCCAGCTTTAAGGGTGCATAGGAGAACTCCCTTTACGTCTAACAGTGCTTTGAATTGTTTAAAGAAAGCGACCCTCTTTCGAGAGAAATGGGGTATGTGCGTTTTCCACATAAGACTAGGGTAGGACACGGAAAAGTAAAGTGTGTCTTTCTCATAAAGCTTCGTGGGTTGCATTGAGGGAGACGTGCGGTTCTAGCAAGAAGCTAAATAAGCACTTGTGCAAGAAAGTGCTTATCTTCGCAAGACAGCTCGTCGAGTGTGAAGCAACGTCCCGTTTTGGTCTAACAGTGCTTAGATCATTTTAAGGAAGTCCTTTCCTATGGAGAACAGAACTATGTCTGTGCGTTTGACACGAAAGAAAGGTTCTAATGGGGCTAAGAGGGAAGAGAGACTTTACAGACAACCATGTCTTTCTCAGAAAGCGTTGCCTGTTTCTTTGAAGGAAACTTAGGCGAGAAACCACCTTCAAGAGATTGGGCTTATCTTTCAATGTTTCAAGTGTATGGGCACCCTCCGTTCACGCCGACCAAGGCTTCCCACTGTTTAGAGGAAGGGCTCTGCTGGCGAAAAAAACGCATTTGCATTTCTGCAGGAAAGCTTAGAAAACAGGGTTAAGAGGGAAGCGACAACTCTAGAGTAACGTGTGTCGTTCTCAGAAATCTGTTTTGGGAAGGCCAACCGGCATTGGACAGAATGTGCTTTCCCTTCAAGTGGAGTGTGAGGGACGCTCGCTCTTTTTCAATTCCTATGGTGCTTTGGGTAGTTTCGAGACTTTGCTTTTCTTCAGAGAGAGCAATAAGTATGTGCGCTTACAGAGCTGGGACCTGAAAACAGAAACGACACGCGTGTCGTCGTCAGAATGTTTCCTTGGGGGCTGGGGAAACCTACAAAATTCTGTAAAGAAGCTCGTTCCACGTTCAAACGAACAAAGTTATCATTCAAAGGAAAGCCAACAAAGGATAGGAGATCGCTCCTTGGTCTGCTACCAATGCTTTGAAATCTTTGAAGAGAGGGCATCTCTTTGGAGAAAAGTAAGTGCATACTATTTTTTTTTCACTTTTAGAGCCGTTAACTGTTGGAGAGACACTTTCACGTAACCTGCATGGTTCTCAGAAAGCAATCAGGATGCTATTTCACTCTCAAGAGAATGTGCTTGTCTTCAACTACAGCATACAGAGTCGAGCGGAACGCTTTCGAGAAAGTGTTCTTCTTTAGCGAGCAAAGCATATGCGTTTTTCAGGTAAGCCTATGGAGTGTTGTTAACTGTGACTCGAAAACTGAAGAGTAACCCGTGTCTTTCTCA
Source organism: Microtus oregoni (assembly GCF_018167655.1). Taxonomy (NCBI): domain Eukaryota; kingdom Metazoa; phylum Chordata; class Mammalia; order Rodentia; family Cricetidae; genus Microtus; species Microtus oregoni. The sequence goes on along the minus strand of NW_024544742.1, from coordinate 1,722,325 downwards.
GAAATCTTGGAGGGAATCTCACAAGTCTTTTACGAATCGGAATAGAATCACTTCCAAAAGAATGGGCTTACCTTTCAAAGTACAACAAGAGAGCTGAGGGGAACACACCGCTCCACTTCCAGCAATGCTTTTGAACACATCGAAGGAAGTGCTTCTCCTTAGTGATCAATAAATGTGCTTCTCATTTCATTCAAATTCCAGCTTTAAGGGTGCATAGGAGAACTCCCTTTACGTCTAACAGTGCTTTGAATGGTTTAAAGAAAGCGAACCTCTTTTGAGAGAAATGGGGTATGTGCGTTTTCCACATAAGACTAGGGTAGGACACGGAAAAGTAAAGTGTGTCTTTCTCATAAAGCTTCGTGGGTTGCATTGAGGGAGACGTGCGGTTCTAGCAAGAAGCTAAATAAGCACTTGTGCAAGAAAGTGCTTATCTTCGCAAGACAGCTCGTCGAGTGTGAAGCAACGTCCCATTTTGGTCTAACAGTGCTTAGATCATTTTAAGGAAGTCCTTTCCTATGGAGAACAGAACTATGTCTGTGCGTTTGACACGAAAGAAAGGTTCTAATGGGGCTAAGAGGGAAGAGAGACTTTACAGACAACCATGTCTTTCTCAGAAAGCGTTGCCTGTTTCTTTGAAGGAAACTTAGGCGAGAAACCACCTTCAAGAGATTGGGCTTATCTTTCAATGTTTCAAGTGTATGGGCACCCTCCTTTCACGCCTACCAAGGCTTCCCACTGTTTAGAGGAAGGGCTCTGCTGGCAAAAGAAACGCATTTGCATTTCTGCAGGAAAGCTTAGAAAACAGGGTTAAGAGGGAAGCGACAACTCTAGAGTAACGTGTGTCGTTCTCAGAAATCTGTTTTGGGAAGGCCAACCGGCATTGGACAGAATGTGCTTTCCCTTCAAGTGGAGTGTGAGGGACGCTCGCTCTTTTTCAATTCCTATGGTGCTTTGGGTAGTTTCGAGACTTTGCTTTTCTTCAGAGAGAGCAATAAGTATGTGCGCTTACAGAGCTGGGACCTGAAAACAGAAACGACAGGCGTGTCGTCGTCAGAATGTTTCCTTGGGGGCTGGGGAAACCTACAAAATTCTGTAAAGAAGCTCGTTCCACGTTCAAACGAACAAAGTTATCGTTCAAAGGAAAGCCAACAAAGGATAGGAGATCGCTCCTTGGTCTGCTACCAATGCTTTGAAATCTTTGAAGAGAGGGCATCTCTTTGGAGATAAGTAAGTGCATACTATTTTTTTTTCACTTTTAGAGGCGTTAACTGTTGGAGAGACACTTTCACGTAACCTGCATGGTTCTCAGAAAGCAATCAGGATGCTATTTCACTCTCAAGAGAATGTGCTTGTCTTCAACTACAGCATACAGAGTCGAGCGGAACGCTTTCGAGAAAGTGCTCTTCTTTAGCGAGCAACGCATATGCGTTTTTCAGGTAAGCCTATGGAGTGTTGTTAACTGTGACTTGAAAACTGAAGAGTAACCCGTGTCTTTCTCAGAAATCTTGGAGGGAATCTCACAAGTCTTTTACGAATCGGAATAGAATCACTTCCAAAAGAATGGGCTTACCTTTCAAAGTACAACAAGAGAGCTGAGGGGAACACACCGCTCCACTTCCAGCAATGCTTTTGAACACATCGAAGGAAGTGCTTCTCCTTAGTGATCAATAAATGTGCTTCTCATTTCATTCAAATTCCAGCTTTAAGGGTGCATAGGAGAACTCCCTTTACATCTAACAGTGCTTTGAATGGTTTAAAGAAAGCGACCCTCTTTCGAGAGAAATGGGGTATGTGCGTTTTCCACATAAGACTAGGGTAGGACACGGAAAAGTAAAGTGTGTCTTTCTCATAAAGCTTCGTGGGTTGCATTGAGGGAGACGTGCGGTTCTAGCAAGAAGCTAAATAAGCACTTGTGCAAGAAAGTGCTTATCTTCGCAAGACAGCTCGTCGAGTGTGAAGCAACGTCCCGTTTTGGTCTAACAGTGCTTAGATCATTTTAAGGAAGTCCTTTCCTATGGAGAACAGAACTATGTCTGTGCGTTTGACACGAAAGAAAGGTTCTAATGGGGCTAAGAGGGAAGAGAGACTTTACAGACAACCATGTCTTTCTCAGAAAGCGTTGCCTGTTTCTTTGAAGGAAACTTAGGCGAGAAACCACCTTCAAGAGATTGGGCTTATCTTTCAATGTTTCAAGTGTATGGGCACCCTCCTTTCACGCCGACCAAGGCTTCCCACTGTTTAGAGGAAGGGCTCTGCTGGCGAAAAAAACGCATTTGCATTTCTGCAGGAAAGCTTAGAAAACAGTGTTAAGAGGGAAGCAACAACTCTAGAGTAAGGTGTGTCGTTCTCAGAAATCTGTTTTGGGAAGGCCAACCGGCATTGGACAGAATGTGCTTTCCCTTCAAGTGGAGTGTGAGGGACGCTCGCTCTTTTTCAATTCCTATGGTGCTTTGGGTAGTTTCGAGACTTTGCTTTTCTTCAGAGAGAGCAATAAGTATGTGCGCTTACAGAGCTGGGACCCGAAAACAGAAACAACACGCGTGTCGTCGTCAGAATGTTTCCTTGGGGGCAGGGGAAACCTACAAAATTCTGTAAAGAAGCTCGTTCCACGTTCAAACGAACAAAGTTATCGTTCAAAGGAAAGCCAACAAAGGATGGGAGACCGCTCCTTGGTCTGCTACCAATGCTTTGAAATCTTTGAAGAGAGGGCATCTCTTTGGAGAAAAGTAAGTGCGTACTATTTTTTTTTCACTTTTGGAGCCGTTAACTGTTGGAGAGACACTTTCACGTAACCTGCATGGTTCTCAGAAAGCAATCAGGATGCTATTTCACTCTCAAGAGAATGTGCTTGTCTTCAACTACAGCATACAGAGTCGAGCGGAACGCTTTCGAGAAAGTGCTCTTCTTTAGCGAGCAACGCATATGCGTTTTTCAGGTAAGCCTATGGAGTGTTGTTAACTGTGACTCGAAAACTGAAGAGTAACCCGTGTCTTTCTCAGAAATCTTGGAGGGAATCTCACAAGTCTTTTATGAATCGGAATACAATCACTTTCAAAAGAATGGGCTTACCTTTCAAAGTACAACAAGAGAGCTGAGGGGAACACACCGCTCCACTTCCAGCAATGCTTTTGAACACATCGAAGGAAGTGCTTCTCCTTAGTGATCAATAAATGTGCTTCTCATTTCATTCAAATTCCAGCTTTAAGGGTGCATAGGAGAACTCCCTTTACGTCTAACAGTGCTTTGAATGGTTTAAAGAAAGCGACCCTCTTTCGAGAGAAATGGGGTATGTGCGTTTTCCACATAAGACTAGGGTAGGACACGGACAAGTAAAGTGTGTCTTTCTCATAAAGCTTCGTGGGTTGCATTGAGGGAGACGTGCGGTTCTAGCAAGAAGCTAAATAAGCACTTGTGCAAGAAAGTGCTTATCTTCGCAAGACAGCTCGTCGAGTGTGAAGCAACGTCCCATTTTGGTCTAACAGTGCTTAGATCATTTTAAGGAAGTCCTTTCCTATGGAGAACAGAACTATGTCTGTGCGTTTGACACGAAAGAAAGGTTCTAATGGGGCTAAGAGGGAAGAGAGACTTTACAGACAACCATGTCTTTCTCAGAAAGCGTTGCCTGTTTCTTTGAAGGAAACTTAGGCGAGAAACCACCTTCAAGAGATTGGGCTTATCTTTCAATGTTTCAAGTGTATGGGCACCCTCCGTTCATGCCGACCAAGGCTTCCCACTGTTTAGAGGAAGGGCTCTGCTGGCGAAAAAAACGCATTTGCATTTCTGCAGGAAAGCTTAGAAAACAGGGTTAAGAGGGAAGCGACAACTCTAGAGTAACGTGTGTCATTCTCAGAAATCTGTTTTGGGAAGGCCAACCGGCATTGGACAGAATGTGCTTTCCCTTCAAGTGGAGTGTGAGGGACGCTCGCTCTTTTTCAATTCCTATGGTGCTTTGGGTAGTTTCGAGACTTTGCTTTTCTTCAGAGAGAGCAATAAGTATGTGCGCTTACAGAGCTGGGACCCGAAAACAGAAACGACACGCGTGTCGTCGTCAGAATGTTTCCTTGGGGGCAGGGGAAACCTACAAAATTCTGTAAAGAAGCTCGTTCCACGTTCAAACGAACAAAGTTATCGTTCAAAGGAAAGCCAACAAAGGATAAGAGACCGCTCCTTGGTCTGCTACCAATGCTTTGAAATCTTTGAAGAGAGGGCATCTCTTTGGAGAAAAGTAAGTGCATACAATTTTTTTTTCACTTTTAGAGGCGTTAACTGTTGGAGAGACACTTTCACGTAACCTGCATGGTTCTCAGAAAGCAATCAGGATGCTATTTCACTCTCAAGAGAATGTGCTTGTCTTCAACTACAGCATACAGAGTCGAGCGGAACGCTTTCGAGAAAGTGCTCTTCTTTAGCGAGCAACGCATATGCGTTTTTCAGGTAAGCCTATGGAGTGTTGTTAACTGTGACTTGAAAACTGAAGAGTAACCCGTGTCTTTCTCAGAAATCTTGGAGGGAATCTCACAAGTCTTTTACGAATCGGAATAGAATCACTTCCAAAAGAATGGGCTTACCTTTCAAAGTACAACAAGAGAGCTGAGGGGAACACACCGCTCTACTTCCAGCAATGCTTTTGAACACATCGAAGGAAGTGCTTCTCCTTAGTGATCAATAAATGTGCTTCTCATTTCATTCAAATTCCAGCTTTAAGGGTGCATAGGAGAACTCCCTTTACGTCTAACAGTGTTTTGGATGGTTTAAAGAAAGCGACCCTCTTTCGAGAGAAATGGGGTATGTGCGTTTTCCACATAAGACTAGGGTAGGACACGGAAAAGTAAAGTGTGTCTTTCTCATAAAGCTTCGTGGGTTGCATTGAGGGAGACGTGCGGTTCTAGCAAGAAGCTAAATAAGCACTTGTGCAAGAAAGTGCTTATCTTCGCAAGACAGCTCGTCGAGTGTGAAGCAACGTCCCGTTTTGGTCTAACAGTGCTTAGATCATTTTAAGGAAGTCCTTTCCTATGGAGAACAGAACTATGTCTGTGCGTTTGACACGAAAGAAAGGTTCTAATGGGGCTAAGAGGGAAGAGAGACTTTACAGACAACCATGTCTTTCTCAGAAAGCGTTGCCTGTTTCTTTGAAGGAAACTTAGGCGAGAAACCACCTTCAAGAGATTGGGCTTATCTTTCAATGTTTCAAGTGTATGGGCACCCTCCGTTCATGCCGACCAAGGCTTCCCACTGTTTAGAGGAAGGGCTCTGCTGGCGAAAAAAACGCATTTGCATTTCTGCAGGAAAGCTTAGAAAACAGGGTTAAGAGGGAAGCGACAACTCTAGAGTAACGTGTGTCGTTCTCAGAAATCTGTTTTGGGAAGGCCAACCGGCATTGGACAGAATGTGCTTTCCCTTCAAGTGGAGTGTGAGGGACGCTCGCTCTTTTTCAATTCCTATGGTGCTTTGGGTAGTTTCGAGACTTTGCTTTTCTTCAGAGAGAGCAATAAGTATGTGCGCTTACAGAGCTGGGACCTGAAAACAGAAACGACACGCGTGTCGTCGTCAGAATGTTTCCTTGGGGGCTGGGGAAACCTACAAAATTCTGTAAAGAAGCTCGTTCCACGTTCAAACGAACAAAGTTATCGTTCAAAGGAAAGCCAACAAAGGATAGGAGATCGCTCCTTGGTCTGCTACCAATGCTTTGAAATCTTTGAAGAGAGGGCATCTCTTTGGAGAAAAGTAAGTGCATACTATTTTTTTTCACTTTTAGAGCCGTTAACTGTTGGAGAGACACTTTCACGTAACCTGCATGGTTCTCAGAAAGCAATCAGGATGCTATTTCACTCTCAAGAGAATGTGCTTGTCTTCAACTACAGCATACAGAGTCGAGCGGAACGCTTTCGAGAAAGTGCTCTTCTTTAGCGAGCAACGCATATGCGTTTTTCAGGTAAGCCTATGGAGTGTTGTTAACTGTGACTCGAAAACTGAAGAGTAACCCGTGTCTTTCTCAGAAATCTTGGAGGGAATCTCACAAGTCTTTTACGAATCGGAATACAATCACTTCCAAAAGAATGGGCTTACCTTTCAAAGTACAACAAGAGAGCTGAGGGGAACACACCGCTCCACTTCCAGCAATGCTTTTGAACACATCGAAGGAAGTGCTTCTCCTTAGTGATCAATAAATGTGCTTCTCATTTCATTCAAATTCCAGCTTTAAGGGTGCATAGGAGAACTCCCTTTACGTCTAACAGTGCTTTGAATGGTTTAAAGAAAGCGACCCTCTTTCGAGAGAAATGGGGTATGTGCGTTTTCCACATAAGACTAGGGTAGGACACGGAAAAGTAAAGTGTGTCTTTCTCATAAAGCTTCGTGGGTTGCATTGAGGGAGACGTGCGGTTCTAGCAAGAAGCTAAATAAGCACTTGTGCAAGAAAGTGCTTATCTTCGCAAGACAGCTCGTCGAGTGTGAAGCAACGTCCCGTTTTGGTCTAACAGTGCTTAGATCATTTTAAGGAAGTCCTTTCCTATGGAGAACAGAACTATGTCTGTGCGTTTGACACGAAAGAAAGGTTCTAATGGGGCTAAGAGGGAAGAGAGACTTTACAGACAACCATGTCTTTCTCAGAAAGCGTTGCCTGTTTCTTTGAAGGAAACTTAGGCGAGAAACCACCTTCAAGAGATTGGGCTTATCTTTCAATGTTTCAAGTGTATGGGCACCCTCCGTTCACGCCGACCAAGGCTTCCCACTGTTTAGAGGAAGGGCTCTGCTGGCGAAAAAAACGCATTTGCATTTCTGCAGGAAAGCTTAGAAAACAGGGTTAAGAGGGAAGCGACAACTCTAGAGTAACGTGTGTCGTTCTCAGAAATCTGTTTTGGGAAGGCCAACCGGCATTGGACAGAATGTGCTTTCCCTTCAAGTGGAGTGTGAGGGACGCTCGCTCTTTTTCAATTCCTATGGTGCTTTGGGTAGTTTCGAGACTTTGCTTTTCTTCAGAGAGAGCAATAAGTATGTGCGCTTACAGAGCTGGGACCTGAAAACAGAAACGACACGCGTGTCGTCGTCAGAATGTTTCCTTGGGGGCTGGGGAAACCTACAAAATTCTGTAAAGAAGCTCGTTCCACGTTCAAACGAACAAAGTTATCGTTCAAAGGAAAGCCAACAAAGGATAGGAGATCGCTCCTTGGTCTGCTACCAATGCTTTGAAATCTTTGAAGAGAGGGCATCTCTTTGGAGAAAAGTAAGTGCATACTATTTTTTTTCACTTTTAGAGCCGTTAACTGTTGGAGAGACACTTTCACGTAACCTGCATGGTTCTCAGAAAGCAATCAGGATGCTATTTCACTCTCAAGAGAATGTGCTTGTCTTCAACTACAGCATACAGAGTCGAGCGGAATGCTTTCGAGAAAGTGCTCTTCTTTAGCGAGCAACGCATATGCGTTTTTCAGGTAAGCCTATGGAGTGTTGTTAACTGTGACTCGAAAACTGAAGAGTAACCCGTGTCTTTCTCAGAAATCTTGGAGGGAATCTCACAAGTCTTTTACGAATCGGAATACAATCACTTCCAAAAGAATGGGCTTACCTTTCAAAGTACAACAAGAGAGCTGAGGGGAACACACCGCTCCACTTCCAGCAATGCTTTTGAACACATCGAAGGAAGTGCTTCTCCTTAGTGATCAATAAATGTGCTTCTCATTTCATTCAAATTCCAGCTTTAAGGGTGCATAGGAGAACTCCCTTTACGTCTAACAGTGCTTTGAATTGTTTAAAGAAAGCGACCCTCTTTCGAGAGAAATGGGGTATGTGCGTTTTCCACATAAGACTAGGGTAGGACACGGAAAAGTAAAGTGTGTCTTTCTCATAAAGCTTCGTGGGTTGCATTGAGGGAGACGTGCGGTTCTAGCAAGAAGCTAAATAAGCACTTGTGCAAGAAAGTGCTTATCTTCGCAAGACAGCTCGTCGAGTGTGAAGCAACGTCCCGTTTTGGTCTAACAGTGCTTAGATCATTTTAAGGAAGTCCTTTCCTATGGAGAACAGAACTATGTCTGTGCGTTTGACACGAAAGAAAGGTTCTAATGGGGCTAAGAGGGAAGAGAGACTTTACAGACAACCATGTCTTTCTCAGAAAGCGTTGCCTGTTTCTTTGAAGGAAACTTAGGCGAGAAACCACCTTCAAGAGATTGGGCTTATCTTTCAATGTTTCAAGTGTATGGGCACCCTCCGTTCACGCCGACCAAGGCTTCCCACTGTTTAGAGGAAGGGCTCTGCTGGCGAAAAAAACGCATTTGCATTTCTGCAGGAAAGCTTAGAAAACAGGGTTAAGAGGGAAGCGACAACTCTAGAGTAACGTGTGTCGTTCTCAGAAATCTGTTTTGGGAAGGCCAACCGGCATTGGACAGAATGTGCTTTCCCTTCAAGTGGAGTGTGAGGGACGCTCGCTCTTTTTCAATTCCTATGGTGCTTTGGGTAGTTTCGAGACTTTGCTTTTCTTCAGAGAGAGCAATAAGTATGTGCGCTTACAGAGCTGGGACCTGAAAACAGAAACGACACGCGTGTCGTCGTCAGAATGTTTCCTTGGGGGCTGGGGAAACCTACAAAATTCTGTAAAGAAGCTCGTTCCACGTTCAAACGAACAAAGTTATCATTCAAAGGAAAGCCAACAAAGGATAGGAGATCGCTCCTTGGTCTGCTACCAATGCTTTGAAATCTTTGAAGAGAGGGCATCTCTTTGGAGAAAAGTAAGTGCATACTATTTTTTTTTCACTTTTAGAGCCGTTAACTGTTGGAGAGACACTTTCACGTAACCTGCATGGTTCTCAGAAAGCAATCAGGATGCTATTTCACTCTCAAGAGAATGTGCTTGTCTTCAACTACAGCATACAGAGTCGAGCGGAACGCTTTCGAGAAAGTGTTCTTCTTTAGCGAGCAAAGCATATGCGTTTTTCAGGTAAGCCTATGGAGTGTTGTTAACTGTGACTCGAAAACTGAAGAGTAACCCGTGTCTTTCTCAGAAATCTTGGAGGGAATCTCACAAGTCTTTTACGAATCGGAATAGAATCACTTCCAAAAGAATGGGCTTACCTTTCAAAGTACAACAAGAGAGCTGAGGGGAACACACCGCTCCACTTCCAGCAATGCTTTTGAACACATCGAAGGAAGTGCTTCTCCTTAGTGATCAATAAATGTGCTTCTCATTTCATTCAAATTCCAGCTTTAAGGGTGCATAGGAGAACTCCCTTTACGTCTAACAGTGCTTTGAATGGTTTAAAGAAAGCGAACCTCTTTTGAGAGAAATGGGGTATGTGCGTTTTCCACATAAGACTAGGGTAGGACACGGAAAAGTAAAGTGTGTCTTTCTCATAAAGCTTCGTGGGTTGCATTGAGGGAGACGTGCGGTTCTAGCAAGAAGCTAAATAAGCACTTGTGCAAGAAAGTGCTTATCTTCGCAAGACAGCTCGTCGAGTGTGAAGCAACGTCCCATTTTGGTCTAACAGTGCTTAGATCATTTTAAGGAAGTCCTTTCCTATGGAGAACAGAACTATGTCTGTGCGTTTGACACGAAAGAAAGGTTCTAATGGGGCTAAGAGGGAAGAGAGACTTTACAGACAACCATGTCTTTCTCAGAAAGCGTTGCCTGTTTCTTTGAAGGAAACTTAGGCGAGAAACCACCTTCAAGAGATTGGGCTTATCTTTCAATGTTTCAAGTGTATGGGCACCCTCCTTTCACGCCTACCAAGGCTTCCCACTGTTTAGAGGAAGGGCTCTGCTGGCAAAAGAAACGCATTTGCATTTCTGCAGGAAAGCTTAGAAAACAGGGTTAAGAGGGAAGCGACAACTCTAGAGTAACGTGTGTCGTTCTCAGAAATCTGTTTTGGGAAGGCCAACCGGCATTGGACAGAATGTGCTTTCCCTTCAAGTGGAGTGTGAGGGACGCTCGCTCTTTTTCAATTCCTATGGTGCTTTGGGTAGTTTCGAGACTTTGCTTTTCTTCAGAGAGAGCAATAAGTATGTGCGCTTACAGAGCTGGGACCTGAAAACAGAAACGACAGGCGTGTCGTCGTCAGAATGTTTCCTTGGGGGCTGGGGAAACCTACAAAATTCTGTAAAGAAGCTCGTTCCACGTTCAAACGAACAAAGTTATCGTTCAAAGGAAAGCCAACAAAGGATAGGAGATCGCTCCTTGGTCTGCTACCAATGCTTTGAAATCTTTGAAGAGAGGGCATCTCTTTGGAGATAAGTAAGTGCATACTATTTTTTTTTCACTTTTAGAGGCGTTAACTGTTGGAGAGACACTTTCACGTAACCTGCATGGTTCTCAGAAAGCAATCAGGATGCTATTTCACTCTCAAGAGAATGTGCTTGTCTTCAACTACAGCATACAGAGTCGAGCGGAACGCTTTCGAGAAAGTGCTCTTCTTTAGCGAGCAACGCATATGCGTTTTTCAGGTAAGCCTATGGAGTGTTGTTAACTGTGACTTGAAAACTGAAGAGTAACCCGTGTCTTTCTCAGAAATCTTGGAGGGAATCTCACAAGTCTTTTACGAATCGGAATAGAATCACTTCCAAAAGAATGGGCTTACCTTTCAAAGTACAACAAGAGAGCTGAGGGGAACACACCGCTCCACTTCCAGCAATGCTTTTGAACACATCGAAGGAAGTGCTTCTCCTTAGTGATCAATAAATGTGCTTCTCATTTCATTCAAATTCCAGCTTTAAGGGTGCATAGGAGAACTCCCTTTACATCTAACAGTGCTTTGAATGGTTTAAAGAAAGCGACCCTCTTTCGAGAGAAATGGGGTATGTGCGTTTTCCACATAAGACTAGGGTAGGACACGGAAAAGTAAAGTGTGTCTTTCTCATAAAGCTTCGTGGGTTGCATTGAGGGAGACGTGCGGTTCTAGCAAGAAGCTAAATAAGCACTTGTGCAAGAAAGTGCTTATCTTCGCAAGACAGCTCGTCGAGTGTGAAGCAACGTCCCGTTTTGGTCTAACAGTGCTTAGATCATTTTAAGGAAGTCCTTTCCTATGGAGAACAGAACTATGTCTGTGCGTTTGACACGAAAGAAAGGTTCTAATGGGGCTAAGAGGGAAGAGAGACTTTACAGACAACCATGTCTTTCTCAGAAAGCGTTGCCTGTTTCTTTGAAGGAAACTTAGGCGAGAAACCACCTTCAAGAGATTGGGCTTATCTTTCAATGTTTCAAGTGTATGGGCACCCTCCTTTCACGCCGACCAAGGCTTCCCACTGTTTAGAGGAAGGGCTCTGCTGGCGAAAAAAACGCATTTGCATTTCTGCAGGAAAGCTTAGAAAACAGTGTTAAGAGGGAAGCAACAACTCTAGAGTAAGGTGTGTCGTTCTCAGAAATCTGTTTTGGGAAGGCCAACCGGCATTGGACAGAATGTGCTTTCCCTTCAAGTGGAGTGTGAGGGACGCTCGCTCTTTTTCAATTCCTATGGTGCTTTGGGTAGTTTCGAGACTTTGCTTTTCTTCAGAGAGAGCAATAAGTATGTGCGCTTACAGAGCTGGGACCCGAAAACAGAAACAACACGCGTGTCGTCGTCAGAATGTTTCCTTGGGGGCAGGGGAAACCTACAAAATTCTGTAAAGAAGCTCGTTCCACGTTCAAACGAACAAAGTTATCGTTCAAAGGAAAGCCAACAAAGGATGGGAGACCGCTCCTTGGTCTGCTACCAATGCTTTGAAATCTTTGAAGAGAGGGCATCTCTTTGGAGAAAAGTAAGTGCGTACTATTTTTTTTTCACTTTTGGAGCCGTTAACTGTTGGAGAGACACTTTCACGTAACCTGCATGGTTCTCAGAAAGCAATCAGGATGCTATTTCACTCTCAAGAGAATGTGCTTGTCTTCAACTACAGCATACAGAGTCGAGCGGAACGCTTTCGAGAAAGTGCTCTTCTTTAGCGAGCAACGCATATGCGTTTTTCAGGTAAGCCTATGGAGTGTTGTTAACTGTGACTCGAAAACTGAAGAGTAACCCGTGTCTTTCTCAGAAATCTTGGAGGGAATCTCACAAGTCTTTTATGAATCGGAATACAATCACTTTCAAAAGAATGGGCTTACCTTTCAAAGTACAACAAGAGAGCTGAGGGGAACACACCGCTCCACTTCCAGCAATGCTTTTGAACACATCGAAGGAAGTGCTTCTCCTTAGTGATCAATAAATGTGCTTCTCATTTCATTCAAATTCCAGCTTTAAGGGTGCATAGGAGAACTCCCTTTACGTCTAACAGTGCTTTGAATGGTTTAAAGAAAGCGACCCTCTTTCGAGAGAAATGGGGTATGTGCGTTTTCCACATAAGACTAGGGTAGGACACGGACAAGTAAAGTGTGTCTTTCTCATAAAGCTTCGTGGGTTGCATTGAGGGAGACGTGCGGTTCTAGCAAGAAGCTAAATAAGCACTTGTGCAAGAAAGTGCTTATCTTCGCAAGACAGCTCGTCGAGTGTGAAGCAACGTCCCATTTTGGTCTAACAGTGCTTAGATCATTTTAAGGAAGTCCTTTCCTATGGAGAACAGAACTATGTCTGTGCGTTTGACACGAAAGAAAGGTTCTAATGGGGCTAAGAGGGAAGAGAGACTTTACAGACAACCATGTCTTTCTCAGAAAGCGTTGCCTGTTTCTTTGAAGGAAACTTAGGCGAGAAACCACCTTCAAGAGATTGGGCTTATCTTTCAATGTTTCAAGTGTATGGGCACCCTCCGTTCATGCCGACCAAGGCTTCCCACTGTTTAGAGGAAGGGCTCTGCTGGCGAAAAAAACGCATTTGCATTTCTGCAGGAAAGCTTAGAAAACAGGGTTAAGAGGGAAGCGACAACTCTAGAGTAACGTGTGTCATTCTCAGAAATCTGTTTTGGGAAGGCCAACCGGCATTGGACAGAATGTGCTTTCCCTTCAAGTGGAGTGTGAGGGACGCTCGCTCTTTTTCAATTCCTATGGTGCTTTGGGTAGTTTCGAGACTTTGCTTTTCTTCAGAGAGAGCAATAAGTATGTGCGCTTACAGAGCTGGGACCCGAAAACAGAAACGACACGCGTGTCGTCGTCAGAATGTTTCCTTGGGGGCAGGGGAAACCTACAAAATTCTGTAAAGAAGCTCGTTCCACGTTCAAACGAACAAAGTTATCGTTCAAAGGAAAGCCAACAAAGGATAAGAGACCGCTCCTTGGTCTGCTACCAATGCTTTGAAATCTTTGAAGAGAGGGCATCTCTTTGGAGAAAAGTAAGTGCATACAATTTTTTTTTCACTTTTAGAGGCGTTAACTGTTGGAGAGACACTTTCACGTAACCTGCATGGTTCTCAGAAAGCAATCAGGATGCTATTTCACTCTCAAGAGAATGTGCTTGTCTTCAACTACAGCATACAGAGTCGAGCGGAACGCTTTCGAGAAAGTGCTCTTCTTTAGCGAGCAACGCATATGCGTTTTTCAGGTAAGCCTATGGAGTGTTGTTAACTGTGACTTGAAAACTGAAGAGTAACCCGTGTCTTTCTCAGAAATCTTGGAGGGAATCTCACAAGTCTTTTACGAATCGGAATAGAATCACTTCCAAAAGAATGGGCTTACCTTTCAAAGTACAACAAGAGAGCTGAGGGGAACACACCGCTCTACTTCCAGCAATGCTTTTGAACACATCGAAGGAAGTGCTTCTCCTTAGTGATCAATAAATGTGCTTCTCATTTCATTCAAATTCCAGCTTTAAGGGTGCATAGGAGAACTCCCTTTACGTCTAACAGTGTTTTGGATGGTTTAAAGAAAGCGACCCTCTTTCGAGAGAAATGGGGTATGTGCGTTTTCCACATAAGACTAGGGTAGGACACGGAAAAGTAAAGTGTGTCTTTCTCATAAAGCTTCGTGGGTTGCATTGAGGGAGACGTGCGGTTCTAGCAAGAAGCTAAATAAGCACTTGTGCAAGAAAGTGCTTATCTTCGCAAGACAGCTCGTCGAGTGTGAAGCAACGTCCCGTTTTGGTCTAACAGTGCTTAGATCATTTTAAGGAAGTCCTTTCCTATGGAGAACAGAACTATGTCTGTGCGTTTGACACGAAAGAAAGGTTCTAATGGGGCTAAGAGGGAAGAGAGACTTTACAGACAACCATGTCTTTCTCAGAAAGCGTTGCCTGTTTCTTTGAAGGAAACTTAGGCGAGAAACCACCTTCAAGAGATTGGGCTTATCTTTCAATGTTTCAAGTGTATGGGCACCCTCCGTTCATGCCGACCAAGGCTTCCCACTGTTTAGAGGAAGGGCTCTGCTGGCGAAAAAAACGCATTTGCATTTCTGCAGGAAAGCTTAGAAAACAGGGTTAAGAGGGAAGCGACAACTCTAGAGTAACGTGTGTCGTTCTCAGAAATCTGTTTTGGGAAGGCCAACCGGCATTGGACAGAATGTGCTTTCCCTTCAAGTGGAGTGTGAGGGACGCTCGCTCTTTTTCAATTCCTATGGTGCTTTGGGTAGTTTCGAGACTTTGCTTTTCTTCAGAGAGAGCAATAAGTATGTGCGCTTACAGAGCTGGGACCTGAAAACAGAAACGACACGCGTGTCGTCGTCAGAATGTTTCCTTGGGGGCTGGGGAAACCTACAAAATTCTGTAAAGAAGCTCGTTCCACGTTCAAACGAACAAAGTTATCGTTCAAAGGAAAGCCAACAAAGGATAGGAGATCGCTCCTTGGTCTGCTACCAATGCTTTGAAATCTTTGAAGAGAGGGCATCTCTTTGGAGAAAAGTAAGTGCATACTATTTTTTTTCACTTTTAGAGCCGTTAACTGTTGGAGAGACACTTTCACGTAACCTGCATGGTTCTCAGAAAGCAATCAGGATGCTATTTCACTCTCAAGAGAATGTGCTTGTCTTCAACTACAGCATACAGAGTCGAGCGGAACGCTTTCGAGAAAGTGCTCTTCTTTAGCGAGCAACGCATATGCGTTTTTCAGGTAAGCCTATGGAGTGTTGTTAACTGTGACTCGAAAACTGAAGAGTAACCCGTGTCTTTCTCAGAAATCTTGGAGGGAATCTCACAAGTCTTTTACGAATCGGAATACAATCACTTCCAAAAGAATGGGCTTACCTTTCAAAGTACAACAAGAGAGCTGAGGGGAACACACCGCTCCACTTCCAGCAATGCTTTTGAACACATCGAAGGAAGTGCTTCTCCTTAGTGATCAATAAATGTGCTTCTCATTTCATTCAAATTCCAGCTTTAAGGGTGCATAGGAGAACTCCCTTTACGTCTAACAGTGCTTTGAATGGTTTAAAGAAAGCGACCCTCTTTCGAGAGAAATGGGGTATGTGCGTTTTCCACATAAGACTAGGGTAGGACACGGAAAAGTAAAGTGTGTCTTTCTCATAAAGCTTCGTGGGTTGCATTGAGGGAGACGTGCGGTTCTAGCAAGAAGCTAAATAAGCACTTGTGCAAGAAAGTGCTTATCTTCGCAAGACAGCTCGTCGAGTGTGAAGCAACGTCCCGTTTTGGTCTAACAGTGCTTAGATCATTTTAAGGAAGTCCTTTCCTATGGAGAACAGAACTATGTCTGTGCGTTTGACACGAAAGAAAGGTTCTAATGGGGCTAAGAGGGAAGAGAGACTTTACAGACAACCATGTCTTTCTCAGAAAGCGTTGCCTGTTTCTTTGAAGGAAACTTAGGCGAGAAACCACCTTCAAGAGATTGGGCTTATCTTTCAATGTTTCAAGTGTATGGGCACCCTCCGTTCACGCCGACCAAGGCTTCCCACTGTTTAGAGGAAGGGCTCTGCTGGCGAAAAAAACGCATTTGCATTTCTGCAGGAAAGCTTAGAAAACAGGGTTAAGAGGGAAGCGACAACTCTAGAGTAACGTGTGTCGTTCTCAGAAATCTGTTTTGGGAAGGCCAACCGGCATTGGACAGAATGTGCTTTCCCTTCAAGTGGAGTGTGAGGGACGCTCGCTCTTTTTCAATTCCTATGGTGCTTTGGGTAGTTTCGAGACTTTGCTTTTCTTCAGAGAGAGCAATAAGTATGTGCGCTTACAGAGCTGGGACCTGAAAACAGAAACGACACGCGTGTCGTCGTCAGAATGTTTCCTTGGGGGCTGGGGAAACCTACAAAATTCTGTAAAGAAGCTCGTTCCACGTTCAAACGAACAAAGTTATCGTTCAAAGGAAAGCCAACAAAGGATAGGAGATCGCTCCTTGGTCTGCTACCAATGCTTTGAAATCTTTGAAGAGAGGGCATCTCTTTGGAGAAAAGTAAGTGCATACTATTTTTTTTCACTTTTAGAGCCGTTAACTGTTGGAGAGACACTTTCACGTAACCTGCATGGTTCTCAGAAAGCAATCAGGATGCTATTTCACTCTCAAGAGAATGTGCTTGTCTTCAACTACAGCATACAGAGTCGAGCGGAATGCTTTCGAGAAAGTGCTCTTCTTTAGCGAGCAACGCATATGCGTTTTTCAGGTAAGCCTATGGAGTGTTGTTAACTGTGACTCGAAAACTGAAGAGTAACCCGTGTCTTTCTCAGAAATCTTGGAGGGAATCTCACAAGTCTTTTACGAATCGGAATACAATCACTTCCAAAAGAATGGGCTTACCTTTCAAAGTACAACAAGAGAGCTGAGGGGAACACACCGCTCCACTTCCAGCAATGCTTTTGAACACATCGAAGGAAGTGCTTCTCCTTAGTGATCAATAAATGTGCTTCTCATTTCATTCAAATTCCAGCTTTAAGGGTGCATAGGAGAACTCCCTTTACGTCTAACAGTGCTTTGAATGGTTTAAAGAAAGCGACCCTCTTTCGAGAGAAATGGGGTATGTGCGTTTTCCACATAAGACTAGGGTAGGACACGGAAAAGTAAAGTGTGTCTTTCTCATAAAGCTTCGTGGGTTGCATTGAGGGAGACGTGCGGTTCTAGCAAGAAGCTAAATAAGCACTTGTGCAAGAAAGTGCTTATCTTCGCAAGACAGCTCGTCGAGTGTGAAGCAACGTCCCGTTTTGGTCTAACAGTGCTTAGATCATTTTAAGGAAGTCCTTTCCTATGGAGAACAGAACTATGTCTGTGCGTTTGACACGAAAGAAAGGTTCTAATGGGGCTAAGAGGGAAGAGAGACTTTACAGACAACCATGTCTTTCTCAGAAAGCGTTGCCTGTTTCTTTGAAGGAAACTTAGGCGAGAAACCACCTTCAAGAGATTGGGCTTATCTTTCAATGTTTCAAGTGTATGGGCACCCTCCGTTCATGCCGACCAAGGCTTCCCACTGTTTAGAGGAAGGGCTCTGCTGGCGAAAAAAACGCATTTGCATTTCTGCAGGAAAGCTTAGAAAACAGGGTTAAGAGGGAAGCGACAACTCTAGAGTAACGTGTGTCGTTCTCAGAAATCTGTTTTGGGAAGGCCAACCGGCATTGGACAGAATGTGCTTTCCCTTCAAGTGGAGTGTGAGGGACGCTCGCTCTTTTTCAATTCCTATGGTGCTTTGGGTAGTTTCGAGACTTTGCTTTTCTTCAGAGAGAGCAATAAGTATGTGCGCTTACAGAGCTGGGACCCGAAAACAGAAACGACACGCGTGTCGTCGTCAGAATGTTTCCTTGGGGGCGGGGGAAACCTACAAAATTCTGTAAAGAAGCTCGTTCCACGTTCAAACGAACAAAGTTATCGTTCAAAGGAAAGCCAACAAAGGATGGGAGACCGCTCCTTGGTCTGCTACCAATGCTTTGAAATCTTTGAAGAGAGGGCATCTCTTTGGAGAAAAGTAAGTGCGTACTATTTTTTTTTCACTTTTAGAGCCGTTAACTGTTGGAGAGACACTTTCACGTAACCTGCATGGTTCTCAGAAAGCAATCAGGATGCTATTTCACTCTCAAGAGAATGTGCTTGTCTTCAACTACAGCATACAGAGTCGAGCGGAACGCTTTCGGGAAAGTGCTCTTCTTTAGCGAGCAACGCATATGCGTTTTTCAGGTAAGCCTATGGAGTGTTGTTAACTGTGACTCGAAAACTGAAGAGTAACCCGTGTCTTTCTCAGAAATCTTGGAGGGAATCTCACAAGTCTTTTATGAATCGGAATACAATCACTTCCAAAAGAATGGGCTTACCTTTCAAAGTACAACAAGAGAGCTGAGGGGAACACACCGCTCCACTTCCAGCAATGCTTTTGAACACATCGAAGGAAGTGCTTCTCCTTAGTGATCAATAAATGTGCTTCTCATTTCATTCAAATTCCAGCTTTAAGGGTGCATAGGAGAACTCCCTTTACGTCTAACAGTGCTTTGAATGGTTTAAAGAATGCGACCCTCTTTCGAGAGAAATGGGGTATGTGCGTTTTCCACATAAGACTAGGGTAGGACACGGAAAAGTAAAGTGTGTCTTTCTCATAAAGCTTCGTGGGTTGCATTGAGGGAGACGTGAGGTTCTAGCAAGAAGCTAAATAAGCACTTGTGCAAGAAAGTGCTTATCTTCGCAAGACAGCTCGTCGAGTGTGAAGTAACGTCCCGTTTTGGTCTAACAGTGCTTAGATCATTTTTAAGGAAGTCCTTTCCTATGGAGAACAGAACTATGTCTGTGCGTTTGACACGAAAGAAAGGTTCTAATGGGGCTAAGAGGGAAGAGAGA
This sequence comes from Microtus oregoni, assembly GCF_018167655.1. Taxonomy (NCBI): domain Eukaryota; kingdom Metazoa; phylum Chordata; class Mammalia; order Rodentia; family Cricetidae; genus Microtus; species Microtus oregoni. Next base: position 1,703,753 of record NW_024544742.1, on the reverse strand, counting down.
CTTTACAGACAACCATGTCTTTCTCAGAAAGCGTTGCCTGTTTCTTTGAAGGAAACTTAGGCGAGAAACCACCTTCAAGAGATTGGGCTTATCTTTCAATGTTTCAAGTGTATGGGCACCCTCCTTTCACGCCGACCAAGGCTTCCCACTGTTTAGAGGAAGGGCTCTGCTGACGAAAAAAAACGCATTTGCAGTTCTGCAGGAAAGCTTAGAAAACAGGGTTAAGAGGGAAGCGACAACTCTAGAGTAACATGTGTCGTTCTCAGAAATCTGTTTTGGGAAGGCCAACCGACATTGGACAGAATGTGCTTTCCCTTCAAGTGGAGTGTGAGGGACGCTCGCTCTTTTTCAATTCCTATGGTGCTTTGGGTAGTTTCGAGACTTTGCTTTTCTTCAGAGAGAGCAATAAGTATGTGCGCTTACAGAGCTGGGACCCGAAAACAGAAACGACACGCGTGTCGTCGTCAGAATGTTTCCTTGGGGGCGGGGGAAACCTACAAAATTCTGTAAAGAAGCTCGTTCCACGTTCAAACGAACAAAGTTATCGTTCAAAGGAAAGCCAACAAAGGATGGGAGACCGCTCCTTGGTCTGCTACCAATGCTTTGAAATCTTTGAAGAGAGGGCATCTCTTTGGAGAAAAGTAAGTGCGTACTATTTTTTTTTTCACTTTTAGAGCCGTTAACTGTTGGAGAGACACTTTCACGTAACCTGCATGGTTCTCAGAAAGCAATCAGGATGCTATTTCACTCTCAAGAGAATGTGCTTGTCTTCAACTACAGCATACAGAGTCGAGCGGAACGCTTTCGAGAAAGTGCTCTTCTTTAGCGAGCAACGCATATGCGTTTTTCAGGTAAGCCTATGGAGTGTTGTTAACTGTGACTCGAAAACTGAAGAGTAACCCGTGTCTTTCTCAGAAATCTTGGAGGGAATCTCACAAGTCTTTTATGAATCGGAATACAATCACTTCCAAAAGAATGGGCTTACCTTTCAAAGTACAACAAGAGAGCTGAGGGGAACACACCGCTCCACTTCCAGCAATGCTTTTGAACACATCGAAGGAAGTGCTTCTCCTTAGTGATCAATAAATGTGCTTCTCATTTCATTCAAATTCCAGCTTTAAGGGTGCATAGGAGAACTCCCTTTACGTCTAACAGTGCTTTGAATGGTTTAAAGAATGCGACCCTCTTTCGAGAGAAATGGGGTATGTGCGTTTTCCACATAAGACTAGGGTAGGACACGGAAAAGTAAAGTGTGTCTTTCTCATAAAGCTTCATGGGTTGCCTTGAGGGAGACGTGCGGTTCTAGCAAGAAGCTAAATAAGCACTTGTGCAAGAAAGTGCTTATCTTCGCAAGACAGCTCGTCGAGTGTGAAGTAACGTCCCGTTTTGGTCTAACAGTGCTTAGATCATTTTTAAGGAAGTCCTTTCCTATGGAGAACAGAACTATGTCTGTGCGTTTGACACGAAAGAAAGGTTCTAATGGGGCTAAGAGGGAAGAGAGACTTTACAGACAACCATGTCTTTCTCAGAAAGCGTTGCCTGTTTCTTTGAAGGAAACTTAGGCGAGAAACCACCTTCAAGAGATTGGGCTTATCTTTCAATGTTTCAAGTGTATGGGCACCCTCCGTTCATGCCGACCAAGGCTTCCCACTGTTTAGAGGAAGGGCTCTGCTGGCGAAAAAAAAAAAAACGCATTTGCATTTCTGCAGGAAAGCTTAGAAAACAGGGTTAAGAGGGAAGCGACAACTCTAGAGTAACATGTGTCGTTCTCAGAAATCTGTTTTGGGAAGGCCAACCGACATTGGACAGAATGTGCTTTCCCTTCAAGTGGAGTGTGAGGGACGCTCGCTCTTTTTCAATTCCTATGGTGCTTTGGGTAGTTTCGAGACTTTGCTTTTCTTCAGAGAGAGCAATAAGTATGTGCGCTTACAGAGCTGGGACCCGAAAACAGAAACGACACGCGTGTCGTCGTCAGAATGTTTCCTTGGGGGCGGGGGAAACCTACAAAATTCTGTAAAGAAGCTCGTTCCACGTTCAAACGAACAAAGTTATCGTTCAAAGGAAAGCCAACAAAGGATGGGAGACCGCTCCTTGGTCTGCTACCAATGCTTTGAAATCTTTGAAGAGAGGGCATCTCTTTGGAGAAAAGTAAGTGCGTACTATTTTTTTTTCACTTTTAGAGCCGTTAACTGTTGGAGAGACACTTTCACGTAACCTGCATGGTTCTCAGAAAGCAATCAGGATGCTATTTCACTCTCAAGAGAATGTGCTTGTCTTCAACTACAGCATACAGAGTCGAGCAGAACGCTTTCGAGAAAGTGCTCTTCTTTAGCGAGCAACGCATATGCGTTTTTCAGGTAAGCCTATGGAGTGTTGTTAACTGTGACTCGAAAACTGAAGAGTAACCCGTGTCTTTCTCAGAAATCTTGGAGGGAATCTCACAAGTCTTTTATGAATCGGAATACAATCACTTCCAAAAGAATGGGCTTACCTTTCAAAGTACAACAAGAGAGCTGAGGGGAACACACCGCTCCACTTCCAGCAATGCTTTTGAACACATCGAAGGAAGTGCTTCTCCTTAGTGATCAATAAATGTGCTTCTCATTTCATTCAAATTCCAGCTTTAAGGGTGCATAGGAGAACTCCCTTTACGTCTAACAGTGCTTTGAATGGTTTAAAGAAAGCGACCCTCTTTCGAGAGAAATGGGGTATGTGCGTTTTCCACATAAGACTAGGGTAGGACACGGAAAAGTAAAGTGTGTCTTTCTCATAAAGCTTCGTGGGTTGCATTGAGGGAGACGTGCGGTTCTAGCAAGAAGCTAAATAAGCACTTGTGCAAGAAAGTGCTTATCTTCGCAAGACAGCTCGTCGAGTGTGAAGCAACGTCCCGTTTTGGTCTAACAGTGCTTAGATCATTTTAAGGAAGTCCTTTCCTATGGAGAACAGAACTATGTCTGTGCGTTTGACACGAAAGAAAGGTTCTAATGGGCTAAGAGGGAAGAGAGACTTTACAGACAACCATGTCTTTCTCAGAAAGCGTTGCCTGTTTCTTTGAAGGAAACTTAGGCGAGAAACCACCTTCAAGAGATTGGGCTTATCTTTCAATGTTTCAAGTGTATGGGCACCCTCTGTTCACGCCGACCAAGTCTTCCCACTGTTTAGAGGAAGGGCTCTGCTGGCGAAAAAAACGCATTTGCATTTCTGCAGGAAAGCTTAGAAAACAGGGTTAAGAGGGAAGCGACAACTCTAGAGTAACATGTGTCGTTCTCAGAAATCTGTTTTGGGAAGGCCAACCGGCATTGGACAGAATGTGCTTTCCCTTCAAGTGGAGTGTGAGGGACGCTCGCTCTTTTTCAATTCCTATGGTGCTTTGGGTAGTTTCGAGACTTTGCTTTTCTTCAGAGAGAGCAATAAGTATGTGCGCTTACAGAGCTGGGACCCGAAAACAGAAACGACACGCGTGTCGTCGTCAGAATGTTTCCTTGGGGGCGGGGGAAACCTACAAAATTCTGTAAAGAAGCTCGTTCCACGTTCAAACGAACAAAGTTATCGTTCAAAGGAAAGCCAACAAAGGATGGGAGACCGCTCCTTGGTCTGCTACCAATGCTTTGAAATCTTTGAAGAGAGGGCATCTCTTTGGAGAAAAGTAAGTGCGTACTATTTTTTTTTCACTTTTAGAGCCGTTAACTGTTGGAGAGACACTTTCACGTAACCTGCATGGTTCTCAGAAAGCAATCAGGATGCTATTTCACTCTCAAGAGAATGTGCTTGTCTTCAACTACAGCATACAGAGTCGAGCAGAACGCTTTCGAGAAAGTGCTCTTCTTTAGCGAGCAACGCATATGCGTTTTTCAGGTAAGCCTATGGAGTGTTGTTAACTGTGACTCGAAAACTGAAGAGTAACCCGTGTCTTTCTCAGAAATCTTGGAGGGAATCTCACAAGTCTTTTATGAATCGGAATACAATCACTTCCAAAAGAATGGGCTTACCTTTCAAAGTACAACAAGAGAGCTGAGGGGAACACACCGCTCCACTTCCAGCAATGCTTTTGAACACATCGAAGGAAGTGCTTCTCCTTAGTGATCAATAAATGTGCTTCTCATTTCATTCAAATTCCAGCTTTAAGGGTGCATAGGAGAACTCCCTTTACGTCTAACAGTGCTTTGAATGGTTTAAAGAAAGCGACCCTCTTTCGAGAGAAATGGGGTATGTGCGTTTTCCACATAAGACTAGGGTAGGACACGGAAAAGTAAAGTGTGTCTTTCTCATAAAGCTTCGTGGGTTGCATTGAGGGAGACGTGCGGTTCTAGCAAGAAGCTAAATAAGCACTTGTGCAAGAAAGTGCTTATCTTCGCAAGACAGCTCGTCGAGTGTGAAGCAACGTCCCGTTTTGGTCTAACAGTGCTTAGATCATTTTAAGGAAGTCCTTTCCTATGGAGAACAGAACTATGTCTGTGCGTTTGACACGAAAGAAAGGTTCTAATGGGGCTAAGAGGGAAGAGAGACTTTACAGACAACCATGTCTTTCTCAGAAAGCGTTGCCTGTTTCTTTGAAGGAAACTTAGGCGAGAAACCACCTTCAAGAGATTGGGCTTATCTTTCAATGTTTCAAGTGTATGGGCACCCTCCTTTCATGCCGACCAAGGCTTCCCACTGTTTAGAGGAAGGGCTCTGCTGGCGAAAAAAAAACGCATTTGCATTTCTGCAGGAAAGCTTAGAAAACAGGGTTAAGAGGGAAGCGACAACTCTAGAGTAACATGTGTCGTTCTCAGAAATCTGTTTTGGGAAGGCCAACCGACATTGGACAGAATGTGCTTTCCCTTCAAGTGGAGTGTGAGGGACGCTCGCTCTTTTTCAATTCCTATGGTGCTTTGGGTAGTTTCGAGACTTTGCTTTTCTTCAGAGAGAGCAATAAGTATGTGCGCTTACAGAGCTGGGACCCGAAAACAGAAACGACACGCGTGTGTCGTCAGAATGTTTCCTTGGGGGCGGGGGAAACCTACAAAATTCTGTAAAGAAGCTCGTTCCACGTTCAAACGAACAAAGTTATCGTTCAAAGGAAAGCCAACAAAGGATGGGAGACCGCTCCTTGGTCTGCTACCAATGCTTTGAAATCTTTGAAGAGAGGGCATCTCTTTGGAGAAAAGTAAGTGCGTACTATTTTTTTTTTCACTTTTGGAGCCGTTAACTGTTGGAGAGACACTTTCACGTAACCTGCATGGTTCTCAGAAAGCAATCAGGATGCTATTTCACTCTCAAGAGAATGTGCTTGTCTTCAACTACAGCATACAGAGTCGAGCGGAACGCTTTCGAGAAAGTGCTCTTCTTTAGCGAGCAACGCATATGCGTTTTTCAGGTAAGCCTATGGAGTGTTGTTAACTGTGACTCGAAAACTGAAGAGTAACCCGTGTCTTTCTCAGAAATCTTGGAGGGAATCTCACAAGTCTTTTATGAATCGGAATACAATCACTTCCAAAAGAATGGGCTTACCTTTCAAAGTACAACAAGAGAGCTGAGGGGAACACACCGCTCCACTTCCAGCAATGCTTTTGAACACATCGAAGGAAGTGCTTCTCCTTAGTGATCAATAAATGTGCTTCTCATTTCATTCAAATTCCAGCTTTAAGGGTGCATAGGAGAACTCCCTTTACGTCTAACAGTGCTTTGAATGGTTTAAAGAATGCGACCCTCTTTCGAGAGAAATGGGGTATGTGCGTTTTCCACATAAGACTAGGGTAGGACACGGAAAAGTAAAGTGTGTCTTTCTCATAAAGCTTCGTGGGTTGCATTGAGGGAGACGTGCGGTTCTAGCAAGAAGCTAAATAAGCACTTGTGCAAGAAAGTGCTTATCTTCGCAAGACAGCTCGTCGAGTGTGAAGCAATGTCCCATTTTGGTCTAACAGTGCTTAGATCATTTTAAGGAAGTCCTTTCCTATGGAGAACAGAACTATGTCTGTGCGTTTGACACGAAAGAAAGGTTCTAATGGGGCTAAGAGGGAAGAGAGACTTTACAGACAACCATGTCTTTCTCAGAAAGCGTTGCCTGTTTCTTTGAAGGAAACTTAGGCGAGAAACCACCTTCAAGAGATTGGGCTTATCTTTCAATGTTTCAAGTGTATGGGCACCCTCTGTTCACGCCGACCAAGTCTTCCCACTGTTTAGAGGAAGGGCTCTGCTGGCGAAAAAAACGCATTTGCATTTCTGCAGGAAAGCTTAGAAAACAGGGTTAAGAGGGAAGCGACAACTCTAGAGTAACATGTGTCGTTCTCAGAAATCTGTTTTGGGAAGGCCAACCGACATTGGACAGAATGTGCTTTCCCTTCAAGTGGAGTGTGAGGGACGCTCGCTCTTTTTCAATTCCTATGGTGCTTTGGGTAGTTTCGAGACTTTGCTTTTCTTCAGAGAGAGCAATAAGTATGTGCGCTTACAGAGCTGGGACCCGAAAACAGAAACGACACGCGTGTCATCGTCAGAATGTTTCCTTGGGGGCGGGGGAAACCTACAAAATTCTGTAAAGAAGCTCGTTCCACGTTCAAACGAACAAAGTTATCGTTCAAAGGAAAGCCAACAAAGGATGGGAGACCGCTCCTTGGTCTGCTACCAATGCTTTGAAATCTTTGAAGAGAGGGCATCTCTTTGGAGAAAAGTAAGTGCGTACTATTTTTTTTTTTCACTTTTGGAGCCGTTAACTGTTGGAGAGACACTTTCACGTAACCTGCATGGTTCTCAGAAAGCAATCAGGATGCTATTTCACTCTCAAGAGAATGTGCTTGTCTTCAACTACAGCATACAGAGTCGAGCGGAACGCTTTCGAGAAAGTGCTCTTCTTTAGCGAGCAACGCATATGCGTTTTTCAGGTAAGCCTATGGAGTGTTGTTAACTGTGACTCGAAAACTGAAGAGTAACCCGTGTCTTTCTCAGAAATCTTGGAGGGAATCTCACAAGTCTTTTATGAATCGGAATACAATCACTTCCAAAAGAATGGGCTTACCTTTCAAAGTACAACAAGAGAGCTGAGGGGAACACACCGCTCCACTTCCAGCAATGCTTTTGAACACATCGAAGGAAGTGCTTCTCCTTAGTGATCAATAAATGTGCTTCTCATTTCATTCAAATTCCAGCTTTAAGGGTGCATAGGAGAACTCCCTTTACGTCTAACAGTGCTTTGAATCATTTAAAGAAAGCGACCCTCTTTCGAGAGAAATGGGGTATGTGCGTTTTCCACATAAGACTAGGGTAGGACACGGAAAAGTAAAGTGTGTCTTTCTCATAAAGCTTCGTGGGTTGCATTGAGGGAGACGTGCGGTTCTAGCAAGAAGCTAAATAAGCACTTGTGCAAGAAAGTGCTTATCTTCGCAAGACAGCTCGTCGAGTGTGAAGCAACGTCCCGTTTTGGTCTAACAGTGCTTAGATCATTTTAAGGAAGTCCTTTCCTATGGAGAACAGAACTATGTCTGTGCGTTTGACACGAAAGAAAGGTTCTAATGGGGCTAAGAGGGAAGAGAGACTTTACAGACAACCATGTCTTTCTCAGAAAGCGTTGCCTGTTTCTTTGAAGGAAACTTAGGCGAGAAACCACCTTCAAGAGATTGGGCTTATCTTTCAATGTTTCAAGTGTATGGGCACCCTCCTTTCATGCCGACCAAGGCTTCCCACTGTTTAGAGGAAGGGCTCTGCTGGCGAAAAAAAAACGCATTTGCATTTCTGCAGGAAAGCTTAGAAAACAGGGTTAAGAGGGAAGCGACAACTCTAGAGTAACATGTGTCGTTCTCAGAAATCTGTTTTGTTAAGGCCAACCGACATTGGACAGAATGTGCTTTCCCTTCAAGTGGAGTGTGAGGGACGCTCGCTCTTTTTCAATTCCTATGGTGCTTTGGGTAGTTTCGAGACTTTGCTTTTCTTCAGAGAGAGCAATAAGTATGTGCGCTTACAGAGCTGGGACCCGAAAACAGAAACGACACGCGTGTCGTCGTCAGAATGTTTCCTTGGGGGCGGGGGAAACCTACAAAATTCTGTAAAGAAGCTCGTTCCACGTTCAAACGAACAAAGTTATCGTTCAAAGGAAAGCCAACAAAGGATGGGAGACCGCTCCTTGGTCTGCTACCAATGCTTTGAAATCTTTGAAGAGAGGGCATCTCTTTGGAGAAAAGTAAGTGCGTACTATTTTTTTTTCACTTTTAGAGCCGTTAACTGTTGGAGAGACACTTTCACGTAACCTGCATGGTTCTCAGAAAGCAATCAGGATGCTATTTCACTCTCAAGAGAATGTGCTTGTCTTCAACTACAGCATACAGAGTCGAGCAGAACGCTTTCGAGAAAGTGCTCTTCTTTAGCGAGCAACGCATATGCGTTTTTCAGGTAAGCCTATGGAGTGTTGTTAACTGTGACTCGAAAACTGAAGAGTAACCCGTGTCTTTCTCAGAAATCTTGGAGGGAATCTCACAAGTCTTTTATGAATCGGAATACAATCACTTCCAAAAGAATGGGCTTACCTTTCAAAGTACAACAAGAGAGCTGAGGGGAACACACCGCTCCACTTCCAGCAATGCTTTTGAACACATCGAAGGAAGTGCTTCTCCTTAGTGATCAATAAATGTGCTTCTCATTTCATTCAAATTCCAGCTTTAAGGGTGCATAGGAGAACTCCCTTTACGTCTAACAGTGCTTTGAATGGTTTAAAGAAAGCGACCCTCTTTCGAGAGAAATGGGGTATGTGCGTTTTCCACATAAGACTAGGGTAGGACACGGAAAAGTAAAGTGTGTCTTTCTCATAAAGCTTCGTGGGTTGCATTGAGGGAGACGTGCGGTTCTAGCAAGAAGCTAAATAAGCACTCGTGCAAGAAAGTGCTTATCATCGCAAGACAGCTCATCGAGTGTGAAGCAACGTCCCGTTTTGGTCTAACAGTGCTTAGATCATTTTAAGGAAGTCCTTTCCTATGGAGAACAGAACTATGTCTGTGCGTTTGACACGAAAGAAAGGTTCTAATGGGGCTAAGAGGGAAGAGAGACTTTACAGACAACCATGTCTTTCTCAGAAAGCATTGCCTGTTTCTTTGAAGGAAACTTAGGCGAGAAACCACCTTCAAGAGATTGGGCTTATCTTTCAATGTTTCAAGTGTATGGGCACCCTCCTTTCATGCCGACCAAGGCTTCCCACTGTTTAGAGGAAGGGCTCTGCTGGCGAAAAAAAAACGCATTTGCATTTCTGCAGGAAAGCTTAGAAAACAGGGTTAAGAGGGAAGCGACAACTCTAGAGTAACATGTGTCGTTCTCAGAAATCTGTTTTGTTAAGGCCAACCGACATTGGACAGAATGTGCTTTCCCTTCAAGTGGAGTGTGAGGGACGCTCGCTCTTTTTCAATTCCTATGGTGCTTTGGGTAGTTTCGAGACTTTGCTTTTCTTCAGAGAGAGCAATAAGTATGTGCGCTTACAGAGCTGGGACCCGAAAACAGAAACGACACGCGTGTCGTCGTCAGAATGTTTCCTTGGGGGCGGGGGAAACCTACAAAATTCTGTAAAGAAGCTCGTTCCACGTTCAAACGAACAAAGTTATCGTTCAAAGGAAAGCCAACAAAGGATGGGAGACCGCTCCTTGGTCTGCTACCAATGCTTTGAAATCTTTGAAGAGAGGGCATCTCTTTGGAGAAAAGTAAGTGCGTACTATTTTTTTTTTCACTTTTGGAGCCGTTAACTGTTGGAGAGACACTTTCACGTAACCTGCATGGTTCTCAGAAAGCAATCAGGATGCTATTTCACTCTCAAGAGAATGTGCTTGTCTTCAACTACAGCATACAGAGTCGAGCGGAACGCTTTCGAGAAAGTGCTCTTCTTCAGCGAGCAACGCATATGCGTTTTTCAGGTAAGCCTATGGAGTGTTGTTAACTGTGACTCGAAAACTGAAGAGTAACCCGTGTCTTTCTCAGAAATCTTGGAGGGAATCTCACAAGTCTTTTATGAATCGGAATACAATCACTTTCAAAAGAATGGGCTTACCTTTCAAAGTACAACAAGAGAGCTGAGGGGAACACACCGCTCCACTTCCAGCAATGCTTTTGAACACATCGAAGGAAGTGCTTCTCCTTAGTGATCAATAAATGTGCTTCTCATTTCATTCAAATTCCAGCTTTAAGGGTGCATAGGAGAACTCCCTTTACGTCTAACAGTGCTTTGAATCATTTAAAGAAAGCGACCCTCTTTCGAGAGAAATGGGGTATGTGCGTTTTCCACATAAGACTAGGGTAGGACACGGAAAAGTAAAGTGTGTCTTTCTCATAAAGCTTCGTGGGTTGCATTGAGGGAGACGTGCGGTTCTAGCAAGAAGCTAAATAAGCACTTGTGCAAAAAAGTGCTTATCTTCGCAAGACAGCTCGTCGAGTGTGAAGCAACGTCCCGTTTTGGTCTAACAGTGCTTAGATCATTTTAAGGAAGTCCTTTCCTATGGAGAACAGAACTATGTCTGTGCGTTTGACACGAAAGAAAGGTTCTAATGGGGCTAAGAGGGAAGAGAGACTTTACAGACAACCATGTCTTTCTCAGAAAGCGTTGCCTGTTTCTTTGAAGGAAACTTAGGCGAGAAACCACCTTCAAGAGATTGGGCTTATCTTTCAATGTTTCAAGTGTATGGGCACCCTCCTTTCATGCCGACCAAGGCTTCCCACTGTTTAGAGGAAGGGCTCTGCTGGCGAAAAAAAAACGCATTTGCATTTCTGCAGGAAAGCTTAGAAAACAGGGTTAAGAGGGAAGCGACAACTCTAGAGTAACATGTGTCGTTCTCAGAAATCTGTTTTGTTAAGGCCGACCGACATTGGACAGAATGTGCTTTCCCTTCAAGTGGAGTGTGAGGGACGCTCGCTCTTTTTCAATTCCTATGGTGCTTTGGGTAGTTTCGAGACTTTGCTTTTCTTCAGAGAGAGCAATAAGTATGTGCGCTTACAGAGCTGGGACCCGAAAACAGAAACGACACGCGTGTCGTCGTCAGAATGTTTCCTTGGGGGCGGGGGAAACCTACAAAATTCTGTAAAGAAGCTCGTTCCACGTTCAAACGAACAAAGTTATCGTTCAAAGGAAAGCCAACAAAGGATGGGAGACCGCTCCTTGGTCTGCTACCAATGCTTTGAAATCTTTGAAGAGAGGGCATCTCTTTGGAGAAAAGTAAGTGTGTACTATTTTTTTTTCACTTTTAGAGCCGTTAACTGTTGGAGAGACACTTTCACGTAACCTGCATGGTTCTCAGAAAGCAATCAGGATGCTATTTCACTCTCAAGAGAATGTGCTTGTCTTCAACTACAGCATACAGAGTCGAGCAGAATGCTTTCGAGAAAGTGCTCTTCTTTAGCGAGCAACGCATATGCGTTTTTCAGGTAAGCCTATGGAGTGTTGTTAACTGTGACTCGAAAACTGAAGAGTAACCCGTGTCTTTCTCAGAAATCTTGGAGGGAATCTCACAAGTCTTTTATGAATCGGAATACAATCACTTCCAAAAGAATGGGCTTACCTTTCAAAGTACAACAAGAGAGCTGAGGGGAACACACCGCTCCACTTCCAGCAATGCTTTTGAACACATCGAAGGAAGTGCTTCTCCTTAGTGATCAATAAATGTGCTTCTCATTTCATTCAAATTCCAGCTTTAAGGGTGCATAGGAGAACTCCCTTTACGTCTAACAGTGCTTTGAATGGTTTAAAGAAAGCGACCCTCTTTCGAGAGAAATGGGGTATGTGCGTTTTCCACATAAGACTAGGGTAGGACACGGAAAAGTAAAGTGTGTCTTTCTCATAAAGCTTCGTGGGTTGCATTGAGGGAGACGTGCGGTTCTAGCAAGAAGCTAAATAAGCACTCGTGCAAGAAAGTGCTTATCTTCGCAAGACAGCTCATCGAGTGTGAAGCAACGTCCCGTTTTGGTCTAACAGTGCTTAGATCATTTTAAGGAAGTCCTTTCCTATGGAGAACAGAACTATGTCTGTGCGTTTGACACGAAAGAAAGGTTCTAATGGGGCTAAGAGGGAAGAGAGACTTTACAGACAACCATGTCTTTCTCAGAAAGCATTGCCTGTTTCTTTGAAGGAAACTTAGGCGAGAAACCACCTTCAAGAGATTGGGCTTATCTTTCAATGTTTCAAGTGTATGGGCACCCTCTGTTCAAGCCGACCAAGGCTTCCCACTGTTTAGAGGAAGGGCTCTGCTGGCGAAAAAAAAAAACGCATTTGCATTTCTGCAGGAAAGCTTAGAAAACAGGGTTAAGAGGGAAGCGACAACTCTAGAGTAACATGTGTCGTTCTCAGAAATCTGTTTTGTTAAGGCCAACCGACATTGGACAGAATGTGCTTTCCCTTCAAGTGGAGTGTGAGGGACGCTCGCTCTTTTTCAATTCCTATGGTGCTTTGGGTAGTTTCGAGACTTTGCTTTTCTTCAGAGAGAGCAATAAGTATGTGCGCTTACAGAGCTGGGACCCGAAAACAGAAACGACACGCGTGTCGTCGTCAGAATGTTTCCTTGGGGGCGGGGGAAACCTACAAAATTCTGTAAAGAAGCTCGTTCCACGTTCAAACGAACAAAGTTATCGTTCAAAGGAAAGCCAACAAAGGATGGGAGACCGCTCCTTGGTCTGCTACCAATGCTTTGAAATCTTTGAAGAGAGGGCATCTCTTTGGAGAAAAGTAAGTGTGTACTATTTTTTTTTCACTTTTAGAGCCGTTAACTGTTGGAGAGACACTTTCACGTAACCTGCATGGTTCTCAGAAAGCAATCAGGATGCTATTTCACTCTCAAGAGAATGTGCTTGTCTTCAACTACAGCATACAGAGTCGAGCAGAATGCTTTCGAGAAAGTGCTCTTCTTTAGCGAGCAACGCATATGCGTTTTTCAGGTAAGCCTATGGAGTGTTGTTAACTGTGACTCGAAAACTGAAGAGTAACCCGTGTCTTTCTCAGAAATCTTGGAGGGAATCTCACAAGTCTTTTATGAATCGGAATACAATCACTTCCAAAAGAATGGGCTTACCTTTCAAAGTACAACAAGAGAGCTGAGGGGAACACACCGCTCCACTTCCAGCAATGCTTTTGAACACATCGAAGGAAGTGCTTCTCCTTAGTGATCAATAAATGTGCTTCTCATTTCATTCAAATTCCAGCTTTAAGGGTGCATAGGAGAACTCCCTTTACGTCTAACAGTGCTTTGAATGGTTTAAAGAAAGCGACCCTCTTTCGAGAGAAATGGGGTATGTGCGTTTTCCACATAAGACTAGGGTAGGACACGGAAAAGTAAAGTGTGTCTTTCTCATAAAGCTTCGTGGGTTGCATTGAGGGAGACGTGCGGTTCTAGCAAGAAGCTAAATAAGCACTCGTGCAAGAAAGTGCTTATCTTCGCAAGACAGCTCATCGAGTGTGAAGCAATGTCCCGTTTTGGTCTAACAGTGCTTAGATCATTTTAAGGAAGTCCTTTCCTATGGAGAACAGAACTATGTCTGTGCGTTTGACACGAAAGAAAGGTTCTAATGGGGCTAAGAGGGAAGAGAGACTTTACAGACAACCATGTCTTTCTCAGAAAGCATTGCCTGTTTCTTTGAAGGAAACTTAGGCGAGAAACCACCTTCAAGAGATTGGGCTTATCTTTCAATGTTTCAAGTGTATGGGCACCCTCTGTTCACGCCGACCAAGGCTTCCCACTGTTTAGAGGAAGGGCTCTGCTGGCGAAAAAAAAAAACGCATTTGCATTTCTGCAGGAAAGCTTAGAAAACAGGGTTAAGAGGGAAGCGACAACTCTAGAGTAACATGTGTCGTTCTCAGAAATCTGTTTTGTTAAGGCCAACCGACATTGGACAGAATGTGCTTTCCCTTCAAGTGGAGTGTGAGGGACGCTCGCTCTTTTTCAATTCCTATGGTGCTTTGGGTAGTTTCGAGACTTTGCTTTTCTTCAGAGAGAGCAATAAGTATGTGCGCTTACAGAGCTGGGACCCGAAAACAGAAACGACACGCGTGTCGTCGTCAGAATGTTTCCTTGGGGGCGGGGGAAACCTACAAAATTCTGTAAAGAAGCTCGTTCCACGTTCAAACGAACAAAGTTATCGTTCAAAGGAAAGCCAACAAAGGATGGGAGACCACTCCTTGGTCTGCTACCAATGCTTTGAAATCTTTGAAGAGAGGGCATCTCTTTGGAGAAAAGTAAGTGTGTACTATTTTTTTTTCACTTTTAGAGCCGTTAACTGTTGGAGAGACACTTTCACGTAACCTGCATGGTTCTCAGAAAGCAATCAGGATGCTATTTCACTCTCAAGAGAATGTGCTTGTCTTCAACTACAGCATACAGAGTCGAGCAGAATGCTTTCGAGAAAGTGCTCTTCTTTAGCGAGCAACGCATATGCGTTTTTCAGGTAAGCCTATGGAGTGTTGTTAACTGTGACTCGAAAACTGAAGAGTAACCCGTGTCTTTCTCAGAAATCTTGGAGGGAATCTCACAAGTCTTTTATGAATCGGAATACAATCACTTCCAAAAGAATGGGCTTACCTTTCAAAGTACAACAAGAGAGCTGAGGGGAACACACCGCTCCACTTCCAGCAATGCTTTTGAACACATCGAAGGAAGTGCTTCTCCTTAGTGATCAATAAATGTGCTTCTCATTTCATTCAAATTCCAGCTTTAAGGGTGCATAGGAGAACTCCCTTTACGTCTAACAGTGCTTTGAATGGTTTAAAGAAAGCGACCCTCTTTCGAGAGAAATGGGGTATGTGCGTTTTCCACATAAGACTAGGGTAGGACACGGAAAAGTAAAGTGTGTCTTTCTCATAAAGCTTCGTGGGTTGCATTGAGGGAGACGTGCGGTTCTAGCAAGAAGCTAAATAAGCACTCGTGCAAGAAAGTGCTTATCTTCGCAAGACAGCTCATCGAGTGTGAAGCAATGTCCCGTTTTGGTCTAACAGTGCTTAGATCATTTTAAGGAAGTCCTTTCCTATGGAGAACAGAACTATGTCTGTGCGTTTGACACGAAAGAAAGGTTCTAATGGGGCTAAGAGGGAAGAGAGACTTTACAGACAACCATGTCTTTCTCAGAAAGCATTGCCTGTTTCTTTGAAGGAAACTTAGGCGAGAAACCACCTTCAAGAGATTGGGCTTATCTTTCAATGTTTCAAGTGTATGGGCACCCTCTGTTCACGCCGACCAAGGCTTCCCACTGTTTAGAGGAAGGGCTCTGCTGGCGAAAAAAAAAAACGCATTTGCATTTCTGCAGGAAAGCTTAGAAAACAGGGTTAAGAGGGAAGCGACAACTCTAGAGTAACATGTGTCGTTCTCAGAAATCTGTTTTGTTAAGGCCAACCGACATTGGACAGAATGTGCTTTCCCTTCAAGTGGAGTGTGAGGGACGCTCGCTCTTTTTCAATTCCTATGGTGCTTTGGGTAGTTTCGAGACTTTGCTTTTCTTCAGAGAGAGCAATAAGTATGTGCGCTTACAGAGCTGGGACCCGAAAACAGAAACGACACGCGTGTCGTCGTCAGAATGTTTCCTTGGGGGCGGGGGAAACCTACAAAATTCTGTAAAGAAGCTCGTTCCACGTTCAAACGAACAAAGTTATCGTTCAAAGGAAAGCCAACAAAGGATGGGAGACCACTCCTTGGTCTGCTACCAATGCTTTGAAATCTTTGAAGAGAGGGCATCTCTTTGGAGAAAAGTAAGTGCGTACTATTTTTTTTTTCACTTTTGGAGCCGTTAACTGTTGGAGAGACACTTTCACGTAACCTGCATGGTTCTCAGAAAGCAATCAGGATGCTATTTCACTCTCAAGAGAATGTGCTTGTCTTCAACTACAGCATACAGAGTCGAGCGGAACGCTTTCGAGAAAGTGCTCTTCTTTAGCGAGCAACGCATATGCGTTTTTCAGGTAAGCCTATGGAGTGTTGTTAACTGTGACTCGAAAACTGAAGAGTAACCCGTGTCTTTCTCAGAAATCTTGGAGGGAATCTCACAAGTCTTTTATGAATCGGAATACAATCACTTCCAAAAGAATGGGCTTACCTTTCAAAGTACAACAAGAGAGCTGAGGGGAACACACCGCTCCACTTCCAGCAATGCTTTTGAACACATCGAAGGAAGTGCTTCTCCTTAGTGATCAATAAATGTGCTTCTCATTTCATTCAAATTCCAGCTTTAAGGGTGCATAGGAGAACTCCCTTTACGTCTAACAGTGCTTTGAATGGTTTAAAGAAAGCGACCCTCTTTCGAGAGAAATGGGGTATGTGCGTTTTCCACATAAGACTAGGTTAGGACACGGAAAAGTAAAGTGTGTCTTTCTCATAAAGCTTCGTGGGTTGCATTGAGGGAGACGTGCGGTTCTAGCAAGAAGCTAAATAAGCACTCGTGCAAGAAAGTGCTTATCTTCGCAAGACAGCTCGTCGAGTGTGAAGCAACGTCCCGTTTTGGTCTAACAGTGCTTAGATCATTTTAAGGAAGTCCTTTCCTATGGAGAACAGAACTATGTCTGTGCGTTTGACACGAAAGAAAGGTTCTAATGGGGCTAAGAGGGAAGAGAGACTTTACAGACAACCATGTCTTTCTCAGAAAGCGTTGCCTGTTTCTTTGAAGGAAACTTAGGCGAGAAACCACCTTCAAGAGATTGGGCTTATCTTTCAATGTTTCAAGTGTATGGGCACCCTCTGTTCACGCCGACCAAGTCTTCCCACTGTTTAGAGGAAGGGCTCTGCTGGCGAAAAAAACGCATTTGCATTTCTGCAGGAAAGCTTAGAAAACAGGGTTAAGAGGGAAGCGACAACTCTAGAGTAACATGTGTCGTTCTCAGAAATCTGTTTTGGGAAGGCCAACCGACATTGGACAGAATGTGCTTTCCCTTCAAGTGGAGTGTGAGGGACGCTCGCTCTTTTTCAATTCCTATGGTGCTTTGGGTAGTTTCGAGACTTTGCTTTTCTTCAGAGAGAGCAATAAGTATGTGCGCTTACAGAGCTGGGACCCGAAAACAGAAACGACACGCGTGTCGTCGTCAGAATGTTTCCTTGGGGGCGGGGGAAACCTACAAAATTCTGTAAAGAAGCTCGTTCCACGTTCAAACGAACAAAGTTATCGTTCAAAGGAAAGCCAACAAAGGATGGGAGACCGCTCCTTGGTCTGCTACCAATGCTTTGAAATCTTTGAAGAGAGGGCATCTCTTTGGAGAAAAGTAAGTGCGTACTATTTTTTTTTCACTTTTAGAGCCGTTAACTGTTGGAGAGACACTTTCACGTAACCTGCATGGTTCTCAGAAAGCAATCAGGATGCTATTTCACTCTCAAGAGAATGTGCTTGTCTTCAACTACAGCATACAGAGTCGAGCAGAACGCTTTCGAGAAAGTGCTCTTCTTTAGCGAGCAACGCATATGCGTTTTTCAGGTAAGCCTATGGAGTGTTGTTAACTGTGACTCGAAAACTGAAGAGTAACCCGTGTCTTTCTCAGAAATCTTGGAGGGAATCTCACAAGTCTTTTATGAATCGGAATACAATCACTTCCAAAAGAATGGGCTTACCTTTCAAAGTACAACAAGAGAGCTGAGGGGAACACACCGCTCCACTTCCAGCAATGCTTTTGAACACATCGAAGGAAGTGCTTCTCCTTAGTGATCAATAAATGTGCTTCTCATTTCATTCAAATTCCAGCTTTAAGGGTGCATAGGAGAACACCCTTTACGTCTAACAGTGCTTTGAATGGTTTAAAGAAAGCGACCCTCTTTCGAGAGAAATGGGGTATGTGCGTTTTCCACATAAGACTAGGGTAGGACACGGAAAAGTAAAGTGTGTCTTTCTCATAAAGCTTCGTGGGTTGCATTGAGGGAGACGTGCGGTTCTAGCAAGAAGCTAAATAAGCACTCGTGCAAGAAAGTGCTTATCTTCGCAAGACAGCTCATCGAGTGTGAAGCAACGTCCCGTTTTGGTCTAACAGTGCTTAGATCATTTTAAGGAAGTCCTTTCCTATGGAGAACAGAACTATGTCTGTGCGTTTGACACGAAAGAAAGGTTCTAATGGGGCTAAGAGGGAAGAGAGACTTTACAGACAACCATGTCTTTCTCAGAAAGCATTGCCTGTTTCTTTGAAGGAAACTTAGGCGAGAAACCACCTTCAAGAGATTGGGCTTATCTTTCAATGTTTCAAGTGTATGGGCACCCTCTGTTCACGCCGACCAAGTCTTCCCACTGTTTAGAGGAAGGGCTCTGCTGGCGAAAAAAACGCATTTGCATTTCTGCAGGAAAGCTTAGAAAACAGGGTTAAGAGGGAAGCGACAACTCTAGAGTAACATGTGTCGTTCTCAGAAATCTGTTTTGGGAAGGCCAACCGACATTGGACAGAATGTGCTTTCCCTTCAAGTGGAGTGTGAGGGACGCTCGCTCTTTTTCAATTCCTATGGTGCTTTGGGTAGTTTCGAGACTTTGCTTTTCTTCAGAGAGAGCAATAAGTATGTGCGCTTACAGAGCTGGGACCCGAAAACAGAAACGACACGCGTGTCGTCGTCAGAATGTTTCCTTGGGGGCGGGGGAAACCTACAAAATTCTGTAAAGAAGCTCGTTCCACGTTCAAACGAACAAAGTTATCGTTCAAAGGAAAGCCAACAAAGGATGGGAGACCGCTCCTTGGTCTGCTACCAATGCTTTGAAATCTTTGAAGAGAGGGCATCTCTTTGGAGAAAAGTAAGTGCGTACTATTTTTTTTTTCACTTTTGGAGCCGTTAACTGTTGGAGAGACACTTTCACGTAACCTGCATGGTTCTCAGAAAGCAATCAGGATGCTATTTCACTCTCAAGAGAATGTGCTTGTCTTCAACTACAGCATACAGAGTCGAGCGGAACGCTTTCGAGAAAGTGCTCTTCTTTAGCGAGCAACGCATATGCGTTTTTCAGGTAAGCCTATGGAGTGTTGTTAACTGTGACTCGAAAACTGAAGAGTAACCCGTGTCTTTCTCAGAAATCTTGGAGGGAATCTCACAAGTCTTTTATGAATCGGAATACAATCACTTCCAAAAGAATGGGCTTACCTTTCAAAGTACAACAAGAGAGCTGAGGGGAACACACCGCTCCACTTCCAGCAATGCTTTTGAACACATCGAAGGAAGTGCTTCTCCTTAGTGATCAATAAATGTGCTTCTCATTTCATTCAAATTCCAGCTTTAAGGGTGCATAGGAGAACTCCCTTTACGTCTAACAGTGCTTTGAATCATTTAAAGAAAGCGACCCTCTTTCGAGAGAAATGGGGTATGTGCGTTTTCCACATAAGACTAGGGTAGGACACGGAAAAGTAAAGTGTGTCTTTCTCATAAAGCTTCGTGGGTTGCATTGAGGGAGACGTGCGGTTCTAGCAAGAAGCTAAATAAGCACTTGTGCAAAAAAGTGCTTATCTTCGCAAGACAGCTCGTCGAGTGTGAAGCAACGTCCCGTTTTGGTCTAACAGTGCTTAGATCATTTTAAGGAAGTCCTTTCCTATGGAGAACAGAACTATGTCTGTGCGTTTGACACGAAAGAAAGGTTCTAATGGGGCTAAGAGGGAAGAGAGACTTTACAGACAACCATGTCTTTCTCAGAAAGCGTTGCCTGTTTCTTTGAAGGAAACTTAGGCGAGAAACCACCTTCAAGAGATTGGGCTTATCTTTCAATGTTTCAAGTGTATGGGCACCCTCCTTTCACGCCGACCAAGGCTTCCCACTGTTTAGAGGAAGGGCTCTGCTGGCGAAAAAAAAACGCATTTGCATTTCTGCAGGAAAGCTTAGAAAACAGGGTTAAGAGGGAAGCGACAACTCTAGAGTAACATGTGTCGTTCTCAGAAATCTGTTTTGTTAAGGCCAACCGACATTGGACAGAATGTGCTTTCCCTTCAAGTGGAGTGTGAGGGACGCTCGCTCTTTTTCAATTCCTATGGTGCTTTGGGTAGTTTCGAGACTTTGCTTTTCTTCAGAGAGAGCAATAAGTATGTGCGCTTACAGAGCTGGGACCCGAAAACAGAAACGACACGCGTGTCGTCGTCAGAATGTTTCCTTGGGGGCGGGGGAAACCTACAAAATTCTGTAAAGAAGCTCGTTCCACGTTCAAACGAACAAAGTTATCGTTCAAAGGAAAGCCAACAAAGGATGGGAGACCGCTCCTTGGTCTGCTACCAATGCTTTGAAATCTTTGAAGAGAGGGCATCTCTTTGGAGAAAAGTAAGTGCGTACTATTTTTTTTTTCACTTTTGGAGCCGTTAACTGTTGGAGAGACACTTTCACGTAACCTGCATGGTTCTCAGAAAGCAATCAGGATGCTATTTCACTCTCAAGAGAATGTGCTTGTCTTCAACTACAGCATACAGAGTCGAGCAGAACGCTTTCGAGAAAGTGCTCTTCTTTAGCGAGCAACGCATATGCGTTTTTCAGGTAAGCCTATGGAGTGTTGTTAACTGTGACTCGAAAACTGAAGAGTAACCCGTGTCTTTCTCAGAAATCTTGGAGGGAATCTCACAAGTCTTTTATGAATCGGAATACAATCACTTCCAAAAGAATGGGCTTACCTTTCAAAGTACAACAAGAGAGCTGAGGGGAACACACCGCTCCACTTCCAGCAATGCTTTTGAACACATCGAAGGAAGTGCTTCTCCTTAGTGATCAATAAATGTGCTTCTCATTTCATTCAAATTCCAGCTTTAAGGGTGCATAGGAGAACTCCCTTTACGTCTAACAGTGCTTTGAATCATTTAAAGAAAGCGACCCTCTTTCGAGAGAAATGGGGTATGTGCGTTTTCCACATAAGACTAGGGTAGGACACGGAAAAGTAAAGTGTGTCTTTCTCATAAAGCTTCGTGGGTTGCATTGAGGGAGACGTGCGGTTCTAGCAAGAAGCTAAATAAGCACTTGTGCAAAAAAGTGCTTATCTTCGCAAGACAGCTCGTCGAGTGTGAAGCAACGTCCCGTTTTGGTCTAACAGTGCTTAGATCATTTTAAGGAAGTCCTTTCCTATGGAGAACAGAACTATGTCTGTGCGTTTGACACGAAAGAAAGGTTCTAATGGGGCTAAGAGGGAAGAGAGACTTTACAGACAACCATGTCTTTCTCAGAAAGCGTTGCCTGTTTCTTTGAAGGAAACTTAGGCGAGAAACCACCTTCAAGAGATTGGGCTTATCTTTCAATGTTTCAAGTGTATGGGCACCCTCCTTTCACGCCGACCAAGGCTTCCCACTGTTTAGAGGAAGGGCTCTGCTGGCGAAAAAAAAACGCATTTGCATTTCTGCAGGAAAGCTTAGAAAACAGGGTTAAGAGGGAAGCGACAACTCTAGAGTAACATGTGTCGTTCTCAGAAATCTGTTTTGTTAAGGCCAACCGACATTGGACAGAATGTGCTTTCCCTTCAAGTGGAGTGTGAGGGACGCTCGCTCTTTTTCAATTCCTATGGTGCTTTGGGTAGTTTCGAGACTTTGCTTTTCTTCAGAGAGAGCAATAAGTATGTGCGCTTACAGAGCTGGGACCCGAAAACAGAAACGACACGCGTGTCGTCGTCAGAATGTTTCCTTGGGGGCGGGGGAAACCTACAAAATTCTGTAAAGAAGCTCGTTCCACGTTCAAACGAACAAAGTTATCGTTCAAAGGAAAGCCAACAAAGGATGGGAGACCGCTCCTTGGTCTGCTACCAATGCTTTGAAATCTTTGAAGAGAGGGCATCTCTTTGGAGAAAAGTAAGTGCGTACTATTTTTTTTTTCACTTTTGGAGCCGTTAACTGTTGGAGAGACACTTTCACGTAACCTGCATGGTTCTCAGAAAGCAATCAGGATGCTATTTCACTCTCAAGAGAATGTGCTTGTCTTCAACTACAGCATACAGAGTCGAGCAGAACGCTTTCGAGAAAGTGCTCTTCTTTAGCGAGCAACGCATATGCGTTTTTCAGGTAAGCCTATGGAGTGTTGTTAACTGTGACTCGAAAACTGAAGAGTAACCCGTGTCTTTCTCAGAAATCTTGGAGGGAATCTCACAAGTCTTTTATGAATCGGAATACAATCACTTCCAAAAGAATGGGCTTACCTTTCAAAGTACAACAAGAGAGCTGAGGGGAACACACCGCTCCACTTCCAGCAATGCTTTTGAACACATCGAAGGAAGTGCTTCTCCTTAGTGATCAATAAATGTGCTTCTCATTTCATTCAAATTCCAGCTTTAAGGGTGCATAGGAGAACTCCCTTTACGTCTAACAGTGCTTTGAATCATTTAAAGAAAGCGACCCTCTTTCGAGAGAAATGGGGTATGTGCGTTTTCCACATAAGACTAGGGTAGGACACGGAAAAGTAAAGTGTGTCTTTCTCATAAAGCTTCGTGGGTTGCATTGAGGGAGACGTGCGGTTCTAGCAAGAAGCTAAATAAGCACTTGTGCAAAAAAGTGCTTATCTTCGCAAGACAGCTCGTCGAGTGTGAAGCAACGTCCCGTTTTGGTCTAACAGTGCTTAGATCATTTTAAGGAAGTCCTTTCCTATGGAGAACAGAACTATGTCTGTGCGTTTGACACGAAAGAAAGGTTCTAATGGGGCTAAGAGGGAAGAGAGACTTTACAGACAACCATGTCTTTCTCAGAAAGCGTTGCCTGTTTCTTTGAAGGAAACTTAGGCGAGAAACCACCTTCAAGAGATTGGGCTTATCTTTCAATGTTTCAAGTGTATGGGCACCCTCCTTTCACGCCGACCAAGGCTTCCCACTGTTTAGAGGAAGGGCTCTGCTGGCGAAAAAAAAACGCATTTGCATTTCTGCAGGAAAGCTTAGAAAACAGGGTTAAGAGGGAAGCGACAACTCTAGAGTAACATGTGTCGTTCTCAGAAATCTGTTTTGTTAAGGCCAACCGACATTGGACAGAATGTGCTTTCCCTTCAAGTGGAGTGTGAGGGACGCTCGCTCTTTTTCAATTCCTATGGTGCTTTGGGTAGTTTCGAGACTTTGCTTTTCTTCAGAGAGAGCAATAAGTATGTGCGCTTACAGAGCTGGGACCCGAAAACAGAAACGACACGCGTGTCGTCGTCAGAATGTTTCCTTGGGGGCGGGGGAAACCTACAAAATTCTGTAAAGAAGCTCGTTCCACGTTCAAACGAACAAAGTTATCGTTCAAAGGAAAGCCAACAAAGGATGGGAGACCGCTCCTTGGTCTGCTACCAATGCTTTGAAATCTTTGAAGAGAGGGCATCTCTTTGGAGAAAAGTAAGTGCGTACTATTTTTTTTTTCACTTTTGGAGCCGTTAACTGTTGGAGAGACACTTTCACGTAACCTGCATGGTTCTCAGAAAGCAATCAGGATGCTATTTCACTCTCAAGAGAATGTGCTTGTCTTCAACTACAGCATACAGAGTCGAGCAGAACGCTTTCGAGAAAGTGCTCTTCTTTAGCGAGCAACGCATATGCGTTTTTCAGGTAAGCCTATGGAGTGTTGTTAACTGTGACTCGAAAACTGAAGAGTAACCCGTGTCTTTCTCAGAAATCTTGGAGGGAATCTCACAAGTCTTTTATGAATCGGAATACAATCACTTCCAAAAGAATGGGCTTACCTTTCAAAGTACAACAAGAGAGCTGAGGGGAACACACCGCTCCACTTCCAGCAATGCTTTTGAACACATCGAAGGAAGTGCTTCTCCTTAGTGATCAATAAATGTGCTTCTCATTTCATTCAAATTCCAGCTTTAAGGGTGCATAGGAGAACTCCCTTTACGTCTAACAGTGCTTTGAATCATTTAAAGAAAGCGACCCTCTTTCGAGAGAAATGGGGTATGTGCGTTTTCCACATAAGACTAGGGTAGGACACGGAAAAGTAAAGTGTGTCTTTCTCATAAAGCTTCGTGGGTTGCATTGAGGGAGACGTGCGGTTCTAGCAAGAAGCTAAATAAGCACTTGTGCAAAAAAGTGCTTATCTTCGCAAGACAGCTCGTCGAGTGTGAAGCAACGTCCCGTTTTGGTCTAACAGTGCTTAGATCATTTTAAGGAAGTCCTTTCCTATGGAGAACAGAACTATGTCTGTGCGTTTGACACGAAAGAAAGGTTCTAATGGGGCTAAGAGGGAAGAGAGACTTTACAGACAACCATGTCTTTCTCAGAAAGCGTTGCCTGTTTCTTTGAAGGAAACTTAGGCGAGAAACCACCTTCAAGAGATTGGGCTTATCTTTCAATGTTTCAAGTGTATGGGCACCCTCTGTTCACGCCGACCAAGTCTTCCCACTGTTTAGAGGAAGGGCTCTGCTGGCGAAAAAAACGCATTTGCATTTCTGCAGGAAAGCTTAGAAAACAGGGTTAAGAGGGAAGCGACAACTCTAGAGTAACATGTGTCGTTCTCAGAAATCTGTTTTGGGAAGGCCAACCGACATTGGACAGAATGTGCTTTCCCTTCAAGTGGAGTGTGAGGGACGCTCGCTCTTTTTCAATTCCTATGGTGCTTTGGGTAGTTTCGAGACTTTGCTTTTCTTCAGAGAGAGCAATAAGTATGTGCGCTTACAGAGCTGGGACCCGAAAACAGAAACGACACGCGTGTCGTCGTCAGAATGTTTCCTTGGGGGCGGGGGAAACCTACAAAATTCTGTAAAGAAGCTCGTTCCACGTTCAAACGAACAAAGTTATCGTTCAAAGGAAAGCCAACAAAGGATGGGAGACCGCTCCTTGGTCTGCTACCAATGCTTTGAAATCTTTGAAGAGAGGGCATCTCTTTGGAGAAAAGTAAGTGCGTACTATTTTTTTTTTCACTTTTGGAGCCGTTAACTGTTGGAGAGACACTTTCACGTAACCTGCATGGTTCTCAGAAAGCAATCAGGATGCTATTTCACTCTCAAGAGAATGTGCTTGTCTTCAACTACAGCATACAGAGTCGAGCGGAACGCTTTCGAGAAAGTGCTCTTCTTTAGCGAGCAACGCATATGCGTTTTTCAGGTAAGCCTATGGAGTGTTGTTAACTGTGACTCGAAAACTGAAGAGTAACCCGTGTCTTTCTCAGAAATCTTGGAGGGAATCTCACAAGTCTTTTATGAATCGGAATACAATCACTTTCAAAAGAATGGGCTTACCTTTCAAAGTACAACAAGAGAGCTGAGGGGAACACACCGCTCCACTTCCAGCAATGCTTTTGAACACATCGAAGGAAGTGCTTCTCCTTAGTGATCAATAAATGTGCTTCTCATTTCATTCAAATTCCAGCTTTAAGGGTGCATAGGAGAACTCCCTTTACGTCTAACAGTGCTTTGAATCATTTAAAGAAAGCGACCCTCTTTCGAGAGAAATGGGGTATGTGCGTTTTCCACATAAGACTAGGGTAGGACACGGAAAAATAAAGTGTGTCTTTCTCATAAAGCTTCGTGGGTTGCATTGAGGGAGACGTGCGGTTCTAGCAAGAAGCTAAATAAGCACTTGTGCAAAAAAGTGCTTATCTTCGCAAGACAGCTCGTCGAGTGTGAAGCAACGTCCCGTTTTGGTCTAACAGTGCTTAGATCATTTTAAGGAAGTCCTTTCCTATGGAGAACAGAACTATGTCTGTGCGTTTGACACGAAAGAAAGGTTCTAATGGGGCTAAGAGGGAAGAGAGACTTTACAGACAACCATGTCTTTCTCAGAAAGCGTTGCCTGTTTCTTTGAAGGAAACTTAGGCGAGAAACCACCTTCAAGAGATTGGGCTTATCTTTCAATGTTTCAAGTGTATGGGCACCCTCCTTTCACGCCGACCAAGGCTTCCCACTGTTTAGAGGAAGGGCTCTGCTGGCGAAAAAAAAACGCATTTGCATTTCTGCAGGAAAGCTTAGAAAACAGGGTTAAGAGGGAAGCGACAACTCTAGAGTAACATGTGTCGTTCTCAGAAATCTGTTTTGTTAAGGCCAACCGACATTGGACAGAATGTGCTTTCCCTTCAAGTGGAGTGTGAGGGACGCTCGCTCTTTTTCAATTCCTATGGTGCTTTGGGTAGTTTCGAGACTTTGCTTTTCTTCAGAGAGAGCAATAAGTATGTGCGCTTACAGAGCTGGGACCCGAAAACAGAAACGACACGCGTGTCGTCGTCAGAATGTTTCCTTGGGGGCGGGGGAAACCTACAAAATTCTGTAAAGAAGCTCGTTCCACGTTCAAACGAACAAAGTTATCGTTCAAAGGAAAGCCAACAAAGGATGGGAGACCGCTCCTTGGTCTGCTACCAATGCTTTGAAATCTTTGAAGAGAGGGCATCTCTTTGGAGAAAAGTAAGTGCGTACTATTTTTTTTTCACTTTTGGAGCCGTTAACTGTTGGAGAGACACTTTCACGTAACCTGCATGGTTCTCAGAAAGCAATCAGGATGCTATTTCACTCTCAAGAGAATGTGCTTGTCTTCAACTACAGCATACAGAGTCGAGCGGAACGCTTTCGAGAAAGTGCTCTTCTTTAGCGAGCAACGCATATGCGTTTTTCAGGTAAGCCTATGGAGTGTTGTTAACTGTGACTCGAAAACTGAAGAGTAACCCGTGTCTTTCTCAGAAATCTTGGAGGGAATCTCACAAGTCTTTTATGAATCGGAATACAATCACTTCCAAAAGAATGGGCTTACCTTTCAAAGTACAACAAGAGAGCTGAGGGGAACACACCGCTCCACTTCCAGCAATGCTTTTGAACACATCGAAGGAAGTGCTTCTCCTTAGTGATCAATAAATGTGCTTCTCATTTCATTCAAATTCCAGCTTTAAGGGTGCATAGGAGAACTCCCTTTACGTCTAACAGTGCTTTGAATGGTTTAAAGAAAGCGACCCTCTTTCGAGAGAAATGGGGTATGTGCGTTTTCCACATAAGACTAGGGTAGGACACGGAAAAGTAAAGTGTGTCTTTCTCATAAAGCTTCGTGGGTTGCATTGAGGGAGACGTGCGGTTCTAGCAAGAAGCTAAATAAGCACTCGTGCAAGAAAGTGCTTATCTTCGCAAGACAGCTCATCGAGTGTGAAGCAACGTCCCGTTTTGGTCTAACAGTGCTTAGATCATTTTAAGGAAGTCCTTTCCTATGGAGAACAGAACTATGTCTGTGCGTTTGACACGAAAGAAAGGTTCTAATGGGGCTAAGAGGGAAGAGAGACTTTACAGACAACCATGTCTTTCTCAGAAAGCATTGCCTGTTTCTTTGAAGGAAACTTAGGCGAGAAACCACCTTCAAGAGATTGGGCTTATCTTTCAATGTTTCAAGTGTATGGGCACCCTCTGTTCACGCCGACCAAGTCTTCCCACTGTTTAGAGGAAGGGCTCTGCTGGCGAAAAAAACGCATTTGCATTTCTGCAGGAAAGCTTAGAAAACAGGGTTAAGAGGGAAGCGACAACTCTAGAGTAACATGTGTCGTTCTCAGAAATCTGTTTTGGGAAGGCCAACCGACATTGGACAGAATGTGCTTTCCCTTCAAGTGGAGTGTGAGGGACGCTCGCTCTTTTTCAATTCCTATGGTGCTTTGGGTAGTTTCGAGACTTTGCTTTTCTTCAGAGAGAGCAATAAGTCTGTGCGCTTACAGAGCTGGGACCCGAAAACAGAAACGACACGCGTGTCGTCGTCAGAATGTTTCCTTGGGGGCGGGGGAAACCTACAAAATTCTGTAAAGAAGCTCGTTCCACGTTCAAACGAACAAAGTTATCGTTCAAAGGAAAGCCAACAAAGGATGGGAGACCGCTCCTTGGTCTGCTACCAATGCTTTGAAATCTTTGAAGAGAGGGCATCTCTTTGGAGAAAAGTAAGTGCGTACTATTTTTTTTTCACTTTTAGAGCCGTTAACTGTTGGAGAGACACTTTCACGTAACCTGCATGGTTCTCAGAAAGCAATCAGGATGCTATTTCACTCTCAAGAGAATGTGCTTGTCTTCAACTACAGCATACAGAGTCGAGCAGAACGCTTTCGAGAAAGTGCTCTTCTTTAGAGAGCAACGCATATGCGTTTTTCAGGTAAGCCTATGGAGTGTTGTTAACTGTGACTCGAAAACTGAAGAGTAACCCGTGTCTTTCTCAGAAATCTTGGAGGGAATCTCACAAGTCTTTTATGAATCGGAATACAATCACTTCCAAAAGAATGGGCTTACCTTTCAAAGTACAACAAGAGAGCTGAGGGGAACACACCGCTCCACTTCCAGCAATGCTTTTGAACACATCGAAGGAAGTGCTTCTCCTTAGTGATCAATAAATGTGCTTCTCATTTCATTCAAATTCCAGCTTTAAGGGTGCATAGGAGAACTCCCTTTACGTCTAACAGTGCTTTGAATGGTTTAAAGAAAGCGACCCTCTTTCGAGAGAAATGGGGTATGTGCGTTTTCCACATAAGACTAGGGTAGGACACGGAAAAGTAAAGTGTGTCTTTCTCATAAAGCTTCGTGGGTTGCATTGAGGGAGACGTGCGGTTCTAGCAAGAAGCTAAATAAGCACTTGTGCAAAAAAGTGCTTATCTTCGCAAGACAGCTCGTCGAGTGTGAAGCAACGTCCCGTTTTGGTCTAACAGTGCTTAGATCATTTTAAGGAAGTCCTTTCCTATGGAGAACAGAACTATGTCTGTGCGTTTGACACGAAAGAAAGGTTCTAATGGGGCTAAGAGGGAAGAGAGACTTTACAGACAACCATGTCTTTCTCAGAAAGCGTTGCCTGTTTCTTTGAAGGAAACTTAGGCGAGAAACCACCTTCAAGAGATTGGGCTTATCTTTCAATGTTTCAAGTGTATGGGCACCCTCCTTTCACGCCCACCAAGGCTTCCCACTGTTTAGAGGAAGGGCTCTGCTGGCGAAAAAAAAAACGCATTTGCATTTCTGCAGGAAAGCTTAGAAAACAGGGTTAAGAGGGAAGCGACAACTCTAGAGTAACATGTGTCGTTCTCAGAAATCTGTTTTGTTAAGGCCAACCGACATTGGACAGAATGTGCTTTCCCTTCAAGTGGAGTGTGAGGGACGCTCGCTCTTTTTCAATTCCTATGGTGCTTTGGGTAGTTTCGAGACTTTGCTTTTCTTCAGAGAGAGCAATAAGTATGTGCGCTTACAGAGCTGGGACCCGAAAACAGAAACGACACGCGTGTCGTCGTCAGAATGTTTCCTTGGGGGCGGGGGAAACCTACAAAATTCTGTAAAGAAGCTCGTTCCACGTTCAAACGAACAAAGTTATCGTTCAAAGGAAAGCCAACAAAGGATGGGAGACCGCTCCTTGGTCTGCTACCAATGCTTTGAAATCTTTGAAGAGAGGGCATCTCTTTGGAGAAAAGTAAGTGCGTACTATTTTTTTTTCACTTTTAGAGCCGTTAACTGTTGGAGAGACACTTTCACGTAACCTGCATGGTTCTCAGAAAGCAATCAGGATGCTATTTCACTCTCAAGAGAATGTGCTTGTCTTCAACTACAGCATACAGAGTCGAGCAGAACGCTTTCGAGAAAGTGCTCTTCTTTAGCGAGCAACGCATATGCGTTTTTCAGGTAAGCCTATGGAGTGTTGTTAACTGTGACTCGAAAACTGAAGAGTAACCCGTGTCTTTCTCAGAAATCTTGGAGGGAATCTCACAAGTCTTTTATGAATCGGAATACAATCACTTCCAAAAGAATGGGCTTACCTTTCAAAGTACAACAAGAGAGCTGAGGGGAACACACCGCTCCACTTCCAGCAATGCTTTTGAACACATCGAAGGAAGTGCTTCTCCTTAGTGATCAATAAATGTGCTTCTCATTTCATTCAAATTCCAGCTTTAAGGGTGCATAGGAGAACTCCCTTTACGTCTAACAGTGCTTTGAATGGTTTAAAGAAAGCGACCCTCTTTCGAGAGAAATGGGGTATGTGCGTTTTCCACATAAGACTAGGGTAGGACACGGAAAAGTAAAGTGTGTCTTTCTCATAAAGCTTCGTGGGTTGCATTGAGGGAGACGTGCGGTTCTAGCAAGAAGCTAAATAAGCACTTGTGCAAAAAAGTGCTTATCTTCGCAAGACAGCTCGTCGAGTGTGAAGCAACGTCCCGTTTTGGTCTAACAGTGCTTAGATCATTTTAAGGAAGTCCTTTCCTATGGAGAACAGAACTATGTCTGTGCGTTTGACACGAAAGAAAGGTTCTAATGGGGCTAAGAGGGAAGAGAGACTTTACAGACAACCATGTCTTTCTCAGAAAGCGTTGCCTGTTTCTTTGAAGGAAACTTAGGCGAGAAACCACCTTCAAGAGATTGGGCTTATCTTTCAATGTTTCAAGTGTATGGGCACCCTCCTTTCACGCCCACCAAGGCTTCCCACTGTTTAGAGGAAGGGCTCTGCTGGCGAAAAAAAAACGCATTTGCATTTCTGCAGGAAAGCTTAGAAAACAGGGTTAAGAGGGAAGCGACAACTCTAGAGTAACATGTGTCGTTCTCAGAAATCTGTTTTGTTAAGGCCAACCGACATTGGACAGAATGTGCTTTCCCTTCAAGTGGAGTGTGAGGGACGCTCGCTCTTTTTCAATTCCTATGGTGCTTTGGGTAGTTTCGAGACTTTGCTTTTCTTCAGAGAGAGCAATAAGTATGTGCGCTTACAGAGCTGGGACCCGAAAACAGAAACGACACGCGTGTCGTCGTCAGAATGTTTCCTTGGGGGCGGGGGAAACCTACAAAATTCTGTAAAGAAGCTCGTTCCACGTTCAAACGAACAAAGTTATCGTTCAAAGGAAAGCCAACAAAGGATGGGAGACCGCTCCTTGGTCTGCTACCAATGCTTTGAAATCTTTGAAGAGAGGGCATCTCTTTGGAGAAAAGTAAGTGCGTACTATTTTTTTTTTCACTTTTGGAGCCGTTAACTGTTGGAGAGACACTTTCACGTAACCTGCATGGTTCTCAGAAAGCAATCAGGATGCTATTTCACTCTCAAGAGAATGTGCTTGTCTTCAACTACAGCATACAGAGTCGAGCGGAACGCTTTCGAGAAAGTGCACTTCTTCAGCGAGCAACGCATATGCGTTTTTCAGGTAAGCCTATGGAGTGTTGTTAACTGTGACTCGAAAACTGAAGAGTAACCCGTGTCTTTCTCAGAAATCTTGGAGGGAATCTCACAAGTCTTTTATGAATCGGAATACAATCACTTCCAAAAGAATGGGCTTACCTTTCAAAGTACAACAAGAGAGCTGAGGGGAACACACCGCTCCACTTCCAGCAATGCTTTTGAACACATCGAAGGAAGTGCTTCTCCTTAGTGATCAATAAATGTGCTTCTCATTTCATTCAAATTCCAGCTTTAAGGGTGCATAGGAGAACTCCCTTTACGTCTAACAGTGCTTTGAATGGTTTAAAGAAAGCGACCCTCTTTCGAGAGAAATGGGGTATGTGCGTTTTCCACATAAGACTAGGGTAGGACACGGAAAAGTAAAGTGTGTCTTTCTCATAAAGCTTCGTGGGTTGCATTGAGGGAGACGTGCGGTTCTAGCAAGAAGCTAAATAAGCACTCGTGCAAGAAAGTGCTTATCTTCGCAAGACAGCTCATCGAGTGTGAAGCAACGTCCCGTTTTGGTCTAACAGTGCTTAGATCATTTTAAGGAAGTCCTTTCCTATGGAGAACAGAACTATGTCTGTGCGTTTGACACGAAAGAAAGGTTCTAATGGGGCTAAGAGGGAAGAGAGACTTTACAGACAACCATGTCTTTCTCAGAAAGCATTGCCTGTTTCTTTGAAGGAAACTTAGGCGAGAAACCACCTTCAAGAGATTGGGCTTATCTTTCAATGTTTCAAGTGTATGGGCACCCTCTGTTCACGCCGACCAAGTCTTCCCACTGTTTAGAGGAAGGGCTCTGCTGGCGAAAAAAACGCATTTGCATTTCTGCAGGAAAGCTTAGAAAACAGGGTTAAGAGGGAAGCGACAACTCTAGAGTAACATGTGTCGTTCTCAGAAATCTGTTTTGGGAAGGCCAACCGACATTGGACAGAATGTGCTTTCCCTTCAAGTGGAGTGTGAGGGACGCTCGCTCTTTTTCAATTCCTATGGTGCTTTGGGTAGTTTCGAGACTTTGCTTTTCTTCAGAGAGAGCAATAAGTATGTGTGCTTACAGAGCTGGGACCCGAAAACAGAAACGACACGCGTGTCGTCGTCAGAATGTTTCCTTGGGGGCGGGGGAAACCTACAAAATTCTGTAAAGAAGCTCGTTCCACGTTCAAACGAACAAAGTTATCGTTCAAAGGAAAGCCAACAAAGGATGGGAGACCGCTCCTTGGTCTGCTACCAATGCTTTGAAATCTTTGAAGAGAGGGCATCTCTTTGGAGAAAAGTAAGTGCGTACTATTTTTTTTTTCACTTTTGGAGCCGTTAACTGTTGGAGAGACACTTTCACGTAACCTGCATGGTTCTCAGAAAGCAATCAGGATGCTATTTCACTCTCAAGAGAATGTGCTTGTCTTCAACTACAGCATACAGAGTCGAGCGGAACGCTTTCGAGAAAGTGCTCTTCTTTAGCGAGCAACGCATATGCGTTTTTCAGGTAAGCCTATGGAGTGTTGTTAACTGTGACTCGAAAACTGAAGAGTAACCCGTGTCTTTCTCAGAAATCTTGGAGGGAATCTCACAAGTCTTTTATGAATCGGAATACAATCACTTCCAAAAGAATGGGCTTACCTTTCAAAGTACAACAAGAGAGCTGAGGGGAACACACCGCTCCACTTCCAGCAATGCTTTTGAACACATCGAAGGAAGTGCTTCTCCTTAGTGATCAATAAATGTGCTTCTCATTTCATTCAAATTCCAGCTTTAAGGGTGCATAGGAGAACTCCCTTTACGTCTAACAGTGCTTTGAATCATTTAAAGAAAGCGACCCTCTTTCGAGAGAAATGGGGTATGTGCGTTTTCCACATAAGACTAGGGTAGGACACGGAAAAGTAAAGTGTGTCTTTCTCATAAAGCTTCGTGGGTTGCATTGAGGGAGACGTGCGGTTCTAGCAAGAAGCTAAATAAGCACTTGTGCAAAAAAGTGCTTATCTTCGCAAGACAGCTCGTCGAGTGTGAAGCAACGTCCCGTTTTGGTCTAACAGTGCTTAGATCATTTTAAGGAAGTCCTTTCCTATGGAGAACAGAACTATGTCTGTGCGTTTGACACGAAAGAAAGGTTCTAATGGGGCTAAGAGGGAAGAGAGACTTTACAGACAACCATGTCTTTCTCAGAAAGCGTTGCCTGTTTCTTTGAAGGAAACTTAGGCGAGAAACCACCTTCAAGAGATTGGGCTTATCTTTCAATGTTTCAAGTGTATGGGCACCCTCCTTTCACGCCGACCAAGGCTTCCCACTGTTTAGAGGAAGGGCTCTGCTGGCGAAAAAAAAAACGCATTTGCATTTCTGCAGGAAAGCTTAGAAAACAGGGTTAAGAGGGAAGCGACAACTCTAGAGTAACATGTGTCGTTCTCAGAAATCTGTTTTGTTAAGGCCAACCGACATTGGACAGAATGTGCTTTCCCTTCAAGTGGAGTGTGAGGGACGCTCGCTCTTTTTCAATTCCTATGGTGCTTTGGGTAGTTTCGAGACTTTGCTTTTCTTCAGAGAGAGCAATAAGTATGTGCGCTTACAGAGCTGGGACCCGAAAACAGAAACGACACGCGTGTCGTCGTCAGAATGTTTCCTTGGGGGCGGGGGAAACCTACAAAATTCTGTAAAGAAGCTCGTTCCACGTTCAAACGAACAAAGTTATCGTTCAAAGGAAAGCCAACAAAGGATGGGAGACCACTCCTTGGTCTGCTACCAATGCTTTGAAATCTTTGAAGAGAGGGCATCTCTTTGGAGAAAAGTAAGTGCGTACTATTTTTTTTTTCACTTTTGGAGCCGTTAACTGTTGGAGAGACACTTTCACGTAACCTGCATGGTTCTCAGAAAGCAATCAGGATGCTATTTCACTCTCAAGAGAATGTGCTTGTCTTCAACTACAGCATACAGAGTCGAGCAGAACGCTTTCGAGAAAGTGCTCTTCTTTAGCGAGCAACGCATATGCGTTTTTCAGGTAAGCCTATGGAGTGTTGTTAACTGTGACTCGAAAACTGAAGAGTAACCCGTGTCTTTCTCAGAAATCTTGGAGGGAATCTCACAAGTCTTTTATGAATCGGAATACAATCACTTCCAAAAGAATGGGCTTACCTTTCAAAGTACAACAAGAGAGCTGAGGGGAACACACCGCTCCACTTCCAGCAATGCTTTTGAACACATCGAAGGAAGTGCTTCTCCTTAGTGATCAATAAATGTGCTTCTCATTTCATTCAAATTCCAGCTTTAAGGGTGCATAGGAGAACTCCCTTTACGTCTAACAGTGCTTTGAATGGTTTAAAGAAAGCGACCCTCTTTCGAGAGAAATGGGGTATGTGCGTTTTCCACATAAGACTAGGGTAGGACACGGAAAAGTAAAGTGTGTCTTTCTCATAAAGCTTCGTGGGTTGCATTGAGGGAGACGTGCGGTTCTAGCAAGAAGCTAAATAAGCACTCGTGCAAGAAAGTGCTTATCTTCGCAAGACAGCTCATCGAGTGTGAAGCAACGTCCCGTTTTGGTCTAACAGTGCTTAGATCATTTTAAGGAAGTCCTTTCCTATGGAGAACAGAACTATGTCTGTGCGTTTGACACGAAAGAAAGGTTCTAATGGGGCTAAGAGGGAAGAGAGACTTTACAGACAACCATGTCTTTCTCAGAAAGCATTGCCTGTTTCTTTGAAGGAAACTTAGGCGAGAAACCACCTTCAAGAGATTGGGCTTATCTTTCAATGTTTCAAGTGTATGGGCACCCTCTGTTCACGCCGACCAAGTCTTCCCACTGTTTAGAGGAAGGGCTCTGCTGGCGAAAAAAACGCATTTGCATTTCTGCAGGAAAGCTTAGAAAACAGGGTTAAGAGGGAAGCGACAACTCTAGAGTAACATGTGTCGTTCTCAGAAATCTGTTTTGGGAAGGCCAACCGACATTGGACAGAATGTGCTTTCCCTTCAAGTGGAGTGTGAGGGACGCTCGCTCTTTTTCAATTCCTATGGTGCTTTGGGTAGTTTCGAGACTTTGCTTTTCTTCAGAGAGAGCAATAAGTATGTGTGCTTACAGAGCTGGGACCCGAAAACAGAAACGACACGCGTGTCGTCGTCAGAATGTTTCCTTGGGGGCGGGGGAAACCTACAAAATTCTGTAAAGAAGCTCGTTCCACGTTCAAACGAACAAAGTTATCGTTCAAAGGAAAGCCAACAAAGGATGGGAGACCGCTCCTTGGTCTGCTACCAATGCTTTGAAATCTTTGAAGAGAGGGCATCTCTTTGGAGAAAAGTAAGTGCGTACTATTTTTTTTTTTCACTTTTGGAGCCGTTAACTGTTGGAGAGACACTTTCACGTAACCTGCATGGTTCTCAGAAAGCAATCAGGATGCTATTTCACTCTCAAGAGAATGTGCTTGTCTTCAACTACAGCATACAGAGTCGAGCAGAACGCTTTCGAGAAAGTGCTCTTCTTTAGCGAGCAACGCATATGCGTTTTTCAGGTAAGCCTATGGAGTGTTGTTAACTGTGACTCGAAAACTGAAGAGTAACCCGTGTCTTTCTCAGAAATCTTGGAGGGAATCTCACAAGTCTTTTATGAATCGGAATACAATCACTTCCAAAAGAATGGGCTTACCTTTCAAAGTACAACAAGAGAGCTGAGGGGAACACACCGCTCCACTTCCAGCAATGCTTTTGAACACATCGAAGGAAGTGCTTCTCCTTAGTGATCAATAAATGTGCTTCTCATTTCATTCAAATTCCAGCTTTAAGGGTGCATAGGAGAACTCCCTTTACGTCTAACAGTGCTTTGAATGGTTTAAAGAAAGCGACCCTCTTTCGAGAGAAATGGGGTATGTGCGTTTTCCACATAAGACTAGGGTAGGACACGGAAAAGTAAAGTGTGTCTTTCTCATAAAGCTTCGTGGGTTGCATTGAGGGAGACGTGCGGTTCTAGCAAGAAGCTAAATAAGCACTCGTGCAAGAAAGTGCTTATCTTCGCAAGACAGCTCGTCGAGTGTGAAGCAACGTCCCGTTTTGGTCTAACAGTGCTTAGATCATTTTAAGGAAGTCCTTTCCTATGGAGAACAGAACTATGTCTGTGCGTTTGACACGAAAGAAAGGTTCTAATGGGGCTAAGAGGGAAGAGAGACTTTACAGACAACCATGTCTTTCTCAGAAAGCGTTGCCTGTTTCTTTGAAGGAAACTTAGGCGAGAAACCACCTTCAAGAGATTGGGCTTATCTTTCAATGTTTCAAGTGTATGGGCACCCTCTGTTCACGCCGACCAAGTCTTCCCACTGTTTAGAGGAAGGGCTCTGCTGGCGAAAAAAAAACGCATTTGCATTTCTGCAGGAAAGCTTAGAAAACAGGGTTAAGAGGGAAGCGACAACTCTAGAGTAACATGTGTCGTTCTCAGAAATCTGTTTTGGGAAGGCCAACCGACATTGGACAGAATGTGCTTTCCCTTCAAGTGGAGTGTGAGGGACGCTCGCTCTTTTTCAATTCCTATGGTGCTTTGGGTAGTTTCGAGACTTTGCTTTTCTTCAGAGAGAGCAATAAGTATGTGCGCTTACAGAGCTGGGACCCGAAAACAGAAACGACACGCGTGTCGTCGTCAGAATGTTTCCTTGGGGGCGGGGGAAACCTACAAAATTCTGTAAAGAAGCTCGTTCCACGTTCAAACGAACAAAGTTATCGTTCAAAGGAAAGCCAACAAAGGATGGGAGACCGCTCCTTGGTCTGCTACCAATGCTTTGAAATCTTTGAAGAGAGGGCATCTCTTTGGAGAAAAGTAAGTGCGTACTATTTTTTTTTCACTTTTAGAGCCGTTAACTGTTGGAGAGACACTTTCACGTAACCTGCATGGTTCTCAGAAAGCAATCAGGATGCTATTTCACTCTCAAGAGAATGTGCTTGTCTTCAACTACAGCATACAGAGTCGAGCAGAACGCTTTCGAGAAAGTGCTCTTCTTTAGCGAGCAACGCATATGCGTTTTTCAGGTAAGCCTATGGAGTGTTGTTAACTGTGACTCGAAAACTGAAGAGTAACCCGTGTCTTTCTCAGAAATCTTGGAGGGAATCTCACAAGTCTTTTATGAATCGGAATACAATCACTTCCAAAAGAATGGGCTTACCTTTCAAAGTACAACAAGAGAGCTGAGGGGAACACACCGCTCCACTTCCAGCAATGCTTTTGAACACATCGAAGGAAGTGCTTCTCCTTAGTGATCAATAAATGTGCTTCTCATTTCATTCAAATTCCAGCTTTAAGGGTGCATAGGAGAACACCCTTTACGTCTAACAGTGCTTTGAATGGTTTAAAGAAAGCGACCCTCTTTCGAGAGAAATGGGGTATGTGCGTTTTCCACATAAGACTAGGGTAGGACACGGAAAAGTAAAGTGTGTCTTTCTCATAAAGCTTCGTGGGTTGCATTGAGGGAGACGTGCGGTTCTAGCAAGAAGCTAAATAAGCACTCGTGCAAGAAAGTGCTTATCTTCGCAAGACAGCTCATCGAGTGTGAAGCAACGTCCCGTTTTGGTCTAACAGTGCTTAGATCATTTTAAGGAAGTCCTTTCCTATGGAGAACAGAACTATGTCTGTGCGTTTGACACGAAAGAAAGGTTCTAATGGGGCTAAGAGGGAAGAGAGACTTTACAGACAACCATGTCTTTCTCAGAAAGCGTTGCCTGTTTCTTTGAAGGAAACTTAGGCGAGAAACCACCTTCAAGAGATTGGCCTTATCTTTCAATGTTTCAAGTGTATGGGCACCCTCCTTTCACGCCGACCAAGGCTTCCCACTGTTTAGAGGAAGGGCTCTGCTGGCGAAAAAAAAACGCATTTGCATTTCTGCAGGAAAGCTTAGAAAACAGGGTTAAGAGGGAAGCGACAACTCTAGAGTAACATTTGTCGTTCTCAGAAATCTGTTTTGTTAAGGCCAACCGACATTGGACAGAATGTGCTTTCCCTTCAAGTGGAGTGTGAGGGACGCTCGCTCTTTTTCAATTCCTATGGTGCTTTGGGTAGTTTCGAGACTTTGCTTTTCTTCAGAGAGAGCAATAAGTATGTGCGCTTACAGAGCTGGGACCCGAAAACAGAAACGACACGCGTGTCGTCGTCAGAATGTTTCCTTGGGGGCGGGGGAAACCTACAAAATTCTGTAAAGAAGCTCGTTCCACGTTCAAACGAACAAAGTTATCGTTCAAAGGAAAGCCAACAAAGGATGGGAGACCGCTCCTTGGTCTGCTACCAATGCTTTGAAATCTTTGAAGAGAGGGCATCTCTTTGGAGAAAAGTAAGTGCGTACTATTTTTTTTTTCACTTTTGGAGCCGTTAACTGTTGGAGAGACACTTTCACGTAACCTGCATGGTTCTCAGAAAGCAATCAGGATGCTATTTCACTCTCAAGAGAATGTGCTTGTCTTCAACTACAGCATACAGAGTCGAGCAGAACGCTTTCGAGAAAGTGCTCTTCTTTAGCGAGCAACGCATATGCGTTTTTCAGGTAAGCCTATGGAGTGTTGTTAACTGTGACTCGAAAACTGAAGAGTAACCCGTGTCTTTCTCAGAAATCTTGGAGGGAATCTCACAAGTCTTTTATGAATCGGAATACAATCACTTCCAAAAGAATGGGCTTACCTTTCAAAGTACAACAAGAGAGCTGAGGGGAACACACCGCTCCACTTCCAGCAATGCTTTTGAACACATCGAAGGAAGTGCTTCTCCTTAGTGATCAATAAATGTGCTTCTCATTTCATTCAAATTCCAGCTTTAAGGGTGCATAGGAGAACTCCCTTTACGTCTAACAGTGCTTTGAATCATTTAAAGAAAGCGACCCTCTTTCGAGAGAAATGGGGTATGTGCGTTTTCCACATAAGACTAGGGTAGGACACGGAAAAGTAAAGTGTGTCTTTCTCATAAAGCTTCGTGGGTTGCATTGAGGGAGACGTGCGGTTCTAGCAAGAAGCTAAATAAGCACTTGTGCAAAAAAGTGCTTATCTTCGCAAGACAGCTCGTCGAGTGTGAAGCAACGTCCCGTTTTGGTCTAACAGTGCTTAGATCATTTTAAGGAAGTCCTTTCCTATGGAGAACAGAACTATGTCTGTGCGTTTGACACGAAAGAAAGGTTCTAATGGGGCTAAGAGGGAACAGAGACTTTACAGACAACCATGTCTTTCTCAGAAAGCGTTGCCTGTTTCTTTGAAGGAAACTTAGGCGAGAAACCACCTTCAAGAGATTGGGCTTATCTTTCAATGTTTCAAGTGTATGGGCACCCTCCTTTCACGCCGACCAAGGCTTCCCACTGTTTAGAGGAAGGGCTCTGCTGGCAAAAAAAACGCATTTGCATTTCTGCAGGAAAGCTTAGAAAACAGGGTTAAGAGGGAAGCGACAACTCTAGAGTAACATGTGTCGTTCTCAGAAATCTGTTTTGGGAAGGCCAACCGACATTGGACAGAATGTGCTTTCCCTTCAAGTGGAGTGTGAGGGACGCTCGCTCTTTTTCAATTCCTATGGTGCTTTGGGTAGTTTCGAGACTTTGCTTTTCTTCAGAGAGAGCAATAAGTATGTGCGCTTACAGAGCTGGGACCCGAAAACAGAAACGACACGCGTGTCGTCGTCAGAATGTTTCCTTGGGGGCGGGGGAAACCTACAAAATTCTGTAAAGAAGCTCGTTCCACGTTCAAACGAACAAAGTTATCGTTCAAAGGAAAGCCAACAAAGGATGGGAGACCGCTCCTTGGTCTGCTACCAATGCTTTGAAATCTTTGAAGAGAGGGCATCTCTTTGGAGAAAAGTAAGTGCGTACTATTTTTTTTTTTCACTTTTGGAGCCGTTAACTGTTGGAGAGACACTTTCACGTAACCTGCATGGTTCTCAGAAAGCAATCAGGATGCTATTTCACTCTCAAGAGAATGTGCTTGTCTTCAACTACAGCATACAGAGTCGAGCGGAACGCTTTCGAGAAAGTGCTCTTCTTTAGCGAGCAACGCATATGCGTTTTTCAGGTAAGCCTATGGAGTGTTGTTAACTGTGACTCGAAAACTGAAGAGTAACCCGTGTCTTTCTCAGAAATCTTGGAGGGAATCTCACAAGTCTTTTATGAATCGGAATACAATCACTTTCAAAAGAATGGGCTTACCTTTCAAAGTACAACAAGAGAGCTGAGGGGAACACACCGCTCCACTTCCAGCAATGCTTTTGAACACATCGAAGGAAGTGCTTCTCCTTAGTGATCAATAAATGTGCTTCTCATTTCATTCAAATTCCAGCTTTAAGGGTGCATAGGAGAACTCCCTTTACGTCTAACAGTGCTTTGAATCATTTAAAGAAAGCGACCCTCTTTCGAGAGAAATGGGGTATGTGCGTTTTCCACATAAGACTAGGGTAGGACACGGAAAAGTAAAGTGTGTCTTTCTCATAAAGCTTCGTGGGTTGCATTGAGGGAGACGTGCGGTTCTAGCAAGAAGCTAAATAAGCACTTGTGCAAAAAAGTGCTTATCTTCGCAAGACAGCTCGTCGAGTGTGAAGCAACGTCCCGTTTTGGTCTAACAGTGCTTAGATCATTTTAAGGAAGTCCTTTCCTATGGAGAACAGAACTATGTCTGTGCGTTTGACACGAAAGAAAGGTTCTAATGGGGCTAAGAGGGAAGAGAGACTTTACAGACAACCATGTCTTTCTCAGAAAGCGTTGCCTGTTTCTTTGAAGGAAACTTAGGCGAGAAACCACCTTCAAGAGATTGGGCTTATCTTTCAATGTTTCAAGTGTATGGGCACCCTCTGTTCACGCCGACCAAGTCTTCCCACTGTTTAGAGGAAGGGCTCTGCTGGCGAAAAAAACGCATTTGCATTTCTGCAGGAAAGCTTAGAAAACAGGGTTAAGAGGGAAGCGACAACTCTAGAGTAACATGTGTCGTTCTCAGAAATCTGTTTTGGGAAGGCCAACCGACATTGGACAGAATGTGCTTTCCCTTCAAGTGGAGTGTGAGGGACGCTCGCTCTTTTTCAATTCCTATGGTGCTTTGGGTAGTTTCGAGACTTTGCTTTTCTTCAGAGAGAGCAATAAGTATGTGCGCTTACAGAGCTGGGACCCGAAAACAGAAACGACACGCGTGTCGTCGTCAGAATGTTTCCTTGGGGGCGGGGGAAACCTACAAAATTCTGTAAAGAAGCTCGTTCCACGTTCAAACGAACAAAGTTATCGTTCAAAGGAAAGCCAACAAAGGATGGGAGACCGCTCCTTGGTCTGCTACCAATGCTTTGAAATCTTTGAAGAGAGGGCATCTCTTTGGAGAAAAGTAAGTGCGTACTATTTTTTTTTTCACTTTTGGAGCCGTTAACTGTTGGAGAGACACTTTCACGTAACCTGCATGGTTCTCAGAAAGCAATCAGGATGCTATTTCACTCTCAAGAGAATGTGCTTGTCTTCAACTACAGCATACAGAGTCGAGCGGAACGCTTTCGAGAAAGTGCTCTTCTTTAGCGAGCAACGCATATGCGTTTTTCAGGTAAGCCTATGGAGTGTTGTTAACTGTGACTCGAAAACTGAAGAGTAACCCGTGTCTTTCTCAGAAATCTTGGAGGGAATCTCACAAGTCTTTTATGAATCGGAATACAATCACTTCCAAAAGAATGGGCTTACCTTTCAAAGTACAACAAGAGAGCTGAGGGGAACACACCGCTCCACTTCCAGCAATGCTTTTGAACACATCGAAGGAAGTGCTTCTCCTTAGTGATCAATAAATGTGCTTCTCATTTCATTCAAATTCCAGCTTTAAGGGTGCATAGGAGAACTCCCTTTACGTCTAACAGTGCTTTGAATGGTTTAAAGAAAGCGACCCTCTTTCGAGAGAAATGGGGTATGTGCGTTTTCCACATAAGACTAGGGTAGGACACGGAAAAGTAAAGTGTGTCTTTCTCATAAAGCTTCGTGGGTTGCATTGAGGGAGACGTGCGGTTCTAGCAAGAAGCTAAATAAGCACTCGTGCAAGAAAGTGCTTATCTTCGCAAGACAGCTCATCGAGTGTGAAGCAACGTCCCGTTTTGGTCTAACAGTGCTTAGATCATTTTAAGGAAGTCCTTTCCTATGGAGAACAGAACTATGTCTGTGCGTTTGACACGAAAGAAAGGTTCTAATGGGGCTAAGAGGGAAGAGAGACTTTACAGACAACCATGTCTTTCTCAGAAAGCATTGCCTGTTTCTTTGAAGGAAACTTAGGCGAGAAACCACCTTCAAGAGATTGGGCTTATCTTTCAATGTTTCAAGTGTATGGGCACCCTCCTTTCACACCTACCAAGGCTTCCCACTGTTTAGAGGAAGGGCTCTGCTGGCTAAAGAAACGCATTTGCATTTCTGCAGGAAAGCTTAGAAAACAGGGTTAAGAGGGAAGCGACAACTCTAGAGTAACATGTGTCGTTCTCAGAAATCTGTTTTGGGAAGGCCAACCGACATTGGACAGAATGTGCTTTCCCTTCAAGTGGAGTGTGAGGGACGCTCGCTCTTTTTCAATTCCTATGGTGCTTTGGGTAGTTTCGAGACTTTGCTTTTCTTCAGAGAGAGCAATAAGTATGTGCGCTTACAGAGCTGGGACCCGAAAACAGAAACGACACGCGTGTCGTCGTCAGAATGTTTCCTTGGGGGCGGGGGAAACCTACAAAATTCTGTAAAGAAGCTCGTTCCACGTTCAAACGAACAAAGTTATCGTTCAAAGGAAAGCCAACAAAGGATGGGAGACCGCTCCTTGGTCTGCTACCAATGCTTTGAAATCTTTGAAGAGAGGGCATCTCTTTGGAGAAAAGTAAGTGCGTACTATTTTTTTTTCACTTTTAGAGCCGTTAACTGTTGGAGAGACACTTTCACGTAACCTGCATGGTTCTCAGAAAGCAATCAGGATGCTATTTCACTCTCAAGAGAATGTGCTTGTCTTCAACTACAGCATACAGAGTCGAGCAGAACGCTTTCGAGAAAGTGCTCTTCTTTAGCGAGCAACGCATATGCGTTTTTCAGGTAAGCCTATGGAGTGTTGTTAACTGTGACTCGAAAACTGAAGAGTA
The DNA here is from genome assembly GCF_018167655.1 of Microtus oregoni. Taxonomy (NCBI): domain Eukaryota; kingdom Metazoa; phylum Chordata; class Mammalia; order Rodentia; family Cricetidae; genus Microtus; species Microtus oregoni. The sequence continues at coordinate 1,660,819 of NW_024544742.1, read as the reverse complement.
ACCCGTGTCTTTCTCAGAAATCTTGGAGGGAATCTCACAAGTCTTTTATGAATCGGAATACAATCACTTCCAAAAGAATGGGCTTACCTTTCAAAGTACAACAAGAGAGCTGAGGGGAACACACCGCTCCACTTCCAGCAATGCTTTTGAACACATCGAAGGAAGTGCTTCTCCTTAGTGATCAATAAATGTGCTTCTCATTTCATTCAAATTCCAGCTTTAAGGGTGCATAGGAGAACTCCCTTTACGTCTAACAGTGCTTTGAATGGTTTAAAGAAAGCGACCCTCTTTCGAGAGAAATGGGGTATGTGCGTTTTCCACATAAGACTAGGGTAGGACACGGAAAAGTAAAGTGTGTCTTTCTCATAAAGCTTCGTGGGTTGCATTGAGGGAGACGTGCGGTTCTAGCAAGAAGCTAAATAAGCACTCGTGCAAGAAAGTGCTTATCTTCGCAAGACAGCTCATCGAGTGTGAAGCAACGTCCCGTTTTGGTCTAACAGTGCTTAGATCATTTTAAGGAAGTCCTTTCCTATGGAGAACAGAACTATGTCTGTGCGTTTGACACGAAAGAAAGGTTCTAATGGGGCTAAGAGGGAAGAGAGACTTTACAGACAACCATGTCTTTCTCAGAAAGCATTGCCTGTTTCTTTGAAGGAAACTTAGGCGAGAAACCACCTTCAAGAGATTGGGCTTATCTTTCAATGTTTCAAGTGTATGGGCACCCTCTGTTCACGCCGACCAAGTCTTCCCACTGTTTAGAGGAAGGGCTCTGCTGGCGAAAAAAACGCATTTGCATTTCTGCAGGAAAGCTTAGAAAACAGGGTTAAGAGGGAAGCGACAACTCTAGAGTAACATGTGTCGTTCTCAGAAATCTGTTTTGGGAAGGCCAACCGACATTGGACAGAATGTGCTTTCCCTTCAAGTGGAGTGTGAGGGACGCTCGCTCTTTTTCAATTCCTATGGTGCTTTGGGTAGTTTCGAGACTTTGTTTTTCTTCAGAGAGAGCAATAAGTATGTGCGCTTACAGAGCTGGGACCCGAAAACAGAAACGACACGCGTGTCGTCGTCAGAATGTTTCCTTGGGGGCGGGGGAAACCTACAAAATTCTGTAAAGAAGCTCGTTCCACGTTCAAACGAACAAAGTTATCGTTCAAAGGAAAGCCAACAAAGGATGGGAGACCGCTCCTTGGTCTGCTACCAATGCTTTGAAATCTTTGAAGAGAGGGCATCTCTTTGGAGAAAAGTAAGTGCGTACTATTTTTTTTTTCACTTTTGGAGCCGTTAACTGTTGGAGAGACACTTTCACGTAACCTGCATGGTTCTCAGAAAGCAATCAGGATGCTATTTCACTCTCAAGAGAATGTGCTTGTCTTCAACTACAGCATACAGAGTCGAGCGGAATGCTTTCGAGAAAGTGCTCTTCTTTAGCGAGCAATGCATATGCGTTTTTCAGGTAAGCCTATGGAGTGTTGTTAACTGTGACTCGAAAACTGAAGAGTAACCCGTGTCTTTCTCAGAAATCTTGGAGGGAATCTCACAAGTCTTTTACGAATCGGAATACAATCACTTCCAAAAGAATGGGCTTACCTTTCAAAGTACAACAAGAGAGCTGAGGGGAACACACCTCTCCACTTCCAGCAATGCTTTTGAACACATCGAAGGAAGTGCTTCTCCTTAGTGATCAATAAATGTGCTTCTCATTTCATTCAAATTCCAGCTTTAAGGGTGCATAGAACTCCCTTTACGTCTAACAGTGCTTTGAATGGTTTAAAGAAAGCGACCCTCTTTTGAGAGAAATGGGGTATGTGCGTTTTCCACATAAGACTAGGGTAGGACACGGAAAAGTAAAGTGTGTCTTTCTCATAAAGCTTCGTGGGTTGCATTGAGGGAGACGTGCGGTTCTAGCAAGAAGCTAAATAAGCACTTGTGCAAGAAAGTGCTTATCTTCGCAAGACAGCTCGTCGAGTGTGAAGCAACGTCCCGTTTGGGTCTAACAGTGCTTAGATCATTTTAAGGAAGTCCTTTCCTATGGAGAACAGAACTATGTCTGTGCGTTTGACACGAAAGAAAGGTTCTAATGGGGCTAAGAGGGAAGAGAGACTTTACAGACAACCATGTCTTTCTCAGAAAGCGTTGCCTGTTTCTTTGAAGGAAACTTAGGCGAGAAACCACCTTCAAGAGATTGGGCTTATCTTTCAATGTTTCAAGTGTATGGGCACCCTCCATTCAAGCCGACCAAGGCTTCCCACTGTTTAGAGGAAGGGCTCTGCTGGCGAAAAAAACGCATTTGCATTTCTGCAGGAAAGCTTAGAAAACAGGGTTAAGAGGGAAGCGACAACTCTAGAGTAACATGTATCGTTCTCAGAAATCTGTTTTGGGAAGGCCAACCGACATTGGACAGAATGTGCTTTCCCTTCAAGTGGAGTGTGAGGGACGCTCGCTCTTTTTCAATTCCTATGGTGCTTTGGGTAGTTTCGAGACTTTGCTTTTCTTCAGAGAGAGCAATAAGTATGTGCGCTTACAGAGCTGGGACCCGAAAACAGAAACGACACGCGTGTCGTCGTCAGAATGTTTCCTTGGGGGCAGGGGAAACCTACAAAATTCTGTAAAGAAGCTCGTTCCACGTTCAAACGAACAAAGTTATCGTTCAAAGGAAAGCCAACAAAGGATGGGAGACCGCTCCTTGGTCTGCTACCAATGCTTTGAAATCTTTGAAGAGAGGGCATCTCTTTGGAGAAAAGTAAGTGCATACTATTTTTTTTTCACTTTTAGAGCCGTTAACTGTTGGAGAGACACTTTCACGTAACCTGCATGGTTCTCAGAAAGCAATCAGGATGCTATTTCACTCTCAAGAGAATGTGCTTGTCTTCAACTACAGCATACAGAGTCGAGCGGAACGCTTTCGGGAAAGTGCTCTTCTTTAGCGAGCAACGCATATGCGTTTTTCAGGTAAGCCTATGGAGTGTTGTTAACTGTGACTCGAAAACTGAAGAGTAACCCGTGTCTTTCTCAGAAATCTTGGAGGGAATCTCACAAGTCTTTTATGAATCGGAATACAATCACTTCCAAAAGAATGGGCTTACCTTTCAAAGTACAACAAGAGAGCTGAGGGGAACACACCGCTCCACTTCCAGCAATGCTTTTGAACACATCGAAGGAAGTGCTTCTCCTTAGTGATCAATAAATGTGCTTCTCATTTCATTCAAATTCCAGCTTTAAGGGTGCATAGGAGAACTCCCTTTACGTCTAACAGTGCTTTGAATGGTTTAAAGAATGCGACCCTCATTCGAGAGAAATGGGGTATGTGCGTTTTCCACATAAGACTAGGGTAGGACACGGAAAAGTAAAGTGTGTCTTTCTCATAAAGCTTCGTGGGTTGCATTGAGGGAGACGTGAGGTTCTAGCAAGAAGCTAAATAAGCACTTGTGCAAGAAAGTGCTTATCTTCGCAAGACAGCTCGTCGAGTGTGAAGTAACGTCCCGTTTTGGTCTAACAGTGCTTAGATCATTTTTAAGGAAGTCCTTTCCTATGGAGAACAGAACTATGTCTGTGCGTTTGACACGAAAGAAAGGTTCTAATGGGGCTAAGAGGGAAGAGAGACTTTACAGACAACCATGTCTTTCTCAGAAAGCGTTGCCTGTTTCTTTGAAGGAAACTTAGGCGAGAAACCACCTTCAAGAGATTGGGCTTATCTTTCAATGTTTCAAGTGTATGGGCACCCTCCGTTCACGCCGACCAAGGCTTCCCACTGTTTAGAGGAAGGGCTCTGCTGGCGAAAAAAACGCATTTGCATTTCTGCAGGAAAGCTTAGAAAACAGGGTTAAGAGGGAAGCGACAACTCTAGAGTAACATGTGTCGTTCTCAGAAATCTGTTTTGGGAAGGCCAACCGACATTGGACAGAATGTGCTTTCCCTTCAAGTGGAGTGTGAGGGACGCTCGCTCTTTTTCAATTCCTATGGTGCTTTGGGTAGTTTCGAGACTTTGCTTTTCTTCAGAGAGAGCAATAAGTATGTGCGCTTACAGAGCTGGGACCCGAAAACAGAAACGACACGCGTGTCGTCGTCAGAATGTTTCCTTGGGGGCGGGGGAAACCTACAAAATTCTGTAAAGAAGCTCGTTCCACGTTCAAACGAACAAAGTTATCGTTCAAAGGAAAGCCAACAAAGGATGGGAGACCGCTCCTTGGTCTGCTACCAATGCTTTGAAATCTTTGAAGAGAGGGCATCTCTTTGGAGAAAAGTAAGTGCGTACTATTTTTTTTTCACTTTTGGAGCCGTTAACTGTTGGAGAGACACTTTCACGTAACCTGCATGGTTCTCAGAAAGCAATCAGGATGCTATTTCACTCTCAAGAGAATGTGCTTGTCTTCAACTACAGCATACAGAGTCGAGCGGAACGCTTTCGAGAAAGTGCTCTTCTTTAGCGAGCAACGCATATGCGTTTTTCAGGTAAGCCTATGGAGTGTTGTTAACTGTGACTCGAAAACTGAAGAGTAACCCGTGTCTTTCTCAGAAATCTTGGAGGGAATCTCACAAGTCTTTTACGAATCGGAATAGAATCACTTCCAAAAGAATGGGCTTACCTTTCAAAGTACAACAAGAGAGCTGAGAGAAACACACCTCTCCACTTCCAGCAATGCTTTTGAACACATCGAAGGAAGTGCTTCTCCTTAGTGATCAATAAATGTGCTTCTCATTTCATTCAAATTCCAGCTTTAAGGGTGCATAGGAGAACTCCCTTTACGTCTAACAGTGCTTTGAATGGTTTAAAGAAAGCGACCCTCTTTCGAGAGAAATGGGGTATGTGCGTTTTCCACATAAGACTAGGGTAGGACACGGAAAAGTAAAGTGTGTCTTTCTCATAAAGCTTCGTGGGTTGCATTGAGGGAGACGTGCGGTTCTAGCAAGAAGCTAAATAAGCACTTGTGCAAGAAAGTGCTTATCTTCGCAAGACAGCTCGTCGAGTGTGAAGCAACGTCCCGTTTTGGTCTAACAGTGCTTAGATCATTTTAAGGAAGTCCTTTCCTATGGAGAACAGAACTATGTCTGTGCGTTTGACACGAAAGAAAGGTTCTAATGGGGCTAAGAGGGAAGAGAGACTTTACAGACAACCATGTCTTTCTCAGAAAGCGTTGCCTGTTTCTTTGAAGGAAACTTAGGCGAGAAACCACCTTCAAGAGATTGGGCTTATCTTTCAATGTTTCAAGTGTATGGGCACCCTCTGTTCCTGCTGACCAAGGCTTCCCACTGTTTAGAGGAAGGGCTCTGCTGGTGAAAAAAACGCATTTGCATTTCTGCAGGAAAGCTTAGAAAACAGGGTTAAGAGGGAAGCGACAACTCTAGAGTAACATGTGTCATTCTCAGAAATCTGTTTTGGGAAGGCCAACCGACATTGGACAGAATGTGCTTTCCCTTCAAGTGGAGTGTGAGGGACGCTCGCTCTTTTTCAATTCCTATGGTGCTTTGGGTAGTTTCGAGACTTTGCTTTTCTTCAGAGAGAGCAATAAGTATGTGCGCTTACAGAGCTGGGACCCGAAAACAGGAACGACACGCGTGTCGTCGTCAGAATGTTTCCTTGGGGGCGGGGGAAACCTACACAATTCTGAAAAGAAGCTCATTCCACGTTCAAACGAACAAAGTTATCGTTCAAAGGAAAGCCAACAAAGGATGGGAGACCGCTCCTTGGTCTGCTACCAATGCTTTGAAATCTTTGAAGAGAGGGCATCTCTTTGGAGAAAAGTAAGTGCATACTATTTTTTTTCACTTTTAGAGCCGTTAACTGTTGGAGAGACACTTTCACGTAACCTGCATGGTTCTCAGAAAGCAATCAGGATGCTATTTCACTCTCAAGAGAATGTGCTTGTCTTCAACTACAGCATACAGAGTCGAGCGGAACGCTTTCGAGAAAGTGCTCTTCTTTAGCGAGCAACGCATATGCGTTTTTCAGGTAAGCCTATGGAGTGTTGTTAACTGTGACTCGAAAACTGAAGAGTAACCCGTGTCTCAGAAATCTTGGAGGGAATCTCACAAGTCTTTTACGAATCGGAATACAATCACTTCCAAAAGAATGGGCTTACCTTTCAAAGTACAACAAGAGAGCTGAGGGGAACACACCTCTCCACTTCCAGCAATGCTTTTGAACACATCGAAGGAAGTGCTTCTCCTTAGTGATCAATAAATGTGCTTCTCATTTCATTCAAATTCCAGCTTTAAGGGTGCATAGAACTCCCTTTACGTCTAACAGTGCTTTGAATGGTTTAAAGAAAGCGACCCTCTTTTGAGAGAAATGGGGTATGTGCGTTTTCCACATAAGACTAGGGTAGGACACGGAAAAGTAAAGTGTGTCTTTCTCATAAAGCTTCGTGGGTTGCATTGAGGGAGACGTGCGGTTCTAGCAAGAAGCTAAATAAGCACTTGTGCAAGAAAGTGCTTATCTTCGCAAGACAGCTCGTCGAGTGTGAAGCAACGTCCCGTTTTGGTCTAACAGTGCTTAGATCATTTTAAGGAAGTCCTTTCCTATGGAGAACAGAACTATGTCTGTGCGTTTGACACGAAAGAAAGGTTCTAATGGGGCTAAGAGGGAAGAGAGACTTTACAGACAACCATGTCTTTCTCAGAAAGCGTTGCCTGTTTCTTTGAAGGAAACTTAGGCGAGAAACCACCTTCAAGAGATTGGGCTTATCTTTCAATGTTTCAAGTGTATGGGCACCCTCCTTTCACGCCTACCAAGTCTTCCCACTGTTTAGAGGAAGGGCTCTGCTGGCAAAAGAAACGCATTTGCATTTCTGCAGGAAAGCTTAGAAAACAGGGTTAAGAGGGAAGCGACAACTCTAGAGTAAGGTGTGTCGTTCTCAGAAATCTGTTTTCGGAAGGCCAACCGACATTGGACAGAATATGCTTTCCCTTCAAGTGGAGTGTGAGGGACGCTCGCTCTTTTTCAATTCCTATGGTGCTTTGGGTAGTTTCGAGACTTTGCTTTTCTTCAGAGAGAGCAATAAGTATGTGCGCTTACAGAGCTGGGACCTGAAAACAGGAACGACAGGCGTGTCCTCGTCAGAATGTTTCCTTGGGGGCGGGGGAAACCTACAAAATTCTGTAAAGAAGCTCGTTCCACGTTCAAACGAACAAAGTTATCGTTCAAAGGAAAGCCAACAAAGGATGGGAGACCGCTCCTTGGTCTGCTACCAATGCTTTGAAATCTTTGAAGAGAGGGCATCTCTTTGGAGAAAAGTAAGTGCGTACTATTTTTTTTTTCACTTTTAGAGCCGTTAACTGTTGGAGAGACACTTTCACGTAACCTGCATGGTTCTCAGAAAGCAATCAGGATGCTATTTCACTCTCAAGAGAATGTGCTTGTCTTCAACTACAGCATACAGAGTCGAGCGGAACGCTTTCGAGAAAGTGCTCTTCTATAGCGAGCAATGCATATGCGTTTTTCAGGTAAGCCTATGGAGTGTTGTTAACTGTGACTTGAAAACTGAAGAGTAACCCGTGTCTTTCTCAGAAATCTTGGAGGGAATCTCACAAGTCTTTTACGAATCGGAATAGAATCACTTCCAAAAGAATGGGCTTACCTTTCAAAGTACAACAAGAGAGCTGAGGGGAACACACCTCTCCACTTCCAGCAATGCTTTTGAACACATCGAAGGAAGTGCTTCTCCTTAGTGATCAATAAATGTGCTTCTCATTTCATTCAAATTCCAGCTTTAAGGGTGCATAGAACTCCCTTTACGTCTAACAGTGCTTTGAATGGTTTAAAGAAAGCGACCCTCTTTTGAGAGAAATGGGGTATGTGCGTTTTCCACATAAGACTAGGGTAGGACACGGAAAAGTAAAGTGTGTCTTTCTCATAAAGCTTCGTGGGTTGCATTGAGGGAGACGTGCGGTTCTAGCAAGAAGCTAAATAAGCACTTGTGCAAGAAAGTGCTTATCTTCGCAAGACAGCTCGTCGAGTGTGAAGCAACGTCCCGTTTTGGTCTAACAGTGCTTAGATCATTTTAAGGAAGTCCTTTCCTATGGAGAACAGAACTATGTCTGTGCGTTTGACACGAAAGAAAGGTTCTAATGGGGCTAAGAGGGAAGAGAGACTTTACAGACAACCATGTCTTTCTCAGAAAGCGTTGCCTGTTTCTTTGAAGGAAACTTAGGCGAGAAACCACCTTCAAGAGATTGGGCTTATCTTTCAATGTTTCAAGTGTATGGGCACCCTCCTTTCACGCCTACCAAGGCTTCCCACTGTTTAGAGGAAGGGCTCTGCTGGCAAAAGAAACGCATTTGCATTTCTGCAGGAAAGCTTAGAAAACAGGGTTAAGAGGGAAGCGACAACTCTAGAGTAACGTGTGTCGTTCTCAGAAATCTGTTTTGGGAAGGCCAACCGACATTGGACAGAATGTGCTTTCCCTTCAAGTGGAGTGTGAGGGACGCTCGCTCTTTTTCAATTCCTATGGTGCTTTGGGTAGTTTCGAGACTTTGCTTTTCTTCAGAGAGAGCAATAAGTATGTGCGCTTACAGAGCTGGGACCCGAAAACAGGAACGACATGCTTGTCGTCGTCAGAATGTTTCCTTGGGGGCGGGGGAAACCTACAAAATTCTGAAAAGAAGCTCATTCCACGTTCAAACGAACAAAGTTATCGTTCAAAGGAAAGCCAACAAAGGATGGGAGACCGCTCCTTGGTCTGCTACCAATGCTTTGAAATCTTTGAAGAGAGGGCATCTCTTTGGAGAAAAGTAAGTGCATACTATTTTTTTTCACTTTTAGAGCCGTTAACTGTTGGAGAGACACTTTCACGTAACCTGCATGGTTCTCAGAAAGCAATCAGGATGCTATTTCACTCTCAAGAGAATGTGCTTGTCTTCAACTACAGCATACAGAGTCGAGCGGAACGCTTTCGAGAAAGTGCTCTTCTTTAGCGAGCAACGCATATGCGTTTTTCAGGTAAGCCTATGGAGTGTTGTTAACTGTGACTCGAAAACTGAAGAGTAACCCGTGTCTCAGAAATCTTGGAGGGAATCTCACAAGTCTTTTACGAATCGGAATACAATCACTTCCAAAAGAATGGGCTTACCTTTCAAAGTACAACAAGAGAGCTGAGGGGAACACACCTCTCCACTTCCAGCAATGCTTTTGAACACATCGAAGGAAGTGCTTCTCCTTAGTGATCAATAAATGTGCTTCTCATTTCATTCAAATTCCAGCTTTAAGGGTGCATAGAACTCCCTTTACGTCTAACAGTGCTTTGAATGGTTTAAAGAAAGCGACCCTCTTTTGAGAGAAATGGGGTATGTGCGTTTTCCACATAAGACTAGGGTAGGACACGGAAAAGTAAAGTGTGTCTTTCTCATAAAGCTTCGTGGGTTGCATTGAGGGAGACGTGCGGTTCTAGCAAGAAGCTAAATAAGCACTTGTGCAAGAAAGTGCTTATCTTCACAAGACAGCTCGTCGAGTGTGAAGCAACGTCCCGTTTGGGTCTAACAGTGCTTAGATCATTTTAAGGAAGTCCTTTCCTATGGAGAACAGAACTATGTCTGTGCGTTTGACACGAAAGAAAGGTTCTAATGGGGCTAAGAGGGAAGAGAGACTTTACAGACAACCATGTCTTTCTCAGAAAGCATTGCCTGTTTCTTTGAAGGAAACTTAGGCGAGAAACCACCTTCAAGAGATTGGGCTTATCTTTCAATGTTTCAAGTGTATGGGCACCCTCTGTTCACGCCTACCAAGTCTTCCCACTGTGTAGAGGAAGGGCTCTGCTGGCGAAAAAAACGCATTTGCATTTCTGCAGGAAAGCTTAGAAAACAGGGTTAAGAGGGAAGCGACAACTCTAGAGTAACATGTGTCGTTCTCAGAAATCTGTTTTGGGAAGGCCAACCGACATTGGACAGAATGTGCTTTCCCTTCAAGTGGAGTGTGAGGGACGCTCGCTCTTTTTCAATTCCTATGGTGCTTTGGGTAGTTTCGAGACTTTGCTTTTCTTCAGAGAGAGCAATAAGTATGTGCGCTTACAGAGCTGGGACCCGAAAACAGAAACGACACGCGTGTCGTCGTCAGAATGTTTCCTTGGGGGCGGGGGAAACCTACAAAATTCTGTAAAGAAGCTCGTTCCACGTTCAAACGAACAAAGTTATCGTTCAAAGGAAAGCCAACAAAGGATGGGAGACCGCTCCTTGGTCTGCTACCAATGCTTTGAAATCTTTGAAGAGAGGGCATCTCTTTGGAGAAAAGTAAGTGCGTACTATTTTTTTTTTCACTTTTGGAGCCGTTAACTGTTGGAGAGACACTTTCACGTAACCTGCATGGTTCTCAGAAAGCAATCAGGATGCTATTTCACTCTCAAGAGAATGTGCTTGTCTTCAACTACAGCATACAGAGTCGAGCGGAACGCTTTCGAGAAAGTGCTCTTCTTTAGCGAGCAACGCATATGCGTTTTTCAGGTAAGCCTATGGAGTGTTGTTAACTGTGACTCGAAAACGGAAGAGTAACCCGTGTCTTTCTCAGAAATCTTGGAGGGAATCTCACAAGTCTTTTATGAATCGGAATACAATCACTTCCAAAAGAATGGGTTTACCTTTCAAAGTACAACAAGAGAGCTGAGGGGAACACACCGCTCCACTTCCAGCAATGCTTTTGAACACATCGAAGGAAGTGCTTCTCCTTAGTGATCAATAAATGTGCTTCTCATTTCATTCAAATTCCAGCTTTAAGGGTGCATAGGAGAACTCCCTTTACGTCTAACAGTGCTTTGAATGGTTTAAAGAAAGCGACCCTCTTTCGAGAGAAATGGGGTATGTGCGTTTTCCACATAAGACTAGGGTAGGACACGGAAAAGTAAAGTGTGTCTTTCTCATAAAGCTTCGTGGGTTGTATTGAGGGTTACGTGCGGTTCTAGCAAGAAGCTACATAAGCACTTGTGCAAGAAAGTGCTTATCTTCGCAAGACAGCTCGTCGAGTGTGAAGCAAAGTCCCATTTGGTCTAACAGTGCTTAGATCATTTTAAGGAAGTCCTTTCATATGGAGAACAGAACTATGTCTGTGCGTTTGACACGAAAGAAAGGTTCTAATGGGGCTAAGAGGGAAGAGAGACTTTACAGACAACCATGTCTTTCTCAGAAAGCGTTGCCTGTTTCTTTGAAGGAAACTTAGGCGAGAAACCACCTTCAAGAGATTGGGCTTATCTTTCAATGTTTCAAGTGTATGGGCACCCTCCATTCAAGCCGACCAAGGCTTCCCACTGTTTAGAGGAAGGGCTCTGCTGGCGAAAAAAACGCATTTGCATTTCTGCAGGAAAGCTTAGAAAACAGGGTTAAGAGGGAAGCGACAACTCTAGAGTAACGTGTGTCGTTTTCAGAAATCTGTTTTGGGAAGGCCAACCGACATTGGACAGAATGTGCTTTCCCTTCAAGTGGAGTGTGAGGGACGCTCGCTCTTTTTCAATTCCTATGGTGCTTTGGGTAGTTTCGAGACTTTGCTTTTCTTCAGAGAGAGCAATAAGTATGTGCGCTTACAGAGCTGGGACCCGAAAACAGAAACGACACGCGTGTCGTCGTCAGAATGTTTCCTTGGGGGCAGGGGAAACCTACAAAATTCTGTAAAGAAGCTCGTTCCACGTTCAAACGAACAAAGTTATCGTTCAAAGGAAAGCCAACAAAGGATGGGAGACCGCTCCTTGGTCTGCTACCAATGCTTTGAAATCTTTGAAGAGAGGGCATCTCTTTGGAGAAAAGTAAGTGCATACTATTTTTTTTTCACTTTTAGAGCCGTTAACTGTTGGAGAGACACTTTCACGTAACCTGCATGGTTCTCAGAAAGTAATCAGGATGCTATTTCACTCTCAAGAGAATGTGCTTGTCTTCAACTACAGCATACAGAGTCGAGCGGAACGCTTTCGGGAAAGTGCTCTTCTTTAGCGAGCAACGCATATGCGTTTTTCAGGTAAGCCTATGGAGTGTTGTTAACTGTGACTCGAAAACTGAAGAGTAACCCGTGTCTTTCTCAGAAATCTTGGAGGGAATCTCACAAGTCTTTTATGAATCGGAATACAATCACTTCCAAAAGAATGGGTTTACCTTTCAAAGTACAACAAGAGAGCTGAGGGGAACACACCGCTCCACTTCCAGCAATGCTTTTGAACACATCGAAGGAAGTGCTTCTCCTTAGTGATCAATAAATGTGCTTCTCATTTCATTCAAATTCCAGCTTTAAGGGTGCATAGGAGAACTCCCTTTACGTCTAACAGTGCTTTGAATGGTTTAAAGAAAGCGACCCTCTTTCGAGAGAAATGGGGTATGTGCGTTTTCCTAATAAGACTAGGGTAGGACACGGAAAAGTAAAGTGTGTCTTTCTCATAAAGCTTCGTGGGTTGTATTGAGGGTTACGTGCGGTTCTAGCAAGAAGCTCCATAAGCACTTGTGCAAGAAAGTGCTTATCTTCGCAAGACAGCTCGTCGAGTGTGAAGCAAAGTCCCATTTGGTCTAACAGTGCTTAGATCATTTTAAGGAAGTCCTTTCATATGGAGAACAGAACTATGTCTGTGCGTTTGACACGAAAGAAAGGTTCTAATGGGGCTAAGAGGGAAGAGAGACTTTACAGACAACCATGTCTTTCTCAGAAAGCGTTGCCTGTTTCTTTGAAGGAAACTTAGGCGAGAAACCACCTTCAAGAGATTGGGCTTATCTTTCAATGTTTCAAGTGTATGGGCACCCTCCATTCAAGCCGACCAAGGCTTCCCACTGTTTAGAGGAAGGGCTCTGCTGGCGAAAAAAACGCATTTGCATTTCTGCAGGAAAGCTTAGAAAACAGGGTTAAGAGGGAAGCGACAACTCTAGAGTAACGTGTGTCGTTCTCAGAAATCTGTTTTGGGAAGGCCAACCGACATTGGACAGAATGTGCTTTCCCTTCAAGTGGAGTGTGAGGGACGCTCGCTCTTTTTCAATTCCTATGGTGCTTTGGGTAGTTTCGAGACTTTGCTTTTCTTCAGAGAGAGCAATAAGTATGTGCGCTTACAGAGCTGGGACCCGAAAACAGAAACGACACGCGTGTCGTCGTCAGAATGTTTCCTTGGGGGCAGGGGAAACCTACAAAATTCTGTAAAGAAGCTCGTTCCACGTTCAAACGAACAAAGTTATCGTTCAAAGGAAAGCCAACAAAGGATGGGAGACCGCTCCTTGGTCTGCTACCAATGCTTTGAAATCTTTGAAGAGAGGGCATCTCTTTGGAGAAAAGTAAGTGCATACTATTTTTTTTTCACTTTTAGAGCCGTTAACTGTTGGAGAGACACTTTCACGTAACCTGCATGGTTCTCAGAAAGTAATCAGGATGCTATTTCACTCTCAAGAGAATGTGCTTGTCTTCAACTACAGCATACAGAGTCGAGCGGAACGCTTTCGGGAAAGTGCTCTTCTTTAGCGAGCAACGCATATGCGTTTTTCAGGTAAGCCTATGGAGTGTTGTTAACTGTGACTCGAAAACTGAAGAGTAACCCGTGTCTTTCTCAGAAATCTTGGAGGGAATCTCACAAGTCTTTTATGAATCGGAATACAATCACTTCCAAAAGAATGGGCTTACCTTTCAAAGTACAACAAGAGAGCTGAGGGGAACACACCGCTCCACTTCCAGCAATGCTTTTGAACACATCGAAGGAAGTGCTTCTCCTTAGTGATCAATAAATGTGCTTCTCATTTCATTCAAATTCCAGCTTTAAGGGTGCATAGGAGAACTCCCTTTACGTCTAACAGTGCTTTGAATGGTTTAAAGAATGCGACCCTCATTCGAGAGAAATGGGGTATGTGCGTTTTCCACATAAGACTAGGGTAGGACACGGAAAAGTAAAGTGTGTCTTTCTCATAAAGCTTCGTGGGTTGCATAGAGGGAGACGTGAGGTTCTAGCAAGAAGCTAAATAAGCACTTGTGCAAGAAAGTGCTTATCTTCGCAAGACAGCTCGTCGAGTGTGAAGTAACGTCCCATTTTGGTCTAACAGTGCTTAGATCATTTTTAAGGAAGTCCTTTCCTATGGAGAACAGAACTATGTCTGTGCGTTTGACACGAAAGAAAGGTTCTAATGGGGCTAAGAGGGAAGAGAGACTTTACAGACAACCATGTCTTTCTCAGAAAGCGTTGCCTGTTTCTTTGAAGGAAACTTAGGCGAGAAACCACCTTCAAGAGATTGGGCTTATCTTTCAATGTTTCAAGTGTATGGGCACCCTCCGTTCACGCCGACCAAGGCTTCCCACTGTTTAGAGGAAGGGCTCTGCTGGCGAAAAAAAACGCATTTGCAGTTCTGCAGGAAAGCTTAGAAAACAGGGTTAAGAGGGAAGCGACAACTCTAGAGTAACATGTGTCGTTCTCAGAAATCTGTTTTGGGAAGGCCAACCGACATTGGACAGAATGTGCTTTCCCTTCAAGTGGAGTGTGAGGGATGCTCGCTCTTTTTCAATTCCTATGGTGCTTTGGGTAGTTTCGAGACTTTGCTTTTCTTCAGAGAGAGCAATAAGTATGTGCGCTTACAGAGCTGGGACCCGAAAACAGAAACGACACGCGTGTCGTCGTCAGAATGTTTCCTTGGGGGCGGGGGAAACCTACAAAATTCTGTAAAGAAGCTCGTTCCACGTTCAAACGAACAAAGTTATCGTTCAAAGGAAAGCCAACAAAGGATGGGAGACCGCTCCTTGGTCTGCTACCAATGCTTTGAAATCTTTGAAGAGAGGGCATCTCTTTGGAGAAAAGTAAGTGCGTACTATTTTTTTTTTCACTTTTGGAGCCGTTAACTGTTGGAGAGACACTTTCACGTAACCTGCATGGTTCTCAGAAAGCAATCAGGATGCTATTTCACTCTCAAGAGAATGTGCTTGTCTTCAACTACAGCATACAGAGTCGAGCGGAAGGCTTTCGAGAAAGTGCTCTTCTTTAGCGAGCAACGCATATGCGTTTTTCAGGTAAGCCTATGGAGTGTTGTTAACTGTGACTCGAAAACTGAAGAGTAACCCGTGTCTTTCTCAGAAATCTTGGAGGGAATCTCACAAGTCTTTTAAGAATCGGAATAGAATCACTTCCAAAAGAATGGGCTTACCTTTCAAAGTACAACAAGAGAGCTGAGGGGAACACACCGCTCCACTTCCAGCAATGCTTTTGAACACATCGAAGGAAGTGCTTCTCCTTAGTGATCAATAAATGTGCTTCTCATTTCATTCAAATTCCAGCTTTAAGGGTGCATAGGAGAACTCCCTTTACGTCTAACAGTGCTTTGAATGGTTTAAAGAAAGCGACCCTCTTTCGAGAGAAATGGGGTATGTGCGTTTTCCACATAAGACTAGGGTAGGACACGGAAAAGTAAAGTGTGTCTTTCTCATAAAGCTTCGTGGGTTGCATTGAGGGAGACGTGCGGTTCTAGCAAGAAGCTAAATAAGCACTTGTGCAAGAAAGTGCTTATCTTCGCAAGACAGCTCGTCGAGTGTGAAACAACGTCCCGTTTTGGTCTAACAGTGCTTAGATCATTTTAAGGAAGTCCTTTCCTATGGAGAACAGAACTATGTCTGTGCGTTTGACACGAAAGAAAGGTTCTAATGGGGCTAAGAGGGAAGAGAGACTTTACAGACAACCATGTCTTTCTCAGAAAGCTTTGCCTGTTTCGTTGAAGGAAACTTAGGCGAGAAACCACCTTCAAGAGATTGGGCTTATCTTTCAATGTTTCAAGTGTATGGGCACCCTCTGTTCACGCCGACCAAGTCTTCCCACTGTTTAGAGGAAGGGCTCTGCTGGCGAAAAAAACGCATTTGCATTTCTGCAGGAAAGCTTAGAAAACAGGGTTAAGAGGGAAGCGACAACTCTAGAGTAACATGTGTCGTTCTCAGAAATCTGTTTTGGGAAGGCCAACCGACATTGGACAGAATGTGCTTTCCCTTCAAGTGGAGTGTGAGGGACACTCGCTCTTTTTCAATTCCTATGGTGCTTTGGGTAGTTTCGAGACTTTGCTTTTCTTCAGAGAGAGCAATAAGTATGTGCGCTTACAGAGCTGGGACCCGAAAACAGAAACAACACGCGTGTCGTCGTCAGAATGTTTCCTTGGGGGCAGGGGAAACCTACAAAATTCTGTAAAGAAGCTCGTTCCACGTTCAAACGAACAAAGTTATCGTTCAAAGGAAAGCCAACAAAGGATGGGAGACCGCTCCTTGGTCTGCTACCAATGCTTTGAAATCTTTGAAGAGAGGGCATCTCTTTGGAGAAAAGTAAGTGCGTACTATTTTTTTTTCACTTTTGGAGCCGTTAACTGTTGGAGAGACACTTTCACGTAACCTGCATGGTTCTCAGAAAGCAATCAGGATGCTATTTCACTCTCAAGAGAATGTGCTTGTCTTCAACTACAGCATACAGAGTCGAGCGGAACGCTTTCGAGAAAGTGCTCTTCTTTAGCGAGCAACGCATATGCGTTTTTCAGGTAAGCCTATGGAGTGTTGTTAACTGTGACTCGAAAACTGAAGAGTAACCCGTGTCTTTCTCAGAAATCTTGGAGGGAATCTCACAAGTCTTTTATGAATCGGAATACAATCACTTCCAAAAGAATGGGCTTACCTTTCAAAGTACAACAAGAGAGCTGAGGGGAACACACCGCTCCACTTCCAGCAATGCTTTTGAACACATCGAAGGAAGTGCTTCTCCTTAGTGATCAATAAATGTGCTTCTCATTTCATTCAAATTCCAGCTTTAAGGGTGCATAGGAGAACTCCCTTTACGTCTAACAGTGCTTTGAATCATTTAAAGAAAGCGACCCTCTTTCGAGAGAAATGGGGTATGTGCGTTTTCCACATAAGACTAGGGTAGGACACGGAAAAGTAAAGTGTGTCTTTCTCATAAAGCTTCGTGGGTTGCATTGAGGGAGACGTGCGGTTCTAGCAAGAAGCTAAATAAGCACTCGTGCAAGAAAGTGCTTATCTTCGCAAGACAGCTCATCGAGTGTGAAGCAACGTCCCGTTTTGGTCTAACAGTGCTTAGATCATTTTAAGGAAGTCCTTTCCTATGGAGAACAGAACTATGTCTGTGCGTTTGACACGAAAGAAAGGTTCTAATGGGGCTAAGAGGGAAGAGAGACTTTACAGACAACCATGTCTTTCTCAGAAAGCATTGCCTGTTTCTTTGAAGGAAACTTAGGCGAGAAACCACCTTCAAGAGATTGGGCTTATCTTTCAATGTTTCAAGTGTATGGGCACCCTCTGTTCACGCCTACCAAGTCTTCCCACTGTGTAGAGGAAGGGCTCTGCTGGCGAAAAAAACGCATTTGCATTTCTGCAGGAAAGCTTAGAAAACAGGGTTAAGAGGGAAGCGACAACTCTAGAGTAACATGTGTCGTTCTCAGAAATCTGTTTTGGGAAGGCCAACCGACATTGGACAGAATGTGCTTTCCCTTCAAGTGGAGTGTGAGGGACGCTCGCTCTTTTTCAATTCCTATGGTGCTTTGGGTAGTTTCGAGACTTTGCTTTTCTTCAGAGAGAGCAATAAGTATGTGCGCTTACAGAGCTGGGACCCGAAAACAGAAACGACACGCGTGTCGTCGTCAGAATGTTTCCTTGGGGGCGGGGGAAACCTACAAAATTCTGTAAAGAAGCTCGTTCCACGTTCAAACGAACAAAGTTATCGTTCAAAGGAAAGCCAACAAAGGATGGGAGACCGCTCCTTGGTCTGCTACCAATGCTTTGAAATCTTTGAAGAGAGGGCATCTCTTTGGAGAAAAGTAAGTGCGTACTATTTTTTTTTTCACTTTTGGAGCCGTTAACTGTTGGAGAGACACTTTCACGTAACCTGCATGGTTCTCAGAAAGCAATCAGGATGCTATTTCACTCTCAAGAGAATGTGCTTGTCTTCAACTACAGCATACAGAGTCGAGCGGAACGCTTTCGAGAAAGTGCTCTTCTTTAGCGAGCAACGCATATGCGTTTTTCAGGTAAGCCTATGGAGTGTTGTTAACTGTGACTCGAAAACGGAAGAGTAACCCGTGTCTTTCTCAGAAATCTTGGAGGGAATCTCACAAGTCTTTTATGAATCGGAATACAATCACTTCCAAAAGAATGGGTTTACCTTTCAAAGTACAACAAGAGAGCTGAGGGGAACACACCGCTCCACTTCCAGCAATGCTTTTGAACACATCGAAGGAAGTGCTTCTCCTTAGTGATCAATAAATGTGCTTCTCATTTCATTCAAATTCCAGCTTTAAGGGTGCATAGGAGAACTCCCTTTACGTCTAACAGTGCTTTGAATGGTTTAAAGAAAGCGACCCTCTTTCGAGAGAAATGGGGTATGTGCGTTTTCCACATAAGACTAGGGTAGGACACGGAAAAGTAAAGTGTGTCTTTCTCATAAAGCTTCGTGGGTTGTATTGAGGGTTACGTGCGGTTCTAGCAAGAAGCTACATAAGCACTTGTGCAAGAAAGTGCTTATCTTCGCAAGACAGCTCGTCGAGTGTGAAGCAAAGTCCCATTTGGTCTAACAGTGCTTAGATCATTTTAAGGAAGTCCTTTCATATGGAGAACAGAACTATGTCTGTGCGTTTGACACGAAAGAAAGGTTCTAATGGGGCTAAGAGGGAAGAGAGACTTTACAGACAACCATGTCTTTCTCAGAAAGCGTTGCCTGTTTCTTTGAAGGAAACTTAGGCGAGAAACCACCTTCAAGAGATTGGGCTTATCTTTCAATGTTTCAAGTGTATGGGCACCCTCCATTCAAGCCGACCAAGGCTTCCCACTGTTTAGAGGAAGGGCTCTGCTGGCGAAAAAAACGCATTTGCATTTCTGCAGGAAAGCTTAGAAAACAGGGTTAAGAGGGAAGCGACAACTCTAGAGTAACGTGTGTCGTTCTCAGAAATCTGTTTTGGGAAGGCCAACCGACATTGGACAGAATGTGCTTTCCCTTCAAGTGGAGTGTGAGGGACGCTCGCTCTTTTTCAATTCCTATGGTGCTTTGGGTAGTTTCGAGACTTTGCTTTTCTTCAGAGAGAGCAATAAGTATGTGCGCTTACAGAGCTGGGACCCGAAAACAGAAACGACACGCGTGTCGTCGTCAGAATGTTTCCTTGGGGGCAGGGGAAACCTACAAAATTCTGTAAAGAAGCTCGTTCCACGTTCAAACGAACAAAGTTATCGTTCAAAGGAAAGCCAACAAAGGATGGGAGACCGCTCCTTGGTCTGCTACCAATGCTTTGAAATCTTTGAAGAGAGGGCATCTCTTTGGAGAAAAGTAAGTGCATACTATTTTTTTTTCACTTTTAGAGCCGTTAACTGTTGGAGAGACACTTTCACGTAACCTGCATGGTTCTCAGAAAGTAATCAGGATGCTATTTCACTCTCAAGAGAATGTGCTTGTCTTCAACTACAGCATACAGAGTCGAGCGGAACGCTTTCGGGAAAGTGCTCTTCTTTAGCGAGCAACGCATATGCGTTTTTCAGGTAAGCCTATGGAGTGTTGTTAACTGTGACTCGAAAACTGAAGAGTAACCCGTGTCTTTCTCAGAAATCTTGGAGGGAATCTCACAAGTCTTTTATGAATCGGAATACAATCACTTCCAAAAGAATGGGCTTACCTTTCAAAGTACAACAAGAGAGCTGAGGGGAACACACCGCTCCACTTCCAGCAATGCTTTTGAACACATCGAAGGAAGTGCTTCTCCTTAGTGATCAATAAATGTGCTTCTCATTTCATTCAAATTCCAGCTTTAAGGGTGCATAGGAGAACTCCCTTTACGTCTAACAGTGCTTTGAATGGTTTAAAGAATGCGACCCTCATTCGAGAGAAATGGGGTATGTGCGTTTTCCACATAAGACTAGGGTAGGACACGGAAAAGTAAAGTGTGTCTTTCTCATAAAGCTTCGTGGGTTGCATTGAGGGAGACGTGAGGTTCTAGCAAGAAGATAAATAAGCACTTGTGCAAGAAAGTGCTTATCTTCGCAAGACAGCTCGTCGAGTGTGAAGTAACGTCCCGTTTTGGTCTAACAGTGCTTAGATCATTTTTAAGGAAGTCCTTTCCTATGGAGAACAGAACTATGTCTGTGCGTTTGACACGAAAGAAAGGTTCTAATGGGGCTAAGAGGGAAGAGAGACTTTACAGACAACCATGTCTTTCTCAGAAAGCGTTGCCTGTTTCTTTGAAGGAAACTTAGGCGAGAAACCACCTTCAAGAGATTGGGCTTATCTTTCAATGTTTCAAGTGTATGGGCACCCTCCGTTCACGCCGACCAAGGCTTCCCACTGTTTAGAGGAAGGGCTCTGCTGGCGAAAAAAAACGCATTTGCAGTTCTGCAGGAAAGCTTAGAAAACAGGGTTAAGAGGGAAGCGACAACTCTAGAGTAACATGTGTCGTTCTCAGAAATCTGTTTTGGGAAGGCCAACCGACATTGGACAGAATGTGCTTTCCCTTCAAGTGGAGTGTGAGGGACGCTCGCTCTTTTTCAATTCCTATGGTGCTTTGGGTAGTTTCGAGACTTTGCTTTTCTTCAGAGAGAGCAATAAGTATGTGCGCTTACAGAGCTGGGACCCGAAAACAGAAACGACACGCGTGTCGTCGTCAGAATGTTTCCTTGGGGGCGGGGGAAACCTACAAAATTCTGTAAAGAAGCTCGTTCCACGTTCAAACGAACAAAGTTATCGTTCAAAGGAAAGCCAACAAAGGATGGGAGACCGCTCCTTGGTCTGCTACCAATGCTTTGAAATCTTTGAAGAGAGGGCATCTCTTTGGAGAAAAGTAAGTGCGTACTATTTTTTTTTCACTTTTGGAGCCTTTAACTGTTGGAGAGACACTTTCACGTAACCTGCATGGTTCTCAGAAAGCAATCAGGATGCTATTTCACTCTCAAGAGAATGTGCTTGTCTTCAACTACAGCATACAGAGTCGAGCGGAACGCTTTCGAGAAAGTGCTCTTCTTTAGCGAGCAACGCATATGCGTTTTTCAGGTAAGCCTATGGAGTGTTGTTAACTGTGACTCGAAAACTGAAGAGTAACCCGTGTCTTTCTCAGAAATCTTGGAGGGAATCTCACAAGTCTTTTAAGAATCGGAATAGAATCACTTCCAAAAGAATGGGCTTACCTTTCAAAGTACAACAAGAGAGCTGAGGGGAACACACCGCTCCACTTCCAGCAATGCTTTTGAACACATCGAAGGAAGTGCTTCTCCTTAGTGATCAATAAATGTGCTTCTCATTTCATTCAAATTCCAGCTTTAAGGGTGCATAGGAGAACTCCCTTTACGTCTAACAGTGCTTTGAATGGTTTAAAGAAAGCGACCCTCTTTCGAGAGAAATGGGGTATGTGCGTTTTCCACATAAGACTAGGGTAGGACACGGAAAAGTAAAGTGTGTCTTTCTCATAAAGCTTCGTGGGTTGCATTGAGGGAGACGTGCGGTTCTAGCAAGAAGCTAAATAAGCACTTGTGCAAGAAAGTGCTTATCTTCGCAAGACAGCTCGTCGAGTGTGAAACAACGTCCCGTTTTGGTCTAACAGTGCTTAGATCATTTTAAGGAAGTCCTTTCCTATGGAGAACAGAACTATGTCTGTGCGTTTGACACGAAAGAAAGGTTCTAATGGGGCTAAGAGGGAAGAGAGACTTTACAGACAACCATGTCTTTCTCAGAAAGCTTTGCCTGTTTCGTTGAAGGAAACTTAGGCGAGAAACCACCTTCAAGAGATTGGGCTTATCTTTCAATGTTTCAAGTGTATGGGCACCCTCTGTTCACGCCGACCAAGTCTTCCCACTGTTTAGAGGAAGGGCTCTGCTGGCGAAAAAAACGCATTTGCATTTCTGCAGGAAAGCTTAGAAAACAGGGTTAAGAGGGAAGCGACAACTCTAGAGTAACATGTGTCGTTCTCAGAAATCTGTTTTGGGAAGGCCAACCGACATTGGACAGAATGTGCTTTCCCTTCAAGTGGAGTGTGAGGGACACTCGCTCTTTTTCAATTCCTATGGTGCTTTGGGTAGTTTCGAGACTTTGCTTTTCTTCAGAGAGAGCAATAAGTATGTGCGCTTACAGAGCTGGGACCCGAAAACAGAAACAACACGCGTGTCGTCGTCAGAATGTTTCCTTGGGGGCAGGGGAAACCTACAAAATTCTGTAAAGAAGCTCGTTCCACGTTCAAACGAACAAAGTTATCGTTCAAAGGAAAGCCAACAAAGGATGGGAGACCGCTCCTTGGTCTGCTACCAATGCTTTGAAATCTTTGAAGAGAGGGCATCTCTTTGGAGAAAAGTAAGTGCGTACTATTTTTTTTTCACTTTTGGAGCCGTTAACTGTTGGAGAGACACTTTCACGTAACCTGCATGGTTCTCAGAAAGCAATCAGGATGCTATTTCACTCTCAAGAGAATGTGCTTGTCTTCAACTACAGCATACAGAGTCGAGCGGAACGCTTTCGAGAAAGTGCTCTTCTTTAGCGAGCAACGCATATGCGTTTTTCAGGTAAGCCTATGGAGTGTTGTTAACTGTGACTCGAAAACTGAAGAGTAACCCGTGTCTTTCTCAGAAATCTTGGAGGGAATCTCACAAGTCTTTTATGAATCGGAATACAATCACTTCCAAAAGAATGGGCTTACCTTTCAAAGTACAACAAGAGAGCTGAGGGGAACACACCGCTCCACTTCCAGCAATGCTTTTGAACACATCGAAGGAAGTGCTTCTCCTTAGTGATCAATAAATGTGCTTCTCATTTCATTCAAATTCCAGCTTTAAGGGTGCATAGGAGAACTCCCTTTACGTCTAACAGTGCTTTGAATCATTTAAAGAAAGCGACCCTCTTTCGAGAGAAATGGGGTATGTGCGTTTTCCACATAAGACTAGGGTAGGACACGGAAAAGTAAAGTGTGTCTTTCTCATAAAGCTTCGTGGGTTGCATTGAGGGAGACGTGCGGTTCTAGCAAGAAGCTAAATAAGCACTCGTGCAAGAAAGTGCTTATCTTCGCAAGACAGCTCATCGAGTGTGAAGCAACGTCCCGTTTTGGTCTAACAGTGCTTAGATCATTTTAAGGAAGTCCTTTCCTATGGAGAACAGAACTATGTCTGTGCGTTTGACACGAAAGAAAGGTTCTAATGGGGCTAAGAGGGAAGAGAGACTTTACAGACAACCATGTCTTTCTCAGAAAGCATTGCCTGTTTCTTTGAAGGAAACTTAGGCGAGAAACCACCTTCAAGAGATTGGGCTTATCTTTCAATGTTTCAAGTGTATGGGCACCCTCTGTTCACGCCTACCAAGTCTTCCCACTGTGTAGAGGAAGGGCTCTGCTGGCGAAAAAAACGCATTTGCATTTCTGCAGGAAAGCTTAGAAAACAGGGTTAAGAGGGAAGCGACAACTCTAGAGTAACATGTGTCGTTCTCAGAAATCTGTTTTGGGAAGGCCAACCGACATTGGACAGAATGTGCTTTCCCTTCAAGTGGAGTGTGAGGGACGCTCGCTCTTTTTCAATTCCTATGGTGCTTTGGGTAGTTTCGAGACTTTGCTTTTCTTCAGAGAGAGCAATAAGTATGTGCGCTTACAGAGCTGGGACCCGAAAACAGAAACGACACGCGTGTCGTCGTCAGAATGTTTCCTTGGGGGCGGGGGAAACCTACAAAATTCTGTAAAGAAGCTCGTTCCACGTTCAAACGAACAAAGTTATCGTTCAAAGGAAAGCCAACAAAGGATGGGAGACCGCTCCTTGGTCTGCTACCAATGCTTTGAAATCTTTGAAGAGAGGGCATCTCTTTGGAGAAAAGTAAGTGCGTACTATTTTTTTTTTCACTTTTGGAGCCGTTAACTGTTGGAGAGACACTTTCACGTAACCTGCATGGTTCTCAGAAAGCAATCAGGATGCTATTTCACTCTCAAGAGAATGTGCTTGTCTTCAACTACAGCATACAGAGTCGAGCGGAACGCTTTCGAGAAAGTGCTCTTCTTTAGCGAGCAACGCATATGCGTTTTTCAGGTAAGCCTATGGAGTGTTGTTAACTGTGACTCGAAAACGGAAGAGTAACCCGTGTCTTTCTCAGAAATCTTGGAGGGAATCTCACAAGTCTTTTATGAATCGGAATACAATCACTTCCAAAAGAATGGGTTTACCTTTCAAAGTACAACAAGAGAGCTGAGGGGAACACACCGCTCCACTTCCAGCAATGCTTTTGAACACATCGAAGGAAGTGCTTCTCCTTAGTGATCAATAAATGTGCTTCTCATTTCATTCAAATTCCAGCTTTAAGGGTGCATAGGAGAACTCCCTTTACGTCTAACAGTGCTTTGAATCATTTAAAGAAAGCGACCCTCTTTCGAGAGAAATGGGGTATGTGCGTTTTCCACATAAGACTAGGGTAGGACACGGAAAAGTAAAGTGTGTCTTTCTCATAAAGCTTCGTGGGTTGCATTGAGGGAGACGTGCGGTTCTAGCAAGAAGCTAAATAAGCACTTGTGCAAAAAAGTGCTTATCTTCGCAAGACAGCTCGTCGAGTGTGAAGCAACGTCCCGTTTTGGTCTAACAGTGCTTAGATCATTTTAAGGAAGTCCTTTCCTATGGAGAACAGAACTATGTCTGTGCGTTTGACATGAAAGAAAGGTTCTAATGGGGCTAAGAGGGAAGAGAGACTTTACAGACAACCATGTCTTTCTCAGAAAGCGTTGCCTGTTTCTTTGAAGGAAACTTAGGCGAGAAACCACCTTCAAGAGATTGGGCTTATCTTTCAATGTTTCAAGTGTATGGGCACCCTCCTTTCACGCCGACCAAGGCTTCCCACTGTTTAGAGGAAGGGCTCTGCTGGCGAAAAAAAAAACGCATTTGCATTTCTGCAGGAAAGCTTAGAAAACAGGGTTAAGAGGGAAGCGACAACTCTAGAGTAACATGTGTCATTCTCAGAAATCTGTTTTGTTAAGGCCAACCGACATTGGACAGAATGTGCTTTCCCTTCAAGTGGAGTGTGAGGGACGCTCGCTCTTTTTCAATTCCTATGGTGCTTTGGGTAGTTTCGAGACTTTGCTTTTCTTCAGAGAGAGCAATAAGTATGTGCGCTTACAGAGCTGGGACCCGAAAACAGAAACGACACGCGTGTCGTCATCAGAATGTTTCCTTGGGGGCGGGGGAAACCTACAAAATTCTGTAAAGAAGCTCGTTCCACGTTCAAACGAACAAAGTTATCGTTCAAAGGAAAGCCAACAAAGGATGGGAGACCGCTCCTTGGTCTGCTACCAATGCTTTGAAATCTTTGAAGAGAGGGCATCTCTTTGGAGAAAAGTAAGTGCGTACTATTTTTTTTTCACTTTTAGAGCCGTTAACTGTTGGAGAGACACTTTCACGTAACCTGCATGGTCCTCAGAAAGCAATCAGGATGCTATTTCACTCTCAAGAGAATGTGCTTGTCTTCAACTACAGCATACAGAGTCGAGCGGAACGCTTTCGAGAAAGTGCTCTTCTTTAGCGAGCAACGCATATGCGTTTTTCAGGTAAGCCTATGGAGTGTTGTTAACTGTGACTCGAAAACTGAAGAGTAACCCGTGTCTTTCTCAGAAATCTTGGAGGGAATCTCACAAGTCTTTTATGAATCAGAATACAATCACTTCCAAAAGAATGGGCTTACCTTTCAAAGTACAACAAGAGAGCTGAGGGGAACACACCGCTCCACTTCCAGCAATGCTTTTGAACACATCGAAGGAAGTGCTTCTCCTTAGTGATCAATAAATGTGCTTCTCATTTCATTCAAATTCCAGCTTTAAGGGTGCATAGGAGAACTCCCTTTACGTCTAACAGTGCTTTGAATGGTTTAAAGAAAGCGACCCTCTTTCGAGAGAAATGGGGTATGTGCGTTTTCCACATAAGACTAGGGTAGGACACGGAAAAGTAAAGTGTGTCTTTCTCATAAAGCTTCGTGGGTTGCATTGAGGGAGACGTGCGGTTCTAGCAAGAAGCTAAATAAGCACTTGTGCAAGAAAGTGCTTATCTTCGCAAGACAGCTCGTCGAGTGTGAAGCAACGTCCCGTTTTGGTCTAACAGTGCTTAGATCATTTTAAGGAAGTCCTTTCCTATGGAGAACAGAACTATGTCTGTGCGTTTGACACGAAAGAAAGGTTCTAATGGGGCTAAGAGGGAAGAGAGACTTTACAGACAACCATGTCTTTCTCAGAAAGCGTTGCCTGTTTCTTTGAAGGAAACTTAGGCGAGAAACCACCTTCAAGAGATTGGGCTTATCTTTCAATGTTTCAAGTGTATGGGCACCCTCCTTTCACGCCGACCAAGGCTTCCCACTGTTTAGAGGAAGGGCTCTGCTGGCGAAAAAAAAACGCATTTGCATTTCTGCAGGAAAGCTTAGAAAACAGGGTTAAGAGGGAAGCGACAACTCTAGAGTAACATGTGTCGTTCTCAGAAATCTGTTTTGTTAAGGCCAACCGACATTGGACAGAATGTGCTTTCCCTTCAAGTGGAGTGTGAGGGACGCTCGCTCTTTTTCAATTCCTATGGTGCTTTGGGTAGTTTCGAGACTTTGCTTTTCTTCAGAGAGAGCAATAAGTATGTGCGCTTACAGAGCTGGGACCCGAAAACAGAAACGACACGCGTGTCGTCGTCAGAATGTTTCCTTGGGGGCGGGGGAAACCTACAAAATTCTGTAAAGAAGCTCGTTCCACGTTCAAACGAACAAAGTTATCGTTCAAAGGAAAGCCAACAAAGGATGGGAGACCGCTCCTTGGTCTGCTACCAATGCTTTGAAATCTTTGAAGAGAGGGCATCTCTTTGGAGAAAAGTAAGTGCGTACTATTTTTTTTTCACTTTTAGAGCCGTTAACTGTTGGAGAGACACTTTCACGTAACCTGCATGGTTCTCAGAAAGCAATCAGGATGCTATTTCACTCTCAAGAGAATGTGCTTGTCTTCAACTACAGCATACAGAGTCGAGCGGAACGCTTTCGAGAAAGTGCTCTTCTTTAGCGAGCAACGCATATGCGTTTTTCAGGTAAGCCTATGGAGTGTTGTTAACTGTGACTCGAAAACTGAAGAGTAACCCGTGTCTTTCTCAGAAATCTTGGAGGGAATCTCACAAGTCTTTTATGAATCAGAATATAATCACTTCCAAAAGAATGGGCTTACCTTTCAAAGTACAACAAGAGAGCTGAGGGGAACACACCGCTCCACTTCCAGCAATGCTTTTGAACACATCGAAGGAAGTGCTTCTCCTTAGTGATCAATAAATGTGCTTCTCATTTCATTCAAATTCCAGCTTTAAGGGTGCATAGGAGAACTCCCTTTACGTCTAACAGTGCTTTGAATGGTTTAAAGAAAGCGACCCTCTTTCGAGAGAAATGGGGTATGTGCGTTTTCCACATAAGACTAGGGTAGGACACGGAAAAGTAAAGTGTGTCTTTCTCATAAAGCTTCGTGGGTTGCATTGAGGGAGACGTGCGGTTCTAGCAAGAAGCTAAATAAGCACTTGTGCAAGAAAGTGCTTATCTTCGCAAGACAGCTCGTCGAGTGTGAAGCAACGTCCCGTTTTGGTCTAACAGTGCTTAGATCATTTTAAGGAAGTCCTTTCCTATGGAGAACAGAACTATGTCTGTGCGTTTGACACGAAAGAAAGGTTCTAATGGGGCTAAGAGGGAAGAGAGACTTTACAGACAACCATGTCTTTCTCAGAAAGCGTTGCCTGTTTCTTTGAAGGAAACTTAGGCGAGAAACCACCTTCAAGAGATTGGGCTTATCTTTCAATGTTTCAAGTGTATGGGCACCCTCCTTTCACGCCGACCAAGGCTTCCCACTGTTTAGAGGAAGGGCTCTGCTGGCGAAAAAAAAACGCATTTGCATTTCTGCAGGAAAGCTTAGAAAACAGGGTTAAGAGGGAAGCGACAACTCTAGAGTAACATGTGTCGTTCTCAGAAATCTGTTTTGTTAAGGCCAACCGACATTGGACAGAATGTGCTTTCCCTTCAAGTGGAGTGTGAGGGACGCTCGCTCTTTTTCAATTCCTATGGTGCTTTGGGTAGTTTCGAGACTTTGCTTTTCTTCAGAGAGAGCAATAAGTATGTGCGCTTACAGAGCTGGGACCCGAAAACAGAAACGACACGCGTGTCGTCGTCAGAATGTTTCCTTGGGGGCGGGGGAAACCTACAAAATTCTGTAAAGAAGCTCGTTCCACGTTCAAACGAACAAAGTTATCGTTCAAAGGAAAGCCAACAAAGGATGGGAGACCGCTCCTTGGTCTGCTACCAATGCTTTGAAATCTTTGAAGAGAGGGCATCTCTTTGGAGAAAAGTAAGTGCGTACTATTTTTTTTTTCACTTTTGGAGCCGTTAACTCTTGGAGAGACACTTTCACGTAACCTGCATGGTTCTCAGAAAGCAATCAGGATGCTATTTCACTCTCAAGAGAATGTGCTTGTCTTCAACTACAGCATACAGAGTCGAGCGGAACGCTTTCGAGAAAGTGCTCTTCTTTAGCGAGCAACGCATATGCGTTTTTCAGGTAAGCCTATGGAGTGTTGTTAACTGTGACTCGAAAACTGAAGAGTAACCCGTGTCTTTCTCAGAAATCTTGGAGGGAATCTCACAAGTCTTTTATGAATCGGAATACAATCACTTCCAAAAGAATGGGCTTACCTTTCAAAGTACAACAAGAGAGCTGAGGGGAACACACCGCTCCACTTCCAGCAATGCTTTTGAACACATCGAAGGAAGTGCTTCTCCTTAGTGATCAATAAATGTGCTTCTCATTTCATTCAAATTCCAGCTTTAAGGGTGCATAGGAGAACTCCCTTTACGTCTAACAGTGCTTTGAATCATTTAAAGAAAGCGACCCTCTTTCGAGAGAAATGGGGTATGTGCGTTTTCCACATAAGACTAGGGTAGGACACGGAAAAGTAAAGTGTGTCTTTCTCATAAAGCTTCGTGGGTTGCATTGAGGGAGACGTGCGGTTCTAGCAAGAAGCTAAATAAGCACTTGTGCAAGAAAGTGCTTATCTTCGCAAGACAGCTCGTCGAGTGTGAAGCAACGTCCCGTTTTGGTCTAACAGTGCTTAGATCATTTTAAGGAAGTCCTTTCCTATGGAGAACAGAACTATGTCTGTGCGTTTGACACGAAAGAAAGGTTCTAATGGGGCTAAGAGGGAAGAGAGACTTTACAGACAACCATGTCTTTCTCAGAAAGCGTTGCCTGTTTCTTTGAAGGAAACTTAGGCGAGAAACCACCTTCAAGAGATTGGGCTTATCTTTCAATGTTTCAAGTGTATGGGCACCCTCCGTTCACGCCGACCAAGGCTTCCCACTGTTTAGAGGAAGGGCTCTGCTGGCGAAAAAAACGCATTTGCAGTTCTGCAGGAAAGCTTAGAAAACAGGGTTAAGAGGGAAGCGACAACTCTAGAGTAACGTGTGTCGTTCTCAGAAATCTGTTTTGGGAAGGCCAACCGACATTGGACAGAATGTGCTTTCCCTTCAAGTGGAGTGTGAGGGACGCTCGCTCTTTTTCAATTCCTATGGTGCTTTGGGTAGTTTCGAGACTTTGCTTTTCTTCAGAGAGAGCAATAAGTATGTGCGCTTACAGAGCTGGGACCCGAAAACAGAAACGACATGCGTGTCGTCGTCAGAATGTTTCCTTGGGGGCGGGGGAAACCTACAAAATTCTGTAAAGAAGCTCGTTCCACGTTCAAACGAACAAAGTTATCGTTCAAAGGAAAGCCAACAAAGGATGGGAGACCGCTCCTTGGTCTGCTACCAATGCTTTGAAATCTTTGAAGAGAGGGCATCTCTTTGGAGAAAAGTAAGTGCGTACTATTTTTTTTTTCACTTTTAGAGCCGTTAACTGTTGGAGAGACACTTTCACGTAACCTGCATGGTTCTCAGAAAGCAATCAGGATGCTTATTTCACTCTCAAGAGAATGTGCTTGTCTTCAACTACAGCATACAGAGTCGAGCGGAACGCTTTCGAGAAAGTGCTCTTCTTTAGCGAGCAACGCATATGCGTTTTTCAGGTAAGCCTATGGAGTGTTGTTAACTGTGACTCGAAAACTGAAGAGTAACCCGTGTCTTTCTCAGAAATCTTGGAGGGAATCTCACAAGTCTTTTATGAATCGGAATAGAATCACTTCCAAAAGAATGGGCTTACCTTTCAAAGTACAACAAGAGAGCTGAGGGGAACACACCGCTCCACTTCCAGCAATGCTTTTGAACACATCGAAGGAAGTGCTTCTCCTTAGTGATCAATAAATGTGCTTCTCATTTCATTCAAATTCCAGCTTTAAGGGTGCATAGGAGAACTCCCTTTACGTCTAACAGTGCTTTGAATGGTTTAAAGAAAGCGACCCTCTTTCGAGAGAAATGGGGTATGTGCGTTTTCCACATAAGACTAGGGTAGGACACGGAAAAGTAAAGTGTGTCTTTCTCATAAAGCTTCGTGGGTTGCATTGAGGGAGACGTGCGGTTCTAGCAAGAAGCTAAATAAGCACTTGTGCAAGAAAGTGCTTATCTTCGCAAGACAGCTCGTCGAGTGTGAAGCAATGTCCCGTTTTGGTCTAACAGTGCTTAGATCATTTTAAGGAAGTCCTTTCCTATAGAGAACAGAACGATGTCTGCGCGTTTGACACGAAAGAAAGGTTCTAATGGGGCTAAGAGGGAAGAGAGACTTTACAGACAACCATGTCTTTCTCAGAAAGCGTTGCCTGTTTCTTTGAAGGAAACTTAGGCGAGAAACCACCTTCAAGAGATTGGGCTTATCTTTCAATGTTTCAAGTGTATGGGCACCCTCCGTTCACGCCGACCAAGGCTTCCCACTGTTTAGAGGAAGGGCTCTGCTGGCGAAAAAAACGCATTTGCAGTTCTGCAGGAAAGCTTAGAAAACAGGGTTAAGAGGGAAGCGACAACTCTAGAGTAACGTGTGTCGTTCTCAGAAATCTGTTTTGGGAAGGCCAACCGACATTGGACAGAATGTGCTTTCCCTTCAAGTGGAGTGTGAGGGACGCTCGCTCTTTTTCAATTCCTATGGTGCTTTGGGTAGTTTCGAGACTTTGCTTTTCTTCAGAGAGAGCAATAAGTATGTGCGCTTACAGAGCTGGGACCCGAAAACAGAAACGACACGCGTGTCGTCGTCAGAATGTTTCCTTGGGGGCGGGGGAAACCTACAAAATTCTGTAAAGAAGCTCGTTCCACGTTCAAACGAACAAAGTTATCGTTCAAAGGAAAGCCAACAAAGGATGGGAGACCGCTCCTTGGTCTGCTACCAATGCTTTGAAATCTTTGAAGAGAGGGCATCTCTTTGGAGAAAAGTAAGTGCGTACTATTTTTTTTTTCACTTTTAGAGCCGTTAACTGTTGGAGAGACACTTTCACGTAACCTGCATGGTTCTCAGAAAGCAATCAGGATGCTATTTCACTCTCAAGAGAATGTGCTTGTCTTCAACTACAGCATACAGAGTCGAGCGGAACGCTTTCGAGAAAGTGCTCTTCTTTAGCGAGCAACGCATATGCGTTTTTCAGGTAAGCCTATGGAGTGTTGTTAACTGTGACTCGAAAACTGAAGAGTAACCCGTGTCTTTCTCAGAAATCTTGGAGGGAATCTCACAAGTCTTTTATGAATCGGAATAGAATCACTTCCAAAAGAATGGGCTTACCTTTCAAAGTACAACAAGAGAGCTGAGGGGAACACACCGCTCCACTTCCAGCAATGCTTTTGAACACATCGAAGGAAGTGCTTCTCCTTAGTGATCAATAAATGTGCTTCTCATTTCATTCAAATTCCAGCTTTAAGGGTGCATAGGAGAACTCCCTTTACGTCTAACAGTGCTTTGAATGGTTTAAAGAAAGCGACCCTCTTTCGAGAGAAATGGGGTATGTGCGTTTTCCACATAAGACTAGGGTAGGACACGGAAAAGTAAAGTGTGTCTTTCTCATAAAGCTTCGTGGGTTGCATTGAGGGAGACGTGCGGTTCTAGCAAGAAGCTAAATAAGCACTTGTGCAAGAAAGTGCTTATCTTCGCAAGACAGCTCGTCGAGTGTGAAGCAATGTCCCGTTTTGGTCTAACAGTGCTTAGATCATTTTAAGGAAGTCCTTTCCTATAGAGAACAGAACGATGTCTGCGCGTTTGACACGAAAGAAAGGTTCTAATGGGGCTAAGAGGGAAGAGAGACTTTACAGACAACCATGTCTTTCTCAGAAAGCGTTGCCTGTTTCTTTGAAGGAAACTTAGGCGAGAAACCACCTTCAAGAGATTGGGCTTATCTTTCAATGTTTCAAGTGTATGGGCACCCTCCGTTCACACTGACCAAGGCTTCCCACTGTTTAGAGGAAGGGCTCTGCTGGCGAAAAAAACGCATTTGCAGTTCTGCAGGAAAGCTTAGAAAACAGGGTTAAGAGGGAAGCGACAACTCTAGAGTAACGTGTGTCGTTCTCAGAAATCTGTTTTGGGAAGGCCAACCGACATTGGACAGAATGTGCTTTCCCTTCAAGTGGAGTGTGAGGGACGCTCGCTCTTTTTCAATTCCTATGGTGCTTTGGGTAGTTTCGAGACTTTGCTTTTCTTCAGAGAGAGCAATAAGTATGTGCGCTTACAGAGCTGGGACCCGAAAACAGAAACGACACGCGTGTCGTCGTCAGAATGTTTCCTTGGGGGCGGGGGAAACCTACAAAATTCTGTAAAGAAGCTCGTTCCACGTTCAAACGAACAAAGTTATCGTTCAAAGGAAAGCCAACAAAGGATGGGAGACCGCTCCTTGGTCTGCTACCAATGCTTTGAAATCTTTGAAGAGAGGGCATCTCTTTGGAGAAAAGTAAGTGCGTACTATTTTTTTTTTCACTTTTAGAGCCGTTAACTGTTGGAGAGACACTTTCACGTAACCTGCATGGTTCTCAGAAAGCAAACAGGAAGCTATTTCACTCTCAAGAGAATGTGCTTGTCTTCAACTACAGCATACAGAGTCGAGCAGAACGCTTTCGAGAAAGTGCTCTTCTTTAGCGAGCAACGCATATGCGTTTTTCAGGTAAGCCTATGGAGTGTTGTTAACTGTGACTCGAAAACTGAAGAGTAACCCGTGTCTTTCTCAGAAATCTTGGAGGGAATCTCACAAGTCTTTTATGAATCGGAATAGAATCACTTCCAAAAGAATGGGCTTACCTTTCAAAGTACAACAAGAGAGCTGAGGGGAACACACCGCTCCACTTCCAGCAATGCTTTTGAACACATCGAAGGAAGTGCTTCTCCTTAGTGATCAATAAATGTGCTTCTCATTTCATTCAAATTCCAGCTTTAAGGGTGCATAGGAGAACTCCCTTTACGTCTAACAGTGCTTTGAATGGTTTAAAGAAAGCGACCCTCTTTCGAGAGAAATGGGGTATGTGCGTTTTCCACATAAGACTAGGGTAGGACACGGAAAAGTAAAGTGTGTCTTTCTCATAAAGCTTCGTGGGTTGCATTGAGGGAGACGTGCGGTTCTAGCAAGAAGCTAAATAAGCACTTGTGCAAGAAAGTGCTTATCTTGGCAAGACAGCTCGTCGAGTGTGAAGCAATGTCCCGTTTTGGTCTAACAGTGCTTAGATCATTTTAAGGAAGTCCTTTCCTATAGAGAACAGAACGATGTCTGCGCGTTTGACACGAAAGAAAGGTTCTAATGGGGCTAAGAGGGAAGAGAGACTTTACAGACAACCATGTCTTTCTCAGAAAGCGTTGCCTGTTTCTTTGAAGGAAACTTAGGCGAGAAACCACCTTCAAGAGATTGGGCTTATCTTTCAATGTTTCAAGTGTATGGGAACCCTCTGTTCACGCCGACCAAGTCTTCCCACTGTTTAGAGGAAGGGCTCTGCTGGCGAAAAAAACGCATTTGCATTTCTGCAGGAAAGCTTAGAAAACAGGGTTAAGAGGGAAGCGACAACTCTAGAGTAACATGTGTGGTTCTCAGAAATCTGTTTTGGGAAGGCCAACCGACATTGGACAGAATGTGCTTTCCCTTCAAGTGGAGTGTGAGGGACGCTCGCTCTTTTTCAATTCCTATGGTGCTTTGGGTAGTTTCGAGACTTTGCTTTTCTTCAGAGAGAGCAATAAGTATGTGCGCTTACAGAGCTGGGACCCGAAAACAGAAACGACACGCGTGTCGTCGTCAGAATGTTTCCTTGGGGGCGGGGGAAACCTACAAAATTCTGTAAAGAAGCTCGTTCCACGTTCAAACGAACAAAGTTATCGTTCAAAGGAAAGCCAACAAAGGATGGGAGACCGCTCCTTGGTCTGCTACCAATGCTTTGAAATCTTTGAAGAGAGGGCATCTCTTTGGAGAAAAGTAAGTGCGTACTATTTTTTTTCACTTTTAGAGCCGTTAACTGTTGGAGAGACACTTTCACATAACCTGCATGGTTCTCAGAAAGCAATCAGGATGCTATTTCACTCTCAAGAGAATGTGCTTGTCTTCAACTACAGCATACAGAGTCGAGCGGAACGCTTTCGAGAAAGTGCTCTTCTTTAGCGAGCAACGCATATGCGTTTTTCAGGTAAGCCTATGGAGTGTTGTTAACTGTGACTCGAAAACTGAAGAGTAACCCGTGTCTTTCTCAGAAATCTTGGAGGGAATCTCACAAGTCTTTTATGAATCGGAATAGAATCACTTCCAAAAGAATGGGCTTACCTTTCAAAGTACAACAAGAGAGCTGAGGGGAACACACCGCTCCACTTCCAGCAATGCTTTTGAACACATCGAAGGAAGTGCTTCTCCTTAGTGATCAATAAATGTGCTTCTCATTTCATTCAAATTCCAGCTTTAAGGGTGCATAGGAGAACTCCCTTTACGTCTAACAGTGCTTTGAATGGTTTAAAGAAAGCGACCCTCTTTCGAGAGAAATGGGGTATGTGCGTTTTCCACATAAGACTAGGGTAGGACACGGAAAAGTAAAGTGTGTCTTTCTCATAAAGCTTCGTGGGTTGCATTGAGGGAGACGTGCGGTTCTAGCAAGAAGCTAAATAAGCACTTGTGCAAGAAAGTGCTTATCTTCGCAAGACAGCTCGTCGAGTGTGAAGCAATGTCCCGTTTTGGTCTAACAGTGCTTAGATCATTTTAAGGAAGTCCTTTCCTATAGAGAACAGAACGATGTCTGCGCGTTTGACACGAAAGAAAGGTTCTAATGGGGCTAAGAGGGAAGAGAGACTTTACAGACAACCATGTCTTTCTCAGAAAGCGTTGCCTGTTTCTTTGAAGGAAACTTAGGCGAGAAACCACCTTCAAGAGATTGGGCTTATCTTTCAATGTTTCAAGTGTATGGGCACCCTCCGTTCACACTGACCAAGGCTTCCCACTGTTTAGAGGAAGGGCTCTGCTGGCGAAAAAAACGCATTTGCAGTTCTGCAGGAAAGCTTAGAAAACAGGGTTAAGAGGGAAGCGACAACTCTAGAGTAACGTGTGTCGTTCTCAGAAATCTGTTTTGGGAAGGCCAACCGACATTGGACAGAATGTGCTTTCCCTTCAAGTGGAGTGTGAGGGACGCTCGCTCTTTTTCAATTCCTATGGTGCTTTGGGTAGTTTCGAGACTTTGCTTTTCTTCAGAGAGAGCAATAAGTATGTGCGCTTACAGAGCTGGGACCCGAAAACAGAAACGACACGCGTGTCGTCGTCAGAATGTTTCCTTGGGGGCGGGGGAAACCTACAAAATTCTGTAAAGAAGCTCGTTCCACGTTCAAACGAACAAAGTTATCGTTCAAAGGAAAGCCAACAAAGGATGGGAGACCGCTCCTTGGTCTGCTACCAATGCTTTGAAATCTTTGAAGAGAGGGCATCTCTTTGGAGAAAAGTAAGTGCGTACTATTTTTTTTTTCACTTTTAGAGCCGTTAACTGTTGGAGAGACACTTTCACGTAACCTGCATGGTTCTCAGAAAGCAAACAGGAAGCTATTTCACTCTCAAGAGAATGTGCTTGTCTTCAACTACAGCATACAGAGTCGAGCGGAACGCTTTCGAGAAAGTGCTCTTCTTTAGCGAGCAACGCATATGCGTTTTTCAGGTAAGCCTATGGAGTGTTGTTAACTGTGACTCGAAAACTGAAGAGTAACCCGTGTCTTTCTCAGAAATCTTGGAGGGAATCTCACAAGTCTTTTATGAATCGGAATAGAATCACTTCCAAAAGAATGGGCTTACCTTTCAAAGTACAACAAGAGAGCTGAGGGGAACACACCGCTCCACTTCCAGCAATGCTTTTGAACACATCGAAGGAAGTGCTTCTCCTTAGTGATCAATAAATGTGCTTCTCATTTCATTCAAATTCCAGCTTTAAGGGTGCATAGGAGAACTCCCTTTACGTCTAACAGTGCTTTGAATGGTTTAAAGAAAGCGACCCTCTTTCGAGAGAAATGGGGTATGTGCGTTTTCCACATAAGACTAGGGTAGGACACGGAAAAGTAAAGTGTGTCTTTCTCATAAAGCTTCGTGGGTTGCATTGAGGGAGACGTGCGGTTCTAGCAAGAAGCTAAATAAGCACTTGTGCAAGAAAGTGCTTATCTTGGCAAGACAGCTCGTCGAGTGTGAAGCAATGTCCCGTTTTGGTCTAACAGTGCTTAGATCATTTTAAGGAAGTCCTTTCCTATAGAGAACAGAACGATGTCTGCGCGTTTGACACGAAAGAAAGGTTCTAATGGGGCTAAGAGGGAAGAGAGACTTTACAGACAACCATGTCTTTCTCAGAAAGCGTTGCCTGTTTCTTTGAAGGAAACTTAGGCGAGAAACCACCTTCAAGAGATTGGGCTTATCTTTCAATGTTTCAAGTGTATGGGAACCCTCTGTTCACGCCGACCAAGTCTTCCCACTGTTTAGAGGAAGGGCTCTGCTGGCGAAAAAAACGCATTTGCATTTCTGCAGGAAAGCTTAGAAAACAGGGTTAAGAGGGAAGCGACAACTCTAGAGTAACATGTGTGGTTCTCAGAAATCTGTTTTGGGAAGGCCAACCGACATTGGACAGAATGTGCTTTCCCTTCAAGTGGAGTGTGAGGGACGCTCGCTCTTTTTCAATTCCTATGGTGCTTTGGGTAGTTTCGAGACTTTGCTTTTCTTCAGAGAGAGCAATAAGTATGTGCGCTTACAGAGCTGGGACCCGAAAACAGAAACGACACGCGTGTCGTCGTCAGAATGTTTCCTTGGGGGCGGGGGAAACCTACAAAATTCTGTAAAGAAGCTCGTTCCACGTTCAAACGAACAAAGTTATCGTTCAAAGGAAAGCCAACAAAGGATGGGAGACCGCTCCTTGGTCTGCTACCAATGCTTTGAAATCTTTGAAGAGAGGGCATCTCTTTGGAGAAAAGTAAGTGCGTACTATTTTTTTTCACTTTTAGAGCCGTTAACTGTTGGAGAGACACTTTCACATAACCTGCATGGTTCTCAGAAAGCAATCAGGATGCTATTTCACTCTCAAGAGAATGTGCTTGTCTTCAACTACAGCATACAGAGTCGAGCGGAACGCTTTCGAGAAAGTGCTCTTCTTTAGCGAGCAACGCATATGCGTTTTTCAGGTAAGCCTATGGAGTGTTGTTAACTGTGACTCGAAAACTGAAGAGTAACCCGTGTCTTTCTCAGAAATCTTGGAGGGAATCTCACAAGTCTTTTATGAATCGGAATACAATCACTTCCAAAAGAATGGGCTTACCTTTCAAAGTACAACAAGAGAGCTGAGGGGAACACACCGCTCCACTTCCAGCAATGCTTTTGAACACATCGAAGGAAGTGCTTCTCCTTAGTGATCAATAAATGTGCTTCTCATTTCATTCAAATTCCAGCTTTAAGGGTGCATAGGAGAACTCCCTTTACGTCTAACAGTGCTTTGAATGGTTTAAAGAAAGCGACCCTCTTTCGAGAGAAATGGGGTATGTGCGTTTTCCACATAAGACTAGGGTAGGACACGGAAAAGTAAAGTGTGTCTTTCTCATAAAGCTTCGTGGGTTGCATTGAGGGAGACGTGCGGTTCTAGCAAGAAGCTAAATAAGCACTCGTGCAAGAAAGTGCTTATCTTCGCAAGACAGCTCGTCGAGTGTGAAGCAACGTCCCGTTTTGGTCTAACAGTGCTTAGATCATTTTAAGGAAGTCCTTTCCTATGGAGAACAGAACTATGTTTGTGCGTTTGACACGAAAGAAAGGTTCTAATGGGGCTAAGAGGGAAGAGAGACTTTACAGACAACCATGTCTTTCTCAGAAAGCGTTGCCTGTTTCTTTGAAGGAAACTTAGGCGAGAAACCACCTTCAAGAGATTGGGCTTATCTTTCAATGTTTCAAGTGTATGGGAACCCTCTGTTCACGCCGACCAAGTCTTCCCACTGTTTAGAGGAAGGGCTCTGCTGGCGAAAAAAACGCATTTGCATTTCTGCAGGAAAGCTTAGAAAACAGGGTTAAGAGGGAAGCGACAACTCCAGAGTAACATGTGTGGTTCTCAGAAATCTGTTTTGGGAAGGCCAACCGACATTGGACAGAATGTGCTTTCCCTTCAAGTGGAGTGTGAGGGACGCTCGCTCTTTTTCAATTCCTATGGTGCTTTGGGTAGTTTCGAGACTTTGCTTTTCTTCAGAGAGAGCAATAAGTATGTGCGCTTACAGAGCTGGGACCCGAAAACAGAAACGACACGCGTGTCGTCGTCAGAATGTTTCCTTGGGGGCGGGGGAAACCTACAAAATTCTGTAAAGAAGCTCGTTCCACGTTCAAACGAACAAAGTTATCGTTCAAAGGAAAGCCAACAAAGGATGGGAGACCGCTCCTTGGTCTGCTACCAATGCTTTGAAATCTTTGAAGAGAGGGCATCTCTTTGGAGAAAAGTAAGTGCGTACTATTTTTTTTCACTTTTAGAGCCGTTAACTGTTGGAGAGACACTTTCACATAACCTGCATGGTTCTCATAAAGCAATCAGGATGCTATTTCACTCTCAAGAGAATGTGCTTGTCTTCAACTACAGCATACAGAGTCGAGCGGAACGCTTTCGAGAAAGTGCTCTTCTTTAGCGAGCAACGCATATGCGTTTTTCAGGTAAGCCTATGGAGTGTTGTTAACTGTGACTCGAAAACTGAAGAGTAACCCGTGTCTTTCTCAGAAATCTTGGAGGGAATCTCACAAGTCTTTTACGAATCGGAATACAATCACTTCCAAAAGAATGGGCTTACCTTTCAAAGTACAACAAGAGAGCTGAGGGGAACACACCGCTCCACTTCCAGCAATGCTTTTGAACACATCGAAGGAAGTGCTTCTCCTTAGTGATCAATAAATGTGCTTCTCATTTCATTCAAATTCCAGCTTTAAGGGTGCATAGGAGAACTCCCTTTACGTCTAACAGTGCTTTGAATGGTTTAAAGAAAGCGACCCTCTTTCGAGAGAAATGGGGTATGTGCGTTTTCCACATAAGACTAGGGTAGGACACGGAAAAGTAAAGTGTGTCTTTCTCAAAAAGCTTCGTGGGTTGCATTGAGGGAGACGTGCGGTTCTAGCAAGAAGCTAAATAAGCACTTGTGCAAGAAAGTGCTTATCTTCGCAAGACAGCTCGTCGAGTGTGAAGCAACGTCCCGTTTTGGTCTAACAGTGCTTAGATCATTTTAAGGAAGTCCTTTCCTATGGAGAACAGAACTATGTCTGTGCGTTTGACACGAAAGAAAGGTTCTAATGGGGCTAAGAGGGAAGAGAGACTTTACAGACAACCATGTCTTTCTCAGAAAGCGTTGCCTGTTTCTTTGAAGGAAACTTAGGCGAGAAACCACCTTCAAGAGATTGGGCTTATCTTTCAATGTTTCAAGTGTATGGGCA
Organism: Microtus oregoni; assembly: GCF_018167655.1. NCBI lineage: Eukaryota > Metazoa > Chordata > Mammalia > Rodentia > Cricetidae > Microtus > Microtus oregoni. Next base: position 1,621,128 of record NW_024544742.1, on the reverse strand, counting down.
CCCTCCTTTCATGCCGACCAAGGCTTCCCACTGTTTAGAGGAAGGGCTCTGCTGGCGAAAAAAACGCATTTGCATTTCTGCAGGAAAGCTTAGAAAACAGGGTTAAGAGGGAAGCGACAACTCTAGAGTAACGTGTGTCCTTCTCAGAAATCTGTTTTGGGAAGGCCAACCGACATTGGACAGAATGTGCTTTCCCTTCAAGTGGAGTGTGAGGGGCGCTTGCTCTTTTTCAATTCCTATGGTGCTTTGGGTAGTTTCGAGACTTTGCTTTTCTTCAGAGAGAGCAATAAGTATGTGCGCTTACAGAGCTGGGACCCGAAAACAGAAACGACACGCGTGTAGTCGTCAGAATGTTTCCTTGGGGGCGGGGGAAACCTACACAATTCTGTAAAGAAGCTCGTTCCACGTTCAAACGAACAAAGTTATCGTTCAAAGGAAAGCCAACAAAGGATAGGAGACCGCTCCTTGGTCTGCTACCAATGCTTTGAAATCTTTGAAGAGAGGGCATCTCTTTGGAGAAAAGTAAGTGCGTACTATTTTTTTTTCACTTTTAGAGCCGTTAACTGTTGGAGAGACACTTTCACGTAACCTGCATGGTTCTCATAAAGCAATCAGGATGCTATTTCACTCTCAAGAGAATGTGCTTGTCTTCAACTACAGCATACAGAGTCGAGCGGAACGCTTTCTAGAAAGTGCTCTTCTTTAGCGAGCAACGCATATGCGTTTTTCAGGTAAGCCTATGGAGTGTTGTTAACTGTGACTCGAAAACTGAAGAGTAACCCGTGTCTTTCTCAGAAATCTTGGAGGGAATCTCACAAGTCTTTTACGAATCGGAATACAATCACTTCCAAAAGAATGGGCTTACCTTTCAAAGTACAACAAGAGAGCTGAGGGGAACACACCGCTCCACTTCCAGCAATGCTTTTGAACACATCGAAGGAAGTGCTTCTCCTTAGTGATCAATAAATGTGCTTCTCATTTCATTCAAATTCCAGCTTTAAGGGTGCATAGGAGAACTCCCTTTACGTCTAACAGTGCTTTGAATGGTTTAAAGAAAGCGACCCTCTTTCGAGAGAAATGGGGTATGTGCGTTTTCCACATAAGACTAGGGTAGGACACGGAAAAGTAAAGTGTGTCTTTCTCATAAAGCTTCGTGGGTTGCATTGAGGGAGACGTGCGGTTCTAGCAAGAAGCTAAATAAGCACTTGTGCAAGAAAGTGCTTATCTTCGCAAGACAGCTCGTCGAGTGTGAAGCAAAGTCCCGTTTGGTCTAACAGTGCTTAGATCATTTTAAGGAAGTCCTTTCCTATGGAGAACAGAACTATGTCTGTGCGTTTGACACGAAAGAAAGGTTCTAATGGGGCTAAGAAGGAAGAGAGACTTTACAGACAACCATGTCTTTCTCAGAAAGCGTTGCCTGTTTCTTTGAAGGAAACTTAGGCGAGAAACCACCTTCAAGAGATTGGGCTTATCTTTCAATGTTTCAAGTGTATGGGCACCCTCCATTCACGCCGACCAAGTCTTCCCACTGTTTAGAGGAAGGGCTCTGCTGGCGAAAAAAAAAAAACGCATTTGCATTTCTGCAGGAAAGCTTAGAAAACAGGGTTAAGAGGGAAGCGACAACTCTAGAGTAACATGTGTCTTTCTCAGAAATCTGTTTTGGGAAGGCCAACCGACATTCGACAGAATGTGCTTTCCCTTCAAGTGGAGTGTGAGGGACGCTCGCTCTTTTTCAATTCCTATGGTGCTTTGGGTAGTTTCGAGACTTTGCTTTTCTTCAGAGAGAGCAATAAGTATGTGCGCTTACAGAGCTGGGACCCGAAAACAGAAACGACACGCGTGTCGTCGTCAGAATGTTTCCTTGGGGGCGGGGGAAACCTACAAAATTCTGTAAAGAAGCTCGTTCCACGTTCAAACGAACAAAGTTATCGTTCAAAGGAAAGCCAACAAAGGATGGGAGACCGCTCCTTGGTCTGCTACCAATGCTTTGAAATCTTTGAAGAGAGGGCATCTCTTTGGAGAAAAGTAAGTGCGTACTATTTTTTTTCACTTTTAGAGCCGTTAACTGTTGGAGAGACACTTTCACATAACCTGCATGGTTCTCATAAAGCAATCAGGATGCTATTTCACTCTCAAGAGAATGTGCTTGTCTTCAACTACAGCATACAGAGTCGAGCGGAACGCTTTCGAGAAAGTGCTCTTCTTTAGCGAGCAACGCATATGCGTTTTTCAGGTAAGCCTATGGAGTGTTGTTAACTGTGACTCGAAAACTGAAGAGTAACCCGTGTCTTTCTCAGAAATCTTGGAGGGAATCTCACAAGTCTTTTACGAATCGGAATACAATCACTTCCAAAAGAATGGGCTTACCTTTCAAAGTACAACAAGAGAGCTGAGGGGAACACACCGCTCCACTTCCAGCAATGCTTTTGAACACATCGAAGGAAGTGCTTCTCCTTAGTGATCAATAAATGTGCTTCTCATTTCATTCAAATTCCAGCTTTAAGGGTGCATAGGAGAACTCCCTTTACGTCTAACAGTGCTTTGAATGGTTTAAAGAAAGCGACCCTCTTTGGAGAGAAATGGGGTATGTGCGTTTTCCACATAAGACTAGGGTAGGACACGGAAAAGTAAAGTGTGTCTTTCTCAAAAAGCTTCGTGGGTTGCATTGAGGGAGACGTGCGGTTCTAGCAAGAAGCTAAATAAGCACTTGTGCAAGAAAGTGCTTATCTTCGCAAGACAGCTCGTCGAGTGTGAAGCAACGTCCCGTTTTGGTCTAACAGTGCTTAGATCATTTTAAGGAAGTCCTTTCCTATGGAGAACAGAACTATGTCTGTGCGTTTGACACGAAAGAAAGGTTCTAATGGGGCTAAGAGGGAAGAGAGACTTTACAGACAACCATGTCTTTCTCAGAAAGCGTTGCCTGTTTCTTTGAAGGAAACTTAGGCGAGAAACCACCTTCAAGAGATTGGGCTTATCTTTCAATGTTTCAAGTGTATGGGCACCCTCCTTTCATGCCGACCAAGGCTTCCCACTGTTTAGAGGAAGGGCTCTGCTGGCGAAAAAAACGCATTTGCATTTCTGCAGGAAAGCTTAGAAAACAGGGTTAAGAGGGAAGCGACAACTCTAGAGTAACGTGTGTCCTTCTCAGAAATCTGTTTTGGGAAGGCCAACCGACATTGGACAGAATGTGCTTTCCCTTCAAGTGGAGTGTGAGGGGCGCTTGCTCTTTTTCAATTCCTATGGTGCTTTGGGTAGTTTCGAGACTTTGCTTTTCTTCAGAGAGAGCAATAAGTATGTGCGCTTACAGAGCTGGGACCCGAAAACAGAAACGACACGCGTGTAGTCGTCAGAATGTTTCCTTGGGGGCGGGGGAAACCTACACAATTCTGTAAAGAAGCTCGTTCCACGTTCAAACGAACAAAGTTATCGTTCAAAGGAAAGCCAACAAAGGATAGGAGACCGCTCCTTGGTCTGCTACCAATGCTTTGAAATCTTTGAAGAGAGGGCATCTCTTTGGAGAAAAGTAAGTGCGTACTATTTTTTTTTCACTTTTAGAGCCGTTAACTGTTGGAGAGACACTTTCACGTAACCTGCATGGTTCTCATAAAGCAATCAGGATGCTATTTCACTCTCAAGAGAATGTGCTTGTCTTCAACTACAGCATACAGAGTCGAGCGGAACGCTTTCTAGAAAGTGCTCTTCTTTAGCGAGCAACGCATATGCGTTTTTCAGGTAAGCCTATGGAGTGTTGTTAACTGTGACTCGAAAACTGAAGAGTAACCCGTGTCTTTCTCAGAAATCTTGGAGGGAATCTCACAAGTCTTTTACGAATCGGAATACAATCACTTCCAAAAGAATGGGCTTACCTTTCAAAGTACAACAAGAGAGCTGAGGGGAACACACCGCTCCACTTCCAGCAATGCTTTTGAACACATCGAAGGAAGTGCTTCTCCTTAGTGATCAATAAATGTGCTTCTCATTTCATTCAAATTCCAGCTTTAAGGGTGCATAGGAGAACTCCCTTTACGTCTAACAGTGCTTTGAATGGTTTAAAGAAAGCGACCCTCTTTCGAGAGAAATGGGGTATGTGCGTTTTCCACATAAGACTAGGGTAGGACACGGAAAAGTAAAGTGTGTCTTTCTCATAAAGCTTCGTGGGTTGCATTGAGGGAGACGTGCGGTTCTAGCAAGAAGCTAAATAAGCACTTGTGCAAGAAAGTGCTTATCTTCGCAAGACAGCTCGTCGAGTGTGAAGCAAAGTCCCGTTTGGTCTAACAGTGCTTAGATCATTTTAAGGAAGTCCTTTCCTATGGAGAACAGAACTATGTCTGTGCGTTTGACACGAAAGAAAGGTTCTAATGGGGCTAAGAAGGAAGAGAGACTTTACAGACAACCATGTCTTTCTCAGAAAGCGTTGCCTGTTTCTTTGAAGGAAACTTAGGCGAGAAACCACCTTCAAGAGATTGGGCTTATCTTTCAATGTTTCAAGTGTATGGGCACCCTCCATTCACGCCGACCAAGTCTTCCCACTGTTTAGAGGAAGGGCTCTGCTGGCGAAAAAAAAAAAACGCATTTGCATTTCTGCAGGAAAGCTTAGAAAACAGGGTTAAGAGGGAAGCGACAACTCTAGAGTAACATGTGTCTTTCTCAGAAATCTGTTTTGGGAAGGCCAACCGACATTCGACAGAATGTGCTTTCCCTTCAAGTGGAGTGTGAGGGACGCTCGCTCTTTTTCAATTCCTATGGTGCTTTGGGTAGTTTCGAGACTTTGCTTTTCTTCAGAGAGAGCAATAAGTATGTGCGCTTACAGAGCTGGGACCCGAAAACAGAAACGACACGCGTGTCGTCGTCAGAATGTTTCCTTGGGGGCGGGGGAAACCTACAAAATTCTGTAAAGAAGCTCGTTCCACGTTCAAACGAACAAAGTTATCGTTCAAAGGAAAGCCAACAAAGGATGGGAGACCGCTCCTTGGTCTGCTACCAATGCTTTGAAATCTTTGAAGAGAGGGCATCTCTTTGGAGAAAAGTAAGTGCGTACTATTTTTTTTTCACTTTTAGAGCCGTTAACTGTTGGAGAGACACTTTCACGTAACCTGCATGGTTCTCAGAAAGCAATCAGGATGCTATTTCACTCTCAAGAGAATGTGCTTGTCTTCAACTACAGCATACAGAGTCGAGCAGAACGCTTTCGAGAAAGTGCTCTTCTTTAGCGAGCAACGCATATGCGTTTTTCAGGTAAGCCTATGGAGTGTTGTTAACTGTGACTCGAAAACTGAAGAGTAACCCGTGTCTTTCTCAGAAATCTTGGAGGGAATCTCACAAGTCTTTTATGAATCGGAATACAATCACTTCCAAAAGAATGGGCTTACCTTTCAAAGTACAACAAGAGAGCTGAGGGGAACACACCGCTCCACTTCCAGCAATGCTTTTGAACACATCGAAGGAAGTGCTTCTCCTTAGTGATCAATAAATGTGCTTCTCATTTCATTCAAATTCCAGCTTTAAGGGTGCATAGGAGAACTCCCTTTACGTCTAACAGTGCTTTGAATGGTTTAAAGAAAGCGACCCTCTTTCGAGAGAAATGGGGTATGTGCGTTTTCCACATAAGACTAGGGTAGGACACGGAAAAGTAAAGTGTGTCTTTCTCATAAAGCTTCGTGGGTTGCATTGAGGGAGACATGCGGTTCTAGCAAGAAGCTAAATAAGCACTTGTGCAAAAAAGTGCTTATCTTCGCAAGACAGCTCGTCGAGTGTGAAGCAATGTCCCGTTTTGGTCTAACAGTGCTTAGATCATTTTAAGGAAGTCCTTTCCTATGGAGAACAGAACTATGTCTGTGCGTTTGACACGAAAGAAAGGTTCTAATGGGGCTAAGAGGGAAGAGAGACTTTACAGACAACCATGTCTTTCTCAGAAAGCGTTGCCTGTTTCTTTGAAGGAAACTTAGGCGAGAAACCACCTTCAAGAGATTGGGCTTATCTTTCAATGTTTCAAGTGTATGGGCACCCTCCTTTCATGCCGACCAAGGCTTCCCACTGTTTAGAGGAAGGGCTCTGCTGGCGAAAAAAACGCATTTGCATTTCTGCAGGAAAGCTTAGAAAACAGGGTTAAGAGGGAAGCGACAACTCTAGAGTAACGTGTGTCGTTCTCAGAAATCTGTTTTGGGAAGGCCAACCGACATTGGACAGAATGTGCTTTCCCTTCAAGTGGAGTGTGAGGGACGCTCGCTCTTTTTCAATTCCTATGGTGCTTTGGGTAGTTTCGAGACTTTGCTTTTCTTCAGAGAGAGCAATAAGTATGTGCGCTTACATAGTTCTGTTCTCCATAGGAAAGGACTTCCTTAAAATGATCTAAGCACTGTTAGACCAAAACGGGACGTTGCTTCACACTCGACGAGCTGTCTTGCGAAGATAAGCACTTTCTTGCACAAGTGCTTATGTAGCTTCTTGCTAGAACCGCACGTCTCCCTCAATGCAACCCACGAAGCTTTATGAGAAAGACACACTTTACTTTTCCGTGTCCTACCCTAGTCTTATGTGGAAAACGCACATACCCCATTTCTCTCGAAAGAGGGTCGCTTTCTTTAAACCATTCAACGCACTGTTAGACGTAAAGGGAGTTCTCCTATGCACCCTTAAAGCTGGAATTTGAATGAAATGAGAAGCACATTTATTGATCACTAAGGAGAAGCACTTCCTTCGATGTGTTCAAAAGCATTGCTGGAAGTGGAGCGGTGTGTTCCCCTCAGCTCTCTTGTTGTACTTTGAAAGGTAAGCCCATTCTTTTGGAAGTGATTCTATTCCGATTCGTAAAAGACTTGTGAGATTCCCTCTAAGATTTCTGAGAAAGACACAGGTTACTCTTCAGTTTTCGAGTCACAGTTAACAACACTCCATAGGCTTACCTGAAAAACGCATATGCGTTGCTCGCTAAAGAAGAGCACTTTCTCGAAAGCATTCCGCTCGACTCTGTATGCTGTAGTTGAAGACAAGCACATTCTCTTGAGAGTGAAATAGCTTCCTGTTTGCTTTCTGAGAACCATGCAGGTTACGTGAAAGTGTCTCTCCAACAGTTAACGACTCTAAAAGTGAAAAAAAAATAGTACGCACTTACTTTTCTCCAAAGAGATGCCCTCTCTTCAAAGATTTCAAAGCATTGGTAGCAGACCAAGGAGCGGTCTCCTATCCTTTGTTGCCTTTCCTTTGAACGATAACTTTGTTCGTTTGAACGTGGAACGAGCTTCTTTACAGAATTGTGCAGGTTTCCCCCGCCCCCAAGGAAACATTCTGACGACGACACGCGTGTCGTTTCTGTTTTCGGGTCCCAGCTCTGTAAGCACACATACTTATTGCTCTCTCTGAAGAAAAGCAAAGTCTCGAAACTACCCAAAAAACCATAGGAATTGAAAAAGAGCGAGCGTCCCTCACACTCCACTTGAAGGGAAAGCACATTCTGTACAATGTCGGTTGGCCTTCCCAAAACAGATTTCTGAGAACGACACACTTTACTCTAGAGTTGTCGCTTCCCTCTTAACCCTGTTTTCTAAGCTTTCCTGCAGAAATGCAAATGCGTTTCTTTCGCCAGCAGAGCCCTTCCTCTAAACAGTGGGAAGCCTTGGTAGGCGTGAAAGGAGGGTGCCCATACACTTGAAACATTGAAAGATAAGCCCAATCTCTTGAAGCTGGTTTCTCGCCTAAGTTTCCTTCAAAGAAACAGGCAACGCTTTCTGAGAAAGACATGGTTGTCTGTAAAGTCTCTCTTCCCTCTTAGCCCCATTAGAACCTTTCTTTCGTGTCAAACGCACAGACATAGTTCTGTTCTCCATAGGAAAGGACTTCCTTAAAATGATCTAAGCACTGTTAGACCAAAACGGGACCTTGCTTCACACTCGACGAGCTGTCTTGCGAAGATAAGCACTTTCTTGCACAAGTGCTTATTTAGCTTCTTGCTAGAACCGCACGTCTCCCTCAATGCAACCCACGAAGCTTTATGAGAAAGACACACTTTACTTTTCCGTGTCCTACCCTAGTCTTATGTGGAAAACGCACATACCCCATTTCTCTCGAAAGAGGGTCGCTTTCTTTAAACCATTCAACGCACTGTTAGACGTAAAGGGAGTTCTCCTATGCACCCTTAAAGCTGGAATTTGAATGAAATGAGAAGCACATTTATTGATCACTAAGGAGAAGCACTTCCTTCGATGTGTTCAAAAGCATTGCTGGAAGTGGAGCGGTGTGTTCCCCTCAGCTCTCTTGTTGTACTTTGAAAGGTAAGCCAATTCTTTTGGAAGTGATTGTATTCCGATTCGTAAAAGACTTGTGAGATTCCCTCCAAGATTTCTGAGAAAGACACAGGTTACTCTTCAGTTTTCGAGTCACAGTTAACAACACTCCATAGGCTTACCTGAAAAACGCATATGCGTTGCTCGCTAAAGAAGAGCACTTTCTCGAAAGCGTTCCGCTCGACTCTGTATGCTGTAGTTGAAGACAAGCACATTCTCTTGAGAGTGAAATAGCTTCCTGTTTGCTTTCTGACAACCATGCAGGTTACGTGAAAGTGTCTCTCCAACAGTTAATGGCTCTAAAAGTGAAAAAAAAATAGTACGCACTTACTTTTCTCCAAAGAGATGCCCTCTCTTCAAAGATTTCAAAGCATTGGTAGCAGACCAAGGAGCGGTCTCCTATCCTTTGTTGGCTTTCCTTTGAACGATAACTTTGTTCGTTTGAACGTGGAACGAGCTTCTTTACAGAATTGTGCAGGTTTCCCCCGCCCCCAAGGAAACATTCTGACGACGACACGCGTGTCGTTTCTGTTTTCGGGTCCCAGCTCTGTAAGCGCACATACTTATTGCTCTCTCTGAAGAAAAGCAAAGTCTCGAAACTACCCAAAAAACCATAGGAATTGAAAAAGAGCGAGCGTCCCTCACACTCCACTTGAAGGGAAAGCACATTCTGTCCAATGTCGGTTGGCCTTCCCAAAACAGATTTCTGAGAACGACACACGTTACTCTAGAGTTGTCGCTTCCCTCTTAACCCTGTTTTCTAAGCTTTCCTGCAGAAATGCAAATGCGTTTCTTTCGCCAGCAGAGCCCTTCCTCTAAACAGTGGGAAGCCTTGGTAGGCGTGAAAGGAGGGTGCCCATACACTTGAAACATTGAAAGATAAGCCCAATCTCTTGAAGGTGGTTTCTCGCCTAAGTTTCCTTCAAAGAAACAGGCAACGCTTTCTGAGAAAGACATGGTTGTCTGTAAAGTCTCTCTTCCCTCTTAGCCCCATTAGAACCTTTCTTTCGTGTCAAAAGCACAGACATAGTTCTGTTCTCCATAGGAAAGGACTTCCTTAAAATGATCTAAGCACTGTTAGACCAAAACAGGACGTTGCTTCACACTCGACGAGCTGTCTTGCGAAGATAAGCACTTTCTTGCACAAGTGCTTATGTAGCTTCTTCCTAGAACCGCACGTCTCCCTCAATGCAACCCACGAAGCTTTATGAGAAAGACACACTTTACTTTTCCGTGTCCTACCCTAGTCTTATGTGGAAAACGCACATACCCCATTTCTCTCGAAAGAGGGTCGCTTTCTTTAAACCATTCAACGCACTGTTAGACGTAAAGGGAGTTCTCCTATGCACCCTTAAAGCTGGAATTTGAATGAAATGAGAAGCACATTTATTGATCACTAAGGAGAAGCACTTCCTTCGATGTGTTCAAAAGCATTGCTGGAAGTGGAGCGGTGTGTTCCCCTCAGCTCTCTTGTTGTACTTTGAAAGGTAAGCCCATTCTTTTGGAAGTGATTCTATTCCGATTCGTAAAAGACTTGTGAGATTCCCTCCAAGATTTCTGAGAAAGACACAGGTTACTCTTCAGTTTTCGAGTCACAGTTAACAACACTCCATAGGCTTACCTGAAAAACGCATATGCGTTGCTCGCTAAAGAAGAGCACTTTCTCGAAAGCGTTCCGCTCGACTCTGTATGCTGTAGTTGAAGACAAGCACATTCTCTTGAGAGTGAAATAGCTTCCTGTTTGCTTTCTGAGAACCATGCAGGTTACGTGAAAGTGTCTCTCCAACTGTTAATGGCTCTAAAAGTGAAAAAAAAAATAGTACGCACTTACTTTTCTCCAAAGAGATGCCTTCTCTTCAAAGATTTCAAAGCATTGGTAGCAGACCAAGGAGCGGTCTCCTATCCTTTGTTGCCTTTCCTTTGAACGATAACTTTGTTCGTTTGAACGTGGAACGAGCTTCTTTACAGAATTGTGCAGGTTTCCCCCGCCCCCAAGGAAACATTCTGACGACGACACGCGTGTCGTTTCTGTTTTCGGGTCCCAGCTCTGTAAGCACACATACTTATTGCTCTCTCTGAAGAAAAGCAAAGTCTCGAAACTACCCAAAAAACCATAGGAATTGAAAAAGAGCGAGCGTCCCTCACACTCCACTTGAAGGGAAAGCACATTCTGTACAATGTCGGTTGGCCTTCCCAAAACAGATTTCTGAGAACGACACACTTTACTCTAGAGTTGTCGCTTCCCTCTTAACCCTGTTTTCTAAGCTTTCCTGCAGAAATGCAAATGCGTTTCTTTCGCCAGCAGAGCCCTTCCTCTAAACAGTGGGAAGCCTTGGTAGGCGTGAAAGGAGGGTGCCCATACACTTGAAACATTGAAAGATAAGCCCAATCTCTTGAAGCTGGTTTCTCGCCTAAGTTTCCTTCAAAGAAACAGGCAACGCTTTCTGAGAAAGACATGGTTGTCTGTAAAGTCTCTCTTCCCTCTTAGCCCCATTAGAACCTTTCTTTCGTGTCAAACGCACAGACATAGTTCTGTTCTCCATAGGAAAGGACTTCCTTAAAATGATCTAAGCACTGTTAGACCAAAACGGGACGTTGCTTCACACTCGACGAGCTGTCTTGCGAAGATAAGCACTTTCTTGCACAAGTGCTTATTTAGCTTCTTGCTAGAACCGCACGTCTCCCTCAATGCAACCCACGAAGCTTTATGAGAAAGACACACTTTACTTTTCCGTGTCCTACCCTAGTCTTATGTGGAAAACGCACATACCCCATTTCTCTCGAAAGAGGGTCGCTTTCTTTAAACCATTCAACGCACTGTTAGACGTAAAGGGAGTTCTCCTATGCACCCTTAAAGCTGGAATTTGAATGAAATGAGAAGCACATTTATTGATCACTAAGGAGAAGCACTTCGCACAGACATAGTTCTGTTCTCCATAGGAAAGGACTTCCTTAAAATGATCTAAGCACTGTTAGACCAAAACGGGACCTTGCTTCACACTCGACGAGCTGTCTTGTGAAGATAAGCACTTTCTTGCACAAGTGCTTATTTAGCTTCTTGCTAGAACCGCACGTCTCCCTCAATGCAACCCACGAAGCTTTATGAGAAAGACACACTTTACTTTTCCGTGTCCTACCCTAGTCTTATGTGGAAAACGCACATACCCCATTTTTCTCCAAAGAGGGTCGCTTTCTTTAAACCATTCAAAGCACTGTTAGACGTAAAGGGAGTTCTCTTATGCACCCTTAAAGCTGGAATTTGAATGAAATGAGAAGCACATTTATTGATCACTAAGGAGAAGCACTTCCTTCGATGTGTTCAAAAGCATTGCTAGAAGTGGAGCGGTGTGTTCCCCTCAGCTCTCTTGTTGTACTTTGAAAGGTAAGCCAATTCTTTTGGAAGTGATTGTATTCCGATTCGTAAAAGACTTGTGAGATTCCCTCCAAGATTTCTGAGAAAGACACAGGTTACTCTTCCGTTTTCGAGTCACAGTTAACAACACTCCATAGGCTTACCTGAAAAACGCATATGCGTTGCTCGCTAAAGAAGAGCACTTTCTCGAAAGCGTTCCACTGGACTCTGTATGCTGTAGTTGAAGACAAACACATTCTCTTGAGAGTGAAATAGCTTCCTGATTGCTTTCTGAGAACCATGCAGGTTACGTGAAAGTGTCTCTCCAACAGTTAACGGCTCTAAAAGTGAAAAAAAAATAGTACACACTTACTTTTCTCCAAAGAGATGCCCTCTCTTCAAAGATTTCAAAGCATTGGTAGCAGACCCAGGAGTGGTCTCCTATCCTTTGTTGGCTTTCCTTTGAACGATAACTTTGTTCGTTTGAATGTGGAACGAGCTTCTTTACAGAATTGTGTAGGTTTCCCCCACCCCCAAGGAAACATTCTGACGACGACACGCGTGTCGTTTCTGTTTTCGGGTCCCAGCTCTGTAAGCGCACATACTTATTGCTCTCTCTGAAGAAAAGCAAAATCTCGAAACTACCGAAAGCACCATAGGAATTGAAAAAGAGCGAGCGTCCCTCACACTCCACTTGAAGGGAAAGCACATTCTGTACAATGTCGGTTGGCCTTCCCAAAACAGATTTCTGAGAACAACACATGTTACTCTAGAGTTGTCGTTTCCCTCTTAACCCTGTTTTCTAAGCTTTCCTGCAGAAATGCAAATGCGTTTCTTTTGCCAGCAGAGCCCTTCCTCTAAACAGTGTAAAAGACTTGTGAGATTCCCTCCAAGATTTCTGAGAAAGACACGGGTTACTCTTCAGTTTTCGAGTCACAGTTAACAACACTCCATAGGCTTACCTGAAAAACGCATATGCGTTGCTCGCTAAAGAAGAGCACTTTCTCGAAAGCGTTCCGCTCGACTCTGTATGCTGTAGTTGAAGACAAGCACATTCTCTTGAGTGTGAAATAGCTTCCTGTTTGCTTTCTGACAACCATGCAGGTTACGTGAAAGTGTCTCTCCAACTGTTAATGGCTCTAAAAGTGAAAAAAAATAGTACGCACTTACTTTTCTCCAAAGAGATGCCCTCTCTTCAAAGATTTCAAAGCATTGGTAGCAGACCAAGGAGCGGTCTCCTATCCTTTGTTGCCTTTCCTTTGAACGATAACTTTGTTCGTTTGAACGTGGAACGAGCTTCTTTACAGAATTGTGTAGGTTTCCCCTGCCCCCAAGGAAACATTCTGACGACGACACGCGTGTCGTTTCTGTTTTCGGGTCCCAGCTCTGTAAGCACACATACTTATTGCTCTCTCTGAAGAAAAGCAAAGTCTCGAAACTACCCAAAGCACCATAGGAATTGAAAAAGAGCGAGCGTCCCACACACTCCACTTGAAGGGAATGCACATTCTGTCGAATGTCGGTTGGCCTTCCCAAAACAGATTTCTGAGAATGACACACGTTACTCTAGAGTTGTCGCTTCCCTCTTAACCCTGTTTTCTAAGCTTTCCTGCAGAAATGCAAATGCGTTTCTTTAGCCAGCAGAGCCCTTCCTCTAAACAGTGGGAAGCCTTGGTAGGCGTGAAAGGAGGGTTCCCATATACTGGAAACATTGAAAGATAAGCCCAATCTCTTGAAGGTGGTTTCTCGCCTAAGTTTCCTTCAAAGAAACAGGCAACGCTTTCTGAGAAAGTCATGGTTGTCTGTAAAGTCTCTCTTCCCTCTTAGCCCCATTAGAACCTTTCTTTCGTGTCAAACGCACAGACATAGTTCTGTTCTCCATAGGAAAGGACTTCCTTAAAATGATCTAAGCACTGTTAGACCAAAACGGGACCTTGCTTCACACTCGACGAGCTGTCTTGTGAAGATAAGCACTTTCTTGCACAAGTGCTTATTTAGCTTCTTGCTAGAACCGCACGTCTCCCTCAATGCAACCCACGAAGCTTTATGAGAAAGACACACTTTACTTTTCCGTGTCCTACCCTAGTCTCATGTGGAAAACGCACATACCCCATTTCTCTCCAAAGAGGGTCGCTTTCTTTAAACCATTCAAAGCACTGTTAGACGTAAAGGGAGTTCTCCTATGCACCCTTAAAGCTGGAATTTGAATGAAATGAGAAGCACATTTATTGATCACTAAGGAGAAGCACTTCCTTCGATGTGTTCAAAAGCATTGCTGGAAGTGGAGCGGTGTGTTCCCCTCAGCTCTCTTGTTGTACTTTGAAAGGTAAGCCAATTCTTTTGGAAGTGATTGTATTCCGATTCGTAAAAGACTTGTGAGATTCCCTCCAAGATTTCTGAGAAAGACACAGGTTACTCTTCAGTTTTCGAGTCACAGTTAACAACACTCCATAGGCTTACCTGAAAAACGCATATGCGTTGCTCGCTAAAGAAGAGCACTTTCTCGAAAGCGTTCCGCTCGACTCTGTATGCTGTAGTTGAAGACAAGCACATTCTCTTGAGAGTGAAATAGCTTCCTGTTTGCTTTCTGACAACCATGCAGGTTACGTGAAAGTGTCTCCAACAGTTAATGGCTCTAAAAGTGAAAAAAAAATAGTACGCACTTACTTTTCTCCAAAGAGATGCCCTCTCTTCAAAGATTTCAAAGCATTGGTAGCAGACCAAGGAGCGGTCTCCTATCCTTTGTTGGCTTTCCTTTGAACGATAACTTTGTTCGTTTGAACGTGGAACGAGCTTCTTTACAGAATTGTGCAGGTTTCCCCCGCCCCCAAGGAAACATTCTGACGACGACACGCGTGTCGTTTCTGTTTTCGGGTCCCAGCTCTGTAAGCGCACATACTTATTGCTCTCTCTGAAGAAAAGCAAAGTCTCGAAACTACCCAAAAAACCATAGGAATTGAAAAAGAGCGAGCGTCCCTCACACTCCACTTGAAGGGAAAGCACATTCTGTCCAATGTCGGTTGGCCTTCCCAAAACAGATTTCTGAGAACGACACACGTTACTCTAGAGTTGTCGCTTCCCTCTTAACCCTGTTTTCTAAGCTTTCCTGCAGAAATGCAAATGCGTTTCTTTCGCCAGCAGAGCCCTTCCTCTAAACAGTGGGAAGCCTTGGTAGGCGTGAAAGGAGGGTGCCCATACACTTGAAACATTGAAAGATAAGCCCAATCTCTTGAAGGTGGTTTCTCGCCTAAGTTTCCTTCAAAGAAACAGGCAACGCTTTCTGAGAAAGACATGGTTGTCTGTAAAGTCTCTCTTCCCTCTTAGCCCCATTAGAACCTTTCTTTCGTGTCAAAAGCACAGACATAGTTCTGTTCTCCATAGGAAAGGACTTCCTTAAAATGATCTAAGCACTGTTAGACCAAAACAGGACGTTGCTTCACACTCGACGAGCTGTCTTGCGAAGATAAGCACTTTCTTGCACAAGTGCTTATGTAGCTTCTTCCTAGAACCGCACGTCTCCCTCAATGCAACCCACGAAGCTTTATGAGAAAGACACACTTTACTTTTCCGTGTCCTACCCTAGTCTTATGTGGAAAACGCACATACCCCATTTCTCTCGAAAGAGGGTCGCTTTCTTTAAACCATTCAACGCACTGTTAGACGTAAAGGGAGTTCTCCTATGCACCCTTAAAGCTGGAATTTGAATGAAATGAGAAGCACATTTATTGATCACTAAGGAGAAGCACTTCCTTCGATGTGTTCAAAAGCATTGCTGGAAGTGGAGCGGTGTGTTCCCCTCAGCTCTCTTGTTGTACTTTGAAAGGTAAGCCAATTCTTTTGGAAGTGATTGTATTCCGATTCGTAAAAGACTTGTGAGATTCCCTCCAAGATTTCTGAGAAAGACACAGGTTACTCTTCAGTTTTCGAGTCACAGTTAACAACACTCCATAGGCTTACCTGAAAAACGCATATGCGTTGCTCGCTAAAGAAGAGCACTTTCTCGAAAGCGTTCCGCTCGACTCTGTATGCTGTAGTTGAAGACAAGCACATTCTCTTGAGAGTGAAATAGCTTCCTGTTTGCTTTCTGACAACCATGCAGGTTACGTGAAAGTGTCTCTCCAACAGTTAATGGCTCTAAAAGTGAAAAAAAAATAGTACGCACTTACTTTTCTCCAAAGAGATGCCCTCTCTTCAAAGATTTCAAAGCATTGGTAGCAGACCAAGGAGCGGTCTCCTATCCTTTGTTGGCTTTCCTTTGAACGATAACTTTGTTCGTTTGAACGTGGAACGAGCTTCTTTACAGAATTGTGCAGGTTTCCCCCGCCCCCAAGGAAACATTCTGACGACGACACGCGTGTCGTTTCTGTTTTCGGGTCCCAGCTCTGTAAGCGCACATACTTATTGCTCTCTCTGAAGAAAAGCAAAGTCTCGAAACTACCCAAAAAACCATAGGAATTGAAAAAGAGCGAGCGTCCCTCACACTCCACTTGAAGGGAAAGCACATTCTGTCCAATGTCGGTTGGCCTTCCCAAAACAGATTTCTGAGAACGACACACGTTACTCTAGAGTTGTCGCTTCCCTCTTAACCCTGTTTTCTAAGCTTTCCTGCAGAAATGCAAATGCGTTTCTTTCGCCAGCAGAGCCCTTCCTCTAAACAGTGGGAAGCCTTGGTAGGCGTGAAAGGAGGGTGCCCATACACTTGAAACATTGAAAGATAAGCCCAATCTCTTGAAGGTGGTTTCTCGCCTAAGTTTCCTTCAAAGAAACAGGCAACGCTTTCTGAGAAAGACATGGTTGTCTGTAAAGTCTCTCTTCCCTCTTAGCCCCATTAGAACCTTTCTTTCGTGTCAAAAGCACAGACATAGTTCTGTTCTCCATAGGAAAGGACTTCCTTAAAATGATCTAAGCACTGTTAGACCAAAACAGGACGTTGCTTCACACTCGACGAGCTGTCTTGCGAAGATAAGCACTTTCTTGCACAAGTGCTTATGTAGCTTCTTCCTAGAACCGCACGTCTCCCTCAATGCAACCCACGAAGCTTTATGAGAAAGACACACTTTACTTTTCCGTGTCCTACCCTAGTCTTATGTGGAAAACGCACATACCCCATTTCTCTCGAAAGAGGGTCGCTTTCTTTAAACCATTCAACGCACTGTTAGACGTAAAGGGAGTTCTCCTATGCACCCTTAAAGCTGGAATTTGAATGAAATGAGAAGCACATTTATTGATCACTAAGGAGAAGCACTTCCTTCGATGTGTTCAAAAGCATTGCTGGAAGTGGAGCGGTGTGTTCCCCTCAGCTCTCTTGTTGTACTTTGAAAGGTAAGCCCATTCTTTTGGAAGTGATTCTATTCCGATTCGTAAAAGACTTGTGAGATTCCCTCCAAGATTTCTGAGAAAGACACAGGTTACTCTTCAGTTTTCGAGTCACAGTTAACAACACTCCATAGGCTTACCTGAAAAACGCATATGCGTTGCTCGCTAAAGAAGAGCACTTTCTCGAAAGCGTTCCGCTCGACTCTGTATGCTGTAGTTGAAGACAAGCACATTCTCTTGAGAGTGAAATAGCTTCCTGTTTGCTTTCTGAGAACCATGCAGGTTACGTGAAAGTGTCTCTCCAACTGTTAATGGCTCTAAAAGTGAAAAAAAAAATAGTACGCACTTACTTTTCTCCAAAGAGATGCCTTCTCTTCAAAGATTTCAAAGCATTGGTAGCAGACCAAGGAGCGGTCTCCTATCCTTTGTTGGCTTTCCTTTGAACGATAACTTTGTTCGTTTGAACGTGGAACGAGCTTCTTTACAGAATTGTGCAGGTTTCCCCCGCCCCCAAGGAAACATTCTGACGACGACACGCGTGTCGTTTCTGTTTTCGGGTCCCAGCTCTGTAAGCACACATACTTATTGCTCTCTCTGAAGAAAAGCAAAGTCTCGAAACTACCCAAAAAACCATAGGAATTGAAAAAGAGCGAGCGTCCCTCACACTCCACTTGAAGGGAAAGCACATTCTGTACAATGTCGGTTGGCCTTCCCAAAACAGATTTCTGAGAACGACACACTTTACTCTAGAGTTGTCGCTTCCCTCTTAACCCTGTTTTCTAAGCTTTCCTGCAGAAATGCAAATGCGTTTCTTTCGCCAGCAGAGCCCTTCCTCTAAACAGTGGGAAGCCTTGGTAGGCGTGAAAGGAGGGTGCCCATACACTTGAAACATTGAAAGATAAGCCCAATCTCTTGAAGCTGGTTTCTCGCCTAAGTTTCCTTCAAAGAAACAGGCAACGCTTTCTGAGAAAGACATGGTTGTCTGTAAAGTCTCTCTTCCCTCTTAGCCCCATTAGAACCTTTCTTTCGTGTCAAACGCACAGACATAGTTCTGTTCTCCATAGGAAAGGACTTCCTTAAAATGATCTAAGCACTGTTAGACCAAAACGGGACGTTGCTTCACACTCGACGAGCTGTCTTGCGAAGATAAGCACTTTCTTGCACAAGTGCTTATTTAGCTTCTTGCTAGAACCGCACGTCTCCCTCAATGCAACCCACGAAGCTTTATGAGAAAGACACACTTTACTTTTCCGTGTCCTACCCTAGTCTTATGTGGAAAACGCACATACCCCATTTCTCTCGAAAGAGGGTCGCTTTCTTTAAACCATTCAACGCACTGTTAGACGTAAAGGGAGTTCTCCTATGCACCCTTAAAGCTGGAATTTGAATGAAATGAGAAGCACATTTATTGATCACTAAGGAGAAGCACTTCGCACAGACATAGTTCTGTTCTCCATAGGAAAGGACTTCCTTAAAATGATCTAAGCACTGTTAGACCAAAACGGGACCTTGCTTCACACTCGACGAGCTGTCGTGTGAAGATAAGCACTTTCTTGCACAAGTGCTTATTTAGCTTCTTGCTAGAACCGCACGTCTCCCTCAATGCAACCCACGAAGCTTTATGAGAAAGACACACTTTACTTTTCCGTGTCCTACCCTAGTCTTATGTGGAAAACGCACATACCCCATTTTTCTCCAAAGAGGGTCGCTTTCTTTAAACCATTCAAAGCACTGTTAGACGTAAAGGGAGTTCTCTTATGCACCCTTAAAGCTGGAATTTGAATGAAATGAGAAGCACATTTATTGATCACTAAGGAGAAGCACTTCCTTCGATGTGTTCAAAAGCATTGCTAGAAGTGGAGCGGTGTGTTCCCCTCAGCTCTCTTGTTGTACTTTGAAAGGTAAGCCAATTCTTTTGGAAGTGATTGTATTCCGATTCGTAAAAGACTTGTGAGATTCCCTCCAAGATTTCTGAGAAAGACACAGGTTACTCTTCCGTTTTCGAGTCACAGTTAACAACACTCCATAGGCTTACCTGAAAAACGCATATGCGTTGCTCCCAAGATTTCTGAGAAAGACACGGGTTACTCTTCAGTTTTCGAGTCACAGTTAACAACACTCCATAGGCTTACCTGAAAAACGCATATGCGTTGCTCGCTAAAGAAGAGCACTTTCTCGAAAGCGTTCCACTGGACTCTGTATGCTGTAGTTGAAGACAAACACATTCTCTTGAGAGTGAAATAGCTTCCTGATTGCTTTCTGAGAACCATGCAGGTTACGTGAAAGTGTCTCTCCAACAGTTAACGGCTCTAAAAGTGAAAAAAAAATAGTACACACTTACTTTTCTCCAAAGAGATGCCCTCTCTTCAAAGATTTCAAAGCATTGGTAGCAGACCCAGGAGTGGTCTCCTATCCTTTGTTGGCTTTCCTTTGAACGATAACTTTGTTCGTTTGAATGTGGAACGAGCTTCTTTACAGAATTGTGTAGGTTTCCCCCACCCCCAAGGAAACATTCTGACGACGACACGCGTGTCGTTTCTGTTTTCGGGTCCCAGCTCTGTAAGCGCACATACTTATTGCTCTCTCTGAAGAAAAGCAAAATCTCGAAACTACCGAAAGCACCATAGGAATTGAAAAAGAGCGAGCGTCCCTCACACTCCACTTGAAGGGAAAGCACATTCTGTACAATGTCGGTTGGCCTTCCCAAAACAGATTTCTGAGAACAACACATGTTACTCTAGAGTTGTCGTTTCCCTCTTAACCCTGTTTTCTAAGCTTTCCTGCAGAAATGCAAATGCGTTTCTTTTGCCAGCAGAGCCCTTCCTCTAAACAGTGTAAAAGACTTGTGAGATTCCCTCCAAGATTTCTGAGAAAGACACGGGTTACTCTTCAGTTTTCGAGTCACAGTTAACAACACTCCATAGGCTTACCTGAAAAACGCATATGCGTTGCTCGCTAAAGAAGAGCACTTTCTCGAAAGCGTTCCGCTCGACTCTGTATGCTGTAGTTGAAGACAAGCACATTCTCTTGAGTGTGAAATAGCTTCCTGTTTGCTTTCTGACAACCATGCAGGTTACGTGAAAGTGTCTCTCCAACTGTTAATGGCTCTAAAAGTGAAAAAAAATAGTACGCACTTACTTTTCTCCAAAGAGATGCCCTCTCTTCAAAGATTTCAAAGCATTGGTAGCAGACCAAGGAGCGGTCTCCTATCCTTTGTTGCCTTTCCTTTGAACGATAACTTTGTTCGTTTGAACGTGGAACGAGCTTCTTTACAGAATTGTGTAGGTTTCCCCTGCCCCCAAGGAAACATTCTGACGACGACACGCGTGTCGTTTCTGTTTTCGGGTCCCAGCTCTGTAAGCGCACATACTTATTGCTCTCTCTGAAGAAAAGCAAAGTCTCGAAACTACCCAAAGCACCATAGGAATTGAAAAAGAGCGAGCGTCCCACACACTCCACTTGAAGGGCGGTTGGCCTTCCCAAAACAGATTTCTGAGAATGACACACGTTACTCTAGAGTTGTCGCTTCCCTCTTAACCCTGTTTTCTAAGCTTTCCTGCAGAAATGCAAATGCGTTTCTTTAGCCAGCAGAGCCCTTCCTCTAAACAGTGGGAAGCCTTGGTAGGCGTGAAAGGAGGGTTCCCATATACTGGAAACATTGAAAGATAAGCCCAATCTCTTGAAGGTGGTTTCTCGCCTAAGTTTCCTTCAAAGAAACAGGCAACGCTTTCTGAGAAAGTCATGGTTGTCTGTAAAGTCTCTCTTCCCTCTTAGCCCCATTAGAACCTTTCTTTCGTGTCAAACGCACAGACATAGTTCTGTTCTCCATAGGAAAGGACTTCCTTAAAATGATCTAAGCACTGTTAGACCAAAACGGGACCTTGCTTCACACTCGACGAGCTGTCTTGTGAAGATAAGCACTTTCTTGCACAAGTGCTTATTTAGCTTCTTGCTAGAACCGCACGTCTCCCTCAATGCAACCCACGAAGCTTTATGAGAAAGACACACTTTACTTTTCCGTGTCCTACCCTAGTCTCATGTGGAAAACGCACATACCCCATTTCTCTCCAAAGAGGGTCGCTTTCTTTAAACCATTCAAAGCACTGTTAGACGTAAAGGGAGTTCTCCTATGCACCCTTAAAGCTGGAATTTGAATGAAATGAGAAGCACATTTATTGATCACTAAGGAGAAGCACTTCCTTCGATGTGTTCAAAAGCATTGCTGGAAGTGGAGCGGTGTGTTCCCCTCAGCTCTCTTGTTGTACTTTGAAAGGTAAGCCAATTCTTTTGGAAGTGATTGTATTCCGATTCGTAAAAGACTTGTGAGATTCCCTCCAAGATTTCTGAGAAAGACACAGGTTACTCTTCAGTTTTCGAGTCACAGTTAACAACACTCCATAGGCTTACCTGAAAAACGCATATGCGTTGCTCGCTAAAGAAGAGCACTTTCTCGAAAGCGTTCCGCTCGACTCTGTATGCTGTAGTTGAAGACAAGCACATTCTCTTGAGAGTGAAATAGCTTCCTGTTTGCTTTCTGACAACCATGCAGGTTACGTGAAAGTGTCTCTCCAACAGTTAATGGCTCTAAAAGTGAAAAAAAAATAGTACGCACTTACTTTTCTCCAAAGAGATGCCCTCTCTTCAAAGATTTCAAAGCATTGGTAGCAGACCAAGGAGCGGTCTCCTATCCTTTGTTGGCTTTCCTTTGAACGATAACTTTGTTCGTTTGAACGTGGAACGAGCTTCTTTACAGAATTGTGCAGGTTTCCCCCGCCCCCAAGGAAACATTCTGACGACGACACGCGTGTCGTTTCTGTTTTCGGGTCCCAGCTCTGTAAGCGCACATACTTATTGCTCTCTCTGAAGAAAAGCAAAGTCTCGAAACTACCCAAAAAACCATAGGAATTGAAAAAGAGCGAGCGTCCCTCACACTCCACTTGAAGGGAAAGCACATTCTGTCCAATGTCGGTTGGCCTTCCCAAAACAGATTTCTGAGAACGACACACGTTACTCTAGAGTTGTCGCTTCCCTCTTAACCCTGTTTTCTAAGCTTTCCTGCAGAAATGCAAATGCGTTTCTTTCGCCAGCAGAGCCCTTCCTCTAAACAGTGGGAAGCCTTGGTAGGCGTGAAAGGAGGGTGCCCATACACTTGAAACATTGAAAGATAAGCCCAATCTCTTGAAGGTGGTTTCTCGCCTAAGTTTCCTTCAAAGAAACAGGCAACGCTTTCTGAGAAAGACATGGTTGTCTGTAAAGTCTCTCTTCCCTCTTAGCCCCATTAGAACCTTTCTTTCGTGTCAAAAGCACAGACATAGTTCTGTTCTCCATAGGAAAGGACTTCCTTAAAATGATCTAAGCACTGTTAGACCAAAACAGGACGTTGCTTCACACTCGACGAGCTGTCTTGCGAAGATAAGCACTTTCTTGCACAAGTGCTTATGTAGCTTCTTCCTAGAACCGCACGTCTCCCTCAATGCAACCCACGAAGCTTTATGAGAAAGACACACTTTACTTTTCCGTGTCCTACCCTAGTCTTATGTGGAAAACGCACATACCCCATTTCTCTCGAAAGAGGGTCGCTTTCTTTAAACCATTCAACGCACTGTTAGACGTAAAGGGAGTTCTCCTATGCACCCTTAAAGCTGGAATTTGAATGAAATGAGAAGCACATTTATTGATCACTAAGGAGAAGCACTTCCTTCGATGTGTTCAAAAGCATTGCTGGAAGTGGAGCGGTGTGTTCCCCTCAGCTCTCTTGTTGTACTTTGAAAGGTAAGCCCATTCTTTTGGAAGTGATTCTATTCCGATTCGTAAAAGACTTGTGAGATTCCCTCCAAGATTTCTGAGAAAGACACAGGTTACTCTTCAGTTTTCGAGTCACAGTTAACAACACTCCATAGGCTTACCTGAAAAACGCATATGCGTTGCTCGCTAAAGAAGAGCACTTTCTCGAAAGCGTTCCGCTCGACTCTGTATGCTGTAGTTGAAGACAAGCACATTCTCTTGAGAGTGAAATAGCTTCCTGTTTGCTTTCTGAGAACCATGCAGGTTACGTGAAAGTGTCTCTCCAACTGTTAATGGCTCTAAAAGTGAAAAAAAAAATAGTACGCACTTACTTTTCTCCAAAGAGATGCCTTCTCTTCAAAGATTTCAAAGCATTGGTAGCAGACCAAGGAGCGGTCTCCTATCCTTTGTTGCCTTTCCTTTGAACGATAACTTTGTTCGTTTGAACGTGGAACGAGCTTCTTTACAGAATTGTGCAGGTTTCCCCCGCCCCCAAGGAAACATTCTGACGACGACACGCGTGTCGTTTCTGTTTTCGGGTCCCAGCTCTGTAAGCACACATACTTATTGCTCTCTCTGAAGAAAAGCAAAGTCTCGAAACTACCCAAAAAACCATAGGAATTGAAAAAGAGCGAGCGTCCCTCACACTCCACTTGAAGGGAAAGCACATTCTGTACAATGTCGGTTGGCCTTCCCAAAACAGATTTCTGAGAACGACACACTTTACTCTAGAGTTGTCGCTTCCCTCTTAACCCTGTTTTCTAAGCTTTCCTGCAGAAATGCAAATGCGTTTCTTTCGCCAGCAGAGCCCTTCCTCTAAACAGTGGGAAGCCTTGGTAGGCGTGAAAGGAGGGTGCCCATACACTTGAAACATTGAAAGATAAGCCCAATCTCTTGAAGCTGGTTTCTCGCCTAAGTTTCCTTCAAAGAAACAGGCAACGCTTTCTGAGAAAGACATGGTTGTCTGTAAAGTCTCTCTTCCCTCTTAGCCCCATTAGAACCTTTCTTTCGTGTCAAACGCACAGACATAGTTCTGTTCTCCATAGGAAAGGACTTCCTTAAAATGATCTAAGCACTGTTAGACCAAAACGGGACGTTGCTTCACACTCGACGAGCTGTCTTGCGAAGATAAGCACTTTCTTGCACAAGTGCTTATTTAGCTTCTTGCTAGAACCGCACGTCTCCCTCAATGCAACCCACGAAGCTTTATGAGAAAGACACACTTTACTTTTCCGTGTCCTACCCTAGTCTTATGTGGAAAACGCACATACCCCATTTCTCTCGAAAGAGGGTCGCTTTCTTTAAACCATTCAACGCACTGTTAGACGTAAAGGGAGTTCTCCTATGCACCCTTAAAGCTGGAATTTGAATGAAATGAGAAGCACATTTATTGATCACTAAGGAGAAGCACTTCGCACAGACATAGTTCTGTTCTCCATAGGAAAGGACTTCCTTAAAATGATCTAAGCACTGTTAGACCAAAACGGGACCTTGCTTCACACTCGACGAGCTGTCTTGTGAAGATAAGCACTTTCTTGCACAAGTGCTTATTTAGCTTCTTGCTAGAACCGCACGTCTCCCTCAATGCAACCCACGAAGCTTTATGAGAAAGACACACTTTACTTTTCCGTGTCCTACCCTAGTCTTATGTGGAAAACGCACATACCCCATTTTTCTCCAAAGAGGGTCGCTTTCTTTAAACCATTCAAAGCACTGTTAGACGTAAAGGGAGTTCTCTTATGCACCCTTAAAGCTGGAATTTGAATGAAATGAGAAGCACATTTATTGATCACTAAGGAGAAGCACTTCCTTCGATGTGTTCAAAAGCATTGCTAGAAGTGGAGCGGTGTGTTCCCCTCAGCTCTCTTGTTGTACTTTGAAAGGTAAGCCAATTCTTTTGGAAGTGATTGTATTCCGATTCGTAAAAGACTTGTGAGATTCCCTCCAAGATTTCTGAGAAAGACACAGGTTACTCTTCCGTTTTCGAGTCACAGTTAACAACACTCCATAGGCTTACCTGAAAAACGCATATGCGTTGCTCCCAAGATTTCTGAGAAAGACACGGGTTACTCTTCAGTTTTCGAGTCACAGTTAACAACACTCCATAGGCTTACCTGAAAAACGCATATGCGTTGCTCGCTAAAGAAGAGCACTTTCTCGAAAGCGTTCCACTGGACTCTGTATGCTGTAGTTGAAGACAAACACATTCTCTTGAGAGTGAAATAGCTTCCTGATTGCTTTCTGAGAACCATGCAGGTTACGTGAAAGTGTCTCTCCAACAGTTAACGGCTCTAAAAGTGAAAAAAAAATAGTACACACTTACTTTTCTCCAAAGAGATGCCCTCTCTTCAAAGATTTCAAAGCATTGGTAGCAGACCCAGGAGTGGTCTCCTATCCTTTGTTGGCTTTCCTTTGAACGATAACTTTGTTCGTTTGAATGTGGAACGAGCTTCTTTACAGAATTGTGTAGGTTTCCCCCACCCCCAAGGAAACATTCTGACGACGACACGCGTGTCGTTTCTGTTTTCGGGTCCCAGCTCTGTAAGCGCACATACTTATTGCTCTCTCTGAAGAAAAGCAAAATCTCGAAACTACCGAAAGCACCATAGGAATTGAAAAAGAGCGAGCGTCCCTCACACTCCACTTGAAGGGAAAGCACATTCTGTCCAATGTCGGTTGGCCTTCCCAAAACAGATTTCTGAGAACAACACATGTTACTCTAGAGTTGTCGTTTCCCTCTTAACCCTGTTTTCTAAGCTTTCCTGCAGAAATGCAAATGCGTTTCTTTTGCCAGCAGAGCCCTTCCTCTAAACAGTGTAAAAGACTTGTGAGATTCCCTCCAAGATTTCTGAGAAAGACACGGGTTACTCTTCAGTTTTCGAGTCACAGTTAACAACACTCCATAGGCTTACCTGAAAAACGCATATGCGTTGCTCGCTAAAGAAGAGCACTTTCTCGAAAGCGTTCCGCTCGACTCTGTATGCTGTAGTTGAAGACAAGCACATTCTCTTGAGTGTGAAATAGCTTCCTGTTTGCTTTCTGACAACCATGCAGGTTACGTGAAAGTGTCTCTCCAACTGTTAATGGCTCTAAAAGTGAAAAAAAATAGTACGCACTTACTTTTCTCCAAAGAGATGCCCTCTCTTCAAAGATTTCAAAGCATTGGTAGCAGACCAAGGAGCGGTCTCCTATCCTTTGTTGCCTTTCCTTTGAACGATAACTTTGTTCGTTTGAACGTGGAACGAGCTTCTTTACAGAATTGTGTAGGTTTCCCCTGCCCCCAAGGAAACATTCTGACGACGACACACGTGTCGTTTCTGTTTTCGGGTCCCAGCTCTGTAAGCGCACATACTTATTGCTCTCTCTGAAGAAAAGCAAAGTCTCGAAACTACCCAAAGCACCATAGGAATTGAAAAAGAGCGAGCGTCCCACACACTCCACTTGAAGGGAATGCACATTCTGTCGAATGTCGGTTGGCCTTCCCAAAACAGATTTCTGAGAATGACACACGTTACTCTAGAGTTGTCGCTTCCCTCTTAACCCTGTTTTCTAAGCTTTCCTGCAGAAATGCAAATGCGTTTCTTTAGCCAGCAGAGCCCTTCCTCTAAACAGTGGGAAGCCTTGGTAGGCGTGAAAGGAGGGTTCCCATATACTGGAAACATTGAAAGATAAGCCCAATCTCTTGAAGGTGGTTTCTCGCCTAAGTTTCCTTCAAAGAAACAGGCAACGCTTTCTGAGAAAGTCATGGTTGTCTGTAAAGTCTCTCTTCCCTCTTAGCCCCATTAGAACCTTTCTTTCGTGTCAAACGCACAGACATAGTTCTGTTCTCCATAGGAAAGGACTTCCTTAAAATGATCTAAGCACTGTTAGACCAAAACGGGACCTTGCTTCACACTCGACGAGCTGTCTTGTGAAGATAAGCACTTTCTTGCACAAGTGCTTATTTAGCTTCTTGCTAGAACCGCACGTCTCCCTCAATGCAACCCACGAAGCTTTATGAGAAAGACACACTTTACTTTTCCGTGTCCTACCCTAGTCTCATGTGGAAAACGCACATACCCCATTTCTCTCCAAAGAGGGTCGCTTTCTTTAAACCATTCAAAGCACTGTTAGACGTAAAGGGAGTTCTCCTATGCACCCTTAAAGCTGGAATTTGAATGAAATGAGAAGCACATTTATTGATCACTAAGGAGAAGCACTTCCTTTGATGTGTTCAAAAGCATTGCTGGAAGTGGAGCGGTGTGTTCCCCTCAGCTCTCTTGTTGTACTTTGAAAGGTAAGCCCATTCTTTTGGAAGTGATTGTATTCCAATTCGCAAAAGACTTGTGAGATAACCTCCAAGATTTCTGAGAAAGACACGGGTTACTCTTCAGTTTTCGAGTCACAGTTAACAACACTCCATAGGCTTACCTGAAAAACGCATATGCGTTGCTCGCTAAAGAAGAGCACTTTCTCGAAAGCGTTCCACTGGACTCTGTATGCTGTAGTTGAAGACAAACACATTCTCTTGAGAGTGAAATAGCTTCCTGATTGCTTTCTGAGAACCATGCAGGTTACGTGAAAGTGTCTCTCCAACAGTTAACGGCTCTAAAAGTGAAAAAAAAATAGTACACACTTACTTTTCTCCAAAGAGATGCCCTCTCTTCAAAGATTTCAAAGCATTAGTAGCAGACCCAGGAGTGGTCTCCTATCCTTTGTTGGCTTTCCTTTGAACGATAACTTTGTTCGTTTGAACGTGGAACGAGCTTCTTTACAGAATTGTGTAGGTTTCCCCCACCCCCAAGGAAACATTCTGACGACGACACGCGTGTCGTTTCTGTTTTCGGGTCCCAGCTCTGTAAGCGCACATACTTATTGCTCTCTCTGAAGAAAAGCAAAATCTCGAAACTACCGAAAGCACCATAGGAATTGAAAAAGAGCGAGCGTCCCTCACACTCCACTTGAAGGGAAAGCACATTCTGTCCAATGTCGGTTGGCCTTCCCAAAACAGATTTCTGAGAACAACACATGTTACTCTAGAGTTGTCGTTTCCCTCTTAACCCTGTTTTCTAAGCTTTCCTGCAGAAATGCAAATGCGTTTCTTTTGCCAGCAGAGCCCTTCCTCTAAACAGTGTAAAAGACTTGTGAGATTCCCTCCAAGATTTCTGAGAAAGACACGGGTTACTCTTCAGTTTTCGAGTCACAGTTAACAACACTCCATAGGCTTACCTGAAAAACGCATATGCGTTGCTCGCTAAAGAAGAGCACTTTCTCGAAAGCGTTCCGCTCGACTCTGTATGCTGTAGTTGAAGACAAGCACATTCTCTTGAGAGTGAAATAGCTTCCTGTTTGCTTTCTGACAACCATGCAGGTTACGTGAAAGTGTCTCTCCAACTGTTAATGGCTCTAAAAGTGAAAAAAAATAGTACGCACTTACTTTTCTCCAAAGAGATGCCCTCTCTTCAAAGATTTCAAAGCATTGGTAGCAGACCAAGGAGCGGTCTCCTATCCTTTGTTGCCTTTCCTTTGAACGATAACTTTGTTCGTTTGAACGTGGAACGAGCTTCTTTACAGAATTGTGTAGGTTTCCCCTGCCCCCAAGGAAACATTCTGACGACGACACACGTGTCGTTTCTGTTTTCGGGTCCCAGCTCTGTAAGCGCACATACTTATTGCTCTCTCTGAAGAAAAGCAAAGTCTCGAAACTACCCAAAGCACCATAGGAATTGAAAAAGAGCGAGCGTCCCACACACTCCACTTGAAGGGAATGCACATTCTGTCGAATGTCGGTTGGCCTTCCCAAAACAGATTTCTGAGAATGACACACGTTACTCTAGAGTTGTCGCTTCCCTCTTACCCCTGTTTTCTAAGCTTTCCTGCAGAAATGCAAATGCGTTTCTTTAGCCAGCAGAGCCCTTCCTCTAAACAGTGGGAAGCCTTGGTAGGCGTGAAAGGAGGGTTCCCATATACTGGAAACATTGAAAGATAAGCCCAATCTCTTGAAAGTGGTTTCTCGCCTAAGTTTCCTTCAAAGAAACAGGCAACGCTTTCTGAGAAAGTCATGGTTGTCTGTAAAGTCTCTCTTCCCTCTTAGCCCCATTAGAACCTTTCTTTCGTGTCAAACGCACAGACATAGTTCTGTTCTCCATAGGAAAGGACTTCCTTAAAATGATCTAAGCACTGTTAGACCAAAACGGGACGTTGCTTCACACTCGACGAGCTGTCTTGCGAAGATAAGCACTTTCTTGCACAAGTGCTTATTTAGCTTCTTGCTAGAACCGCACGTCTCCCTCAATGCAACCCACGAAGCTTTATGAGAAAGACACACTTTACTTTTCCGTGTCCTACCCTAGTCTTATGTGGAAAACGCACATACCCCATTTCTCTCCAAAGAGGGTCGCTTTCTTTAAACCATTCAAAGCACTGTTAGATGTAAAGGGAGTTCTCTTATGCACCCTTAAAGCTGGAATTTGAATGAAATGAGAAGCACATTTATTGATCACTAAGGAGAAGCACTTCCTTCGATGTGTTCAAAAGCATTGCTGGAAGTGGAGCGGTGTGTTCCCCTCAGCTCTCTTGTTGTACTTTGAAAGGTAAGCCAATTCTTTTGGAAGTGATTGTATTCCGATTCGTAAAAGACTTGTGAGATTCCCTCCAAGATTTCTGAGAAAGACACGGGTTACTCTTCCGTTTTCGAGTCACAGTTAACAACACTCCATAGGCTTACCTGAAAAACGCATATGCGTTGCTCCCAAGATTTCTGAGAAAGACACGGGTTACTCTTCAGTTTTCGAGTCACAGTTAACAACACTCCATAGGCTTACCTGAAAAACGCATATGCGTTGCTCGCTAAAGAAGAGCACTTTCTCGAAAGCGTTCCACTGGACTCTGTATGCTGTAGTTGAAGACAAGCACATTCTCTTGAGAGTGAAATAGCTTCCTGATTGCTTTCTGAGAACCATGCAGGTTACGTGAAAGTGTCTCTCCAACAGTTAACGGCTCTAAAAGTGAAAAAAAAAATAGTACACACTTACTTTTCTCCAAAGAGATGCCCTCTCTTCAAAGATTTCAAAGCATTGGTAGCAGACCCAGGAGTGGTCTCCTATCCTTTGTTGGCTTTCCTTTGAACGATAATTTTGTTCGTTTGAACGTGGAACGAGCTTCTTTACAGAATTGTGTAGGTTTCCCCCGCCCCCAAGGAAACATTCTGACGACGACACGCCTGTCGTTTCTGTTTTCGGGTCCCAGCTCTGTAAGCGCACATACTTATTGCTCTCTCTGAAGAAAAGCAAAGTCTCGAAACTACCCAAAGCACCATAGGAATTGAAAAAGAGTGAGCGTCCCTCACACTCCACTTGAAGGGAAAGCACATTCTGTCCAATGTCGGTTGGCCTTCCCAAAACAGATTTCTGAGAACGACACACGTTACTCTAGAGTTGTCGCTTCCCTCTTAACCCTGTTTTCTAAGCTTTCCTGCAGAAATGCAAATGCGTTTCTTTCGCCAGCAGAGCCCTTCCTCTAAACAGTGGGAAGCCTTGGTAGGTGTGAAAGGAGGGTGCCCATACACTTGAAACATTGAAAGATAAGCCCAATCTCTTGAAGGTGGTTTCTCGCCTAAGTTTCCTTCAAAGAAACAGGCAACGCTTTCTGAGAAAGACATGGTTGTCTGTAAAGTCTCTCTTCCCTCTTAACCCCATTGGAACCTTTCTTTTGTGTCAAACGCACAGACATAGTTTTGTTCTCCATAGGAAAGGACTTCCTTAAAATGATCTAAGCACTGTTAGACCAAAACGGGACGTTGCTTCACACTCGACGAGCTGTCTTGCGAAGATAAGCACTTTCTTGCACAAGTGCTTATTTAGCTTCTTGCTAGAACCGCACGTCTCCCTCAATGCAACCCACGAAGCTTTATGAGAAAGACACACTTTACTTTTCCGTGTCCTACCCTAGTCTTATGTGAAAACGCACATACCCCATTTCTCTCCAAAGAGGGTCGCTTTCTTTAAACCATTCAAAGCACTGTTAGACGTAAAGGGAGTTCTCCTATGCACCCTTAAAGCTGGAATTTGAATGAAATGAGAAGCACATTTATTGATCACTAAGGAGAAGCACTTCCTTCGATGTGTTCAAAAGCATTGCTGGAAGTGGAGCGGTGTGTTCCCCTCAGCTCTCTTGTTGTACTTTGAAAGGTAAGCCAATTCTTTTGGAAGTGATTGTATTCCGATTCGTAAAAGACTTGTGAGATTCCCTCCAAGATTTCTGAGAAAGACACGGGTTACTCTTCCGTTTTCGAGTCACAGTTAACAACACTCCATAGGCTTACCTGAAAAACGCATATGCGTTGCTCCCAAGATTTCTGAGAAAGACACGGGTTACTCTTCAGTTTTCGAGTCACAGTTAACAACACTCCATAGGCTTACCTGAAAAACGCATATGCGTTGCTCGCTAAAGAAGAGCACTTTCTCGAAAGCGTTCCACTGGACTCTGTATGCTGTAGTTGAAGACAAGCACATTCTCTTGAGAGTGAAATAGCTTCCTGATTGCTTTCTGAGAACCATGCAGGTTACGTGAAAGTGTCTCTCCAACAGTTAACGGCTCTAAAAGTGAAAAAAAAATAGTACACACTTACTTTTCTCCAAAGAGATGCCCTCTCTTCAAAGATTTCAAAGCATTGGTAGCAGACCCAGGAGTGGTCTCCTATCCTTTGTTGGCTTTCCTTTGAACGATAACTTTGTTCGTTTGAACGTGGAACGAGCTTCTTTACAGAATTGTGTAGGTTTCCCCCGCCCCCAAGGAAACATTCTGACGACGACACGCCTGTCGTTTCTGTTTTCGGGTCCCAGCTCTGTAAGCGCACATACTTATTGCTCTCTCTGAAGAAAAGCAAAGTCTCGAAACTACCCAAAGCACCATAGGAATTGAAAAAGAGTGAGCGTCCCTCACACTCCACTTGAAGGGAAAGCACATTCTGTCCAATGTCGGTTGGCCTTCCCAAAACAGATTTCTGAGTACGACACACGTTACTCTAGAGTTGTCGCTTCCCTCTTAACCCTGTTTTCTAAGCTTTCCTGCAGAAATGCAAATGCGTTTCTTTAGCCAGCAGAGCCCTTCCTCTAAACAGTGGGAAGCCTTGGTAGGTGTGAAAGGAGGGTGCCCATACACTTGAAACATTGAAAGATAAGCCCAATCTCTTGAAGGTGGTTTCTCGCCTAAGTTTCCTTCAAAGAAACAGGCAACGCTTTCTGAGAAAGACATGGTTGTCTGTAAAGTCTCTCTTCCCTCTTAACCCCATTGGAACCTTTCTTTTGTGTCAAACGCACAGACATAGTTTTGTTCTCCATAGGAAAGGACTTCCTTAAAATGATCTAAGCACTGTTAGACCAAAACGGGACGTTGCTTCACACTCGACGAGCTGTCTTGCGAAGATAAGCACTTTCTTGCACAAGTGCTTATTTAGCTTCTTGCTAGAACCGCACGTCTCCCTCAATGCAACCCACGAAGCTTTATGAGAAAGACACACTTTACTTTTCCGTGTCCTACCCTAGTCTTATGTGGAAAACGCACATACCCCATTTCTCTCCAAAGAGGGTCGCTTTCTTTAAACCATTCAAAGCACTGTTAGACGTAAAGGGAGTTCTCCTATGCACCCTTAAACCTGGAATTTGAATGAAATGAGAAGCACATTTATTGATCACTAAGGAGAAGCACTTCCTTCGATGTGTTCAAAAGCATTGCTGGAAGTGGAGCGGTGTGTTCCCCTCAGCTCTCTTGTTGTACTTTGAAAGGTAAGCCAATTCTTTTGGAAGTGATTGTATTCCGATTCGTAAAAGACTTGTGAGATTCCCTCCAAGATTTCTGAGAAAGACACGGGTTACTCTTCCGTTTTCGAGTCACAGTTAACAACACTCCATAGGCTTACCTGAAAAACGCATATGCGTTGCTCGCTAAAGAAGAGCACTTTCTCGAAAGCGTTCTGCTCGACTCTGCATGCTGTAGTTGAAGACAAGCACATTCTCTTGAGAGTGAAATAGCTTCCTGATTGCTTTCTGAGAACCATGCAGGTTACGTGAAAGTGTCTCTCCAACAGTTAACGGCTCTAAAAGTGAAAAAAAATAGTACGCACTTACTTTTCTCCAAAGAGATGCCCTCTCTTCAAAGATTTCAAAGCATTGGTAGCAGACCAAGGAGCGGTCTCCTATCCTTTGTTGGCTTTCCTTTGAACGATACCTTTGTTCGTTTGAACGTGGAACGAGCTTCTTTACAGAATTGTGTAGGTTTCCCCCGCCCCCAAGGAAACATTCTGACGATGACATGCGTGTAGTTTCTGTTTTCGGGTCCCAGCTCTGTAAGCGCACATAATTATTGCTCTCTCTGAAGAAAAGCAAAGTCTCGAAACTACCCAAAGCACCATAGGAATTGAAAAAGAGCGAGCGTCCCTCACACTCCACTTGAAGGGAAAGCACATTCTGTCCAATGTCGGTTGGCCTTCCCAAAACAGATTTCTGAGAACGACACACGTTACTCTAGAGTTGTCGCTTCCCTCTTAACCCTGTTTTCTAAGCTTTCCTGCAGAAATGCAAATGCGTTTCTTTCGCCAGCAGAGCCCTTCCTCTAAACAGTGGGAAGCCTTGGTAGGCAACAACGGAGGGTGCCCATACACTTGAAACATTGAAAGATAAGCCCAATCTCTTGAAGGTGGTTTCTCGCCTAAGTTTCCTTCAAAGAAACAGGCAACGCTTTCTGAGAAAGACATGGTTGTCTGTAAAGTCTCTCTTCCCTCTTAGCCCCATTAGAACCTTTCTTTCGTGTCAAACGCACAGACATAGTTCTGTTCTCCATAGGAAAGGACTTCCTTAAAATGATCTAAGCACTGTTAGACCAAAACGGGACGTTGCTTCACACTCGACGAGCTGTCTTGCGAAGATAAGCACTTTCTTGCACAAGTGCTTATTTAGCTTCTTGCTAGAACCTCACGTCTCCCTCAATGCAACCCACGAAGCTTTATGAGAAAGACACACTTTACTTTTCCGTGTCCTACCCTAGTCTTATGTGGAAAACGCACATACCCCATTTCTCTCGAAAGAGGGTCGCTTCCTTTAAATCATTCAACGCACTGTTAGACGTAAAGGGAGTTCTCCTATGCACCCTTAAAGCTGGAATTTGAATGAAATGAGAAGCACATTTATTGATCACTAAGGAGAAGCACTTCCTTCGATGTGTTCATAAGCATTGCTGGAAGTGGAGCGGTGTGTTCCCCTCAGCTCTCTTGTTGTACTTTGAAAGGTAAGCCCATTCTTTTGGAAGTGATTGTATTCCGATTCGTAAAAGACTTGTGAGATTCCTCCAAGATTTCTGAGAAAGACACAGGTTACTCTTCAGTTTTCGAGTCACAGTTAACAACACTCCATAGGCTTACCTGAAAAACGCATATGCGTTGCTCGCTAAAGAAGAGCACTTTCTCGAAAGCGTTCCGCTCGACTCTGTATGCTGTAGTTGAAGACAAGCACATTCTCTTGAGAGTGAAATAGCTTCCTGTTTGCTTTCTAAGAACCATGCAGGTTACGTGAAAGTGTCTCTCCAACAGTTAATGGCTCTAAAAGTGAAAAAAAAATAGTACGCACTTACTTTTCTCCAAAGAGATGCCCTCTCTTCAAAGATTTCAAAGCATTGGTAGCAGACCAAGGAGCGGTCTCCTATCCTTTGTTGGCTTTCCTTTGAACGATAACTTTGTTCGTTTGAACGTGGAACGAGCTTCTTTACAGAATTGTGTAGGTTTCCCCCGCCCCCAAGGAAACATTCAGACGATGACACGCGTGTCGTTTCTGTTTTCGGGTCCCAGCTCTGTAAGCTCACATACTTATTGCTCTCTCTGAAGAAAAGCAAAGTCTCGAAACTACCCAAAGCACCATAGGAATTGAAAAAGAGCGAGCGTCCCTCACACTCCACTTGAAGGGAAAGCACATTCTGTCCAATGTCGGTTGGCCTTCCCAAAACAGATTTCTGAGAACGACACACGTTACTCTAGAGTTGTCGCTTCCCTCTTAACCCTGTTTTCTAAGCTTTCCTGCAGAAATGCAAATGCGTTTCTTTCGCCAGCAGAGCCCTTCCTCTAAACAGTGGGAAGCCTTGGTAGGCAACAACGGAGGGTGCCCATACACTTGAAACATTGAAAGATAAGCCCAATCTCTTGAAGGTGGTTTCTCGCCTAAGTTTCCTTCAAAGAAACAGGCAACGCTTTCTGAGAAAGACATGGTTGTCTGTAAAGTCTCTCTTCCCTCTTAGCCCCATTAGAACCTTTCTTTCGTGTCAAACGCACAGACATAGTTCTGTTCTCCATAGGAAAGGACTTCCTTAAAATGATCTAAGCACTGTTAGACCAAAACGGGACGTTGCTTCACACTCGACGAGCTGTCTTGCGAAGATAAGCACTTTCTTGCACAAGTGCTTATTTAGCTTCTTGCTAGAACCGCACGTCTCCCTCAATGCAACCCACGAAGCTTTATGAGAAAGACACACTTTACTTTTCCGTGTCCTACCCTAGTCTTATGTGGAAAACGCACATACCCCATTTCTCTCGAAAGAGGGTCGCTTTCTTTAAACCATTCAAAGCACTGTTAGACGGAAAGGGAGTTCTCCTATGCACCCTTAAACCTGGAATTTGAATGAAATGAGAAGCACATTTATTGATCACTAAGGAGAAGCACTTCCTTCGATGTGTTCAAAAGCATTGCTGGAAGTGGAGCGGTGTGTTCCCCTCAGCTCTCTTGTTGTACTTTGAAAGGTAAGCCCATTCTTTTGGAAGTGATTGTATTTCGATTCGTAAAAGACTTGTGAGATTCCCTCCAAGATTTCTGAGAAAGACACGGGTTACTCTTCCGTTTTCGAGTCACAGTTAACAACACTCCATAGGCTTACCTGAAAAACGCATATGCGTTGCTCGCTAAAGAAGAGCACTTTCTCGAAAGCGTTCCACTGGACTCTGTATGCTGTAGTTGAAGACAAGCACATTCTCTTGAGAGAGAAATAGCTTCCTGATTGCTTTCTGAGAACCATGCAGGTTACGTGAAAGTGTCTCTCCAACAGTTAACGGCTCTAAAAGTGAAAAAAAAATAGTACACACTTACTTTTCTCCAAAGAGATGCCCTCTCTTCAAAGATTTCAAAGCATTGGTAGCAGACCCAGGAGTGGTCTCCTATCCTTTGTTGGCTTTCCTTTGAACGATAACTTTGTTCGTTTGAACGTGGAACAAGCTTCTTTACAGAATTGTGTAGGTTTCCCCCGCCCCCAAGGAAACATTCTGACGACGACACGCCTGTCGTTTCTGTTTTCGGGTCCCAGCTCTGTAAGCGCACATACTTATTGCTCTCTCTGAAGAAAAGCAAAGTCTCGAAACTACCGAAAGCACCATAGGAATTGAAAAAGAGCGAGCGTCCCTCACACTCCACTTGAAGGGAAAGCACATTCTGTCCAATGTCGGTTGGCCTTCCCAAAACAGATTTCTGAGAACAACACATGTTACTCTAGAGTTGTCGTTTCCCTCTTAACCCTGTTTTCTAAGCTTTCCTGCAGAAATGCAAATGCGTTTCTTTTGCCAGCAGAGCCCTTCCTCTAAACAGTGTAAAAGACTTGTGAGATTCCCTCCAAGATTTCTGAGAAAGACACGGGTTACTCTTCAGTTTTCGAGTCACAGTTAACAACACTCCATAGGCTTACCTGAAAAACGCATATGCGTTGCTCGCTAAAGAAGAGCACTTTCTCGAAAGCGTTCCGCTCGACTCTGTATGCTGTAGTTGAAGACAAGCACATTCTCTTGAGAGTGAAATAGCTTCCTGTTTGCTTTCTGACAACCATGCAGGTTACGTGAAAGTGTCTCTCCAACTGTTAATGGCTCTAAAAGTGAAAAAAAATAGTACGCACTTACTTTTCTCCAAAGAGATGCCCTCTCTTCAAAGATTTCAAAGCATTGGTAGCAGACCAAGGAGCGGTCTCCTATCCTTTGTTGCCTTTCCTTTGAACGATAACTTTGTTCGTTTGAACGTGGAACGAGCTTCTTTACAGAATTGTGTAGGTTTCCCCTGCCCCCAAGGAAACATTCTGACGACGACACACGTGTCGTTTCTGTTTTCGGGTCCCAGCTCTGTAAGCGCACATACTTATTGCTCTCTCTGAAGAAAAGCAAAGTCTCGAAACTACCCAAAGCACCATAGGAATTGAAAAAGAGCGAGCGTCCCACACACTCCACTTGAAGGGAATGCACATTCTGTCGAATGTCGGTTGGCCTTCCCAAAACAGATTTCTGAGAATGACACACGTTACTCTAGAGTTGTCGCTTCCCTCTTACCCCTGTTTTCTAAGCTTTCCTGCAGAAATGCAAATGCGTTTCTTTAGCCAGCAGAGCCCTTCCTCTAAACAGTGGGAAGCCTTGGTAGGCGTGAAAGGAGGGTTCCCATATACTGGAAACATTGAAAGATAAGCCCAATCTCTTGAAAGTGGTTTCTCGCCTAAGTTTCCTTCAAAGAAACAGGCAACGCTTTCTGAGAAAGTCATGGTTGTCTGTAAAGTCTCTCTTCCCTCTTAGCCCCATTAGAACCTTTCTTTCGTGTCAAACGCACAGACATAGTTCTGTTCTCCATAGGAAAGGACTTCCTTAAAATGATCTAAGCACTGTTAGACCAAAACGGGACGTTGCTTCACACTCGACGAGCTGTCTTGTGAAGATAAGCACTTTCTTGCACAAGTGCTTATTTAGCTTCTTGCTAGAACCGCACGTCTCCCTCAATGCAACCCACGAAGCTTTATGAGAAAGACACACTTTACTTTTCCGTGTCCTACCCTAGTCTTATGTGGAAAACGCACATACCCCATTTCTCTCCAAAGAGGGTCGCTTTCTTTAAACCATTCAAAGCACTGTTAGATGTAAAGGGAGTTCTCTTATGCACCCTTAAAGCTGGAATTTGAATGAAATGAGAAGCACATTTATTGATCACTAAGGAGAAGCACTTCCTTCGATGTGTTCAAAAGCATTGCTGGAAGTGGAGCGGTGTGTTCCCCTCAGCTCTCTTGTTGTACTTTGAAAGGTAAGCCAATTCTTTTGGAAGTGATTGTATTCCGATTCGTAAAAGACTTGTGAGATTCCCTCCAAGATTTCTGAGAAAGACACGGGTTACTCTTCCGTTTTCGAGTCACAGTTAACAACACTCCATAGGCTTACCTGAAAAACGCATATGCGTTGCTCCCAAGATTTCTGAGAAAGACACGGGTTACTCTTCAGTTTTCGAGTCACAGTTAACAACACTCCATAGGCTTACCTGAAAAACGCATATGCGTTGCTCGCTAAAGAAGAGCACTTTCTCGAAAGCGTTCCACTGGACTCTGTATGCTGTAGTTGAAGACAAGCACATTCTCTTGAGAGTGAAATAGCTTCCTGATTGCTTTCTGAGAACCATGCAGGTTACGTGAAAGTGTCTCTCCAACAGTTAACGGCTCTAAAAGTGAAAAAAAAATAGTACACACTTACTTTTCTCCAAAGAGATGCCCTCTCTTCAAAGATTTCAAAGCATTGGTAGCAGACCCAGGAGTGGTCTCCTATCCTTTGTTGGCTTTCCTTTGAACGATAACTTTGTTCGTTTGAACGTGGAACAAGCTTCTTTACAGAATTGTGTAGGTTTCCCCCGCCCCCAAGGAAACATTCTGACGACGACACGCCTGTCGTTTCTGTTTTCGGGTCCCAGCTCTGTAAGCGCACATACTTATTGCTCTCTCTGAAGAAAAGCAAAGTCTCGAAACTACCGAAAGCACCATAGGAATTGAAAAAGAGCGAGCGTCCCTCACACTCCACTTGAAGGGAAAGCACATTCTGTCCAATGTCGGTTGGCCTTCCCAAAACAGATTTCTGAGAACAACACATGTTACTCTAGAGTTGTCGTTTCCCTCTTAACCCTGTTTTCTAAGCTTTCCTGCAGAAATGCAAATGCGTTTCTTTTGCCAGCAGAGCCCTTCCTCTAAACAGTGTAAAAGACTTGTGAGATTCCCTCCAAGATTTCTGAGAAAGACACGGGTTACTCTTCAGTTTTCGAGTCACAGTTAACAACACTCCATAGGCTTACCTGAAAAACGCATATGCGTTGCTCGCTAAAGAAGAGCACTTTCTCGAAAGCGTTCCGCTCGACTCTGTATGCTGTAGTTGAAGACAAGCACATTCTCTTGAGAGTGAAATAGCTTCCTGTTTGCTTTCTGACAACCATGCAGGTTACGTGAAAGTGTCTCTCCAACTGTTAATGGCTCTAAAAGTGAAAAAAAATAGTACGCACTTACTTTTCTCCAAAGAGATGCCCTCTCTTCAAAGATTTCAAAGCATTGGTAGCAGACCAAGGAGCGGTCTCCTATCCTTTGTTGCCTTTCCTTTGAACGATAACTTTGTTCGTTTGAACGTGGAACGAGCTTCTTTACAGAATTGTGTAGGTTTCCCCTGCCCCCAAGGAAACATTCTGACGACGACACACGTGTCGTTTCTGTTTTCGGGTCCCAGCTCTGTAAGCGCACATACTTATTGCTCTCTCTGAAGAAAAGCAAAGTCTCGAAACTACCCAAAGCACCATAGGAATTGAAAAAGAGCGAGCGTCCCACACACTCCACTTGAAGGGAATGCACATTCTGTCGAATGTCGGTTGGCCTTCCCAAAACAGATTTCTGAGAATGACACACGTTACTCTAGAGTTGTCGCTTCCCTCTTACCCCTGTTTTCTAAGCTTTCCTGCAGAAATGCAAATGCGTTTCTTTAGCCAGCAGAGCCCTTCCTCTAAACAGTGGGAAGCCTTGGTAGGCGTGAAAGGAGGGTTCCCATATACTGGAAACATTGAAAGATAAGCCCAATCTCTTGAAAGTGGTTTCTCGCCTAAGTTTCCTTCAAAGAAACAGGCAACGCTTTCTGAGAAAGTCATGGTTGTCTGTAAAGTCTCTCTTCCCTCTTAGCCCCATTAGAACCTTTCTTTCGTGTCAAACGCACAGACATAGTTCTGTTCTCCATAGGAAAGGACTTCCTTAAAATGATCTAAGCACTGTTAGACCAAAACGGGACGTTGCTTCACACTCGACGAGCTGTCTTGCGAAGATAAGCACTTTCTTGCACAAGTGCTTATTTAGCTTCTTGCTAGAACCGCACGTCTCCCTCAATGCAACCCACGAAGCTTTATGAGAAAGACACACTTTACTTTTCCGTGTCCTACCCTAGTCTTATGTGGAAAACGCACATACCCCATTTCTCTCCAAAGAGGGTCGCTTTCTTTAAACCATTCAAAGCACTGTTAGATGTAAAGGGAGTTCTCTTATGCACCCTTAAAGCTGGAATTTGAATGAAATGAGAAGCACATTTATTGATCACTAAGGAGAAGCACTTCCTTCGATGTGTTCAAAAGCATTGCTGGAAGTGGAGCGGTGTGTTCCCCTCAGCTCTCTTGTTGTACTTTGAAAGGTAAGCCAATTCTTTTGGAAGTGATTGTATTCCGATTCGTAAAAGACTTGTGAGATTCCCTCCAAGATTTCTGAGAAAGACACGGGTTACTCTTCCGTTTTCGAGTCACAGTTAACAACACTCCATAGGCTTACCTGAAAAACGCATATGCGTTGCTCCCAAGATTTCTGAGAAAGACACGGGTTACTCTTCAGTTTTCGAGTCACAGTTAACAACACTCCATAGGCTTACCTGAAAAACGCATATGCGTTGCTCGCTAAAGAAGAGCACTTTCTCGAAAGCGTTCCACTGGACTCTGTATGCTGTAGTTGAAGACAAGCACATTCTCTTGAGAGTGAAATAGCTTCCTGATTGCTTTCTGAGAACCATGCAGGTTACGTGAAAGTGTCTCTCCAACAGTTAACGGCTCTAAAAGTGAAAAAAAAAATAGTACACACTTACTTTTCTCCAAAGAGATGCCCTCTCTTCAAAGATTTCAAAGCATTGGTAGCAGACCCAGGAGTGGTCTCCTATCCTTTGTTGGCTTTCCTTTGAACGATAATTTTGTTCGTTTGAACGTGGAACGAGCTTCTTTACAGAATTGTGTAGGTTTCCCCCGCCCCCAAGGAAACATTCTGACGACGACACGCCTGTCGTTTCTGTTTTCGGGTCCCAGCTCTGTAAGCGCACATACTTATTGCTCTCTCTGAAGAAAAGCAAAGTCTCGAAACTACCCAAAGCACCATAGGAATTGAAAAAGAGTGAGCGTCCCTCACACTCCACTTGAAGGGAAAGCACATTCTGTCCAATGTCGGTTGGCCTTCCCAAAACAGATTTCTGAGAACGACACACGTTACTCTAGAGTTGTCGCTTCCCTCTTAACCCTGTTTTCTAAGCTTTCCTGCAGAAAT
The DNA here is from genome assembly GCF_018167655.1 of Microtus oregoni. Classification (NCBI taxonomy): domain Eukaryota; kingdom Metazoa; phylum Chordata; class Mammalia; order Rodentia; family Cricetidae; genus Microtus; species Microtus oregoni. The sequence goes on along the minus strand of NW_024544742.1, from coordinate 1,580,058 downwards.
GCAAATGCGTTTCTTTCGCCAGCAGAGCCCTTCCTCTAAACAGTGGGAAGCCTTGGTAGGTGTGAAAGGAGGGTGCCCATACACTTGAAACATTGAAAGATAAGCCCAATCTCTTGAAGGTGGTTTCTCGCCTAAGTTTCCTTCAAAGAAACAGGCAACGCTTTCTGAGAAAGACATGGTTGTCTGTAAAGTCTCTCTTCCCTCTTAACCCCATTGGAACCTTTCTTTTGTGTCAAACGCACAGACATAGTTTTGTTCTCCATAGGAAAGGACTTCCTTAAAATGATCTAAGCACTGTTAGACCAAAACGGGACGTTGCTTCACACTCGACGAGCTGTCTTGCGAAGATAAGCACTTTCTTGCACAAGTGCTTATTTAGCTTCTTGCTAGAACCGCACGTCTCCCTCAATGCAACCCACGAAGCTTTATGAGAAAGACACACTTTACTTTTCCGTGTCCTACCCTAGTCTTATGTGAAAACGCACATACCCCATTTCTCTCCAAAGAGGGTCGCTTTCTTTAAACCATTCAAAGCACTGTTAGACGTAAAGGGAGTTCTCCTATGCACCCTTAAAGCTGGAATTTGAATGAAATGAGAAGCACATTTATTGATCACTAAGGAGAAGCACTTCCTTCGATGTGTTCAAAAGCATTGCTGGAAGTGGAGCGGTGTGTTCCCCTCAGCTCTCTTGTTGTACTTTGAAAGGTAAGCCAATTCTTTTGGAAGTGATTGTATTCCGATTCGTAAAAGACTTGTGAGATTCCCTCCAAGATTTCTGAGAAAGACACGGGTTACTCTTCCGTTTTCGAGTCACAGTTAACAACACTCCATAGGCTTACCTGAAAAACGCATATGCGTTGCTCCCAAGATTTCTGAGAAAGACACGGGTTACTCTTCAGTTTTCGAGTCACAGTTAACAACACTCCATAGGCTTACCTGAAAAACGCATATGCGTTGCTCGCTAAAGAAGAGCACTTTCTCGAAAGCGTTCCACTGGACTCTGTATGCTGTAGTTGAAGACAAGCACATTCTCTTGAGAGTGAAATAGCTTCCTGATTGCTTTCTGAGAACCATGCAGGTTACGTGAAAGTGTCTCTCCAACAGTTAACGGCTCTAAAAGTGAAAAAAAAATAGTACACACTTACTTTTCTCCAAAGAGATGCCCTCTCTTCAAAGATTTCAAAGCATTGGTAGCAGACCCAGGAGTGGTCTCCTATCCTTTGTTGGCTTTCCTTTGAACGATAACTTTGTTCGTTTGAACGTGGAACGAGCTTCTTTACAGAATTGTGTAGGTTTCCCCCGCCCCCAAGGAAACATTCTGACGACGACACGCCTGTCGTTTCTGTTTTCGGGTCCCAGCTCTGTAAGCGCACATACTTATTGCTCTCTCTGAAGAAAAGCAAAGTCTCGAAACTACCCAAAGCACCATAGGAATTGAAAAAGAGTGAGCGTCCCTCACACTCCACTTGAAGGGAAAGCACATTCTGTCCAATGTCGGTTGGCCTTCCCAAAACAGATTTCTGAGAACGACACACGTTACTCTAGAGTTGTCGCTTCCCTCTTAACCCTGTTTTCTAAGCTTTCCTGCAGAAATGCAAATGCGTTTCTTTAGCCAGCAGAGCCCTTCCTCTAAACAGTGGGAAGCCTTGGTAGGTGTGAAAGGAGGGTGCCCATACACTTGAAACATTGAAAGATAAGCCCAATCTCTTGAAGGTGGTTTCTCGCCTAAGTTTCCTTCAAAGAAACAGGCAACGCTTTCTGAGAAAGACATGGTTGTCTGTAAAGTCTCTCTTCCCTCTTAACCCCATTGGAACCTTTCTTTTGTGTCAAACGCACAGACATAGTTTTGTTCTCCATAGGAAAGGACTTCCTTAAAATGATCTAAGCACTGTTAGACCAAAACGGGACGTTGCTTCACACTCGACGAGCTGTCTTGCGAAGATAAGCACTTTCTTGCACAAGTGCTTATTTAGCTTCTTGCTAGAACCGCACGTCTCCCTCAATGCAACCCACGAAGCTTTATGAGAAAGACACACTTTACTTTTCCGTGTCCTACCCTAGTCTTATGTGGAAAACGCACATACCCCATTTCTCTCCAAAGAGGGTCGCTTTCTTTAAACCATTCAAAGCACTGTTAGACGTAAAGGGAGTTCTCCTATGCACCCTTAAACCTGGAATTTGAATGAAATGAGAAGCACATTTATTGATCACTAAGGAGAAGCACTTCCTTCGATGTGTTCAAAAGCATTGCTGGAAGTGGAGCGGTGTGTTCCCCTCAGCTCTCTTGTTGTACTTTGAAAGGTAAGCCAATTCTTTTGGAAGTGATTGTATTCCGATTCGTAAAAGACTTGTGAGATTCCCTCCAAGATTTCTGAGAAAGACACGGGTTACTCTTCCGTTTTCGAGTCACAGTTAACAACACTCCATAGGCTTACCTGAAAAACGCATATGCGTTGCTCGCTAAAGAAGAGCACTTTCTCGAAAGCGTTCTGCTCGACTCTGCATGCTGTAGTTGAAGACAAGCACATTCTCTTGAGAGTGAAATAGCTTCCTGATTGCTTTCTGAGAACCATGCAGGTTACGTGAAAGTGTCTCTCCAACAGTTAACGGCTCTAAAAGTGAAAAAAAATAGTACGCACTTACTTTTCTCCAAAGAGATGCCCTCTCTTCAAAGATTTCAAAGCATTGGTAGCAGACCAAGGAGCGGTCTCCTATCCTTTGTTGGCTTTCCTTTGAACGATACCTTTGTTCGTTTGAACGTGGAACGAGCTTCTTTACAGAATTGTGTAGGTTTCCCCCGCCCCCAAGGAAACATTCTGACGATGACATGCGTGTAGTTTCTGTTTTCGGGTCCCAGCTCTGTAAGCGCACATAATTATTGCTCTCTCTGAAGAAAAGCAAAGTCTCGAAACTACCCAAAGCACCATAGGAATTGAAAAAGAGCGAGCGTCCCTCACACTCCACTTGAAGGGAAAGCACATTCTGTCCAATGTCGGTTGGCCTTCCCAAAACAGATTTCTGAGAACGACACACGTTACTCTAGAGTTGTCGCTTCCCTCTTAACCCTGTTTTCTAAGCTTTCCTGCAGAAATGCAAATGCGTTTCTTTCGCCAGCAGAGCCCTTCCTCTAAACAGTGGGAAGCCTTGGTAGGCAACAACGGAGGGTGCCCATACACTTGAAACATTGAAAGATAAGCCCAATCTCTTGAAGGTGGTTTCTCGCCTAAGTTTCCTTCAAAGAAACAGGCAACGCTTTCTGAGAAAGACATGGTTGTCTGTAAAGTCTCTCTTCCCTCTTAGCCCCATTAGAACCTTTCTTTCGTGTCAAACGCACAGACATAGTTCTGTTCTCCATAGGAAAGGACTTCCTTAAAATGATCTAAGCACTGTTAGACCAAAACGGGACGTTGCTTCACACTCGACGAGCTGTCTTGCGAAGATAAGCACTTTCTTGCACAAGTGCTTATTTAGCTTCTTGCTAGAACCTCACGTCTCCCTCAATGCAACCCACGAAGCTTTATGAGAAAGACACACTTTACTTTTCCGTGTCCTACCCTAGTCTTATGTGGAAAACGCACATACCCCATTTCTCTCGAAAGAGGGTCGCTTTCTTTAAATCATTCAACGCACTGTTAGACGTAAAGGGAGTTCTCCTATGCACCCTTAAAGCTGGAATTTGAATGAAATGAGAAGCACATTTATTGATCACTAAGGAGAAGCACTTCCTTCGATGTGTTCATAAGCATTGCTGGAAGTGGAGCGGTGTGTTCCCCTCAGCTCTCTTGTTGTACTTTGAAAGGTAAGCCCATTCTTTTGGAAGTGATTGTATTCCGATTCGTAAAAGACTTGTGAGATTCCTCCAAGATTTCTGAGAAAGACACAGGTTACTCTTCAGTTTTCGAGTCACAGTTAACAACACTCCATAGGCTTACCTGAAAAACGCATATGCGTTGCTCGCTAAAGAAGAGCACTTTCTCGAAAGCGTTCCGCTCGACTCTGTATGCTGTAGTTGAAGACAAGCACATTCTCTTGAGAGTGAAATAGCTTCCTGTTTGCTTTCTAAGAACCATGCAGGTTACGTGAAAGTGTCTCTCCAACAGTTAATGGCTCTAAAAGTGAAAAAAAAATAGTACGCACTTACTTTTCTCCAAAGAGATGCCCTCTCTTCAAAGATTTCAAAGCATTGGTAGCAGACCAAGGAGCGGTCTCCTATCCTTTGTTGGCTTTCCTTTGAACGATAACTTTGTTCGTTTGAACGTGGAACGAGCTTCTTTACAGAATTGTGTAGGTTTCCCCCGCCCCCAAGGAAACATTCAGACGATGACACGCGTGTCGTTTCTGTTTTCGGGTCCCAGCTCTGTAAGCTCACATACTTATTGCTCTCTCTGAAGAAAAGCAAAGTCTCGAAACTACCCAAAGCACCATAGGAATTGAAAAAGAGCGAGCGTCCCTCACACTCCACTTGAAGGGAAAGCACATTCTGTCCAATGTCGGTTGGCCTTCCCAAAACAGATTTCTGAGAACGACACACGTTACTCTAGAGTTGTCGCTTCCCTCTTAACCCTGTTTTCTAAGCTTTCCTGCAGAAATGCAAATGCGTTTCTTTCGCCAGCAGAGCCCTTCCTCTAAACAGTGGGAAGCCTTGGTAGGCAACAACGGAGGGTGCCCATACACTTGAAACATTGAAAGATAAGCCCAATCTCTTGAAGGTGGTTTCTCGCCTAAGTTTCCTTCAAAGAAACAGGCAACGCTTTCTGAGAAAGACATGGTTGTCTGTAAAGTCTCTCTTCCCTCTTAGCCCCATTAGAACCTTTCTTTCGTGTCAAACGCACAGACATAGTTCTGTTCTCCATAGGAAAGGACTTCCTTAAAATGATCTAAGCACTGTTAGACCAAAACGGGACGTTGCTTCACACTCGACGAGCTGTCTTGCGAAGATAAGCACTTTCTTGCACAAGTGCTTATTTAGCTTCTTGCTAGAACCGCACGTCTCCCTCAATGCAACCCACGAAGCTTTATGAGAAAGACACACTTTACTTTTCCGTGTCCTACCCTAGTCTTATGTGGAAAACGCACATACCCCATTTCTCTCGAAAGAGGGTCGCTTTCTTTAAACCATTCAAAGCACTGTTAGACGGAAAGGGAGTTCTCCTATGCACCCTTAAACCTGGAATTTGAATGAAATGAGAAGCACATTTATTGATCACTAAGGAGAAGCACTTCCTTCGATGTGTTCAAAAGCATTGCTGGAAGTGGAGCGGTGTGTTCCCCTCAGCTCTCTTGTTGTACTTTGAAAGGTAAGCCCATTCTTTTGGAAGTGATTGTATTTCGATTCGTAAAAGACTTGTGAGATTCCCTCCAAGATTTCTGAGAAAGACACGGGTTACTCTTCCGTTTTCGAGTCACAGTTAACAACACTCCATAGGCTTACCTGAAAAACGCATATGCGTTGCTCGCTAAAGAAGAGCACTTTCTCGAAAGCGTTCCACTGGACTCTGTATGCTGTAGTTGAAGACAAGCACATTCTCTTGAGAGTGAAATAGCTTCCTGATTGCTTTCTGAGAACCATGCAGGTTACGTGAAAGTGTCTCTCCAACAGTTAACGGCTCTAAAAGTGAAAAAAAAATAGTACACACTTACTTTTCTCCAAAGAGATGCCCTCTCTTCAAAGATTTCAAAGCATTGGTAGCAGACCCAGGAGTGGTCTCCTATCCTTTGTTGGCTTTCCTTTGAACGATAACTTTGTTCGTTTGAACGTGGAACAAGCTTCTTTACAGAATTGTGTAGGTTTCCCCCGCCCCCAAGGAAACATTCTGACGACGACACGCCTGTCGTTTCTGTTTTCGGGTCCCAGCTCTGTAAGCGCACATACTTATTGCTCTCTCTGAAGAAAAGCAAAGTCTCGAAACTACCGAAAGCACCATAGGAATTGAAAAAGAGCGAGCGTCCCTCACACTCCACTTGAAGGGAAAGCACATTCTGTCCAATGTCGGTTGGCCTTCCCAAAACAGATTTCTGAGAACAACACATGTTACTCTAGAGTTGTCGTTTCCCTCTTAACCCTGTTTTCTAAGCTTTCCTGCAGAAATGCAAATGCGTTTCTTTTGCCAGCAGAGCCCTTCCTCTAAACAGTGTAAAAGACTTGTGAGATTCCCTCCAAGATTTCTGAGAAAGACACGGGTTACTCTTCAGTTTTCGAGTCACAGTTAACAACACTCCATAGGCTTACCTGAAAAACGCATATGCGTTGCTCGCTAAAGAAGAGCACTTTCTCGAAAGCGTTCCGCTCGACTCTGTATGCTGTAGTTGAAGACAAGCACATTCTCTTGAGAGTGAAATAGCTTCCTGTTTGCTTTCTGACAACCATGCAGGTTACGTGAAAGTGTCTCTCCAACTGTTAATGGCTCTAAAAGTGAAAAAAAATAGTACGCACTTACTTTTCTCCAAAGAGATGCCCTCTCTTCAAAGATTTCAAAGCATTGGTAGCAGACCAAGGAGCGGTCTCCTATCCTTTGTTGCCTTTCCTTTGAACGATAACTTTGTTCGTTTGAACGTGGAACGAGCTTCTTTACAGAATTGTGTAGGTTTCCCCTGCCCCCAAGGAAACATTCTGACGACGACACACGTGTCGTTTCTGTTTTCGGGTCCCAGCTCTGTAAGCGCACATACTTATTGCTCTCTCTGAAGAAAAGCAAAGTCTCGAAACTACCCAAAGCACCATAGGAATTGAAAAAGAGCGAGCGTCCCACACACTCCACTTGAAGGGAATGCACATTCTGTCGAATGTCGGTTGGCCTTCCCAAAACAGATTTCTGAGAATGACACACGTTACTCTAGAGTTGTCGCTTCCCTCTTACCCCTGTTTTCTAAGCTTTCCTGCAGAAATGCAAATGCGTTTCTTTAGCCAGCAGAGCCCTTCCTCTAAACAGTGGGAAGCCTTGGTAGGCGTGAAAGGAGGGTTCCCATATACTGGAAACATTGAAAGATAAGCCCAATCTCTTGAAAGTGGTTTCTCGCCTAAGTTTCCTTCAAAGAAACAGGCAACGCTTTCTGAGAAAGTCATGGTTGTCTGTAAAGTCTCTCTTCCCTCTTAGCCCCATTAGAACCTTTCTTTCGTGTCAAACGCACAGACATAGTTCTGTTCTCCATAGGAAAGGACTTCCTTAAAATGATCTAAGCACTGTTAGACCAAAACGGGACGTTGCTTCACACTCGACGAGCTGTCTTGTGAAGATAAGCACTTTCTTGCACAAGTGCTTATTTAGCTTCTTGCTAGAACCGCACGTCTCCCTCAATGCAACCCACGAAGCTTTATGAGAAAGACACACTTTACTTTTCCGTGTCCTACCCTAGTCTTATGTGGAAAACGCACATACCCCATTTCTCTCCAAAGAGGGTCGCTTTCTTTAAACCATTCAAAGCACTGTTAGATGTAAAGGGAGTTCTCTTATGCACCCTTAAAGCTGGAATTTGAATGAAATGAGAAGCACATTTATTGATCACTAAGGAGAAGCACTTCCTTCGATGTGTTCAAAAGCATTGCTGGAAGTGGAGCGGTGTGTTCCCCTCAGCTCTCTTGTTGTACTTTGAAAGGTAAGCCAATTCTTTTGGAAGTGATTGTATTCCGATTCGTAAAAGACTTGTGAGATTCCCTCCAAGATTTCTGAGAAAGACACGGGTTACTCTTCCGTTTTCGAGTCACAGTTAACAACACTCCATAGGCTTACCTGAAAAACGCATATGCGTTGCTCCCAAGATTTCTGAGAAAGACACGGGTTACTCTTCAGTTTTCGAGTCACAGTTAACAACACTCCATAGGCTTACCTGAAAAACGCATATGCGTTGCTCGCTAAAGAAGAGCACTTTCTCGAAAGCGTTCCACTGGACTCTGTATGCTGTAGTTGAAGACAAGCACATTCTCTTGAGAGTGAAATAGCTTCCTGATTGCTTTCTGAGAACCATGCAGGTTACGTGAAAGTGTCTCTCCAACAGTTAACGGCTCTAAAAGTGAAAAAAAAATAGTACACACTTACTTTTCTCCAAAGAGATGCCCTCTCTTCAAAGATTTCAAAGCATTGGTAGCAGACCCAGGAGTGGTCTCCTATCCTTTGTTGGCTTTCCTTTGAACGATAACTTTGTTCGTTTGAACGTGGAACGAGCTTCTTTACAGAATTGTGTAGGTTTCCCCCGCCCCCAAGGAAACATTCTGACGACGACACGCCTGTCGTTTCTGTTTTCGGGTCCCAGCTCTGTAAGCGCACATACTTATTGCTCTCTCTGAAGAAAAGCAAAGTCTCGAAACTACCCAAAGCACCATAGGAATTGAAAAAGAGTGAGCGTCCCTCACACTCCACTTGAAGGGAAAGCACATTCTGTCCAATGTCGGTTGGCCTTCCCAAAACAGATTTCTGAGAACGACACACGTTACTCTAGAGTTGTCGCTTCCCTCTTAACCCTGTTTTCTAAGCTTTCCTGCAGAAATGCAAATGCGTTTCTTTAGCCAGCAGAGCCCTTCCTCTAAACAGTGGGAAGCCTTGGTAGGTGTGAAAGGAGGGTGCCCATACACTTGAAACATTGAAAGATAAGCCCAATCTCTTGAAGGTGGTTTCTCGCCTAAGTTTCCTTCAAAGAAACAGGCAACGCTTTCTGAGAAAGACATGGTTGTCTGTAAAGTCTCTCTTCCCTCTTAACCCCATTGGAACCTTTCTTTTGTGTCAAACGCACAGACATAGTTTTGTTCTCCATAGGAAAGGACTTCCTTAAAATGATCTAAGCACTGTTAGACCAAAACGGGACGTTGCTTCACACTCGACGAGCTGTCTTGCGAAGATAAGCACTTTCTTGCACAAGTGCTTATTTAGCTTCTTGCTAGAACCGCACGTCTCCCTCAATGCAACCCACGAAGCTTTATGAGAAAGACACACTTTACTTTTCCGTGTCCTACCCTAGTCTTATGTGGAAAACGCACATACCCCATTTCTCTCCAAAGAGGGTCGCTTTCTTTAAACCATTCAAAGCACTGTTAGACGTAAAGGGAGTTCTCCTATGCACCCTTAAACCTGGAATTTGAATGAAATGAGAAGCACATTTATTGATCACTAAGGAGAAGCACTTCCTTCGATGTGTTCAAAAGCATTGCTGGAAGTGGAGCGGTGTGTTCCCCTCAGCTCTCTTGTTGTACTTTGAAAGGTAAGCCAATTCTTTTGGAAGTGATTGTATTCCGATTCGTAAAAGACTTGTGAGATTCCCTCCAAGATTTCTGAGAAAGACACGGGTTACTCTTCCGTTTTCGAGTCACAGTTAACAACACTCCATAGGCTTACCTGAAAAACGCATATGCGTTGCTCGCTAAAGAAGAGCACTTTCTCGAAAGCGTTCTGCTCGACTCTGCATGCTGTAGTTGAAGACAAGCACATTCTCTTGAGAGTGAAATAGCTTCCTGATTGCTTTCTGAGAACCATGCAGGTTACGTGAAAGTGTCTCTCCAACAGTTAACGGCTCTAAAAGTGAAAAAAAATAGTACGCACTTACTTTTCTCCAAAGAGATGCCCTCTCTTCAAAGATTTCAAAGCATTGGTAGCAGACCAAGGAGCGGTCTCCTATCCTTTGTTGGCTTTCCTTTGAACGATACCTTTGTTCGTTTGAACGTGGAACGAGCTTCTTTACAGAATTGTGTAGGTTTCCCCCGCCCCCAAGGAAACATTCTGACGATGACATGCGTGTAGTTTCTGTTTTCGGGTCCCAGCTCTGTAAGCGCACATAATTATTGCTCTCTCTGAAGAAAAGCAAAGTCTCGAAACTACCCAAAGCACCATAGGAATTGAAAAAGAGCGAGCGTCCCTCACACTCCACTTGAAGGGAAAGCACATTCTGTCCAATGTCGGTTGGCCTTCCCAAAACAGATTTCTGAGAACGACACACGTTACTCTAGAGTTGTCGCTTCCCTCTTAACCCTGTTTTCTAAGCTTTCCTGCAGAAATGCAAATGCGTTTCTTTCGCCAGCAGAGCCCTTCCTCTAAACAGTGGGAAGCCTTGGTAGGCAACAACGGAGGGTGCCCATACACTTGAAACATTGAAAGATAAGCCCAATCTCTTGAAGGTGGTTTCTCGCCTAAGTTTCCTTCAAAGAAACAGGCAACGCTTTCTGAGAAAGACATGGTTGTCTGTAAAGTCTCTCTTCCCTCTTAGCCCCATTAGAACCTTTCTTTCGTGTCAAACGCACAGACATAGTTCTGTTCTCCATAGGAAAGGACTTCCTTAAAATGATCTAAGCACTGTTAGACCAAAACGGGACGTTGCTTCACACTCGACGAGCTGTCTTGCGAAGATAAGCACTTTCTTGCACAAGTGCTTATTTAGCTTCTTGCTAGAACCTCACGTCTCCCTCAATGCAACCCACGAAGCTTTATGAGAAAGACACACTTTACTTTTCCGTGTCCTACCCTAGTCTTATGTGGAAAACGCACATACCCCATTTCTCTCGAAAGAGGGTCGCTTTCTTTAAATCATTCAACGCACTGTTAGACGTAAAGGGAGTTCTCCTATGCACCCTTAAAGCTGGAATTTGAATGAAATGAGAAGCACATTTATTGATCACTAAGGAGAAGCACTTCCTTCGATGTGTTCATAAGCATTGCTGGAAGTGGAGCGGTGTGTTCCCCTCAGCTCTCTTGTTGTACTTTGAAAGGTAAGCCCATTCTTTTGGAAGTGATTGTATTCCGATTCGTAAAAGACTTGTGAGATTCCTCCAAGATTTCTGAGAAAGACACAGGTTACTCTTCAGTTTTCGAGTCACAGTTAACAACACTCCATAGGCTTACCTGAAAAACGCATATGCGTTGCTCGCTAAAGAAGAGCACTTTCTCGAAAGCGTTCCGCTCGACTCTGTATGCTGTAGTTGAAGACAAGCACATTCTCTTGAGAGTGAAATAGCTTCCTGTTTGCTTTCTAAGAACCATGCAGGTTACGTGAAAGTGTCTCTCCAACAGTTAATGGCTCTAAAAGTGAAAAAAAAATAGTACGCACTTACTTTTCTCCAAAGAGATGCCCTCTCTTCAAAGATTTCAAAGCATTGGTAGCAGACCAAGGAGCGGTCTCCTATCCTTTGTTGGCTTTCCTTTGAACGATAACTTTGTTCGTTTGAACGTGGAACGAGCTTCTTTACAGAATTGTGTAGGTTTCCCCCGCCCCCAAGGAAACATTCAGACGATGACACGCGTGTCGTTTCTGTTTTCGGGTCCCAGCTCTGTAAGCTCACATACTTATTGCTCTCTCTGAAGAAAAGCAAAGTCTCGAAACTACCCAAAGCACCATAGGAATTGAAAAAGAGCGAGCGTCCCTCACACTCCACTTGAAGGGAAAGCACATTCTGTCCAATGTCGGTTGGCCTTCCCAAAACAGATTTCTGAGAACGACACACGTTACTCTAGAGTTGTCGCTTCCCTCTTAACCCTGTTTTCTAAGCTTTCCTGCAGAAATGCAAATGCGTTTCTTTCGCCAGCAGAGCCCTTCCTCTAAACAGTGGGAAGCCTTGGTAGGCAACAACGGAGGGTGCCCATACACTTGAAACATTGAAAGATAAGCCCAATCTCTTGAAGGTGGTTTCTCGCCTAAGTTTCCTTCAAAGAAACAGGCAACGCTTTCTGAGAAAGACATGGTTGTCTGTAAAGTCTCTCTTCCCTCTTAGCCCCATTAGAACCTTTCTTTCGTGTCAAACGCACAGACATAGTTCTGTTCTCCATAGGAAAGGACTTCCTTAAAATGATCTAAGCACTGTTAGACCAAAACGGGACGTTGCTTCACACTCGACGAGCTGTCTTGCGAAGATAAGCACTTTCTTGCACAAGTGCTTATTTAGCTTCTTGCTAGAACCGCACGTCTCCCTCAATGCAACCCACGAAGCTTTATGAGAAAGACACACTTTACTTTTCCGTGTCCTACCCTAGTCTTATGTGGAAAACGCACATACCCCATTTCTCTCGAAAGAGGGTCGCTTTCTTTAAACCATTCAAAGCACTGTTAGACGGAAAGGGAGTTCTCCTATGCACCCTTAAACCTGGAATTTGAATGAAATGAGAAGCACATTTATTGATCACTAAGGAGAAGCACTTCCTTCGATGTGTTCAAAAGCATTGCTGGAAGTGGAGCGGTGTGTTCCCCTCAGCTCTCTTGTTGTACTTTGAAAGGTAAGCCCATTCTTTTGGAAGTGATTGTATTTCGATTCGTAAAAGACTTGTGAGATTCCCTCCAAGATTTCTGAGAAAGACACGGGTTACTCTTCCGTTTTCGAGTCACAGTTAACAACACTCCATAGGCTTACCTGAAAAACGCATATGCGTTGCTCGCTAAAGAAGAGCACTTTCTCGAAAGCGTTCCACTGGACTCTGTATGCTGTAGTTGAAGACAAGCACATTCTCTTGAGAGTGAAATAGCTTCCTGATTGCTTTCTGAGAACCATGCAGGTTACGTGAAAGTGTCTCTCCAACAGTTAACGGCTCTAAAAGTGAAAAAAAAATAGTACACACTTACTTTTCTCCAAAGAGATGCCCTCTCTTCAAAGATTTCAAAGCATTGGTAGCAGACCCAGGAGTGGTCTCCTATCCTTTGTTGGCTTTCCTTTGAACGATAACTTTGTTCGTTTGAACGTGGAACAAGCTTCTTTACAGAATTGTGTAGGTTTCCCCCGCCCCCAAGGAAACATTCTGACGACGACACGCCTGTCGTTTCTGTTTTCGGGTCCCAGCTCTGTAAGCGCACATACTTATTGCTCTCTCTGAAGAAAAGCAAAGTCTCGAAACTACCGAAAGCACCATAGGAATTGAAAAAGAGCGAGCGTCCCTCACACTCCACTTGAAGGGAAAGCACATTCTGTCCAATGTCGGTTGGCCTTCCCAAAACAGATTTCTGAGAACAACACATGTTACTCTAGAGTTGTCGTTTCCCTCTTAACCCTGTTTTCTAAGCTTTCCTGCAGAAATGCAAATGCGTTTCTTTTGCCAGCAGAGCCCTTCCTCTAAACAGTGTAAAAGACTTGTGAGATTCCCTCCAAGATTTCTGAGAAAGACACGGGTTACTCTTCAGTTTTCGAGTCACAGTTAACAACACTCCATAGGCTTACCTGAAAAACGCATATGCGTTGCTCGCTAAAGAAGAGCACTTTCTCGAAAGCGTTCCGCTCGACTCTGTATGCTGTAGTTGAAGACAAGCACATTCTCTTGAGAGTGAAATAGCTTCCTGTTTGCTTTCTGACAACCATGCAGGTTACGTGAAAGTGTCTCTCCAACTGTTAATGGCTCTAAAAGTGAAAAAAAATAGTACGCACTTACTTTTCTCCAAAGAGATGCCCTCTCTTCAAAGATTTCAAAGCATTGGTAGCAGACCAAGGAGCGGTCTCCTATCCTTTGTTGCCTTTCCTTTGAACGATAACTTTGTTCGTTTGAACGTGGAACGAGCTTCTTTACAGAATTGTGTAGGTTTCCCCTGCCCCCAAGGAAACATTCTGACGACGACACACGTGTCGTTTCTGTTTTCGGGTCCCAGCTCTGTAAGCGCACATACTTATTGCTCTCTCTGAAGAAAAGCAAAGTCTCGAAACTACCCAAAGCACCATAGGAATTGAAAAAGAGCGAGCGTCCCACACACTCCACTTGAAGGGAATGCACATTCTGTCGAATGTCGGTTGGCCTTCCCAAAACAGATTTCTGAGAATGACACACGTTACTCTAGAGTTGTCGCTTCCCTCTTACCCCTGTTTTCTAAGCTTTCCTGCAGAAATGCAAATGCGTTTCTTTAGCCAGCAGAGCCCTTCCTCTAAACAGTGGGAAGCCTTGGTAGGCGTGAAAGGAGGGTTCCCATATACTGGAAACATTGAAAGATAAGCCCAATCTCTTGAAAGTGGTTTCTCGCCTAAGTTTCCTTCAAAGAAACAGGCAACGCTTTCTGAGAAAGTCATGGTTGTCTGTAAAGTCTCTCTTCCCTCTTAGCCCCATTAGAACCTTTCTTTCGTGTCAAACGCACAGACATAGTTCTGTTCTCCATAGGAAAGGACTTCCTTAAAATGATCTAAGCACTGTTAGACCAAAACGGGACGTTGCTTCACACTCGACGAGCTGTCTTGTGAAGATAAGCACTTTCTTGCACAAGTGCTTATTTAGCTTCTTGCTAGAACCGCACGTCTCCCTCAATGCAACCCACGAAGCTTTATGAGAAAGACACACTTTACTTTTCCGTGTCCTACCCTAGTCTTATGTGGAAAACGCACATACCCCATTTCTCTCCAAAGAGGGTCGCTTTCTTTAAACCATTCAAAGCACTGTTAGATGTAAAGGGAGTTCTCTTATGCACCCTTAAAGCTGGAATTTGAATGAAATGAGAAGCACATTTATTGATCACTAAGGAGAAGCACTTCCTTCGATGTGTTCAAAAGCATTGCTGGAAGTGGAGCGGTGTGTTCCCCTCAGCTCTCTTGTTGTACTTTGAAAGGTAAGCCAATTCTTTTGGAAGTGATTGTATTCCGATTCGTAAAAGACTTGTGAGATTCCCTCCAAGATTTCTGAGAAAGACACGGGTTACTCTTCCGTTTTCGAGTCACAGTTAACAACACTCCATAGGCTTACCTGAAAAACGCATATGCGTTGCTCCCAAGATTTCTGAGAAAGACACGGGTTACTCTTCAGTTTTCGAGTCACAGTTAACAACACTCCATAGGCTTACCTGAAAAACGCATATGCGTTGCTCGCTAAAGAAGAGCACTTTCTCGAAAGCGTTCCACTGGACTCTGTATGCTGTAGTTGAAGACAAGCACATTCTCTTGAGAGTGAAATAGCTTCCTGATTGCTTTCTGAGAACCATGCAGGTTACGTGAAAGTGTCTCTCCAACAGTTAACGGCTCTAAAAGTGAAAAAAAAATAGTACACACTTACTTTTCTCCAAAGAGATGCCCTCTCTTCAAAGATTTCAAAGCATTGGTAGCAGACCCAGGAGTGGTCTCCTATCCTTTGTTGGCTTTCCTTTGAACGATAACTTTGTTCGTTTGAACGTGGAACAAGCTTCTTTACAGAATTGTGTAGGTTTCCCCCGCCCCCAAGGAAACATTCTGACGACGACACGCCTGTCGTTTCTGTTTTCGGGTCCCAGCTCTGTAAGCGCACATACTTATTGCTCTCTCTGAAGAAAAGCAAAGTCTCGAAACTACCGAAAGCACCATAGGAATTGAAAAAGAGCGAGCGTCCCTCACACTCCACTTGAAGGGAAAGCACATTCTGTCCAATGTCGGTTGGCCTTCCCAAAACAGATTTCTGAGAACAACACATGTTACTCTAGA
Organism: Microtus oregoni; assembly: GCF_018167655.1. Classification (NCBI taxonomy): domain Eukaryota; kingdom Metazoa; phylum Chordata; class Mammalia; order Rodentia; family Cricetidae; genus Microtus; species Microtus oregoni. Next base: position 1,564,735 of record NW_024544742.1, on the reverse strand, counting down.
GTTGTCGTTTCCCTCTTAACCCTGTTTTCTAAGCTTTCCTGCAGAAATGCAAATGCGTTTCTTTTGCCAGCAGAGCCCTTCCTCTAAACAGTGTAAAAGACTTGTGAGATTCCCTCCAAGATTTCTGAGAAAGACACGGGTTACTCTTCAGTTTTCGAGTCACAGTTAACAACACTCCATAGGCTTACCTGAAAAACGCATATGCGTTGCTCGCTAAAGAAGAGCACTTTCTCGAAAGCGTTCCGCTCGACTCTGTATGCTGTAGTTGAAGACAAGCACATTCTCTTGAGAGTGAAATAGCTTCCTGTTTGCTTTCTGACAACCATGCAGGTTACGTGAAAGTGTCTCTCCAACTGTTAATGGCTCTAAAAGTGAAAAAAAATAGTACGCACTTACTTTTCTCCAAAGAGATGCCCTCTCTTCAAAGATTTCAAAGCATTGGTAGCAGACCAAGGAGCGGTCTCCTATCCTTTGTTGCCTTTCCTTTGAACGATAACTTTGTTCGTTTGAACGTGGAACGAGCTTCTTTACAGAATTGTGTAGGTTTCCCCTGCCCCCAAGGAAACATTCTGACGACGACACACGTGTCGTTTCTGTTTTCGGGTCCCAGCTCTGTAAGCGCACATACTTATTGCTCTCTCTGAAGAAAAGCAAAGTCTCGAAACTACCCAAAGCACCATAGGAATTGAAAAAGAGCGAGCGTCCCACACACTCCACTTGAAGGGAATGCACATTCTGTCGAATGTCGGTTGGCCTTCCCAAAACAGATTTCTGAGAATGACACACGTTACTCTAGAGTTGTCGCTTCCCTCTTACCCCTGTTTTCTAAGCTTTCCTGCAGAAATGCAAATGCGTTTCTTTAGCCAGCAGAGCCCTTCCTCTAAACAGTGGGAAGCCTTGGTAGGCGTGAAAGGAGGGTTCCCATATACTGGAAACATTGAAAGATAAGCCCAATCTCTTGAAAGTGGTTTCTCGCCTAAGTTTCCTTCAAAGAAACAGGCAACGCTTTCTGAGAAAGTCATGGTTGTCTGTAAAGTCTCTCTTCCCTCTTAGCCCCATTAGAACCTTTCTTTCGTGTCAAACGCACAGACATAGTTCTGTTCTCCATAGGAAAGGACTTCCTTAAAATGATCTAAGCACTGTTAGACCAAAACGGGACGTTGCTTCACACTCGACGAGCTGTCTTGTGAAGATAAGCACTTTCTTGCACAAGTGCTTATTTAGCTTCTTGCTAGAACCGCACGTCTCCCTCAATGCAACCCACGAAGCTTTATGAGAAAGACACACTTTACTTTTCCGTGTCCTACCCTAGTCTTATGTGGAAAACGCACATACCCCATTTCTCTCCAAAGAGGGTCGCTTTCTTTAAACCATTCAAAGCACTGTTAGATGTAAAGGGAGTTCTCTTATGCACCCTTAAAGCTGGAATTTGAATGAAATGAGAAGCACATTTATTGATCACTAAGGAGAAGCACTTCCTTCGATGTGTTCAAAAGCATTGCTGGAAGTGGAGCGGTGTGTTCCCCTCAGCTCTCTTGTTGTACTTTGAAAGGTAAGCCAATTCTTTTGGAAGTGATTGTATTCCGATTCGTAAAAGACTTGTGAGATTCCCTCCAAGATTTCTGAGAAAGACACGGGTTACTCTTCCGTTTTCGAGTCACAGTTAACAACACTCCATAGGCTTACCTGAAAAACGCATATGCGTTGCTCCCAAGATTTCTGAGAAAGACACGGGTTACTCTTCAGTTTTCGAGTCACAGTTAACAACACTCCATAGGCTTACCTGAAAAACGCATATGCGTTGCTCGCTAAAGAAGAGCACTTTCTCGAAAGCGTTCCACTGGACTCTGTATGCTGTAGTTGAAGACAAGCACATTCTCTTGAGAGTGAAATAGCTTCCTGATTGCTTTCTGAGAACCATGCAGGTTACGTGAAAGTGTCTCTCCAACAGTTAACGGCTCTAAAAGTGAAAAAAAAATAGTACACACTTACTTTTCTCCAAAGAGATGCCCTCTCTTCAAAGATTTCAAAGCATTGGTAGCAGACCCAGGAGTGGTCTCCTATCCTTTGTTGGCTTTCCTTTGAACGATAACTTTGTTCGTTTGAACGTGGAACAAGCTTCTTTACAGAATTGTGTAGGTTTCCCCCGCCCCCAAGGAAACATTCTGACGACGACACGCCTGTCGTTTCTGTTTTCGGGTCCCAGCTCTGTAAGCGCACATACTTATTGCTCTCTCTGAAGAAAAGCAAAGTCTCGAAACTACCGAAAGCACCATAGGAATTGAAAAAGAGCGAGCGTCCCTCACACTCCACTTGAAGGGAAAGCACATTCTGTCCAATGTCGGTTGGCCTTCCCAAAACAGATTTCTGAGAACAACACATGTTACTCTAGAGTTGTCGTTTCCCTCTTAACCCTGTTTTCTAAGCTTTCCTGCAGAAATGCAAATGCGTTTCTTTTGCCAGCAGAGCCCTTCCTCTAAACAGTGTAAAAGACTTGTGAGATTCCCTCCAAGATTTCTGAGAAAGACACGGGTTACTCTTCAGTTTTCGAGTCACAGTTAACAACACTCCATAGGCTTACCTGAAAAACGCATATGCGTTGCTCGCTAAAGAAGAGCACTTTCTCGAAAGCGTTCCGCTCGACTCTGTATGCTGTAGTTGAAGACAAGCACATTCTCTTGAGAGTGAAATAGCTTCCTGTTTGCTTTCTGACAACCATGCAGGTTACGTGAAAGTGTCTCTCCAACTGTTAATGGCTCTAAAAGTGAAAAAAAATAGTACGCACTTACTTTTCTCCAAAGAGATGCCCTCTCTTCAAAGATTTCAAAGCATTGGTAGCAGACCAAGGAGCGGTCTCCTATCCTTTGTTGCCTTTCCTTTGAACGATAACTTTGTTCGTTTGAACGTGGAACGATCTTCTTTACAGAATTGTGTAGGTTTCCCCTGCCCCCAAGGAAACATTCTGACGACGACACACGTGTCGTTTCTGTTTTCGGGTCCCAGCTCTGTAAGCGCACATACTTATTGCTCTCTCTGAAGAAAAGCAAAGTCTCGAAACTACCCAAAGCACCATAGGAATTGAAAAAGAGCGAGCGTCCCACACACTCCACTTGAAGGGAATGCACATTCTGTCGAATGTCGGTTGGCCTTCCCAAAACAGATTTCTGAGAATGACACACGTTACTCTAGAGTTGTCGCTTCCCTCTTACCCCTGTTTTCTAAGCTTTCCTGCAGAAATGCAAATGCGTTTCTTTAGCCAGCAGAGCCCTTCCTCTAAACAGTGGGAAGCCTTGGTAGGCGTGAAAGGAGGGTTCCCATATACTGGAAACATTGAAAGATAAGCCCAATCTCTTGAAAGTGGTTTCTCGCCTAAGTTTCCTTCAAAGAAACAGGCAACGCTTTCTGAGAAAGTCATGGTTGTCTGTAAAGTCTCTCTTCCCTCTTAGCCCCATTAGAACCTTTCTTTCGTGTCAAACGCACAGACATAGTTCTGTTCTCCATAGGAAAGGACTTCCTTAAAATGATCTAAGCACTGTTAGACCAAAACGGGACGTTGCTTCACACTCGACGAGCTGTCTTGTGAAGATAAGCACTTTCTTGCACAAGTGCTTATTTAGCTTCTTGCTAGAACCGCACGTCTCCCTCAATGCAACCCACGAAGCTTTATGAGAAAGACACACTTTACTTTTCCGTGTCCTACCCTAGTCTTATGTGGAAAACGCACATACCCCATTTCTCTCCAAAGAGGGTCGCTTTCTTTAAACCATTCAAAGCACTGTTAGATGTAAAGGGAGTTCTCTTATGCACCCTTAAAGCTGGAATTTGAATGAAATGAGAAGCACATTTATTGATCACTAAGGAGAAGCACTTCCTTCGATGTGTTCAAAAGCATTGCTGGAAGTGGAGCGGTGTGTTCCCCTCAGCTCTCTTGTTGTACTTTGAAAGGTAAGCCAATTCTTTTGGAAGTGATTGTATTCCGATTCGTAAAAGACTTGTGAGATTCCCTCCAAGATTTCTGAGAAAGACACGGCTTACTCTTCCGTTTTCGAGTCACAGTTAACAACACTCCATAGGCTTACCTGAAAAACGCATATGCGTTGCTCCCAAGATTTCTGAGAAAGACACGGGTTACTCTTCAGTTTTCGAGTCACAGTTAACAACACTCCATAGGCTTACCTGAAAAACGCATATGCGTTGCTCGCTAAAGAAGAGCACTTTCTCGAAAGCGTTCCACTGGACTCTGTATGCTGTAGTTGAAGACAAGCACATTCTCTTGAGAGTGAAATAGCTTCCTGATTGCTTTCTGAGAACCATGCAGGTTACGTGAAAGTGTCTCTCCAACAGTTAACGGCTCTAAAAGTGAAAAAAAAATAGTACACACTTACTTTTCTCCAAAGAGATGCCCTCTCTTCAAAGATTTCAAAGCATTGGTAGCAGACCCAGGAGTGGTCTCCTATCCTTTGTTGGCTTTCCTTTGAACGATAACTTTGTTCGTTTGAACGTGGAACGAGCTTCTTTACAGAATTGTGTAGGTTTCCCCCGCCCCCAAGGAAACATTCTGACGACGACACGCGTGTCGTTTCTGTTTTCGGGTCCCAGCTCTGTAAGCGCACATACTTATTGCTCTCTCTGAAGAAAAGCAAAGTCTCGAAACTACCCAAAGCACCATAGGAATTGAAAAAGAGTGAGCGTCCCTCACACTCCACTTGAAGGGAAAGCACATTCTGTCCAATGTCGGTTGGCCTTCCCAAAACAGATTTCTGAGAACGACACACGTTACTCTAGAGTTGTCGCTTCCCTCTTAACCCTGTTTTCTAAGCTTTCCTGCAGAAATGCAAATGCGTTTCTTTCGCCAGCAGAGCCCTTCCTCTAAACAGTGGGAAGCCTTGGTAGGTGTGAAAGGAGGGTGCCCATACACTTGAAACATTGAAAGATAAGCCCAATCTCTTGAAGGTGGTTTCTCGCCTAAGTTTCCTTCAAAGAAACAGGCAACGCTTTCTGAGAAAGACATGGTTGTCTGTAAAGTCTCTCTTCCCTCTTAACCCCATTGGAACCTTTCTTTTGTGTCAAACGCACAGACATAGTTTTGTTCTCCATAGGAAAGGACTTCCTTAAAATGATCTAAGCACTGTTAGACCAAAACGGGACGTTGCTTCACACTCGACGAGCTGTCTTGCGAAGATAAGCACTTTCTTGCACAAGTGCTTATTTAGCTTCTTGCTAGAACCGCACGTCTCCCTCAATGCAACCCACGAAGCTTTATGAGAAAGACACACTTTACTTTTCCGTGTCCTACCCTAGTCTTATGTGGAAAACGCACATACCCCATTTCTCTCCAAAGAGGGTCGCTTTCTTTAAACCATTCAAAGCACTGTTAGACGTAAAGGGAGTTCTCCTATGCACCCTTAAAGCTGGAATTTGAATGAAATGAGAAGCACATTTATTGATCACTAAGGAGAAGCACTTCCTTCGATGTGTTCATAAGCATTGTTGGAAGTGGAGCGGTGTGTTCCCCTCAGCTCTCTTGTTGTACTTTGAAAGGTAAGCCCATTCTTTTGGAAGTGATTGTATTCCGATTCGTAAAAGACTTGTGAGATTCCTCCAAGATTTCTGAGAAAGACACAGGTTACTCTTCAGTTTTCGAGTCACAGTTAACAACACTCCATAGGCTTACCTGAAAAACGCATATGCGTTGCTCGCTAAAGAAGAGCACTTTCTCGAAAGCGTTCCACTGGACTCTGTATGCTGTAGTTGAAGACAAGCACATTCTCTTGAGAGTGAAATAGCTTCCTGATTGCTTTCTGAGAACCATGCAGGTTACGTGAAAGTGTCTCTCCAACAGTTAACGGCTCTAAAAGTGAAAAAAAAATAGTACACACTTACTTTTCTCCAAAGAGATGCCCTCTCTTCAAAGATTTCAAAGCATTGGTAGCAGACCCAGGAGTGGTCTCCTATCCTTTGTTGGCTTTCCTTTGAACGATAACTTTGTTCGTTTGAACGTGGAACGAGCTTCTTTACAGAATTGTGTAGGTTTCCCCCACCCCCAAGGAAACATTCTGACGACGACACGCGTGTCGTTTCTGTTTTCGGGTCCCAGCTCTGTAAGCGCACATACTTATTGCTCTCTCTGAAGAAAAGCAAAATCTCGAAACTACCGAAAGCACCATAGGAATTGAAAAAGAGCGAGCGTCCCTCACACTCCACTTGAAGGGAAAGCACATTCTGTCCAATGTCGGTTGGCCTTCCCAAAACAGATTTCTGAGAACAACACATGTTACTCTAGAGTTGTCGTTTCCCTCTTAACCCTGTTTTCTAAGCTTTCCTGCAGAAATGCAAATGCGTTTCTTTTGCCAGCAGAGCCCTTCCTCTAAACAGTGTAAAAGACTTGTGAGATTCCCTCCAAGATTTCTGAGAAAGACACGGGTTACTCTTCAGTTTTCGAGTCACAGTTAACAACACTCCATAGGCTTACCTGAAAAACGCATATGCGTTGCTCGCTAAAGAAGAGCACTTTCTCGAAAGCGTTCCGCTCGACTCTGTATGCTGTAGTTGAAGACAAGCACATTCTCTTGAGAGTGAAATAGCTTCCTGTTTGCTTTCTGACAACCATGCAGGTTACGTGAAAGTGTCTCTCCAACTGTTAATGGCTCTAAAAGTGAAAAAAAATAGTACGCACTTACTTTTCTCCAAAGAGATGCCCTCTCTTCAAAGATTTCAAAGCATTGGTAGCAGACCAAGGAGCGGTCTCCTATCCTTTGTTGCCTTTCCTTTGAACGATAACTTTGTTCGTTTGAACGTGGAACGATCTTCTTTACAGAATTGTGTAGGTTTCCCCTGCCCCCAAGGAAACATTCTGACGACGACACACGTGTCGTTTCTGTTTTCGGGTCCCAGCTCTGTAAGCGCACATACTTATTGCTCTCTCTGAAGAAAAGCAAAGTCTCGAAACTACCCAAAGCACCATAGGAATTGAAAAAGAGCGAGCGTCCCACACACTCCACTTGAAGGGAATGCACATTCTGTCGAATGTCGGTTGGCCTTCCCAAAACAGATTTCTGAGAATGACACACGTTACTCTAGAGTTGTCGCTTCCCTCTTACCCCTGTTTTCTAAGCTTTCCTGCAGAAATGCAAATGCGTTTCTTTAGCCAGCAGAGCCCTTCCTCTAAACAGTGGGAAGCCTTGGTAGGCGTGAAAGGAGGGTTCCCATATACTGGAAACATTGAAAGATAAGCCCAATCTCTTGAAAGTGGTTTCTCGCCTAAGTTTCCTTCAAAGAAACAGGCAACGCTTTCTGAGAAAGTCATGGTTGTCTGTAAAGTCTCTCTTCCCTCTTAGCCCCATTAGAACCTTTCTTTCGTGTCAAACGCACAGACATAGTTCTGTTCTCCATAGGAAAGGACTTCCTTAAAATGATCTAAGCACTGTTAGACCAAAACGGGACGTTGCTTCACACTCGACGAGCTGTCTTGTGAAGATAAGCACTTTCTTGCACAAGTGCTTATTTAGCTTCTTGCTAGAACCGCACGTCTCCCTCAATGCAACCCACGAAGCTTTATGAGAAAGACACACTTTACTTTTCCGTGTCCTACCCTAGTCTTATGTGGAAAACGCACATACCCCATTTCTCTCCAAAGAGGGTCGCTTTCTTTAAACCATTCAAAGCACTGTTAGATGTAAAGGGAGTTCTCTTATGCACCCTTAAAGCTGGAATTTGAATGAAATGAGAAGCACATTTATTGATCACTAAGGAGAAGCACTTCCTTCGATGTGTTCAAAAGCATTGCTGGAAGTGGAGCGGTGTGTTCCCCTCAGCTCTCTTGTTGTACTTTGAAAGGTAAGCCAATTCTTTTGGAAGTGATTGTATTCCGATTCGTAAAAGACTTGTGAGATTCCCTCCAAGATTTCTGAGAAAGACACGGCTTACTCTTCCGTTTTCGAGTCACAGTTAACAACACTCCATAGGCTTACCTGAAAAACGCATATGCGTTGCTCCCAAGATTTCTGAGAAAGACACGGGTTACTCTTCAGTTTTCGAGTCACAGTTAACAACACTCCATAGGCTTACCTGAAAAACGCATATGCGTTGCTCGCTAAAGAAGAGCACTTTCTCGAAAGCGTTCCACTGGACTCTGTATGCTGTAGTTGAAGACAAGCACATTCTCTTGAGAGTGAAATAGCTTCCTGATTGCTTTCTGAGAACCATGCAGGTTACGTGAAAGTGTCTCTCCAACAGTTAACGGCTCTAAAAGTGAAAAAAAAATAGTACACACTTACTTTTCTCCAAAGAGATGCCCTCTCTTCAAAGATTTCAAAGCATTGGTAGCAGACCCAGGAGTGGTCTCCTATCCTTTGTTGGCTTTCCTTTGAACGATAACTTTGTTCGTTTGAACGTGGAACGAGCTTCTTTACAGAATTGTGTAGGTTTCCCCCGCCCCCAAGGAAACATTCTGACGACGACACGCGTGTCGTTTCTGTTTTCGGGTCCCAGCTCTGTAAGCGCACATACTTATTGCTCTCTCTGAAGAAAAGCAAAGTCTCGAAACTACCCAAAGCACCATAGGAATTGAAAAAGAGTGAGCGTCCCTCACACTCCACTTGAAGGGAAAGCACATTCTGTCCAATGTCGGTTGGCCTTCCCAAAACAGATTTCTGAGAACGACACACGTTACTCTAGAGTTGTCGCTTCCCTCTTAACCCTGTTTTCTAAGCTTTCCTGCAGAAATGCAAATGCGTTTCTTTCGCCAGCAGAGCCCTTCCTCTAAACAGTGGGAAGCCTTGGTAGGTGTGAAAGGAGGGTGCCCATACACTTGAAACATTGAAAGATAAGCCCAATCTCTTGAAGGTGGTTTCTCGCCTAAGTTTCCTTCAAAGAAACAGGCAACGCTTTCTGAGAAAGACATGGTTGTCTGTAAAGTCTCTCTTCCCTCTTAACCCCATTGGAACCTTTCTTTTGTGTCAAACGCACAGACATAGTTTTGTTCTCCATAGGAAAGGACTTCCTTAAAATGATCTAAGCACTGTTAGACCAAAACGGGACGTTGCTTCACACTCGACGAGCTGTCTTGCGAAGATAAGCACTTTCTTGCACAAGTGCTTATTTAGCTTCTTGCTAGAACCGCACGTCTCCCTCAATGCAACCCACGAAGCTTTATGAGAAAGACACACTTTACTTTTCCGTGTCCTACCCTAGTCTTATGTGGAAAACGCACATACCCCATTTCTCTCCAAAGAGGGTCGCTTTCTTTAAACCATTCAAAGCACTGTTAGACGTAAAGGGAGTTCTCCTATGCACCCTTAAAGCTGGAATTTGAATGAAATGAGAAGCACATTTATTGATCACTAAGGAGAAGCACTTCCTTCGATGTGTTCATAAGCATTGTTGGAAGTGGAGCGGTGTGTTCCCCTCAGCTCTCTTGTTGTACTTTGAAAGGTAAGCCCATTCTTTTGGAAGTGATTGTATTCCGATTCGTAAAAGACTTGTGAGATTCCTCCAAGATTTCTGAGAAAGACACAGGTTACTCTTCAGTTTTCGAGTCACAGTTAACAACACTCCATAGGCTTACCTGAAAAACGCATATGCGTTGCTCGCTAAAGAAGAGCACTTTCTCGAAAGCGTTCCACTGGACTCTGTATGCTGTAGTTGAAGACAAGCACATTCTCTTGAGAGTGAAATAGCTTCCTGATTGCTTTCTGAGAACCATGCAGGTTACGTGAAAGTGTCTCTCCAACAGTTAACGGCTCTAAAAGTGAAAAAAAAATAGTACACACTTACTTTTCTCCAAAGAGATGCCCTCTCTTCAAAGATTTCAAAGCATTGGTAGCAGACCCAGGAGTGGTCTCCTATCCTTTGTTGGCTTTCCTTTGAACGATAACTTTGTTCGTTTGAACGTGGAACGAGCTTCTTTACAGAATTGTGTAGGTTTCCCCCACCCCCAAGGAAACATTCTGACGACGACACGCGTGTCGTTTCTGTTTTCGGGTCCCAGCTCTGTAAGCGCACATACTTATTGCTCTCTCTGAAGAAAAGCAAAATCTCGAAACTACCGAAAGCACCATAGGAATTGAAAAAGAGCGAGCGTCCCTCACACTCCACTTGAAGGGAAAGCACATTCTGTCCAATGTCGGTTGGCCTTCCCAAAACAGATTTCTGAGAACAACACATGTTACTCTAGAGTTGTCGTTTCCCTCTTAACCCTGTTTTCTAAGCTTTCCTGCAGAAATGCAAATGCGTTTCTTTTGCCAGCAGAGCCCTTCCTCTAAACAGTGTAAAAGACTTGTGAGATTCCCTCCAAGATTTCTGAGAAAGACACGGGTTACTCTTCAGTTTTCGAGTCACAGTTAACAACACTCCATAGGCTTACCTGAAAAACGCATATGCGTTGCTCGCTAAAGAAGAGCACTTTCTCGAAAGCGTTCCGCTCGACTCTGTATGCTGTAGTTGAAGACAAGCACATTCTCTTGAGAGTGAAATAGCTTCCTGTTTGCTTTCTGACAACCATGCAGGTTACGTGAAAGTGTCTCTCCAACTGTTAATGGCTCTAAAAGTGAAAAAAAATAGTACGCACTTACTTTTCTCCAAAGAGATGCCCTCTCTTCAAAGATTTCAAAGCATTGGTAGCAGACCAAGGAGCGGTCTCCTATCCTTTGTTGCCTTTCCTTTGAACGATAACTTTGTTCGTTTGAACGTGGAACGAGCTTCTTTACAGAATTGTGTAGGTTTCCCCTGCCCCCAAGGACACATTCTGACGACGACACACGTGTCGTTTCTGTTTTCGGGTCCCAGCTCTGTAAGCGCACATACTTATTGCTCTCTCTGAAGAAAAGCAAAGTCTCGAAACTACCCAAAGCACCATAGGAATTGAAAAAGAGCGAGCGTCCCACACACTCCACTTGAAGGGAATGCACATTCTGTCGAATGTCGGTTGGCCTTCCCAAAACAGATTTCTGAGAATGACACACGTTACTCTAGAGTTGTCGCTTCCCTCTTACCCCTGTTTTCTAAGCTTTCCTGCAGAAATGCAAATGCGTTTCTTTAGCCAGCAGAGCCCTTCCTCTAAACAGTGGGAAGCCTTGGTAGGCGTGAAAGGAGGGTTCCCATATACTGGAAACATTGAAAGATAAGCCCAATCTCTTGAAAGTGGTTTCTCGCCTAAGTTTCCTTCAAAGAAACAGGCAACGCTTTCTGAGAAAGTCATGGTTGTCTGTAAAGTCTCTCTTCCCTCTTAGCCCCATTAGAACCTTTCTTTCGTGTCAAACGCACAGACATAGTTCTGTTCTCCATAGGAAAGGACTTCCTTAAAATGATCTAAGCACTGTTAGACCAAAACGGGACGTTGCTTCACACTCGACGAGCTGTCTTGTGAAGATAAGCACTTTCTTGCACAAGTGCTTATTTAGCTTCTTGCTAGAACCGCACGTCTCCCTCAATGCAACCCACGAAGCTTTATGAGAAAGACACACTTTACTTTTCCGTGTCCTACCCTAGTCTTATGTGGAAAACGCACATACCCCATTTCTCTCCAAAGAGGGTCGCTTTCTTTAAACCATTCAAAGCACTGTTAGATGTAAAGGGAGTTCTCTTATGCACCCTTAAAGCTGGAATTTGAATGAAATGAGAAGCACATTTATTGATCACTAAGGAGAAGCACTTCCTTCGATGTGTTCAAAAGCATTGCTGGAAGTGGAGCGGTGTGTTCCCCTCAGCTCTCTTGTTGTACTTTGAAAGGTAAGCCAATTCTTTTGGAAGTGATTGTATTCCGATTCGTAAAAGACTTGTGAGATTCCCTCCAAGATTTCTGAGAAAGACACGGGTTACTCTTCCGTTTTCGAGTCACAGTTAACAACACTCCATAGGCTTACCTGAAAAACGCATATGCGTTGCTCCCAAGATTTCTGAGAAAGACACGGGTTACTCTTCAGTTTTCGAGTCACAGTTAACAACACTCCATAGGCTTACCTGAAAAACGCATATGCGTTGCTCGCTAAAGAAGAGCACTTTCTCGAAAGCGTTCCACTGGACTCTGTATGCTGTAGTTGAAGACAAGCACATTCTCTTGAGAGTGAAATAGCTTCCTGATTGCTTTCTGAGAACCATGCAGGTTACGTGAAAGTGTCTCTCCAACAGTTAACGGCTCTAAAAGTGAAAAAAAAATAGTACACACTTACTTTTCTCCAAAGAGATGCCCTCTCTTCAAAGATTTCAAAGCATTGGTAGCAGACCCAGGAGTGGTCTCCTATCCTTTGTTGGCTTTCCTTTGAACGATAACTTTGTTCGTTTGAACGTGGAACGAGCTTCTTTACAGAATTGTGTAGGTTTCCCCCGCCCCCAAGGAAACATTCTGACGACGACACGCGTGTCGTTTCTGTTTTCGGGTCCCAGCTCTGTAAGCGCACATACTTATTGCTCTCTCTGAAGAAAAGCAAAGTCTCGAAACTACCCAAAGCACCATAGGAATTGAAAAAGAGTGAGCGTCCCTCACACTCCACTTGAAGGGAAAGCACATTCTGTCCAATGTCGGTTGGCCTTCCCAAAACAGATTTCTGAGAACGACACACGTTACTCTAGAGTTGTCGCTTCCCTCTTAACCCTGTTTTCTAAGCTTTCCTGCAGAAATGCAAATGCATTTCTTTCGCCAGCAGAGCCCTTCCTCTAAACAGTGGGAAGCCTTGGTAGGTGTGAAAGGAGGGTGCCCATACACTTGAAACATTGAAAGATAAGCCCAATCTCTTGAAGCTGGTTTCTCGCCTAAGTTTCCTTCAAAGAAACAGGCAACGCTTTCTGAGAAAGACATGGTTGTCTGTAAAGTCTCTCTTCCCTCTTAACCCCATTGGAACCTTTCTTTTGTGTCAAACGCACAGACATAGTTTTGTTCTCCATAGGAAAGGACTTCCTTAAAATGATCTAAGCACTGTTAGACCAAAACGGGACGTTGCTTCACACTCGACGAGCTGTCTTGCGAAGATAAGCACTTTCTTGCACAAGTGCTTATTTAGCTTCTTGCTAGAACCGCACGTCTCCCTCAATGCAACCCACGAAGCTTTATGAGAAAGACACACTTTACTTTTCCGTGTCCTACCCTAGTCTTATGTGGAAAACGCACATACCCCATTTCTCTCCAAAGAGGGTCGCTTTCTTTAAACCATTCAAAGCACTGTTAGACGTAAAGGGAGTTCTCCTATGCACCCTTAAACCTGGAATTTGAATGAAATGAGAAGCACATTTATTGATCACTAAGGAGAAGCACTTCCTTCGATGTGTTCATAAGCATTGTTGGAAGTGGAGCGGTGTGTTCCCCTCAGCTCTCTTGTTGTACTTTGAAAGGTAAGCCCATTCTTTTGGAAGTGATTGTATTCCGATTCGTAAAAGACTTGTGAGATTCCTCCAAGATTTCTGAGAAAGACACAGGTTACTCTTCAGTTTTCGAGTCACAGTTAACAACACTCCATAGGCTTACCTGAAAAACGCATATGCGTTGCTCCCAAGATTTCTGAGAAAGACACGGGTTACTCTTCAGTTTTCGAGTCACAGTTAACAACACTCCATAGGCTTACCTGAAAAACGCATATGCGTTGCTCGCTAAAGAAGAGCACTTTCTCGAAAGCGTTCCACTGGACTCTGTATGCTGTAGTTGAAGACAAGCACATTCTCTTGAGAGTGAAATAGCTTCCTGATTGCTTTCTGAGAACCATGCAGGTTACGTGAAAGTGTCTCTCCAACAGTTAACGGCTCTAAAAGTGAAAAAAAAAAAGTACACACTTACTTTTCTCCAAAGAGATGCCCTCTCTTCAAAGATTTCAAAGCATTGGTAGCAGACCCAGGAGTGGTCTCCTATCCTTTGTTGGCTTTCCTTTGAACGATAACTTTGTTCGTTTGAACGTGGAACGAGCTTCTTTACAGAATTGTTTAGGTTTCCCCCACCCCCAAGGAAACATTCTGACGACGACACGCGTGTCGTTTCTGTTTTCGGGTCCCAGCTCTGTAAGCGCACATACTTATTGCTCTCTCTGAAGAAAAGCAAAATCTCGAAACTACCGAAAGCACCATAGGAATTGAAAAAGAGCGAGCGTCCCTCACACTCCACTTGAAGGGAAAGCACATTCTGTCCAATGTTGGTTGGCCTTCCCAAAACAGATTTCTGAGAACAACACATGTTACTCTAGAGTTGTCGTTTCCCTCTTAACCCTGTTTTCTAAGCTTTCCTGCAGAAATGCAAATGCGTTTCTTTTGCCAGCAGAGCCCTTCCTCTAAACAGTGTAAAAGACTTGTGAGATTCCCTCCAAGATTTCTGAGAAAGACACGGGTTACTCTTCAGTTTTCGAGTCACAGTTAACAACACTCCATAGGCTTACCTGAAAAACACATATGCGTTGCTCGCTAAAGAAGAGCACTTTCTCGAAAGCGTTCCGCTCGACTCTGTATGCTGTAGTTGAAGACAAGCACATTCTCTTGAGAGTGAAATAGCTTCCTGTTTGCTTTCTGACAACCATGCAGGTTACGTGAAAGTGTCTCTCCAACTGTTAATGGCTCTAAAAGTGAAAAAAAATAGTACGCACTTACTTTTCTCCAAAGAGATGCCCTCTCTTCAAAGATTTCAAAGCATTGGTAGCAGACCAAGGAGCGGTCTCCTATCCTTTGTTGCCTTTCCTTTGAACGATAACTTTGTTCGTTTGAACGTGGAACGAGCTTCTTTACAGAATTGTGTAGGTTTCCCCTGCCCCCAAGGAAACATTCTGACGACGACACACGTGTCGTTTCTGTTTTCGGGTCCCAGCTCTGTAAGCGCACATACTTATTGCTCTCTCTGAAGAAAAGCAAAGTCTCGAAACTACCCAAAGCACCATAGGAATTGAAAAAGAGCGAGCGTCCCACACACTCCACTTGAAGGGAATGCACATTCTGTCGAATGTCGGTTGGCCTTCCCAAAACAGATTTCTGAGAATGACACACGTTACTCTAGAGTTGTCGCTTCCCTCTTACCCCTGTTTTCTAAGCTTTCCTGCAGAAATGCAAATGCGTTTCTTTAGCCAGCAGAGCCCTTCCTCTAAACAGTGGGAAGCCTTGGTAGGCGTGAAAGGAGGGTTCCCATATACTGGAAACATTGAAAGATAAGCCCAATCTCTTGAAAGTGGTTTCTCGCCTAAGTTTCCTTCAAAGAAACAGGCAACGCTTTCTGAGAAAGTCATGCTTGTCTGTAAAGTCTCTCTTCCCTCTTAGCCCCATTAGAACCTTTCTTTCGTGTCAAACGCACAGACATAGTTTTGTTCTCCATAGGAAAGGACTTCCTTAAAATGATCTAAGCACTGTTAGACCAAAACGGGACGTTGCTTCACACTCGACGAGCTGTCTTGCGAAGATAAGCACTTTCTTGCACAAGTGCTTATTTAGCTTCTTGCTAGAACCGCACGTCTCCCTCAATGCAACCCACGAAGCTTTATGAGAAAGACACACTTTACTTTTCCGTGTCCTACCCTAGTCTTATGTGGAAAACGCACATACCCCATTTCTCTCCAAAGAGGGTCGCTTTCTTTAAACCATTCAAAGCACTGTTAGACGTAAAGGGAGTTCTCCTATGCACCCTTAAACCTGGAATTTGAATGAAATGAGAAGCACATTTATTGATCACTAAGGAGAAGCACTTCCTTCGATGTGTTCATAAGCATTGTTGGAAGTGGAGCGGTGTGTTCCCCTCAGCTCTCTTGTTGTACTTTGAAAGGTAAGCCCATTCTTTTGGAAGTGATTGTATTCCGATTCGTAAAAGACTTGTGAGATTCCTCCAAGATTTCTGAGAAAGACACAGGTTACTCTTCAGTTTTCGAGTCACAGTTAACAACACTCCATAGGCTTACCTGAAAAACGCATATGCGTTGCTCCCAAGATTTCTGAGAAAGACACGGGTTACTCTTCAGTTTTCGAGTCACAGTTAACAACACTCCATAGGCTTACCTGAAAAACGCATATGCGTTGCTCGCTAAAGAAGAGCACTTTCTCGAAAGCGTTCCACTGGACTCTGTATGCTGTAGTTGAAGACAAGCACATTCTCTTGAGAGTGAAATAGCTTCCTGATTGCTTTCTGAGAACCATGCAGGTTACGTGAAAGTGTCTCTCCAACAGTTAACGGCTCTAAAAGTGAAAAAAAAAAAGTACACACTTACTTTTCTCCAAAGAGATGCCCTCTCTTCAAAGATTTCAAAGCATTGGTAGCAGACCCAGGAGTGGTCTCCTATCCTTTGTTGGCTTTCCTTTGAACGATAACTTTGTTCGTTTGAACGTGGAACGAGCTTCTTTACAGAATTGTTTAGGTTTCCCCCACCCCCAAGGAAACATTCTGACGACGACACGCGTGTCGTTTCTGTTTTCGGGTCCCAGCTCTGTAAGCGCACATACTTATTGCTCTCTCTGAAGAAAAGCAAAATCTCGAAACTACCGAAAACACCATAGGAATTGAAAAAGAGCGAGCGTCCCTCACACTCCACTTGAAGGGAAAGCACATTCTGTCCAATGTTGGTTGGCCTTCCCAAAACAGATTTCTGAGAACAACACATGTTACTCTAGAGTTGTCGTTTCCCTCTTAACCCTGTTTTCTAAGCTTTCCTGCAGAAATGCAAATGCGTTTCTTTTGCCAGCAGAGCCCTTCCTCTAAACAGTGTAAAAGACTTGTGAGATTCCCTCCAAGATTTCTGAGAAAGACACGGGTTACTCTTCAGTTTTCGAGTCACAGTTAACAACACTCCATAGGCTTACCTGAAAAACACATATGCGTTGCTCGCTAAAGAAGAGCACTTTCTCGAAAGCGTTCCGCTCGACTCTGTATGCTGTAGTTGAAGACAAGCACATTCTCTTGAGAGTGAAATAGCTTCCTGTTTGCTTTCTGACAACCATGCAGGTTACGTGAAAGTGTCTCTCCAACTGTTAATGGCTCTAAAAGTGAAAAAAAATAGTACGCACTTACTTTTCTCCAAAGAGATGCCCTCTCTTCAAAGATTTCAAAGCATTGGTAGCAGACCAAGGAGCGGTCTCCTATCCTTTGTTGCCTTTCCTTTGAACGATAACTTTGTTCGTTTGAACGTGGAACGAGCTTCTTTACAGAATTGTGTAGGTTTCCCCTGCCCCCAAGGAAACATTCTGACGACGACACACGTGTCGTTTCTGTTTTCGGGTCCCAGCTCTGTAAGCGCACATACTTATTGCTCTCTCTGAAGAAAAGCAAAGTCTCGAAACTACCCAAAGCACCATAGGAATTGAAAAAGAGCGAGCGTCCCACACACTCCACTTGAAGGGAATGCACATTCTGTCGAATGTCGGTTGGCCTTCCCAAAACAGATTTCTGAGAATGACACACGTTACTCTAGAGTTGTCGCTTCCCTCTTAACCCTGTTTTCTAAGCTTTCCTGCAGAAATGCAAATGCGTTTCTTTAGCCAGCAGAGCCCTTCCTCTAAACAGTGGGAAGCCTTGGTAGGCGTGAAAGGAGGGTTCCCATATACTGGAAACATTGAAAGATAAGCCCAATCTCTTGAAAGTGGTTTCTCGCCTAAGTTTCCTTCAAAGAAACAGGCAACGCTTTCTGAGAAAGTCATGGTTGTCTGTAAAGTCTCTCTTCCCTCTTAGCCCCATTAGAACCTTTCTTTCGTGTCAAACGCACAGACATAGTTCTGTTCTCCATAGGAAAGGACTTCCTTAAAATGATCTAAGCACTGTTAGACCAAAACGGGACGTTGCTTCACACTCGACGAGCTGTCTTGTGAAGATAAGCACTTTCTTGCACAAGTGCTTATTTAGCTTCTTGCTAGAACCGCACGTCTCCCTCAATGCAACCCACGAAGCTTTATGAGAAAGACACACTTTACTTTTCCGTGTCCTACCCTAGTCTTATGTGGAAAACGCACATACCCCATTTCTCTCCAAAGAGGGTCGCTTTCTTTAAACCATTCAAAGCACTGTTAGATGTAAAGGGAGTTCTCTTATGCACCCTTAAAGCTGGAATTTGAATGAAATGAGAAGCACATTTATTGATCACTAAGGAGAAGCACTTCCTTCGATGTGTTCAAAAGCATTGCTGGAAGTGGAGCGGTGTGTTCCCCTCAGCTCTCTTGTTGTACTTTGAAAGGTAAGCCAATTCTTTTGGAAGTGATTGTATTCCGATTCGTAAAAGACTTGTGAGATTCCCTCCAAGATTTCTGAGAAAGACACGGGTTACTCTTCCGTTTTCGAGTCACAGTTAACAACACTCCATAGGCTTACCTGAAAAACGCATATGCGTTGCTCCCAAGATTTCTGAGAAAGACACGGGTTACTCTTCAGTTTTCGAGTCACAGTTAACAACACTCCATAGGCTTACCTGAAAAACGCATATGCGTTGCTCGCTAAAGAAGAGCACTTTCTCGAAAGCGTTCCACTGGACTCTGTATGCTGTAGTTGAAGACAAGCACATTCTCTTGAGAGTGAAATAGCTTCCTGATTGCTTTCTGAGAACCATGCAGGTTACGTGAAAGTGTCTCTCCAACAGTTAACGGCTCTAAAAGTGAAAAAAAAATAGTACACACTTACTTTTCTCCAAAGAGATGCCCTCTCTTCAAAGATTTCAAAGCATTGGTAGCAGACCCAGGAGTGGTCTCCTATCCTTTGTTGGCTTTCCTTTGAACGATAACTTTGTTCGTTTGAACGTGGAACGAGCTTCTTTACAGAATTGTGTAGGTTTCCCCCGCCCCCAAGGAAACATTCTGACGACGACACGCGTGTCGTTTCTGTTTTCGGGTCCCAGCTCTGTAAGCGCACATACTTATTGCTCTCTCTGAAGAAAAGCAAAGTCTCGAAACTACCCAAAGCACCATAGGAATTGAAAAAGAGTGAGCGTCCCTCACACTCCACTTGAAGGGAAAGCACATTCTGTCCAATGTCGGTTGGCCTTCCCAAAACAGATTTCTGAGAACGACACACGTTACTCTAGAGTTGTCGCTTCCCTCTTAACCCTGTTTTCTAAGCTTTCCTGCAGAAATGCAAATGCGTTTCTTTCGCCAGCAGAGCCCTTCCTCTAAACAGTGGGAAGCCTTGGTAGGTGTGAAAGGAGGGTGCCCATACACTTGAAACATTGAAAGATAAGCCCAATCTCTTGAAGGTGGTTTCTCGCCTAAGTTTCCTTCAAAGAAACAGGCAACGCTTTCTGAGAAAGACATGGTTGTCTGTAAAGTCTCTCTTCCCTCTTAACCCCATTGGAACCTTTCTTTTGTGTCAAACGCACAGACATAGTTTTGTTCTCCATAGGAAAGGACTTCCTTAAAATGATCTAAGCACTGTTAGACCAAAACGGGACGTTGCTTCACACTCGACGAGCTGTCTTGTGAAGATAAGCACTTTCTTGCACAAGTGCTTATTTAGCTTCTTGCTAGAACCGCACGTCTCCCTCAATGCAACCCACGAAGCTTTATGAGAAAGACACACTTTACTTTTCCGTGTCCTACCCTAGTCTTATGTGGAAAACGCACATACCCCATTTCTCTCCAAAGAGGGTCGCTTTCTTTAAACCATTCAAAGCACTGTTAGACGTAAAGGGAGTTCTCCTATGCACCCTTAAACCTGGAATTTGAATGAAATGAGAAGCACATTTATTGATCACTAAGGAGAAGCACTTCCTTCGATGTGTTCATAAGCATTGTTGGAAGTGGAGCGGTGTGTTCCCCTCAGCTCTCTTGTTGTACTTTGAAAGGTAAGCCCATTCTTTTGGAAGTGATTGTATTCCGATTCGTAAAAGACTTGTGAGATTCCTCCAAGATTTCTGAGAAAGACACAGGTTACTCTTCAGTTTTCGAGTCACAGTTAACAACACTCCATAGGCTTACCTGAAAAACGCATATGCGTTGCTCCCAAGATTTCTGAGAAAGACACGGGTTACTCTTCAGTTTTCGAGTCACAGTTAACAACACTCCATAGGCTTACCTGAAAAACGCATATGCGTTGCTCGCTAAAGAAGAGCACTTTCTCGAAAGCGTTCCACTGGACTCTGTATGCTGTAGTTGAAGACAAGCACATTCTCTTGAGAGTGAAATAGCTTCCTGATTGCTTTCTGAGAACCATGCAGGTTACGTGAAAGTGTCTCTCCAACAGTTAACGGCTCTAAAAGTGAAAAAAAAAAAGTACACACTTACTTTTCTCCAAAGAGATGCCCTCTCTTCAAAGATTTCAAAGCATTGGTAGCAGACCCAGGAGTGGTCTCCTATCCTTTGTTGGCTTTCCTTTGAACGATAACTTTGTTCGTTTGAACGTGGAACGAGCTTCTTTACAGAATTGTTTAGGTTTCCCCCACCCCCAAGGAAACATTCTGACGACGACACGCGTGTCGTTTCTGTTTTCGGGTCCCAGCTCTGTAAGCGCACATACTTATTGCTCTCTCTGAAGAAAAGCAAAATCTCGAAACTACCGAAAGCACCATAGGAATTGAAAAAGAGCGAGCGTCCCTCACACTCCACTTGAAGGGAAAGCACATTCTGTCCAATGTTGGTTGGCCTTCCCAAAACAGATTTCTGAGAACAACACATGTTACTCTAGAGTTGTCGTTTCCCTCTTAACCCTGTTTTCTAAGCTTTCCTGCAGAAATGCAAATGCGTTTCTTTTGCCAGCAGAGCCCTTCCTCTAAACAGTGTAAAAGACTTGTGAGATTCCCTCCAAGATTTCTGAGAAAGACACGGGTTACTCTTCAGTTTTCGAGTCACAGTTAACAACACTCCATAGGCTTACCTGAAAAACACATATGCGTTGCTCGCTAAAGAAGAGCACTTTCTCGAAAGCGTTCCGCTCGACTCTGTATGCTGTAGTTGAAGACAAGCACATTCTCTTGAGAGTGAAATAGCTTCCTGTTTGCTTTCTGACAACCATGCAGGTTACGTGAAAGTGTCTCTCCAACTGTTAATGGCTCTAAAAGTGAAAAAAAATAGTACGCACTTACTTTTCTCCAAAGAGATGCCCTCTCTTCAAAGATTTCAAAGCATTGGTAGCAGACCAAGGAGCGGTCTCCTATCCTTTGTTGCCTTTCCTTTGAACGATAACTTTGTTCGTTTGAACGTGGAACGAGCTTCTTTACAGAATTGTGTAGGTTTCCCCTGCCCCCAAGGAAACATTCTGACGACGACACACGTGTCGTTTCTGTTTTCGGGTCCCAGCTCTGTAAGCGCACATACTTATTGCTCTCTCTGAAGAAAAGCAAAGTCTCGAAACTACCCAAAGCACCATAGGAATTGAAAAAGAGCGAGCGTCCCACACACTCCACTTGAAGGGAATGCACATTCTGTCGAATGTCGGTTGGCCTTCCCAAAACAGATTTCTGAGAATGACACACGTTACTCTAGAGTTGTCGCTTCCCTCTTACCCCTGTTTTCTAAGCTTTCCTGCAGAAATGCAAATGCGTTTCTTTAGCCAGCAGAGCCCTTCCTCTAAACAGTGGGAAGCCTTGGTAGGCGTGAAAGGAGGGTTCCCATATACTGGAAACATTGAAAGATAAGCCCAATCTCTTGAAAGTGGTTTCTCGCCTAAGTTTCCTTCAAAGAAACAGGCAACGCTTTCTGAGAAAGTCATGGTTGTCTGTAAAGTCTCTCTTCCCTCTTAGCCCCATTAGAACCTTTCTTTCGTGTCAAACGCACAGACATAGTTCTGTTCTCCATAGGAAAGGACTTCCTTAAAATGATCTAAGCACTGTTAGACCAAAACGGGACGTTGCTTCACACTCGACGAGCTGTCTTGTGAAGATAAGCACTTTCTTGCACAAGTGCTTATTTAGCTTCTTGCTAGAACCGCACGTCTCCCTCAATGCAACCCACGAAGCTTTATGAGAAAGACACACTTTACTTTTCCGTGTCCTACCCTAGTCTTATGTGGAAAACGCACATACCCCATTTCTCTCCAAAGAGGGTCGCTTTCTTTAAACCATTCAAAGCACTGTTAGATGTAAAGGGAGTTCTCTTATGCACCCTTAAAGCTGGAATTTGAATGAAATGAGAAGCACATTTATTGATCACTAAGGAGAAGCACTTCCTTCGATGTGTTCAAAAGCATTGCTGGAAGTGGAGCGGTGTGTTCCCCTCAGCTCTCTTGTTGTACTTTGAAAGGTAAGCCAATTCTTTTGGAAGTGATTGTATTCCGATTCGTAAAAGACTTGTGAGATTCCCTCCAAGATTTCTGAGAAAGACACGGGTTACTCTTCCGTTTTCGAGTCACAGTTAACAACACTCCATAGGCTTACCTGAAAAACGCATATGCGTTGCTCCCAAGATTTCTGAGAAAGACACGGGTTACTCTTCAGTTTTCGAGTCACAGTTAACAACACTCCATAGGCTTACCTGAAAAACGCATATGCGTTGCTCGCTAAAGAAGAGCACTTTCTCGAAAGCGTTCCACTGGACTCTGTATGCTGTAGTTGAAGACAAGCACATTCTCTTGAGAGTGAAATAGCTTCCTGATTGCTTTCTGAGAACCATGCAGGTTACGTGAAAGTGTCTCTCCAACAGTTAACGGCTCTAAAAGTGAAAAAAAAAAAGTACACACTTACTTTTCTCCAAAGAGATGCCCTCTCTTCAAAGATTTCAAAGCATTGGTAGCAGACCCAGGAGTGGTCTCCTATCCTTTGTTGGCTTTCCTTTGAACGATAACTTTGTTCGTTTGAACGTGGAACGAGCTTCTTTACAGAATTGTTTAGGTTTCCCCCACCCCCAAGGAAACATTCTGACGACGACACGCGTGTCGTTTCTGTTTTCGGGTCCCAGCTCTGTAAGCGCACATACTTATTGCTCTCTCTGAAGAAAAGCAAAATCTCGAAACTACCGAAAGCACCATAGGAATTGAAAAAGAGCGAGCGTCCCTCACACTCCACATGAAGGGAAAGCACATTCTGTCCAATGTTGGTTGGCCTTCCCAAAACAGATTTCTGAGAACAACACATGTTACTCTAGAGTTGTCGTTTCCCTCTTAACCCTGTTTTCTAAGCTTTCCTGCAGAAATGCAAATGCGTTTCTTTTGCCAGCAGAGCCCTTCCTCTAAACAGTGTAAAAGACTTGTGAGATTCCCTCCAAGATTTCTGAGAAAGACACGGGTTACTCTTCAGTTTTCGAGTCACAGTTAACAACACTCCATAGGCTTACCTGAAAAACACATATGCGTTGCTCGCTAAAGAAGAGCACTTTCTCGAAAGCGTTCCGCTCGACTCTGTATGCTGTAGTTGAAGACAAGCACATTCTCTTGAGAGTGAAATAGCTTCCTGTTTGCTTTCTGACAACCATGCAGGTTACGTGAAAGTGTCTCTCCAACTGTTAATGGCTCTAAAAGTGAAAAAAAATAGTACGCACTTACTTTTCTCCAAAGAGATGCCCTCTCTTCAAAGATTTCAAAGCATTGGTAGCAGACCAAGGAGCGGTCTCCTATCCTTTGTTGCCTTTCCTTTGAACGATAACTTTGTTCGTTTGAACGTGGAACGAGCTTCTTTACAGAATTGTGTAGGTTTCCCCTGCCCCCAAGGAAACATTCTGACGACGACACACGTGTCGTTTCTGTTTTCGGGTCCCAGCTCTGTAAGCGCACATACTTATTGCTCTCTCTGAAGAAAAGCAAAGTCTCGAAACTACCCAAAGCACCATAGGAATTGAAAAAGAGCGAGCGTCCCACACACTCCACTTGAAGGGAATGCACATTCTGTCGAATGTCGGTTGGCCTTCCCAAAACAGATTTCTGAGAATGACACACGTTACTCTAGAGTTGTCGCTTCCCTCTTAACCCTGTTTTCTAAGCTTTCCTGCAGAAATGCAAATGCGTTTCTTTAGCCAGCAGAGCCCTTCCTCTAAACAGTGGGAAGCCTTGGTAGGCGTGAAAGGAGGGTTCCCATATACTGGAAACATTGAAAGATAAGCCCAATCTCTTGAAAGTGGTTTCTCGCCTAAGTTTCCTTCAAAGAAACAGGCAACGCTTTCTGAGAAAGTCATGGTTGTCTGTAAAGTCTCTCTTCCCTCTTAGCCCCATTAGAACCTTTCTTTCGTGTCAAACGCACAGACATAGTTCTGTTCTCCATAGGAAAGGACTTCCTTAAAATGATCTAAGCACTGTTAGACCAAAACGGGACGTTGCTTCACACTCGACGAGCTGTCTTGTGAAGATAAGCACTTTCTTGCACAAGTGCTTATTTAGCTTCTTGCTAGAACCGCACGTCTCCCTCAATGCAACCCACGAAGCTTTATGAGAAAGACACACTTTACTTTTCCGTGTCCTACCCTAGTCTTATGTGGAAAACGCACATACCCCATTTCTCTCCAAAGAGGGTCGCTTTCTTTAAACCATTCAAAGCACTGTTAGATGTAAAGGGAGTTCTCTTATGCACCCAAGCACTTCCTTCGATGTGTTCAAAAGCATTGCTGGAAGTGGAGCGGTGTGTTCCCCTCAGCTCTCTTGTTGTACTTTGAAAGGTAAGCCAATTCTTTTGGAAGTGATTGTATTCCGATTCGTAAAAGACTTGTGAGATTCCCTCCAAGATTTCTGAGAAAGACACGGGTTACTCTTCCGTTTTCGAGTCACAGTTAACAACACTCCATAGGCTTACCTGAAAAACGCATATGCGTTGCTCCCAAGATTTCTGAGAAAGACACGGGTTACTCTTCAGTTTTCGAGTCACAGTTAACAACACTCCATAGGCTTACCTGAAAAACGCATATGCGTTGCTCGCTAAAGAAGAGCACTTTCTCGAAAGCGTTCCACTGGACTCTGTATGCTGTAGTTGAAGACAAGCACATTCTCTTGAGAGTGAAATAGCTTCCTGATTGCTTTCTGAGAACCATGCAGGTTACGTGAAAGTGTCTCTCCAACAGTTAACGGCTCTAAAAGTGAAAAAAAAATAGTACACACTTACTTTTCTCCAAAGAGATGCCCTCTCTTCAAAGATTTCAAAGCATTGGTAGCAGACCCAGGAGTGGTCTCCTATCCTTTGTTGGCTTTCCTTTGAACGATAACTTTGTTCGTTTGAACGTGGAACGAGCTTCTTTACAGAATTGTGTAGGTTTCCCCCGCCCCCAAGGAAACATTCTGACGACGACACGCCTGTCGTTTCTGTTTTCGGGTCCCAGCTCTGTAAGCGCACATACTTATTGCTCTCTCTGAAGAAAAGCAAAGTCTCGAAACTACCCAAAGCACCATAGGAATTGAAAAAGAGTGAGCGTCCCTCACACTCCACTTGAAGGGAAAGCACATTCTGTCCAATGTCGGTTGGCCTTCCCAAAACAGATTTCTGAGAACGACACACGTTACTCTAGAGTTGTCGCTTCCCTCTTAACCCTGTTTTCTAAGCTTTCCTGCAGAAATGCAAATGCGTTTCTTTCGCCAGCAGAGCCCTTCCTCTAAACAGTGGGAAGCCTTGGTAGGTGTGAAAGGAGGGTGCCCATACACTTGAAACATTGAAAGATAAGCCCAATCTCTTGAAGCTGGTTTCTCGCCTAAGTTTCCTTCAAAGAAACAGGCAACGCTTTCTGAGAAAGACATGGTTGTCTGTAAAGTCTCTCTTCCCTCTTAACCCCATTGGAACCTTTCTTTTGTGTCAAACGCACAGACATAGTTTTGTTCTCCATAGGAAAGGACTTCCTTAAAATGATCTAAGCACTGTTAGACCAAAACGGGACGTTGCTTCACACTCGACGAGCTGTCTTGCGAAGATAAGCACTTTCTTGCACAAGTGCTTATTTAGCTTCTTGCTAGAACCGCACGTCTCCCTCAATGCAACCCACGAAGCTTTATGAGAAAGACACACTTTACTTTTCCGTGTCCTACCCTAGTCTTATGTGGAAAACGCACATACCCCATTTCTCTCCAAAGAGGGTCGCTTTCTTTAAACCATTCAAAGCACTGTTAGACGTAAAGGGAGTTCTCCTATGCACCCTTAAACCTGGAATTTGAATGAAATGAGAAGCACATTTATTGATCACTAAGGAGAAGCACTTCCTTCGATGTGTTCATAAGCATTGTTGGAAGTGGAGCGGTGTGTTCCCCTCAGCTCTCTTGTTGTACTTTGAAAGGTAAGCCCATTCTTTTGGAAGTGATTGTATTCCGATTCGTAAAAGACTTGTGAGATTCCTCCAAGATTTCTGAGAAAGACACAGGTTACTCTTCCGTTTTCGAGTCACAGTTAACAACACTCCATAGGCTTACCTGAAAAACGCATATGCGTTGCTCCCAAGATTTCTGAGAAAGACACGGGTTACTCTTCAGTTTTCGAGTCACAGTTAACAACACTCCATAGGCTTACCTGAAAAACGCATATGCGTTGCTCGCTAAAGAAGAGCACTTTCTCGAAAGCGTTCCACTGGACTCTGTATGCTGTAGTTGAAGACAAGCACATTCTCTTGAGAGTGAAATAGCTTCCTGATTGCTTTCTGAGAACCATGCAGGTTACGTGAAAGTGTCTCTCCAACAGTTAACGGCTCTAAAAGTGAAAAAAAAATAGTACACACTTACTTTTCTCCAAAGAGATGCCCTCTCTTCAAAGATTTCAAAGCATTGGTAGCAGACCCAGGAGTGGTCTCCTATCCTTTGTTGGCTTTCCTTTGAACGATAACTTTGTTCGTTTGAACGTGGAACGAGCTTCTTTACAGAATTGTGTAGGTTTCCCCCGCCCCCAAGGAAACATTCTGACGACGACACGCCTGTCGTTTCTGTTTTCGGGTCCCAGCTCTGTAAGCGCACATACTTATTGCTCTCTCTGAAGAAAAGCAAAGTCTCGAAACTACCGAAAGCACCATAGGAATTGAAAAAGAGTGAGCGTCCCTCACACTCCACTTGAAGGGAAAGCACATTCTGTCCAATGTCGGTTGGCCTTCCCAAAACAGATTTCTGAGAACGACACACGTTACTCTAGAGTTGTCGCTTCCCTCTTAACCCTGTTTTCTAAGCTTTCCTGCAGAAATGCAAATGCGTTTCTTTCGCCAGCAGAGCCCTTCCTCTAAACAGTGGGAAGCCTTGGTAGGTGTGAAAGGAGGGTGCCCATACACTTGAAACATTGAAAGATAAGCCCAATCTCTTGAAGCTGGTTTCTCGCCTAAGTTTCCTTCAAAGAAACAGGCAACGCTTTCTGAGAAAGACATGGTTGTCTGTAAAGTCTCTCTTCCCTCTTAACCCCATTGGAACCTTTCTTTTGTGTCAAACGCACAGACATAGTTTTGTTCTCCATAGGAAAGGACTTCCTTAAAATGATCTAAGCACTGTTAGACCAAAACGGGACGTTGCTTCACACTCGACGAGCTGTCTTGCGAAGATAAGCACTTTCTTGCACAAGTGCTTATTTAGCTTCTTGCTAGAACCGCACGTCTCCCTCAATGCAACCCACGAAGCTTTATGAGAAAGACACACTTTACTTTTCCGTGTCCTACCCTAGTCTTATGTGGAAAACGCACATACCCCATTTCTCTCCAAAGAGGGTCGCTTTCTTTAAACCATTCAAAGCACTGTTAGACGTAAAGGGAGTTCTCCTATGCACCCTTAAACCTGGAATTTGAATGAAATGAGAAGCACATTTATTGATCACTAAGGAGAAGCACTTCCTTCGATGTGTTCATAAGCATTGTTGGAAGTGGAGCGGTGTGTTCCCCTCAGCTCTCTTGTTGTACTTTGAAAGGTAAGCCCATTCTTTTGGAAGTGAATGTATTCCGATTCGTAAAAGACTTGTGAGATTCCTCCAAGATTTCTGAGAAAGACACAGGTTACTCTTCAGTTTTCGAGTCACAGTTAACAACACTCCATAGGCTTACCTGAAAAACGCATATGCGTTGCTCCCAAGATTTCTGAGAAAGACACGGGTTACTCTTCAGTTTTCGAGTCACAGTTAACAACACTCCATAGGCTTACCTGAAAAACGCATATGCGTTGCTCGCTAAAGAAGAGCACTTTCTCGAAAGCGTTCCACTGGACTCTGTATGCTGTAGTTGAAGACAAGCACATTCTCTTGAGAGTGAAATAGCTTCCTGATTGCTTTCTGAGAACCATGCAGGTTACGTGAAAGTGTCTCTCCAACAGTTAACGGCTCTAAAAGTGAAAAAAAAATAGTACACACTTACTTTTCTCCAAAGAGATGCCCTCTCTTCAAAGATTTCAAAGCATTGGTAGCAGACCCAGGAGTGGTCTCCTATCCTTTGTTGGCTTTCCTTTGAACGATAACTTTGTTCGTTTGAACGTGGAACGAGCTTCTTTACAGAATTGTGTAGGTTTCCCCCACCCCCAAGGAAACATTCTGACGACGACACGCGTGTCGTTTCTGTTTTCGGGTCCCAGCTCTGTAAGCGCACATACTTATTGCTCTCTCTGAAGAAAAGCAAAATCTCGAAACTACCGAAAGCACCATAGGAATTGAAAAAGAGCGAGCGTCCCTCACACTCCACTTGAAGGGAAAGCACATTCTGTCCAATGTCGGTTGGCCTTCCCAAAACAGATTTCTGAGAACAACACATGTTACTCTAGAGTTGTCGTTTCCCTCTTAACCCTGTTTTCTAAGCTTTCCTGCAGAAATGCAAATACGTTTCTTTTGCCAGCAGAGCCCTTCCTCTAAACAGTGTAAAAGACTTGTGAGATTCCCTCCAAGATTTCTGAGAAAGACACGGGTTACTCTTCAGTTTTCGAGTCACAGTTAACAACACTCCATAGGCTTACCTGAAAAACGCATATGCGTTGCTCGCTAAAGAAGAGCACTTTCTCGAAAGCGTTCCGCTCGACTCTGTATGCTGTAGTTGAAGACAAGCACATTCTCTTGAGAGTGAAATAGCTTCCTGTTTGCTTTCTGACAACCATGCAGGTTACGTGAAAGTGTCTCTCCAACTGTTAATGGCTCTAAAAGTGAAAAAAAATAGTACGCACTTACTTTTCTCCAAAGAGATGCCCTCTCTTCAAAGATTTCAAAGCATTGGTAGCAGACCAAGGAGCGGTCTCCTATCCTTTGTTGCCTTTCCTTTGAACGATAACTTTGTTCGTTTGAACGTGGAACGAGCTTCTTTACAGAATTGTGTAGGTTTCCCCTGCCCCCAAGGAAACATTCTGACGACGACACACGTGTCGTTTCTGTTTTCGGGTCCCAGCTCTGTAAGCGCACATACTTATTGCTCTCTCTGAAGAAAAGCAAAGTCTCGAAACTACCCAAAGCACCATAGGAATTGAAAAAGAGCGAGCGTCCCACACACTCCACTTGAAGGGAATGCACATTCTGTCGAATGTCGGTTGGCCTTCCCAAAACAGATTTCTGAGAACGACACACGTTACTCTAGAGTTGTCGCTTCCCTCTTAACCCTGTTTTCTAAGCTTTCCTGCAGAAATGCAAATGCGTTTCTTTCGCCAGCAGAGCCCTTCCTCTAAACAGTGGGAAGCCTTGGTAGGTGTGAAAGGAGGGTGCCCATACACTTGAAACATTGAAAGATAAGCCCAATCTCTTGAAGCTGGTTTCTCGCCTAAGTTTCCTTCAAAGAAACAGGCAACGCTTTCTGAGAAAGACATGGTTGTCTGTAAAGTCTCTCTTCCCTCTTAACCCCATTGGAACCTTTCTTTTGTGTCAAACGCACAGACATAGTTTTGTTCTCCATAGGAAAGGACTTCCTTAAAATGATCTAAGCACTGTTAGACCAAAACGGGACGTTGCTTCACACTCGACGAGCTGTCTTGCGAAGATAAGCACTTTCTTGCACAAGTGCTTATTTAGCTTCTTGCTAGAACCGCACGTCTCCCTCAATGCAACCCACGAAGCTTTATGAGAAAGACACACTTTACTTTTCCGTGTCCTACCCTAGTCTTATGTGGAAAACGCACATACCCCATTTCTCTCGAAAGAGGGTCGCTTTCTTTAAACCATTCAAAGCACTGTTAGACGTAAAGGGAGTTCTCCTATGCACCCTTAAACCTGGAATTTGAATGAAATGAGAAGCACATTTATTGATCACTAAGGAGAAGCACTTCCTTCGATGTGTTCATAAGCATTGTTGGAAGTGGAGCGGTGTGTTCCCCTCAGCTCTCTTGTTGTACTTTGAAAGGTAAGCCCATTCTTTTGGAAGTGATTGTATTCCGATTCGTAAAAGACTTGTGAGATTCCTCCAAGATTTCTGAGAAAGACACAGGTTACTCTTCAGTTTTCGAGTCACAGTTAACAACACTCCATAGGCTTACCTGAAAAACGCATATGCGTTGCTCCCAAGATTTCTGAGAAAGACACGGGTTACTCTTCAGTTTTCGAGTCACAGTTAACAACACTCCATAGGCTTACCTGAAAAACGCATATGCGTTGCTCGCTAAAGAAGAGCACTTTCTCGAAAGCGTTCCACTGGACTCTGTATGCTGTAGTTGAAGACAAGCACATTCTCTTGAGAGTGAAATAGCTTCCTGATTGCTTTCTGAGAACCATGCAGGTTACGTGAAAGTGTCTCTCCAACAGTTAACGGCTCTAAAAGTGAAAAAAAAAAAGTACACACTTACTTTTCTCCAAAGAGATGCCCTCTCTTCAAAGATTTCAAAGCATTGGTAGCAGACCCAGGAGTGGTCTCCTATCCTTTGTTGGCTTTCCTTTGAACGATAACTTTGTTCGTTTGAACGTGGAACGAGCTTCTTTACAGAATTGTGTAGGTTTCCCCCACCCCCAAGGAAACATTCTGACGACGACACGCGTGTCGTTTCTGTTTTCGGGTCCCAGCTCTGTAAGCGCACATACTTATTGCTCTCTCTGAAGAAAAGCAAAATCTCGAAACTACCGAAAGCACCATAGGAATTGAAAAAGAGCGAGCGTCCCTCACACTCCACTTGAAGGGAAAGCACATTCTGTCCAATGTCGGTTGGCCTTCCCAAAACAGATTTCTGAGAACAACACATGTTACTCTAGAGTTGTCGTTTCCCTCTTAACCCTGTTTTCTAAGCTTTCCTGCAGAAATGCAAATGCGTTTCTTTTGCCAGCAGAGCCCTTCCTCTAAACAGTGTAAAAGACTTGTGAGATTCCCTCCAAGATTTCTGAGAAAGACACGGGTTACTCTTCAGTTTTCGAGTCACAGTTAACAACACTCCATAGGCTTACCTGAAAAACGCATATGCGTTGCTCGCTAAAGAAGAGCACTTTCTCGAAAGCGTTCCGCTCGACTCTGTATGCTGTAGTTGAAGACAAGCACATTCTCTTGAGAGTGAAATAGCTTCCTGTTTGCTTTCTGACAACCATGCAGGTTACGTGAAAGTGTCTCTCCAACTGTTAATGGCTCTAAAAGTGAAAAAAAATAGTACGCACTTACTTTTCTCCAAAGAGATGCCCTCTCTTCAAAGATTTCAAAGCATTGGTAGCAGACCAAGGAGCGGTCTCCTATCCTTTGTTGCCTTTCCTTTGAACGATAACTTTGTTCGTTTGAACGTGGAACGAGCTTCTTTACAGAATTGTGTAGGTTTCCCCTGCCCCCAAGGAAACATTCTGACGACGACACACGTGTCGTTTCTGTTTTCGGGTCCCAGCTCTGTAAGCGCACATACTTATTGCTCTCTCTGAAGAAAAGCAAAGTCTCGAAACTACCCAAAGCACCATAGGAATTGAAAAAGAGCGAGCGTCCCACACACTCCACTTGAAGGGAATGCACATTCTGTCGAATGTCGGTTGGCCTTCCCAAAACAGATTTCTGAGAATGACACACGTTACTCTAGAGTTGTCGCTTCCCTCTTACCCCTGTTTTCTAAGCTTTCCTGCAGAAATGCAAATGCGTTTCTTTAGCCAGCAGAGCCCTTCCTCTAAACAGTGGGAAGCCTTGGTAGGCGTGAAAGGAGGGTTCCCATATACTGGAAACATTGAAAGATAAGCCCAATCTCTTGAAAGTGGTTTCTCGCCTAAGTTTCCTTCAAAGAAACAGGCAACGCTTTCTGAGAAAGTCATGGTTGTCTGTAAAGTCTCTCTTCCCTCTTAGCCCCATTAGAACCTTTCTTTCGTGTCAAACGCACAGACATAGTTCTGTTCTCCATAGGAAAGGACTTCCTTAAAATGATCTAAGCACTGTTAGACCAAAACGGGACGTTGCTTCACACTCGACGAGCTGTCTTGTGAAGATAAGCACTTTCTTGCACAAGTGCTTATTTAGCTTCTTGCTAGAACCGCACGTCTCCCTCAATGCAACCCACGAAGCTTTATGAGAAAGACACACTTTACTTTTCCGTGTCCTACCCTAGTCTTATGTGGAAAACGCACATACCCCATTTCTCTCCAAAGAGGGTCGCTTTCTTTAAACCATTCAAAGCACTGTTAGATGTAAAGGGAGTTCTCTTATGCACCCTTAAAGCTGGAATTTGAATGAAATGAGAAGCACATTTATTGATCACTAAGGAGAAGCACTTCCTTCGATGTGTTCAAAAGCATTGCTGGAAGTGGAGCGGTGTGTTCCCCTCAGCTCTCTTGTTGTACTTTGAAAGGTAAGCCAATTCTTTTGGAAGTGATTGTATTCCGATTCGTAAAAGACTTGTGAGATTCCCTCCAAGATTTCTGAGAAAGACACGGGTTACTCTTCCGTTTTCGAGTCACAGTTAACAACACTCCATAGGCTTACCTGAAAAACGCATATGCGTTGCTCCCAAGATTTCTGAGAAAGACACGGGTTACTCTTCAGTTTTCGAGTCACAGTTAACAACACTCCATAGGCTTACCTGAAAAACGCATATGCGTTGCTCGCTAAAGAAGAGCACTTTCTCGAAAGCGTTCCACTGGACTCTGTATGCTGTAGTTGAAGACAAGCACATTCTCTTGAGAGTGAAATAGCTTCCTGATTGCTTTCTGAGAACCATGCAGGTTACGTGAAAGTGTCTCTCCAACAGTTAACGGCTCTAAAAGTGAAAAAAAAATAGTACACACTTACTTTTCTCCAAAGAGATGCCCTCTCTTCAAAGATTTCAAAGCATTGGTAGCAGACCCAGGAGTGGTCTCCTATCCTTTGTTGGCTTTCCTTTGAACGATAACTTTGTTCGTTTGAACGTGGAACGAGCTTCTTTACAGAATTGTGTAGGTTTCCCCCGCCCCCAAGGAAACATTCTGACGACGACACGCCTGTCGTTTCTGTTTTCGGGTCCCAGCTCTGTAAGCGCACATACTTATTGCTCTCTCTGAAGAAAAGCAAAGTCTCGAAACTACCGAAAGCACCATAGGAATTGAAAAAGAGTGAGCGTCCCTCACACTCCACTTGAAGGGAAAGCACATTCTGTCCAATGTCGGTTGGCCTTCCCAAAACAGATTTCTGAGAACGACACACGTTACTCTAGAGTTGTCGCTTCCCTCTTAACCCTGTTTTCTAAGCTTTCCTGCAGAAATGCAAATGCGTTTCTTTCGCCAGCAGAGCCCTTCCTCTAAACAGTGGGAAGCCTTGGTAGGTGTGAAAGGAGGGTGCCCATACACTTGAAACATTGAAAGATAAGCCCAATCTCTTGAAGCTGGTTTCTCGCCTAAGTTTCCTTCAAAGAAACAGGCAACGCTTTCTGAGAAAGACATGGTTGTCTGTAAAGTCTCTCTTCCCTCTTAACCCCATTGGAACCTTTCTTTTGTGTCAAACGCACAGACATAGTTTTGTTCTCCATAGGAAAGGACTTCCTTAAAATGATCTAAGCACTGTTAGACCAAAACGGGACGTTGCTTCACACTCGACGAGCTGTCTTGCGAAGATAAGCACTTTCTTGCACAAGTGCTTATTTAGCTTCTTGCTAGAACCGCACGTCTCCCTCAATGCAACCCACGAAGCTTTATGAGAAAGACACACTTTACTTTTCCGTGTCCTACCCTAGTCTTATGTGGAAAACGCACATACCCCATTTCTCTCGAAAGAGGGTCGCTTTCTTTAAACCATTCAAAGCACTGTTAGACGTAAAGGGAGTTCTCCTATGCACCCTTAAACCTGGAATTTGAATGAAATGAGAAGCACATTTATTGATCACTAAGGAGAAGCACTTCCTTCGATGTGTTCATAAGCATTGTTGGAAGTGGAGCGGTGTGTTCCCCTCAGCTCTCTTGTTGTACTTTGAAAGGTAAGCCCATTCTTTTGGAAGTGATTGTATTCCGATTCGTAAAAGACTTGTGAGATTCCTCCAAGATTTCTGAGAAAGACACAGGTTACTCTTCAGTTTTCGAGTCACAGTTAACAACACTCCATAGGCTTACCTGAAAAACGCATATGCGTTGCTCCCAAGATTTCTGAGAAAGACACGGGTTACTCTTCAGTTTTCGAGTCACAGTTAACAACACTCCATAGGCTTACCTGAAAAACGCATATGCGTTGCTCGCTAAAGAAGAGCACTTTCTCGAAAGCGTTCCACTGGACTCTGTATGCTGTAGTTGAAGACAAGCACATTCTCTTGAGAGTGAAATAGCTTCCTGTTTGCTTTCTGACAACCATGCAGGTTACGTGAAAGTGTCTCTCCAACTGTTAATGGCTCTAAAAGTGAAAAAAAATAGTACGCACTTACTTTTCTCCAAAGAGATGCCCTCTCTTCAAAGATTTCAAAGCATTGGTAGCAGACCAAGGAGCGGTCTCCTATCCTTTGTTGCCTTTCCTTTGAACGATAACTTTGTTCGTTTGAACGTGGAACGAGCTTCTTTACAGAATTGTGTAGGTTTCCCCCACCCCCAAGGAAACATTCTGACGACGACACGCGTGTCGTTTCTGTTTTCGGGTCCCAGCTCTGTAAGCGCACATACTTATTGCTCTCTCTGAAGAAAAGCAAAATCTCGAAACTACCGAAAGCACCATAGGAATTGAAAAAGAGCGAGCGTCCCTCACACTCCACTTGAAGGGAAAGCACATTCTGTCCAATGTCGGTTGGCCTTCCCAAAACAGATTTCTGAGAACAACACATGTTACTCTAGAGTTGTCGTTTCCCTCTTAACCCTGTTTTCTAAGCTTTCCTGCAGAAATGCAAATGCGTTTCTTTTGCCAGCAGAGCCCTTCCTCTAAACAGTGTAAAAGACTTGTGAGATTCCCTCCAAGATTTCTGAGAAAGACACGGGTTACTCTTCAGTTTTCGAGTCACAGTTAACAACACTCCATAGGCTTACCTGAAAAACGCATATGCGTTGCTCGCTAAAGAAGAGCACTTTCTCGAAAGCGTTCCGCTCGACTCTGTATGCTGTAGTTGAAGACAAGCACATTCTCTTGAGAGTGAAATAGCTTCCTGTTTGCTTTCTGACAACCATGCAGGTTACGTGAAAGTGTCTCTCCAACTGTTAATGGCTCTAAAAGTGAAAAAAAATAGTACGCACTTACTTTTCTCCAAAGAGATGCCCTCTCTTCAAAGATTTCAAAGCATTGGTAGCAGACCAAGGAGCGGTCTCCTATCCTTTGTTGCCTTTCCTTTGAACGATAACTTTGTTCGTTTGAACGTGGAACGAGCTTCTTTACAGAATTGTGTAGGTTTCCCCTGCCCCCAAGGAAACATTCTGACGACGACACACGTGTCGTTTCTGTTTTCGGGTCCCAGCTCTGTAAGCGCACATACTTATTGCTCTCTCTGAAGAAAAGCAAAGTCTCGAAACTACCCAAAGCACCATAGGAATTGAAAAAGAGCGAGCGTCCCACACACTCCACTTGAAGGGAATGCACATTCTGTCGAATGTCGGTTGGCCTTCCCAAAACAGATTTCTGAGAATGACACACGTTACTCTAGAGTTGTCGCTTCCCTCTTACCCCTGTTTTCTAAGCTTTCCTGCAGAAATGCAAATGCGTTTCTTTAGCCAGCAGAGCCCTTCCTCTAAACAGTGGGAAGCCTTGGTAGGCGTGAAAGGAGGGTTCCCATATACTGGAAACATTGAAAGATAAGCCCAATCTCTTGAAAGTGGTTTCTCGCCTAAGTTTCCTTCAAAGAAACAGGCAACGCTTTCTGAGAAAGTCATGGTTGTCTGTAAAGTCTCTCTTCCCTCTTAGCCCCATTAGAACCTTTCTTTCGTGTCAAACGCACAGACATAGTTCTGTTCTCCATAGGAAAGGACTTCCTTAAAATGATCTAAGCACTGTTAGACCAAAACGGGACGTTGCTTCACACTCGACGAGCTGTCTTGTGAAGATAAGCACTTTCTTGCACAAGTGCTTATTTAGCTTCTTGCTAGAACCGCACGTCTCCCTCAATGCAACCCACGAAGCTTTATGAGAAAGACACACTTTACTTTTCCGTGTCCTACCCTAGTCTTATGTGGAAAACGCACATACCCCATTTCTCTCCAAAGAGGGTCGCTTTCTTTAAACCATTCAAAGCACTGTTAGATGTAAAGGGAGTTCTCTTATGCACCCTTAAAGCTGGAATTTGAATGAAATGAGAAGCACATTTATTGATCACTAAGGAGAAGCACTTCCTTCGATGTGTTCAAAAGCATTGCTGGAAGTGGAGCGGTGTGTTCCCCTCAGCTCTCTTGTTGTACTTTGAAAGGTAAGCCAATTCTTTTGGAAGTGATTGTATTCCGATTCGTAAAAGACTTGTGAGATTCCCTCCAAGATTTCTGAGAAAGACACGGGTTACTCTTCCGTTTTCGAGTCACAGTTAACAACACTCCATAGGCTTACCTGAAAAACGCATATGCGTTGCTCCCAAGATTTCTGAGAAAGACACGGGTTACTCTTCAGTTTTCGAGTCACAGTTAACAACACTCCATAGGCTTACCTGAAAAACGCATATGCGTTGCTCGCTAAAGAAGAGCACTTTCTCGAAAGCGTTCCACTGGACTCTGTATGCTGTAGTTGAAGACAAGCACATTCTCTTGAGAGTGAAATAGCTTCCTGATTGCTTTCTGAGAACCATGCAGGTTACGTGAAAGTGTCTCTCCAACAGTTAACGGCTCTAAAAGTGAAAAAAAAATAGTACACACTTACTTTTCTCCAAAGAGATGCCCTCTCTTCAAAGATTTCAAAGCATTGGTAGCAGACCCAGGAGTGGTCTCCTATCCTTTGTTGGCTTTCCTTTGAACGATAACTTTGTTCGTTTGAACGTGGAACGAGCTTCTTTACAGAATTGTGTAGGTTTCCCCCGCCCCCAAGGAAACATTCTGACGACGACACGCCTGTCGTTTCTGTTTTCGGGTCCCAGCTCTGTAAGCGCACATACTTATTGCTCTCTCTGAAGAAAAGCAAAGTCTCGAAACTACCCAAAGCACCATAGGAATTGAAAAAGAGTGAGCGTCCCTCACACTCCACTTGAAGGGAAAGCACATTCTGTCCAATGTCGGTTGGCCTTCCCAAAACAGATTTCTGAGAACGACACACGTTACTCTAGAGTTGTCGCTTCCCTCTTAACCCTGTTTTCTAAGCTTTCCTGCAGAAATGCAAATGCGTTTCTTTCGCCAGCAGAGCCCTTCCTCTAAACAGTGGGAAGCCTTGGTAGGTGTGAAAGGAGGGTGCCCATACACTTGAAACATTGAAAGATAAGCCCAATCTCTTGAAGCTGGTTTCTCGCCTAAGTTTCCTTCAAAGAAACAGGCAACGCTTTCTGAGAAAGACATGGTTGTCTGTAAAGTCTCTCTTCCCTCTTAACCCCATTGGAACCTTTCTTTTGTGTCAAACGCACAGACATAGTTTTGTTCTCCATAGGAAAGGACTTCCTTAAAATGATCTAAGCACTGTTAGACCAAAACGGGACGTTGCTTCACACTCGACGAGCTGTCTTGCGAAGATAAGCACTTTCTTGCACAAGTGCTTATTTAGCTTCTTGCTAGAACCGCACGTCTCCCTCAATGCAACCCACGAAGCTTTATGAGAAAGACACACTTTACTTTTCCGTGTCCTACCCTAGTCTTATGTGGAAAACGCACATACCCCATTTCTCTCGAAAGAGGGTCGCTTTCTTTAAACCATTCAAAGCACTGTTAGACGTAAAGGGAGTTCTCCTATGCACCCTTAAACCTGGAATTTGAATGAAATGAGAAGCACATTTATTGATCACTAAGGAGAAGCACTTCCTTCGATGTGTTCATAAGCATTGTTGGAAGTGGAGCGGTGTGTTCCCCTCAGCTCTCTTGTTGTACTTTGAAAGGTAAGCCCATTCTTTTGGAAGTGATTGTATTCCGATTCGTAAAAGACTTGTGAGATTCCTCCAAGATTTCTGAGAAAGACACGGGTTACTCTTCAGTTTTCGAGTCACAGTTAACAACACTCCATAGGCTTACCTGAAAAACGCATATGCGTTGCTCGCTAAAGAAGAGCACTTTCTCGAAAGCGTTCCACTGGACTCTGTATGCTGTAGTTGAAGACAAGCACATTCTCTTGAGAGTGAAATAGCTTCCTGATTGCTTTCTGAGAACCATGCAGGTTACGTGAAAGTGTCTCTCCAACAGTTAACGGCTCTAAAAGTGAAAAAAAAAAAGTACACACTTACTTTTCTCCAAAGAGATGCCCTCTCTTCAAAGATTTCAAAGCATTGGTAGCAGACCCAGGAGTGGTCTCCTATCCTTTGTTGGCTTTCCTTTGAACGATAACTTTGTTCGTTTGAACGTGGAACGAGCTTCTTTACAGAATTGTGTAGGTTTCCCCCACCCCCAAGGAAACATTCTGACGACGACACGCGTGTCGTTTCTGTTTTCGGGTCCCAGCTCTGTAAGCGCACATACTTATTGCTCTCTCTGAAGAAAAGCAAAATCTCGAAACTACCGAAAGCACCATAGGAATTGAAAAAGAGCGAGCGTCCCTCACACTCCACTTGAAGGGAAAGCACATTCTGTCCAATGTCGGTTGGCCTTCCCAAAACAGATTTCTGAGAACAACACATGTTACTCTAGAGTTGTCGTTTCCCTCTTAACCCTGTTTTCTAAGCTTTCCTGCAGAAATGCAAATGCGTTTCTTTTGCCAGCAGAGCCCTTCCTCTAAACA
This sequence comes from Microtus oregoni, assembly GCF_018167655.1. Classification (NCBI taxonomy): domain Eukaryota; kingdom Metazoa; phylum Chordata; class Mammalia; order Rodentia; family Cricetidae; genus Microtus; species Microtus oregoni. The sequence continues at coordinate 1,525,909 of NW_024544742.1, read as the reverse complement.
GTGTAAAAGACTTGTGAGATTCCCTCCAAGATTTCTGAGAAAGACACGGGTTACTCTTCAGTTTTCGAGTCACAGTTAACAACACTCCATAGGCTTACCTGAAAAACGCATATGCGTTGCTCGCTAAAGAAGAGCACTTTCTCGAAAGCGTTCCGCTCGACTCTGTATGCTGTAGTTGAAGACAAGCACATTCTCTTGAGAGTGAAATAGCTTCCTGTTTGCTTTCTGACAACCATGCAGGTTACGTGAAAGTGTCTCTCCAACTGTTAATGGCTCTAAAAGTGAAAAAAAATAGTACGCACTTACTTTTCTCCAAAGAGATGCCCTCTCTTCAAAGATTTCAAAGCATTGGTAGCAGACCAAGGAGCGGTCTCCTATCCTTTGTTGCCTTTCCTTTGAACGATAACTTTGTTCGTTTGAACGTGGAACGAGCTTCTTTACAGAATTGTGTAGGTTTCCCCTGCCCCCAAGGAAACATTCTGACGACGACACACGTGTCGTTTCTGTTTTCGGGTCCCAGCTCTGTAAGCGCACATACTTATTGCTCTCTCTGAAGAAAAGCAAAGTCTCGAAACTACCCAAAGCACCATAGGAATTGAAAAAGAGCGAGCGTCCCACACACTCCACTTGAAGGGAATGCACATTCTGTCGAATGTCGGTTGGCCTTCCCAAAACAGATTTCTGAGAATGACACACGTTACTCTAGAGTTGTCGCTTCCCTCTTACCCCTGTTTTCTAAGCTTTCCTGCAGAAATGCAAATGCGTTTCTTTAGCCAGCAGAGCCCTTCCTCTAAACAGTGGGAAGCCTTGGTAGGCGTGAAAGGAGGGTTCCCATATACTGGAAACATTGAAAGATAAGCCCAATCTCTTGAAAGTGGTTTCTCGCCTAAGTTTCCTTCAAAGAAACAGGCAACGCTTTCTGAGAAAGTCATGGTTGTCTGTAAAGTCTCTCTTCCCTCTTAGCCCCATTAGAACCTTTCTTTCGTGTCAAACGCACAGACATAGTTCTGTTCTCCATAGGAAAGGACTTCCTTAAAATGATCTAAGCACTGTTAGACCAAAACGGGACGTTGCTTCACACTCGACGAGCTGTCTTGTGAAGATAAGCACTTTCTTGCACAAGTGCTTATTTAGCTTCTTGCTAGAACCGCACGTCTCCCTCAATGCAACCCACGAAGCTTTATGAGAAAGACACACTTTACTTTTCCGTGTCCTACCCTAGTCTTATGTGGAAAACGCACATACCCCATTTCTCTCCAAAGAGGGTCGCTTTCTTTAAACCATTCAAAGCACTGTTAGATGTAAAGGGAGTTCTCTTATGCACCCTTAAAGCTGGAATTTGAATGAAATGAGAAGCACATTTATTGATCACTAAGGAGAAGCACTTCCTTCGATGTGTTCAAAAGCATTGCTGGAAGTGGAGCGGTGTGTTCCCCTCAGCTCTCTTGTTGTACTTTGAAAGGTAAGCCAATTCTTTTGGAAGTGATTGTATTCCGATTCGTAAAAGACTTGTGAGATTCCCTCCAAGATTTCTGAGAAAGACACGGGTTACTCTTCCGTTTTCGAGTCACAGTTAACAACACTCCATAGGCTTACCTGAAAAACGCATATGCGTTGCTCCCAAGATTTCTGAGAAAGACACGGGTTACTCTTCAGTTTTCGAGTCACAGTTAACAACACTCCATAGGCTTACCTGAAAAACGCATATGCGTTGCTCGCTAAAGAAGAGCACTTTCTCGAAAGCGTTCCACTGGACTCTGTATGCTGTAGTTGAAGACAAGCACATTCTCTTGAGAGTGAAATAGCTTCCTGATTGCTTTCTGAGAACCATGCAGGTTACGTGAAAGTGTCTCTCCAACAGTTAACGGCTCTAAAAGTGAAAAAAAAATAGTACACACTTACTTTTCTCCAAAGAGATGCCCTCTCTTCAAAGATTTCAAAGCATTGGTAGCAGACCCAGGAGTGGTCTCCTATCCTTTGTTGGCTTTCCTTTGAACGATAATTTTGTTCGTTTGAACGTGGAACGAGCTTCTTTACAGAATTGTGTAGGTTTCCCCCGCCCCCAAGGAAACATTCTGACGACGACACGCCTGTCGTTTCTGTTTTCGGGTCCCAGCTCTGTAAGCGCACATACTTATTGCTCTCTCTGAAGAAAAGCAAAGTCTCGAAACTACCCAAAGCACCATAGGAATTGAAAAAGAGTGAGCGTCCCTCACACTCCACTTGAAGGGAAAGCACATTCTGTCCAATGTCGGTTGGCCTTCCCAAAACAGATTTCTGAGAACGACACACGTTACTCTAGAGTTGTCGCTTCCCTCTTAACCCTGTTTTCTAAGCTTTCCTGCAGAAATGCAAATGCGTTTCTTTCGCCAGCAGAGCCCTTCCTCTAAACAGTGGGAAGCCTTGGTAGGTGTGAAAGGAGGGTGCCCATACACTTGAAACATTGAAAGATAAGCCCAATCTCTTGAAGCTGGTTTCTCGCCTAAGTTTCCTTCAAAGAAACAGGCAACGCTTTCTGAGAAAGACATGGTTGTCTGTAAAGTCTCTCTTCCCTCTTAACCCCATTGGAACCTTTCTTTTGTGTCAAACGCACAGACATAGTTTTGTTCTCCATAGGAAAGGACTTCCTTAAAATGATCTAAGCACTGTTAGACCAAAACGGGACGTTGCTTCACACTCGACGAGCTGTCTTGCGAAGATAAGCACTTTCTTGCACAAGTGCTTATTTAGCTTCTTGCTAGAACCGCACGTCTCCCTCAATGCAACCCACGAAGCTTTATGAGAAAGACACACTTTACTTTTCCGTGTCCTACCCTAGTCTTATGTGGAAAACGCACATACCCCATTTCTCTCGAAAGAGGGTCGCTTTCTTTAAACCATTCAAAGCACTGTTAGACGTAAAGGGAGTTCTCCTATGCACCCTTAAAGCTGGAATTTGAATGAAATGAGAAGCACATTTATTGATCACTAAGGAGAAGCACTTCCTTCGATGTGTTCAAAAGCATTGCTGGAAGTGGAGCGGTGTGTTCCCCTCAGCTCTCTTGTTGTACTTTGAAAGGTAAGCCAATTCTTTTGGAAGTGATTGTATTCCGATTCGTAAAAGACTTGTGAGATTCCCTCCAAGATTTCTGAGAAAGACACGGGTTACTCTTCCGTTTTCGAGTCACAGTTAACAACACTCCATAGGCTTACCTGAAAAACGCATATGCGTTGCTCCCAAGATTTCTGAGAAAGACACGGGTTACTCTTCAGTTTTCGAGTCACAGTTAACAACACTCCATAGGCTTACCTGAAAAACGCATATGCGTTGCTCGCTAAAGAAGAGCACTTTCTCGAAAGCGTTCCACTGGACTCTGTATGCTGTAGTTGAAGACAAGCACATTCTCTTGAGAGTGAAATAGCTTCCTGATTGCTTTCTGAGAACCATGCAGGTTACGTGAAAGTGTCTCTCCAACAGTTAACGGCTCTAAAAGTGAAAAAAAAATAGTACACACTTACTTTTCTCCAAAGAGATGCCCTCTCTTCAAAGATTTCAAAGCATTGGTAGCAGACCCAGGAGTGGTCTCCTATCCTTTGTTGGCTTTCCTTTGAACGATAACTTTGTTCGTTTGAACGTGGAACGAGCTTCTTTACAGAATTGTGTAGGTTTCCCCCGCCCCCAAGGAAACATTCTGACGACGACACGCCTGTCGTTTCTGTTTTCGGGTCCCAGCTCTGTAAGCGCACATACTTATTGCTCTCTCTGAAGAAAAGCAAAGTCTCGAAACTACCCAAAGCACCATAGGAATTGAAAAAGAGTGAGCGTCCCTCACACTCCACTTGAAGGGAAAGCACATTCTGTCCAATGTCGGTTGGCCTTCCCAAAACAGATTTCTGAGAACGACACACGTTACTCTAGAGTTGTCGCTTCCCTCTTAACCCTGTTTTCTAAGCTTTCCTGCAGAAATGCAAATGCGTTTCTTTCGCCAGCAGAGCCCTTCCTCTAAACAGTGGGAAGCCTTGGTAGGTGTGAAAGGAGGGTGCCCATACACTTGAAACATTGAAAGATAAGCCCAATCTCTTGAAGGTGGTTTCTCGCCTAAGTTTCCTTCAAAGAAACAGGCAACGCTTTCTGAGAAAGACATGGTTGTCTGTAAAGTCTCTCTTCCCTCTTAACCCCATTGGAACCTTTCTTTTGTGTCAAACGCACAGACATAGTTTTGTTCTCCATAGGAAAGGACTTCCTTAAAATGATCTAAGCACTGTTAGACCAAAACGGGACGTTGCTTCACACTCGACGAGCTGTCTTGCGAAGATAAGCACTTTCTTGCACAAGTGCTTATTTAGCTTCTTGCTAGAACCGCACGTCTCCCTCAATGCAACCCACGAAGCTTTATGAGAAAGACACACTTTACTTTTCCGTGTCCTACCCTAGTCTTATGTGGAAAACGCACATACCCCATTTCTCTCCAAAGAGGGTCGCTTTCTTTAAACCATTCAAAGCACTGTTAGACGTAAAGGGAGTTCTCCTATGCACCCTTAAAGCTGGAATTTGAATGAAATGAGAAGCACATTTATTGATCACTAAGGAGAAGCACTTCCTTCGATGTGTTCAAAAGCATTGCTGGAAGTGGAGCGGTGTGTTCCCCTCAGCTCTCTTGTTGTACTTTGAAAGGTAAGCCAATTCTTTTGGAAGTGATTGTATTCCGATTCGTAAAAGACTTGTGAGATTCCCTCCAAGATTTCTGAGAAAGACACGGGTTACTCTTCCGTTTTCGAGTCACAGTTAACAACACTCCATAGGCTTACCTGAAAAACGCATATGCGTTGCTCGCTAAAGAAGAGCACTTTCTCGAAAGCGTTCTGCTCGACTCTGCATGCTGTAGTTGAAGACAAGCACATTCTCTTGAGAGTGAAATAGCTTCCTGATTGCTTTCTGAGAACCATGCAGGTTACGTGAAAGTGTCTCTCCAACAGTTAACGGCTCTAAAAGTGAAAAAAAATAGTACGCACTTACTTTTCTCCAAAGAGATGCCCTCTCTTCAAAGATTTCAAAGCATTGGTAGCAGACCAAGGAGCGGTCTCCTATCCTTTGTTGGCTTTCCTTTGAACGATACCTTTGTTCGTTTGAACGTGGAACGAGCTTCTTTACAGAATTGTGTAGGTTTCCCCCGCCCCCAAGGAAACATTCTGACGATGACATGCGTGTAGTTTCTGTTTTCGGGTCCCAGCTCTGTAAGCGCACATAATTATTGCTCTCTCTGAAGAAAAGCAAAGTCTCGAAACTACCCAAAGCACCATAGGAATTGAAAAAGAGCGAGCGTCCCTCACACTCCACTTGAAGGGAAAGCACATTCTGTCCAATGTCGGTTGGCCTTCCCAAAACAGATTTCTGAGAACGACACACGTTACTCTAGAGTTGTCGCTTCCCTCTTAACCCTGTTTTCTAAGCTTTCCTGCAGAAATGCAAATGCGTTTCTTTCGCCAGCAGAGCCCTTCCTCTAAACAGTGGGAAGCCTTGGTAGGCAACAACGGAGGGTGCCCATACACTTGAAACATTGAAAGATAAGCCCAATCTCTTGAAGGTGGTTTCTCGCCTAAGTTTCCTTCAAAGAAACAGGCAACGCTTTCTGAGAAAGACATGGTTGTCTGTAAAGTCTCTCTTCCCTCTTAGCCCCATTAGAACCTTTCTTTCGTGTCAAACGCACAGACATAGTTCTGTTCTCCATAGGAAAGGACTTCCTTAAAATGATCTAAGCACTGTTAGACCAAAACGGGACGTTGCTTCACACTCGACGAGCTGTCTTGCGAAGATAAGCACTTTCTTGCACAAGTGCTTATTTAGCTTCTTGCTAGAACCTCACGTCTCCCTCAATGCAACCCACGAAGCTTTATGAGAAAGACACACTTTACTTTTCCGTGTCCTACCCTAGTCTTATGTGGAAAACGCACATACCCCATTTCTCTCGAAAGAGGGTCGCTTTCTTTAAACCATTCAACGCACTGTTAGACGTAAAGGGAGTTCTCCTATGCACCCTTAAAGCTGGAATTTGAATGAAATGAGAAGCACATTTATTGATCACTAAGGAGAAGCACTTCCTTCGATGTGTTCATAAGCATTGCTGGAAGTGGAGCGGTGTGTTCCCCTCAGCTCTCTTGTTGTACTTTGAAAGGTAAGCCCATTCTTTTGGAAGTGATTGTATTCCGATTCGTAAAAGACTTGTGAGATTCCTCCAAGATTTCTGAGAAAGACACAGGTTACTCTTCAGTTTTCGAGTCACAGTTAACAACACTCCATAGGCTTACCTGAAAAACGCATATGCGTTGCTCGCTAAAGAAGAGCACTTTCTCGAAAGCGTTCCGCTCGACTCTGTATGCTGTAGTTGAAGACAAGCACATTCTCTTGAGAGTGAAATAGCTTCCTGTTTGCTTTCTAAGAACCATGCAGGTTACGTGAAAGTGTCTCTCCAACAGTTAATGGCTCTAAAAGTGAAAAAAAAATAGTACGCACTTACTTTTCTCCAAAGAGATGCCCTCTCTTCAAAGATTTCAAAGCATTGGTAGCAGACCAAGGAGCGGTCTCCTATCCTTTGTTGGCTTTCCTTTGAACGATAACTTTGTTCGTTTGAACGTGGAACGAGCTTCTTTACAGAATTGTGTAGGTTTCCCCCGCCCCCAAGGAAACATTCAGACGATGACACGCGTGTCGTTTCTGTTTTCGGGTCCCAGCTCTGTAAGCTCACATACTTATTGCTCTCTCTGAAGAAAAGCAAAGTCTCGAAACTACCCAAAGCACCATAGGAATTGAAAAAGAGCGAGCGTCCCTCACACTCCACTTGAAGGGAAAGCACATTCTGTCCAATGTCGGTTGGCCTTCCCAAAACAGATTTCTGAGAACGACACACGTTACTCTAGAGTTGTCGCTTCCCTCTTAACCCTGTTTTCTAAGCTTTCCTGCAGAAATGCAAATGCGTTTCTTTCGCCAGCAGAGCCCTTCCTCTAAACAGTGGGAAGCCTTGGTAGGCAACAACGGAGGGTGCCCATACACTTGAAACATTGAAAGATAAGCCCAATCTCTTGAAGGTGGTTTCTCGCCTAAGTTTCCTTCAAAGAAACAGGCAACGCTTTCTGAGAAAGACATGGTTGTCTGTAAAGTCTCTCTTCCCTCTTAGCCCCATTAGAACCTTTCTTTCGTGTCAAACGCACAGACATAGTTCTGTTCTCCATAGGAAAGGACTTCCTTAAAATGATCTAAGCACTGTTAGACCAAAACGGGACGTTGCTTCACACTCGACGAGCTGTCTTGCGAAGATAAGCACTTTCTTGCACAAGTGCTTATTTAGCTTCTTGCTAGAACCGCACGTCTCCCTCAATGCAACCCACGAAGCTTTATGAGAAAGACACACTTTACTTTTCCGTGTCCTACCCTAGTCTTATGTGGAAAACGCACATACCCCATTTCTCTCGAAAGAGGGTCGCTTTCTTTAAACCATTCAAAGCACTGTTAGACGGAAAGGGAGTTCTCCTATGCACCCTTAAACCTGGAATTTGAATGAAATGAGAAGCACATTTATTGATCACTAAGGAGAAGCACTTCCTTCGATGTGTTCAAAAGCATTGCTGGAAGTGGAGCGGTGTGTTCCCCTCAGCTCTCTTGTTGTACTTTGAAAGGTAAGCCCATTCTTTTGGAAGTGATTGTATTTCGATTCGTAAAAGACTTGTGAGATTCCCTCCAAGATTTCTGAGAAAGACACGGGTTACTCTTCCGTTTTCGAGTCACAGTTAACAACACTCCATAGGCTTACCTGAAAAACGCATATGCGTTGCTCGCTAAAGAAGAGCACTTTCTCGAAAGCGTTCCACTGGACTCTGTATGCTGTAGTTGAAGACAAGCACATTCTCTTGAGAGTGAAATAGCTTCCTGATTGCTTTCTGAGAACCATGCAGGTTACGTGAAAGTGTCTCTCCAACAGTTAACGGCTCTAAAAGTGAAAAAAAAATAGTACACACTTACTTTTCTCCAAAGAGATGCCCTCTCTTCAAAGATTTCAAAGCATTGGTAGCAGACCCAGGAGTGGTCTCCTATCCTTTGTTGGCTTTCCTTTGAACGATAACTTTGTTCGTTTGAACGTGGAACAAGCTTCTTTACAGAATTGTGTAGGTTTCCCCCGCGCCCAAGGAAACATTCTGACGACGACACGCCTGTCGTTTCTGTTTTCGGGTCCCAGCTCTGTAAGCGCACATACTTATTGCTCTCTCTGAAGAAAAGCAAAGTCTCGAAACTACCGAAAGCACCATAGGAATTGAAAAAGAGCGAGCGTCCCTCACACTCCACTTGAAGGGAAAGCACATTCTGTCCAATGTCGGTTGGCCTTCCCAAAACAGATTTCTGAGAACAACACATGTTACTCTAGAGTTGTCGTTTCCCTCTTAACCCTGTTTTCTAAGCTTTCCTGCAGAAATGCAAATGCGTTTCTTTTGCCAGCAGAGCCCTTCCTCTAAACAGTGTAAAAGACTTGTGAGATTCCCTCCAAGATTTCTGAGAAAGACACGGGTTACTCTTCAGTTTTCGAGTCACAGTTAACAACACTCCATAGGCTTACCTGAAAAACGCATATGCGTTGCTCGCTAAAGAAGAGCACTTTCTCGAAAGCGTTCCGCTCGACTCTGTATGCTGTAGTTGAAGACAAGCACATTCTCTTGAGAGTGAAATAGCTTCCTGTTTGCTTTCTGACAACCATGCAGGTTACGTGAAAGTGTCTCTCCAACTGTTAATGGCTCTAAAAGTGAAAAAAAATAGTACGCACTTACTTTTCTCCAAAGAGATGCCCTCTCTTCAAAGATTTCAAAGCATTGGTAGCAGACCAAGGAGCGGTCTCCTATCCTTTGTTGCCTTTCCTTTGAACGATAACTTTGTTCGTTTGAACGTGGAACGAGCTTCTTTACAGAATTGTGTAGGTTTCCCCTGCCCCCAAGGAAACATTCTGACGACGACACACGTGTCGTTTCTGTTTTCGGGTCCCAGCTCTGTAAGCGCACATACTTATTGCTCTCTCTGAAGAAAAGCAAAGTCTCGAAACTACCCAAAGCACCATAGGAATTGAAAAAGAGCGAGCGTCCCACACACTCCACTTGAAGGGAATGCACATTCTGTCGAATGTCGGTTGGCCTTCCCAAAACAGATTTCTGAGAATGACACACGTTACTCTAGAGTTGTCGCTTCCCTCTTACCCCTGTTTTCTAAGCTTTCCTGCAGAAATGCAAATGCGTTTCTTTAGCCAGCAGAGCCCTTCCTCTAAACAGTGGGAAGCCTTGGTAGGCGTGAAAGGAGGGTTCCCATATACTGGAAACATTGAAAGATAAGCCCAATCTCTTGAAAGTGGTTTCTCGCCTAAGTTTCCTTCAAAGAAACAGGCAACGCTTTCTGAGAAAGTCATGGTTGTCTGTAAAGTCTCTCTTCCCTCTTAGCCCCATTAGAACCTTTCTTTCGTGTCAAACGCACAGACATAGTTCTGTTCTCCATAGGAAAGGACTTCCTTAAAATGATCTAAGCACTGTTAGACCAAAACGGGACGTTGCTTCACACTCGACGAGCTGTCTTGTGAAGATAAGCACTTTCTTGCACAAGTGCTTATTTAGCTTCTTGCTAGAACCGCACGTCTCCCTCAATGCAACCCACGAAGCTTTATGAGAAAGACACACTTTACTTTTCCGTGTCCTACCCTAGTCTTATGTGGAAAACGCACATACCCCATTTCTCTCCAAAGAGGGTCGCTTTCTTTAAACCATTCAAAGCACTGTTAGATGTAAAGGGAGTTCTCTTATGCACCCTTAAAGCTGGAATTTGAATGAAATGAGAAGCACATTTATTGATCACTAAGGAGAAGCACTTCCTTCGATGTGTTCAAAAGCATTGCTGGAAGTGGAGCGGTGTGTTCCCCTCAGCTCTCTTGTTGTACTTTGAAAGGTAAGCCAATTCTTTTGGAAGTGATTGTATTCCGATTCGTAAAAGACTTGTGAGATTCCCTCCAAGATTTCTGAGAAAGACACGGGTTACTCTTCCGTTTTCGAGTCACAGTTAACAACACTCCATAGGCTTACCTGAAAAACGCATATGCGTTGCTCCCAAGATTTCTGAGAAAGACACGGGTTACTCTTCAGTTTTCGAGTCACAGTTAACAACACTCCATAGGCTTACCTGAAAAACGCATATGCGTTGCTCGCTAAAGAAGAGCACTTTCTCGAAAGCGTTCCACTGGACTCTGTATGCTGTAGTTGAAGACAAGCACATTCTCTTGAGAGTGAAATAGCTTCCTGATTGCTTTCTGAGAACCATGCAGGTTACGTGAAAGTGTCTCTCCAACAGTTAACGGCTCTAAAAGTGAAAAAAAAATAGTACACACTTACTTTTCTCCAAAGAGATGCCCTCTCTTCAAAGATTTCAAAGCATTGGTAGCAGACCCAGGAGTGGTCTCCTATCCTTTGTTGGCTTTCCTTTGAACGATAACTTTGTTCGTTTGAACGTGGAACAAGCTTCTTTACAGAATTGTGTAGGTTTCCCCCGCCCCCAAGGAAACATTCAGACGATGACACGCGTGTCGTTTCTGTTTTCGGGTCCCAGCTCTGTAAGCTCACATACTTATTGCTCTCTCTGAAGAAAAGCAAAGTCTCGAAACTACCCAAAGCACCATAGGAATTGAAAAAGAGCGAGCGTCCCTCACACTCCACTTGAAGGGAAAGCACATTCTGTCCAATGTCGGTTGGCCTTCCCAAAACAGATTTCTGAGAACGACACACGTTACTCTAGAGTTGTCGCTTCCCTCTTAACCCTGTTTTCTAAGCTTTCCTGCAGAAATGCAAATGCGTTTCTTTCGCCAGCAGAGCCCTTCCTCTAAACAGTGGGAAGCCTTGGTAGGTGTGAAAGGAGGGTGCCCATACACTTGAAACATTGAAAGATAAGCCCAATCTCTTGAAGCTGGTTTCTCGCCTAAGTTTCCTTCAAAGAAACAGGCAACGCTTTCTGAGAAAGACATGGTTGTCTGTAAAGTCTCTCTTCCCTCTTAACCCCATTGGAACCTTTCTTTTGTGTCAAACGCACAGACATAGTTTTGTTCTCCATAGGAAAGGACTTCCTTAAAATGATCTAAGCACTGTTAGACCAAAACGGGACGTTGCTTCACACTCGACGAGCTGTCTTGCGAAGATAAGCACTTTCTTGCACAAGTGCTTATTTAGCTTCTTGCTAGAACCGCACGTCTCCCTCAATGCAACCCACGAAGCTTTATGAGAAAGACACACTTTACTTTTCCGTGTCCTACCCTAGTCTTATGTGGAAAACGCACATACCCCATTTCTCTCGAAAGAGGGTCGCTTTCTTTAAACCATTCAAAGCACTGTTAGACGTAAAGGGAGTTCTCCTATGCACCCTTAAACCTGGAATTTGAATGAAATGAGAAGCACATTTATTGATCACTAAGGAGAAGCACTTCCTTCGATGTGTTCATAAGCATTGTTGGAAGTGGAGCGGTGTGTTCCCCTCAGCTCTCTTGTTGTACTTTGAAAGGTAAGCCCATTCTTTTGGAAGTGATTGTATTCCGATTCGTAAAAGACTTGTGAGATTCCTCCAAGATTTCTGAGAAAGACACAGGTTACTCTTCAGTTTTCGAGTCACAGTTAACAACACTCCATAGGCTTACCTGAAAAACGCATATGCGTTGCTCCCAAGATTTCTGAGAAAGACACGGGTTACTCTTCAGTTTTCGAGTCACAGTTAACAACACTCCATAGGCTTACCTGAAAAACGCATATGCGTTGCTCGCTAAAGAAGAGCACTTTCTCGAAAGCGTTCCACTGGACTCTGTATGCTGTAGTTGAAGACAAGCACATTCTCTTGAGAGTGAAATAGCTTCCTGATTGCTTTCTGAGAACCATGCAGGTTACGTGAAAGTGTCTCTCCAACAGTTAACGGCTCTAAAAGTGAAAAAAAAAAAGTACACACTTACTTTTCTCCAAAGAGATGCCCTCTCTTCAAAGATTTCAAAGCATTGGTAGCAGACCCAGGAGTGGTCTCCTATCCTTTGTTGGCTTTCCTTTGAACGATAACTTTGTTCGTTTGAACGTGGAACGAGCTTCTTTACAGAATTGTGTAGGTTTCCCCCGCCCCCAAGGAAACATTCTGACGACGACACGCGTGTCGTTTCTGTTTTCGGGTCCCAGCTCTGTAAGCGCACATACTTATTGCTCTCTCTGAAGAAAAGCAAAATCTCGAAACTACCGAAAGCACCATAGGAATTGAAAAAGAGCGAGCGTCCCTCACACTCCACTTGAAGGGAAAGCACATTCTGTCCAATGTCGGTTGGCCTTCCCAAAACAGATTTCTGAGAACAACACATGTTACTCTAGAGTTGTCGTTTCCCTCTTAACCCTGTTTTCTAAGCTTTCCTGCAGAAATGCAAATGCGTTTCTTTTGCCAGCAGAGCCCTTCCTCTAAACAGTGTAAAAGACTTGTGAGATTCCCTCCAAGATTTCTGAGAAAGACACGGGTTACTCTTCAGTTTTCGAGTCACAGTTAACAACACTCCATAGGCTTACCTGAAAAACGCATATGCGTTGCTCGCTAAAGAAGAGCACTTTCTCGAAAGCGTTCCGCTCGACTCTGTATGCTGTAGTTGAAGACAAGCACATTCTCTTGAGAGTGAAATAGCTTCCTGTTTGCTTTCTGACAACCATGCAGGTTACGTGAAAGTGTCTCTCCAACTGTTAATGGCTCTAAAAGTGAAAAAAAATAGTACGCACTTACTTTTCTCCAAAGAGATGCCCTCTCTTCAAAGATTTCAAAGCATTGGTAGCAGACCAAGGAGCGGTCTCCTATCCTTTGTTGCCTTTCCTTTGAACGATAACTTTGTTCGTTTGAACGTGGAACGAGCTTCTTTACAGAATTGTGTAGGTTTCCCCTGCCCCCAAGGAAACATTCTGACGACGACACACGTGTCGTTTCTGTTTTCGGGTCCCAGCTCTGTAAGCGCACATACTTATTGCTCTCTCTGAAGAAAAGCAAAGTCTCGAAACTACCCAAAGCACCATAGGAATTGAAAAAGAGCGAGCGTCCCACACACTCCACTTGAAGGGAATGCACATTCTGTCGAATGTCGGTTGGCCTTCCCAAAACAGATTTCTGAGAATGACACACGTTACTCTAGAGTTGTCGCTTCCCTCTTACCCCTGTTTTCTAAGCTTTCCTGCAGAAATGCAAATGCGTTTCTTTAGCCAGCAGAGCCCTTCCTCTAAACAGTGGGAAGCCTTGGTAGGCGTGAAAGGAGGGTTCCCATATACTGGAAACATTGAAAGATAAGCCCAATCTCTTGAAAGTGGTTTCTCGCCTAAGTTTCCTTCAAAGAAACAGGCAACGCTTTCTGAGAAAGTCATGGTTGTCTGTAAAGTCTCTCTTCCCTCTTAGCCCCATTAGAACCTTTCTTTCGTGTCAAACGCACAGACATAGTTCTGTTCTCCATAGGAAAGGACTTCCTTAAAATGATCTAAGCACTGTTAGACCAAAACGGGACGTTGCTTCACACTCGACGAGCTGTCTTGTGAAGATAAGCACTTTCTTGCACAAGTGCTTATTTAGCTTCTTGCTAGAACCGCACGTCTCCCTCAATGCAACCCACGAAGCTTTATGAGAAAGACACACTTTACTTTTCCGTGTCCTACCCTAGTCTTATGTGGAAAACGCACATACCCCATTTCTCTCCAAAGAGGGTCGCTTTCTTTAAACCATTCAAAGCACTGTTAGATGTAAAGGGAGTTCTCTTATGCACCCTTAAAGCTGGAATTTGAATGAAATGAGAAGCACATTTATTGATCACTAAGGAGAAGCACTTCCTTCGATGTGTTCAAAAGCATTGCTGGAAGTGGAGCGGTGTGTTCCCCTCAGCTCTCTTGTTGTACTTTGAAAGGTAAGCCAATTCTTTTGGAAGTGATTGTATTCCGATTCGTAAAAGACTTGTGAGATTCCCTCCAAGATTTCTGAGAAAGACACGGGTTACTCTTCCGTTTTCGAGTCACAGTTAACAACACTCCATAGGCTTACCTGAAAAACGCATATGCGTTGCTCCCAAGATTTCTGAGAAAGACACGGGTTACTCTTCAGTTTTCGAGTCACAGTTAACAACACTCCATAGGCTTACCTGAAAAACGCATATGCGTTGCTCGCTAAAGAAGAGCACTTTCTCGAAAGCGTTCCACTGGACTCTGTATGCTGTAGTTGAAGACAAGCACATTCTCTTGAGAGTGAAATAGCTTCCTGATTGCTTTCTGAGAACCATGCAGGTTACGTGAAAGTGTCTCTCCAACAGTTAACGGCTCTAAAAGTGAAAAAAAAATAGTACACACTTACTTTTCTCCAAAGAGATGCCCTCTCTTCAAAGATTTCAAAGCATTGGTAGCAGACCCAGGAGTGGTCTCCTATCCTTTGTTGGCTTTCCTTTGAACGATAACTTTGTTCGTTTGAACGTGGAACGAGCTTCTTTACAGAATTGTGTAGGTTTCCCCCGCCCCCAAGGAAACATTCTGACGACGACACGCCTGTCGTTTCTGTTTTCGGGTCCCAGCTCTGTAAGCGCACATACTTATTGCTCTCTCTGAAGAAAAGCAAAGTCTCGAAACTACCCAAAGCACCATAGGAATTGAAAAAGAGTGAGCGTCCCTCACACTCCACTTGAAGGGAAAGCACATTCTGTCCAATGTCGGTTGGCCTTCCCAAAACAGATTTCTGAGAACGACACACGTTACTCTAGAGTTGTCGCTTCCCTCTTAACCCTGTTTTCTAAGCTTTCCTGCAGAAATGCAAATGCGTTTCTTTCGCCAGCAGAGCCCTTCCTCTAAACAGTGGGAAGCCTTGGTAGGTGTGAAAGGAGGGTGCCCATACACTTGAAACATTGAAAGATAAGCCCAATCTCTTGAAGCTGGTTTCTCGCCTAAGTTTCCTTCAAAGAAACAGGCAACGCTTTCTGAGAAAGACATGGTTGTCTGTAAAGTCTCTCTTCCCTCTTAACCCCATTGGAACCTTTCTTTTGTGTCAAACGCACAGACATAGTTTTGTTCTCCATAGGAAAGGACTTCCTTAAAATGATCTAAGCACTGTTAGACCAAAACGGGACGTTGCTTCACACTCGACGAGCTGTCTTGCGAAGATAAGCACTTTCTTGCACAAGTGCTTATTTAGCTTCTTGCTAGAACCGCACGTCTCCCTCAATGCAACCCACGAAGCTTTATGAGAAAGACACACTTTACTTTTCCGTGTCCTACCCTAGTCTTATGTGGAAAACGCACATACCCCATTTCTCTCGAAAGAGGGTCGCTTTCTTTAAACCATTCAAAGCACTGTTAGACGTAAAGGGAGTTCTCCTATGCACCCTTAAACCTGGAATTTGAATGAAATGAGAAGCACATTTATTGATCACTAAGGAGAAGCACTTCCTTCGATGTGTTCATAAGCATTGTTGGAAGTGGAGCGGTGTGTTCCCCTCAGCTCTCTTGTTGTACTTTGAAAGGTAAGCCCATTCTTTTGGAAGTGATTGTATTCCGATTCGTAAAAGACTTGTGAGATTCCTCCAAGATTTCTGAGAAAGACACAGGTTACTCTTCAGTTTTCGAGTCACAGTTAACAACACTCCATAGGCTTACCTGAAAAACGCATATGCGTTGCTCCCAAGATTTCTGAGAAAGACACGGGTTACTCTTCAGTTTTCGAGTCACAGTTAACAACACTCCATAGGCTTACCTGAAAAACGCATATGCGTTGCTCGCTAAAGAAGAGCACTTTCTCGAAAGCGTTCCACTGGACTCTGTATGCTGTAGTTGAAGACAAGCACATTCTCTTGAGAGTGAAATAGCTTCCTGATTGCTTTCTGAGAACCATGCAGGTTACGTGAAAGTGTCTCTCCAACAGTTAACGGCTCTAAAAGTGAAAAAAAAAAAGTACACACTTACTTTTCTCCAAAGAGATGCCCTCTCTTCAAAGATTTCAAAGCATTGGTAGCAGACCCAGGAGTGGTCTCCTATCCTTTGTTGGCTTTCCTTTGAACGATAACTTTGTTCGTTTGAACGTGGAACGAGCTTCTTTACAGAATTGTGTAGGTTTCCCCCACCCCCAAGGAAACATTCTGACGACGACACGCGTGTCGTTTCTGTTTTCGGGTCCCAGCTCTGTAAGCGCACATACTTATTGCTCTCTCTGAAGAAAAGCAAAATATCGAAACTACCGAAAGCACCATAGGAATTGAAAAAGAGCGAGCGTCCCTCACACTCCACTTGAAGGGAAAGCACATTCTGTCC
Source organism: Microtus oregoni (assembly GCF_018167655.1). Classification (NCBI taxonomy): domain Eukaryota; kingdom Metazoa; phylum Chordata; class Mammalia; order Rodentia; family Cricetidae; genus Microtus; species Microtus oregoni. Next base: position 1,509,595 of record NW_024544742.1, on the reverse strand, counting down.
AATGTCGGTTGGCCTTCCCAAAACAGATTTCTGAGAACAACACATGTTACTCTAGAGTTGTCGTTTCCCTCTTAACCCTGTTTTCTAAGCTTTCCTGCAGAAATGCAAATGCGTTTCTTTTGCCAGCAGAGCCCTTCCTCTAAACAGTGTAAAAGACTTGTGAGATTCCCTCCAAGATTTCTGAGAAAGACACGGGTTACTCTTCAGTTTTCGAGTCACAGTTAACAACACTCCATAGGCTTACCTGAAAAACGCATATGCGTTGCTCGCTAAAGAAGAGCACTTTCTCGAAAGCGTTCCGCTCGACTCTGTATGCTGTAGTTGAAGACAAGCACATTCTCTTGAGAGTGAAATAGCTTCCTGTTTGCTTTCTGACAACCATGCAGGTTACGTGAAAGTGTCTCTCCAACTGTTAATGGCTCTAAAAGTGAAAAAAAATAGTACGCACTTACTTTTCTCCAAAGAGATGCCCTCTCTTCAAAGATTTCAAAGCATTGGTAGCAGACCAAGGAGCGGTCTCCTATCCTTTGTTGCCTTTCCTTTGAACGATAACTTTGTTCGTTTGAACGTGGAACGAGCTTCTTTACAGAATTGTGTAGGTTTCCCCTGCCCCCAAGGAAACATTCTGACGACGACACACGTGTCGTTTCTGTTTTCGGGTCCCAGCTCTGTAAGCGCACATACTTATTGCTCTCTCTGAAGAAAAGCAAAGTCTCGAAACTACCCAAAGCACCATAGGAATTGAAAAAGAGCGAGCGTCCCACACACTCCACTTGAAGGGAATGCACATTCTGTCGAATGTCGGTTGGCCTTCCCAAAACAGATTTCTGAGAATGACACACGTTACTCTAGAGTTGTCGCTTCCCTCTTACCCCTGTTTTCTAAGCTTTCCTGCAGAAATGCAAATGCGTTTCTTTAGCCAGCAGAGCCCTTCCTCTAAACAGTGGGAAGCCTTGGTAGGCGTGAAAGGAGGGTTCCCATATACTGGAAACATTGAAAGATAAGCCCAATCTCTTGAAAGTGGTTTCTCGCCTAAGTTTCCTTCAAAGAAACAGGCAACGCTTTCTGAGAAAGTCATGGTTGTCTGTAAAGTCTCTCTTCCCTCTTAGCCCCATTAGAACCTTTCTTTCGTGTCAAACGCACAGACATAGTTCTGTTCTCCATAGGAAAGGACTTCCTTAAAATGATCTAAGCACTGTTAGACCAAAACGGGACGTTGCTTCACACTCGACGAGCTGTCTTGTGAAGATAAGCACTTTCTTGCACAAGTGCTTATTTAGCTTCTTGCTAGAACCGCACGTCTCCCTCAATGCAACCCACGAAGCTTTATGAGAAAGACACACTTTACTTTTCCGTGTCCTACCCTAGTCTTATGTGGAAAACGCACATACCCCATTTCTCTCCAAAGAGGGTCGCTTTCTTTAAACCATTCAAAGCACTGTTAGATGTAAAGGGAGTTCTCTTATGCACCCTTAAAGCTGGAATTTGAATGAAATGAGAAGCACATTTATTGATCACTAAGGAGAAGCACTTCCTTCGATGTGTTCAAAAGCATTGCTGGAAGTGGAGCGGTGTGTTCCCCTCAGCTCTCTTGTTGTACTTTGAAAGGTAAGCCAATTCTTTTGGAAGTGATTGTATTCCGATTCGTAAAAGACTTGTGAGATTCCCTCCAAGATTTCTGAGAAAGACACGGGTTACTCTTCCGTTTTCGAGTCACAGTTAACAACACTCCATAGGCTTACCTGAAAAACGCATATGCGTTGCTCCCAAGATTTCTGAGAAAGACACGGGTTACTCTTCAGTTTTCGAGTCACAGTTAACAACACTCCATAGGCTTACCTGAAAAACGCATATGCGTTGCTCGCTAAAGAAGAGCACTTTCTCGAAAGCGTTCCACTGGACTCTGTATGCTGTAGTTGAAGACAAGCACATTCTCTTGAGAGTGAAATAGCTTCCTGATTGCTTTCTGAGAACCATGCAGGTTACGTGAAAGTGTCTCTCCAACAGTTAACGGCTCTAAAAGTGAAAAAAAAATAGTACACACTTACTTTTCTCCAAAGAGATGCCCTCTCTTCAAAGATTTCAAAGCATTGGTAGCAGACCCAGGAGTGGTCTCCTATCCTTTGTTGGCTTTCCTTTGAACGATAATTTTGTTCGTTTGAACGTGGAACGAGCTTCTTTACAGAATTGTGTAGGTTTCCCCCGCCCCCAAGGAAACATTCTGACGACGACACGCCTGTCGTTTCTGTTTTCGGGTCCCAGCTCTGTAAGCGCACATACTTATTGCTCTCTCTGAAGAAAAGCAAAGTCTCGAAACTACCCAAAGCACCATAGGAATTGAAAAAGAGTGAGCGTCCCTCACACTCCACTTGAAGGGAAAGCACATTCTGTCCAATGTCGGTTGGCCTTCCCAAAACAGATTTCTGAGAACGACACACGTTACTCTAGAGTTGTCGCTTCCCTCTTAACCCTGTTTTCTAAGCTTTCCTGCAGAAATGCAAATGCGTTTCTTTCGCCAGCAGAGCCCTTCCTCTAAACAGTGGGAAGCCTTGGTAGGTGTGAAAGGAGGGTGCCCATACACTTGAAACATTGAAAGATAAGCCCAATCTCTTGAAGGTGGTTTCTCGCCTAAGTTTCCTTCAAAGAAACAGGCAACGCTTTCTGAGAAAGACATGGTTGTCTGTAAAGTCTCTCTTCCCTCTTAACCCCATTGGAACCTTTCTTTTGTGTCAAACGCACAGACATAGTTTTGTTCTCCATAGGAAAGGACTTCCTTAAAATGATCTAAGCACTGTTAGACCAAAACGGGACGTTGCTTCACACTCGACGAGCTGTCTTGCGAAGATAAGCACTTTCTTGCACAAGTGCTTATTTAGCTTCTTGCTAGAACCGCACGTCTCCCTCAATGCAACCCACGAAGCTTTATGAGAAAGACACACTTTACTTTTCCGTGTCCTACCCTAGTCTTATGTGGAAAACGCACATACCCCATTTCTCTCCAAAGAGGGTCGCTTTCTTTAAACCATTCAAAGCACTGTTAGACGTAAAGGGAGTTCTCCTATGCACCCTTAAAGCTGGAATTTGAATGAAATGAGAAGCACATTTATTGATCACTAAGGAGAAGCACTTCCTTCGATGTGTTCAAAAGCATTGCTGGAAGTGGAGCGGTGTGTTCCCCTCAGCTCTCTTGTTGTACTTTGAAAGGTAAGCCAATTCTTTTGGAAGTGATTGTATTCCGATTCGTAAAAGACTTGTGAGATTCCCTCCAAGATTTCTGAGAAAGACACGGGTTACTCTTCCGTTTTCGAGTCACAGTTAACAACACTCCATAGGCTTACCTGAAAAACGCATATGCGTTGCTCCCAAGATTTCTGAGAAAGACACGGGTTACTCTTCAGTTTTCGAGTCACAGTTAACAACACTCCATAGGCTTACCTGAAAAACGCATATGCGTTGCTCGCTAAAGAAGAGCACTTTCTCGAAAGCGTTCCACTGGACTCTGTATGCTGTAGTTGAAGACAAGCACATTCTCTTGAGAGTGAAATAGCTTCCTGATTGCTTTCTGAGAACCATGCAGGTTACGTGAAAGTGTCTCTCCAACAGTTAACGGCTCTAAAAGTGAAAAAAAAATAGTACACACTTACTTTTCTCCAAAGAGATGCCCTCTCTTCAAAGATTTCAAAGCATTGGTAGCAGACCCAGGAGTGGTCTCCTATCCTTTGTTGGCTTTCCTTTGAACGATAACTTTGTTCGTTTGAACGTGGAACGAGCTTCTTTACAGAATTGTGTAGGTTTCCCCCGCCCCCAAGGAAACATTCTGACGACGACACGCCTGTCGTTTCTGTTTTCGGGTCCCAGCTCTGTAAGCGCACATACTTATTGCTCTCTCTGAAGAAAAGCAAAGTCTCGAAACTACCCAAAGCACCATAGGAATTGAAAAAGAGTGAGCGTCCCTCACACTCCACTTGAAGGGAAAGCACATTCTGTCCAATGTCGGTTGGCCTTCCCAAAACAGATTTCTGAGAACGACACACGTTACTCTAGAGTTGTCGCTTCCCTCTTAACCCTGTTTTCTAAGCTTTCCTGCAGAAATGCAAATGCGTTTCTTTCGCCAGCAGAGCCCTTCCTCTAAACAGTGGGAAGCCTTGGTAGGTGTGAAAGGAGGGTGCCCATACACTTGAAACATTGAAAGATAAGCCCAATCTCTTGAAGGTGGTTTCTCGCCTAAGTTTCCTTCAAAGAAACAGGCAACGCTTTCTGAGAAAGACATGGTTGTCTGTAAAGTCTCTCTTCCCTCTTAACCCCATTGGAACCTTTCTTTTGTGTCAAACGCACAGACATAGTTTTGTTCTCCATAGGAAAGGACTTCCTTAAAATGATCTAAGCACTGTTAGACCAAAACGGGACGTTGCTTCACACTCGACGAGCTGTCTTGCGAAGATAAGCACTTTCTTGCACAAGTGCTTATTTAGCTTCTTGCTAGAACCGCACGTCTCCCTCAATGCAACCCACGAAGCTTTATGAGAAAGACACACTTTACTTTTCCGTGTCCTACCCTAGTCTTATGTGGAAAACGCACATACCCCATTTCTCTCCAAAGAGGGTCGCTTTCTTTAAACCATTCAAAGCACTGTTAGACGTAAAGGGAGTTCTCCTATGCACCCTTAAACCTGGAATTTGAATGAAATGAGAAGCACATTTATTGATCACTAAGGAGAAGCACTTCCTTCGATGTGTTCAAAAGCATTGCTGGAAGTGGAGCGGTGTGTTCCCCTCAGCTCTCTTGTTGTACTTTGAAAGGTAAGCCAATTCTTTTGGAAGTGATTGTATTCCGATTCGTAAAAGACTTGTGAGATTCCCTCCAAGATTTCTGAGAAAGACACGGGTTACTCTTCCGTTTTCGAGTCACAGTTAACAACACTCCATAGGCTTACCTGAAAAACGCATATGCGTTGCTCGCTAAAGAAGAGCACTTTCTCGAAAGCGTTCTGCTCGACTCTGCATGCTGTAGTTGAAGACAAGCACATTCTCTTGAGAGTGAAATAGCTTCCTGATTGCTTTCTGAGAACCATGCAGGTTACGTGAAAGTGTCTCTCCAACAGTTAACGGCTCTAAAAGTGAAAAAAAATAGTACGCACTTACTTTTCTCCAAAGAGATGCCCTCTCTTCAAAGATTTCAAAGCATTGGTAGCAGACCAAGGAGCGGTCTCCTATCCTTTGTTGGCTTTCCTTTGAACGATACCTTTGTTCGTTTGAACGTGGAACGAGCTTCTTTACAGAATTGTGTAGGTTTCCCCCGCCCCCAAGGAAACATTCTGACGATGACATGCGTGTAGTTTCTGTTTTCGGGTCCCAGCTCTGTAAGCGCACATAATTATTGCTCTCTCTGAAGAAAAGCAAAGTCTCGAAACTACCCAAAGCACCATAGGAATTGAAAAAGAGCGAGCGTCCCTCACACTCCACTTGAAGGGAAAGCACATTCTGTCCAATGTCGGTTGGCCTTCCCAAAACAGATTTCTGAGAACGACACACGTTACTCTAGAGTTGTCGCTTCCCTCTTAACCCTGTTTTCTAAGCTTTCCTGCAGAAATGCAAATGCGTTTCTTTCGCCAGCAGAGCCCTTCCTCTAAACAGTGGGAAGCCTTGGTAGGCAACAACGGAGGGTGCCCATACACTTGAAACATTGAAAGATAAGCCCAATCTCTTGAAGGTGGTTTCTCGCCTAAGTTTCCTTCAAAGAAACAGGCAACGCTTTCTGAGAAAGACATGGTTGTCTGTAAAGTCTCTCTTCCCTCTTAGCCCCATTAGAACCTTTCTTTCGTGTCAAACGCACAGACATAGTTCTGTTCTCCATAGGAAAGGACTTCCTTAAAATGATCTAAGCACTGTTAGACCAAAACGGGACGTTGCTTCACACTCGACGAGCTGTCTTGCGAAGATAAGCACTTTCTTGCACAAGTGCTTATTTAGCTTCTTGCTAGAACCTCACGTCTCCCTCAATGCAACCCACGAAGCTTTATGAGAAAGACACACTTTACTTTTCCGTGTCCTACCCTAGTCTTATGTGGAAAACGCACATACCCCATTTCTCTCGAAAGAGGGTCGCTTTCTTTAAACCATTCAACGCACTGTTAGACGTAAAGGGAGTTCTCCTATGCACCCTTAAAGCTGGAATTTGAATGAAATGAGAAGCACATTTATTGATCACTAAGGAGAAGCACTTCCTTCGATGTGTTCATAAGCATTGCTGGAAGTGGAGCGGTGTGTTCCCCTCAGCTCTCTTGTTGTACTTTGAAAGGTAAGCCCATTCTTTTGGAAGTGATTGTATTCCGATTCGTAAAAGACTTGTGAGATTCCTCCAAGATTTCTGAGAAAGACACAGGTTACTCTTCAGTTTTCGAGTCACAGTTAACAACACTCCATAGGCTTACCTGAAAAACGCATATGCGTTGCTCGCTAAAGAAGAGCACTTTCTCGAAAGCGTTCCGCTCGACTCTGTATGCTGTAGTTGAAGACAAGCACATTCTCTTGAGAGTGAAATAGCTTCCTGTTTGCTTTCTAAGAACCATGCAGGTTACGTGAAAGTGTCTCTCCAACAGTTAATGGCTCTAAAAGTGAAAAAAAAATAGTACGCACTTACTTTTCTCCAAAGAGATGCCCTCTCTTCAAAGATTTCAAAGCATTGGTAGCAGACCAAGGAGCGGTCTCCTATCCTTTGTTGGCTTTCCTTTGAACGATAACTTTGTTCGTTTGAACGTGGAACGAGCTTCTTTACAGAATTGTGTAGGTTTCCCCCGCCCCCAAGGAAACATTCAGACGATGACACGCGTGTCGTTTCTGTTTTCGGGTCCCAGCTCTGTAAGCTCACATACTTATTGCTCTCTCTGAAGAAAAGCAAAGTCTCGAAACTACCCAAAGCACCATAGGAATTGAAAAAGAGCGAGCGTCCCTCACACTCCACTTGAAGGGAAAGCACATTCTGTCCAATGTCGGTTGGCCTTCCCAAAACAGATTTCTGAGAACGACACACGTTACTCTAGAGTTGTCGCTTCCCTCTTAACCCTGTTTTCTAAGCTTTCCTGCAGAAATGCAAATGCGTTTCTTTCGCCAGCAGAGCCCTTCCTCTAAACAGTGGGAAGCCTTGGTAGGCAACAACGGAGGGTGCCCATACACTTGAAACATTGAAAGATAAGCCCAATCTCTTGAAGGTGGTTTCTCGCCTAAGTTTCCTTCAAAGAAACAGGCAACGCTTTCTGAGAAAGACATGGTTGTCTGTAAAGTCTCTCTTCCCTCTTAGCCCCATTAGAACCTTTCTTTCGTGTCAAACGCACAGACATAGTTCTGTTCTCCATAGGAAAGGACTTCCTTAAAATGATCTAAGCACTGTTAGACCAAAACGGGACGTTGCTTCACACTCGACGAGCTGTCTTGCGAAGATAAGCACTTTCTTGCACAAGTGCTTATTTAGCTTCTTGCTAGAACCGCACGTCTCCCTCAATGCAACCCACGAAGCTTTATGAGAAAGACACACTTTACTTTTCCGTGTCCTACCCTAGTCTTATGTGGAAAACGCACATACCCCATTTCTCTCGAAAGAGGGTCGCTTTCTTTAAACCATTCAAAGCACTGTTAGACGGAAAGGGAGTTCTCCTATGCACCCTTAAACCTGGAATTTGAATGAAATGAGAAGCACATTTATTGATCACTAAGGAGAAGCACTTCCTTCGATGTGTTCAAAAGCATTGCTGGAAGTGGAGCGGTGTGTTCCCCTCAGCTCTCTTGTTGTACTTTGAAAGGTAAGCCCATTCTTTTGGAAGTGATTGTATTTCGATTCGTAAAAGACTTGTGAGATTCCCTCCAAGATTTCTGAGAAAGACACGGGTTACTCTTCCGTTTTCGAGTCACAGTTAACAACACTCCATAGGCTTACCTGAAAAACGCATATGCGTTGCTCGCTAAAGAAGAGCACTTTCTCGAAAGCGTTCCACTGGACTCTGTATGCTGTAGTTGAAGACAAGCACATTCTCTTGAGAGTGAAATAGCTTCCTGATTGCTTTCTGAGAACCATGCAGGTTACGTGAAAGTGTCTCTCCAACAGTTAACGGCTCTAAAAGTGAAAAAAAAATAGTACACACTTACTTTTCTCCAAAGAGATGCCCTCTCTTCAAAGATTTCAAAGCATTGGTAGCAGACCCAGGAGTGGTCTCCTATCCTTTGTTGGCTTTCCTTTGAACGATAACTTTGTTCGTTTGAACGTGGAACAAGCTTCTTTACAGAATTGTGTAGGTTTCCCCCGCGCCCAAGGAAACATTCTGACGACGACACGCCTGTCGTTTCTGTTTTCGGGTCCCAGCTCTGTAAGCGCACATACTTATTGCTCTCTCTGAAGAAAAGCAAAGTCTCGAAACTACCGAAAGCACCATAGGAATTGAAAAAGAGCGAGCGTCCCTCACACTCCACTTGAAGGGAAAGCACATTCTGTCCAATGTCGGTTGGCCTTCCCAAAACAGATTTCTGAGAACAACACATGTTACTCTAGAGTTGTCGTTTCCCTCTTAACCCTGTTTTCTAAGCTTTCCTGCAGAAATGCAAATGCGTTTCTTTTGCCAGCAGAGCCCTTCCTCTAAACAGTGTAAAAGACTTGTGAGATTCCCTCCAAGATTTCTGAGAAAGACACGGGTTACTCTTCAGTTTTCGAGTCACAGTTAACAACACTCCATAGGCTTACCTGAAAAACGCATATGCGTTGCTCGCTAAAGAAGAGCACTTTCTCGAAAGCGTTCCGCTCGACTCTGTATGCTGTAGTTGAAGACAAGCACATTCTCTTGAGAGTGAAATAGCTTCCTGTTTGCTTTCTGACAACCATGCAGGTTACGTGAAAGTGTCTCTCCAACTGTTAATGGCTCTAAAAGTGAAAAAAAATAGTACGCACTTACTTTTCTCCAAAGAGATGCCCTCTCTTCAAAGATTTCAAAGCATTGGTAGCAGACCAAGGAGCGGTCTCCTATCCTTTGTTGCCTTTCCTTTGAACGATAACTTTGTTCGTTTGAACGTGGAACGAGCTTCTTTACAGAATTGTGTAGGTTTCCCCTGCCCCCAAGGAAACATTCTGACGACGACACACGTGTCGTTTCTGTTTTCGGGTCCCAGCTCTGTAAGCGCACATACTTATTGCTCTCTCTGAAGAAAAGCAAAGTCTCGAAACTACCCAAAGCACCATAGGAATTGAAAAAGAGCGAGCGTCCCACACACTCCACTTGAAGGGAATGCACATTCTGTCGAATGTCGGTTGGCCTTCCCAAAACAGATTTCTGAGAATGACACACGTTACTCTAGAGTTGTCGCTTCCCTCTTACCCCTGTTTTCTAAGCTTTCCTGCAGAAATGCAAATGCGTTTCTTTAGCCAGCAGAGCCCTTCCTCTAAACAGTGGGAAGCCTTGGTAGGCGTGAAAGGAGGGTTCCCATATACTGGAAACATTGAAAGATAAGCCCAATCTCTTGAAAGTGGTTTCTCGCCTAAGTTTCCTTCAAAGAAACAGGCAACGCTTTCTGAGAAAGTCATGGTTGTCTGTAAAGTCTCTCTTCCCTCTTAGCCCCATTAGAACCTTTCTTTCGTGTCAAACGCACAGACATAGTTCTGTTCTCCATAGGAAAGGACTTCCTTAAAATGATCTAAGCACTGTTAGACCAAAACGGGACGTTGCTTCACACTCGACGAGCTGTCTTGTGAAGATAAGCACTTTCTTGCACAAGTGCTTATTTAGCTTCTTGCTAGAACCGCACGTCTCCCTCAATGCAACCCACGAAGCTTTATGAGAAAGACACACTTTACTTTTCCGTGTCCTACCCTAGTCTTATGTGGAAAACGCACATACCCCATTTCTCTCCAAAGAGGGTCGCTTTCTTTAAACCATTCAAAGCACTGTTAGATGTAAAGGGAGTTCTCTTATGCACCCTTAAAGCTGGAATTTGAATGAAATGAGAAGCACATTTATTGATCACTAAGGAGAAGCACTTCCTTCGATGTGTTCAAAAGCATTGCTGGAAGTGGAGCGGTGTGTTCCCCTCAGCTCTCTTGTTGTACTTTGAAAGGTAAGCCAATTCTTTTGGAAGTGATTGTATTCCGATTCGTAAAAGACTTGTGAGATTCCCTCCAAGATTTCTGAGAAAGACACGGGTTACTCTTCCGTTTTCGAGTCACAGTTAACAACACTCCATAGGCTTACCTGAAAAACGCATATGCGTTGCTCCCAAGATTTCTGAGAAAGACACGGGTTACTCTTCAGTTTTCGAGTCACAGTTAACAACACTCCATAGGCTTACCTGAAAAACGCATATGCGTTGCTCGCTAAAGAAGAGCACTTTCTCGAAAGCGTTCCACTGGACTCTGTATGCTGTAGTTGAAGACAAGCACATTCTCTTGAGAGTGAAATAGCTTCCTGATTGCTTTCTGAGAACCATGCAGGTTACGTGAAAGTGTCTCTCCAACAGTTAACGGCTCTAAAAGTGAAAAAAAAATAGTACACACTTACTTTTCTCCAAAGAGATGCCCTCTCTTCAAAGATTTCAAAGCATTGGTAGCAGACCCAGGAGTGGTCTCCTATCCTTTGTTGGCTTTCCTTTGAACGATAACTTTGTTCGTTTGAACGTGGAACAAGCTTCTTTACAGAATTGTGTAGGTTTCCCCCGCCCCCAAGGAAACATTCTGACGACGACACGCCTGTCGTTTCTGTTTTCGGGTCCCAGCTCTGTAAGCGCACATACTTATTGCTCTCTCTGAAGAAAAGGAAAGTCTCGAAACTACCGAAAGCACCATAGGAATTGAAAAAGAGCGAGCGTCCCTCACACTCCACTTGAAGGGAAAGCACATTCTGTCCAATGTCGGTTGGCCTTCCCAAAACAGATTTCTGAGAACAACACATGTTACTCTAGAGTTGTCGTTTCCCTCTTAACCCTGTTTTCTAAGCTTTCCTGCAGAAATGCAAATGCGTTTCTTTTGCCAGCAGAGCCCTTCCTCTAAACAGTGTAAAAGACTTGTGAGATTCCCTCCAAGATTTCTGAGAAAGACACGGGTTACTCTTCAGTTTTCGAGTCACAGTTAACAACACTCCATAGGCTTACCTGAAAAACGCATATGCGTTGCTCGCTAAAGAAGAGCACTTTCTCGAAAGCGTTCCGCTCGACTCTGTATGCTGTAGTTGAAGACAAGCACATTCTCTTGAGAGTGAAATAGCTTCCTGTTTGCTTTCTGACAACCATGCAGGTTACGTGAAAGTGTCTCTCCAACTGTTAATGGCTCTAAAAGTGAAAAAAAATAGTACGCACTTACTTTTCTCCAAAGAGATGCCCTCTCTTCAAAGATTTCAAAGCATTGGTAGCAGACCAAGGAGCGGTCTCCTATCCTTTGTTGCCTTTCCTTTGAACGATAACTTTGTTCGTTTGAACGTGGAACGAGCTTCTTTACAGAATTGTGTAGGTTTCCCCTGCCCCCAAGGAAACATTCTGACGACGACACACGTGTCGTTTCTGTTTTCGGGTCCCAGCTCTGTAAGCGCACATACTTATTGCTCTCTCTGAAGAAAAGCAAAGTCTCGAAACTACCCAAAGCACCATAGGAATTGAAAAAGAGCGAGCGTCCCACACACTCCACTTGAAGGGAATGCACATTCTGTCGAATGTCGGTTGGCCTTCCCAAAACAGATTTCTGAGAATGACACACGTTACTCTAGAGTTGTCGCTTCCCTCTTACCCCTGTTTTCTAAGCTTTCCTGCAGAAATGCAAATGCGTTTCTTTAGCCAGCAGAGCCCTTCCTCTAAACAGTGGGAAGCCTTGGTAGGCGTGAAAGGAGGGTTCCCATATACTGGAAACATTGAAAGATAAGCCCAATCTCTTGAAAGTGGTTTCTCGCCTAAGTTTCCTTCAAAGAAACAGGCAACGCTTTCTGAGAAAGTCATGGTTGTCTGTAAAGTCTCTCTTCCCTCTTAGCCCCATTAGAACCTTTCTTTCGTGTCAAACGCACAGACATAGTTCTGTTCTCCATAGGAAAGGACTTCCTTAAAATGATCTAAGCACTGTTAGACCAAAACGGGACGTTGCTTCACACTCGACGAGCTGTCTTGTGAAGATAAGCACTTTCTTGCACAAGTGCTTATTTAGCTTCTTGCTAGAACCGCACGTCTCCCTCAATGCAACCCACGAAGCTTTATGAGAAAGACACACTTTACTTTTCCGTGTCCTACCCTAGTCTTATGTGGAAAACGCACATACCCCATTTCTCTCCAAAGAGGGTCGCTTTCTTTAAACCATTCAAAGCACTGTTAGATGTAAAGGGAGTTCTCTTATGCACCCTTAAAGCTGGAATTTGAATGAAATGAGAAGCACATTTATTGATCACTAAGGAGAAGCACTTCCTTCGATGTGTTCAAAAGCATTGCTGGAAGTGGAGCGGTGTGTTCCCCTCAGCTCTCTTGTTGTACTTTGAAAGGTAAGCCAATTCTTTTGGAAGTGATTGTATTCCGATTCGTAAAAGACTTGTGAGATTCCCTCCAAGATTTCTGAGAAAGACACGGGTTACTCTTCCGTTTTCGAGTCACAGTTAACAACACTCCATAGGCTTACCTGAAAAACGCATATGCGTTGCTCCCAAGATTTCTGAGAAAGACACGGGTTACTCTTCAGTTTTCGAGTCACAGTTAACAACACTCCATAGGCTTACCTGAAAAACGCATATGCGTTGCTCGCTAAAGAAGAGCACTTTCTCGAAAGCGTTCCACTGGACTCTGTATGCTGTAGTTGAAGACAAGCACATTCTCTTGAGAGTGAAATAGCTTCCTGATTGCTTTCTGAGAACCATGCAGGTTACGTGAAAGTGTCTCTCCAACAGTTAACGGCTCTAAAAGTGAAAAAAAAATAGTACACACTTACTTTTCTCCAAAGAGATGCCCTCTCTTCAAAGATTTCAAAGCATTGGTAGCAGACCCAGGAGTGGTCTCCTATCCTTTGTTGGCTTTCCTTTGAACGATAACTTTGTTCGTTTGAACGTGGAACAAGCTTCTTTACAGAATTGTGTAGGTTTCCCCCGCCCCCAAGGAAACATTCTGACGACGACACGCCTGTCGTTTCTGTTTTCGGGTCCCAGCTCTGTAAGCGCACATACTTATTGCTCTCTCTGAAGAAAAGCAAAGTCTCGAAACTACCGAAAGCACCATAGGAATTGAAAAAGAGCGAGCGTCCCTCACACTCCACTTGAAGGGAAAGCACATTCTGTCCAATGTCGGTTGGCCTTCCCAAAACAGATTTCTGAGAACAACACATGTTACTCTAGAGTTGTCGTTTCCCTCTTAACCCTGTTTTCTAAGCTTTCCTGCAGAAATGCAAATGCGTTTCTTTTGCCAGCAGAGCCCTTCCTCTAAACAGTGTAAAAGACTTGTGAGATTCCCTCCAAGATTTCTGAGAAAGACACGGGTTACTCTTCAGTTTTCGAGTCACAGTTAACAACACTCCATAGGCTTACCTGAAAAACGCATATGCGTTGCTCGCTAAAGAAGAGCACTTTCTCGAAAGCGTTCCGCTCGACTCTGTATGCTGTAGTTGAAGACAAGCACATTCTCTTGAGAGTGAAATAGCTTCCTGTTTGCTTTCTGACAACCATGCAGGTTACGTGAAAGTGTCTCTCCAACTGTTAATGGCTCTAAAAGTGAAAAAAAATAGTACGCACTTACTTTTCTCCAAAGAGATGCCCTCTCTTCAAAGATTTCAAAGCATTGGTAGCAGACCAAGGAGCGGTCTCCTATCCTTTGTTGCCTTTCCTTTGAACGATAACTTTGTTCGTTTGAACGTGGAACGAGCTTCTTTACAGAATTGTGTAGGTTTCCCCTGCCCCCAAGGAAACATTCTGACGACGACACACGTGTCGTTTCTGTTTTCGGGTCCCAGCTCTGTAAGCGCACATACTTATTGCTCTCTCTGAAGAAAAGCAAAGTCTCGAAACTACCCAAAGCACCATAGGAATTGAAAAAGAGCGAGCGTCCCACACACTCCACTTGAAGGGAATGCACATTCTGTCGAATGTCGGTTGGCCTTCCCAAAACAGATTTCTGAGAATGACACACGTTACTCTAGAGTTGTCGCTTCCCTCTTACCCCTGTTTTCTAAGCTTTCCTGCAGAAATGCAAATGCGTTTCTTTAGCCAGCAGAGCCCTTCCTCTAAACAGTGGGAAGCCTTGGTAGGCGTGAAAGGAGGGTTCCCATATACTGGAAACATTGAAAGATAAGCCCAATCTCTTGAAAGTGGTTTCTCGCCTAAGTTTCCTTCAAAGAAACAGGCAACGCTTTCTGAGAAAGTCATGGTTGTCTGTAAAGTCTCTCTTCCCTCTTAGCCCCATTAGAACCTTTCTTTCGTGTCAAACGCACAGACATAGTTCTGTTCTCCATAGGAAAGGACTTCCTTAAAATGATCTAAGCACTGTTAGACCAAAACGGGACGTTGCTTCACACTCGACGAGCTGTCTTGTGAAGATAAGCACTTTCTTGCACAAGTGCTTATTTAGCTTCTTGCTAGAACCGCACGTCTCCCTCAATGCAACCCACGAAGCTTTATGAGAAAGACACACTTTACTTTTCCGTGTCCTACCCTAGTCTTATGTGGAAAACGCACATACCCCATTTCTCTCCAAAGAGGGTCGCTTTCTTTAAACCATTCAAAGCACTGTTAGATGTAAAGGGAGTTCTCTTATGCACCCTTAAAGCTGGAATTTGAATGAAATGAGAAGCACATTTATTGATCACTAAGGAGAAGCACTTCCTTCGATGTGTTCAAAAGCATTGCTGGAAGTGGAGCGGTGTGTTCCCCTCAGCTCTCTTGTTGTACTTTGAAAGGTAAGCCAATTCTTTTGGAAGTGATTGTATTCCGATTCGTAAAAGACTTGTGAGATTCCCTCCAAGATTTCTGAGAAAGACACGGGTTACTCTTCCGTTTTCGAGTCACAGTTAACAACACTCCATAGGCTTACCTGAAAAACGCATATGCGTTGCTCCCAAGATTTCTGAGAAAGACACGGGTTACTCTTCAGTTTTCGAGTCACAGTTAACAACACTCCATAGGCTTACCTGAAAAACGCATATGCGTTGCTCGCTAAAGAAGAGCACTTTCTCGAAAGCGTTCCACTGGACTCTGTATGCTGTAGTTGAAGACAAGCACATTCTCTTGAGAGTGAAATAGCTTCCTGATTGCTTTCTGAGAACCATGCAGGTTACGTGAAAGTGTCTCTCCAACAGTTAACGGCTCTAAAAGTGAAAAAAAAATAGTACACACTTACTTTTCTCCAAAGAGATGCCCTCTCTTCAAAGATTTCAAAGCATTGGTAGCAGACCCAGGAGTGGTCTCCTATCCTTTGTTGGCTTTCCTTTGAACGATAACTTTGTTCGTTTGAACGTGGAACGAGCTTCTTTACAGAATTGTGTAGGTTTCCCCCGCCCCCAAGGAAACATTCTGACGACGACACGCCTGTCGTTTCTGTTTTCGGGTCCCAGCTCTGTAAGCGCACATACTTATTGCTCTCTCTGAAGAAAAGCAAAGTCTCGAAACTACCCAAAGCACCATAGGAATTGAAAAAGAGTGAGCGTCCCTCACACTCCACTTGAAGGGAAAGCACATTCTGTCCAATGTCGGTTGGCCTTCCCAAAACAGATTTCTGAGAACGACACACGTTACTCTAGAGTTGTCGCTTCCCTCTTAACCCTGTTTTCTAAGCTTTCCTGCAGAAATGCAAATGCGTTTCTTTCGCCAGCAGAGCCCTTCCTCTAAACAGTGGGAAGCCTTGGTAGGTGTGAAAGGAGGGTGCCCATACACTTGAAACATTGAAAGATAAGCCCAATCTCTTGAAGGTGGTTTCTCGCCTAAGTTTCCTTCAAAGAAACAGGCAACGCTTTCTGAGAAAGACATGGTTGTCTGTAAAGTCTCTCTTCCCTCTTAACCCCATTGGAACCTTTCTTTTGTGTCAAACGCACAGACATAGTTTTGTTCTCCATAGGAAAGGACTTCCTTAAAATGATCTAAGCACTGTTAGACCAAAACGGGACGTTGCTTCACACTCGACGAGCTGTCTTGCGAAGATAAGCACTTTCTTGCACAAGTGCTTATTTAGCTTCTTGCTAGAACCGCACGTCTCCCTCAATGCAACCCACGAAGCTTTATGAGAAAGACACACTTTACTTTTCCGTGTCCTACCCTAGTCTTATGTGGAAAACGCACATACCCCATTTCTCTCGAAAGAGGGTCGCTTTCTTTAAACCATTCAAAGCACTGTTAGACGTAAAGGGAGTTCTCCTATGCACCCTTAAAGCTGGAATTTGAATGAAATGAGAAGCACATTTATTGATCACTAAGGAGAAGCACTTCCTTCGATGTGTTCAAAAGCATTGCTGGAAGTGGAGCGGTGTGTTCCCCTCAGCTCTCTTGTTGTACTTTGAAAGGTAAGCCAATTCTTTTGGAAGTGATTGTATTCCGATTCGTAAAAGACTTGTGAGATTCCCTCCAAGATTTCTGAGAAAGACACGGGTTACTCTTCCGTTTTCGAGTCACAGTTAACAACACTCCATAGGCTTACCTGAAAAACGCATATGCGTTGCTCGCTAAAGAAGAGCACTTTCTCGAAAGCGTTCCACTGGACTCTGTATGCTGTAGTTGAAGACAAGCACATTCTCTTGAGAGTGAAATAGCTTCCTGATTGCTTTCTGAGAACCATGCAGGTTACGTGAAAGTGTCTCTCCAACAGTTAACGGCTCTAAAAGTGAAAAAAAAATAGTACACACTTACTTTTCTCCAAAGAGATGCCCTCTCTTCAAAGATTTCAAAGCATTGGTAGCAGACCCAGGAGTGGTCTCCTATCCTTTGTTGGCTTTCCTTTGAACGATAACTTTGTTCGTTTGAACGTGGAACGAGCTTCTTTACAGAATTGTGTAGGTTTCCCCCGCCCCCAAGGAAACATTCTGACGACGACACGCCTGTCGTTTCTGTTTTCGGGTCCCAGCTCTGTAAGCGCACATACTTATTGCTCTCTCTGAAGAAAAGCAAAGTCTCGAAACTACCCAAAGCACCATAGGAATTGAAAAAGAGTGAGCGTCCCTCACACTCCACTTGAAGGGAAAGCACATTCTGTCCAATGTCGGTTGGCCTTCCCAAAACAGATTTCTGAGAACGACACACGTTACTCTAGAGTTGTCGCTTCCCTCTTAACCCTGTTTTCTAAGCTTTCCTGCAGAAATGCAAATGCGTTTCTTTCGCCAGCAGAGCCCTTCCTCTAAACAGTGGGAAGCCTTGGTAGGTGTGAAAGGAGGGTGCCCATACACTTGAAACATTGAAAGATAAGCCCAATCTCTTGAAGGTGGTTTCTCGCCTAAGTTTCCTTCAAAGAAACAGGCAACGCTTTCTGAGAAAGACATGGTTGTCTGTAAAGTCTCTCTTCCCTCTTAACCCCATTGGAACCTTTCTTTTGTGTCAAACGCACAGACATAGTTTTGTTCTCCATAGGAAAGGACTTCCTTAAAATGATCTAAGCACTGTTAGACCAAAACGGGACGTTGCTTCACACTCGACGAGCTGTCTTGCGAAGATAAGCACTTTCTTGCACAAGTGCTTATTTAGCTTCTTGCTAGAACCGCACGTCTCCCTCAATGCAACCCACGAAGCTTTATGAGAAAGACACACTTTACTTTTCCGTGTCCTACCCTAGTCTTATGTGGAAAACGCACATACCCCATTTCTCTCCAAAGAGGGTCGCTTTCTTTAAACCATTCAAAGCACTGTTAGACGTAAAGGGAGTTCTCCTATGCACCCTTAAAGCTGGAATTTGAATGAAATGAGAAGCACATTTATTGATCACTAAGGAGAAGCACTTCCTTCGATGTGTTCAAAAGCATTGCTGGAAGTGGAGCGGTGTGTTCCCCTCAGCTCTCTTGTTGTACTTTGAAAGGTAAGCCAATTCTTTTGGAAGTGATTGTATTCCGATTCGTAAAAGACTTGTGAGATTCCCTCCAAGATTTCTGAGAAAGACACGGGTTACTCTTCCGTTTTCGAGTCACAGTTAACAACACTCCATAGGCTTACCTGAAAAACGCATATGCGTTGCTCGCTAAAGAAGAGCACTTTCTCGAAAGCGTTCTGCTCGACTCTGCATGCTGTAGTTGAAGACAAGCACATTCTCTTGAGAGTGAAATAGCTTCCTGATTGCTTTCTGAGAACCATGCAGGTTACGTGAAAGTGTCTCTCCAACAGTTAACGGCTCTAAAAGTGAAAAAAAATAGTACGCACTTACTTTTCTCCAAAGAGATGCCCTCTCTTCAAAGATTTCAAAGCATTGGTAGCAGACCAAGGAGCGGTCTCCTATCCTTTGTTGGCTTTCCTTTGAACGATACCTTTGTTCGTTTGAACGTGGAACGAGCTTCTTTACAGAATTGTGTAGGTTTCCCCCGCCCCCAAGGAAACATTCTGACGATGACATGCGTGTAGTTTCTGTTTTCGGGTCCCAGCTCTGTAAGCGCACATAATTATTGCTCTCTCTGAAGAAAAGCAAAGTCTCGAAACTACCCAAAGCACCATAGGAATTGAAAAAGAGCGAGCGTCCCTCACACTCCACTTGAAGGGAAAGCACATTCTGTCCAATGTCGGTTGGCCTTCCCAAAACAGATTTCTGAGAACGACACACGTTACTCTAGAGTTGTCGCTTCCCTCTTAACCCTGTTTTCTAAGCTTTCCTGCAGAAATGCAAATGCGTTTCTTTCGCCAGCAGAGCCCTTCCTCTAAACAGTGGGAAGCCTTGGTAGGCAACAACGGAGGGTGCCCATACACTTGAAACATTGAAAGATAAGCCCAATCTCTTGAAGGTGGTTTCTCGCCTAAGTTTCCTTCAAAGAAACAGGCAACGCTTTCTGAGAAAGACATGGTTGTCTGTAAAGTCTCTCTTCCCTCTTAGCCCCATTAGAACCTTTCTTTCGTGTCAAACGCACAGACATAGTTCTGTTCTCCATAGGAAAGGACTTCCTTAAAATGATCTAAGCACTGTTAGACCAAAACGGGACGTTGCTTCACACTCGACGAGCTGTCTTGCGAAGATAAGCACTTTCTTGCACAAGTGCTTATTTAGCTTCTTGCTAGAACCTCACGTCTCCCTCAATGCAACCCACGAAGCTTTATGAGAAAGACACACTTTACTTTTCCGTGTCCTACCCTAGTCTTATGTGGAAAACGCACATACCCCATTTCTCTCGAAAGAGGGTCGCTTTCTTTAAACCATTCAACGCACTGTTAGACGTAAAGGGAGTTCTCCTATGCACCCTTAAAGCTGGAATTTGAATGAAATGAGAAGCACATTTATTGATCACTAAGGAGAAGCACTTCCTTCGATGTGTTCATAAGCATTGCTGGAAGTGGAGCGGTGTGTTCCCCTCAGCTCTCTTGTTGTACTTTGAAAGGTAAGCCCATTCTTTTGGAAGTGATTGTATTCCGATTCGTAAAAGACTTGTGAGATTCCTCCAAGATTTCTGAGAAAGACACAGGTTACTCTTCAGTTTTCGAGTCACAGTTAACAACACTCCATAGGCTTACCTGAAAAACGCATATGCGTTGCTCGCTAAAGAAGAGCACTTTCTCGAAAGCGTTCCGCTCGACTCTCTATGCTGTAGTTGAAGACAAGCACATTCTCTTGAGAGTGAAATAGCTTCCTGTTTGCTTTCTAAGAACCATGCAGGTTACGTGAAAGTGTCTCTCCAACAGTTAATGGCTCTAAAAGTGAAAAAAAAATAGTACGCACTTACTTTTCTCCAAAGAGATGCCCTCTCTTCAAAGATTTCAAAGCATTGGTAGCAGACCAAGGAGCGGTCTCCTATCCTTTGTTGGCTTTCCTTTGAACGATAACTTTGTTCGTTTGAACGTGGAACGAGCTTCTTTACAGAATTGTGTAGGTTTCCCCCGCCCCCAAGGAAACATTCAGACGATGACACGCGTGTCGTTTCTGTTTTCGGGTCCCAGCTCTGTAAGCTCACATACTTATTGCTCTCTCTGAAGAAAAGCAAAGTCTCGAAACTACCCAAAGCACCATAGGAATTGAAAAAGAGCGAGCGTCCCTCACACTCCACTTGAAGGGAAAGCACATTCTGTCCAATGTCGGTTGGCCTTCCCAAAACAGATTTCTGAGAACGACACACGTTACTCTAGAGTTGTCGCTTCCCTCTTAACCCTGTTTTCTAAGCTTTCCTGCAGAAATGCAAATGCGTTTCTTTCGCCAGCAGAGCCCTTCCTCTAAACAGTGGGAAGCCTTGGTAGGCAACAACGGAGGGTGCCCATACACTTGAAACATTGAAAGATAAGCCCAATCTCTTGAAGGTGGTTTCTCGCCTAAGTTTCCTTCAAAGAAACAGGCAACGCTTTCTGAGAAAGACATGGTTGTCTGTAAAGTCTCTCTTCCCTCTTAGCCCCATTAGAACCTTTCTTTCGTGTCAAACGCACAGACATAGTTCTGTTCTCCATAGGAAAGGACTTCCTTAAAATGATCTAAGCACTGTTAGACCAAAACGGGACGTTGCTTCACACTCGACGAGCTGTCTTGCGAAGATAAGCACTTTCTTGCACAAGTGCTTATTTAGCTTCTTGCTAGAACCGCACGTCTCCCTCAATGCAACCCACGAAGCTTTATGAGAAAGACACACTTTACTTTTCCGTGTCCTACCCTAGTCTTATGTGGAAAACGCACATACCCCATTTCTCTCGAAAGAGGGTCGCTTTCTTTAAACCATTCAAAGCACTGTTAGACGGAAAGGGAGTTCTCCTATGCACCCTTAAACCTGGAATTTGAATGAAATGAGAAGCACATTTATTGATCACTAAGGAGAAGCACTTCCTTCGATGTGTTCAAAAGCATTGCTGGAAGTGGAGCGGTGTGTTCCCCTCAGCTCTCTTGTTGTACTTTGAAAGGTAAGCCCATTCTTTTGGAAGTGATTGTATTTCGATTCGTAAAAGACTTGTGAGATTCCCTCCAAGATTTCTGAGAAAGACACGGGTTACTCTTCAGTTTTCGAGTCACAGTTAACAACACTCCATAGGCTTACCTGAAAAACGCATATGCGTTGCTCGCTAAAGAAGAGCACTTTCTCGAAAGCATTCCGCTCGACTCTCTATGCTGTAGTTGAAGACAAGCACATTCTCTTGAGAGTGAAATAGCTTCCTGTTTGCTTTCTGAGAACCATGCAGGTTACGTGAAAGTGTCTCTCCAACAGTTAATGGCTCTAAAAGTGAAAAAAAAAATAGTACGCACTTACTTTTCTCCAAAGAGATGCCCTCTCTTCAAAGATTTCAAAGCATTGGTAGCAGACCAAGGAGCAGTCTCCTATCCTTTGTTGGCTTTCCTTTGAACGATAACTTTGTTCGTTTGAACGTGGAACGAGCTTCTTTACAGAATTGTGTAGGTTTCCCCCGCCCCCAAGGAAACATTCAGACGATGACACGCGTGTCGTTTCTGTTTTCGGGTCCCAGCTCTGTAAGCGCACATACTTATTGCTCTCTCTGACGAAAAGCAAAGTCTCGAAACTACCCAAAGCACCATAGGAATTGAAAAAGAGCGAGCGTCCCTCACACTCCACTTGAAGGGAAAGCACATTCTGTCCAATGTCGGTTGGCCTTCCCAAAACAGATTTCTGAGAACGACACACGTTACTCTAGAGTTGTCGCTTCCCTCTTAACCCTGTTTTCTAAGCTTTCCTGCAGAAATGCAAATGCGTTTCTTTCGCCAGCAGAGCCCTTCCTCTAAACAGTGGGAAGCCTTGGTAGGCTTGAAAGGATGGTGCCCATACACTTGAAACATTGAAAGATAAGCCCAATCTCTTGAAGGTGGTTTCTCGCCTAAGTTTCCTTCAAAGAAACAGGCAACGCTTTCTGAGAAAGACATGGTTGTCTGTAAAGTCTCTCTTCCCTCTTAGCCCCATTAGAACCTTTCTTTCGTGTCAAACGCACAGACATAGTTCTGTTCTCCATAGGAAAGGACTTCCTTAAAATGATCTAAGCACTGTTAGACCAAAACGGGACGTTGCTTCACACTCGACGAGCTGTCTTGCGAAGATAAGCACTTTCTTGCACAAGTGCCTATTTAGCTTCTTGCTAGAACCGCACGTCTCCCTCAATGCAACCCACGAAGCTTTATGAGAAAGACACACTTTACTTTTCCGTGTCCTACCCTAGTCTTATGTGGAAAACGCACATACCCCATTTCTCTCGAAAGAGGGTCGCTTTCTTTAAACCACTGAAAGCACTGTTAGACGTAAAGGGAGTTCTCCTATGCACCCTTAAACCTGGAATTTGAATGAAATGAGAAGCACATTTATTGATCACTAAGGAGAAGCACTTCCTTCGATGTGTTCAAAAGCATTGCTGGAAGTGGAGCGGTGTGTTCCCCTCAGCTCTCTTGTTGTACTTTGAAAGGTAAGCCAATTCTTTTGGAAGTGATTGTATTCCGATTCGTAAAAGACTTGTGAGATTCCCTCCAAGATTTCTGAGAAAGACACGGGTTACTCTTCCGTTTTCGAGTCACAGTTAACAACACTCCATAGGCTTACCTGAAAAACGCATATGCGTTGCTCGCTAAAGAAGAGCACTTTCTCGAAAGCGTTCTGCTCGACTCTGCATGCTGTAGTTGAAGACAAGCACATTCTCTTGAGAGTGAAATAGCTTCCTGATTGCTTTCTGAGAACCATGCAGGTTACGTGAAAGTGTCTCTCCAACAGTTAACGGCTCTAAAAGTGAAAAAAAATAGTACGCACTTACTTTTCTCCAAAGAGATGCCCTCTCTTCAAAGATTTCAAAGCATTGGTAGCAGACCAAGGAGCCGTCTCCTATCCTTTGTTGGCTTTCCTTTGAACGATACCTTTGTTCGTTTGAACGTGGAACGAGCTTCTTTACAGAATTGTGTAGGTTTCCCCCGCCCCCAAGGAAACATTCTGACGATGACACGCGTGTAGTTTCTGTTTTCGGGTCCCAGCTCTGTAAGCGCACATAATTATTGCTCTCTCTGAAGAAAAGCAAAGTCTCGAAACTACCCAAAGCACCATAGGAATTGAAAAAGAGTGAGCGTCCCTCACACTCCACTTGAAGGGAAAGCACATTCTGTCCAATGTCGGTTGGCCTTCCCAAAACAGATTTCTGAGAACGACACACGTTACTCTAGAGTTGTCGCTTCCCTCTTAACCCTGTTTTCTAAGCTTTCCTGCAGAAATGCAAATGCGTTTCTTTCGCCAGCAGAGCCCTTCCTCTAAACAGTGGGAAGCCTTGGTAGGCAACAACGGAGGGTGCCCATACACTTGAAACATTGAAAGATAAGCCCAATCTCTTGAAGGTGGTTTCTCGCCTAAGTTTCCTTCAAAGAAACAGGCAACGCTTTCTGAGAAAGACATGGTTGTCTGTAAAGTCTCTCTTCCCTCTTAGCCCCATTAGAACCTTTCTTTCGTGTCAAACGCACAGACATAGTTCTGTTCTCCATAGGAAAGGACTTCCTTAAAATGATCTAAGCACTGTTAGACCAAAACGGGATGTTGCTTCACACTCGACGAGCTGTCTTGCGAAGATAAGCACTTTCTTGCAAAAGTGCTTATTTAGCTTCTTGCTAGAACCTCACGTCTCCCTCAATGCAACCCACGAAGCTTTATGAGAAAGACACACTTTACTTTTCCGTGTCCTACCCTAGTCTTATGTGGAAAACGCACATACCCCATTTCTCTCGAAAGAGGGTCGCTTTCTTTAAACCATTCAACGCACTGTTAGACGTAAAGGGAGTTCTCCTATGCACCCTTAAAGCTGGAATTTGAATGAAATGAGAAGCACATTTATTGATCACTAAGGAGAAGCACTTCCTTCGATGTGTTCATAAGCATTGCTGGAAGTGGAGCGGTGTGTTCCCCTCAGCTCTGTTGTTGTACTTTGAAAGGTAAGCCCATTCTTTTGGAAGTGATTGTATTCCGATTCGTAAAAGACTTGTGAGATTCCTCCAAGATTTCTGAGAAAGACACAGGTTACTCTTCAGTTTTCGAGTCACAGTTAACAACACTCCATAGGCTTACCTGAAAAACGCATATGCGTTGCTCGCTAAAGAAGAGCACTTTCTCGAAAGCGTTCCGCTCGACTCTGTATGCTGTAGTTGAAGACAAGCACATTCTCTTGAGAGTGAAATAGCTTCCTGTTTGCTTTCTGAGAACCATGCAGGTTACGTGAAAGTGTCTCTCCAACAGTTAATGGCTCTAAAAGTGAAAAAAAAATAGTACGCACTTACTTTTCTCCAAAGAGATGCCCTCTCTTCAAAGATTTCAAAGCATTGGTAGCAGACCAAGGAGCGGTCTCCTATCCTTTGTTGGCTTTCCTTTGAACGATAACTTTGTTCGTTTGAACGTGGAACGAGCTTCTTTACAGAATTGTGTAGGTTTCCCCCGCCCCCAAGGAAACATTCAGACGATGACACGCGTGTCGTTTCTGTTTTCCGGTCCCAGCTCTGTAAGCGCACATACTTATTGCTCTCTCTGAAGAAAAGCAAAGTCTCGAAACTACCCAAAGCACCATAGGAATTATGTTGTCTTATTGCTATTGCTAGAACTTCAAGCACTATATTGAAGAGGTATGGAGAGAGTGGACAGCCTTGTCGTGTTCCTGAGTTAAGCGGGATGGCTTTGAGTTTCTCTCCATTTAATTTGATGTTAGCTGTCATTTTGCTGTATATAGCTTTTATTTTATTTATGTTTGAACCATGTATCCCTAATCTCTCCAATACTTTTAACATAAATGGATGTTGAATTTTGTCGAATGCTTTTTCAGCATCTAATAAAATGATCATATGGTTTTTTCTTTCAGTTTATTTATATGCTGGATTACATTGATAGATTTTCATATGTTGAACCAGCCCTGCCTCTCAGGAATGAAGCCTACTTGATCATAATGGATAAGTTTTCGGATGTGTTCTTGGATTCGGTTTGCCAGTATTTTGTTGAGGATTTTGCGTCGATATTCATGAGTGAGATTGGCCTGTAATTCTCTTTCCTGGTTGAGTCTTTGTGTGGTTTTGGTATCAGAGTAACTGTAGCTTCATTAAAGGAATTAGGTAATGACCCTTCTGTTTCTATATTGTGGAATACATTAAGGAGTATAGGTATTAGCTCTTCTTGGAAGTTCTGGTAGAATTCCGCATTGAAACCATCTGGTCCTGGGCTTTTTTTGGTAGGGAGGTTTTTGATAATAGCTTCTAATTCCTCGCGACTAACAGGTCTGTTTAGATTGTTCACCTGGTCCTGGTGTAACTTTGGTATATGGTATTTATCTAAAAACGTGTCCATTTCTTTTACATTTTTCAGTTCTGTGGCATACAGTCTTTTGTAGTAAGATCTATTGATTCTCTGAATTTCCTCTGTGTCTGTGGTTATGTCCCCCTTTTCATTTCTGATCTTATTAATTTGCGTATTCTCTCTCTGCCGTTTGATTAGTTTGGATAGGGGTTTATCAATCTTGTTGATTTTCTCCAGGAATCAGCTTTTTGTTTCATTGATTCTTTGGATTGCTTTCTGTGTTTCTATTTTGTTGATTTCAGCCCTGAGTTGATTATTTCCAGTCTTCTACTCCTCCTAGGTGAGTCTGCTTCTTTTTTTCTAGCGCTTTCAGGTGGGCTGTTATGTCTCCAATATGTGCTTTCTCTGTTTTCTTTAAGTGGGCACTTAGTGCGATGAACTTTCCTCTTAGCACTGCTTTCATAGTGTCCCATAAGTTCGAGTATGTTGTTTCTTTATTTTCATTGAATTCAAGGAAGACTTTAATTTCTTTCCTTTTTTCTTTCTTAATCCAGGTATGGTTCAGTAGCTGACTGTTCAGTTTCCATGAGTTTGTAGGCTTTCTGGGGGTAGCATTGTTGTTGAATTCTAACTTTAATCCATGGTGATCTGATAAGACACAAGTGGTTACTAATATTTTTTTGTAACTGTGTAAGTTAGCTTTGTTACCAAGTATGTGGTCAATTTTCGAGAAGGTTCCATGAGCTGCAGAGAAGAAGGTATATTCTTTCCTCTTTGGGTGGAATAATCTATAGATGTCTGTTAAGTCCATTTGCTTCATTACCTCCATTAATTCTCTAATTTCTCTGTTAGGTTTCTGTCTGATTGACCTGTCCATTGGTGAGAGAGGAGTGTTGAAGTCTCCTACTATTAGTGTGTGCGGTTTGATGTCTGCGTTGAGTTTTAGTAATGTTTCTTTTACGTACGTGGGTGCTTTTATATTAGGGGCGTAGATATTCAGGATTGAGATTTCTTCCTGATGAATTGTTCCTGTTATGAGTATAAAATGTCCCTCTCCATCTCTTCTGATTGATTTAAGTTTGAAGTCAACTTTGTTAGAAATTAGTATGGCCACACCTGCTTGTTTCTTAGGTCCATTTGCTTGATAAGCCTTTTCCCAGCCCTTTACTCTGAGTAGGTGCCTGTCTTTGTGGTTGAGGTGTGTTTCTTGTAAACAGCAGAATGTTGGATCCTGTTTTCGTATCCAATCTCTTAGCCTGTGCCTTTTTATAGGTGAGTTGATCCCATTAACATTAAGTTATATTAAAGTCCAGTGGTTGTTAACTCCGGTCACTTTTTTAGTAGTAGGGTTTGTGTGTTTCCCTTCTTTGAGTTGCTCTGTTGAAGGGTCTCTAGATGACTGAGTTATTGTGGGCATTGTTGGACTCCTCGGTTAGTGATTTTCCTTCTATTATTTTCTGTAAGGCTGGATTTGTGGCTACGTATTGTTTAAATTTGTTTTTATCCTGGAAAATTTTGTTTTCTCCATTTATAGTGAACGAAAGCTTGGCTGGATATAGTAGTCTGGGCTTGCATCCATGACCTCTTAGTTTTTGCAGTACATCTATCCAGGACCTTTTGGCTTTCATGGTTTCCATAGAGAAGTCAGGTGTAAGTCTGATAGGTTTACCTTTATAAGTAACTTGGCCTTTTTCCTTTGTGGCTCTTAATATTCTTACTTTATTCTGTATATTTTGTGTTTTGATCATTATATGGCGAGGGGATGTTTTTTTTTTTTTGATCCAGCCTATTTGGTGTTCTGTATGCTCCTTGAACCTTCATTGGTGTATCTTTCTTCTGGATGGGAAAGTTTTCTTCTATAATTTTATTAAGTATATTTTCTGGACCGTTGAGCTGCCCTTCTTCTCCTTCTTCTACTCCAATTATTCTTAGGTTTGGTCTTTTTATTGTGTCCCATATTTCCTGAATGTTTCGTGATGAGAGTTTGTTGGACTTGCGGTTTTCTTTGATCAGTGTGTTTATTTTCTCTATGGTATCTTCAGTGTCTGGCATTCTTTCTTCTATCTCTTGTAATCTGTTGGTAGTACTTGTCTCTGTAGTTCCTGTTCGTTTACCTCGATTTTCCATCTCCATTTTTCCCTTGGTTTGTGCTTTCTTCATTGCTTCCATTTCATTCTTCAAGTCTTGAACCACTTCCCTAACCTGTTTGATTGCTTTTTCTTGTTTCTCTTGGTTTTCTTGCGTGTCCTTGAGCGATTTATTCATTTCCTCTACCTTTTTGTTTGTAATCTCTATTTGTTTATGGCAGTTTTTCACCTCCTGTTTAAGGTCCTCTATTATTTTCATATAGTCCACTTTTGAGTCGATTTCTTCTATTTCTTCTGGAGTAGGGTGTACAATTCTTCTTATTTCGGGATCCCTGGATTCTGGTGGTGTCATGTTGCCTTTCAGGGTGTTGGAGGAATTCTTGCATTGGCGCCTTCCCATCTCTTCCTTCAAATGGAGCCAGGAGAGGCCTGGTGTCTTGGTCCAATCTTTGCTGTGATTGACTCTCTGGGTATATTTCTTCAGTGTAGAAGCAGGAACCGTTCCCGTCCAGATGGGATTCCTCAGCAACTAAACAGGGCCGCAGGTAGCCCAATGATCCAGGGCCAACAGGATGAATGGAGCAAGGGGGGGCATTATCCAGAAGCACACATGAAGCCTGGCGCAGGAGCTGAAGGTGCCCAGGCTCCCTAACAGGGGAACCTGAGGCCTGCCCAGTTGGCAGGCACTCACTACTCTGGGTGGGTAGCCTTAGTGTAGGAGCTTAAAACTGTTCTTGAGCACTGGTCCTAGCATACAGGAGGGCAGGGTTGTTTAGGGGTCCTGGGGGGCTGGGTCGTGCGAGAGAAAGACAGCCCTGCAGAAGGAGCTGGGGGAGGAGGGTTTGTGCCAGATGGGATTCCTCAGCAACTAAACAGGGCCGCCGGTAGCCCAGTGATCCAGGGCCAAATGCTTTTTTTTTTTTTTTTTTTTTTTGGTTTTTCGAGACAGAGTTTTTCTGTGGTTTGGAGCCTGTAGACCATTCTGGTGTCAAACTCACAAAAATCTGCCTGCCTCTGCCTCCCAAGTGCTGGGATTAAAGGCGTGCGCCACCACCGCCCAGCTTTCTGTTTTGTTTTTAAATGATCTATTAACTTTGATGTTCTGGAAATTTGTGTGGGGAGCTGCCTGGTGTGAAATGTGCTTGGCTTATTGTATTTCGGGGAGTCAGAAGGAAATAGCAGGCACCATAATAGCCCTTCACAGAGCCGACGAGAATGTGTTCAACACACTATTATCTCTTTTTCGACACAAAAGTATGTGTGCAAATATGTCCATTTATATGTTCTTCTTCTGGGGGTCTACAATTCTTCCAAGTCATTATTCATATTAAGTAATGTGCGTTTGGCTTCTAAAGTGCTGGACTTAAGAACTCAAGTTGAGATGTGAGAAGAAATCAGTAACCCAGCCCTGCCTGTGACTGAGATGGGGTTAGGGAGTAAGGACAAGATGGAGCTAATGTGCTAGATCTGCCCTACAGACATCTTTGATAAGGCACCAGGCCCCATGACCAGACTTAATATTGCTGTTTGGGAACTGGGATATAGTCTTACATCCTCCTTGATTCTCAAAGAAGTTTTCGGGACAAATATGGTCATATTTCATAAATCCTTAGTAGCCAAAAAAGACAAAAAAGGAGATAGTATTTCTGAAACCCAGTCCACACAATTCTATCATCTGGAAAGACACAGCCTGGATTTAGGGGGGGGAGGGCTTTATAGATAATACCATTCAAAATTTCCACTTCCTCCCCTCCTCCCATTTCCCTCCCACTCCCCCACTCACCTTCCTCCCACCCCCTCCAGTCCTAAGAGAGGACAGGGTATCCTGCCCTGTGGAAAGTCCAAGGCCCTCCCCCTTAAATCCAGGCCTAGGAAGGTATGTATCCAAACAGACTAGGATCCCAAAAAACCAGTACACACAGTAGAAACAAATCCCAGTGCCATTATCATTGGCTTCTCAGTCAGCCCCCATTGTCAGCCACATTCAGAGAGTTTGGTTTGATCACATGCTCATTCAGTCCCAGTCCAACTGGATTTTGGTGAGCTCCCATTAGATCAGGCACACTGTCTCAGGGCGTGGACCAACCCATCATGTTCCTGACCTCCTTGCTCATCTCTCTCTTTCTGCTCTTCAGCTGGCCATTGGGAGCTAAGTCCAGTGCTCTGATGTGGGTCTCTGTCTGTATCTCCATCCATCACCAGACAAAGTTTTGTGGTGACATTCAAGATATTCATCAGTATGTCTTTATCTTCTACAGCTTAAGGACCTAGCTGGGGACATCCTCATGGATACCTGGGATCCCCACTAAAGCCAAGAGTCTTGCAAACCCCAAAATGGCCCCCTTAATTAAGATATCTTCTTTCCTTCTTCCATATCTGCCCTTCTTCCATCTCAATCATCCCATTCCCCCAAGCTCTCCCCAATACTTCCCTTCCCCCTCTCTCTCCCTCTCCCCTTCTCCCTACGTGATGACCCCCACCCCACCAACATGCTCCCAACTTTTTCCCTGCGGTCTTGTCTGCTTCCAATTTCCAGGAGGATCTATATATGTTTTTCTTAGGGCTCACCTTATTACTTTGCTTCTCTAGGATAGCAAACTATAGGCTCAATGACTTTTGTTTATGGCTAGAGTCCACTAATGAGTGAGTACATACCATATTCATCTTTTGGGGTCTGGGTTATCTCACTCAAGATATTGATTACTGTTTCCATCCATTTGCATGCAAAATTCAAGATGCCATTGTTTTTTACTGCTGAGTAGTAGTTTAATGAGTATATAGTCCACACTTTCTTTATCCATTCTTCCATTGAAGGGCATCTAGGTTGGTTCTAGGCTCTGGTTATTACAAACAATGCTGCTATGAACATAGTTGAACAAATGCATTTGTTATATGAATGGGCATCTCTTGGGTATGTTCCCAAGAGTGGTATTGCTGGATCTTGAGGTAGGTTGAGCTCCAATATCCAGAGGAACCACCACACTGAATTCCAAAGTGCTTGCACAAGTTTGCATTCCCACCAGCAATGGATGAGTGTTTCCTTTCTCCACATCCTCTCCAGCATAGGTTATCATTAATATTTTTGATTTTAACCATTCTAACAGGTGTAAGATGGTATCTCAAAGTTGTTTTTATTAGCATTTCCCTGATTGCTAAGGAAGTTGAGCATGACATTAAGTGTCTTTTGGCCATTTGAACTTCTGTTGAGAATTCTCTGTTCAGTTTAGTGCCCCATTTTTTAATTGGGTTAATTAGCATTTTAATGTCTATTTTCTTGAGTTCTTTATATATTTTGGAGATCAGGCCTTTGCCTGTTGTGGGGTTGGTGAAGATCTTCTCCCATTCAGTAGGTTGCCTTTTTGACTTAATGACAGTTTACTTTCCTTTACAGAAGATTTTCAGTTTTAGGAGGTCCCATTTATTCATTATTGCTTTTATTGTCTGTGCTACTGGGGTTATAAGTAGGAAGTGGTCTCCTCTGTCCATATGTTTCATTATACTTCCTACTTGTCTTCTATCAGGTTCAGTGTGGTCAGATTTATATTGAGGTCTTTAATCCATTTGGACCTGAAATTTATGCATGGTGATAGATATGGATCTATTTTCATTCTTCTACAGGTTGACATCCAGTTGTGCCAGCACCATTTGTTAAAGATACTTTTTTTCTTTCATTGTATAATTTAGCTCCTTTGTTGAAAATAAGGTGTTCACAGGTTTGTGGATTAATATCTAAGTCTTCCATTCGATTCCATTGGTCAACATCTCTGTTTTTATGCCAATACCAAGATGTTTTCATTACTGTAGCTCTGTAATAGAGTTTAAAGTCAGGGATGGTAATACCTCCAGAAGTACCTTTATTGTATATGATTGTTTTTGGCTATCCTGGGGTTTTGTTTTTCTATATAAAGTTGATTATTGTTCTCTCAAGGTCTGTGAAAAATTTTGATGAGATTCTGATGGGGATTGCATTGAATCTATAGATTGCCTTTGGTAGAATTTCTATTTTTACTATGCTGATCCTACCAATTCAAGAGCATGGAAGATCCTTCCATTTTCTGGTGTCCTCTTTAATTTTTTTCTTCAAACCCTTAAAGGTCTTGTCAAATAGATCTTTCACTTTCTGGTTAGTGTTACCCAAAGATACTTTATGCTATTTGTAGCTATCGTGAAAGGTGATGTTTCTCCAATTTCCCTCTCTGCTTCTTTATCCTTAGTGTAAAGAAGGGCTACTAATTTTTTTGAGTATATCTTGTTCCTGCCACTTCACTGAAGGTATTTGTCAGCTGTAGGAGTTCTTTGGTGAGGTTTTGGGGTCGCTTATGTACACATATCATATGCAAATAACGAAAGTTTGACTTCTTCCTTCGCAATTTGAATCCCCTTGATCTCCTTATGTTGTCTTATTGCTATTGCTATTCAAGTACTATGTTGAAGAGCTATGGAGAGAGTGGACAGCCTTGTCTTGTTCCTGAATTTAGTGGAATGGATTTTAGTGTCTCTCAATTTAAATTGATGTTAGCAGTCGGCTTGCTGTATATTGCTTTTATTATATTTAGGTGTGATTCCTTGAATCCCTAATACTCCAAGACCTTTATCATAATAAGACAAACATCTCAAAACCCTCCACCAGCACAACTCAAAGAAGGGAAACACACAATCACTACCACCAAAAAAAAATAACTGGAGTCAACAACCACTGGTCATTAATATCACTTAATATCAATGGACTCAGTTCACCAACTAAAAGGCACAGGTTAAGAGAATGGATACAAAAATAGGTTCCAACATTCTTCTGTTTATAAGAAACACACCTCAACCTCAAATACAGACATTACCTCAGAGTAAATTATTGGGAAAAGGTTTTTCAATCAAATAAATTTAAGAAACAAGTGAGTGTGGCAATACTAATATCTAACAAAATTGTTTTCAAACTAAAATCATTCAGAAGAATGGAGAAGACACTTTATACTCATAACAGGAACAATTCATCAGGATGAAGTCTCAATCCTAAACATCTATGCCCCTATTATAAAAGCACCCACTTTTGTAAAAGAAACATTAATATAACTCAAAGCATACATCAAACCCCACACTCTAATAGTAGGAGGTTTCAACACTCTGCTCTCACCAATGAACAGGTCAACCAGACAGAAACTTAACAGAGAAATAAGAGAACTAACAGATGTAATGAACCAAATGGACTTAACAGACATCTATAGAACATTCCACCCAAATAGGAAAGAATATACCTTCTTCTCAGCACCTCATGGGACCTTCTCAAAAATTGATCCCATACATAGTAACAAAGCAAACATTTACAAATACAAAACAAATGGAGTACCAACTGTGTCTTATTGGATCACCATGGAGTAAAGTTAATTAACAACAATTCTACCCTCTGAAAGCTTACAAATTCATGGAAGCTGAACAGTCAACTAATGAACCACCCCTGGGTCAGGGAAGAAATAAGAAAGAAATTTTAGTCTTTCTTGAATTCAACAAAAATAAAGATAGAACATACCCAAACCTATGGGACCCTATAAAAGCAGTGCTAAGAGGGAAGTTCATAGCACTAAGTGCCCACATAAAGAAAACAGAGAAAGCACACATTAGAGACTTAATAGTACACCTGAAAGTTCTGGAAAAAAGAAGCAGACTCACCCAGGAGAAGTACAAGACTTGAAAAAAACTGAGCACTGAAATTAACAAATAGAAACACATAACAATCCAAAGAATCAATGAAACAAAGAGCTGTTTTTTTTTTTGAGAAAATCAACAAGATTGACAAACGCTTATCCAAATTAATCAAAAGGCAGAGAGAGAACACGCAAATTAAAAAGATCAGAAATGAAAATGGGGACATAATAACAGACATTGAGGAAATTCAGAGAATCATTAGGTCTTACTACAAAAACCTAGTGTTTTATGGCCTAAGGGAAGGGAGCCGTCTTCTTAGAAATCCTAACAACTTCTCACCTACTGTAGTTAATGCACACCTCTTGAGCACGTAGAAGACTTTGTGACTGTCCTTGAATTTGAGAAGGTGGGAACAGAAGGGGTTGTTGTGGAGTGTGAGTGTAAATCATGCAAAACAGTTCCACATATGAAATTCTTAAGGCAAGAGGGGCAGTGAATCAGCCCATCACTTTGTGGGCTAACCTGAAAGATTTCTCTCAATGACAGAATTTCTGACCAACATAACAAAGTTCATTGATATTGATTCTCAATCTTTTAGATAGGCCTAAAGTAAATGCTGATTGTTACCCCCACAGATTAGTACATTGGTCAACTCTCAGCCCAAAAGTTTCTCTTTGCAGTAGATGGCAGTGAATAGAAAGACGAAAAGCTAGTTAAAGGCAATAAAGTGAGCAACTGCAGAGTGGTCATTGATTATGGCAGAAAAGAAGAACTGGGTGGGTAGAAAATGGGATGGATCTGAGAGAAATGGGAGTAAAATGAATGACCAAAACACATGGGACCAAATTCTCAAAGAACTAAGTAAAAATAAAAAAACTGATTTTTTTAAACTTTTTTTTAATTGAGAAAAGGAGAAAAATAAACCAAATTTCCTCCTCCTCCCAGCCTCCCATTTCCCTCCCCCTCCTCCCACCCTACTCCCCCTCCTCCCACCATTCTCCCCCTCCCCCACTACTCTCCCCCTCCCTCACCAGGCCAAAGAGCAATCAGGGTTCCCTGCCCTGTGGTAAGTCCTAGGTCCTACCCCCTCCGTCCATTTCTAGGAAGGTGAACATCCAAACTGGCTAGGCTCCCACAAAGCCAGCACATTACATAGGTTCAAAACCCCGTGCCATTGTCCTTGAGTTCTCATCAGCCCTCATTGTTCGCCATGTTCAGAGAGTCCAGTTTTTTTTTAATTTTTTTTTATTGCGAAAAGAAGAAAAAAAACCATAAACAAAAAAACAAGTTTCCACCTCCTCCCAGCCTCCCATTTCCCTTCCCCTCCTCCCACCCTTCTCCCCCTCCTCCCACCCTTCTCCCCCTCCTCCCACCCTTCTCCCCCTCCCCCCACTCCTCTCCCCCCCCTCCCTCTCCAGTCCACAGAGCAGTCCGGGTTCCCTGCCCTGTGGTAAGTCCTAGGTCCTCCCCCCTCCGTCCATATCTAGGAAGGTGAACATCCAAACTGGCTAGGCTCCCACAAAGCCAGCACATTAAGTAGGATCAAAACCCCCTGGCATTGTCCTTGGTGTCTCATCAGCCCTCATTGTTCGCCATGTTCAGAGAGTCCGGTTTTATCCCATGATTTTTCGGTCACAGTCCAGCTGGCCTTGGTGAGCTCCCCATAGATCAGCTCCACTGTCTCAGTGGGTGGATGCACGCCTCGTGGTCCCGAATTCTTGCTCATGTTCTCCCTCCTTCTGCTCCTCCTTGGGACCTTGGGAGCTCAGTCCAGTGCTCCTGTGTGGGTCTCTGTCTCTATCTCTATCCATCACCAGATGAAGATTCTATGATGATATGCAAGATATTCGTCAGTATTGCTCTAGGATAGGGTCATTTCAGTTTCCCAATCCTCAGCTGCCCAAGGAACTAACTGGGAACCTCATCTTGGGCACTAGGGAGCCCCTCTAGGGTCAAGTCTCTTGCCCACCCTAAAGTGGCTCACTTAACTAAGAATTGTGGTTCCGTGCTCCCCTATCCACCTTTCCTTTATCCCAATTCTCCTGTTTCCCAGGTCCCCCCTCCTTCCCTTCTACCTTTTCTCTCCCCATCTCCCTTTACCCCCATCCTACTCCATCCCCAAGATCCCATTTTCTCCCCGGAAATTTGGTCTACTTCCCTTAGCCAAGAGGACAACTATATGTTATCCCTTGGGTTCACCTTCTTACTTAGCTTCTTTAGGTTCACCTCTTGTAGACTCCATGGTCCTTATTTATGGCTAGAAACCAATTATGAGTGAGTACATCCTATATTCATCTTTTTGGGTCTGGGACACCTCACTCAGGATAGTGTTTTCTATTTCCATCCATTTGCATGCAAAATTCGAGAAGTCATTGTTTTTTACCGCAGCATAGTACTCTAGCGTGTATATATTCCATACTTTCTTCATCCATTCTTCCATTGAAGGGCATCTAGGTTGTTTCCAGGTTCTGGCTATTACAAATAATACTGCTATGAACATAGTTGAACAAATGCTTTTGCCATTTGATAAAGCATCTCTTGGGTATATTCCCAAGAGTGGTATTGCTGGGTCCAGGGGTAAGTTGATCCCGAATTTCCTGAGAAACCGAAACACTGACTTCCACAGTGGTTGCAGAAGCTTGCATTCCCACCAGCAGTGGATGAGGGTACCCGTTCCTCCACAGCCTCTCCAGCAAAGGTTATCCTTGGTGTTTTTGACTTTAGCCATTCTGACAGGTGTAAGATGATATCTCAAAGTTGTTTTGATTTGCATTTCCCTGATTGCTAAGGAAGTTGAACACGACCTTAAGTGTCTTTTGGCCATTTGATCTTCTTCTGTTGAGAATTCTCTGTTCAGTTCAGTGCCCCATTTTTTCATTGGGTTAATTAGCATTTTAAAGTCTAGTTTCTTGAGTTCTCTATATATTTTGGAGATCAGACCTTTGTCTGTTGTGGGGTTGGGGAAAATCTTCTCCCAGTCAGTAGGTTGCCTTTGTGTCTTAGTGACCATGTCCTTTGCTTTACAGAAGCTTCTCAGTTTAAGTAGGTCCCATTTATTCAATGTTGCCCTTAATGTCTGTGCTTCTGGGGTTATACATAGGAAGCAATCTCCTGTGCCCATCTGTTGTAGGGTATTTCCCACTTCCTCTTCTATCAGGTTCAGTGTGTTCGGGCTGATATTGAGGTCTTTAATCCATTTGGACTTGAGTTTTGTGCACGGTGATAGATATGGGTCTATTTTCATTCTTCTACAGGTTGACATCCAGTTGTGCCAGCACCATTTGTTGAAGATGCTTTCTTTCTTCCATTGTATACTTTTAGCTACTTTATCGAAAATGAGGTGTTCATAGGTATGTGGGATAAAATCCGGGTCTTCTATACGATTCCATTGGTCGACTTCTCTGTTTTTATGCCAGTACCACACTGTTTTCATTACTGTAGCTCTGTAATAGAGTTTGAAGTCAGGGATGGTAATGCCTCCAGAAGATCGTTTATTGTATAGGATTGTTTTGGCTATCCTGGGTTTTTTGTTTTTCCATATAAAGTTGATTATTGTCTTCTCCAGATCTGTGAAGAATTTTGATGGGATCTTGATAGGGATTGCATTGAATCTATAAATTGCCTTTGGTAGAATTGCCATTGTTACTATGTTGATCCTCCCAATCCAAGTGCAATAGAGGTCCATCCATTTTTTGGTATCCTCTTCAATTTCTTTCTTCAATGCCTTAAAGTTCTTGTCAAATAGATCTTTCACTTCCTTGGTTAGAGTTACCCCAAGATATTTTATGCTGTTTGTGGCTATCGTGAATGATGAAACTTCTCTGATTTCCCTCTCTGCTTCCATATGCTTTGTGAATAAGAGGGCAACTGATTTTTTGGAGTTGACCATGAATCCTGCCACATTACTAAAGGTGTTTATCAACTGTAAAAGTTCTTTGGTGGAGTTTTGGGGGTCGCTTATGTACACTATCATGTCATCTGCAAATAATGAAAGTTTCACTTCTTCCTTTCCAATTTGAATCCCCTTGATCCCCTTATGTTGTCTTTTTTTTTGCGAAAAGAAGAAAAAAAAACATAAACAAAAAACAAGTTTCCACCTCCTCCCAGCCTCCCATTTCCCTTTCCCTCCTCCAACCCTTCTCCCCCTCCTCCCACCCTTCTCCCCCTCCCCCCACTCCTCTCCCCCTCCCTCTCCAGTCCACAGAGCAATCCGGGTTCCCTGCCCTGTGTTAAGTCCTAGGTCCTCTCCGTCCATATCTAGGAAGGTGAACATCCAAACTGGCTAGGCTACAACAAAGCCAGCACATAAAGTAGGATCAAAACCCCCTGCCATTATCCTTGGTGTCTCATCAGCCCTCATTGTTCGCCGTGTTCAGAGAGTCCGGTTTTATCCCATGCTTTTTCGGTCACAGTCCAGCTGGCCTTGGTGAGCTCCCCGTAGATCAGCTCCTCTGTCTCAGTGGGTGGATGCACGTCTCGTGGTCCCGAATTCTTTGCTCATGTTCTCCCTCCTTCTGCTCCTCCTTGGGACCTTGGGAGCTCAGTCCAGTGCTCCGGTGTGGGTCACTGTCTCGATCTCTATCCATCACCAGATGAAGATTCTATGATGATATGCAAGATATTCCTCAGTATTGCTCTAGGATAGGGTCATTTCAGGTTCCCAATCCTCAGCTTCCCTAGGAACTAACTGGGAACCTCATCTTGGGCACTAGGGAGCCCCTCTAGGGTCAAGTCGCTTGCCCACCCTAAAGTGGCTCCCTTAACTAAGAATTGTGGTTCTGTGCTCCCCTATCCACCTTTCCTTTATCCCAATTCTCCCGTTTCCTAGGTCCCCCCTCCTTCCCTTCTACCTTTTCTCTCCCCATCTCCCCTTACCCCCATCCCACCCCCCCCAAGATCCCATTTTCTCCCCGGAAATTTGGTCTA
The DNA here is from genome assembly GCF_018167655.1 of Microtus oregoni. NCBI lineage: Eukaryota > Metazoa > Chordata > Mammalia > Rodentia > Cricetidae > Microtus > Microtus oregoni. The sequence goes on along the minus strand of NW_024544742.1, from coordinate 1,471,636 downwards.
CTTCCCTTAGCGAAGACGACTACTATATGTTTTTCCTTCGGTTCACCTTCTTCCTTAGCTTCTTTAGGTTCACCTCTTGTAGACTCCGTGGTCCTTATTTATGGCTAGAAACCAATTATGAGTGAGTACATCCTATATTCATCTTTTTGGGTCTGGGACACCTCACTCAGGATAGTGTTTTCTATTTCCATCCATTTGCATGCAAAATTCGAGAAGTCATTGTTTTTTACCGCAGCATAGTACACTAGCGTGTATATATTCCATACTTTCTTCATCCATTCTTCCATTGAAGGGCATCTAGGTTGTTTCCAGGTTCTGGCTATTACAAATAATACTGCTATGAACATAGTTGAACAAATGCTTTTGTCATTTGATAGAGCATCTCTTGGGTATATTCCCAAGAGTGGTATTGCTGGGTCCAGGGGTAAGTTGATCCCGAATTTCCTGAGAAACCGAAACACTGACTTCCACAGTGGTTGCACAAGATTGCCTTCCCACCAGCAATGGATGAGGGTACCCGTTCTTCCACAGCCTCTCCAGCAAAGGTTATCCTTGGTGTTTTTGGGTTTAGCCATTCTGACAGGTGTAAGATGATATCTCAAAGTTGTTTTGATTTGCATTTCCCTGATTGCTAAGGAAGTTGAGCACGACCTTAAGTGTCTTTTGGCCATTTGAACTTCTTCTGTTGAGAACTCTCTGTTCAGTTCAGTGCCCCATATTTTAATTGGGTTTATTAGCATTTTAAAGTCTAGTTACCTGAGTTCTCTATATACTTTGGAGACCAGACCTTTGTCTGTTGCAGGGTTGGTGAAGATCTTCTCCCAGTCAGTAGGTTGCCTTTGTGTCTTAGTGACAATGTCCTTTGCTTTACAGAAGCTTCTCAGTTTAAGTAGGTCCCATTTATTCAATGTTGCCCTTAATGTCTGTGCTTCTGGGGTTATACATAGGAAGCGATCTCCTGTGCCCATCTGTTGTAGGGTACTTACCACTTCCTCTTCTATCAGGTCAGTGTGTTCGGGCTGATATTGAGGTCTTTAATCCATTTGGACTTTACTTTTGTGAACGGTGATATATATGGGTCTATTTTCATTCCTCTACAGGTTGACATCCTTTTGGGCCAGCACCATTTGTTGAAGAGGCTTTCTTTCTTCCATTGTATACTTTTAGCTCCTTTATCGAAAATGAGGTGTTCATAGGTTTGTGGGATAAAATCCGTGTCTTCTATACGATTCCATTGGTCAACTTCTCTGTTTTTATGCCAGTACCACACAGTTTTTTTACTATACCTCTGTAACAGAGTTTGAAGTCAGGGATGGTAATGCCTCCAGAAGATCCTTTATTGTATAGGATTGTTTTGGCTATCCTGGGTTTTTTGTTTTCCATATAAAGTTGATTATTGTCCTCTCCAGATCTGTGAAGAATTTTGATGGGACCTTAATGGGGATTGCATTGAATCTATAAATTGCCTTTGGTAGAATTGCCATTGTTACTATGTTGATCCTCCCAATCCAAGAGCAAGGGAGGTCCATCCATTTTTTGGTATCCTCTTCAATTTCTTTCTTCAATGCCTTAAAGTTCTTGTCAAATAGATCTTTCACTTCCTTGGTTAGAGTTACCCCAAGATATTTTATGCTGTTTGTGGCTATCATGAATGATGAAACTTCTCTGATTTCCCTCTCTGCTTCCATATCGTTTGTGTATAAGAGGGTGACTGATGTTTTGGAGTTGATCTTGTATCCTGCCACATTACTAAAGGTGTTTATCAGCTGTAAAAGTTCTTTGGTGGAGTTTTGGGGGTCGCTTATGTACTCTATCATATCATCTGCAAATAACGAAAGTTTCACTTCTTCCTTTCCAATTTGAATCCCCTTGATCCCCTTATGTTGTCTTATTGCTATTGCTAGAAATTCAAGTACTATATTGAAGAGGTATGGCGAGAGTGGACAGCCTTGTCGTGTTCCTGAGCTTAGTGGGATGGCTTTAAGTTTCTCTCCATTTAATTTGATGTTTGCTGTCAGCTTGCTGTATATAGCTTTTATTATATATAGGTATTACCCTTGTATCCCTAATCTCTCCAATACTTTTATCATAAAGGGGTGTTGAATTTTGTCAAATGCTTTTTCAGCATCTAATGAAATGATCATATGGTTTTTTTCTTTCAGTTTATTTATATGATGGATTACATTTAAAGATTTTCGTATGTTGAACCAGCCCTGCATCCCTGGGATGAAGCCTAGTTGATCATAATGGATAATTTTCCTAATTTGTTCTTGGATTCGTTATGCCAGTATTTTGTTGAGGATTTTTGCATCGATGTTCATGAGTGAGATTGGTCTATAATTTTCTTTCTTGGTTGAGTCTTTGTGCGGTTTTGGTATCAGAGTAACTGTAGCTTCATAAAAGGAATTTGACAATGCCTCTTCTGTTTCTATATTGTGAAATACATTAAGGAGTATAGGAATTAGGTCTTCTTGGAAGTTCTGGTAGAATTCTGCATTGAAACCATCTGGTCCTGGGCTTTTTTTGGTAGGGAGGTTTTTGATAACCTCTTCTAATTCTTCGCGACTAACAGGTCTATTTACATTGTTCACCTGGTCCTGGTTTAACTTTGGTATATCGTATTTATCTAAAAAAGTGTCCATTTCCTTTACATTTTCCAGTTTTGTGGCATATAGGCTTTTGCAGTAAGATCTAATGATTCTCTGAATTTCCTCTGTGTCTGTGGTTATGTCCCCCTTTTCATTTCTGATCTTATTAATTTGCAAATTCTCTGTCTGCCGTTTGATTAGTTTGAATAGGGGTTTGTCAATCTTGTTTATTTTCTCCGGGAACCAGCTTTTTGTTTCATTGATTCTTTGTCTTGGTTTTTGTGTTTCTATTTTGTTGATTTCCACCATCAGTTTGATTATTTCCAGTCTTCTACTTTCTTCCATTGTATACTTTTAGCTTTTTTTTTTTTTATCAAAAATGAGGTGTTCATAGGTTTGTGGGTTAAAATCCGGGTCTTATATATGATTCCATTGGTCGACTTCTCTGTTTTTATGCCAGTACCAAACTGTTTTCATCACTGTAGCTCTGTAATAGAGTTTGAAGTCAGGGATGGTAATGCCTCCAGACAATCCTTTATTGTATAGGATTTTTTGGCTATCCTGGGCTTTTTGTTTTTCCATATAAAGTTGATTATTGTCCTCTCAAGATCTGTGAAGAATTTTGATGGGATCTTGATAGGGATTGCATTGAATCTATAAATTGCCTTTAGTCGAATTGCCATTTTTACTATGTTGATCCTCCCAATCCAAGAGCAAGGGAGGATTCTTAGGTTTGGTCTTTTTATTGTGTCCCATATTTCCTGAATGTTTCGTGATTAGAGTTTGTTGGACTTGCTGTTTTCTTTGATCAGTGTATTTATTTTCTCTATGGTATCTTCAGAATCTGAGATTCTTTCTTCTATCTCTTGTATTCTGTTGGTTATGCTTGTTTCTGTAGACTCTGTTTGTTTACTTAAATTTTCCATGTCCAGCCGGCCCTCTGTTTGTGTTTTCTTCTTTGCCTCCATTTCAATTTTGAAGTCTTGAACTGTTTCCATTATCTGTTTGATTGTTTTTCCTTGGTTTTCTAGGGTATCATTCACTGATTTATTCAATTCTTCAAACTTTCTGTTATATTTCTCATCCATTTCTATAAGGGCGTTTTTTACATGCTGTTTAAGGGCATCAATCACTTTCATGAAGTCAATCTTTTCTACTTCTTCTTGATTAAGGTGTTCATGTCCTTCCGTTGTGAGGTCGCTGGTTTCTGGTGGCTTCATGTTGCTTTTCAGCTTGTTTGGTGAATTCTTGCCTTGGCATCTACCCATCTCTTCTTCCAAATGCTCCCTTATGGATCTTCTTTTCCGGATCAGGTCTCCTTGCCTACCAAATGCTGGATCTCCCCAACGTTGTCTCTCCCCAATGCTGTGTCTCCCCAATGCTGGGTCTCCTGGCGCTGAGAGATCAGGCCTCCGTGCTGGTGGGCAGGTGGCAAACAAAGTGCCTACCCTTCTTGGTGCAGGCAGGCCAAAGAAACAAAGAAACTCCCGCCCGCTTGGGTGCCCCGAGGATTCGGACCTAGTGCCCTGACAGGTTGGGCTGGGTGATGTTATGTGCAGAAAGAGGGCGGTGGGGCCAAAGTGGGGAGGGTTCTGGATGGAAGCTGGGTGGGCTAGGAAGAAAGAGGAGGTATGCACGGAGTGGAGGCCCTGTAGAGAGCTCAAGAAGGATAGGGGGCCAAGGAACCACTGAACTCCCCTTCCCAGGCTGGCGCCACGGAGCCAGAAACTCACCCCAACGCTGGGTCTCCTGGCACCAAGAGATCAGGCCTCTGTGCTGGTGGGCAGGTCGCAAACAAAGCGCCTACCCTGCTTGGTGCAGGCAGGCCATAGAAACAAAGAGACTCCCGCCTGCTTGGGTGCCCTGAGGATTCGGACCCAGTGCCCAGAACGGCTGGGCTGGGTGATGTTATGTGCAGAAAGAGGGCAGTGGGGCCAAAGTGGGGAGGGTTCTGGTTGGAATCTGGGTGGGCTAGGAAGAAAGTGGAGGTATGCAGGGAGTGGAGGCCGTGCAGAGAGCTCAAGAAGGAAAGGGGGCCAAGGAACCTCTGAACTCCCCTTTTCAGGCTGGCGCCGTGGGGCCAGAAACTCACCTCAATGCTGGTTCTCCTGGCGCCAAGAGAGCAAAACTGATTTTTTTTTAATTCAAAAGATTTATTTAACTGAATGTATCCCCTTTGATGACAATGAAAAGGAAAACTTATATTAACAGCAAGGAAAACCTTGCTAGTAAATGAAAACTCATGGAGTTTAAAGAAATTGTTACTGAATAAGGAATAGTTAAAGAGAATAAGTGGGAAATAAAGAGCTTCATGGAATGGAATGAAAATGCAAACATAAAAGAGTAAAACTTCTTGAACATATTAAAAACTATCATATGAGAGAAATTTATAACTAAAAGTGCCTACAGTAAAATATCAACAGAGAACAAATGCATGGCTAAAAGAAATAACTCAAAAATCACAAGAAAACAACCATTTAAAGCCAATTGCAGTGGACATAGAGAAATAATAAAAATCACAGCAGATCTTGGATAGAAATGAATACACAGAACCAACTAATTCCATTGCTAGTTCTTTGAGACAGCAGGCAATATTGTAAGAGACACCTAACCAAGAGAAAGAAAGAATGGACTCAAAATGAAAACAAAATATTAGGGGCAACTACATGCAGAAAATACTTCTATTAAACTGTTGGAATATCTACAAATCACAATCCCAAAGAACTTAGACAACAATAAAGACACTAAGAGAGACATACATAGATCTAATCTACATGGGAAGTAGAAAAAGAGAAGAAGTTCTGAGAAATTTGAGAGCACGGGGACTTTGGGAGAGGTTCGAAGTGGAGGAGAGAGGCAGTGAGGGCAGCAGAGAAAAATGTAGAGCCCAATAAAAACTAAAAAAATCTACAGTCATATTTTAAAATTAATTTTAAAACAATTTTCTCTTTTCACATGCAAAATCAATTTCCCACTACTTCCTATTCTCCTGCTCCCTTCACCTTCCCCCTTCCACCCTATCCTATCCCCATCCATTCCTCTGAGAAGGTCAGGATTGCCATAGGTAGTCAACAAGTCTAAAACATTGCTCCGATGCAAGACCACTGCCCCACCCACTATATCTAGGCTGAGCAATGTATCTCTCTAGGGAAAATGGGTACTAAAAAGACAGAACAAGCAGTAGGGACAAATCCAGTGGCCCCACAGTCTGACGCAGGCATACAACTCTCACCTATATTCCTAGTTTGGTCCTATGCAGGTTTCCTCACTGTCAGGATGGAGTTGGAAGACTTCTATTAGCTCAGATAAGGTGTTACAGTGGGTGTCCCCATTATGGTCTTGACCTCATTCTTCTCTTTTCATGGTGTCTGAGATTTCATAAATGTTTTAAGAATTTGATAGATTTATCATTTTCTTTGATGTTGAATGAGAGTCAAATAATCCCAAATTAGCTCCAAATAGAGTATTCTATGAATTTTTTTATAAAAGAGAAAACTTAAGAAATAGGAAGGGAAGGTCTAAGCTCAAAGTGTGAAGTCATAAAGAAGGCAGTGAACCAGGTTGGATGGTGGCTTTTTAGGTACCAAAAGTCATGCTCCAACCTGGTCCAGCCTTTTAGAGGCCATTGGCTGAAGAAGATTTCCCATCATCTCTCCCTTTTGTCTAAATAAGAGATTTCCAATCCCAGTACATAACTATATACACTAAGAAATGATATTAAATATAAATTAGAATTACAGTCAACATAAAGAATATTAAGCAAGGAGCATATGCTAAGTGTTTTAATAATCATTCTATTCTAAGGAGTCTAAGTCTTATATTAGAAATGATTTGGTAACATCATAAGAGGATGGAAACTACAGCTATCTAATCTTCAGTCCTATTGAAGGCCTGAGAAAGTATTACTTGATTATGCAGAAAGTGTAGTCAAGCAGCTTCCAAAATGTGCATAGATGACAAAGGCTACCTGGGCAATCACCAAAAGTCTCATTTACAGTGTTGAAGCAACCAACTTTGGCTAAGACCTAGGTAACTGATTGACCATTTTCAGAGGCAGGAAAAAGTTTCAAAACTGTCTTCCCCTGTCTTGGCAAGGTTTGGCTGTCTGTTTTTATATCCTGCTTGTCTAGTCTGGACATCATACAGTTTCTTGCCCAAAGGCCAGTTGTGCCAAGAAGAAAACAAGATCCAAATGAAGTGTCTTTGGTGCTCAACATTTTTTTGGGAATAGATCAGTGCTGCCAGGACCAAGTGTACCTCACATCAACAGAGTCCTAATTTATTTAAATGTCATGCTCTACAGATCTTTGAAATGATTGATGATTATCTATCTATGCAGAATACAATCTGTGTGTATCTAAAGAACCTAGTTATTCTGACTATAATTATTATAAGCATGAATGGCTGTTGACCTATAATATTTAATACTTATATATCTTAAAGACTAAGATTTATATCAGAATATTAAATAATCTTTAAAGAACTGTACAGCAAAAGAGGACAATGACCTCGAAATATAAGCAGTGCATAAGTATCTTGATCAGAGGTAGAAATATATAATGCAACATGATAAATATATCATAAGTTTTATCAATATACAAAATGCCTTAAACTGAGGTAGACGCATGCATACATATCATCTGACAACATAACTTTGCATAGGTATACACACATTGTAAACAGAAATAGGAGCATATTCAATATAACAAATAGAATTAGAAATTGTATCAATATACAAGAATCTATACCGATATAAATTGTCTATAAATAATAGCACTATTACTATTGTTATTAGTGTGAGTAAGCTCACACTAATCTACCTATTTTTCCATTCAATTTCCACTATTTTATTTCAAGGAGATCTCTGGGCCTACATAACTTCCATCCCAAACGCTAATCTTATATGAGTTATAACAAACCCCTAAATGATGTTCCTAACCCTGAGGACAAACTTTGTTGGGAAATGGGATGCCGTCTTCTAGGATTGCTTCCAGTAGTCATGGGGAATGTTTTTCTATGGGATCCTGTAAAACTAAAATGTCACTTAAGTTCCAAGATTACTGTTTTGTATAATTGCAAAAGTTCTCTGAGTAGTCAATAGGGATTTTCTGAAGTTCTTAATTGGAGTTCTGGCCAGCATGTTGTAAGAAGGTATACCATTTCAGCTAATGAAGTTGAAAACATTTTGAGTAGTTTGTAGCAAAAACTGGTGTTATAGAAGCACTATCATCATCATGATGTTATATCAACCAGGTGGACTAATTGTTGTGGGGCCCTGTCTTCCTCCTGGAAACTTCAAAGATTACTGTAGAAAAGTCTACTGTTCATTGTGCAAAACTTAAACATTATTTATATAAACATATATTCAATGAAAAATACAATATAGGCAAAATAGGCATGGAGAAAAGTAAAATATTTCCTTAAAACATTTCTTCTGTCTCATACCAAATGACTCTTGACATGAGACAGAAACTGTAAATTTTTTAGAACAACATGCTTGTATTTAGAGAACAGAGCCATTGTCAAACTCTAAAACCAGATATGTGTGTTGCATATGTATGTTATATATATATATATATATAATTTATACATATATAAAATGTTTTTACAATTAGATAACCTGTACTAATAAATCAAATTCCTTTAGGCTTGGTGATCCTTTCTGGATAGTTATTTTTTTCCTCTTTAGGCTTCCAAATATCCAGAGACTCTTAATTTTTTGGAAGTTGTGTATATTCCTGTAGAGTCAAGAACAGAACTCTGCCCCATGCTTATGAGGTTTCCTTACCATCTGTATGGTTGTCATCTTTGTGGATGAGCTATTATTTCTATGCCTTAAAAGGTTTCTCCTTTTTAAGTTGAATCTTTATGAAGGTTGATGGTATCCATAGGTTTTCTTCTCCTGTAGAAATAAGAGCAAAATACCTTCTCTCCTGGTTTCCATTATGGGGTCAGCACATCCTTGAAATGCACCAGCTGATTTAATTCATAAGATTTTTTTTTATCATCCGATGTCTCTCAGCTGACAGTGTTCCTTTCTCATTAACTTAAAAAAATTCAAGATTAATAAGGCATTATGTAATCTATTTATTAGGGTATTTTCTATCTCTTGCTGCTTGTTTAACATGTCCTTTAGAGTTTGATTTGATCTTTCTATAACTGTCTGACCTATGAGATTTTTGGTATACCTGCTTTATATTATAATTATATTGCTTTATATTATAATAAGCAAAACAATGGTATCATTTTCTTAGACACATATGCTGGATCATTGTCTGTCTTTATTTGTGCAGGTCTACTCAGGATGGCCATAACTTCTAATAAATATATGATTACTGAATCAGCCTTCTATGAGCTCAAGGCAGTTGCCTAAGGAAACCTGAATAAGTGTCAATGGTGTGGTGTACATATTTTAATTTTCAAAATTCTGTAAAGTAGAATCGTTCATCTGCCAGACTTCATTCCTTTGAGTACTCTTTGCGTTACTTCCTGCAGGAAATGGTATTTGGTTATAAAAAGAACAAGTAGGACATCCCTTTATAATCTACTTAGCTTGTTGCCATGTATTAGGAAACTATTCTTTAAACCTTTGCTTTTGACATGATGCTTTCTATGAAATTCTGAGGCCTTCAACACATATAATTGATCAATTTCTGCAATTCCTTGTAATTGAGGACCTGGCAGACCCATATGGGGTATAATGTATGTTATATATAAAGGATGAAGCCTTTTCCTGATTTTGTCTTTTTTTAATTATTTTTATTTAATTTATTATTTATTAAAAATTTCTGCCTCCTCCCCGCCACCACCTCCCATTTGCCTCCCCATACCCCAGTCAAGTCCCCCTCCCTCATCAGCCTGAAGAGCAATCCAAGTTCCCTGCCCTGTGGGAAGTCCAAGGACCACCCACCTCCATCCAGGTCTAGTAAGGTGAGCATCCAAACAGACTAGGCTCCTCCAAAGCCAGAACATGCAGTAGGATCAAAAACCCATTGCCGCTTTTGGCCCTGGATCATTGGGCGACCGGCGGCCCTGTTTAGTTGCTGAGGAATCCCTTCAAGGGTGAGTGTGTGCTATCCAGGGGTGGACTGCCCTGGAAGAGAGCACAACCCCCCTCCCCCAGCTCCTTCTGCAGGGCTGTCTTTCTTTCACACGACCCAGCACCCCTCCCCAACCCTGCCCTGCTGTATGCAAGGGCCAGTGCTCAAGAACAGTTTTAAGCTCCTACACTAAGGCTACCCACCCAGAGTGGTGAGTGCCTGCCTACCGGGCAGGACTCAGGGTCCCCTGTTAGGGAGCCTGGGCACCTTCACCTCCTGCGCCAGGCTTCCTGTGCTCTTCTGGATACCACCCCCCTTGCAGAATTCATCCTTTTAACACTGGAGCATTGGGCTACCGGCGGCCCTGTTTAGTTGCTGAGGAATCCCATCTGGACGGGAATGGTTCATGCTTCTACACTGAAGAAATATACCCAGAGAGTCAATCACAGCAAAGACTGGACCAAGACACCAGGCCTCTCCTGGCTCCATTTGAAGGAAGAGATGGGAAGGCGCCAATGCAAGAATTCCTCCAACAACCTGAAAGGCAACATGACACCACCAGAATCCAGGGATCCCGAAATAAGAAGAATTGTACACCCTACTCCAGAAGAAATAGAAGAAATCGACTCAAAAGTGGACTATATGAAAATAATAGAGGACCTTAAACAGGAGGTGAAAAACTGCCATGAACAATTAGAGATTACAAACAAAAAGGTAGAGGAAATGAATAAATCGCTCAAAGACACGCAAGAAAACCAAGAGAAACAAGAAAAAGCAATCAAACAGGTTAGGGAAGCGGTTCAAGTCTTGAAGAATGAAATGGAAGCAATGAAGAAAGCACAAACCGAGGGAAGAATGGAGATGGAAAATCTGGGTAAACGAACAGGAACTACAGGGACAAGTACTACCAACAGATTACAAGAGATAGAAGAAAGAATGTCAGACACTGAAGATACCATAGAGAAAATAAACACACTGATCAAAGAAAACAGCAAAACCAACAAATTCTCATCACAAAACATTCAGGAAATCTGGGACACAATAAAAAGACCAAACCTAAGAATAATTGGAGTAGAAGAAGGAGAAGAAGGGCAGCTCAACGGTCCAGAAAATGTATTTAATAAAATAATAGAAGAAAACTTTCCCAACCTGAAAAAAGATATACCTATGAAGGTTCAAGAAGCATACAGAACACCAAATAGGCTGGATCAAAAAAAAAAAAAATCCCCTCGCCATATAATAATCAAAACACACACACACAAAAAAACAGAATAAAGAAAGAATATTAAGAGCTGCAAAGGAAAAAGGCCAAGTTACTTATAAAGGTAAACCTATCAGACTTACACCTGACTTCTCTATGGAAACCATGAAAGCCAGAAGGTCCTGGATAGATGTACTGCAAAAACTAAGAGGTCATGGATGAAAGCCCAGACTACTTTATCCAGCCAAGCTTTCGTTCACTGTAAATGGAGAAAACAAAATTTTCCAGGATAAAAACAAATTTAAACAATACACAGCCACAAATCCAGCCTTACAGAAAATAATAGAAGGAAAATCACTAACCAAGGAGTCCAACAAGGACCACAATAACTCATTCATCTAGAGACCTTTCATCAGCGCAACTCAAAGAAGGGAAACACACAAACCCTACTACTAAAAAAGTGACTGGAGTTAACAACCACTGGTCATTAATATCACTTAATGTTAATGGGATCAACTCACCTATAAAAAGGCACAGACTAAGAGATTGGATACGAAAACAGGAAACAACATTCTGCTATTTGAAAGAAACACACCTGAACCACAAAACAGGCACCTACTCAGAGTAAAGGGCTGAGAAAAGGCTTATCAAGCAAATGGACCTAAGAAACAAGCAGGTGTGGCCATACTAATTTCTAACAAAGTTGACTTCAAACTTAAATCAATCAGAAGAGATGGAGAGGGACATTTTATACTCATAACAGGAACAATTCATCAGGATGAAGTCTCAATCCACTAATATAAAAGCGCCCACGTACAAAATAGAAACACAGAAAACAATCCAAATGAAACAAAAAGCTGGTTCCTGGAGAAAATCAACAAGATTGATAAACCCCTATCCAAACTAATCAAATGGCAGTTTCTAGTTCTCCGCGACTAACAGGTCTATTTAGATTGTTCACCTGGTCCTGTTTTAACTTTGGTATATGGTATTTATCTATAAAAGTGTCCATTTCTTTTGCATTTTCCAGTTTTGTGGCACACAGGCTTTTGTAGTAAGATCTAATGATTCTCTGAATTTCCTCTGTGTCTGTGGTTATGTCCCCCTTTTCCTTTCTGATCTTATTTATTTGAATATTCTCTCTCTGTCATTTAATTAGTTTGGATAGGGGTTTGCCAAACAAGAACCAACTTTTGTTTCATTGATTCTTTGGACTGTTTTCTGTGTTTCTATTTGTTGATTTCTGCCCTCGGTTTGATTATTTCTAGTCTTCTACTCCTCCTGGGTGCATCTGCCTTTTTTTTTTCCCTAGAGCTTTCAGGTGGGCTGTTAAGTCCCCAATGTATGCTTTCTCTGTTTTCTTTATATGGGCACTTAGTGCTATGAACTTTCCTCTTAGCACTGCTTTCATCGTGTCCCTTAGGTTTGAGTATGTTGTCTTTTTTTTTCTAAATTCAAGGAAGACTTTAATTTCTTTTCTAATTTCTTCCTTGACCCAGGTGTGGTTCAGTAGTTGTCTGTTTAGTTTCCATGAATTTGTTGGCTTTAGGGGGGTAGTATTGTTGTTGCCTTCTAACTTTAGTCCATGGTGATCTGATAAGACACAGGTGGACACTGATAATTTTTTGTATCTGTGAAGGTTTCCTTTTTGTCTGAGTATGTGGTCATTTTTCGAGAAGGTTCCATGAGCTGCAGAGAAGACGGTATATTATTTTCTATTTGGGTGGAATGTTCTAAAGATGTCTGTTAAGTCCATTTGCTTCATTACCTGCAACAATTCTCTAATTTCTCTGTTAGATTTCTGTTTGATTGACCTGTCCATTGCTGAGAGAGGTGTGTTGAAGTCTCCTACTATTAGTGTGTGTGGTTTGATGTCTGCCTTGAGTTTTAGTAATGTTTCTTTTACATAAGTGGGTGCTTTTATATTAGGGGCATAGATTTTCAGGATTGAGACTTCATCCTGATGAAATGTTCCTGTTATGAGTATAAAGTGTCCATCTCGATCTCTTCTGATTGATTTTAATTTGAAGTCAGTTTTGTTAGAAATTAATATGGCCACACCTGCTTTTTTCTTAGGACCATTTGCTTGAAAAACATTTTCCCAACCCTTTATTCTGAGTAGATTTTGTGATTTAGATGTGTTTCTTGCAAACAGCAGAATGTTGGATCCTGTTTTCGTATCCAATCTCTTAGCCTTTGCCTTTTTATAGGTGAATTGAGCCCATTAATATTGAGTGATATTAATGATCAGTGTTTGTTTACTCTAGATATTCTTATTGTTTTTGGTAGTATAATTTGTGTCTCCCTTCTTTGAGTTGTGCTGGTGAAGGGTTGCTATTTGCCTGAGTTATTGTAGGCAGTGTAGGCTATGTTGGATTCCTTGGGTTGTGATTTTACTTCTATTACTTTCTGTTTTGCTGAATTTGTGGCTACGAATTGTTTAAATTTGTTCCTATCCTGGAATGTCTTGTTTTCTCCATTGATAGTGAACAATAGCTTGGCTGGGTATAGTAGTTTGGGTTTGCAGCCATGGTCTCTTAGCTTCTTCAGTACCTTTATCCAGGACCTTCTGGCTTTCATGGTTTCCATAGAGAAGTCAGTTGTAAGTCTGATCCGTTTACCTTTATAAGTTTCTTGTCTTTTCCTTTGTAGCTCTTAATATTCTTTCTTTAATCTGTATATTTTGTATTTTGATTATTATATGGCAAGGGGATGTTTTTATTTGATCCGGTCTGTTTGGTGTTCTGTATGTTTCTTGAATATTCAAAGGAATATCTTTCTTTATGTTGGGAAAGTTTTCTTTCATAATTTTGTTAAAAATATTTTCTGGGCCTTTGAGCTGTGACTCTTCTCCTTTTTCTACCCTCGCCAATAAAAGGTTTACCACTCTGCAGGCCAGGCCGCTGAAAACCTACTTGATTTAGTTGTAGTGTGGCAATCTGCTCTCAGTGTGGGCTTCACTATTTCAGGCTTGGACTATCCTGCATCCACCGCCGCCTCTGCGCGCCGGTGTCTGCTGCTGCCTCTGTGCTCCGATGTCCGGCGCCGCGTCACTGATAAATAATTCATCTCTAATTTGTTTTCTTTTTTTTTCAATGAAAATACTTGAAGGAATTTTTTCTTTTCATTGTGAACATATTGATATAGACAGGTGCTAGGCTTTCCTGGATGACTAATACAAGGGTCCCTTAGTTTATACCTTCCCAACAAAGCAGGTGCATCAGCAGACTTGACCCTCTGTTGTCTGCCCCAAGCTGCATCTCTTCCCATAAATGGTTGGGATCAATAAAAGTACAGCTCAGATTTGTGAAGGAATCCATTCATTAAAGCTTAGTCTTTGCATGGCATTTGGACATCAAAACAGTCATCTGGAAAGTATAAGGCATACTCACCTGTTCTGGAAGCAACATCATTTTGAGGGGTGGCTATCTGTCCTGCACATTGGAAGGAATTTAGTAGAATCCTTTACCTATATCACTTAGAAAATAGCTAAGTGATATTATACAGTAAAAGTACAGCTGACAGATCCAGGAGTATGATTTGTTGGAGAACCCTATTTGCAGAACTTTGGTAACAGAACTTTTGGATAGTCACTGTCAATTCTGTAAAAATCTTGTGAAATCATAGTATTTCTCTCCCATAATGGGTTTCATCAAAAATATCACATCATACCCACACTGGAGCACTGGACTGAGCTCCCAAGGTCCCAATGAGGAGCAGAAGGAGGGAGAACATGAGCAAAGAAGTCAGGACCACAAGGGGTGCACCCACCCACGGAGACAGTGGAGCTGATCTATTGGGAGCTCACCAAGGTCAGCTGGGCTATGACTGAAAAAGCATGGGATAAAACTGGACTCTCTGAACATGGTGAGCAATGAGGGCTGATGAGAAGCCAAGGACAATGACACGGGGTTTTGATCCTACTTCATGTTCTGGCTTTGTGGAAGCCTTGCCAGTTTGGATGCTCACCTTCCTAGATATGGACGGAGAGGGGAGGACCTAGGACTTACCACAGGGCAGGGAACCCTGACTGCTCTTTGGACTGTAGAGGGAGGGGGAGAGAAGTAGGGAGAGGGGAAGAGGGGTGGGCAGAGGGGGAGGGAAGTGGGAGGCTGGGAGGAGGCTGAAACTTTTTTTTCCCTTTTCTCAATAAAATAAAAAAAAGAATGCCTCCGTTTACCACACTGAGGAGGAGTTGCAGGCCATCCAGATGGCTGAGACCCATACAGAACAT
The DNA here is from genome assembly GCF_018167655.1 of Microtus oregoni. Lineage (NCBI taxonomy): Eukaryota > Metazoa > Chordata > Mammalia > Rodentia > Cricetidae > Microtus > Microtus oregoni. Next base: position 1,456,573 of record NW_024544742.1, on the reverse strand, counting down.
GAGCTCTGACTAGGTACATAAATAGCTGAGGAGAGCAGAAAGCATAGGTTATTGCTGCAACACAGGTTGTGTGATGTAGGAGGGTCTCATGTCTATTTGTTATTTTCATTGGTTAATAAAGAAAGTGCCTTGGCCCTTTGATAGGACAGAAAATTAGGTAGGCGGAGTAAACAGAACAGGATGCTGGGTAGAAAGAAGTATGATCAGACACAATGGAACCAGCCACCAGGTCAGACTGCAGTCTGCAGATCCTTCTTCAGTTATGGGTGCCACAAGGTTAAAAAAAAAAAAAAAGCTCTGTCCCACTCTTTTTCTGACTTCCCCACAGGATTCTGATGAGAAAGTCTCTCCTCCACTGTGTAGAGGTTGGTAAATCCAACACTTAGAAGCTGAAACAGGAGGATGGCTGTGAGTATGAGGCTAGCCTGGGCTACCCATGAGCTCTTGTTTAAGAGATAGAAAGACAGATAGATAGATAGATAGATAGATAGATAGATAGATAGATAGATAGATAGATAATGGATAGATGGATGGATAGATATAGATAGATAGATAGATAGATAGATAGATAGATAGGTGGATGGATAGATAATAGATGTATAGATAGATGGATAGATAGATAGATGGATGGAGAGAAAGATTAGAGTTCAGTAGATAGATAAAAGATAGATATAGATAGATAAATCAGAGATCATAAACAGGTTGATATCTAGCCTCTCCAATGAAAAACATACATTGAATCTGTATATATATATATATGTATATATATGGTTTTGTCTCATGCTAAAGTGTGGGCTCTAAGAAGGGCTCTGAGCTCTGCCTTCTGAGAAGTAGAGCTTGTTGGTAGAGGGACAGGTTATAAAACCTCATCAGAGGAGACTATGGTATAGTTGATTTGGTAGGAGCCTGCAGTTGAGAGATGAACTTCCATCTATAAACCAAGTATAGTAAGTTATGTCAGAGAGGAAATAAAATGTTCAGGATTTCTGTAGGATATGGTTTCAAGTGACACTAGGCAGGAATGAGTGAGGGTGGTGGCCTTGGGAAGGGGGGTGGCAGGAAACTGGAGGGTAGAAAACAAAAGAAATATCAAGATTTTCTAGGAAGATAAGGTACAAAAGCTGAGGCTTTGAAGGGGCCAGGGTGGCAGGACTTGTGTGATAGGCAATCCTTAGCCAGTCTGAGGCAGGTGGATCTCTGTGAGTTCAAGGCCAGCCTGATCTACAATAGCTGGTTCCAGGACAGGCCACAAAGCTACAGAAAAACCCTGTCTTAAAAAAAGCAAAGCAAGCTTGCTATCCCCTAACTATTGTACCTGGCTGTTTAGAAAAGCAGGCAACAGGGGCAAATGTGGATCCTTTCATGAGTCTCAAAACTCTCAGAGCCATTCCACAATTTTCAGTAGTGTATAGGATGAATGGTTTAGTCAAGGACAGGGATGGTCAGAGCAGGGATCTGTAGGAGTGCATCTCAGAGGGGAGAGAAAGCAGACTTCACAAATTTAATAGGATCTAGAGACTCAGTTAAGGAGCACTTAGCTGCTTCATAGAGGGGGTGAACAAGAAAAACAAAGTTAGGAATCAATGTAGTAGAATCCTAAAATAGTGTGAGAACCTAAGTTACATTGTAAGTTTTAATTCCTGTGCCTTAGAGTTTCATGAAGCAAAGACCTGCAAGCCCCTTGCCCAAGGACAGAGAGTTCCTGAAATGTGGAAAGCTATCGTTCATGGGAGACAACAAGTCACAGTTTTTCATTCCTCTAACGAGTTTGTTTGACACATCAGCACCAAATGACTTGGTTATATGTAGGTGTCAGGGTCAAGGCAGAAAAATGAGGGGTAAAGGAGGAAATGTTTGAGAGTAGAATATAGGACTACCAGGTGTACAGCAATGTCAACTGCATTAATTGACAATCATGAGGTCCTAGACTAGGTGATATTAATCAGGATAGGAGTATTATAAGGTGAGTGAGTATTATTGAGAACACCTTTGTCAAGAAAGCATTGCGTGGTAGGTTTTGAGTCCTGGCTATGTTTTAGAGGAATATGGTATTGAAATGACAAGAGTGAGAGGTAGCATCCTGGAGTAGGTTCTTAATGGGAGGGTGATATGAAGACATTGAGGGAAAGCAAGTGATCCATACTTTTTAGTTATCAGAGGCATGTGGTACGGGTTAGGGTGAAGGGTTAATGCTACTAGGGGCTCATAGAGACTAGGAGGAGGAAAAATTTCAGAGGGAGTTGGTTGAAAAGAGAAGGAATGGTTCAATTTAACCATGATATCTCTGCCCAATAATAGGGCTGGGCAATAAACTATAATGAGAAAGGAGTAAGCAATCAGGTGGTCCTAGCGAGAGCAGAGGAAGGGAATAGCCATGACAGCCACTACAGAGATATGAGAGTAAGTTTTACCAAAAGCAGAAAGTATAGACCAAGTAGTTCCTGAATCTATTAAAAATTACAGGACATCAATCCTGGGTTCCTCTGTTGTCATTGGAGGCAAAGGTTGCAGGGCAGCATCAGTCTTAGGCCACCAGGCCCAGCAGATACGAGAGACTTCCCAGTGGAAGTTGGGACCAGCCTACCTTGTCTAGGGTGAAGCAGAACAATCAATTCTCCAGTGTCCTGCTTGTCCATAGTCTAGAGAGTGTCCTGGTGGCAGATGAGGTGAAGAGCAAATTTTCAGCTCTTGACCAATTTGCCACATTACAGCAAGCTCCAGCTAGAGTTCTTCTCTGCACCTTCTCTTTTAGATGAGATCTTTGGTGAGCTGATAGAAGCTATCACTTTTCTCTCTGTCATGGGAAGCTTTACTGTCTTCACAAGTTTCTCCTTTCCATTAAATACCTTAAATGTCATATTCATCAGATTTTTTTATGTGGAGTTTGAGAGCCTTATCTTTCTTTCTATATTATCAGGGACTGCCTGTGAAAAGAAGTGAGAGTTGAGGACAATCATGTCCTCTTAAGAATTAGGATCTAAGCCCTTTTGTCCACAGGGTCCTAGGGCTACCAGGCATCCCTGTTTCAGTGCTGAGAGGTTCCATCTGGATGGGTGAGTGTGTGCTATCCCAGGGTGACCTGTCCTGAAAGAGAGCACAATCCCCCCACCCCAGCTCCTGCTGCAGGGGTGTCTTTATTACCCACAACCCAGCCGCCACCCCCCAAACTTGCCCTCTTGTCTGCAAAGTCCTTGGCTCAAGAACAGTTTCCTGCTCCTGCACTAAGGCTACCCACCCAGAGTGGTGAGTGTCTGCCTGCTGGGCAGGCCTGAAGGTCCCTGCAAGGGAGTGTGGGCATCTTCAGGCTGTGCTGCAGAGTCTCCTGTGTTCTACTTGACCCTGCCCTGCTCCCCAAGTTCCCCCTTTTGTCCGCAGTGTCCTGGGGCTCCCAGGCATCCCTTTTTCAGTGCGGAGGAGTTCCATCAAGACAGGAACAGTTCCTGCTTCTACACTGAGGATATCCACCCAGAGAGTCAGTCACAGCAAAGACTGGACCAAGACACCAGGCCGCTCCTGGCTCCATTTGAAGGAAGAGATGGGAAGGCGCCAATCCAAGAATTCCTCCAAAAACCTAGAAGGCAACATAACATCACCAGTATCCAGGATCCTGAAACAAGAAGAATTGAACACCCTACTCCAGAAGAAATAGAAGAAATCGACTTTAAACTGAATTATATGAAAATAATAGAGGACCTTAAACAGGAGGTGAAAAACTGCCATAAACAATTAGAGATTACAAACAAAAAGGTAGAGAAAAATGAATAAATCGCTCAAAGATACCCAAGAAAAACAAGAGAAACAAAAGAAAATCAAACCGGTAAGGGAAATGGTCCAAGATTTAAGAATGAAATGGAGGTAATGAAAAAAACACAAACCAAAAGAAGGCTGGAGATGGAAAATCTGGGTAAATGAACAGGAACTAGAGAGACAAGTATTACCAACAGAACACAAAATATAGAAGAAAGAATCTCAGACCCTGAAGATACTATAGAGAAAACAAACACACTGATAAAAGAGAGGAGCAAATCCAACAAACTCTCATCACAGAACATCCAGGAAATCTGGGACACAATAAAAAGATCAAATCGAAGAGGAGAAGTACAGCTCAATGGCCCAGAAAATATATTTAATAAAATTCTACAAGAAAACTTTTCCAACCAAAAGAAATATATTCCTATGAAGGTTCCAGAAGCATACAGAACACCGAATAGACTGGATCAAAAAAAAAATCCCCTCACCACAAAAGATACAGAATAAAGAAAGAATATTAAGAGCTGCAAAGGAAAAAGGTCAAGTTACTTAAAAAGGTAAACCTATCAGACTTACACCGGACTTCTCTATGGAAACCATGAAAGCCAGAAGGTCCTGGATAGATGTACTGCAGAAACTGAGAGACCATGGATGCAAGCCCAGACTACTATACCCAGCCAAGCTTTCATCCACTATAAATGGAGAAAACAAAATTGTCCAGAAAAAAAACAAATTTAAACAATACAAAGCTGCAAATCCAGCCTTACAGAAGTAATAAAAGAAAAATCACAAACCAAGGAGCCAAACAATACCCACAATAACTCACACATCTAGAGACCCTTAACCAGCACAACTCTACTACCAAAAAAAAAAAAAGATCAGATTAACAACCACTGGTCATTAATATCACTTAATACCAATGGACTCAACTCACCTATAAAGAGGCACAGGCTAAAAGATTGGATACGAAAACAGGATCCAACATTCTGCTGTTTACAAGAAACACACCTCAACCACAAAGACAGGCACCTACTCAGAGTAAAGGGCTGGGAAAAGGCTTATCAAGCAAATGGACCTAAGAAACAAGCAGGTGTGGCCATACTAATCTCTAACAAAGTTGACTTCAAACTTAAATCAATCAGAAGAGATGGAGAGGGACATTTTATACTCATAACAGGAACAATTCATCAGGATGAAGTCTCAATTCTGAATATCTATGCCCCTAATATAAAAGCACCCACGTACGTAAAAGAAACATTACTAAAACTCAAGGCTGCCATCAAACCGCACACACTAATAGTAGGAGACTTCAACACTCCTCTCTCACCAATGGACAGGTCAATCAGACAGAAACCTAACAGAGAAATAAGAGAATTAATGGAGGTAATGAATCAAATGGACTTAACAGACATCTATAGAACATTCCACCCAAATAGGAAAGAATATACCTTCTTCTCTGCAGCTCATGGAACCTTCTAGGAAATTGACCACATACTCGGTAACAAAACAAACTTCCACAGTTACAAAAAAATATTCGTAACCTCCTGCATCTTATCAGACCCCCTTGGATTAAAGTTAGAATTCAACAACAATGCTACTCCCAGAAAGCCTACAAACTCATGGTAACTGAACAGTCAACTTCTGAACCATACCTGGATCAAGGTAGAAATAAAGAAAGAAATCATTGTCTTCCTTGAATTCAATGAAAATAAAGAAAAACCTATTCAAACTTATGGGACACTATGAAAGCAGTCCTGAGAGGAAAGTTCATCGCACTAAGTGCCCACTTAAAGAAAACAGAGAAAGCACACATTGGAGACTTTTCAGCCCACCTGAAAGCTCTAGAAAAAAAAAGAAGCAGACTCACCTAGGAGGAGTAGAAGACTGGAAATAATCAAACTGAGGGCAGAAATCAACAAAATAGAAACACAGAAAACAATCCAAAGAATCAATGAAACAAAAAGCTGGAATCTGGAGGAAATCAAAAAGATTGACAAACCCCTATCCAAACTAATCAAACGGCAGAGAGAGAATATGCAAATTAATAAGATCAGAAATGGAAAGGGGGACATAACCACAGACATAGAGAAAATTCAAAGAATCATTAGATCTTACTACAAAAGCCTGTATGCCACAAAACTGGAAAATGTAAAAGAAAAGGACACATTTTTAGATAAGTTCCATATACCAAAGTTAAACCAGGACCAGGTGAATGACCTAAATAGACCTGTTAGTCGCGAAGAATTAGAAGAGGTTATCAAAAACCTCCCTACCAAAAAAAGCCCAGGACCAGATGGTTTCAATGCGGCATTCTACCAGACCTTCCAAGAAGAGCTTATACCTATACTCCTTAATGAATTTCACAATATAGAAACCGAAGAGTCATTGCCAAATTCCTTTTATGAAGCCACAATTACTCTGATACCAAAACCACTCAAAGACTCAACCAGGAAAGAGAACTACAGGCCAATCTCACTCATGAATATTGACGCAAAAATCCTCAACAAACTACTGGCAAACCATATCCAAGAACAAATTAGAAATTTTTTTTTCTTTTTTTAAATTTATTTAATTATTAAAGATTTCTGTCTCTTCCCCGCCACCGCCTCCCATTTCCCTCCTCCTCCCCCAATTAAGTCCCCCCCCCCTCAGCCCGAAAAACAATCAGAGTTCCCTGTCCTGTGGGAAGTCAAAGGAACCCCCACCTCCATCCAGGTCTAGTAAGTTGAGCATCCAAAAGGCCTAGGCTCCCACAAAGCCAGTACATGCAGTAGGATCAAAAACCCATTGCAATTGTTCTTGAGTTCTCAGTAGTCCTCATTGTCCGCTATGTTCAGAGAGTCCGGTTTTATCCCAGGCTTTTCCAGACCCAGGCCAGCTGGTCTTGGTGAGTTCCCAGTAGAATATCCTCATTGTCTCAGTGTGTGGGTGCACCCCTCGCGGTCCTGAGTTCCTTGCTCGTGCTCTCTCTCCTTCTGCTCCTGATTTGGACCTTGAGATTTCAGTCCTGTGCTCCAATATGGGTCTCTGTCTCTATCTCCTTTCATCACCTGATGAAGGTTAATATTCAGGAGGATGCCTATATGTTTTTCTTTGGGTTCTCCTTATATAGCTTCTCTAGGATCACTAATAATAGGCTCAATGTCCTTGGTTTATGGCTAGAAACCAAATATGAGTGAGTACATCCCATTTTCCTCTTTTTGGGTCTGGCTTACCTCACTCAGGATAGTGTTTTCTATTTCCATCCATTTGCATGCAAAATTCAAGAACTCCTTGTTTCTTACTGCTGAGTAGTACTCTAAAATGTACATATTCCATACTTTCTTCATCCATTCTTCGATTGAAGGGCATCTAGGTTGTTTCCAGGTTCTGGCTATCACAAACAATGCTGCTATGAACATCATAGAGCATATACTATTGTTGTATGATAAGGCCTCTCTTGGGTATATTCCCAAGAGTGGTATTATTGGGTCCAGGGGTAACTTGATCCCGAATTTCCTGAGAAATCATCACACTGCTTTCCAAAGTGGTTGCACAAGTTTGCATTACCACCAGCAATGGATGAGTGTACCCCTTTCTCCACAACCTCTCCAACAAAGGCTATAATTGGTGTTTTTTATTTTAGCCATTCTGACAGGTGTAAGATGGTATCTTAAAGTTGTCTTGATTTGCATTTCCCTGATCGCTAAGGAAGTTGAGCATGACCTTAAGTGTCTTTTGGCCATTTGAAGTTCTTCTGTTGAGAATTCTCTGTTCAGCTCAGTGCCCCATTTTATAATTGGGTTGATTAGCCTTTTATGGTCTAGTTTCTTGAGATCTTTATATATTTTAGAGATCAGACCTTTGTCAGTTGCGGGGTTGGTGAAGATCTTCTCCCAGTTAGTGGGTTGCCTTTGTGTCTTAGCGACAGTGTCCTTTGCTTTACAGAAGCTTCTCAGTCTCAGGAGGTCCCATTTATTCAATGAGGTCCTTAATGTCTGTGCTGCTGGGGTTGTACGTAAGAAGTAGTCTCCTGTGCCCATGTATTGTAGAGTACTTCACACTTTCTCTTCTATCAGGTTCAGTGTGTTCGGACTGATATTGAGGTCTTTAATCCATTTGGAATTGAGTTTTGTGGATGGTGATAGATATGTGTCTATTTTCATTCTTCTACAGGTTGACATCCAGTTTTGCCAGCACAATTTGTTGAAGATGCTTTCTTTCTTCCATTGTGTACTTTTAGCTCCTTTATCGAAAATCAGGTGTTCATAGGTTTGTGGGTTAATGTCAGGGTCTTCTATTCAATTCCATTGGTCGACTGCTGTTTTTATGCCAATACCAAGCTGTTTTCAATACTGTAGCTCTGTAATAGAGTTTGAAGTCAGGGATGGTAATGCCTCCTTTGTTGTATAAGATTGTTTTGGCTATCCTGGGTTTTTTGTTTTTCAATATAAAGTTGATTATTGTCTTCTCCAGATCTGTGAAGAATTTTGATGGGATTTTTATGGGGATTGCATTGAATCTATAGATTGCTTTTGGTAGAATTGCCATTTTTACTATGTTGATCCTCCCAATCCAGGAGCAAGGAAGATCTTTCCATTTTCTGGTGTCCTCTTCAATTTCTTTCTTCAAAGACATAAAGTTCTTGTCAAATAGATCTTTCACATCCTTGGTCAGAGTTACCCCAAGATATTTTATGCTATTTGTGGCTATCGTGAACGGTGATGCTTCTCTAATTTCCTTCTCTGTTTCCTTATCCTTAGTGTATAGGAAAGCCACTGATTTTTTGGAGTTGATCTTGTATCCTGCCACATTACTAAAGCTGTTTATCAGCTGCAAAAGTTCTTTGGTAGAGTTTTTGGGGTCGCTTATGTACACTATCATATCATCTGCAAATAACGAGAGCTTAACTTCTAATTTTCCGATACGAATCCCCTTGATCCCTTTATGTTGTCTTATTGCTATTGCTAGAAATTCAAGCACTATATTGAAGAGGTATGGAGAGAGTGGACATCCTTGTCGTGTTCCTGATTTTAGTGGGATGGCTTTGAGTTTTTCTCCATTTAATTTAATGTTAGCTGATGGCTTGCTGTAAATAGCATTTATTATACTTAGGTATGACCCTTGTATCCCTAATCTCTCCAAGACTTTTATCATAAAGGGGTGTTGAATTTTGTCAAATGCTTTTTCTGCATCTATTGAAAAGATCATATGGTTTTTTTTCTTTCAGTTTATTTATACGCTGGATTCCATTGATAGATTTTCCTATGTTGAACCAGCCCTGCATCTCTGGAATGAAGCCTACTTGATCATAATGGATAATTTTTCGGATGTGTTCTTGGATTCGGTTTGCCAGTATTTTGTTGAGGATTTTCGCGTCAATGTCCATGAGTGAGATAGGTCTGTAATTCTCTTACTTGGTTGGGTCTTTGTGTGGTTTTGGTATCAGGGTAACTGTAGCTTCATAAAAGGAATTTGGCAATGACTCGTCTGTTTCTATATTGTGAAATACATTAAGGAGTATAGGTATTAGCTCTTCTTGGAAGTTCTGGTAGAATTCTGCATTGAAACCATCTGATCCTTGGCTTTTTTTGGAAGGTAGATTTTTGATAACGGTTTCTAGTTCTTCACGACTAACAGGTCTATTTAGATCGTTTACCTGGTTTTGGTTTAGCTTTGGTATGTGGCACTTATCTAAAAACATGTCCATTTCTTTTGAATTTTCTAGTTTTGTGGCATACAGGCTTTTGTAGTAAGATCAAATGATTCTCTGAATTTCCTCTGTGGTTATGTCCCCTTTTCATTTCTGATCTTATTTATTTGCGTGTTCTCTCAGTCGTTTAATTAGTTTAGATAGGGGTTTGTCGATCTTGTGGATTTTCTCCAAGAACCAACTTTTTGTTTCATTGATTCTTTGGCACATTAGAAAAATTAACCATTATGATCAAATAGGCTTCATCCAGAGATGCAGGACTGGTTCAACATACGAAAATCTATCAATGTAATCCATCATATAAATTAACTGAAAGAAAAAAATCATATGATCATTTCATTAGATGCTGAAAAAGCTTTTGACAAAATTCAACATCCCTTTATAATAAAAGTATTGGAGAGATTAGGGATACAAGGGTCATACCTAAATATAATAAAAGCTATTTACAGCACACCGACAGCTAACATAAAACTAAATGGAGTGAAACGCAAAGCCATCCCACTAAAATCAGGCACACGGCAAGGCTGTCCACTCTCTCCATACCTCTTCAATATAGTGCTTGAAATTTTAGCAATTGCAATAAGACAACATAAGGGGATCAAGAGGATTCGAATTGGGAAGGAAGAGGTTAAACTTTCATTATTTGCAGATGATATGATAGTGTACATAAGCGACCCCAAAAACTCCACCAAAGAACTCCTAAAGCTGATAAACACCTATAGTAATGTGGCAGGATACAAGATCAACTTTAAAAAAATCAGTCGCCCTCTTATACACAAAGGATATGGAAGCAGAGAGGGAAATCAGAGAAGCTTCACCATTCACGATAGCCACAAACAGCATGAAATAAATTGGGGTAACTCTAACCAAGGAAGTGAAAGATCTATTTGACAAGAACTTCAAGGAATTCAAGAAAGAAATTGAAGAGGATACCAGAAAGTGGAAAGATCTTCCTTGCTCCTGGATTGGGAGGATCAACATAGTAAAAATAGCAATTCGACCAAAGGCAATTTATAGATTCAATGCAATCCCCATCAAGGTCACATCAAATTCTTCACAGATCTTGAGAGGACAATAATCAACTTTATATGGAAAAACAAAAAACCCAGGATAGCCAAAACAATCTTATACAACAAAGGAGCGTCTGGAGGCATTATCATCCCTGACTTCAAACTCTATTACAGAGCTACAGTATTGAAAACAGCTTGGTATTGGCATAAAAATAGAGAAGTCGACCATTGGAATCATATAGAAGACCCAGATTCTAACCCACAAACCGATGAACACCTCATTTTCGATAAAGTAGCTAAAAGTATACAATGGAAGTAAGAAAGCATCTTCAATAAATGGTGCTGGCATAACTGGATGTCAACCTGTAGAAGAATGAAAATAGACCCATATCTATCACCATGCACAAAACTCAAGTCCAAATGGATTAACGACCTCACTATCAGTCAGAACGTATTGAACCTGATAGAAGACTAACTGCGAAGTTCATCCTATAACAGATGGGCACAGGAGATCGCCTTCTATGTGTAACCCCAACAGCACAGGCATTAAGGGCAACATTGAATAAATGGGACCTACTAAAACTGAGAAGCTTCTGTAAAGCAAAGGACACTGTCACCAAGACAGAAAGGCAACCTACTGACTGGGAGAAAATCTTCACCAACCCCGCAACAGACAAAGGTCTGATCTAGAAAATATATAGAGAACTCAAGAAACCAGACTTTAAAATGCTAATTAACCCAATTAAAAAATGGGGCACTGAACTGAACAGAGAATTCTCAGCAGAAGAAGTTCAAATGGCCAAAAGACACTGAAGGTCGTGCTCAACCTCCTTAGCATTCAGGGAAATGCAAATCAAAACAACTTTGAGATATCATCTTACACCTGTCAGAATGGCTAAAGTCAAAAACACCAAGGATAGCCTTTGGTGGAGAGGCTGTGGAGGAAGGGGTACCCTCATCCATTGCTGGTGGGAATGCAATCTTGTGCAACCACTGTGGAAATTAGTGTTTCAGTTTCTCAGGAAATTCGGGATCAACCTACCCCTGGACCCAGCAATACCACTCTTGGGAATATAATCAAGAGATGCCCGATCATATGACAAAAGTATATGCTCAACTATGTTCATAGCAACATTGTTTGTAATAACCAGAACCTGGAAACAACCTAGATGCCCTTCAATGGAAAATTGGATGACGAAAGTATGGAATATATACACATTAGAGTACTATGCTGCGGTAAAAAACAATGACTTCTCAAATTTTGCATGCAAATGGATGAAAATAGAAAACACTATCCTGAGTGAGATATCCCAGACCCAAAAAGATGAACATGGGATGTACTCACTCATAATTGGTTTCTAGCCATAAATAAGGGTCACGGAGACTACAATTGGTGAACCTTACGAAGCTAAATAAGAAGGTGAACCAAAGGAAAAACATATAGTTATCCTCTTGGCTATGGGAAGTAGACAAAATAGCTGGGGAGAAAATTGAGATCTTGGCGGTGGGGTGGGATGAGGGTAAGGGGAGATGGGGAGAGAAAAGGGAGAAGGGGAGAATGGGGGGAACTTGGGGAACTGAGGATTGGGATAAAGGAAGGTTAGATAGGGGAGCACGGAAGCACAATTCTTAGTTAAGGGAGCCACCTTAGGGTTAGCAAGAGACTTGAACCTAGAGTGGCTCCCAGATGCCCATGCCGAGGTCCCCAGTTAGTTCCTTGGGCACCTGAGGATAGGGAACTTGAAATGACCCTATCCTATAGCAATACTGATGAATATATAGAACCTTCATCTGGTGATGGATGGCGATAGAGACAGAGACCCACACTGGAGCACTAGACTGAGCTCCCAAGGTCCCAATGAGGAGCAGAAGGAGGGAGAACATGAGCAAAGAAGTCGGGACCACGAGGGGAGCACCCACCCACTGAGACAGTGGAGCTGATCTATTGGGAGCTCACCAAGGCCAGCTGGACTGTGACTGAAAAAGCATGGGTTAAAACTGGACTCTCTGAACATGGTGAACAATGAGGGCTGATGAGAAGCCAAGGACAATGGCACGGGGTTTTGAACCTATGTAATGTGCTGGCTTTGTGGGAGCCTAGCCAGTTTGGATGTTCACCTTCCTAGATATGGACGGAGAGGGGAGGACCTAGGACTTACCACAGGGCAGGGAACCCGGACTGCTCTTTGGACTGGAGAGGGAGGGGGAGAGAAGTTTGTGGGGGGGGGGGGAAGGGTGGGAGGAGGGGGAGAAGGGTGGGAGGACGGAGAGGGAAAAGGGAGGCTGGGAGGAGGTGGAAACTTGTTTTTTTTTTCTCCTTTTCTCAATGAAAAAAAAAATGAAAAAAAAAAGAATAGTTATTCCAAAAGATACTGAATATTCTTGTAGCAAAGTTATCTGTGTCTAGCACCCCAAACTGTAAAAGAGACAATAAATGGTTAAACAAAAAAAAAAAAAGGCTGTCTTTTCTCTAAAAATGTAATTTTGGCATCTTTGTAAGAAATCAAGAGTTTGTAGCTTTTGTGGGAGTATGTCTGGATCTCTTATTCTTTTCCATGGATATACATGTCTTTTTGTTCATGTATTATGCTAATTTGGCACTATAGTGATATCTCCTAACTTATCCTTTTTTCTTAGGATTTGAGTAACAAAAATATTTATGCTTAAGAATATTTTTAATACTGTTTTTCTAATTCTGTAAAACATGTCATTGTGATTTGTTTGGTATTACAATGAATCTAGAGATTGCTTTTGGCAAGGTAGTTATTTTTACAATATTGATTATTTAAATTTATGAGCATAGTAACCATCTCATAGTTCCTTTAATTTATCTCTTTACCATTTAAATGTTCTCAGCATACAAGTTTTTAACTTCCTTGGTTTGGTTTCTTGAAAAACATGCATGTACTGGTTTATTTTGTGGAAACTGTGAATGGGATTGTTTTCAATATCCTAGTATAGAGATATTTGCTTACCTATATTTATTTCAGCTCTATCTAATCACAACTGGAAAATAAAATCAGCCTATATACCTACCAACTGATGAACTGATAATCAAAATGTGAATTCATTTCTGCTATAAATAAAATTACATTGTTGTATTTACAGGAAAAGGAAAAGAGCTTGGAAAAAAAAGTGATTTAACCTATATTCAAACATAGCATGTTCTTAGTCATATGGATATCCTAGCTTTGGATCCTTATAACGCTATGTTTAACTTTTTGGGAACTGTAGAAACTCAGAAAATAGAATAGGTTCCATGAGAAGAATTGGCTCTACAATAGAGGATAGAGAAACTAACAAAAACCATACAATATAAAAGGGAATGGAGGACTAATGACAGCAGAGATGTAAGGAAATGAAATATGTTGAGTTGAGGAAAGGTGAAACTAAAAAGGTTTGGATGAAAATGATATAAAGAAATATTACTTGAAAACAAACAATTTTGTAACTAATATATAAAGAAATTAAAACTGATTTGAGGAGCATAATTATATTTAATAATAAACCTGGCTTGATGATAAACTGGTTACAGAAAAAAGGGGGTTTACTGTGAACAAAACGACTCTTATCAGTAAGAATAGAAAAAAGAGCCAGAGAGTGATGGGACACACCTTTAATCCCAGCACTGGGGAGGCAGAGAAAGCAGATTTGTGAGTTCAAGGCCAGCCTGGTCTACTCTAAAACTACAGAGGAACCCTGTCTTGAAAAACAAAAACAAAACAAAACAACAACAACAACAAAACAGAATAGAAAAGATTGACAATATTTGATAATTGAAAGAAATTAAGAAAAATAGAATTGATGGATAGTGTTATATGCTACTGACTTAACCTTTACAATGAAATATCACAGCCAATGAATTAAATAAGAATGAAGAGTAACCCGAGGAGAGAAAATAAGTTGTTAAAATTATAGGACTCAAAAGAAACCAAATCAAGAAATAAAGTCATTACAAGCTCACCAAAACAATGTTCTAAAAGAGAAAGTAAGAGGGGTTATTTTATTTGACAGTTACTAGGGAAACTGAAGGTATGACAACAATATGTACACAACACATCACTGAACTGAACAGAGAATTCTCAGCAGAGGAAGTTCAAATGGCCAAAAGACACTTAAAGTCGTGCTCAACTTCCTTAGCAATCAGGGAAATGCAAATCAAAACAACTTTGAGATATCATCTTACACCTGTCAGAATGGCTAAAGTCAAAAACACCAAGGATAACCTTTGCTGGAGAGGCTGTGGAGGAACGGGTACCCTCATCCATTGCTGGTGGGAATGCCATCTCGTGCAACCACTGTGGAAGTCAGTGTTTCGGTTTCTCAGGAAATTCGGGATCAACTTACCCCTGGACCCAGCAATACCACTCCTGGGAATATACCCAAGAGATGCTCTATCATATGACAAAAGCATTTGTTCAACTATGTTCATAGCAGTATTATTTGTAATAGCCAGAACCTGGAAACAACCTAGATGCCCTTCAATGGAAGAATGGATGAAGAAAGTATGGAATATATACACGCTAGAGTACTACGCTGCGGTAAAAAACAATGACTTCTCGAATTTTGCAGGCAAATGGATGGAAATAGAAAACACTATCCTGAGTGAGGTGTCCCAGACCCAAAAAGATGAACATGGGATGTACTCGCTCATAATTGGTTTCTAGCCATAAATTAGGGCCACGGAGTCTACAATAGGTGAACCTAAAGAAGCTAAGTAAGAAGGTGAACCCAAGGAAAAACATATAGTTATCCTCTTGGCTAAGGGAAGTAGACCCAATTGCCGGGGAGAAAATTAGGATCTTGGGGGTGGGGTGGGATGGGGGTAAGGGGAGATGGGGAGAGAAAAGGTAGAAGGGAAGGAGGGGGGACTTGGGGAATCAGGAGAATTGGGATAAAGGAAAGGTGGATAGGGGAGCACGGAACCACAATTCTTAGTTAAGGGAACCACTTTAGGGTGAGCAAGAGATTTGACCCTAGAGGGGCTCCCAAGTGCCCAACATGAGGTTCCCAGTTAGTTCCTTGGGTAGCTGAGGATTGGGAACCTGAAATGACCCTATCCTAGAGCAATACTGACGAATATCTTGCATATCATCATAGAACCTTCATCTGGTGATGGATGGAGACAGAGACAGAGACCCACACTGGAGCACTGGACTGAGCTCCCAAGGTCCCAATGAGGAGCAGAAGGAGGGAGAACATGAGCAAAGAAGTCGGGACCACGAGGCGTGCACCCACCCACTGAGACAGTGGAGCTGATCTACTGGGAGCTCACCAAGGCCAGCTGGACTGTGACCGAAAAAGCATGGGATAAAACCGGACTCTCTGAACATGGCGAACAATGAGGGCTGATGAGACGCCAAGGACAATGGCACGGGGTTTTGATCCTACTTAATGTGCTGGCTTTGTGGAAGCCTAGCCAGTTTGGATGTTCACCTTCCTAGATATGGACGGAGGGGGGAGGACCTAGGTCTTACCACAGGGCAGGGAACCTGGACTGCTCTGTGGACTGGAGAGGGAGGGGGAGAGGAGTGGGGGGAGGGGTAGAAGGGTGGGAGGAGGGGGAGAAGGGTGGGAGGAGGGGGAGGGAAATGGGAGGCTGGGAGGAGGTGGAAATTGTTTTTTGTTTATGTTTTTTTTCTTCTTTTCTTAATAAAAAAAATTATTAAAAAAAAAAAAAAAGAATAGAGAAGAGAGAACCTGAATATAAATCATTGTTAAATCCAGAAACAAACTTTGTTGATTCCCATAATTGCAATTCTTTTCAACCTTGGTTTTCTAATCCCCTACTTCAAGAAGTCCAAGTCAGGTCCAATTTCAAAACACACGTTTATTTTAACAGAAGAAAGAAAATTAAAAGAAAACTAGAATAAATTTGCATACTGTATTTTTTTCCTTAAGAAGTAGTTACAACATACAATATATTTTCTCACAATGTGAACTAAAGAGAAAAAAGTAAGATAAAATAAAAAATATGAAATAAAAGACTTATTTTAATAAGTACATGATCTGGCCATTACATAGAGAAGAGTGAAGCATTTAAAAATCAAGAAGTTTAATAAACTTTAAAATTTTCAAATTTTACTTTTCTCTCTGTAGCTCAGGACATCACGTTTTGTATGGTAGTCATAGGAATATTGCTGACAGAATTTTGGGAAAGCACACAGGGCATAGTTTTTAGGAAATGAGCTGTAAATGCATTAGGAGTAAGGACACAATAATGTGTAGACAAGCTCTAGATAAGAAATAAATAGTTCTTTAGGTACTGAAGGAATTAAAGGCAAAGAAAGGTGTATGAAAGGCAGTGAAACTGAGGGAAGGTAGAGGAATAACAGAAAGAAAGGAGAGAAAAGGGAGAAAAGAAAGAAGGAAAGAACAAGGAAAGGAGTAATGAGAATTAGGAAAGAATGGGGAAAATCACTTTTCCTAATGTTATAATTCCTGTTGATGAAAATAAGATAGGTGTAGCAAAGGAGTTATGGAAGAAAAAGAAGATGAAGGGCTTATATCCTTCTTCTGTACACTACTCATGTGCTCTTTTAAGATATGTGTATGTTCTGTAGGGCATGACAAAAACACATTTTCTCCACATGTTGCCTCTTGAAACTGTTTTTCCTTAGGCTTAATCCTTGAACTTCTGGCTCTTTTTGATTCTAGCTCTTTTTGAGAAAGATCCTCACCCTTTCTACTCAAATCCACCTTTTGCCTCCGCTGTTGACGCCTTTCTGGTGTCTGTTCCTGTGACCGATTCTCTGGGTTCTCGGGCTTCTCAAGCTATAATACACAGACAAGCAAAAATATGTTGTATATAGTTCATGTTTGCACTGCTACCAACAACTGTCCATGACCCATCTCCTTACCTCTAGAAGTGTGTGAATCCGCTCTAAGTTAGGATTCTGCCCAGCTTGCAGCAGCTGCCAAATGCTATAGTTCTCATCTAAGGTCACTTCAAGTAGATCTCCCTCCATCATAAGCTCCTCTAGGGGGGCCCGGGTGGCTTCCGGCAGTTCCAATACAGGACCAGTTAATTGTGATAATAGTGAAGGCAGCAGTTCCTCATCTGGAGGGTTAGTGGACAGCTCTTTTAGAGTCAGACCTTGATCTTATTCCCCTTACTATGAGAAAGCTGAGGACAGGACAGAAATCATTTGGTGGTATCTAATCAATAGTCTACCAACACCTAGACTTACCTCTTTTATATAAAGTTTCCTTTAGAAAAGACTTCTCTGGACTTATCAGTCTATCTTCATTTAGTACCAACTCCTCTTCCTGAAGAGAGAAGGAATGGATTACTTTAATAAAACTGAAAAATCAGGCTGTGGAAAATCAAATTTTATCCATTCTTTATAGAAAACAATAGGAAGTGATTCTCAACCTTCCTAATGCTGTGTACAGCCCTTTAATACAGTTCCTCATGTGGTGACCCCCAACCATAAATGTTACCTGTCATTTTGCTACTATTATGAGTCATAATGTAAATATCCAATATGCAATATATGTAATAGGTGGGGTCAAGACCCACAGATTAACAACCATTGATACAGAATTTAAGAATCCAGAATGATGCAGAACAAGGGAGGGAGACTGACCTAAAAACCATTAGTAAGAGTAGATCTTTAAGGATAGAGACTAGCCTACAGAAATTTAAATGTTAAGAAGTTAGTTGAGCAACTTACCTTAAGGATATCCTTGCCAGTACTGTTCCTGACAGAGTCAGAGGCAAGGTCTGAAGAAGAGGTAGGAGCCTTCTCATGTCTCAATTTATTCTGTAGCTGTTGGCGGACTTTGGCTAGCTGTTCCAATAAAGCGGTCACATCCTCAGAAGCTAGAGCCTGTCTGGCACGGCCTTGCCAACCAATGGCTCTCTCTGTTAGGCACTGCAGGGCCTCACCCTCAGGTAGCCTCACAGGCAGTCTCTGTAGTCCTACCAGCAATGACAGGATGGTCTCTAGACGTGGACGCCTTGAACGCATGCACAATGGGCACAGGAATTTAGTATTCCATTCCCACCAAGCTAGCAGCTGAGATGATGTATGACTGGCCCTTAGGGAACTGAGCAGGCGTGGTACTGTAACACATTGTCCATGAAACCAGTCTTGACAGAGGTCACACTGCAGAACTTCTACCCCTGCAGGAACCTTCCCACATACACAGATGGAGGTTGCAGAGGCAGTGGTTGATGAGGACATTGGATTGGGTTTGGCTGAGTTGATGTGTCGCAACTGCAAGATGCCTTCCTTTTCTTTTGCTTCTCCTTCCTTGAAGGCCATTATCTATTGAACCCAGGACAGGGTGAAAGCTGTTGAGCACCTCATCCTCTCTGGATTACCCTCTTTATGCTATTCCCAAATTAAAATAATAGGCTTGGTGATTTCTGCTTATAGGTAACCAATTCAGACTACATAATCATTTTCTTTTCAGAGAGATACCTACAAACCAAATTTTCTCCATGTCAAGCTGCTTACCACAGATCCTGGGTCCCTGAGGTCCTGTGCAGACAGCCCCAGCAATTCTGTGTCGTATTTGTATAACCCCATCTCCTTTTCCATCCACCGACTGCGCTTTGTGCTAATGGAACCAACATCTGCACATGGGCAGAGAACCTATTACCAGACAGAAGGAAGGGGGATTACTGTTCATTTTCCCAAGATGCCCCCAAAACTTATGTTCTTTTATGAGCTTTTTCACAATATACAGAAGACACTGTGGTATAATGTACTAGACCTTACCTCCAACAGTGTGTAGCAAGAATTCTTCTTGAGAAAAGTCTTAGAAGCTTTCTCTTTCCAGGAGTGTGCTGTCAGCACCTGATTTTCCAGTTGTCTCAGTTCTTCTAGCTCCACAGGTAAATCACGACCCACAGCTACTAGGCCCTCCAAATCATCCAAGCAGGGGTAGTGATCGCCATTCTGAAATAGACACAATTAAATTATGTCATTTAATTTTTGTATATATTCTACTCTATATCTAACCATAGTGCTGATGAAATGAAGATATACTCTGAAAAAAGAAAAAAATTACAAACTACATTTTACAAAATTCTTCCCTTTCTGTCTCAGAATCAAAAATTCAATGAGGCTATCAACTTGCTTTTTCACCCTTGTTTTGGTTAACTCTTTGTGGGTTTGGACTCTTTTCTCCTCTTCTTGTTCTTATCTTGATAACCTTAACTTCCTCAATGATCTAACTTCCCATGTTCAATTTTTCCCATAACCCAACTATGAGGAAAACTAAAATAAAATGGTTTCTCTTTATTTGCAGTGTTAGACAGAAAAGTAAGAAACACAGTCCTCACTTGAATCTCATTCACATCAGCAATCCAAGCCTGTGCCTTAGTCAGAGCTTCCTTGAGAGACTGGATATTAGGCAAGTAGACAGGAATGTTTTCTGCCTCACGTATTATAACTTCCAAAGTGGCTGGAGTATGTTTTTGCCTAAAAATAATTGGGAAAAAGAAAATTATATTTAATATTATATTGCTTTATGTGTACTTTTTTTGTCCTAGTTTCCTTTGCTACCAGTTTAGGCAGTAAAAGTTTTGATAAATCAAGTGAACAATGATACTGGAAGTCTCAGTAAGGATACAGTGGTTACCTGTATATTACATTAATGATGTTGATAATCTGAGAACTCAGCCAAAGAATACACTGGCAGTTTTTGGTTTAAAGTATTGTTAAGATTTCCCCTAGGCTCAAGACCTGTCTACTCTCAGGTACTTGGCTACTTTAGAAATGTCACGTATGGGGATTGTGCTCTAAATTCACATAAAATGTGGTTGGTTACACCTATAACATTTGTGCTGCTACTGTACCACACTGTCTTGCAGGGAGGTTGTTAGGTGAATAATATTGATTACCACTCTCCTCAAGTAGAGTGAAGAGGACCTAACTAGCACATGAATAAAATTGGTATGGGGTAAAGTTTCTAGTTGGGCACCTGATCAATGTTTTTCTGTTGAATTATGTAAGAACATAGTATTTTCAGCAAGGTTATGGAGAATAACCAATAGTTTTGGTCAAAGTATATGATTTGGGGGTTGGGGAACTATAGGACCCTTTGGCTGCTGAAACAAGATAAAACCCATTTCTGGCATTGCAGGCTTCAATTGGTATTCATACAATTGTCCTGATAGGGCACTATGGGAAAAGTTCTACTATTATTCTACTAAAGGAACAATATCAATAACATGACCCCAATAACACTGTGTTATACCCATATATCAGAGCACTGATCAAAGTTTCTTCTTGCAGTAGATGGGAATTAACAAATTCTCACAAATAGACTAATGAATAAAATAAGAATTTCTGAAATTCTAAAATAAGCACTTACCTCCAAATGGAATTATTTCAGAAAGGCCCTCTCCTCCAAAGTTTCCTCCTCTTTTAGAGGAGGAATGATTTTAAGAGCCAGAGATACTAGATGATTCCAAGGGAAGTATCTTCTAGACACAACTACACTGGTACATATATAGAGTATACACATGACATGCACAGAGTGAAATCAGAGAAAAATCCGAGTGCTAAGAGGTGAAATAGACAAAAATAACCTCCCTCAACCCGAAGGCTGTTTGCAATCAATGTGCTGGGAGAGGGAGGATTAGTTTTCTCCCATAAAGAGTCATTGGCCATACTCCAGCGCAGGTTCCATACTCAAGTGTAGTCTAACACAAAATGGACTTCTGGTTTGGTTATGTGTGTTTTGTTATTTTTCATTTTATTGGTTTTCTTATTTTTAAGTTTGATGTTTTATTTTCTTTTTGGTTTTCTCTGTCTTTTTTAGAAAGGGAAAAAGAAGATATAAAATTGAGTATGTAAGGAAGTAGAGAGGTCTAGGACAGAAAAAAAATATGATTTATTTAAAAAAATTTTAAATAAAAATTAATAAACAAAAACCTGAAAGACTGGCATGGCATGTTACATACATACTAGGTTAATCTGGTATGCTTTAGGTAGAGGTATGAAGCCCAAAATAATGCATAGAAATTATACTCTGAAGCTTACCTAGCTTCCAAGCAGAAATGGGCCTTTTCCTCCCAACGTTCTGCAATAGTCAGCAGTTCTTGTAGCTCTGCTCGAGCTTTATTCACAGAAGGGCTGGAGGGTACCTTGGTTCCTGTAACTAAAAGCTTCTTCATGATGACCAGAGAGTGCCTCTGGGATGAAGGAGATAGGGCTTGCTTCACTTGATCTAGCCATTGTATCTGTTCTATCATTTCCTGAAGCTGATGAGCTTCGGGGACTTCAACGCAAAGCTGTTGACCCTTTTCCAACAGGGACTGAAGTAGTTCTGAATTATAAGGCACTGAAATTAGAGCCTCACGGGTCTGAATTTGGTATGCCTCCACCTGTTGCAGGACATTCTACAAAAAGTTAAAAATGAAAATTTTAGCAATCTAGACACTCAATACATGACCATCTACTAGTAGAGATTCTCACTATTTTATCGTCACCCTTAATCATTTTTCCCTTTGAAATATTCTATTATTTGAGATGCTTTATTAGAATATCCCACATACCCTTTAATAATCTGAAAATTAAATTTTCAGGGATTACTTAATACAATTAGCACTGGGGAAGGTCCCTTGAAACTGAAAACCGAGACAGGAAAAACTTCTAATAGTTTCATTGTACAACAATAAGAGCCAGACTTTCATGTGTCAGTAGCTTAGTACCTTTAATAATGTTTTCTCAGAAAATAACTACTGTTAGTATAAGATTAAATGATAAGGAATAATGAAAATTGCTGTCTCCTTAAGACAACATAAATGAACAGGGTTTTATAAAGGGTTGTTTAAGTAGTATTCATTGTTCATTGACCTTTCCGTCTTGAAAAAATCATTGTTGGACTACTCAGACTACTACACAGCTTGTAAGTAAATACTTTAGAGAGTCCTGTTGTGTTTCTGTAGAGAGGCTTGATGAATGTGTTCAAGGTAAATTTATTCTTTCACCAAATTCTTGCTAACTGTAACTAAAATAAGATTCAGTTTATATTACGCACACAAAAAGGGGTGTAAGTAGTTTGTTTAGAATCAGATTCTTTTTATTTTATTTTAATTTTCGAAACAGAGTATCTCTGTAGCTTTGAGCCTGTCCTGCAGCTAGCTCTTATAGACCAGGCTGGCCTCGAACTCAGAGAGAGAGAGATCCACCTGCCTCTCCTCCCAAGTGCTTGGATTAAAGGCATGTGCCACCATTACTCAGTGAGTAATCAGGTTCTTACAATTCCTTTATTACTTGGGATTCCCTCATGTATCTCCTTTTAACACTAATTCCATTATTTCATGCCCCTCTTCACCTTAACTTCATTAATCTGATGTATGGCACAGGGCAGAGTATCCATCTGTTTGAGAAGAACCTGTAGCTCAGTCAGGGTGAGTTGTGGAGCTTCTAACCTGTAAGAGGAAAAGAGGATGTATTTAGTAAACCTGCTAATGCCTTCCTTACTGTAAAAACAATAAGAATTTGAACTTTGTATTTTTCCTCCCTATTATACCCTCAAAAGTTCATCTTCTGAAAATCAGAAGCAGAGAGACAAATAAAGATGAAAACAGGTATCAAAAAATCTTTGTAGAGATCAAATAAAGATGTAAAAATAAACAATGAATGAAATATGGGAAGGTTCTGAGCAACATCAAAAAACGTAGAATATGTATTATAGATATAGAAAAGTACCATACTGTAAAAGGCATAAAATACATTTTATGTAAAATCATGGAAGTTTTCCAATTCTT
Organism: Microtus oregoni; assembly: GCF_018167655.1. Classification (NCBI taxonomy): domain Eukaryota; kingdom Metazoa; phylum Chordata; class Mammalia; order Rodentia; family Cricetidae; genus Microtus; species Microtus oregoni. The sequence goes on along the minus strand of NW_024544742.1, from coordinate 1,433,388 downwards.
GGAAGAGATGCTTATCCATGTACAAAAGGTCTGCAGAACAGCAAATAAGACAAAAAAGAAACTCCACTGATATGCTATGATTAAAAATAAGAAATAAAGAAAAATTTCAAGAAACAGAAAACAAGTCAAATTAAATAAAAGGCAGGTCCAACAGAACAAAACATTATTCAATGGAAACTTTTAAAGTAAGAAAGGTATAGTCTAAATTCTAAAAGATTATAGTTGCCAACCTAGACTCTTATAGTCAAAAACACTACTAAAATTGAAGGAGATGGTACCCTCACCACCACTCTACTCCATACTCAGGCTTCCCACATCCTTCTCCAGTGTCTAGCCTGAATGCTATCTTTTTTTCCCAAACCTGACCAGATTCAGTGTTGGTACCACAACCAGTGTCCTGGTCTTTTCTAGCCACTCATATTTATGCTATAACCAACCTTCAAGTTTCTGAAAGGTCCCACAGCCAGTGCTCCAGCCTGTTCTGAGCACCCCAACCTTCATCTCAGTCAAGCTCTAGACTTCTGCCAGGAACCACCCTCCATGCAACCACTACTCACAGGTCCCTTCTTTTTTCCTCCAACACCTCATTAGGTATCCAGACTTTCTACATCCTTCTCTAGGATCTAGCCTGGTGAGTACCCTGACTGCCCTATCAGTGCCTTCCCCACAGCTGACTAGAGTTAGCCTGGGTCCTACAAGCAGGGTGTCTGCCTAGTCTGGCCTTTCTTGCCTTCACTGCAAAATAGAGATGGCCTTGCACCAGGTTCCCCCTACTTATCCCCTAACCTGCCGACTCTCAGACCATATCCAATCTTTCCTCCCAGAGATGTACTGCCACACTCCAGCTTGGAAGAGTAAGCACATCCTGTACACAAGACCAATCTCCTCAGTCTGCGTTACTTCATCCTGCCCCCCAAGTCACTTCCAACCTCTAGACTTAAACCCTACCCAAACTGTCTCTTCTTCCTCATGCTGTATTTTATCTGCAGCAAATTCAGAACTAACAAATGAAGTCCATAACAAATGAAGGCCACAGGCTATGATTGTGTTGCAAGAATACCAACAACGTTAAAGATCAGGTCAGAACCCTTCCTCCAAAAGGTACCCATCTGGTAAAATGCTGCCACAAAGAATTAGCTAGATGAACTCTAGAATACTAAACTTAAAGGAATAGCCATAAACCTTCTCATAGAATTCAAGAAAGATGCAGCAAAACACAACTCTATGAAATCAAGGAGAAAGGGCTTAAGAAGACTGTACAGAAAATTACAAAGGCTGCTGAAATCATGAAGACAATCTTTTACTTGAGAATTCAACCTGAAGATATAAACAATGAGTGCTTAAGCTGAAACCAAGACCTAACTAGAAAATACAACAAAACAAGATGAAAAAAAAAATTAAAGTGTCTTTTATTCAAAACAACAAAAAAACTCCAAGATAGTCAGTGACTATGGAATAATTTAGGTTGTCCCCTGGTCTCCATATGTATTACTTGCTTACTTATACACACACACACACACACACGCGCGCGCACACACACACACACACACACACACACACACACACACACACACACACACACACATTTTACCTAAAGACTCAGGCAAAAATGAGCTGTAGATAAATCCTGATCCTAACAAATTGCAAGATTTGCTAACATATAGGGTATCTTTTGTTTTCACTGCCATGTATAGTAAGGTATTGAAATATATTTCTAAAATTCCTAGTTCAGATTGCACTTTTTCTATTATATTCTAATTCTTCACAAAACATTTGCCCAGTATTGAGTTTCTTCTTTCTAAAATTAAAAACTTTAAAAATTTTATGTGAGTCCGATTGAGAGTATATGCCATTTGTGTGGGGATACATGTCGAAACCAGATGTGTCATATCTCCTGGAGTTAGAGGCACTTAGAAGTTATTCCAATGAGACCTGACTCTGGACATCTGGAAACGCTCTCTTAAAATGAGTCATCATCTCTCTAGACCAGAGATCCTTCCTCTTATAAGAAAACTATTTAGTTTTGAATTCCAGCTGGCTAAATACTACATACAAATTGTTGCTACAAGAATTCCATTTTAGCTTACATAGATTTTTGTTACTAATTTTTATATAGTTGCCCACCTTTTCTTCTTTTCTTATCTTTCTTCTTGAAGCTCATGACTGCCCCAGGACTAGCAATTGTTGGACAAGGATTCTACCACTAAATTCCCAATTTTGTTTGCTTTTCTAACATACCTATCATCTGAGTTACTGACTAGTCCAAGAATTTGGGAAATACAAGCCTCTGCCTCACTTAGGCAGTTTTTCAGTCGTTGAAGCAGTTCACTATTAGGGAATTGTCTTTCACGAGCTTCAGATTCCAATGCCCTTAGTTCTTCAAAACCTAAAAAAGAAAACAAAGAGTCCAAGTTGTGAGACAGTATTACAGGAAAACAGAAAAGAATTTTCTAAAAGCTGATACACTTTGGTTAAAGGTTCTTCCATTTCTATTACTCACTGCGTTTCCGTCCATCCTCTACCTCTAGAGCTGCTTGTACTTTGTTGGCCCAGTTGTCAAAAGACTCAGCCCGAATCTTCAGCTTTTGTAGCATAGCAGGCAATTCATCCAATGTATACCTATACCTGGAGGAAGACCGGAAAAAGAATTATGTAGACTAGATCTGAATTTCCTCTATTTCTTTTATATAGGACCCATACTCACCGTAAGTATTGTCGGTTCCTTGAGCACTTACAAAGATCATTGATGTGAGAAAGGCAGACAAGACCATCTGGGCAGTCATAACAGGCCAAGGCTGATAGAAAACACGTGGTCTTACACTTGATGCACTGACGCTCATCATCTGGGAGCAGCTCAAAGGCTTCTCGTTCAGCTTCCGTGACGCCCTGGGGGTGTTCAACCCACATATACTGTAAAGACTAGGGGCAGGGTTGTGGACACCCCACCACAGCCAATACTGAGCCCTGCTGTGGACGTAAGCTTGTAAGGATAGCTGTAGAGAAATTGGAAGAAAAACACATAAACACATACAGTCTCTGCCCTGACATTTCCAATAGCATGAATTAAAGATAAGGTATAAAGTGCTTACTCAAAATTGGTCTGTGTCTCTATCACAGTATGTTTGATGATTCCTTAGCCCTGGTTTCTACCACCCACCTTCTCCAACAAGGCCTTTCGGAGACGTCGCTCCTCCTGCACCATAATGAACATCTCCTTGTGAACTGCCACTGCTAGATTCAGATCCAGCTTCTCTGGGAATGCAGCCATCTTGCAGATTAACTCCTCATGGGAGAAGACACAATAACGCTGGAGGCGGCGGTAGTGTTCAATACACTGGCGTCCAGCAGGTAGCTGTGTGTTCAAAGATTGTGTATGGCTACCTGGAGAAATCATTAAGTGTAGTTTCTCCACAATGACCCCTATTCATATCCTTTATGCCTTTTTACCTGAAGGTCCACCACACCTAGACTTACCCAATCAGCAGTGCAAAAATTCACTGCCTCAGCAAAGTTATATCCTTGGTTAAAACCACTGTGGTAAGCACGAGGGAAAGTAACAACAAATTCCCCTGCACATTGGTTTGTACGAACAACCTGAAAAATAGAAGAAAAATCAGGAGTAGTCAGAACTATTGATGATGCATATTAACTTATGAATGCCACTGAATTCTGTTACGGACTTCAAAAGGGCAACAGTAGAAATAAAAACTATCTTCAAATGTATGACTGAAAAACAAAAATGAGATTGTGAAGACAAAAAGAGATACACTTAGAAGAAAGTATAAAGCAAAATGATAAGAGAATTTAAAGGAAAGGCAAAAAAGAAAAGATTTTCAGCTCTTAAAATCTCTGACTTTCACATTGTGCTCATACAGATTGTAATGGCTAAAGTAATTTAACAAACCACATTTAAATCACTTCTTAAAACAGGAATTATCTGAAAGACTCAATGGAAAAGTCAGATTTTGTTTCAGAAAATCTGCTGAAGTGCTAGATGATCAAAGCTAATTAAACACACAAAAGAATATAGATATTAGATTGGTCAAGCAAATGAAAATATTCTTTACTGTGGTGAGCCCACAACCATTATACAACAAAAATACAGCTGACAAACCACTAGACAAATTCTCAAAATATATAATATTGTAAAGAACTCATTTTGCAGAGCTGCATGGACACCTGCCTTTTGAATAAATCCCTGTCAATTCTGCAGAAATCTTGTGAAATTATGTCATTTCTCCCTTCTAGAGTATATAAATTTGACCTTGCCTGTTGGCAACTGGATACATCCCGACACCATGAAACCACAGTGTGAAAAGAATACACTCAGTCAAGTCTTTGTTCTCATAACCAAAAGTCAACATAAAACTAATCTCCCACAACTGTCTTTACTGACTGGATTCTTTTTTTTTTTTTTTTTTTTTCTAACTGGATTCTTCAACAAGGAAGGGGCCTATCTGTCTGTCTAACAGCAAACTCAGGAAATCAATTCTCACTTGGGTACTGGCATGCACCTTGCTAAAATCAAAAGTAAAGCCCAAGAGATCCCCTTTTTACTCAGCCAGCTAGATGTTAAGGCAAATCAAGCCCTCAGGTTACCATGGCTACTAAAACAGTATAGGAAGAAAGTGAAAATACCCAGAGAATGCAATAGCGCTGCTACATTCTTCTGCAAATAATCATAAACTTCTAGTTATACTGAAGAAATATAGTTAGTGCACAAAAACTTCCTCTTAGAATTCTGTAGTGATTTAAAAGGTCCTGTTTTTAATTGATCCTCTCGATATCTGCAGGGGAGCTGTCACAGCCATGCCTCCTCTGAGATGTAATGTGCCTCCTTGCAAAATCCACAGGTTTTTGTGATTCTGTGAAATGTATGTTTGATACTATTGTTACTACCTATGGAATAGCTAACATGTCTGTATGCCTAATATAAAAACTTAAAGTCTTGTAGATAATGGCTCTCTTTTATTCATTTTTCCCCAAGAAATAAACATACATGCAGGAAAAACATGCCTGAGTCAGTCAATTTGTTCTACCCCTCAGCTCACAGTTCCCAAGGCAATTTTCCCTTGGCATAGCCCTGTGGGAGTGCTGAGATTGGTAATTAATACTTTACATAATTAGTGAAATGCAAGTCAAAACATGAATGTGTAGTTCACTTTTCACCATTATTAAAATAATACTGAGAACACAAGTCTTGATCATCATTAAAAACAAACATATATGTAGAAACATCAGGAAGGTGGGCTCAACTTCTGCCACCCAGGCTTTCTCTTTTCTTCTTCTACATCTTCCTGGCAACTGCTAAGATTTTTTAAATTTAAATAAAATTGTCCTCACACTTCATAAACAAACAATTTCCCAGCTTTAAGTAGTGGATATCTAAGAACCTCAGTGCACTGCAAGCTAGAAACAGTAGGTGCTGTTTGGACTTTTAGTCTCTATGAATTTACTCTCTATTTCTTAAAAATATACTCTTAAAATAGGTGATCTTTTGTGAATATCTATGTTCTTTTCTTCCTTCTCCCTTTCAGCCTAGCTGCAACATTAGATCTCACCCAAACCAGAGATTCATTTTTGTGACCAGAAGAAACAGTTTTCCTTCAATGGGCCTTTAATGCTTCTAACATGCTTACCCCTTAATACTGAAAGAAAAGAAGAAACCTGTGTGGAAAGCCTACCTTTATTCCCAGCACTGTCCTGAGTAGCTGACTCAGCCTGTCTGAGCAGGCTCTGTGGAATTCTTGCTCATTTTTTTTGCTAAGGGGTAGGTAACCCAGTGCCCTGACTGGGGTCATTCTTTTGCAAAAACTCAAAATTAGAATTTAGTCCCCTGATTAAAAAGCAACATTCAAGAAGAATCTAAATATTAATATTTCTATTCAAAGTGTGAACACAAACATGTTTTCTTAACAGTTTATCCACTGGGAAATATTTTTAGAGATAGGAAAGGCTGTTCTTGCACTGACTGCTCCTAGAGCAAAGAACATGTGCGATTTGCTTCAAATCTCAGTCCTAACATCCCTGAACTCTTCCATAAGCTATCGTGATCATCTGTCCTGGTGATTGGCTGCTCTTGCTCTGCATCAAACCAAGCATAAGCACACAGTCAGCTAATTTGTTTATTTTATATAAAATATAGCTTATGATCAACCTACTAGAGCTCATACCCTTAAAAAACCAGTTCTTTCCCAGAAGCCATCAAAAATTGTTCATTTATTATTTCTTTTATTTCACTTATTATTTCCCTTCCTCATTTTTAAAATAGATTGTTACACTGGATGACAACCACAATTTTCTAGGACTATAGGTCTTTTTGTTTGTTTTATACCTATACTTCATAGACCAATTTTGTTACAAAGATAGTTGCTAATTCTTCTTATTCAAATAAGTTGTTAAATGTATTGAACATTTCACTTTATGGACAATTTCTGGGTTTTTTTTTTTATAATTTTCTTCTTCTTTATTATTATTGTTATTATTCTTTTAGATGGGGTTTCTCTGTGTAGCCCTATCTGTCCTGGAACTAGCTCTTGTAGACCAGGCTGGTCTCAAACCCAGAGATCTGCCTGTCTCTGCCTCCCACACTCAGGATTTAAATACCACCAACTTATTTTATTACTTTTTGATATTTTTACTTTTTCTATGTTAGTATCACTATGTTGCCTACAAAGATCTCTATATTGTGTTCTTTAGAATTTTTGAGAGTTAGAATCAGAAGCCTAAGTCACATGCCTGACTTTGCTAGGAATCTTTTGTGTGATGTGTATATTTCATAGGAGAATGGTCTCACATGTATACCTAATTCAGTAGTTGAAAGTCACAGTATACTTAAAGAATAGTAACCAATTAAAGGTAGATGATTCTTGAAGTATCAGAAAAAGTAAAACTGGTCACAAGAATTAAGATCAGTAGGATCTGATAGAATGCCTGATACATTAAATGATAAAGTTTCAATAGAAAAACATAATTATTAAACTGATAACGTTTACCTATAAACTTAAAAAAAAATCTAAGCATGGAAGTATATGCTAAACATATACAAGAAAATTTTATAAACACTGTTACATTATAAACCTGAATGACTGTTCACTGATATTCAGGATTTTTTTCTGTAAAATGAATAAAATTAAGAAGGAAAATATACCTGGGTGGTGGTGGTACACACCCAGCACTGGAAGGCAGAGGCAGGTGGATCTCTATGAGTTCAAGGCCAACCTGATCTACAGAGCTAGTTCCAAGACAAGTTCCAAAGCTACCGAGAAACTCTGTCTCAAAAAACAAAACAAAACAAAAACAAAAAACCCACAACAACAAAAAACAAACAAACAAAAAATTACAACAAGAAGGAAACATTAAAAGTTCCATGTCTGGTTGGTTCAGATAGAATAAACTAAAATAGCTATGCATTTGTATATAGGAAAAAAAAAACAGAGCAAATAGAAATCTGAACTGGAAAAGTGCAAAATATTTCAAAATAGAGTATTTTGTTTTCCATAAAGTTCTGTAAAACAAGCTGATATAAAATAACTAAATTGCCAAAATCTACAGTGCAATTTCAACATATCCTGATGAGATTTTATAATTAGAATTTATGCTCAATAATATTATGACAAACTGGTTCTAGAATATGTTAAGATAGTTTTTGTGGTGTTAAATAATAATCCAACCTTTCATATTTTTCTTCCTCTATAACCTTAGATAAGCACTGAAAGACAATTACATTATGTGATGTTCTCTTAAATACTCAAAAAATACAAATAATTTTGTTTCTCTACAACTGGTCTTTTTTATCCCTTTTACCTTTATTTTTGTGTCTAAGGAACTGCATTTTCCCTGAACCCTCATTTCCAGTTACTCACTGGTACTCCATGTGACATGAGAGTGTTCGGATTCATGAGAGTGACAAGCTGGTGTAGGAGGTCAGGTTGGCTGTCAAACAGCTCAGGTGTCAGTCTCTTCATAACCTCTTCCAAGTGTTCTGCTGCCAGAGAAGGTACCCCATACCAGGTTTTTGGTTCACCCCTGCTCAGATAGAAGAGATATATGGAGTGTAGATATATTCTTGTATACAGGTGGTGTCATGATATTCATCCCAGGCATTGGTGTCTCACTCACCAGTGCAGGTAGTTAATGGAGTAACTCCAGTGATCCTCAATATGCCAACAAAATGCTGAAAAAACCATGCCCACATATAACCAGGGCACTTTCATGCCTGAGATGTCTGCATTGATGTGACAGAGAACAGACTGGTCCAGCACTGGCATCACATTCAGATTCCAACCACTGGTAGCATACTCCTGTTGGGCCAGAGATACATTGTAGATATAAGGCTTAAACTAAGAAGGAAAAATGAGCTAGATCTACAGACAAAAATAACAGTGTTCTTAGAACATATATGTTTCCTATAACCTGTGGTCACTTAGGAAGTGTATGTATGATTTTTAGGTATAAATTTTCTTTCAAGGAAGAAAAAGCATTATCACATAAAATATGAAGGTTAATATGACCCAGAAATAAGTAAAGTACCATTTTCTAAATGTTAATATAAAGTCTTTTTATCCCATTTGTCATCTATCATATCTAAGATATTCTCTTTAATAGTCAACATATTGGTAACTAATTATTTTTTAATCTTAGCAATATAATATTATTATCTTATATGAATTACTTATATGCATACACATACATATATGGGTCTAAAATTCTACTCAAGTATTAGTATATAGTAAACTAAATACTTTCCACAGGATACTTCAAAAATCACCAAACTACTAAGATATAATGTTTTATTTGTTGTGCTTTAAAACCAGATATATTAGTAAATTTGGGGAGACTGCCACAAAGTCATGAACTTTAGAATTTTTATGAAATATCAATTAGACTTTTTTTTTTTTTTTTTTGGTTTTTCGAGGCAGGGTTTCTATGTGGTTTTGGAGCCTGTCCTAGAATTAGCTCTTGTAGACCAGGCTGGCCTTGAACTTACAGAGATCCACCTGCCTCTGCCTCCCCCAGGGCTGGGATTAAAGGCGTGTGCCACCACCACCCAGCTTCAATTAGAAATTTCAAAGCAGCCTTCCCACCAACCCTCTCAGGTTTTCCTTCTAGCTCATCTTTATTCTTTTGTCAGTCATGAATTCTCAGAAACACATTTTACCAGCAATTCCCAATGCTGAAAGTGGAGACTTTTGATATCCCTCCTATTCTCCATTCCAATTTCTCCAGATTTACTCTTAGTCTTTTTTTTTTTTTCTCTTAGTCTTATAGCAATAGAAACTTCTCCTCCCACTCCATATCCATTCTTGTCCTACACAACAGCCAGGAAAGGAATCTAGTCGCTGAAGCAAGAGAGAGACCAGAGGGCTACTGTTGCTTTTTAAAGAGAAAGAGACCACACCCCAGGGCTATTGGTTAAAGGAGCAAAAGGAGTTCTCACAACAGACCTCTGTATGATTTCTTTGTGACTTATTAACTGTGGGAACTGGGCAGGACAGAAAACTTTGTCAACAAATTTATTCCTACATTCTAATGTATTTGGTATAGGAAGATACTTTGCAGGCTATCAAACAAAAAAGGTAAGCACCACATCAGTCACAAACCCTTTCATCAACAATGATATCATAACCTACAAAATATGCTAGGGCAATGGTGAAAAAAAGCTTGTGTGAGTAAACAACAAACACCTGATCTGACTTATGGTCCACTCCACAAGACAGAACACTTTCCTAACACCCCTTCAGTGACTAAGAATCAAAGATTAGATAGCCCAAAGATCTAAGGTAAAACTAAATACTAGTAGTTAAAAATAAAAACAAAAAAATTCTCCTGATGCATAATGGGAGAAACAACTGGAATTGGAGGACATCTTTGGGGTGAGATGGAAACCTTGTGCTATGAAAATTCCATGGAATCTATGAGCAAGACCCTAGCAAAGGCTCCAAGTAATGGGAAATGTGGAATCTGAACTGATTATCGTCTGTATCCAGGTAAGGCCTCAAGTGGAGGGACTGGGACAATAATCCAGTCACAAAACCTTCAACCTACAGTTTGTCCTCCCTGCAGAATGTTCTGGGATTGCAGCCTAGCAAAATCCTCATCAAAGAGAACATAGAGATTTCATCTAACAATTGATGGGAGCAGATGCAGAGTCCCACAGTCAAACTTTAGGCAGAGTTCAAGGAGTTCAGTGGAAAAGGAGGAAAGATTTAAGGAACTAAAGGGTTCAGGGACATTACAAGAACACAGTCCAAAAAAATCAATTGACAGAGACTCATGGGGGCTTACAGGAATCAGGAAGCCTGCAGAGGTCTGACTTGGGTCCTCTGTATATATGTTATGGCTGAGTAGCTTGATGTTCTTTTGGGATTGCCAACAGTGGGAGCACGGGCTGTCTCTGACTCTTTCTGGCTTACTTAAGGGACACTTTTCCTTCTATTGAGTGGCCCAGTCCAGCCTTGATATAATGGTATGTACCTAGTCTTATTGCAGCATATTATGTCATGTCTGGTTAATGTCCCTGGAGGGGCTTCTCTTTTCTGAAGGAAGACTATGGAGGGAGGGGTAATGACAACACACTGCAGGGTTGCGGCCATGATATAATATATGAAAGAAAAAAAAAACAAACAAAAACAAAAGTTAGAAAAGTATATACAAGGGAAAAAAAAAACCAGACTCCTAATGATATTCTGCTATACTCACAGATCAGTCCCTTGCTCAATCATAAAAAAGAAGCTTTCTCCTGTAGCAAAAATGGGAACAAAAACAGAAACCAAGAGCCAGACAATATACATACAAACATTAGAACACACATATCTAAACAGAATGTCCCTATCAAATCCTTCCCCCATGGTACTGAGGGAATCCTGCAAAGAGTGTTTAAGAGCCAGAGGCATGAGGACACCAAGAGAACAACATCCTTTGAATCAACTAAGCCAAGTGCCGAGGAACTCACAGAGTCTGCAGCAGCAAACACAGGGTGTACATTAGGTTATCTAGTAATATATCAGAGCTTCCATTTTAGTATTTTTTTTTATTTTTTATTTATTTATTTATTTATTTGGTTTTTAGAGACAGAGTTTCCCTGTGGCTTTGGAGCCTGTCCTGGAACTAGCTCTGTAGACCAGGCTGGTCTCGAACTCACAGAGATCCACCTGCCTCTGCCTCCCGAGTGCTGGGATTAAAGGCGTGCGCCACCATCGCCCGGCTCATTTTAGTATTTTTATAGAATTCCTGAATATGTGAATGAGTGGATCTCCAGTCTTGAGTCTGTTCTTGGTGCTTTTCTCTTCCTATTGGAGTTGCCTTGTCCAGTTTTTATGATTGTTTTTGTTTTAAATTATTATATCTTGTCATATTAGGTTGTTATCTCTCAGAAGTGTGTTCTTTTCTAATGACAGACAGAAAGACAGTGGAGGGGAGAAGATGTGGGGACTAAGTGAAAGGAGTAGATGATGGGGAAACTATAATCAGGATATAATGTAGGAGAAAAGAATTTATTTTTAATAAAAGGAGAAAACAGTATAAATACAAACAAAATGTTTTTCTTTACTACACTGATAAAAAAGGGTGAAGTTTCAATATTCACATATAAGGAAATGTTAATATTACAACTCCTTAACTGATAATCATGGTATGTTAGTCTCCAAAAACAAAAGAAGAAAAAACTGACAGTAGCTGACAGTGGCTACGAAAATATTGTCAAGTGATCTGTGTAGTTTCAAATTTCATGTGAGAACAATACTATGTGCAAGAACATAAGGACAGATTTTAAGTGAAAACATATTCTTTCTAGTCATTTTATTTTTTAGATATTTACTAGATATTAATAGATGCACTCACTACCTCTTCTTCAGGGGATAAGTTCCATTTGCCATTGTTGACAGGAAACCCACTGCCAAATTCTTTGGAGTGAATGTCTGCTCCATACTCAACTGTCACATCTTCCTCAATGCTGCTCACCAGCCTCCAGAATTCCTTTTCCACAACTTCTGTAGGTACCATCTATGAGAAGATGTGAAAAGATAATCATGGCTCACTGAAATTTGCTATCATAACACTAGGAGACATTAACCCCTCAGACACATACATGTACAGGCATGTTGAAGTAGTCAGCCTTGAAGGAATCAGCCATCTCACCAAAACTCTGCAAAGTATACTCCTGTGTAGCCTGCTCAAAACCAAATGCTTCAGGGGGACGCTTACATTCCTGACAAAGAAAGAAAAGAAAAGAAAAGAGAAGGGAAGGGAAGGGAAGAGAAGGGAAGAGAAGGGGAAAGAAAAAAGAGAAAGAACAGAAGAAAAAATTCAGTAAGACAAAAATAAAAGGAGAGAAAGAAAGAGTAAAAAATAAAAAGGTTTTCAGTCTGCATTTAGTAATATACATTAGAAACCACATTTTAAAACATTTTCAAGTTTTTTCAATGTTTAATTCTTCTTTCCTTTTGCCATTATTTTCACAATATAAGAATCATCATATTCTCTACCTAATTTAAATATTTACCACCTTTCAGCTATTATCCCATTATTCCTGCTCACTATCAACTAATTTTACTCCATCTCAATCCAAAAAGATAGATAAAAGAAAATGACCAGAAGTTATGATAAAAATGTCTAAGATGAGGTGGGTGGTGGTAGCTTTAATCCCAGCACTTGGGAGGCAGAGGCAGGTGGATCTCTGTGAGTTCGAGGCCAGCCTGGTCTACAAGAGTTAGTTCCAGGACTGACTCTAAAGCTTCAGGGAAACCCTGTCTCAGAAAACCAAAACAAACAAAGTCTCAAATGAACAACTCTTACCGCCAAGATACACTTTGGGCACCTCCATATCCCCTTGGGGACTTCAGAAAGGGGTGGCAATAGGCAAAAGATGTGGTAACTGTCATCACAGCCATCACAGAGAAGAAGTCTATCATCTTCATCCCCACGAGAGCATATTCGGCAAACATCCACCTACCAGGAAAAAGAAAGTAAATATGTATGGTTTGGTTCTTCTATATACCTTTCTCAAGTTTCTAGGCTACTGATTCTGAATCCCTATAACCATACAATATGAAAACTCAAGTATACTATGTGGTGAAAAACATAGCAGTAATTAAATAATCATAGCAATGCATTAATAAATGAATCATGTTCAAGATATTTGGAAAGCAATCATGAAGTCCTCTTTTAGAAAACTCAGTAGTGAGGCTCAAAATGTGGCTTACTTAGCAGAATGGTTACTTCATATTCATGAAGCTTTTGGTACTATCCCTAATACTATATAAACTAAGTATGCCCATGTACACTACAATAGCACTTGAGATATAGGTAGGATAATTAGAATTTCAAGACTATACTCACATACATAGCTAGGCTAGCCAGGAATATAATACGACTCTGTCTCACATAGCAAAAAGTAACATAAAAAATTCAGTGACATAAAATTTACTAGGGTTGTCTTCCAACTTACACTTACATAGCTAAGTCTACCTACCTCCACCAACAGACCTTGTTTGCCCATATTCAGGGAACCAAAAATCCTCCTCTTCAATACCAATTCACCCATCTCTACTTGCTCCACTCATCTCTGCTACAGACCCCTGCTCAGTTCTTCAGGTAGACACCAGATCCTGCTCAGTCAGCTACATACCATTCTATCCCAAGGCCTGCCCGCTTTAGAGGAGGGCACTAAACCAACAGATCTTCTCACCCTCTGGGACAGTCCTTGGAATAAATTGCCCCAAACATCCTGATGATGTGGAAAGTTCATCTTAAGAATTCTTGACTTTCCCCATCCCTAGGCTAGAGACCATGGACTGCATCATCTTTACACCAAACTTCTAACATGCTCCATCTATCCTCCCTCCATGTGCTTGGTTTGCACTCTGAGCCCTAACTTCTGCTAACATCTACCACATTTACTCAGTCCTAGAACCTTGTTTAACCCCATTCCTTGCTGGAAAATTCTAAACTCCCTAGCTGTATTCTCCCAATCAGTTACCCGAACCATCATATATCTTCTTAGAAAATAGTAACATAAAGTTCTATTCGTGGAAAGTTCCATGAAAAATCAGAAACAGAGTTGCAGTTTGAGGCAAAGGATAAAGACTTCAGCCTCAACTCATCACAACTAAGAAGAAATACACTAACTGATGGAAGGCATATCACTGATTTTTACGCTGTTTATTTTTCTATACTTACTATTTAGTTATTTATTGCTGACAATTTTGTATCTTGTTACAATGTTGGGTTTTAGTTTTGTATCTTGCTGGAAAAAAATTAGCCATTTTGATACCTAATAAAGTGAACTTCAGACAAAACTTTCAAGAAAAGATAAAAACAGTCACTATATACTAGTAAAAGAATTCACCAAGAATTTAAAACAACTGTACATATTTTTATACTAAACTGTGATGTTTTCGAATTCAGAAAACAAACAGTTCTTTTAAAGGTTTAAAAGGTTAAGTCTGAAGTAATAATTGTGTGGAATTTGAGTAGTCAACTCTTTTCTTTTGATAGGCTTTCTAAACAAACAAGGAAAAAAGTACAGAACTTATGTGTTAAATAACAATTTAATTAACAGATACCTACAATTCATCTCTGTTGTATATGGAGCCACCTCTAAAATCAATCACATTATCAGCATTACATCAGGACTAAACAAATACAAAAAAGATGTTGACACAATACCTTGTGGCTTAATAGAACTTAGTGGAATAAAATCAGAAATCAATAGCAAGAGAGAGCACATAGGAGCTACAGAAGTGGCTCAGGAGATAATAACACTGGTTGATGTTTCAGAAGCCCTGGGATTCACATGCCCAGCATTTACAAGATGGTTCATAGCCATCTGTATTCACAGTTCTAAAGCAATGCAATGCTCTTTTCTGACCTCCATGAGCACCATGTAACTACATGGTGCACAGTTATACATGCAGGCAAACACCCAAATTACAAAACAAAACCCCAAGTTTAAAAAACAAAGCAAAAGCACAGAAACTACGAGAGTATTGGAGACTAATATACTTTCAAATAAACCACAGGTCATTAAAGAAATCATGGAAATTTAAACAAGATCTCGAATCAAGTGAAAATGACAGTACAACTGACTACAACCTCTGTGATACAGATAAATCAATTTATAGAGAAAAGTTTATAGTTATAAGAACTTACATGTTAAAAAAGAAAAAAAAATCAGAGAGGAGCTAAGTGCCAGACCACAAGCTTTTAAAATGAATTTTGGTCAATAAAACTTGACTTAAAGCTTGTATATATGAGGGACAGATTGGTTAGATAGTTCCAAGAGGAAAAGGAAAAAGTGGGCCAAACCCCAGATCTTTCTGGCCAGTCAATCTATTAATGGGAGAAATGATATTCACGTCTCAAAAAATAAGGTGGCACACACAACACACACACACACCTGCAAACAAATCTACACATTCACAGTACAAACTCAAAAGGAAAACAAAACAGAGATCTCTAATTAAATACCTCACTGATACACCTCAAGATTCTTGAAAAACTAAGAGAATAAACTACAAATACAGCAAATGGAAAGATTACAAAATAAGCTGATAAAATAGAAACTAAGAGTAAATAAAACAACTTAAAAAATAATTGATTTTTTTTTTGGAAAAACTAAAATGGACAAATCCTTACACTAAAAAAATGAAGAAGATCCAAACTAATAACAGTAGAGATAAAAATGGAGTTATTACAATGGATTCTAATAAAATCTAGAAAATCATGAAGGACTATTTTGCAAATTTATGATTCAAAATACCATAAAAATCTGTATAATTAAGAAACACAGTCTAAAATTAAGTCATTAAAATAAATAATCTCCCAATCAACATGAGTAAGCAGTAACTAAAATTCTCACTATAAAAAAAAATTCAGACACATTCATTGTCAAATATTACTGAACACTTAAAGAACATCTAATATCAGCACTTCTTGAATTATTCTATAAAAGAGAAATGAAGGAATACTTGAGTCCTGAATTATTCTGATAGCAAAACTGCATAAGGTCACAGAACTACAATAAGAACTGTAGGTTATTCTTACAAACATAGATGTAAAAGTTTTCAATAAAATACTTGAATATTAAATTGAAAACTATATTAAGAAGATCATATTTCATTACTATTTCATCTAGGAATAAAAGGTTAATTGATCATATACAAACCAATTAATTTAAAACAACACTGAAACAGTCTCAAATTCATATATGAAAGAACCATCTCACAAGGAGAACAAGGCATTTAACAAGTTTAATGTGCCCTCATAATAAAATTCTTGAAGAAACAAGGAAGAAAAAAAATATACCTCAACATAATGAAGAACAAGCCATGCAGTGTTACAAACAACACTACACTGAGAAGAAATTGGGCAACACTTCCTCCAAAATACAGAACTGTGCAAATACTCATTGGATAAGATATTGTCTTATTTTATATTTCTAAAGAAATCAATACTGTTCTATACACCAATGAATTTTCAAAGGAAGAACATAGCAAATATGTACAATTAACAGCATCTTCAAAATCTAAAATGTCTCAAAATAAACCCAATGAAGATGGGAAAGAAGAGAAAGTCCTACACTGCAAATATTAAGACACAGAAGACAGTCTTGGTGAAAATATTAAAAGAACTTCTAGGCTGATTATTGGCCATATTATTTAAGTGTCTGTACTATTAACACATTCTAAAAATTTAATGTAATTTCTATCAAAATCATGACACACTTTATAAAACTTAAAAAAAAAATCCCAAATTTTTACATGGAAACATTAAAAGTCTAAATAAAGAGGACAAACCTCACCTCAAATTATTCTACAGAACTCTAGCTCTGACATTCTTTTGTATGTTGGGGTAAAGGGAGCAGTACAGTTCACTAAACTATAAGAAGGGTAAGGGTTTCATAAAATTAAAAATAGAGCCATACATCTCAAATTCCATACCTATAATTCTAGTAGTGGGGAAGTGGAATGAGGTAACAGTTGCTTATATAACATGTTAGAATCCACCCTGAGCTACAAAAAAACTAAATAAATTTTAATAACATATACAGCATATAAAATAAAAGCAATGAAACTATACAAAAATAAATTAAAACAAGAAATAATGATTTTAAGTTCACTCTAATGTCAATAGTTCAAAACAGTATCACAAAATCACTGGTGAATCCTTACAAATTGGGTACTGCTGTGATTATTCCGTAGTTGCATTGTCATCTTTGTACGAGCTTTTAGATTTTGGTTTAAGTCCTTCTCAGGAAATGATGCCACTTTTCCAAACCCACTGGCTTCCTCCTTCACTGCAACACTTGGAAGACAGGTTACTTCTTCTTTATCTAGGAACAAAAAGAGTTTAAGTGAAAATAAACCTTTCAACATTGGGATTAACAAAGCCACTTTCTCATGATCCTTCACTATTTTACCCATTAGTTCTTTAGTCCTACCTGGTTGTATGCTATCTTTCTTTCTCAGACTCTTCTCTTTAGCCACCAGGCCCAAGCCTATCATCTTGGGGCCTGCCCCATATATCTGTAGTTTCTTTAGCTCTGGATTTTTCTCAATGTCCTCTTCTGTGGGTTCTGGCTATTGAAAAAAAAATTCAAAGAAAGAAGTAAAAGAAAAAGAAAACATAGTACTTTATAGGTAGCATCTAAAATATGCAACTCCAACCCTCCTTATACTTGTATTTTTTGAAAGAAGTATAGAGTAAATTATTCCAATGATCTTTGAATTTCTGCCAGTGGCAATGTAACAGGAGCTACAGACAGTAGTGGAGTTTATAGAATACAGCCCAGTGGACAGGAAAGCTACTTTGGGTGCATCCTGCAGAAGCAAAAGGGGTGGGAAGAGTCTGAGCTACCAGCTGACAGCTAAGTTCTCAGCCCTAACTCCCAGTGGGGGCATTCTGTGTTCCAACCCAATATCTGCACCTCCAGTAACAAGGAAGCACCATCCTCTTCACCCACCTCCACCATCCCCTGCCAGGTGCATTGGCTACCACCTGAGCCACAGGCTCATCCTACAACTGAAGAAGGAGGTGAGTGTCTGAGCTACTAGCAGGACAGGCCCTAGGCCCTGTGGGCACATCCTCTGCTCCTCCCCTACCAATCCCATCCCTCAGAAACCAGGATCCTACCAACCCCATCATTCCCTACTGCATCAGGGACCACCAGAGCCACAGGCACAACTTATACCTAGAGAAAGTGACCACTGGAGCCACAGACACCACCTCTAACAACTGGAGGAAGAAATGGGTAGACAGCAGTGTAAGAACACATTCAACAACATAAAGAACAATACGGCACCACAAAAAACTAGTGGTTCTACAACAGCAAGACCTGAACACCCCAACGTAAATGCAACAGAAAACAATATTAAAAATAACTTTATGAAGGTGATAGAGGTCCTTAAATAGGAAACAAAAAAGTCCCTGAAAGAAATGGAGGGAAAGACAAACAGAAAATGAGAAGAAATAAATACCTTTGAGAAAGCCAAGGAAAATCAAGAAAAAACAATCAAACAGGTGAAGCAAACAGTTCAAGATTTGAAAATAGAGGCAATAAAAGAACACAAACCAAGAGAATTCTGGCAATGGAAAATCTGGGTAAATGATTAACAACTATAGATGCAAGCATAACCAACAGAATACAAGAGATGGAAGAGAGAGATTCTCAGGAGTTGAAGTTACAATAGAGAAAATATATTCATCAGTTAAAGAAAACATTAAATCTAATAAATTCTTTACCCCAAACATACAGGAAATCTGGGACAACATAAAAAGACCAAACTTAGGAATAATAGGTGTAGAAAGAGAAGAATTCCAGCTCATAGACACAGAAAATATATTCAACAAAATTATATAAGAAAACTTACCTAACTGAAATGATAGCCCTTTGAAGGTACAAGAAGCTTACAGAACTCCAAATAGACTGAACCAAAAAAAAAGTTCACTTGACATATAATAGCCAGAACACAAAACATACACAATAAAGAAAGAATATTAAGAGCTGCAAAGGAAAAGGGTCAGGTAAGATATAAAGCAGACATCAGAATTATACCCAACTTCGCACTGGAAACCATGAAAGTCAGAGGTCCTGGACACACATTCTGCATTCACTAAGAGACTACAAAGCCTACAAACTCATAGAAATTGAACAATGTTCAACTGAATCATCACTAGGTCAGGAAGAAATAAAGAAATTAAAGACTTCCTAGAATTCAACGAAAATGAAGGCACAATGTATCCAAACTTAGGGGACACTATGAAAGCAGTGCTAAGAGTAAAGTTCATAGCACTAAGTGCCCATATAAAGAAAATGGAAAAAAAGTTCACACAAGTGACTTAACAGCATGCCTGAAAGCCCTAGAACAAAAAGAATTAGTCTCACCCAGGAGGAGTAAATGCCAAGAAAAAAGTCAAATTGAGGGCTGAAATAAATAAAATAGAAACAAAGAAAATGATTCAAAGAATCAATGAAACAAAGAGTAGGTTTTTCGTGAAAATCAACAAGATAGACAAACTCTTATCCAAATTAACTGAAAGGCAGAAAAAGATTGTACAGATTAATAAAATCAGAAATGAAAAGGGGGATATAACAAGAGACACCAAGGAAATCCAAAGAATCATTTGAAAATCTGTATTCCACAAACTTGGAAAATGTAAGAAAAATGAACAATTTTCTGGATAGGCACTACACACCAAAATTAAATTAAGCCAGGTAAAAATTTTAAATAGACTGTAACCCCAAAGGTAATAGAAGCCATCACCATAAGCCTCCCTGTCCCCAAAGAAAGCCCAGAACCAGATGGTTTTAGTGCAGAATTCTACCAGAATTTCAAATACCTAAGATGAGCTAATACCAATACTCTTTAAATTGTTCCACACAATATAAATAGAAAAGACTTTACCAAATTCTTTTTATGGTACCCAAACCATAAAATGCAAACACATAAAGATGCAAAAAAGAGAATTTACAGACCAATCTCCTTTATGAACATTGATGCCAAAATACTCAGTAAAATACTGGCAAACCAAATCCAACAAAACATTAAAAAAAAAAAAAAAAAAAAAAAAAAAACGCCATGATCATGTTGACTCATCCCAGAGATGCAGGGATGGTTCAACATATGAAAATCTGTCAAGCTAGCCCACCCAGCTCCCATCCGGAACCCTCCCCAATTTGCCCCACTGTCCTCTTTCTGCACATAACATCACCCAGCCCAGCCGTTCTGGGCACTGGGTCCGAATCCTCAGGGCACCCAAGCGGGCGGGAGTCTCTTTGTTTCTATGGCCTGCCTGCACCAAGCAGGGTAGGCGCTTTGTTTGCGAACTGCCCACCAGCACAGAGGCCTGATCTCTCGGCGCCAGGAGACCCAGCATTGGGCACGGAGGCCTGATCTCTCGGCGCCAGGAGACCCAGCCTTGGGGAGACCCAGCGTTGAGGAGAGACAACGTTGGGGAGATCCAGCATTGGGTAGGCAAGGTGACCTGATCCGGTAAAGAAGATCCATAAGGGAGCATTTGGAAGAAGAGATGGGTAGACGCCAAGGCAAGAATTCGCCCAACAAGCTGAAAAGCAACATGAAGCCACCAGAAACCAGCTACCCCACAACGGGAGGACATGAACACCTTAATCAAGAAGAAGTAGAAAAGGTTGACTTCATGAAAGTGATTGACGCCCTTAAAGAGCATGTAAAAAATGCCCTTATAGAAATGGATGAGAAATATAACAGAAAGTTTGAAGATCTGAATAAATCAGTGAATGATACCCTAGAAAACCAAGAAAAAAAAATCAAACAGATAATGGAAACGGTGCAAGACTTGAAAACTGAAATGGAGGCAAAGAAGAAAACACAAACAGAGGGCCGGCTGGACATGGAAAATTTAAGTAAACAAACAGAGTCTACAGAAACAAGCATAACCAACAGAATACAAGAGATAGAAGAAAGAATCTCAGATTCTGAAGATACCATAGAGAAAATAAACACTCTGATCAAAGAAAACAGCAAGTCCAACAAACTCTCATCACAAAATATTCAGGAAATATGGGACACAATAAAAAGACCAAACCTAAGAATAATAGGAGTAGAAGAAGGAGAAGAAGTGCAGCTCAATGGTCCAGAAAATATATTTAATAAAATTATAGAAGAAGACTTTCCCAACCTAAAGAAAGATATACCTATGAAGGTTCAAGAAGCATACAGAACACCGAATAGGCTGGATCAAAAAAGAACATCCCCTCGCCATATAATTATCAAAACACAAAGCATACAGAATAAGGAAAGAATATTAAGAGCTGCAAAGGAAAAAGGCCAAGTTACTTATAAAGGTAAACCTATCAGACTTACACCTGACTTCTCCATGGAAACCATGAAAGCCAGAAGGTCCTGGATAGATGTACTTCAGAAACTAAGAGACCATGGATGCAAGCCCAGATTACTATACCCAGCCAAGCTTTCGTTCACTATAAATGGAGAAAATAAAATTTTCCAGGATAAAACAAATTTAAACAATACGCAGCCACAAATCCAGCCTTACAGAAAGTAATAGAAGGAAAATCACTAACCAAGGAGTCCAACAATGACCACAATAACTCAGACATCTAGAGACCCTTCACCAACACAAATCAAAGAAGGGAAACACACAAACTCTACGACTAAAAAAATGACCGGAGTTAACATCCACTGCTCATTAATATCACTTAATGTCAATGGACTCAACTCACCTATTAAAAGGCACAGGCTAAGAGATTGGATACGAAAACAGGATCCAACATTCTGCTGTTTACAAGAAACCCACCTCAACCACAAAGACAGGCACCTACTCAGAGTAAAGGGCTGGGAAAAGGCTTATCAAGCAAATGGACCTAAGAAACAAGCAGGTGTGGCCATACAAATCTCTAACAAAGTTGACTTCAAACTTAAATCAATCAGAAGAGATGGAGAGGGGCATTTTATACTCATAACAGGAACAGTTCAGCAGGATGAAGTCTCAATTCTGAACATCTATGCCCCTAATTTAAAAGCACCCACGTACATAAAAGAAACATTGCTAAAACTCAAGGCAGCCATTAAATGCACACACTAATAGTAGGAGACTTGAACACTCCTCTCTCACCAATGGACAGGTCAAACAGACAGAAACCTAACAGAGAAATAAGAGAATTAATGGAGGTAATGAATCAAATGAACTTAACAGACATCTATAGAACATTCCACCCAAATAGGAAAGAATATACCTTCTTCTCTGCAGCTCATGGAACCTTCTCAAAAATCGACCACATAGTCGGTAACAAAGCAAACATCCACAGTTACAAAAAAATATTAGTAACCACCTGTGTCTTATCAGATCACCATGGATTAAAGTTAGAATTCAACAACAATGCTACCCCCAAAAAGCCTACAAACTCATGGAAACTGAACAGTCAACTACTGAACCATACCTGGATTAAGGAAGAAATTAAGAAAGAAATTAAAGTCTTCCTGGAATTCAATGAAAATAAAGAAACAACATTCTTAAACTTATGGGACACTATGAAAGCAGTCCTAAGAGGAAAGTTCATAGAACTAAGTGCCCACTTAAAGAAAACAGAGAAAGCTCACATTGGAGACTTAACAGCCCAACTGAAAGCTCTAGAAAAAAAAGAAGCAGACTCACCTAGGAGGAGTAGAAGACTGGAAATAATCAAACAGAGGGCAGAAATCAACAAAATAGAAACACAGAAAACAATCCAAAGAATCAATGAAACAAAAAGCTGGTTTCTGGAGAAAATCAACAAGATTGACAAACCCCTATCCAAACTAATCAAACGGCAGAGAGAGAATTTGCAAATTAATAAGATCAGAAATGAAAAGGGGGACATAACCACAGACACAGAGGAAATTCAGAGACTCATTAGATCTTACTACAAAAGCCTATATGCCAAAAAACTGGAAAATGTAAAGGAAATGGACACTTTTTTAGATAAATACCATATACCAAAGTTAAACCAGGACCAGGTGAACAATCTAAATAGACCTGTTAGTGGCGAAGAATTAGAAGAGGTTAACAAAAACCTCCCTACCAAAAATAGCCCAGGACCAGATGGTTTCAATGCGGAATTCTACCAGAACTTCCAAGAAGACCTAATACCTATACTCCTTAATGTATTCCACAATATAGAAACAGAAGAATCATTGCCAAATTCCTTTTATGAAGCTACTCTGATACCAAAACCGCACAAAGACTCAACCAAGAAAGAAAATTATAGACCAATCTCACTCATGAACATCGATGCAAAAATCCTCAACAAAATACTGGCAAACCGAATCCAAGAACACATTAGGAAAATTATCCATTATGATCAAGTAGGCTTCATCCCAGGGATGCAGGGCTGGTTCAACATACGAAAATATATCAATGTAATCCAGCATATAAATAAACGGAAAGAAAAAAACCATATGATCATTTCATTAGATGCTGAAAAAGCATTTGACAAGATTCAACACCCCTTTATGATAAAAGAATTGGAGAGATTAGGGATACAAGGGTCATACCTAAATATAATAAAAGCTATATACAGCAAGCCGACAGCTAACATTAAATTAAATGGAGAGAAACTTATAGCCATCCCACTAAACTCAGGAACACGACAAGGCTGTCCACTCTCGCCATACCTCTTCAATATAGTACTTGAAGTTCTAGCAATAGCAATAAGACAACATAAGGGGATCAAAGGGATTCGAATTGGAAAGGAAGAAGTTAAACTTTCGTTATTTGCAGATGATATGATAGTGTACATAAGCGACCCCAAAAACTCCACCAAAGAACTTATACAGCTGATAAACACCTTGAGTAATGTGGCAGGATACAAGATCAACTCCAAAAAATCAGTCGCCCTCTCATACACAAAGGATATGGAAGCAGAGAGGGAAATCAGAGAAGCTTCACCTTTCACAATAGCCACAAACAGCATAAAATATCTTGGGGTAACTCTAACCAAGGAAGTGAAAGATCTATTTGACAAGAACTTTAAGGAATTGAAGAAAGAAATTGAGGAGTATACCAGAAAATGGAAGGACCTTCCTTGCTCTTGGATTGGGAGGATCAACATAGTAAAAATGGCAATTCTACCAAAGGCAATTTATAGATTCAATGCAATCCCCGTCAGGGTCCCATCAAAATTCTTCACAGATCTTGAGAGGACAATAATCAACTTTATATAGAAAAACAAAAAACCCAGGATAGCCAAAACAATCCTATACAATAAAGGATTGTCTGGAGGCATTACCATCCCTGACTTCAAACTCTATTACAGAGCTACAGTGATGAAAACAGTGTGGTACTGGCATAAAAACAGAGAAGTCGACCAATGGAATCGTATAGAAGACCCGAATTTTAACCCACAAACCTATGAACACCTCATTTTTGATAAAGGAGTCAAAAGTATACAATGGAAGAAAGAAAGGATCTTCAACAAATGGTGCTGGCATAACTGGATGTCAACCTGTAGAAGAATGAAAATAGACCCATATCTATCACCATGCACAAAACTCAAGTCCAAATGGATTAAAGACCTCACTATCAGTCAGAACACAGTGAACCTGATAGAAGAGAAAGTGGGAAGTACCCTACAGGAGATGGGCACAGGAGATCACTTCCTATGTGTAACCCCAACAGCACAGACTTTAAGGGCAACATTGAACAAATGGGACCTACTAAAACTGAGAAGCTTCTGTAAAGCAAAGTACACTGTCACCAAGACAAATAGGCAGCCTACTGACTGGGAGAAGATCTTCACCAACCCTGCAACAGACAAAGGTCTGATCTCCAAAATATATAGAGAACTCAGGAAACTAGACTTTAAAATGCTAATTAACCCAATTAAAAATGGGGCACTGAACTGAACAGAGAATTCTCAGCAGAGGAAGTTCAAATGGCCAAAAGACACTTAAGGTCATGCTCAACCTCCTTAGCAACCAGGGAAATGCAAATCAAAACAACTTTGAGATATCATCTCACACCTGTCAGAATGGCTAAAATAAAATACTCCAATGATAGCCTTTGCTGGAGAGGCTGTGGAGGAAGGGGAACACTCATCCAATGCTGGTGGGAATGCAATCTTGTGCAACCACTTTGGAAATCGGTGTTTTGGTTTCTCAGGAAATTCGGGATCAACTTACCCCTTGACCCAGCAATACCACTCCTGGGAATATACCCAAGAGATGCCCTATCACATGACAAGAGCATTTGTTCAACTATGTTCATAGCAGTATTATTTGTAATAGCCAGAACCTGGAAACAACCTAGATGCCCTTCAATGGAAGAATGGATGAAGAAAGTGTGGAATATCTACACATTAGAGTACTATGCTGCGGTAAAAAACAATGACTTCTCAAATTTTGCATGCAAATGGATGGAAATAGAAAACACTATCCTGAGTGAGGTATCCCAGACCCAAAATGATGAACATGGGATGTACTCACTCATAATTGGTTTCTAGCCATAAACAAGGGTCACGGAGTCTACACTTGGTGATCCCAAAGAAGCTAAGTAAGAAGGTGAAACAAAGGAAAAGCATATAGTTGCCCTCTTGGCTATGGGAAGTAGACAAAATTGCCAAGGAGAAAATTGAGATCTTGGGGGTGGGGTGGGATGGGGGTAAAGGGAGATGGGGAGAGAGGGGGGTGAGGGGGAGAATGGGGGGAGCTTGGGGAAGGGGGAGGATTGGGATGAAGGAAGGTTGGATGGGGGAGCACGGAAGCACGGTTCTTAGTTAAGGGAGCCACCGTAGGGTTGGCAAGAGACTTGAACCTAGATTGGCTCCCAGATACCCAAGCCGAGGTGCCCAGTTAGTTCCTTGGGCAGTTGAGGATAGGGAACCTGAAATGACCGTATCCTAGAGCAATAATGACGAATATCTTGCATATCATCATAGAACCTTCATCTGGTGATGGATGGAGACAGAGAAAGAGACCCACACTGGAGCACTGGACTGAGCTCCCAAGGTCCCAATGAGGAGCAGAAGGAGGGAGAACATGAGCAAAGAAGTCGGGACCAAGAGGGGAGCACCCACCCACTGAGATACTGGAGCTGATCTATTGGGAGCTCACCAAGGCCAGCTGAACTGTGACGGAAAAAGCATGGGATAAAACTGGACTCTCTGAGCATGGCCAACAATGAGGGCTGATGAGAACCCAAGGACAATGGCAGGGGGTTTTGAACCTACGTAATGTGCTGGCTTTGTGGTAGCCTAGCCAGTTTGGATGTTCACCTTCCTAGAAATGCACGGAGGGGGGAGGACCTAGGACTTACCACAGGGCAGGGAAATCTGACTGCTCTTTGGGCTGGAGAGGGAGGGGGAGAGGAGTGGGGGGAGGGGGAGAAGGGTGGGAGGAGGGGGAGGGAAATGGGAGGCTGGGAGGAGGAGGAAATTTGTTTTTTTTTTCTTTTCTTAATAAAAAAAAAAGTTAAAAAAAATAAAAAGAAAAAAAAAAGAAAATCTGTCAATGCAATCCACCATTTAAACAAACTGAAAGAAAAAGCTGTATGATCATCTCATTAGATACTGAAATAGCCTTTGACAAAAACCAACACCCCATCATGATAAAGGTCTTGGACAGATCAGGGAATATACCTAAAAATAATAAAGGCAACATACAGCAAGCCAACAGCCACCATCAAATTAAATGAAGGGAAACTCAAAGTGATCCCACTAAAATCAGGAACAAGACAAGGCTATCAATTATCTCCATTATGATGCCGCTATGCTGCTATGATTCAACACAGTTCTTGAAGTTCTGAAGAAAGAAACTAAAAAAAAAAAAAAAAAAAAATGAACGATCTCTCATGCTCTTGGATATGTAGGATTAACATAATAAAAATGACAATCCTACCAAAAGCAACCTATAGATTCAATGCAATCCCATCAAAATCCTAACACAATTCTTCACAATCCTCAAAAAAATAACACTCAACTCCATATGGAAAAACAAAAACTTAGGATAGCCCCTCTCTCTTACTATCCCATTCAGCTTACATCCAGATCCCCACACCCCCTGTCTCGCTCCCTCTCTCCCTCCTTTGGGGCATAGCGCCTCCCTGCCCAGCCTGCTAGGGTGCTGGGACCGAATCCGAACCGGGAGGACAAAGGGGTGGCCAGTAGCTCCTTTGTTCCCATAGCCTGCCCGCAGCAAGCGGGGTGGGCCCTTTGTTCGCGAGCTAAACAAGCAGCGCAGAGTTTCGATCCCGGCACCAAGTGAAACATCATTGTGGTGAGTGAGTGCTGCGGCAGCTGGGATCATACCTCAGCCCGCCCACACTTCCTGGCCATCCTACAGGGGCTATACTGCCCAAACCGCCTCTTTCTTACTATCCCATTCAGCTTACATCCAGATCCCCACGCCCCCTGTCTCCCTCCCTCCCTTCATTGGGGCATAGCGCCTCCCTGCTCAGCCTGCTAGGGTGCTGGGACAGAACCCGAACCAGGAGGACAAAGGGGTGGCCGGTAGCTCCTTGGTTCCCATAGCCTGCCGCAGCAAGCAGGGTGGGCCCTTTGTTCGCGAGCTAACCAAGCAGCGTGGAGTTTCGATCTGGGCACCGAGTGAAACCTCACTGTGGAGAAACATCTCTGGGAAGTGACATCACTGGGAAGGTACATCAGTGGGCAAGAAGACCTGATCCTATAAAAGAAGATCCAAAGGGGAGTATTGGGAGGAAGAGATGGGCAGACGCCAATGCAGGAATTCTCCCAACAATCTGAAAAACAACACGAAACCACCAGAAGCCAGTGACCCCACAACAGGAGGACATGAACACCTTAATCAAGAAGAAGTAGAAAAAACTGACTTCATGAAAGTGATTGACACCCTTAAACAGCATATAAAAAACGCCCTTATAGAAATGGATGACAAGTATAATAGAAAGTTCGAGGAATTGAGTAAATCAGTGAATGATACCCTAGGAAACCAAGGAAAAACAATCAAGCAGATAAAGGAAACAGTTCATGACTTGAAAACTGAAATGGAGGCAAAGAAGAAAACACAAACAGAGGGCCGACTGGACATGGAAAATCTAGGTAAACGAATAGAGACTACAGAATCAAGTATAACCATCAGAATACAAGAGATAGAAGAAAGAATCTCAGATTCTGAGGATAACATAGAGAAAATAAACACTCTGATCAAAGAAAACAGCAAGTCCAACAAACTCTCATCACAAAACATTCAGGAAATATGGGACACAATAAAAAGACCAAACCTAAGAATAATTGGAGTAGAAGAAGGAGAAGAAGTGCAGCTCAACGGTACAGAAAATATACTTAATAAAATTATAGAAGAAAACTTTCCCAACCTGAAGACAGATGTACCTATGAAGGTTCAAGAAGCATACAGAACACCAAATAGGCTGGATCAAAAGAAAACATCCCCTCGCCATATAATAATCAAAACACAAAATATACAGAATAAAGAAAGAATATTAAGAGCCGCAAAGGAAAAAGGCCAAGTTACTTATAAAGGTAAACCTATCAGACTTACACCTGACTTCTCTATGGAAACCATGAAAGCCAGAAGGTCCTGGATAGATGTTCTCCAAAAACTAAGAGACCATGGATGCAAGCCCAGACTACTATATCCAGCCAAACTTTCATTCACTATAAATGGAGAAAACAAAATTTTCCAGGATAAAAACAAATTTAAACAATACGTAGCCACAAATCCAGCCTTACAGAAAATAATAGAAGGAAAATCACTAACCAAGGAGTCCAACAATTACCACAATAACTCAGACATCTAGAGACTCTTGACCAGAGCAAATCAAAGAAGGAAAACACACAAACCCTACTACTAAAAAAGTGACCGGAGTTAACAACCACTGGTCATTAATATCACTTAATATCAATGGGCTCAACTCACCTATAAAAAGGCACAGGCTAAGAGATTGGATAAGAAAACAGGATCCAACATTCTGCTGTCTACAAGAAACACACCTCAACCACAAAGACAGGCACCTACTCAGAGTAAAGGGCTGGGAAAAGGCTTATCAAGAAAATGGACCTAAGAAATAAGCAGGTGTGGCCATACTAATTTCTAACAAAGTTGACTTTAAACTTACATCAATCAGAAGAGATGGAGAGGGACATTTTATACTCATAACAGGAACAATTCATCAGGAAGAAGTCTCAATCCTGAATATCTATGCCCCTAATATAAAAGCACCCACGTACGTAAAAGAAACATTACTAAAACTCAAGGCAGACATCAAACCGCACACACTAATAGTAGGAGACTTCAACACTCCTCTCTCACCAATGGACAGGTCAATCAGACAGAAACCTAACAGAGAAATTAGAGAATTAATGGAGGTAATGAAGCAAATGGACTTAACAGACATCTATAGATTATTCCACCCAAAGAGGAAAGAATATACCTTCTTCTCTGCAGCTCATGGAACCTTCTCGAAAATTGACCACATACTTGGTAACAAAGCGAACTTACACAGTTACAAAAAAATATTAGTAACCACCTGTGTCTTATCAGATCACCATGGATTAAAGTTAGAATTCAACAACAATGCTACCCCCAGAAAGCCTACAAACTCATGGAAACTGAACAGTCAACTACTGAACCATACCTGGATTAAGGAAGAAATAAAGAAAGAAATTAACGTCTTCCTTGAATTCAATGAAAATAAAGAAACAACATACTCGAACTTATGGGACACTATGAAAGCAGTCCTGAGAGGAAAGTTCATAGAACTAAGTGCCCACCTAAAGAAAACAGAGAAAGCACATATTGGAGACTTAACAGCCCACTTGAAAGCTCTAGAAAAAAAAGAAGCAGACTCACCTAGGAGGAGTAGAAGACTGGAAATAATCAAATTGAGGGCTGAAATCAACAAAATAGAAACACAGAAAACAATCCATAGAATCAATGAAACAAAAAGCTGGTTCCTGGAGAAAATCAACAAGATTGATAAACCCCTATCCAAACTAATCAAACGAAAGAGAGAGAATACGCAAATTTATAAGATCAGAAATGAAAAGGGGGACATAACCACAGACACAGAGGAAATTCAGAGAGTCATTAGATCTTACTCCAAAAGCCTGTATGCCACAAAACTGGAAAATGTAAAAGAAATGGACGCTTTTTTAGATAAATACCATTTACCAAAACTAAACCAGGACCAGGTGAACAATCTAAACAGACCTGTAAGTCGCGAAGAATTAGAAGCTGTTATCAAAAACCTCCCTACCAAAAAAAGCCCAGGACCAGATGGTTTCAATGCAGAATTCTCCCAGAACTTCCAAGAAGACCTAATACCTATACTCCTTAATGTATTCCACAATATAGAAACAGAAGGGTCATTACCAAATTCCTTTTATGAAGCCACAATTACTCTGATACCAAAACCACTCAAAGACTCAACCAGGAAAGAGAACTACAGGCCAATCTCACTCATGAATATCGACGCAAAAATCCTCAACAAAATACTGGCAAATCGAATCCAAGAACACATCCGAAAAATTATCCATTATGATCAAGTAGGCTTCATCCCAGGGATGCAGGGCTGGTTCAACATACGAAAATATATCAATGTAATCCAGCATATAAATAAACTGAAAGAAAAAAACCATATGATCATTTCATAAGATGCTGAAAAAGCATTTGACAAAATTCAACATCCATTTATGTTAAAAGTCTTGGAGAGATTAGGGATACAAGGGTCATACCTAATTATAATAAAAGCTATATACAGCAAGCCGACAGCTAACATCAAATTAAACGGAGAGAAACTCAAAGCCATCCCACTTAACTCAGGAACACGGCAAGGCTGTCCACTCTCGCCATACCTCTTCAATATAGTGCTTGAAGTTCTAGCAATAGCAATAAGACAACATAATGGGATCAAGGGGATTCGAATTGGAAAGGAAGAAGTTAAACTTTCGTTATTTGCAGATGATATGATAGTGTACATAAGCGACCCCCAAAACTCCACCAAAGAACTTATACAGCTGATAAACAGCTTTAGTAATGTGGCAGGATACAAGATCAACTCCAAAAAAATCAGTCGCCCTCTTATACACAAAGGATATGGAAGCAGAGAGGGAAATCAGAGAAGCTTCACCATTCACGATAGCCACAAACAGCATTAAATATCTTGGGGTAAATCTAACCAAGGAAGTGAAAGATCTATTTGACAAGAACTTTAAGGCATTGAAGAAAGAAATTGAAGAGGATACCAAAAAATGGATGGACCTCCCTTGCTCTTGGATTGGGAGGATCAACATAGTAAAAATGGCAATTCTACCAAAGGCAATTTATAGATTCAATGCAATCCCCATCAAGATCCCATCAAAATTCTTCACAGATCTGGAGAAGACAATAATCAACTTTATATGGAAAAACAAAAAACCCAGGATAGCCAAAACAATCCTATACAATAAAGGATCTTCTGGAGGCATTACCATCCCTGACTTCAAACTCTATTACAGAGCTACAGTAATGAAAACAGTGTGGTACTGGCATAAAAACAGAGAAGTCGACCAATGGAATCGTATAGAAGACCCGGATTTTATCCCACAAACCTATGAACACCTCATTTTCGATAAAGGAGCTAAGAGTATACAATGGAAGAAAGAAAGCATTTTCCACAAATGGTGCTGGCACAACTGGATGTCAACCTGTAGAAGAATGAAAATAGACCCATATCTCTCAAAGTGCACAAAACTCAAGTCCAAATGGATTAAAGACCTCAATATCAGTCCGAACACACTGAACCTGATAGAAGAGAAAGTGGGAAATACCCTACAACAAATGGGCACAGGAGATCGATTCCTATGTATAACCCCAGAAGCACAGACATTAAGGGCAACATTGAATAAATGGGACCTACTTAAACTGAGAAGCTTCTGTAAAGCAAAGGACATGGTCACTAAGACACAAAGGCAACCTACTGACTGGGAGAAGATCTTCACCAACCCCGCAACAGACAAAGGTCTGATCTCCAAAGTATATAGAGAACTCAAGAAACTAGACTTTAAAATGCTAATTAACCCAATTAAAAAATGGGGCACTGAACTGAACAGAGAATTCTCAACAGAAGAAGTTCAAATGGCCAAAAGACACTTAAGGTCGTGCTCAACTTCCTTAGCAATCAGGGAAATGCAAATCAAAACAACTTTGAGATATCATCTTACACCTGTCAGAATGGCTAAAGTCAAAAACACCAAGGATAACCTTTGCTGGAGAGGCTGTGGAAGAACGGGTACCCTCATCCATTGCTGGTGGGAATGCAATCTTGTGCAACCACTGTGGAAGTCAGTGTTTCGGTTTCTCAGGAAATTCGGGATCAACTTACCCCTGGACCCAGCAATACCTCTCTTGGGAATATACCCAAGAGATGCTCTATCAAATGACAAAAGCATTTGTTCAACTATGTTCATAGCAGTATTATTTGTAATAGCCAGAACCTGGAAACAACCTAGATGCCCTTCAATGGAAGAATGGATGAAGAAAGTATGGAATATATACACGCTAGAGTACTACGCTGCGGTAAAAAACAATGACTTCTCGAATTTTGCATGCAAATGGATGGAAATAGAAAACACTATCCTGAGTGAGGTGTCCCAGACCCAAAAAGATGAATATGGGATGTACTCACTCATAATTGGTTTCTAGCCATAAATAAGGACCACGGAGTCTACAATAGGTGAACCTAAAGAAGCTAAGGAAGAAGGTGAACCCAAGGAAAAACATATAGTTGTCCTCTTGGCTAAGGGAAGTAGACCAAATTTCTGGGGAGAAAATGGGATCTTGGGGGGGGTGGGATGGGGGTAAGGGGAGATGGGGAGAGAAAAGGTAGAAGGGAAGGAGGGGGGACCTGGGAAACATGAGAATTGGGATAAAGGAAAGGTGGATAGGGGAGCACAGAACCACAATTCTTAGTAAAGGGAGCCACTTTAGGGTGGGCAAGAGACTTGACCCTAGAGGGGCTCCCTAGTGCCCAAGATGAGGTTCCCAGTTAGTTCCTTGGGCAGCTGAGGATTGAGAACCTGAAATGACCCTATCCTAGAGCAATACTGACGAATATCTTGCATATCATCATAGAATCTTCATCTGGTGATGGATAGAGATAGAGACAGAGACCCACACAGGAGCACTGGACTGAGCTCCCAAGGTCCCAAGGAGGAGCAGAAGGAGGGAGAACATGAGCAAAGAATTCGGGACCAGGAGGCGTGCATCCACCCACTGAGACAGTGGAGCTGATCTACGGGGAGCTCACCAAGGCCAGCTGGACTGTGACCGAAAAAGCATGGGATAAAACCGGACTCTCTGAACATGGCGAACGAGGGCTGATGAGACACCAAGGACAATGGCAGGGGGTTTTGATCCTACTTAATGTGCTGGCTTTGTGGGAGCCTAGCCAGTTTGGATGTTCACCTTCCTAGATATGGACGGAGGGGGGAGGACCTAGGACTTAACACAGGGCAGGGAACCAGGACTGCTCTGTGGACTGGAGAGGGAGGGGGAGAGGAGTGGGGGGAGGGGGAGAAGGGTGGGAGGAGGGGGAGAAGGGTGGGAGGAGGGGGAGAAGGATGGGAGGAGGGGAAGGGAAATGGGAGCCTGGGAGGAGGTGGAAACTTGTTTTTTTGTTTATGTTTTTTTTTCTTCTTTTCGCAATAAAAAAAAAAAACAAAAAACTTAGGATAGCCAAAATATCCTCTACAAAAAAAAAGAAAGAAATTCCAAAGGCATCACTGTCCCATATATCAAGCTCTACTATAGAATTATAGTAATAAAACCAGCTTGATATTTGCATAAAACATACATGTGGATCAACGGAATGTAACTAACAACCCTGATATAAATCCACACACCTATGAATACCTAATTTTTAACAAAGGAGCCAAAATTGTACAATAGAAAAAAGAAAGCATCTTCAATAAATGGTGCTGGTGTAATTGGATGTCAACATGTAAAAGAATGCAAATAGATCCTTATCTATCCCTATGCACAAAACTCAAGTTTATATTAAAGACCTCAATATAAATCCGACCACACTGAACTTGATAGAAGAGAAAGTGGGAAGTAGCTTTTGTAAAGCAAAGAATATTGTCAGTAAAAACAAAACGACAGCCTACATATGGGAACTAAAATTTTTTTAAATAGTGCCACCCCACACAAAAGGTCCTGTGTGTAGTTCTCCAGAACACCCCTTGTTTTTGCTGTGCTTCCTCCCATTTGCTGCTGTTGAGTTCCTGCTTACTCTCTGAAAGGGTTCCACTGTACCCAGTATAGTGTGATTGTTTCTTGGGAAAAAAAATCACACTTTTCACTGGGAAGTTTACTTGTAAACTATAATGAAGATGATTTTTTATAAAAAGCAATGATGACTTGTTAGAGATATGATTTAATTGCACTTTCTGGGTTAGCCTGAAAGATAAAGGTAATTAGAATAGTTAGTAAAGATGATTAGGGACATGATTTAGGTTATTCTGCCAATTATTCCTATAAGAGAAACAAAATGGCAAAAATAGTCTTGAACTTACCTTCCCCTTTGTTGGATGTGAGATTTGCAGAGGATGGAAAATAAGAACAAGGAAGTTTCATGCATTATAGACTCATGAATTCTGCCTGTGGAAAAACAGGCTGATGATCCAAGAAAACAATTATGTCCCTACATCCAGGGTTAGGCCTGAATTTCTTAGTCTAATAGCGTACAGAATTAATCACAGGTTTCAATATGCACCTTGAAAAAACAAAGTTGTGAAAAGAAATTAAATGATAACTACTGGATGTAAAGAAACCGCAAACAGCTGTATGCCAGTACAAAAGGAACTGACTCAAATTTACACGCTTGTTTAGAACATGGATAATCAGGAATAAGAAAAAAATCATTGCTTTAGAATGATGATGATATGGCAGGAAAATTAATAAAAATGTTTACTTGTGAGTTTCTAAGGAAAATGTAACTTGTGATCTTAATGTGATGTCTTCCTGTGTAATGGAAAATATGTGATTTGTGTTTATGTGGTAATCGTTTTTGTATAGAAATCTTTCTCTTATGAAGCATAAAAGGGTTAGGAAAAAGTTTTTTTTTTTTTAAAGTAAAAGGAAAAATACAGAGAGAAACATCAGGAAAGACATAGGAGGAGAATAACTAAGAAGAAGAAAATGGATAAAACAGGGCAAATGTACAGACCAGAGAAAGAACAGAATAAGAACCACCAGCAGAACAAAAGAATAAAATGAAGAATTAAGTTTTGGCCCCCAGAAAAATTCTCCTGTGTGTATATGCAGTTCTGCTCACACAGCACCTCCTCTGTAGTAGCAAAAAGCTGGTCTTTCATTAGCAAAATTACCTTTGTAGTCTATGCAGACTACAAGTAGCTCAACACTCGTAGGTAGCTAGAATTATGATCCTATAATAGTCTATTAATATAATATATACCACTAACCTCAAATTAATATGCTGATAAAATTAACAATCTAGGATTGTTATAAAATTTTTACTAAATGCTAATCTATTTTTTAATTATTTTATTCCCATGGACAGTCAAGTGTAAATTAGCTCCAAAATAAATATAGAGTTACTTAAGGATATATATATATATCCTCCTATAAGGATATATATATATTCTCCTATAAAACACACATAACTTGGAAATGAGTGGGATTGGGATGTATGATGTGTATTCCTAAAGAATAAAATTATGTCTAACATTAAAACACATACAAATAACCCAGTTTTTTCTCTTTAATGTTTCTTTTCTTTATTGATTTTTATTTTGAGCTCTACAGTTTTCTCTGCTCCCTTCCCTGCCTCTCCCCTCATCCCTTTACCCCTCCCCTAAGTTCCCCCATGCTCCCAATTTACTCAGGAGATCTTTTTCTACTTTCTACTTCCCATGTAGATTAGATCTATGCAAGTCTCTCTTAGTGTCCTCATTGTTGTCTAGGTTCTCTGGGATTGTGGTTTGTAGGCTGGTTTTCTTTGCTTTATGTTTAAAAACCACCTATGAATGAGTACATGTGATAATTGTCTTTCTGGGTCTGGGTTACCTAACTCAAAATAATGTTTTCTAGCTCCATCCATTTTCCTGCAAAATTCAAGATGTTATTATTTATTTCTGTTGTGTAGTACTCCATTGTGTAAATGTGCCACATTTTCCTTATCCATTCTTCAATTGAGGGGCA
The DNA here is from genome assembly GCF_018167655.1 of Microtus oregoni. Taxonomy (NCBI): domain Eukaryota; kingdom Metazoa; phylum Chordata; class Mammalia; order Rodentia; family Cricetidae; genus Microtus; species Microtus oregoni. The sequence goes on along the minus strand of NW_024544742.1, from coordinate 1,397,215 downwards.
TTTAGGCTGTTTCCAGGAATAACCTAATTTTTTTTTATTTGTATGTCTATCGTAGGTACTGAAAGCCAGGTGTATTATAAGATAGTATCTAGGTATCTACCATCCAATAGTCTAATGTCTCTCCAGAAATAACCAAGCCTACTACACTTTTATTATGACATTGGGGCTGATTCCAAAACTTCTGGCTACTAATTGTATTAATTCTTTTTTTAAAAATATAGTTTCTATATTTTATAATGTTCTTTAGCTTACCCAGTGTCTTGGAAATTACTCCAGTCAGCCAAAAATTCCTACAAACTGGTAAGCAACTTCCTAGAGAAATTTTCTTCCAAATATAAACTAATGCATCCTGACTATCTAACTTACAAAGCCCATATTTCTCTTATGGATGTTTATTTAAAAGCTAAGTAGCAGAAAACCATAAAAAGATCCTGGGATTATTCAAATAAACCAAGTCTAAAATGTTCAGTGACTCATTTTTATTCTTTTTGTAGATAACTCATCTCCTCTCCAGTTTCTCTGACCGGCTGAAAACTGGCCTTTCAGTAGCAAATTTTACTTAGTCCAGGTGCTGTGCTGAGTCCCACACTCGCAATGCTCAGTCTTTCCAGGCTCTATGGTCTGTGCTGAACCCTCCTTGGTGCTGTGCTGAGTCCTCCCGGGTGTATAATGCTTTTCATTTGAAGAACTAACAATAATATTAAATTCTTAATGACACTGACTTCTTCATGATATTAAAATGGAAAGAGGGATAATGACAGAAAAAGGAAGTCAAATTTCCCTGTTCACAAGGATATAAATACACAGAGAAAAACCAAAAGATTCTAAGAAGACAATTACAATTGATAATTTAATTTAGTAACTATATAAACATCAAGTTTGAATTTACTAATAGTAAACTTTTAAAAAACAAAAACATGAAACAAATTCTGTAGCTACAAAAACAAAAATATCTAAAATTAACTTAACCAAAGACAGAATGATTTCTAAAATGATAATCAGAAATACTACAGAATTAATATTCTTAAAATATTCATACAACAATGTAATTCTAATCAAAATACCAGGTTGTGGTGGTGCAGGCAGGTAGGATTTGCCTGGGGGGCAGAGACAGACGGATCTCTGTGAGTTCAAGGATAGTCTGGTTTACAAAAGGAGTTCCAGGACAAAGATACACAGAGAATCTGTCTCAAAAAACAAAAAGTTAAAAGTAAAAATTAAAACAATAGAGGTTAAAATAAAGCCACATAAAGATGAAAATACACAGAGAATCATGATACTGTATGCTATTATGTTCTCCTTAAATTGTTTGAATGCTGAGGAAGGACCAACAGCTGCTAAAAGATATTTGCTTATAAAATGCTGCAGAATTAATCCAAGATAGGTATTTTGAAAATACCTTGACTTCAAAATTGAAGTCAAGAGGTATGTTACTTTGGAGAAGAGATTTTGCTTTTGTTTCCACAGAAAATGAGAGGCTGTGGATTTATTCAGAGTTAAGAAAAATCAGCTTTGATCAAGGAAGACCACCTGAGAAATCTCCGGCAGGAATAGATGGCCCAGATGTCTGAGTTCTTCATCCAGAACAGGTTCAAGACTGCTGTCTGAGATGAAGAAGACTCATAGGATACTTCAGTCAGGACTTGATAATAACTCCAAATTTTCTTTAGGTCCCCATAAAATTATCAGTGCCCCCAACCAGCTAGAAGTAGCCTAGAATACTATGTCCACATTCTCAAAAAATGGACTATGGATATTTTCCTTTTTTTAAAAAAAGGGAGGGATGGTGTGGGACAATTTTCTGTAATCTGTCAATCATATTTTAAATAAACACTAATTGGCCAAGCAGGAAGAATAGGTGGGAAAACCAGACAGGAAGTAGAAATGATGCAATGAGAACAAGAGAATTCTGGGAAGGAGGAAGTTGATTCCTCCCAGTTCTGTGCAAACCACCGAGGAAGAAGGATGTGACCTGCCAGCTTAAAAAGGTAGCAAGACATATAGCTAAAATAGATAAGAATAATTAGCTACATGACCTAATAAGTAGCCTGACCTAATGGGCCAATCAGCTTATAACTTATGGAGACCTCTGTGTGATTTTTTTGGGGGGCTAAACACCTGTGGGGACCGGGCAGAACAGAAAACCCCAACAAGCAGGACCCTCATGTTATAGTGCTCACTGAACAAGAATCTCCCTCAACATCCATATTATCTACAGAATTTAAAATCCACTTTTGTAGTTGGCATGATCCTATACATTAAGGACAAAACCCAAAAATTTACAACTGATACAAAGTTAACAACAAATCAGTAACCTTCCTATAGAACAAAGACTAAGATACTGAAAAAGAAATCAGAGAAACAACCAATTCACAACGGACTCAGGAAAAACAAGATATCCAAAATCAGACAATAAAGGGAATAAAGGAATAAATGAATAAGTTTAATTAAAAGAAAGACTCCTTCAGCTAAAACTATAAGACAAAAAGCAATCTACAGACTCAATGCTTTCCTAATCAAAATGTAGATTCAGGGGTTGTGAATTTAGCTCAATGGTAGAATATGAAGAAAGGGGGTTTGGCCCTCTGCTCCTGTGGGAGAGACAAGGACACACAACATAATTGGTACTCACAAAATATCAGAACCAACAGCAGACACAGAAAAAAATACTCAAGAAAGTTTATATAGAGACTTGATAGGTGAAAGCCAAAACAAGTTTGAGAAAAATAAATAACTACATGACATATCACCATATCTAGCTTCAAATTATAGAACAGAGGCATAGCAACAAAAGCCCTGACATACAGATCACTGGAATATGACAGAGGCCTAAATATAAAGTCCATAACTACAGGTATTAACTGACAAGAAGGCAGAAGATACATAATAGAGAAATAGCAGTATAGTCAACAAGTGGTTTTAGAAACCTGAAAATCAATATGTAGAAGTTACATTCCTAAATCCCTATACCTTATCCTCTATAAAACCCAACTACAAATGTTGAGTTTTCAAAACAAGACCAAATACTTTGAAACTACAAGAGGAAAATGTCGGGAAGAAACTTCAGTATCTAAGTACCAGAATAGGAGTTTAGTAGCATAGGAAGTAATACCAACAATGTACAATAAGATCTCATAAAACTAAAATAAAAAACCCAGAAACTCTGGAAGAAAAAAACGAGCCTGTACACAAAATGGAAGAAAACCTTTGACAACTATATGTGTGACATAAGTTTAATAATTCACAAGAGGGCGCCAGGAGAGACAGCATTGGGGTGAATTTCTGGCCCCACGGTGCCAGCCTGGGAAGGGGAGCTCAGAGGTTCCTTGTTCCCCTATCCTTCTTGGGCTATCTGCAGGGCCTCCACTCCCTGCATACCGCCTCTTTCTTCCTAGCCCACCCAGCTCTCATCCAGAACACTCCCCACTTTGGCCGCACTGCCCTCTTTCGGCACATAACGTCACCCAGCCCAGGCTGTCCGGGCACTGGATGCGAATCCTTGGGGCACCCAAGCGGGCAGGAGTCCCTTTGTTTCTATCGCCTGCCTGCAACAAGCAGGGTAGGCACTTTGTTTGCTACCTGCCCACCAGCACGGAGGCCTAATCTCTCAGCGCCAGGAAAGACAGCGTTGGGGTGAGTTTTGGGCCACGCGGCGCCAGCCTGAAAAGGGGAGCTCAGAGCTTCCTTGGCCCCCTATCCTTCTTGGGCTCTCTGCAGGGCCTCGACTCCCTGCATACCGCCTCTTTCTTCCTAGCCCACCCAGCTCCCACCCAGAACCCTCCTCACTTCGGCCCCACTGCCCTCTTTCGGAACATAACGTCACCCAGCCCAGCCTGTCTGGGCACTGGGTCCAAATCCTCGGGGCACCCAAGCGGGCGGGAGTCTCTTAGTTTCTATCACCTGCCTGCACCAAGCAGGGTAGGCGCTTTGTTTGCGACCTGCCCAACCAGCACGGAGGCCTGATCTCTCGGCGCCAGGAGAACCAACATTGGGGAGAGCCAACATTGGGTAGGCAAGGAGACCTGAACCAGTAAAAGAAGATCCATAGGGGGGAGCATTTGGAAGAAGAGATGGGCAGACGCAAAGGCAAGAATTCGTCCAACAAGCTGAAAAGCAACATGAAGCCACCAGAAACCAGCGACCTCACAACAGGAGGACATGAACACCTTAATCAAGACGTAGAAAAGATTGACTTCATGAAAGTGATTGATGCCCTTAAACAGCATGTAAAAAAACGCCCTTATAGAAATGGATGAGAAATATAACAGAAAGTTTGAAGATCTGAATAAATCAGTGAATGATACCCTAGAAAACCAAGGAAAAACAAACAGATAATGGAAACAGTTCAAGACTTGAAAACTGAAATGGAGGCAAAGAAGAAAACACAAACAGAGGGCCAGCTGGACATGGAAAATTTAAGTAAACAAACAGAGTCTACAGAAACAAGCATAACCAGCAGAATACAAGAGTTAGAAGAAAGAATTTCAGATTCTGAAGATACCATAGAGAAAATAAACACACTGATCAAAGAAAACAGCAAGTCCAACAAACTCTCATCACAAAATATTCAGTAAATATGAAACACAATAAAAAGACCAAACCTAAGAATAATAGGAGTAGAAGAAGGAGAAGAAGTGCAGCTCAATGGTCCAGAAAATATATTTAATAAAATTATAGAAGAAAACTATCCCAAACTAAAGAAAGACATACCTATGAAGGTTCAAGAAGCATACAGAACACCGAATAGGCTGGATCAAAAAAAACCATCCCCTCGCCATTTAATTATCAAAACACAAAGCATATAGAATAAGGAAAGAATATTAAGAGCTGCAAAGGAAAAAGGCCAAGTTACTTATAAAGGTAAACCTATCAGACTTACACCTGACTTCTCCATGGAAACCATGAAAGCCAGAAAGTCCTGGATAGATGTACTGCAGAAACTGAGAGACGATGGATGCAAGCCCAGATTACTATACCCAGCCAAGCTTTCGTTCACTATAAATGGATAAAATAAAATTTTCCAGGATAAAAACAAATTTAAACAATACGCAGCCACAAATCCAGCCTTACAGAAAGTAATAGAAGGAAAATCACTAACCAAGGAGTCCAACAATGACCACAATAACTGAGACATCTAGAGACCCTTCACCAACATTATCAAAGAAGGGAAACACACAAACTCTACGACTAAAAAAATGACCAGAGTTAACATCCACTGGTCAGTAATATCACTTAATGTCAATGGACTCAACTCAGCTATTAAAAGGCACAGGCTAAGAGATTGGATAGGAAAACAGGATCCAACATTCTGCTGTTTACAAGAAACACACCTCAACCACAAAGATAGGCACCTACTCAGAGTAAAGGGCTGGGAAAAGGCTTATCAAGCAAATGGACCTAAGAAACAAGCAGGTGTGGCCATACTAATCTCTAACAAAGTAGACTTCAAACTTAAATCAATCAGAAGAGATGGAGAGGGGCATTTTATACTCATAACAGGAACAGTTCATCAGGATGAAGTCTCAATCCTGAACATCTATGCCCCTAATATAAAAGCACCCACGTACATAAAAGAAACATTACTAAAACTCAAGGCTGCCATCAAATGCACACACTAATAGTAGGAGACTTCAACACTCCTCTCTCACCAATGGACAGGTCAATCAGACAGAAACCTAACAGAGAAATAAGAGAATTAATGGAGGTAATGAATCAAATGGACTTAACAGACATCTATAGAATATTCCACCCAAATAGGAAAGAATATACCTTCTTCTCTGCAGCTCATGGAACCATCTCAAAAATCGACCACATAGTCGGTAACAAAGCATACATCGAGTTCCAAAAAAATATTAGTAACCACCTGTGTCTTATCAGATCACCATGGATTAAAGTTAGAATTCAACAACAATCCTACCCCAGAAAGCCTACAAATTCATGGAAACTGAACAGTTAACTACTGAACTATACTTGGATTAGGAAGAAATTAAGAAAGATATTAAAGTCTTCCTGGAATTCAATGAAAATAAAGAAACAACATATTTAAACTTATGGGACACTATGAAAGTCCTGAGAGGAAAGTTCTTAGCACTAAGTGCCCACTTAAAGAAAACAGAGAAAGCTCAACATTGGAGACTTAACAGCCCACTTGAAAGCTCTAGAAAAAAAAGAAGCAGACTCACCTAGGAGGAGTAGAAGACTGGAAATAATCAAACAGAGGGCAGAAATCAACAAAATAGAAACACAGAAAACAATCCAAAGAATCAATGAAACAAAAAGCTGGTTCCTGGAGAAAATCAACAAGATTGACAAACCCCTATCCAAACTAATCAAACGGCAGAGAGAGAATTTGCAAATTAATAAGATCAGAAATGAAAAGTGGGCCATAACCACAGACACAGAGGAAATTCAGAGAATCATTAGATCTTACTACAAAAGCCTATATGCCACAAAACTGGAAAATGTAAAGGAAATGGACACTTTTTTAGATAAATACCATATACCAAAGTTAAACCAGGACCAGGTGAACAATCTAAATAGACCTGTTAGTCGCGAAGAATTAGAAGAGGTTATCAAAAACCTCCCTACCAAAAAAAGCCCAGGAACAGATGGCTTCAATGCAGAATTCTTCCAGAACTTCCAAGAAGAACTAATACCTATACTCCTTAATGTATTTCACAATATAGAAACAGAAGAGTCATTGCCAAATTCCTTTCATGAAGCTACAGTTACCCTGATACCAAAACCGCACAAAGACTCAACCAAGAAAGAAAATTATAGACCAATCTAACTCATGAACATCGATGCAAAAATCCTCAACAAAATACTGGCAAACTGAATCCAAGAACACATTAGAAAAATTATCCATTATGATCAAGTAGGCTTCATCCCAGGGATGCAGGACTGGTTCAACATACGAAAATCTATCAATGAAATCCAGCATATAAATAAACTGAAAGAAAAAAACCATATGATCATTTCATTAGATGCTGAAAAAGCTTTTGACAAAATTCAACATCCCTTTATAATAAAAGTATTGGAGAGATTAGGGATACAAGGGTCATACCTAAATATAATAAAAGCTATATACAGCAAGCCGACAGCTAACATCAAATTAAATGGAGAGAAACTTAAAGCCATCCCACTAAACTCAGGAACACGACAAGGCTGTCCACTCTCTCCATACCTCTTCAATATAGTGCTTGAAGTTCTAGCAATAGCAATAAGACAACATAAGGGGATCAAGGGTATTGGAATTGGAAAGGAAGAAGTTAAACTTTCGTTATTTGCAGATGATATGATAGTGTACATAAGAGACCCCCAAAACTCCACCTAAGAACTTTTACAGCTGATAAACACCTTTAGTAATGTGGCAGGATACAAGATCAACTCCAAAAAATCAGTCGCCCTCTTATACACAAAGGATATGGAAGCAGAGAGGAAAATCAGAGAAGCATCAACTTTCACGATAGCCACAAACAGCATAAAATATCTTGGGGTAACTCTAACCAAGGAAGTGAAAGATCTATTTGACAAGAACTTTAAGGCATTGAAGAAAGAAACTGAGGAGTAACCAGAAAATGGAAGGACCTCCCTTGCTCTTGGATTGGGAGGATCAACATAGTAAAAATGGCAATTCTACCAAAGGCAATTTATAGATTCAATGCAATCCCCATCAAGGTCCCATCAAAATTCGTCACAGATCTTGAGAGGACAATAATCAACTTTATATGGAAAAACAAAAAGCCCAGGATAGCCAAAACAATCCTATACAATAAAGGATTGTCTGGAGGCATTACCATCCCTGACTTCAAACTCTATTACAGAGCTACAGTCATGAAAACAGTGTGGTACTGGCATAAAAACAGAGAAGTCGACCAATGGAATCGTATAGAAGACCCGGATTTTATCCCACAAACCTATGAACACCTGATTTTTGATAAAGGAACTAAAAGTATACAATGGAAGAAAGAAAGCATCTTCAACAAATGGTGCTGGCACAACTGGATGTCAACCTGTAGAAGAATGAAAATAGACCCATATCTATCACCGTGCACAAAACTCAAGTCCAAATGGATTAAAGACCTCACTATCAGTCAGAACACATTGAACCTGATAGAAGAGAAAGTGGGAAGTACCCTACAGGAGATGGGCACAGGAGATCGCTTCATATGTATAACCCCAAGAGCACAGACATTAAGAGCAATATTGAATAAATGGGACCTACTAAAACTGAGATGCTTCTGTAAAGCAAAGGACACTGTTACCAAGACAAAAAGGCAACCTACTGACTGGGAGAAGATCTTCACCAACCCCGCAACAGACAAAGGTCTGATCTCCAAAGTATATAGAGAACTCAAGAAACTAGACTTTAAAATGCTAATTAACCCAATTAAAAAATGGGGCACTGAACTGAATAGAGAATTCTCAGCAGAGGAAGTTCAAATGGCCAAAAGACACTGAAGGTCATGCTCAACCTCCTTAACGATCAGGGAAATGCAAATCAAAACAACTTTGAGATATCATCTTACACCTGTCAGAATGGCTAAAATAAAAAACTCCAATGATAGCCTTTGGTGGAGAGGCTGTGGAGGAAGGGGTACCCTCATCCATTGCTGGTGGGAATGCAATCTTGTGCAACCACTTTGGAAATCGGTGTTTCGGTTTCTCAGGAAATTCGGGATCAACTTATCCCTTGACCCAGCAATACCACTCCTGGGAATATACCCAAGAGATGCCCTATCACATGACAAGAGCATTTGTTCAACTATGTTCATAGCAGTATTATTTGTAATAGCCAGAACCTGGAAACAACCTAGATGCCCTTCAATGGAAGAATGGATGAAGAAAGTGTGGAATATCTACACATTAGAGTACTATGCTGCGGTAAAAAACAATGACTTCTCGAATTTTGCATGCAAATGGATGGAAATAGAAAACACTATCCTGAGTGAGGTAACCCAGACCCAAAAAGATGAATGTGGGATGTACTCACTCATAATTGGTTTCTAGACATAAACAAGGGTCACGGAGTCTACAATTGGTGATCCCAAAGAAGCTAAGTAAGAAGGTGAACCAAAGGAACAACATATAGTTTTCCTCTTGGCTATGAGAAGTAGACAAAATTGCCGGGGAGAAAATTGAGATCTTGGGGATGGGGTGGGATGGGGGTAAGGGGAGATGGGGAGAGAAAAGGGAGAAGAGGAGAATGGGGGGAACTTGGCGAAAAAGGAGGATTGGGATAAAGGAAGGTTAGATAGGGGAGCACGGAAGCACAATTCTTAGTTAAGGGAGCCACCTTAGAGTTGGCAAGAGACTTGAACCTAGATTGGCTCCCAGATGCCCAAGGCGATGTCCCCAGTTAGTTCCTTGGGCAGATGAGGATAGGGAACCTGAAATGACCCTATCCTATATCAATACTGACAAATATCTTGCATATCACCATAGAACCTTCATCTGGTGATGGATGGAGATAGAGACAGAGACCCACACTGGAGCACTGGACTGAGCTCCCAAGGTCCCAATGAGGAGCAGAAGGAGGGAGAAGATGAGCAAGGAAGTTAGGACCACAAGGGGTGCACCCACCCACTGAGACAGTGGAGCTGATCTATTGGGAGCTCACCAAGGCCAGCTGGACTGTCACTGAAAAAGCATGGGATAAAACTGGACTCTCTGAGCATGGCGAACAATGAGGGCTGATGAGAAGACAAGGATAATGGCACGGGGTTTTGATCCTACTTAATGTGCTGGCTTTGTGGGGGCCTAGCCAGTTTGGATGTTCACCTTCCTAGGAATGGACGGAGAGGGGAGGACCTAGGACTTACCACAGGGCAGGGAACCCTGACTGCTCTTTGGACTGGAGAGGGAGGGGAAGAGGAGTGGGGAGAGGGGGAGAAGGGTGGGAGGAGGGGAAGAAGGGTGGGAGGAGGGGGAGGAAAATGGGAGGCTGGGAGGAGGTGGAAACTTGTTTTTTTTTTCTCCTTTTCTCAATTAAAAAAAATGGAAAAAAAAATAAAAAATAAAAGCAAAAAAAAACCAAAAAAATAATATTACCTTAGATTTCCTTAGAAGTGATTAAAAAGGTTGAATACAAAAAAAAATAATAATAATTCACAAGAAACAAACAAAAAATAATCTCAAAAGAAAATAAACTAGTTGAAAAAAGATTATGAAACTAAACACAAAGTTCTCAAAAGAACAAGTAGGGAAGCTGAGAAACATCATCAATGGGATTCAGACTAAAACTAGACTAAAATTTGAACTAAATACCATCAAAATGACCATCACCAAGGATACAAATGACAACAAATACTGATTTAGATGTAGAAAAAAATCCTTATACACTGTTGGTAGAAATGTAAACTAGTTCCACTATTTTGGAAATCAGAGTGGTAGTTTCTTCAAAATATTAGAAATAGATCTACCAAGAGACCCATTCAAACCATTTCTAGAGGAACACTTGTCAGGAAATCAAATCAGCATATACTAATGCAGAACCTCATTACTATCTACAATTAAATATGATAACAGTAAGAATTTTAAGGTCAAGGAAATAGCTCTGTAGGGAAGGGTGCTTACCAAGAAGCTTACTTCAACCCCATCTTAAACTCCAAAACTCACCCACTCTGAAAGATTTCCTTTGACTTTAACACATACTTCAGGACATGCATATGCCCAAAGTTATACATATAAATAGATAATATTGGTTCAACAATTCAGAGCACAGGCCACACTTGAAAAGAAACTTGATTCAATTTCCAGTCCCTACAAGTAGACTCAAAATCATCTATGTTTTGAGTTCCATGGAATCTGGTGCCCTGTCACAGCCTCCAAGGGTACTGCATACATGTTGTATACAGATATACAGGCAGGAAAAACTCACATACATATAAAATAAGACTTAAAAAGGTTAAGGTACAGTAATAATTTCATAATGATTTGGCTTAGTTTTGAGTTACTGTTTAATGCAATTAATATAAGGAAGCTGGGAAAATATGCCTGATATAATAAAAGATGATCCTACCTGTTTTTATTTCAATAATTCCTAGGTTTCTTGTACATTGTAGTTTTTATTCTATACTGCACCACAAAATATAATTATCTATTATTACACCACTACTGTAATGGTTATAGCTATAAAATAAACCAGAAACTTTCTTTTAAAAGCTGATTCCAACTAAGCATGCTGGTACATGTCCTTAATCCCAGGATTTGGGGACAGATGCTGAAGAATAATGAGTTGAAGGCCAGCCTCACTTCATAGAGAGGAATCTTTTTAGACCAGCCTATGTACATGGCATCCAATCACATTAAATGTAAAGTTATAATACTACTCTCAAAATTACAGATATTTTACTATCCATGCATAAAAGAGATGTTAGCAATTTGTGTTCTAACTCAAGTCTTTCCTCTTGATATTTTACAACCATCATCTCTACTTAGTAGTTTTAGTCTAAAATACTTTTCAAGAATTTTCATAGCCTCATTAATAAAGGAGGCTAAAAAGTTGTCTAAAATGTTTGGTTTAATTTTCTTTTTTAATATTCTACAAGAGTTCTAGGGAAATTTAACTTTTCTAATATTCAAGGTATCCAAGTTACTTCATGCTTGTTCTTTTTTCTTTGCTTTTCTGTCCTCCCACTCCCTGATACAGTTCTTTCTATAGTAACAACAAAAATATCAATTGATTAACTTTCAATATTTGGAATATAATTTTAATAATATGAAATATAACTAATCCTCTTTCCTACAGTCTCAGATTAAAATGTTTCTAAGTTCAATATTAAGATTATCAAAAATTAGCTAAAAATACAAAACTTTATTCTAACATTCTAATATTCTAATAGAATATTTATTCTACTTTATATAGGAGTATTCATAGCATTGTGAAATGTTCTATTTAGAACACTAACCTATCTTAGCTTGATTAGCTTGATAAGACTATATTGTTTATGTCTTAAATCTTTTTGTCTATTATTTAATCATATATTTATGAACATTTAAAAATCGTTCTACATTACAGTGTCAACTCTTTCCAGAGCTAACTTAAGGCACAGGATGATGTTTTTGCTATGTATGTAAGAACCAAATCTCCTCACAGTATAGGAAACAATAATTTTCTCTTGTGATCCTTCAGAGTAAAGTGCTAGGAAATTAGATAATGCCTTTGTAATTTTAGACTGTTAAAATCAATCCATCAAGTCAAATCCTACTCTTATTAAAGCCTCTCTTCTCTGTAATTTTATGTAATATGTGACATCTTGAGGACCTATATATATAATACATGTAATTTTTGAGTGTTGGTTTTTATCTACCAAGCTGTCATATAAAGATCACAGAAGAAAACAAATAAAAGAACTAAGAAATTTTTTTGCATATTTTATAAAAAAATTGTTCAAAATTGGTTGACATGAACCTGGAAGATATTTTTAGATATTAATAAATATAAGATTAAATAAGACATAAAATTAAAAACATAAATAATATAGTATTATATAATCCCTAATGCAACTAAGCTAAGCTTAAATCATCTAAATATAAATTTTTCATGACATTTTGAGTATTTCTGTGTAAAATAAATAGAATGAAATTTTATATTCTTAGATATTTTAAAAAATTGTTGTATTTTAGCTGGGCAGTAATGGTACACACCTTTTATACTAGCACTGCGGAGGCAGAGACAGGCAGATCTCTGTGAATTTGAGGACAGCCTTGTTTACAGAGCTAATTTCAGAACAGGCTACAAAGCTACAGAGAACCTGTCTCAAACTCCCCCCCCCCCCCGCCGCCAAAAATATTGTTGTATTTTATTAAAAAAAAAGATTCAGGGCTGGAGAGATGGGCTCAACAGTTAAGAGCACTGACTTCTCTTCCAGAGCATCCCGCATCCCAGTTCAGTTCTCAGCAATTACATCGTAGCTCAGGGAAAACACCTATGCACATAAAATAGAAATAAATAAATTTAAAAAATAAAACTCATAGAAACTAATTTAGAGCTGTATGTATTACTCTGAAAATACAAAGTGAAAAAAAAATACTTAAAACCATAGTTTAATATCTACTTGCCACCTATTTCATCTTAAAGTAGATATATATGTCATCTTTCTTTTCTTTTCTGAACTTTTTAAACAAATGTCTTCTGGAAATGGATTTTCACCCAAACTTGACTTCTAAACAAACTCTGGCAGATTATATGAAGATAAAAACCACATTACCTCAGGTTGTAGCCTTTTGGCTCGCCTACTATAGCTATTGAATTTTGATGGTTGGACAGACTGTCTGAGAGGAATGCTATGAGGTTTGTATTCCTTGTCTTTTTCTTCACCATTAAATGGGTCTGAATTACACTGCTACATATGGAGAGAGGACAAGAAAAAAAATATATTACAAGTATGTATAAACAATGTGAGTTCAGCAATAAAGTTCATAAATATACAAAGATAAATGTGAAAAAATGGTAACATAAAATTACAATAATGTATTCTTATTAAAACACCTAATTAAGTGAATCCTCAGTTGAACCAAAATAATAATAGTTTACTCATTTTAAACATCTAAATTATAAAGCATTTTAAGAAAGCTTACTAATTTCAGAAAACGATTATTAATTACCTACTCTTCAAATATCAACCTAGTGTAATTGCTCTTCTGTTCCAGTGTGAGATTTGGTTCATAACATCAACACCCTAAGAAGGAACTCCCTAAAGTTTACCTACCACAGTCTGAATAATAAAACTTTAAAAAGCAAGTTTCTACAGGCCAATTTCTGAAGTGTGAAATTATATCAATACATTTTAAATGTACATAATTCAAAATAAATGCCAAAATTATGTTTTAAAAAAATGTAAGAAAAAGTAAGAACAAAAGAAATCAGATGCTGTATCAAGCTCCAGGTCAGTCCTCACCACAAGATTGGCTCCAGACTGAAACATTTCATAGGGGTAAATGATACGTTCATAGTGGGATCGTAACAAGGAACCAATGTTTTTCCCTGATGGGTAATTAAGACGCTGGGCAACACGGGCCCACCGACGTTCCTTGCAAATTGCTTCATATCCACCTTCTTCCATCACAATCTAAAAGGATAAGAAAGAATACAAATAAACAATGACTACATTAGAGAAGTCTAAATACTGCAGTGAGCTTTACATAAAAAATGCAACCTTCCACCACTAACCACTGCATCCCTCAAAGATTAAGTCAAGAATTACTGCTGGCTCAATAATCACTCCTTTTTTCTGCAGGGAAAGAAAGAGAGTTGAGATAGGGTCTCAGATGCAACTGTGGCTGTCCTGGAACTGACACCGCAGACCAGGCTGGCCTCCAACTTGGAGAGTTCTTTCTGCCTCTGCCTACAAAGTGCTGGAATTAAAGGTGTGCGCCACTAATATCTGGCTCAAAAGTCATCCATTTTTAAATTAGGAGATGAACCACACTGTATTTTCAAGTCAGAGCTAATTTTTTATGTGAAAAAAAAAACTTTTTTTAATGTGAAATTACTCTTACCTTACTAAGGCTATAAAGGTCCAAGATCTTCCTCTCCACATTAGGTATCTTTAATGAAGAACCTTGAATTTCCCAGAATTTTGCAATCTGATCCAAATAGTTTAGTTTTACTCTAGTCTGGGCCTAGGAAAGAAAATGGTCAGTAAATTTTACTTCCCTGCCCACCCCCATATTTTTATTTTTACTTCTTTAAAAAAATTAAATCATAATTACATTATTTCCTCATCCTTTTCCTTACTCCATATCCTCCAATTTACTCCCACCTTGCTCTATCAAATACATGGCTTCTTTGTCTTTAATTGTTGTTACATATATATTTTAAATACATAAATAAGATCTGCTCAGTCTACATAATGTTATATGTATATATGTTTTCAGGGCTGAACAAATGATATGAAATAATGAGCTAGTATACTATTTCTTGGTTGCCTGTAGTTCTTTGTCCTCTGCACTTATAATCTTTCCACTTCATCTTCCACAATGATCCCTAAGTCTTAGGTGTAGGAGTGAGTTGTGTTAGAGTAAAAACTAGAAAACTAAAAAGGGACCACTCAGAGTGGGTAGGAAGAAGCATTAAAGGAATGTATCAAGATGTAAATAATCTTTAGGGGGAAGTGGAAAAATGGGGTCTGGGGCTTTAATTAAACAAGATAGGAGAAATAAATACAGAAGGAGGGAGGAGCATAAAATAACAGTAAAGAGCTGGGTGGTGGTGGCACACTTTTTTAATCCCAGCACTTGGGAGGCAGAGGCAAGTGGATCTCTGTGCATTCAAGACCAGCCTTGTCTACAAGAGCTAGTTCCAGGACAGGCTCCAAAAATATGGGGAAAATCTGCCTCAAAAAAAAAAAAAAAACCAAAACCAACCAACCAAACAGTAAAGATGTCTGCAAAAGTCTTAAGAAACCACATTAATTACACACCTAAAATACATGTAAACTGGTGTATGTGTATGTATGTGTGTGTACATATGCACACTATATATACTATGCACACACATGCTATACACACAGAGAACCATACACACACTTTAAATGAAAATTTTCCATCTATCCCATCCCCAAGAGCCATTATAAGTCCCTATAATAGGTATCAGAAAGTTCCATTTTGAGTTGTTGGTTATGGTTGTCCAGGAGACCCCCAAAACATTATGTGTTATTGGTATTGCCTGAGGATGCCACCCAGAGAATGAAGATAATTCTATAGCTGAAGATACCAGGCACTTCAGATACAGGTTCCAATGGACCAGAGCTGAATGATATCTAAATACCTTTTCCCTGAGTACTAACTCTCATGACCAGAGATTATTATGCAAGCTTCCAAGAGACAGAAGCAACCAACAGTGCTACCCTGGTAAGACACCTATGAATCAAAACAATGCTTGTGCATGAAATAATAATCCTAAGTATTCAATAGTAACATGTATAGGTAGGTAGTAACTAATAGGACTTCACTTCTACTTGACAAGAGAGACATCTTATACCTGGTATTGGAAACCTACCTTGATCAAGTGAAATCACAGACCCTTAAGAACATTTCACTTTTAGGAAACCAGTGTAATGCCCAAAAACATTTTACATATTTTCCCACACCTACAGATAAGTGTAGTTCTCATTCCTGATCAAAGAAACTTTGAAACAGATGCAAACTATTACAGAAAAATAAGTAACTGATCAAAATTCAGGGTAATTGAGCCCAGTCTCAAATGATATAGTTAGGTTTACACTTTACCCTGTCCAAGGTAAAATCAATATATATATATGGTTCTATAATACAAACAAATTACTTGTTTTTAGACTATTTCTTAAAAACGCTGTAACTAACAATTTAGTATTTCTTTAAGTTATATATCCAGAGTCTATAGATAAAATAAAATGAAATGGCTAAAATATTGAATACAAACCCAGTTTTTTTATTTATTCCTTTCATATCTTGAATCAAGTGGAATATCTAGCCACTGACTACAACAAAAAATCTAATAGCAAAAGAAAATGCCAGTTATTCGTGTTTCCTGTATTTGTAAACTAATTTGAGTATTTGTTCCATGACTTATAAAAAAGTTTTGCTTCTCATAGCCTGTTATTCAAGAATAAATTTAAAAGACTTATTTTTGCCTTGAAGAAATCAGAAGAAATTCAGAATTAAAATTACACATGGATATGAGTGAGAAAAACAAACTAAAAACTTGCCAGGGCAGATGGTTTTACAAGAAAAGTGCTTGCTATGTAAAACTTCCATGAGACCGACAAGAAAATAAAAGGTGAATGAGGTAACACATATGGTAATCCCAGTATTCCTAAAGTAAATTTGTTTGTTAGGTGATGAAAACACAAGAATTTTTTGGAAGCTGACAAGAAAAGCATCTTGATTTACTAAAAAGCACAGAAGCAGAAACAAGATAGAACCTGCTTCAATAAGATTGTCCTCTGACTTCCTCAGGAAAACTAACACATACTTTAGCCTATTCTCTTAAACACATAAAGTATTTTTTGTAAGATATGGGTAAACTATATATATATATATATAATATATATATATATATATATTTACATTCTTTGTAACTTTAACTTTACCACACTGTATAATGGGATTCTGAGACTAAATTCCCAAGTCATTGTTTAAAAACAAAAAGGAAGATTAGAACTCCAACTGTTCTATAGAATTATATTTCTTACCTCCAGTTCATTTAGCCTCTGGATTCGAGGGGTAAATCTAAAGTTATCGATTTCTACAGCAAAAGGAGGCTGCCAATCCTAGAAGGAAGGGAAATTATTGATTATTGAGAAATTGAAATGTGTAAAGAAGTTTAAGAGGAGGATACTCTCATACTAGTGCTTTATATGAGTTACAGTTGCTATTTGTTTTCCAGAGTTCTCAAATAATTATATCTTGAAACCTCAAAAACTGAAAACAATATACAAAAGTAAAATATAAGTTCCAAAAATAGTCTTCCAAAAGACTCAAAAATAAAAACAAGCAAAACAAGCAAAGACAAATCTGCAAACTAAGGCTGCACTGCACTAAAACAGAAGTATGCCATCAGTCCATTTGTGTTACAAGTGTTCCTGCAGATAATACAAACAACAAAAAACTAATATACTTTTCCCCTCAATATAACCCTACTTCCAGCATTATAAGAAAGGTGTATGTAAGAAAAGTGTAGATTTTTGATACCGAGAGAAATGTGAATAAACAGAAGAGATGAAATGTCTTTAAATTGAATAGTTAAGAGCAGTACTTGTACAAAAAGGTTATTATTCTGTATATGGTAGCTGTTTAATATAATGCTCCAAGGTCATTTGAGTTTGGTTTCTTAGGTAAGCCAAAGTTCTCCAAGCTATTACAGAAAAGGCAAATATGTCCTGTAAATCAACACAACTTAACCTACACTAAGGATCCAATATCCCTCTAATTTTATGGATTTTTTTGTTCTGTTTTTTACATGTAAATGAAATCTAGTGCTACTGAAATTGTCCCAGGAAAAGTGGCAATAACAATAAAAACTTGTATAAAACCCTTTGTTTCTGTTATAAATGAAGTATTGTTAAATTTTACTCTTAGTTGAAACTTGAAAAATAAAGATAAAATTCGTTGACTATAAAAGGAATTAATTTAAAAATTGCAGAAACATTTCAAGTTCTAAGCACGAGATAGGGATCTGGATAGCTAAAGAACTTTTCTGCAGTATAAAACGAGGAGCTAGAAGAATTCAAATGCTTACAATTTGTACCTAAATATAAAGGCCTTATCAAGGGCCACAGTATACCCACAATCAATGAAATTATCATTCCATTTCAAGTTTCATTTCAGAAGCTTACCGCAGGTGGACGGATCTTGCAAATGCCTGACTTCTCCGCAATGGGTCTGATTTTAGCTATATAGCCAAGTGGATCTCGGAATTCCGCCCAGCTGGGCTCAAACACTGGGCACTCAGGCGGCGGTAGAAAGTCGTCAGATCCTGGCTTCATGTCCGGCTTAAATGCTGGCATAAAATACGATTCGATAACTTCCTAGTAACTGCACGGCCCGCAGGAACCTTATATTCTTCTAATTCACAGCTGGTTTAAATTTGTATCCTTAAAAATAATCACCTCTCCGTTCACTTCCACCATTTTAAACTACGGCTTTTCATTCTGATAAACGATGTATCGCTCCGCCGACTTATTTTTTAGTTGTTATTTATAATGCTGGAAGTTGTTCCACAGATAGTTAAAAGTTGAACCTGCAGCATCAAGATGACCAAAGGACAAAAAACAAATACCAATTTCTCGACACAATTACACTATATAGTTCAACAACAAAAACAAAATTGGCGATTAATGGGAATAATGATAGCCGGATCTTTTTTAAGGAGATCACTACGCACGCACAGGACGCCTGCGCAGCAGACGCAACAACACGGAAGCAAATATGGTTGAGTTGTGTTTGTGGTAATTTAGTCTACGTGCAAATAGTAACAGATTTTTTTTTTCTTTTCTTTTTTCTTTTTTCCATACTGGACCAATTGACAAAACCTGCACTTCATAGAAGAGAAACGGTGACTACAATTCAACTGCCCCGGATATTTTCATGCGCATTTTAATAACACTGCATCTTCCATTCGTACATTTATAATTGTATTTACACATATTCAAATTTGAATTTCACCACAAAATCTTCCATAAAAGCTTAAAATTTAATGAACATACTCTTAGTCATTACTGATAAGGAAATATTTTACTACATGAATAGTTAAGGAAACCTGAGATATTCAAAATAAAATAAAATTTGTTGTCTATGTTAAATAATGGATACAATTTTGGAACAAACAGAAAATCATGATTACATATTCTGTCTAGAAAACCATCATGGTATATTTACTCTTTTCCCACCTTCATTTCCCCAGGCTCCCTGTCTTTCACTTCTCCCCCTCTTGTTTCTCTATTTAAAGAGGAATTCAGTATTTACTTTCAACTTGGGTAGAACTTTTTGTATGAATACAAATATTCATTCTAACTTACTTAAATTATATTTTAAAACAAACTGCTATGTTTTTCTGTTTGTAATTTTATTTATAAATTTTTACATGTCTGTTAAGTAAAGTTCACAGAGCTTTGCTGTTTTACTATCTTAGTAATGGACTCTATTTCATTTCCTTTTGTTTTAGTTTTGTTTTGGTCTGTGGTGCCTTAACAAGCTCGGCAAATACTCTACCATGAAACATCCAATTTTGTACTTCCCAAATCATCTTGGAACAATATTCACACAAGGTATTATTTTTTTAAGTAAATCTGGAAATGTGATTAATAACAGTAAAAACAAAATTATAGTGGATATACAAGAGAACTTATCTTTTCCTTTAAGATTTGTTGCTTTATCCCAGCACTCGGGAGGCAGAGGCAGGCGGATCTCTGTGAGTTCGAGACCAGCCTGGTCTACAAGTGCTAGTTCCAGGACAGGCTCCAAAACCACAGAGAAACCCTGTCTCAAAAAAACAAAAAAAACAAAAACAAAAAAAAAAAACAAAGATTTGTTGCTTTAGTTTAAATAATCCTTCATTTTATGCTACACTTGAATTTCTTAATTCTCAGAGTTTATTCTATTTAAGATGTCAAATCCATTTTCCTTATCATACTATATTTAAAATATTAGCACGTTGTACATAAATTCCTATATTGTATTAAGTCAGACAGTTTAACATAAGCCTAACAGCAAGAAAATTTCTAATGTTTAAAGGACATTTTTGTAGCAGGAGAGTGCTTGTTGGTTTCCGGGCCACCCAGAACCAAATAATCACACTGAAACTATATTAATCACAACACTGTTTGGCCAATGATTCTAGGGTATGCCCTGTGCAGATACTAAGGTTCGGGCTGAAGATGAAAAAAGCAAAGCAGTAACACTCATAGAGAATTCTTACCTCTACCAAGGCTCACACAAAGGAATGATTCTGTCCTCAGAGTATATTTTTCTCTAGTGCTAGGATTAAAAGTGTACCACCACTGCTTGACCTAGCTTTGCACTCTGATCTTCAGGCAAGCTTTATTTATTAAAACACAAAGTATCATTTTATTTTCCCTTTTTGTCTAAAATAAAAAAGAAGGCTATGATGAATATAAGAAACACTATACACAACAAGTACAATAACTATATACAATATAGGCAGGCAATAAGAACATCAACAATGTATGACCATTTGCATTTGACAAGTTTAGAGCATATATTCCATTATCTATCCTATCTTGGTAAGTTCAAATCATATACCTAATTTACTTTCTATCATAACTTGTATTACTATTTTTTGATATCTCTCAACCTCATACACTTTATACTACTTTAATGAGTTTCTTTTCTGAGTCTCGTAAATAAGGAAAACTATAACTATCTAGTCTTCAACTACCCCCCAGAGACCCTAGAAGGAAATAATACTAACTGAATATGCAGGAAGTTTAAGCAAGCAACTTCCTAAAAATGTAAGAAATGACAGAACAACTAACTGCAAGGACAGTCAACCAAAGTTCCTCTGTAATGTTGGGGCACCCATGTTCAACCTAAAGGCCTAGAATATTTTAGACTTTTCTGTCAAGGACTTCAGAAGGACTGACCTGCCTTGTCATGATAAGGTTTGACAGTCACTCTCTTTTGTGTCCTACTTGTCGAATGCATATTGTCATCAGCCTAGGCAAGGACATTTTCTTGCCCAGTGACTTACTATTTGAACTTGAAAACATACCCAATATGGCTACGAGTGTAGTTATAATAGGTGACTAATTACTAACCTGCATTTTGTTTTCCTAAACAGTTTGTAATAAAAACTTTCAAAAAATTTGCATTACATTATTAAATGAGCTGCATAAGTATAATACTTTGAAGAAGATTAAAAACACAATACATTTAAATAAAATTAATCTTAAATTTGTATCAAAATACAAAATTTGTATAAAATATACAAAAGTCCAATCCAATGTAAAATATTTAAAACTAATAACTGCATTTTAAAAGTGGATTCAATAATCAACTTTCTTAAATTATCATATCTATATCCTCCTTTTTTCAGAGTAGATTCAAAAATCTACCCATTTATTCTCTCATATCTGTGTTCCCCATTTTTCTTTTCAAAATAATAACTGTGAATCTAATCGCCTTTCTTTATTCTTTTTCCTGATCATTGCCAGTAGCAACTTTTAAGCAATCACCCTAAACAATGACAAATAACCATAACCATTAAACAGCCAAAAACTACCCATCCCACCACTTGATAATGTAGGTGTCATATTCTTAAGTTTACTTCCTGCTGTCTGGGAGTGAGTGCATAGTTTTGGCATCCTGAAAATAAAAAATTGAGTTAGTTGTCAAGTTCTGGGAGAGGTGGTTTATTACGTGTTGCCCTATTGTTGTAATGAGGAAAATACAGGGTTTATCTCAATACCAGGTTAGAGTAATCTGAGAGGTTAGATCATCTTAGCTAGTCACCTTGAAATTGTTCTGAGTAGTTTGTAGTCCAAAGACTGGTATTTAGGTGGTGTTTTTCAGCTTAGTGGTGTTATCATAGTCCTGGATGAAACATCATTAAGGGCCCCATATTTCTTTTGGAGACTTCAAAGGTTGCTGTTGTTTCTCCCAAACAGAAAAAACCAAAATTATTCCCCAACCCTAATTTTACCAGATTTCATTCCTTTGAGGATGCTTTGGGGATTACTTCCTACAAATAGTGGTGTTTGTTGTATAAAGAAAAAGTAGGACATGTCCTTATAATTTCCTTGGCTTGTTGCTACATGATGAAAAAGTCTTTTCTTAAACCTTTGCTATTGACATGATGTTTTCTAAAAATTTATGAGGCCTTCAGCATATTTCAAGTAAATAATTCGTTGATTTCTGAATTACCTTCTATGAGAAGACCTGGGAAACCTGCATGGGATCAGATGTGTTTTATGTACATGGAATGATTCTTATTCCTCATTTTATCTTATAATTGAATAAATAACAATGTCAATTCTGTACCATATGATATAAATTCAGCAGTTTCAGTATGCAAACCAACTCTTCTTGGATATTGAGAATTGGTAAATGCAGCAGAAGACTGTTCGTTTGTTTCCTGGCCTCCCAGACCAAAAATAACCACACAAAACTATATTAATTAAAATAAGGCTTGGCTGTACAATAAAAAAAACTTTTTGAGTCATCAAAACCTCTGACTTCCAACTCTACTACAGAGCTAGAGTACTGAAAATACTAAAAACAGACAGGAGGACCAATGGAACTGAATAGAAAAACCCGATATCAATTCACACAATTCAAACCCCTGATTTTTGACAAAAAAAAGCAAAAAATATTAAATAGAAAAAAGAAAGCATATTTAACAAGTGGTGCTGGCATAACTGGATATCAACATGTAGAAGAAAGAAAATAGACCCATATCTATCACCATGCACAAAACTCAAGTCCAAATGTATCAAAGACCTCAACATAAAGCCAGCCAAATTGAACCTTATAAAAAAAAGTGGAAAGTACATTAGAACGCATTGACAGGAGACCACTTTCTAAATATAACCCCAGCAGCACAGACATTGAGAGAAACAATTAATAAATGGGACCTCCTGAAACTGTAAAGCAAAGGACATGGTCAATAAGACAAAATGACAGCCTACAGAATGGGAAAAGATCTTCACTAACCCCACATCAGACAGAGGTCTGATCTTCAAAATATACAAATAACTCAAAAAATTAGTCATCAAAAGAACACATAATACAATAAAAAAAAATGGAGTACAGACCTAAACAGAGAACTCTCAACAAAGGAATCTAAAATGGCTGAAAGACACTTAAGGAAATGTTCAACATCCTTAGTCACCAGAGAAATACAACTCTGAGATTCCATCTTACACCTATAAGAATGGCCAAGATCAAGAACACTGATGACAACTTATGCTGGAGAGGTTGAGGGGAAAAGGGAACACTTATGCATTGTTGGTGGAAAGGCAAGCTAGTACAGCGCCTTCGGATGTCAGTGTGATTTGATTAGGTTGAGGTCTATTTTGTTAGATATTAGGATAGCTATACCAACTTGTTTCTTAGGTCCATTTGATTGGAAATTTTTTTCTAACCCTTTACTCAGAGATGATGTCTGTCTTTGAGGTTGATGCAGCAGAAGGATGGACTCTGTCTTCATATCCAATCTGTTAGCCTGTGCCTTTTTATAGGTGAGTTGAGTCCTAGGTTTTTTCGAGACAGGGTTTCTCTGTAGCTTTGGTGACTGTCCCAGAACTAGCTTTTGTAGACCAGGCTGGCCTCGAACTCCCAGAGATCCGCCTTCCTCTGCCTCCCGAGTGCTGGAATTAAAGGAGTGCCCCACCACCACCCAGCGTGAGTCCATTTATATTAATGGATATTAATGACCAGCGATTGCTATCTCCCATTAATTTTGTTTTTGTTGGTGGTGATGTTTTTCCTTTCTTTAGGATTTGCTGCTATGAGACCATCAATTCTCTGTGTTTTTGTTGATGTAGTCAACTTCCCTGGGTTGGAGTTTTCCTTCTAGTATTTTCTGTAGGGCTGGGTTTGTGGCTAGGTATTGGTTAAATCTGGTTTTGTCACGGAATATCTTGTTTTGTTCTTCTATGGTGATTGATAGTTTTGCTGGGTCTAGTAGTCTGGGCTGGCGTCCATGGTCTCTTAATGTCTGCATAATGCTTGACCATGACCTTTTGGTTTTCATTGTGTCCAATGAGAAGCCAGGTATAATTCTGATAGTTCTGCTTTTATATGTTACTTGACCTTTTTTCTTTTGCACTTTTTGTATTGTCATAGACATATCTTTCTTTAGGTAGGGAAAGTTTCATCTATGATTTTGTTAAATATATTTTCTGTGTTTTTGAGTTAAACTTCTTCTTCTATACCTATTATTCTTAGGTTTGGTCTTTCATCGTGTCCCAAATTTTCTGAATATTTTGTGTTAAGCCTTTGATAAATTTAGAGTTTTCTTTGACTGATGAGTCTATTTCCTTTACTGTATCTTTAGCACTTGAAATTCTCTCTTCCATCATTGTATTCTGTTGTTTATGCTTGTGTTTGTGGTTCCTGATCATTTCTCATGATTTCTGTTTCTATAATTCCCTCGGCTTTTGTTTTCTTTGTTGTCTCTACTTCAGTTTTCAAGTCTTGAGGAGTTTTTTTCATGTGTTTGATTGCTTTTTCTTTGTTTCCTTTATGTGATTTGCTGATGTCATCCAATTTTTTTTGTTAGTCTTTTCCTCCGTTTCTTTTAGGAAATTTCTCATTTCTTCTTTAAGAGTTTCAAAAATTCTCCTGAAGTTATTACCTCAATCACTTTCTTCTGCTTCATCTATTTTTGGTTGTTCAAGTCTTGCTATTTTGGGCTCTCTAGATTATACATGTTGCTCTTTGTGGTGTTGCATGTGTTCTTACCTTATCTACTCATTCTTTCCTCTAATAGGTGTGATTCGGGCTGTCTGTGATTCTGGTGATTAATCTTCTAGGTGCCAATAAATCCAAGGTTCAGATAGTTTTTCCTCATGGTACAATCAGTGTCACAGTTCTAGTTACCCCATTTGTCACTCCATGTTCCTAGAAGTCGCTCACTGTTCCCAAGCATTGTTCCACTTCCCTGGAGTTTTTTTGTCTCAGGCCTTCTTTGGTATAAGTCATCAGCTCAGACCTGTTTCTCTGATTGGATTTGCTCCTGCAGAGGTCCTTGGCTTGGGGTTTGTCCTGCAAAGGTCTCTGGCTCTGATCTACTTCCTTGGGGGTCCTAGACTTAGATGCACCCAGACCTGCAAAGGACCTGGCTCAGACCTACTCCCTCAGAGGTCCCAGATACATGCCTGGACTTGCAGAGATCTCTAGTTCCTGCCTACTCCCTCAAAGGTCCCAGGTTCATGTCCAGACCCACAACAGTCTCTGGCTCTTGCCTACTTGCTAGTGGTTGCTCTTTGGTACCTGCTTCTGTGGAGTTTGCAGTCTTAGGCCTACTCTGACCTAGGTTTCTGGCCCAGTCTTGCTTCCATAAATAACCCTAGTCTGGATCTACTCCTGCTCCCCTGGAGTTCACTGTCCCAATCCTGCTTTGGCCTAGGTCACAGGCTCAGTTTTACTCCTCTGGAGTTCCTATTTTGTATATTTTCATGAGGCTCATGACTTACCAGTGAGTTCTGTCTCCTTCAGCAGTACATAGCATCTCCATGACTTCACCAACACTCTATTTAATCTTTCTTTCCAGTCTAACTATTTTCTGCCCTGCCATAGGCCAATTCAGCTTTTTATTAACCAATGTTAATAAAACATATTTGTAGCATACAGAGGGAAATCCCAACATCAGGTGAGTATGTTGAGCTCTTCCTTAAAATACTTCAGTAGCATGAGAATAACATTTAATTCTGAGTTTTGAACAGATTATTAAGGTCTTTCATTCCTCTCTACTTAAATTTTCTGATTTGTGACCTTCCTTTCCTGTTTAATTTGCATTAGTATAGAATTTAGAGTGTGTCCCATATAATGTGAAGAAGGATTCAGTTAGTTCTCTTTAGAAGTTGGCATCTCTTGTTTTGGGGATACTTGTTGTTAATTTCTCCAAAAGAAATCATTGCAAGCTCTCTCCTAGAGCTCACTTTCTTCCTATAATTTTTTTGTTTCACATTTGTTAAAGGTACTATAATTTCTACTGGGTTTATACGTGCATAAAGTCTCAGCTTTCATTATTTAATTAATTCAGAGAGCTTTTCTATTGAGGGAGGCTTCTTCTTCATTCACAGCTACCCACACAGAAACTCTGTTAATTAAGTTACTGCTTGGCCAATCACTTAAGCATATTGCTAGCTAAACTCTTACACCTAGAATTAACACAGTTTCATTATTTTATATTTTACCACAAGGCCTGTGACCTACTGACAAGGTTCCAGCTGACATCTTGTAAATTTCCTGTTTTGTTGCTACATGATGTCTCCCCTCCACCTTTTTTCTCCCAGCATTCAGTTTAGTTTACTCTGGCTAGCTCTATTCCACACTATGACAGGACAAAGCAGTTTCTTTATTCATTTAACCAATAAAAGCATCTCATAGACAGAAGGATTTCCCAAGCCACTTTTCCACATGAGTTTCTAATTTTTTTGTGGTAGAAAGATCCATTCTAAGATAATATGTTCCCTTTGCATTATAATTACAGTAGGGGAATGTTTGGATGGTAATATGACCAGACTGTTGTTAAGCTTCAGATCCATATGATCCATATCACCTTCTATAATTTTTCTTCCATCAGTCTTTTTCTCTTACTTTCAGCTGATAATTTCCTTCAACTAGTTAATTCCTTGTCTAAGATTTTGTTTAAATTAATCAGTTCATTGGGTTTTGTACCAATAGTGGGCCATACACTGAAAACTTTCCTTGGCAATCATTGAAAGTCATTAAAACACTGCAATCAGGGAGTGCAGGGCACCTTCAGCTTCTGCTGCAGGGTCTTCTTTGTTCCACATGACACTGCCCTCCCTCCAAGTTTACCCTTTTGTCAGCGGGGTCCTTGGACTACCAGGAGTCCCTGTTCCTGTGCAGAGGAGTTCCATCCAGGTGGGTGAGTGTATGCCATCCCCGGGCGGATAGTCTGGGAAGGCAGCACAGGGCCCCTTCAACTCCTGATACAGGGGCTTCTTTGTTACACAGCACCCTGCATCCCACAAGCCTGCCCAATTGTCTGCAAGCTCCTTGGCCCAGGAAGATTTCCTGCTCCTTCACTAAGGCTACCCACCCAGAGGGGTGAGTGTCTGCTGGCCTGGAGGGCAGAAGATCCCTGCAAGGGAGTTCAGGGAACCTTCAGCTTCTGCTGCAGGGTCTTTGCTGTTTCACATTATCCTGCCCTTCCCCCACGTTTTCCCTTTTGTCTGTGGTGGTACTTGGACTACCAGGTGTCCCTGTTCATGTGCTGAGGAGATCCATCCAGACTGGTTTTTGGCCCAGGAACAGTTCCTGCTCCTTCACTGAGGAGATTCACCCAGAAAGTCAGTCACAGCAAAGATTGGACAAAGACGCCAAGACTCTACTGGCTGCATTTGAAAGAAGAGGTGGGCAGACGTCCATGCAAGAATTCATCCAACAACCTGAAAGGCAACATGACAACACCAGAATCCAGGGATCACACAACAAAAAGAATTGAACACCCTACTCCAGAAAAAGTAGAAGAAATCGACTTTAAATGGAACTATATGAAAATAATAGAGGACCTTAAAAAGGACATATAAAACTGCTGTAAAGAAAGGGAGATGATGAACAAAAAGGTAGAGGAAATAAATCTCTCAGAATATCCAAGAAAACCAAGAAAAAGCAATCAACCAAGTAATGGAAACAGTTCAAGATTTGAAAAATGAAATGGAGGTAATGATGAAAACACAAACTAAGGGAAGGCTGGATCTGGAAAATCAGGGTAAACAAACAGGAACTACAAGAGACAAGCATTACCAAGAGAATACAAGAGATTAAAAAAAAAAAGAATCTCAGACACTGAAGATACTATAGAGGAAATAAACTCATTGATTAAAGAACAAAATAAATCCAACAAATTCTTACTACAAAACATCCATAAAAAGACCAAAACTAAGAATAATAGGGGTAGAAGGAAAAGAATTACAGCTCAAAGGCTAGAAAATATATTCAACAAAATTGTAGAAGAAAACTTTCCCAACCTAAAAAAGAATATTCCTATGAAGGTACAAGAAGCATATAGAACACCAAATAGACTGGATCAATATTAAAAAAAAAAGCATCCCCTCTCCATAGAATAATCAAAACATAAAACATACAGAATAAAGAGCAACTATTAAGAGCTGCAAGGGAAAAAGGTCAAATAACATATAAAGGGAAACCTATCAGAATTACACCTGACTTCTCAATGCAAACCATGAAAGCCAGAAGGTCTTGGATGTGTTGCAGATACTAAGTGACCATGTATGCAAGCCCAGACTACTATACCGAGCAAAGCTTGCATTCACCATTGATGGAGAAAACAAGATATTCCAGGACAAAAAAAAAGTATGTAGCCACAAACCCAGCCTTACAGAAAACACTAGAAGAAAAATCACAAACCAAGGAAGCTAACAACACCCATAATAACACAATCGTCTGACAACCCTCCACCAACACAACTCAAAGAGGGAAACACACAAACAATACCACCAGAAAAATAACCATATATAACAACCACTGGACATTAATATCACTTAATATCAGTGGAATCAATTCACCTATAAAACGGCACAGGTTAAGAGAATGGATCTGAAAACAGAATCCTACATTTTGCTGTTTACAACAAACATACCTCAAACTCAAAGACAGACATTACCTCAGAGTAAAGGATTGGGAAAAGGTTTTCCAATCAAATGGACCAAAGAAAGAAGTGGGTGTGGCTATAATAATAGCTAACAAAATTGATTTCAAACTAAAATCAATCTAAAGTGATGAAGATGGACACTTTACACTCATAACAGGAACAATATATCAGGAGGAGGCCTCAATCCTGAATATCTATGCCCCTAATATAAAAGCAAACACATATGTAAAGAAAACATTACTAGAACTCAAAGCATACATCAAACCCCACGCTCTAATAGTGGAAGATTTCAACACTCTGCTCTCACTAATGAACAGGTCAACCAGACAGAAACACCAGAGAAATAAGAGAAGTAATGGAGGTAATGAATCAAATGGACTTAACAGACATCTATAGAACATTTCCCCCAAATAGAAAAGAATATACTTTTTTCTCATGGACCCTTCTCAAAAATTGATCACATACTCGGTAACAAAGCAAACATCCATATATACAAAGAAATTGTCATAACCACCTGTGTACTATCGGATCACCATGTAATAAAGTTAGAATTCAACAAGTATTTTACACCAGAAAACCTACAAACTCATGGAAACTGAACAGTCAACTACTGAACCACACCCTTGTGTCAAGGAAGAAATAAAGAAAGAAATTAAAGCCCTTCTGCCTCCCTCCCCTCTTTGGGCCCATAACATCACCCAGCTCAGCCTGTTTGGGTGCTGGGACTGAGTCTTGAGGGCAACCGGGCTGTCAGGAGTCCCTTTGTCTCAATACCTGCCTTTCGCACAAAAACAGAGATGTTGACTTGTGAAATCAAATTTAAGTCCCAGATACTAATCCACAAACCTATGAACACCTGATTTTTGAAAAGGAGCTAAAATTATACAATGGAAGAAAGAAAGCATCTTTAACAAATGATGCTGGAAAAACTGGATGTCAACCTGTAGAAGAATGAAAATAGACCCATATCTATCACCGTGCACAAAACTCAAATCCAAATGGATTAAAGAACTCAAAATTAATCTGACAACACTGAACCTGATAGAAGAGAAATTGGGAAGTAGTCTGACACATGGGAACAGAGAGACCATTTCCTACATATAAACCCAGTAGCACAGACGATAAGAGCGACAATGAATAAATGGGACCTCCTGATACTGAGAAGCTTCTGTAAAGCAAAGGACATGGTCATTAAGACAAAAAGGCAGCCTACTGAATGGGAGAAGATCTTCACCAAGCCCACATCAGACAAAGGTCTGATCTCCAAAATATATAGAGAACTCAAGAAACTAGACATTAAAACCCTTAATTAACCCAATTAAAAAATGGGGCACTGAACTGAAGAGAGAATTTTCAAAGGAAGAAGTTCAAATGGCCAAAAGACACTTAAGATCATGCTCAACCTCCTTGGCAATCAGGGAAATGCAAATCAAAACAACTTTGAGATATCATCTTACACCTGTCAGAATGGCTAAAATCAAAAACACCAAGGATAGCCTTTGCTGGAGAGGATGTGGAGTAAGGGGAACACTCATCCATTGCCGGTGGGAATGCAAACTTGTGCAACCACTTTGGAAATCAGTGTGGCTGTTTCTCAGGAAACTGGGAGTCAATCTACCTCAGGATCCAGCAATTCCACTCTTGGGAATATACCCGAGACACGCCCAGTCATACATACTACCAAAGCATTTGTTCAAATATGTTCATAGCAGGATTATTGTAATAGCCAGAACCTGGAAACAACCTAGGTGCCCCTCAATAGAAGAATGGATAAAGAAGGTGTGGCCAGAGTCTTGGCACTAGAGAGGTGCCCAGGTGTCCACGGTATTTCCCCAACTGGATCCGTGGGCAGCAAAGGAGAGGGTGCTTATCCTACAGCCTTATCCTACAGCCACACTGATTGAATATCTTGCATATCACCATAGAAGCTTCGTCTGGCGATGGATGGAGATAGAGACAGAGACCCACACTGGAGTACTGGACTGAGCTCCCAAGGTCCAAATGAGGAGCAAAAGGAGAGAGAAGATGAGCAAGGAAGTCGGGACCACGAGGGGTGCACCCACCCACTGAGACAGTGGAACTGATCTAATGGGAACTCACCATGGCCAGCTGGACTAGGACTGATGGAGCGTGTGTTCAAACCAGACTCTCTGAATGTGGCTGACAATGAGGACTGACTGAGAAACCAAGGACAATTGTAGGGATAAGTCCCGCCCCTTGGGGGGCGTGTTCGCCTCGGGCTAATGTCTGCCTATAAATTTGGTGAGCTTGCTCCCAGCCATCACTTCTGCTTTCCTGGTCTCCGCGGGAACAGTGGTTCTGTAAGTCTATTTCTACATTATATATATATTTACAATCGGTCTGCATTCGTTTACGCCGTTACAGACAATGGCACTGAGTTTTGATTCTACTGCATGGACTGGCCTTGTGGGAGACTAGTCTGTTTGGATGCTCACCTTCCTAGACCTGGATGGACCTTGGACTTCCCACAGAGCAGGGAACCCTGACTGCTCTTAGGACTGGAGAGGGACGGGGAAGAGGGAGTGGGGGCAGTGGGAGGGAAAAGGCGGAGGGGAGGAGGTGGAAATTTTTAATGAATAAATTTTAAAAAAGAAAAAATATCAGGGCAGGGGCCATGCTTTTAAAAAGACAAAGCAGGTATTAGAATAGTTGGGAGGGATTTGAAGGACGAAAGGCAAGAGAGAAATGGCGTAGCTGCATTTGTCTTTTTGAAAAATATAATAATTATATAATGATTTGTAAAAGACAGTACAGACTCTATGGCTCATACCTCGGGGAGACAGTTGTGTTCCGAGTAGTCATTAAGTTTAATTCTCTACTGAAAACAGGATGACGACAGCAACCTCCACATGGACTTCCATCATGGCAGCTTCCAACCTCAGGGCAGAAAATTATGGCGTTTCCCCTGCAGACCGGCATAAGGTAATAGGAGTTTTACCTACCATTGGCGTTTGCTGAAGCTGTTTTTCCTTCATTTGGGTCTTCTGTAGATGACCACCACCCCTCAAGCAGTAATCTCTGGTGGTCGCTGTCTGTTGCAGAGCAAGCTGGTTGTGGGGGAAGATGATCACAGCCATTGCAACCACCACAGCAGCTGTAGTTGGCCTTGTGTGTCTGGAGTTGTACAAGGTGGTTCAGGGACACCAACAACTGGAGTCTTACAAAAACAGGTTTATCAACTTGGCTTTGCCCTTTTTCAGCTCCTCTGCACCTCTGTCACCAGCCTATCACCAGGTATGGGGCCTACAGGTGTAGGATATGTTGGGGTTCCCATTCAGAGAAGCTGAGTACCTGGGTTGACTGTCTGTCCGTCTGTCCCCATTAAGGCAAACATTTAGTGGACAGATGTGAGGGACGGTAAATGGGGGAAGGAGAAAGCCAGGTCTTCGTGGTGTGTGTCCTTTTCTTTGCAAAGTTTCCACCTGCTGCCTGATCATCATTTAGATGAGGCCACAAGAATGTTTTTGACAAAAGAGCTGTGGTTAATACATGGTAAGACTGTTTGGGGTAGCCCCTTTCTTAGCACTTATCTTTGTCCTCCAGTATTATGATCAAGAGTGGGCATTGTGGGATCGCTTTAATGTACAGGGACTGCAACCTAGTAGTGAGGAGATGACCCTCAAGCAGTTCCTAGGTGACTTTAAGGTAGGGATCCTTCCTTCTTGATCTCCCTGTATGCGGGGACTTGTACATTTGATTCAGAGTCACCACTCCCTTGTCTCCTGACCTCTGTAGACTGAGGCTGGAGATCAACATGCTGTCCCGGGGTGTGTCCTTGCTCTATTTCTTCTTTATGCCAGCCTCCAAGCTCAAGGAATGGTTGGATCAGCTGTGAGTTACTCTCTCTGGGCGGGTGGGAGCGGAAGCCTTGTGCGGGATTCTCAGTTTCCCACTGTGCTACTCGTAGTTCACTTTCTTTTTCTGTAATCTGCCACCAGCTTTGCCTTCATATTTGCTTTCTTCCCACCTAACTCTTTATTCCCTGATTTCAGGATGACAGAGATTGTGAGCCATGTATCAAAGCGAAAACTGAGCCATCATGTAAAGACCCTAGTGTTTGAGCTGTGCTGCAACAATGAGCGTGGAGAGGACGTCGAGGTTCCTTATATACGATGCATCATCCACTGACCACTGACTGTTTTTTCAATTCCCTTATTCCCTATGTCAGAACGCTTCCAGTTATGATGAATCCTGAGTCCAGACCTCCCTGTTTCTAAGACCATTTTGATGCAGCTTTTTACATTGTTTAGAACTGAAATTCTTACTGATAAATTTTCAGTCTCTAAGTAGTGTCTCCTCCTCTCCTGTCAAGGGCGTGCGTGCTGGAGTCCTGGGAAGGAGTGGAATCCTCATTGTAAACTGCCTAAGTTATGGTGACAGTGTCTGGCTGCACAGAAGCAGCATGGACATTGTCCAGCATTCAGATCCAATACTGAGGATTAAGCTTCAACTGTTCTCATAAATTGTGTTATGCTTGTAGCAATAAGGGCGGCCGGGCTGCATCCCTGGTACCCGACCACCCGCATGGCTAGCTTTACCCGAAATAATTACATGGAAACTGTATTCTTTTAAACCCTGTCTGGCCCATTAGTTCCAGCCTCTTATTGGCTAGCTCTTATATATTGATCTAACCCATTTCTAATAATTTGTGTAGCCCACGAAGTGGCTTACCAGGAAAGATCTTAACCAGCGTCTGTGTCTGGTGGGAGAATCATGGCGACTCTCTGACTCAGCTTCTTTCTCCCAGCATTCTGTTCTGTTTACTCTGCCTATCTAAATTCTACCCTATCAGAGAGCCAAGCAGTTTCTTTATTAATTAACCAATGAAAGCAATAGATAGACAGATGACCCACCTCCATCATATGCTGACATTCCTTTTGGTGTTTCTGCTTACGGAGAAGTGAGGGCTGGGACAGGAAGACCATAGTGAGGTCAGTCCCCACCCAACATTAGTACCCTTTCTTTTCCCCGACCCCGCACCAGGCACAGTGATGTTCAAAGGAAGCAAGACTGTAGGCCTGGCTGCTCTGCGTTGGGACCCTATGTCCTATCTTTATCCTGTACCTGAACTCTTGTTTTCCTGCCCATTGATCATCTGAAATAAAGGGATATAGGGTTGTTATTAGGAATAAGGGCGTAAGGTTGATTGCAGCTTGACACACATATTATTATTGAATATGTATTTGCCTGGCTGAGGTTTTGTCAGTTTGTTCTTGTCTGTGCCTAGGAAGTCCTCTAATGTGCCTCTTTTAGTTGGGAGAGCACTTGACAGTTAGGGTACTCGATGGACCATGGGTGTGTCTCTTGTAAGCCACACATTAACCCCAACCCTGGCAATTGCTGTTTCCTACTTGAATCAGAACAGTTAATGTGCATTTCTTTATCTCTATTCTCCTTGTGACTCGGGGTTATTGAGTTGGGATGTTTGATGCTCTTCTAGGTGTCCACTTTGGTGAAAAGCGTCCGTTCCCAACCTGCTGTGATTTCAGGTGCCTTGCTTCCTCATCTGTATATTGCATTCCTTTTTCTTCTTGCAGTGCTGGCCTCTTCCTGTTCCTGGATGGCTGTTGTCTATATTTATCTTGGAATATGTTATGAAGACTTACATTGATTGAAAAGACAGCTTTGCTCAGTGCAGTTATATGGTTGGCAGTTAGGTCCTCTTGGTGTGGAACCATACCATTGGTTGCATCTTTTCCAGGCTGTTAGGAGTTTAGTCTTGAAGCAATTCTGAAGAAAATACCTGTGTGAGTTACCTCTGGCAACTTTCAGTACTCTCTCTTCATCCAGTAGTCCCCACATTTTTCAGTTTTTCTCTTTAATTAAAAATTTCCCTACAATCCATTTCAATTGTGTGTCCTCCTCCTGCAAACACCTCCCTACCTCATAGCTTTTAAAACGGTTACTTCTCTGTGAGATAATAGTATAGGGGTATCATTCCCTTCCCCCTTCCCCTGCCTTCCTCTAAACCCTCCAGTAAATTCCTCCTTGTTCTCTGAAATTCACAGCCATGTTTTTCATTAAATATTGTTATAGACACATGTTTATGTGTATGCATATATATGTGTCTATATATATAAATAAAATCATATGTCTATGTTTGTATATATTCATGTATACAGCCTGCTCGGTCTGTGTAATATTACATGTATGTTTTCTTCAGATTAAAATTGTTTATCCACTTAATATTGGATAAACAATTGGTATGCTCAGCCTAGGGAAGGACTATCTCTCCTATTCTCAAGCATTCCTCAGTTGCCTGTAGTTCTTCGTCTAGGGTTAAGGACTCTTCTGTCCACCACATTGGCATGTCTCTTATTCTTGTTCATCCATGTTGTCGAGATGGCTCTGCAGTTAAGAGCATGAGAGCACACCATTCTAGTAAAGAACCCAAATTTGATGCCTAGTTTCCTTTGTCTTGTCACTTCCCTACAAGTGTATGCTTTTGTTAAAGTGTTGTAAATACCACATCGAGTTATCCTTTGTGTTCCTTCTTAACTGCTTTAGATTGTATATGGTCCTGATCTTGTTTAATCAAACACAATGCACAGCAGAAAGGTGTAAACTGGGACAAACAGCAGTGAAAGGGAAAACACAATATATAGAAGAAAGGCTAGGCAGCTGGCTCAGTTCTTCAAGTGTTTGCCACACCAGTGTGAAGACAGGTTCAGATCCCCAGCACACACGTAAATGCCAGTGTCTCAATTCCAGCATTGGGTATAAGGGATCTTTGGGGCAAGGTGGGTAGGCAGACAGGCTGAGTCTGCCACGTTCATATGGGACACCCTGCACCATGTTAGAAAGTGAATCATGAATGAGGAAGATACCCAGTGTCAATCTTTTGGAGTTTTCCTTCAAGCTCCTTTAGGACTGATTTTATAGATAAACATTGCTTAAACTTGGTCTTTCTTTATTTCTGAATGTTTCATTTTCTCTAAAAATTATGATTGAAAGGATTGTTGGGTATAGTAGTCTGGGCTGGCACCATACCTCTGGTCTCTTACAGTCTCAGCGCATGCGTCCAGGTCCATCTGGCTTTTAGAGTCTCTGTTGAGAAGCCGGCTGTAGCCCTAATAGGTCTGCTTTTGTGTTTTCTCCTTGCAGCTTTAATATTCTTTCTCTGTTACCTACATGTACTGTTTTTGACTGTTAACGTAGCATGAGGACTTTCCTTTCGGGTCCAGTGTCTTTGGTGTTCTGAATGCTTCTCACGCCTTTAATGGGCGACTCTCCCTATGGGTCAGGGCAAGTTTCTTCTATGCTTTTGTTGAAATTACTTTCTGTGCCTTTGAGTTGTGATTCTTCCCCTTCCTCTATTCATATTTTTCTTAGGTTTGGTCCTTTCATAGTGTGCCAGACGTCCTGCCTATTTTGTGCCTGTTTTTTTTTTTTTTTACTCCTTTCTCTTTTTTTCCTCTTTTTTTCTATTACTTTATAAATAATACCAATCAAAATTCCCACTTCCTCCCCTCCTCCTACTTCCTTCATACTGCCCCACACACACCCTCCCCCTCCACACCTCTCCAGTCCTAAGAGAGGGCAAGGCACCCTGCCCTGTGGGAAGTCCAAGGCCCTCCCCCGCTCCATCCAGGCTTAGGAAGGTGTGCATCCAAAAAGAATAGGATCCCAAGAAACAGTACATTCAGTAGAGACAAATCCCAGTGCCATTATCATTGGCCCCCTCAGTCTACCCCAGTTGTCAACCACATTCGGAGGGTCCAGTTCGATTCCATGCTCGTTCATTCCCAATCCAGCTGGAGTTGGTGAGCTCCCATTAGTTCAGGCACACTGTCTCAGTGGGTGGACCAACAACTACTTCGTGATCCCGACTTCCTTGCTCATATTCTCCCTCCTTCCGTTCTTCAACTGGGCCTTGGGAGCTCAGTCCAGTGCTCCGATGTGGGTCTCTATCTCTCTCTCCATCCGTCGCCGGAGGAAGGTTCTAGGGTGATATTCCAGATAGTCACCAGCCTGACTACGGGACAAGGCCAGTTCAGGCACCGTCTCCTCCACTGCCCAGGGTCTTTTCTGAAACTGATTTGTCCATTTCTTAGGTCTTCTCTGTACCCAAGATGCTCCTCTATCTCCCGTATTCTGTTGGCAAGGCCTACCTCTGAATTTCCTGTTCAGGTTCCTAAATTTTTTGTTCCAGTTTTACCTCAAGATGGGTTTTCTTAGTGATTCTATTTCTACTTTCACATCTTGAATATTTTTCCTCTCTCGTGTCTCTCTGTGTTTGTGGTTTTATAGGCTTGATGTATGGATCTTTTTTCATATCCTCTTTAAGGGCCTTAAGCATATTCCGTTATGTATTGGTAGTCTTGTCTTCTTTTTTTTTTTTCCTTCACCCAGACTGCATTTTTCGGCAACTCATGCAGATCTGTTTCTGGGTTCTAATGGAGAGGTACTGACTGTCCTGTCTTACATTGATTGCTTTTATTATGGCGTCTAGGCCTCTGAGTTTCAGATACTTCCAGATTTACAAGTCTATTCTTGTCTTTGTTAGAATGTCTTTTTCTTTTGTTGCTTTTGCCATATCTCAATCTTACAAGGGGGAGGTAGCTGTGGTCACCTTTAGGAATGCCTCCGATTCCTTACAGGAGTGACCACTGACAGTATCCAGTAGGATGTATTTCTAGGATTTGGAGACTGACACCAAGGAATGGGTATGGGCTGGCGGGTGAGTGGTCTGCAGTAATGGGTACATTTGTGATGGTAAAAGATTTCACTCTATACAGGAACTTCCAGAGAGTGCTGGCCCAGGCAAGGAGGAGTAGCCTTTTCACTGTTGAATGGGAGTCCTCCACACAATGAAGTTTCCCTCTGGGTATGACTCAGAGATGCCCTGGCTAGACTCCAGAAACTGCAGGAGCTTCTCAGTTTTTCTCTGGATCACAAAGTCTTGGAGGTTCTCAGAACCTTCCACTTTTTGACTGACTCCCCCCAAGTTGTAAGAGCATTGGGACTGCCCATTGGGCTAATTTAGACACCTCGGGCAGTAGGATACTACAGTCTACCAGTCCTGCCTATCGTTCCAAATTTAGACGAAATGTTTTAAAGGGACTCTAAAAGCTCTCTCTTATTGAGTTGTAAGCCCTCCAAACTCATTCAGTTATTCACCCAAATCTGACCAAAGTACTCAGATAATCGCCACCCTTATCCTTAGTTTCAAACTTCCCATTTTGAGGTTGATGCAGAACTAGACAACTTTCTTAAAGGTACAGCTGCTGTAAGGACAAGCCTTTAGAAGCTCAGGCATTGAGGGAGGAAGACACAGAGTAGGCAATGTCATCACACATTTGACTTTTCAATCTGAGGAAATAAAACAATTCTTTAGGGCATGCCAAAGGGGACAAAACTAAACCCTCTGGTGCTGGCATAACAGGGAAAAACCCACACCTACCATTAGGGTCTTTCTGTCATCCCTCTCTAGAGAGGGATGCTTTATTTCCCTTTTTACCTGACCCCAGATGTATTGCTTCTGTCTCTCTCTGATGTCTACCAACTAACTTTATTTTTCCCCTACAGCTTATACATGCAGGAAATGTTTCAAGCAGTATTAAAAGTATAATGTAGTTGCAGTCTGTTTTACAAGTCAATGACTACGCTGAATACAAATAATAGCAGCATGTTTTCCTTATCCTTTAGACTCTTTAATATAATAGGGAAAAAACAAGTT
This sequence comes from Microtus oregoni, assembly GCF_018167655.1. Classification (NCBI taxonomy): domain Eukaryota; kingdom Metazoa; phylum Chordata; class Mammalia; order Rodentia; family Cricetidae; genus Microtus; species Microtus oregoni. The sequence goes on along the minus strand of NW_024544742.1, from coordinate 1,358,702 downwards.
GTCTCAAGAACCCGCATACATTCATACCCAAGTAACTTGATACAGATTAACAGTGTAAGCAAGCAAACTATTTTGTTTTCAGTTCCCTAACCACCCTGAGGCTACAAAGAAAGTACCAATTACCTTATTTTTTATCTCAAAGGAAATGTTACAAAGAAGTCCTTAAAGGTTCGAAGTCTGAGCTTTTATTAATGGAAAATGATGGGTCATCTCCACCTTGGCCCCTCAGGTTACCCACTCATCAGAACAGGGAACAAGGAATTCATCATCTCCCTTTTGGTCACCAAGCCATCCTAGCAAGAAAGGCACATTAGCCATCAGTAGCTAGGTTGCCATTATCCCTTCCTGTTCCCTAATCTAGAGGGACCTTAAAATCCTCAGAAAGCTATCAAAGTATGCTTTAAATTATTTTCCAAGACTTTGTTTTTTAACATCAAAGCCATTAACAAAAAATGTTAACCTTAAGTCCTTCTTTATAGCTATATTTCAGCTATGATGCACTGCAAAACCTGTGAAGACATCTTCCAACATTAAGATTAAAAGAACCCGAGCTCGCTGGGCTTCTGGGACTCATTTGATTTTCTTAATCAGTAACCTAAGCCACAGTCTGTATGGCTCCCCAGGAATACTAGCTGTGTGTCATTTTTTTGTTCTAATTTTGTATCCTCTCAGCCCCTGTTTTATCAAGAATGGGAACGACATCCCATCTTGCTTTTACCTCTCTTAGTTTTCCTAGTTAGCGAACCTCCCATCACTGTCCCTCGCTGTATTTACTAAGGACTGTCAATCATCAAAATCCTATTTAAACTATCATTATTATTGTATAAGAGTCATTGCTTCAGCTAAACAGTACAGCTCAGGAGGAAATCATCTCTATGATAATCCATGGGTAAAAATGCCCAGTAAAATGGGGTATTTCCATGAGATAATCATGCCACATTTAAGGCAGTGGGAATCTTTCCACACCCATTCACGCCATGCTAGATAGGAGAGAAAAAAGGTAGCAACAAACGTAAACGTACATCAGATGCAAGAGATGGCCTGACCAAAATTCACCCTTCAGAGATTTGCTTCCTGGGAGGCTGATGTCCTGAAGTCAGTTGCAACCTGCTTCTCCTCTGACATGGCCACCTGCCAAAAGGCAAAGAGTCTGAGGACCCTCCCTATGTTAGCTCCCTACTTTTACCCCCACCCACTCTCCT